>NC_091462.1:51956841-53379341 GCF_027789765.1 Dendropsophus ebraccatus
TGGTCTTGTGGGTGGATCTCCCCCCTCCCCCCATGATTGCGGAGGAGCGATCCATTCAACTTACCCGGCTGGGCTTCAGCATCGGAATGATGCTGATCCCGGCTCTGTAATTGACAGAGTAGTACAACACTGATCTAATGGATCAGTGCTGTATTATGTATACTACACTGATCTGTATGATAGATCAATGTAGTTGTATTAGAAGTCCCCCAGTTGTATTAGAAGTCCATCAATTTGCAAAATCAAGCAACTGTTAGAGGCAGAGGGGAAATTGATTACAAGTAAGGACTCACCCCTCCCTGTGGCTGCTGGGAGTGGCAGGATCAGCCCCGGGACCCAAGCCGGAAGGCATTTTCCCCCGAGTTGTGATGATGTCACAACTCGAAGAAAAAGGCCTGGACTGGCTTCTCAGCCAATCAGTGACTGGAGTGGCGTCCTGCCCCAGTAACTGACTGGTTGAATGGCCAGTCCATCAGGTGGGTCATGGCGTGTCAGTGCCGGAGATCCCAAAGCCCGGTGGAGGTCCCAAAGCGGGTCCTGCTGCTCACAGCGGGCTCTGGGAGTGGTAAGTCCACACTTGTAATCGATTTCCCACCTGTCTGATTTTTTAAATCGACGGACTTCCTTAAGCTCCATTCACTTGGAACTGAGTTACAAAACCTACACTCAAACTGGAGACAAGGGTGGTGCTGTCTCTGGAAGAAAGTGGCTATGTTTTTGTAGCATTGTATAACCCCATTAAATGCAGAAAATCGTGAGAAGAAGAAACAGGAGTAAGGGGATGACAATATCAGGCTTTTCAAGCACTATAATAAGATACCATAAATAAACAAATCTCACTTCCCGTATGATGATATTGCTTAGTTTGTTAACATTTGTAATCAGTTTGCAAGTAATGTGATCCAAATGAAAAGAGAGGACTTTACACCCTTTTATATGGTTGACTTCTGACTCACTAAGCCAGCACTTGCGTTTTTATGGCACATGCTTCATGCTTCTGTCGGCACAGAATATCCACCTCCAGACAGATCCAGCCAGCCGTCATTGTCTCTGAGAGCACAGTGAATAACTGGATAAGCAGCATTTTTAGAACAGTAAGAAGAATGAACATGCAGCAGGAAAAAGACTGAATGGACGGTATAACTCGCTCAGATTTTTCAGATGGTAGAGACTGAAAAGTCCATGAAATGTTTATTTTGCCCAGTGAACCTGTTAATCAGACATTTGAGCGCTGATAAAGCGCTAGCGATAGTTGTGGTAAAATGCTCACTTAGCATGTCTTCTATGTAGTTTGTGGAAATGTTATTTGCAGAAATGTAGGGGGAGGGGAGCCGTGAACTAGTCATCTGGGCCGTAACTAGTCAGGCTCTCTGCCTATCAGGTAGGGGTGATTGACAAGAAAAGTGGCCTGTTAGGAATCTTATTTTTCCTGTCAATCACCCTCACAGAGCGCCCTGACAGGCAGAGAGCTGTGACGACTAGTTCCATCTCTCCCCCTGCCTCGCACACCGGAACCACAAACGACAAACACACAAACAACACATCTATCAGGAGCTGCTAGTAGCTTTAGCACCAAAATCTTAGCGATTGGTTTGCTTTAACCCTTTGAGGACTAGGCCCAAAATGACCCAGTGGACCGTGCAAATTTTGATCTTAGTGTTTTTGTTTTTCCCTCCTCCCCTTCTAAGAGCTCCAGCACTCTCAGTTTTCTATCTACAAGCCATGTAAGTGCTTGTTTGTTACAGGAATAGTTGTACTGTGTAATGGCGTCTTTCATTTTACCATAACATGTATGATGGAATCCCAAATATATTATTTATGAAGATATAAATAGGTGAAATCGTAAAAAAGAATGCAATATGGTAACATTTGGGGGGTTCCTGTGTCTACATAATACACTATATGGTAACAGCGACATGATACTATTATTCTATAGGTCAGTCCGAACACAACCATATGCAGGTTACGCAGATTCTCTAATGTTATATATATTTGTTTTATGAAATCCTTTTTTTTCGCAATTAAATATTAATAAAATGGGCCTATTGTGACACTTATAACAGTTTTATTTTTTCACCTACGGGGTATGGGGTGTAATTTTTTCCGCCATGATCTCTAGTTTTTATTAATACCATATTTGTGAAGATCGGACGTTTTGATCACTTTTTATTGATTTTTTAAAATATATAATGTAACATAAAATCGGTAATCCGTGCACTTTTTTCCCTCTTTTCGTGTACGCCGTTCACCGATCACAATTGTTGTTGTTGTTGTTATATTTTAATAGATCGGACAATTACGCACGCTACGGTATATTATATGTTTATCTATTTATTTATTTTTATATGTTTTATTTATATAATGGGATAGGGGGGGTTATTTCAACTTTTATTGGGGGAGGGGTTTTGGGGTAGTGTAATAGTATTTTGAACTTTTTTTTTTTACAGATCTGAAGTCCCTTTGGGGGACTTTTACATACACAGATCGCCGATCGGACCGCACGGAGGCAGGTGAGAGACCTCCGGCGGTCCGTTTCAACGATCGGGACCCCCGCAGTCACACTGCGGGGGTCCCGATCGGTAAGTGACAGGGGACTCCCCCTGTCACTTACACTTAAACGGGGTTAAAGGGGTTAATGACACGCAGCAGCGCGATCGCTGCAGCGTGTCATTACCGGTGAGGTCCCGGCTGCTCACTGCAGACGGCCCCCACCTCCTATGAAGCGCGCAGGACGTACAGTTACGTCCAGGGTCGTCTGGTGACAGACTTCCATGACGTAACTCTACGTCCTGGGTCGTCTAGGGGTTAAAGTGTCCCTGTCGTTATAACTTTCAAAATCTAAATCAATAGAGTAGCTATGATATAAAGCAAGTTTGCAATATACTTTCATTATTTTTTAGTTGTTATCATGCTGTAAAACAAAGCTGAAGTTACCGGAAATCCAGGTCCAGTCTCCAGAAGGCAGATTTTTAGTCTTGTGCTGATTGAAAAAAAGAGACCAAACACAGGAATTCAGGCCAGGAGAGTCACAGCTCAATGTGTCCAACAATCACATGACTGTCTTCTCTCTGTGAGCGCTCAGATGGCCTGGGAAACACTGGACTTCCTGTTTCCTGACTCTTTGGGGAGAAAAACAGTCAGAAACCAGGAAGTGCCATGTTTTCCATTCGATTTTGAAAGTTATAACGACAGTGACACTTTAAGCATGGTGGTAAGATTTGAATATATATACTGCCAGGCCAGGGTGATAGGGAGCTTTGTTTTGTACTTCCAATACATGAACAATAAAGACCATTTAAATAAAAGCCGTTTTAGTATCTGTCTCGAGAATTTTTCTGCATGTCGCTTCAGCCTTGTAGACATCTTGCAGACACTACAACTTTTCAATTCCTTCTCATCTTCTACATTTTCATTTGACATAATGGGGGGGGGGGGGGCTAACCAAGGAGTGGAGCCCAGCAATCTTTGCTCCCTACAACACAGTGTGCAATGAAGAAAGATAGAGACATAATGTAATGTCCATTGGGTGGCCGTCATTCTATTGGCTTCAATGCATTCCATCAAGATCAATAAAAACGGGCGTCATTTTAAAAATAAAGAGCGGACGCCTTTCCTCTACTTAGTGTGAACATAGCCCATTGGTGTTACAGAAACAGCAAAGTTCTATATAGACCAGCTGCTATGTATGATAATGACATAAATGCCCTATATGCCCCCCCCACACACACACACATATATACACAGAACTGAATGCATGATGTGGTGTGAACAGAGCATAAGAGTTGTAGAAAGCATACAGCTGATTTCTGTGAATGTCTTTTGTTTATTCTTGTATCAACTGTTATGCATTAAAATTTCCCGCACTTTACTCCTTGTTCTGCATTTTCTTTTCCTTTCGACTTAAATAAAGCCAAGTTCTGGACTTTATATGTATGTGTTACTGCCAACAGCTCTATAAAGGAAAAAGCCTGATAGAAAAATGAAGCAGACTTTTAGACAATCTTTCAAAAGAAATCCATGAAATATTGTCTTCTCAAAAGGAGACAGGATCTCTGGTAAGCCTTGTACTACATAGCCCATCTATCAGAAATTAACTATTTGACCTCTTTGGCATCATCCACAAAAAGGTGTTTTGCTGTAAGTACAAGCATCTTTAAGGAGACTCTGTCAGTAGGTTTGCCATCCTATCTAAGGGTAGCATATGCCAGTGACAGAGAAGCTGAACAGAACGATATATCACTTACACTGTTCTGTGCAGATATCCTGAATAACATGGGCAATAAGTAGTCCTTTCCATTATGTGCATGAGCCCATTAGTCCTCATTATTCACTAGAAGCAGAAAGCTCCGCCCACCAGCTGCTGATTGGCATATATCTATGCAAGTTTGTAGAAGCAGTTAACTGTCAATCAGCAGCTAGAGGGCGGGGGGAGGGGTGTGGCAATATTCTCCTGCAAGTTAGGAGATTAGCTGAACAAAATCATGTATGTATTACACCAATCTGTTCAGCATTTATATCACTAGTTTATGCTGCCCTCATTTAAGGCAGCATAAACCTAGAGACAGATTCCCGTTAAAGAAACTTTAAAGGGAATCTGTCAACTGCAACTCATGTTCACTGTAGCTGTTAGGTCAAGGAGACACACAGTACCTTTCATACATTCGTCTTAGCACCATAATATACATAAATGCTTTTATTCTGTGCTACAAAAAGAGGATTTCACAAGCTCGTGAAGTGCAGTAAGCTGGAATGCCTCCTCACTCTCCCTACTATCCCCCCCCCCAACCTTTTTTTTATTAAAAGTTTTTTTTTTATTGTGTAAACATACAAAAAAAAAGTGACAAACAAAACCGAATTGCTTGGTGCACTCTCTAAATGTCAAATGAAATAGCCTGGTCACATGCCTTTTTAACAGACTGAGGAGATAGCACACTGGAAGATTTTGAATGAGCAGCTTTGCAATACACCACTGTATTGGATCACCTTGGATTAGGAGCATAATTTGTTCTGGGACCGTGCTTGTAATCCAAATCCACTCCTAAACCAAAGCAAATTTTAATTTTCCTTAAGGGGTTAAAGAGGACCCGCGGCACTATTCATAACAGAGCTGCAGGGCCTGATACAGAGATCATAGGGGGTACAGAGGTCAGAACCCCCATGAACTCCTACTTTTTTCCTATCCTGAGGATTAGGGAAAAGTAAATTTTTCATGGAATACCCCTTTAGGCTATGTTCACACTAGTGTTCCGACACATTTTACAAAAGGTGTGCGATCAATTTTTCCCAAAAACCCAATAAACCCATAATTTTTGTAAAAAAAACTGCCAAGTGGGCGCGTTGTGGGTGTATCATGGGTGTTTTCTTTAAAAAAAACGCCACAACCTGCAGATTTAGTAAGCAAACTGTCTTTTTTTTTTTTTACGGGTGTTTGTAAAATTGTAAAAACCAGCCACTTCTAGTTTGGCGGGATGGTCGGTTTTAGTTTTATCCTGGGAAAAACCTTTGAGATTTACTAAGGTTGTGCACCACATTAGTGAATTTGACGTGAAAAAAACAGACACAAATGACAGAATAACAGCTTAAACTGACGCATTGCTAATAAATGAGGCCCTATGTGTCCACAAGATGGTGCTATTATTGATGCACTAAAAAATAGTATATAGGCTCTGTTGTTATAAATGATGCTGTTATAGGTGCAGTGTTCTTCCACGAATGGCACGTTTCCTTAAGGACACTCCACAGACATTAACATGGCACTGGTGTCACTTTTTGCTTTTGGTTTCCAAGCTGACATTAAACCAATGAAGACAATTTCAAGGCATGTCAGTTTCTTTATTTGGCAGATGGATAAGGGTAGCTTATTGGTGTACTGACTGGTGGTCACCATGAACTATTCAGCTGGTTAACCACAGATCTCTACTTACTTAGAAATCCCTAACAAGGCAAATAAATGTGGGTCTTCTAAACTCGAAACCCCCTTTTAAAGCGAATGTACAATGAGGTAACCCCCCCCCCCCAGTGTGACTATATAAATCCTCCCCTCTGTGACAAGGCTCCATTAGAATCAATGGAGCAGCATCACAGGCGGGAGGGGGTTTCGTCACACTGCGGGCTGGCGGGCCCGCCCCCAGTGCTCTGGAGTGGCCCGGCGTGCCATCGACATCCCCATTAAGGTAAAAAAAGCAGCAATGTCCCTAATGGTACATTCCCTTTTAAAGTCAAATTTCAGCAAACATTTTAACCCCACCACTCCCTAACCAGTGTGTATGTGATGGCAGAAATGGATGGTTGGCAATAGTTGTACATAATCCATAGAAAATGGGCCTATGGCATAGCAATGATCAGTGTATGCAATATAAGTATTGCATGTACAAGTCCTCCAGGGGGACTTAAAATGTGTATTTAAAAAAACTAAAAATGTTTTTTTTACAATACCCCAAAGCCCCTCCCCCAATAAAAGTTAAAATCAACCCCCATCCCATGATATAAATAAAACGTATAAAAATAATTAAATAAATAAACATATTATAATACTGTAGCATGCGTAATTGTCCGATCTATTAAAATATAACAATCCCCATCTCGTACGGTGAACTGCGTAGACGAAAAGAGGGAAAAAAGCGCCAGGATTACCGTTTTTTTGTATATATATATATATATATATATATATATATATATATATATATATACCAACAAAACACAACAATCACTGAACTCAGGGAGAGCAGTGAAAAATTCCAACGGAGTACTCATTTACGAGCCTCCATTGATTGTCCCATACAAAATTTCAATGTGCAAAACAGGGGTCCGTGGAGTCTCAGTTACAAGTCTCAAAACACGGGAATAGCCAGATATCCCTCTCTCCAGAGAAGGAAGCCCATTGCCAAGGGGTGCCTCCTAGTGGGGAGAGCACCAAACCACCCTGATACATAGTCCCTCAGGTCCTCACTCTGTTGCGAGCTTTGGGACCCAAATAGGGAAACACCAGGGTGGCCCCTGTAAGTCAAAGTCTAACTCTGTGGCGAGTATAACGACATAAGACAAGGGTTACCAAGGCTAGGCATCCATCCACAGACTGCAGTTTTGGGGTATTTGCCCCTCGTCAGTGTGGAGCAGGATTCTGGCTACTGGGGCAATGATAAATAGACCAACAAAACACAGCAATCACTGAACTCAGGGAGAGCAGTGAAAAATTCCAATGGAGTACTCATTTACGAGCCTCCATTGATTGTCCCATACAAAATTAATAAAATATATATATATAAAAAAACTAATAAAAAGTGATCAAAACATCTACACAAATACGGTATTAAAGTGACACTGTCACCTCCTTTGTGCATTCTGACATCTCTACACAGGTGTAAAGGTGTAAATTTTCATAACTTATTTTATATCATATGTCATGGTGCTTGTTCAAGTAAAAAGTCATCTTTTATCAACTTCAGATTGTGTTAAGTGGGCAGGGCTATTGGAACAGGTGTCAATTGCCGTCAAGGGGGCGGGGCCAATGGTGTCGTTGTGGGCTGGGCTAATTGACGCTAATGTTGCGAGGCCCCGCCCACTTAATACAATCTTCAGTTGATAAAAGGACACTTTTTACTTAACCTCTTAAGGACATATGACGTACCGGTACGTCATATGTCCTCACTTGCACTTCAAAGCGGGGCCTGAACTATTAATTAATCACATTCCTGATCTCGTACGGTAAACGGCGTCAGCGCAAAAAAATCCCAAAGTGCAAAATTGCGCATTTTTGGTCGCATCAAATCCAGAAAAAATGTAATAAAAAGCGATCAAAAAGACGTATATGGGCAATCAAGGTACCGATAGAAAGATCACATCATGGCGCAAAAAATTACACCTCGCACAGCCCCATAGACCAAAGGATAAAAGCGCTATAAGCCTGGGAATGGAGCAATTTTAAGGAACGTATATTGGTTAACAACGGTTTGAATTTTTTACAGGCCATCAGATACAATATAAGTTATACATGTTATATATCGTTTTAATCGTAACAACTTGAGGAACATGCATAACAAGTCAGTTTTACCCCAGGGCGAATGGCGTAAAAACACATTTCCCCCAAATAAAAGAAATGCGTTTTTTTTTCAATTTCACCACACTTTGAATTTTTTTCTGGTTTCGCAGTGTACTTTATGCAAAAATTCAGCCTGTAATTGCAAAGTACAATTAGTGACGCAAAAAATAAGGGCTCATGTGGGTTTCTAGGTGGAAAAAATGCAAGTGCTATGACCTTTTATGCACAAGGAGGAAAAACCGAAAACGTAAAAACGAAAATGGGCCATGTCCTTAAAGGGTTAAACAAGCACCATGATGTATGATATGAAATAAGGTATGAAAAACGCTAAATTTACCCTTTACACCTGTGTAGAGATGTCAGAATGCACAAAGGGGGTGACAGTGTCACTTTAATAAAAACTAGAGATCATGGCGCAAAAAAATGACACCATATACAGCCCCGTAGGTGAAAAAATAAAAACGTTGTAAGCGTCACAATAGGCCCATTTTATTAATAATTAATTGCATAAACAAAAGGATTTCATAAAAAAAAATTAAAACATTAGAAAATCTTTGTAAACCTGCATATGGTTGTGTTCGGGGCTGACCTATAGAATAATGGTATTATGTCGATTTTACCATACAGTGCATTACGTAGACACAGGAACCCCCCAAATGTTACCATATTGCATTCTTTTTTACGATTTCACCTATTTATATCTTCATAAATAATATATTTGGGATTCCGTCATACATATTATGGTAAAATGAAAGACACCATTACAAAGTACAACTATTCCCGTAATAAATAAGCCATTACATGGCCTGTAGATAGAAAACTGAAAGTGCTAGAGCTCTTAGAAGGGGAGGAGGAAAAAAATGAAAGCGCAAAAATGAAAATTGGCGCGGCCCACTGGGTCATTTTGGGCCTGGTCCTCAAAGGGTTAAAAAAACCTATAAAAACTATAATTTTCCACAAAAATACCCTGTGACTAAAAATCCACTCCATTAGTCTGAATACTTTTTGGCAGCAAGTAAATAATTTGGGCCATTGCAATGTGAAAGAGAACAATTGCAGAAATGTCTGCTACAAATTTGCTGTGTGTGAATGAATGTGTGTGCTGTGTGTGAGTCAGGATTCTTAATGCCTTTGAAAAGGCCAATTGGATAATGTAATCTATCTATCTCTCTATTATATAGACACACACAAACACATAGTAAAGCTATTTTTTCTTTATGTCTTTATGCTGTATATAAGATTGTTTAAAAAAAAAAAAATAAAAAATAATATATATATATATATATATATATATATATATATATATATTACAATTGCTATGTATCTGTCAAATGGGTAAGAAAAACATGTATTTATAGAAATGGAAAGCTGTGAAAATAAATTATTAAAATTTTTTTTATAATAGTGTGATTTTCCAAGAGATCACTGCCACCTAGTGGTCTCAATAAGTAGTGACAATCTAATTTAATTACTATGGGCAATAATGAACTACTGTAGGCAGGTAAATTCACGTTGGGCAAAAACGTTATGAATGATTTGCTGTAGAAACTCTACACAGGTAAATCTGCACCAAATTGTGTACATTTGGGTGCAAAAAGTGCTAATGCTAGAATAAACAGATGGAGCTGAAAAAGATCCTGTTTTAGCTTTTTAGGTAGATTCACAACCTTTTCCACATCAGAATTTGCAACACTTTAGATTTTGCCTTACTTACTGAAGTCAATTGGAAAATCAGCAATACATGCACAGCAGAAATTGACATTCTGTAGCCCTCAGCTGTTTTCACACTAGTCTCAT
The DNA here is from genome assembly GCF_027789765.1 of Dendropsophus ebraccatus. Classification (NCBI taxonomy): domain Eukaryota; kingdom Metazoa; phylum Chordata; class Amphibia; order Anura; family Hylidae; genus Dendropsophus; species Dendropsophus ebraccatus. Next base: position 51,966,677 of record NC_091462.1, read on the forward strand.
ATGGACAGATTTTTGCATTTGTATAATGACTGCAAGTCCTAACCACTGCCACATTCCCTCACTTCATCTTCCTCTTCCTCTCTATGGCTATGGCTTCAGCCTGGTAATGACTTCCTGGGGCAAAAGATGTCTGCTGAGGACATCAGGCTTGGCGGCTTATAAGGAGTCATCCTGCCATCCATTGTCTGGAAAATGAAGGTACATCATGGATTCTGTAGAGTTCCCTAAAAATGCATACCTTACTGCGGCAGGCAGGAAATATAACTGACTGACGAACGATTGTTTAGCTGTCAGTTATTGAAGGTGTATAGCCTCCTTTACCCGAGTGCCACAAGGTGCTCAGACAAGCATCAACTATTCCCTACTTTTGACCTTAATCCTGACTCTGTTCTCACCCTCAACTTTGTCTTTGTTTTCTTAATGGCTCATCTGTCTCCCCCTGACTGGTCTCTTGGTGGGTTCTCATACCTCCCAATTGTCCCAGATCCAGCGGGAGAGTCAAGCCATCCCGGCAAAGTCCCCATGTGTCCCACCTAATCAGCAGCTGATGGCCGTGAGCAGCTGCCGGACTATCGCTAGAAAGTAGGAGGAGGTTGTCAGCTGGGGGGGGGGGGGGGGGCGGGGTAGCATCTCACCTTTCACCCACTCACCAGCCGGGCCATCATGAAGAATAAAAGAAAAAGTGAACAACTCAGATCAGAGAAGACACCCCCTGTGAGTCACTGGACGTAGCTGCACTGTAATAACTTGGTGTGCAGAGCCTGTGCACCATTTGTATCTACCTCCATATGGGTCAGTGTATGGAAAGATACTGGTCTTTGTATAGTTTATGTTATGTGGCAATGGTATAAGGTGTGATGATAATATTTGTTTTTTTTTATAATGTTAATAGGTGATGTAGTCACGGGGTGTGGCTATGGGGGCATGGTACATTGCCATGAATGTCCTTCTTTCCTCCCAGAAAAAGTTGGGAGATATACTGTAGGTTCCATTATATAAGCTAGGTCCTCATCATGTAATCTAGCTGCAGGTTGGGAACACCACTACTCATGAAGGTACTAGTTTTAGTTGGATTGCATCTGCAACTATATTCTACATTTTCATGTATTTATTGTGCCCTCAGTCACTTGCAATAAGTTATGACATCTGTGGGTCTTATTCATGTGATAACTGAACTGCTGAAATGCTTCTGCTACCATTTTTGAGGTGCACTGAAATAGAACTTTAGTGCATTGTTATCATTGTATACACATTCTTAAACCATTCCCAACAGTTAAGAATTGGCCCTGACACTCATGTTGGAGTCAGCGCAGAGACTTTTTGTACTTATATTGTGTATTTAGAATGACTGGTGCTACAAACAACACCAACAATGTTTATTCTGTTATGCACAGTAAAATATCAAATATCTAATGCTTTAAGGTTTTACCCTTTAAAGGAGAATTCAAGTTCATGAATACCGATTATATTTTCTTTTCTATTCAGATGTAAAGTTCTGGTTTACACAGAGCTCTGAACTATCTGCATCCACTTCATGGTCTTCTATGAGAGTACAAATATATAGCTTTACACTATAACAAATGTGGTGCCACATTTTCCTAATGCAGCTCTGGAGAATTAGCATCTTTTAGTGTATAATATGCGCTAGCAGGCTGGATTTTCCATTAGGCAGAGGAGGCATGCTCAGTGGAATATTGTAGGTAATTTAGTGGGAATTTGTTGTGCAACCTTCATCAAATACTTATATAAATGTCATGTGGCTCTAATGGAACAATACTTGCTGACCTGCACTTAGCTGTGTCTGGTAAATCTCAAGTTAAAATAAGAACATGCTTTCCCTTTTCATTACTTTTGATGAAATGCCTTTATATGCAATATGAATAATATACAGTGCTGTGCAAAAGTTTTAGGCAGGTGTGGAGGAATTGGTAGAACAGTAAAATTGCTTTCAAACATAGCAGTATTACAGGGGTACTCCGACATAGGTAAAAAAAAAAATAAACATGCTACAGAAGCATATAGCATTGCTTACCTGTCTGCCCAACCAAAAATCGATCTATTTGGGGGTCTTAGTTGCATAAATACTGGTTGTATTTCCTGGTTACTGAGTACAGTGGTGCCTTGGATTATGAGCATAATTCGTTCCAGGATGGTGCTTGTAATCCAAATCACTCTTAAACCAAAGCAAATTTTCCCATGAGAAGTCATTGAAATGTAGACAATTGGTTCCCCATCCCAAAATGCTAGAATAGAGAAGCAGGGCTGCTGTCAGAGGTCTGTGTGGTCACATGACAGCAATGGAGAAGGAGTGTGTGTTCAGCATGGACCAATCAGGAAGTGAGAATTACAGAGCTGTGCAGAAAGACAGTGTTATTGCAGGCATATTATAGCAGGAATGGAGAGGATGGGAAACACAAGGACTGACAAAGACTGCAGGGAGCATGAAGGAATGAGCAGGGCATATGTGAGCACATAGAGGGGCTACAGCTATGAAGAGAATAACTCCACAGTCCTGTCCCCTGATGCAACCCCCAGCCTGAGGTTGATCTGCTAGGATTTGGATGGTGAGGGATACTTCCTGTGTCAGAGTACAGGGCTGTAGACGATGCTATGCAGACCATGCACCTCCCCCACTCTCCCACCCAGTAAAGGGAGCTCTTAAAGTGTCACTGTCGGTTAATTTTTTAGAAATCAATAGCACAGGCAATTTTAAGAAACTTTGTAATTGGGTTTATTAGCCGAAAATTCATTTTTATAATGAAAAAGCAGTTTGAAGCTCTCCCCCCTGTCTTCATGATTGTCTATGAAGAGTAGAGGGGTGGAGGGAGATGAGGCATCAAAACAGGACAACAAAGAGTTAATTTACAGCTACATCACCAGGCTATCTCCTCTGACTCAGCACTGACCTCTCTGACCTCTGAATACCAGCTTCACACAGCTCCCACTGTGTAATTCTTTGTTCTCTGCTCTCTGCTGGCGACTAATCTCCCTCCTCCCTCCTCCCCCCTCCCCTCTTCATAGAACAGACAGGACCCGACTGTGTAAAAGACTCAAGATTTCCTGATAATGAGCAGTGGATGAGAATGCAGTGAATGCAGATAATGGCATATTTGCCTAATAAACCCAATTACAAAGTTAAAATTACCTGGACTATTGATTTCTGCAAAAAAAAAAACAACGAAACAACAGTGACACTTTAAACCAAAGCAATGCTCTTAAACCAAGTTACAATTTTGAAAAACTATGAGCTTTTCTTGCAAAATGCTCTTAATCCAAGTTACTCTTAAACCCAGGTACCACTGTTCTACAATTCTCAGAATGTATTGCTTTCCCTCAGCTCTCCATCACAGACCTCCCACTCTGCTAACTCCTGTCAGTTCCCCACCCAAAGTTTTTGCAGGACATTTCACTCCAGACTATTGCACAGGAAGGCTGAAGAACCCTGTCTGTTCTTTTTGTAGCATCATTTGGCATAAGGCAGAATGCTAAAAACATACCTCCCTCTTCCTAAATGTCCCAATAAAGATAAATATGTATCTGTGTACATGACAGGAAGTGTGTATGGACGACTTTTGCCTTCAAAACAGAACTAATTCTTCTAGGTATACTTGTCAGGGATTTTTTAGGATTATAGTCAAGTGATTGACCAATTATATGAAAGAGGAGATAACGATCATCATTTTCACATGTAGGTCGAAACACATTCATTAAAAGAGAAGTCCCACCAAACACAAAAAAGGGAGGAAGGCAGGCAGGGTGCGGAAAAATGGTAAACAATTGGAACCTTGGAGCTTTAAGTAATGTCTCTATGAAATCTTATATATTTACTACTGTAATCCTATGAAAAGACGTATCCATATCTGCAGTGACTCATTTTTATCAGAAGACCTGTGTGAAGTACGGATTTACTTTTTATCCGCCTTGTTACCCAAGTGACTATCTCTGACCAAATTAAGTAAGCTGAGTGCTATCAATGAGGACATGACACCAGGCAAAAAGACGGTATAACCTCCTCTTTCAGCTGAGTTAGGAGTGCACACTCATGCTTTATTTGGTTTCACATGAAATATATAAACTTTCAATACAGGCGGGGTTTCAAGTCACAAGACACATACAATCACACTCTGATAGGTCAATCCATAGATGGTCAGCAGTTTCCGATCCTGCGCAGTCAAGCTGGTACAACGTCTTGCTTACCATATATTGTTTATATAACAATGTCTCTTTTTTGCGTCTGTATTGTGACTGCGATGTAAGTTGAAGGTGCTCATAGGCCTCTCCTCATGTCGGCCCGATAACGTTTTTATAACGGTGTGTATACACAGTACAGTGGCTCCTATCCAAGATGCTGGCGCACTAACGTGAGGGAAGGCCTCCCCTGCAATGAAGTAATGGCAACACCAAGAGGGGGCGTGATTACACAACCAGGGGACGGTGATTACTTACAAAAATGACAACGCCCAGATGACTAGTTAAGGCTCATTTACTGTACATAGAATGTGGGTCTTTACAAAAGAAAGTTTACGGCTTATACCAGGCAGGGACACAGGGTATAGGAACATGTCTGGGAAGAGTGCTGGGTCATGCATCAGCCCATTTTCCTAGTGTTATAGGCTTTTTTTTTTACTGATTGGTTCCCTTTAAAGCCTTGTCTGCTTATCCTGATCCTTCTCATGATTTTCATGTCCTTCACATCTGTCTGCAACATCTTCCCGTGAAATGATTGAAGCACCATGTTTCTTCACCTTTGCTGAACTGTTAAATCATCTCAACAATCTCTTGAGCATTGAACATAAAACCTGTCTGTTTTACATTGTTGCACCACAAGACATGAAATCCTTAAAACACTTCAAAGGAAGCACTTCAAAGCTGAAAAAAGCCAGGGTGATAAAAGGATACGCTTACTATCAAAGGATGGTAACATCTAATTTTATGTATTATCACTGTTACAGTACTGCAGTGTATACCATAGCCCACAATAGGACCACAGTGAACTGTTTTTACTTATAGAATGTTTGTGACAGGAGCCCTTTTGAAAAAAAACACAAAACAAAAAACACAATTTGTTTTTGCTATAATCAATGGTATCCAGGGCCATATAAACAGCAGGAATTGGCATAAATTATGGATTTAATTTACACCAGCAGATAGATTTTCAGAGCCAGGATCACTTGGAGCTATTCCAGTTTCTGCATAAGAATTGGTCATCCTGGTCCCCCCTGAGAAAGAGATTAGGTAGAGGAAGGAGGAAGCCATACATGAGCCCTATAACTGAATAAATAAATAAATAAATAAATAATTAATAATAATGATAAATAAATTTAAATATATATATTTCATAACAAACTCTTTCTTTCCAAGCATGGTGGCTTAGCTGAGTCAGGTAATACTTAGTTCCCCAGTCCCCTGCTGGAGCTATCACTATTTTCTATATTAAAACATTAAGGGGACAGATTCTTGCCTTCTCCCTGGCGTGTGCCAGCCATAACCCCCACTCACCTGAAGGGCGGGCGGAGGGGGAGCGGCAAGGTGGGGAGAAGGTGTGGCCTTCTTCCATGCCTAAATTATCATGCCTTAATCTACACCTGATCCAGAGCAGGGGTAGGTTTTTGTGTAATGTCTGTGCTTGGTGCAGGGCAGTCCAACTTTAATAAGAGGTGGTGTACTTGTACGCCAGTCTTGATAGATGTCCCCCTAAGGGTGCCTTCACACCTACCGACTCGCAGCGTTAATAACGCTGCAAGTCGGCTAGGTCCTGGCAGATCACTGTCAGTACATACACGCAGCGGTCTGAACGGCCGCTGCGTGTATGTAAATCTGCCGGCTGCTTAACCCCTTCTGATGCCGGCCACCTCCCGCTCAGCTCTGTATACATTACCTCCTCGCTCCACGGGGTCCCGGCGTACTGCTCTCGCGCCCGGCCAATCAGTGTTTTGCCCTGCCGCAGCCACTGATTGGCCGGGCGGGAGAGCAGGACGCCGGGACCCCGTGGAGCGAGGAGGTAATGTATACAGAGCTGAGCGGGAGGTGGCCGGCATCAGAAGGGGTTAAGCAGCCGGTAGATTTACATACACGCAGCGGTCGTTCAGACCGTTGCGTGTATGTACTGACAGTGATCTGCCAGGACCTAGCTGACTTGCGAGTCGGTAGGTGTGAAGGCACCCTAAATGTCTTCTGCTCCAGGGGGCAGGAGAATGTGGCCTGAAACTGGAAGTCCAGGAGCGGTAATGCTAGTCTTGCCCTAGCCATAACTATGATAGTAAAAACAATCTATATAATAAAGGGTTAAAATGTATTTATTTTAAGGCTATGTTCACACTGCTTATATGTCCGGCCACATATTTTCGCGGCCAGACATATACGCGGTAAATTCCGGTCGGAGATTTACGCTACTTGCGGCCGGCTACGTACGGACTGCGAACTTACGCCCGTAGTCTACTTACGCTTCCCGAGCGCCCTACGTAGCGATCTGACAGCGGTCTTTTACTTGGAAATCTTCGCCTAGCTCCGGACACCCCACAGAACCTTTTGGATCGGCACAAAAAGCTGCAAAAATGAAGAAATCACCACTACGTACGGGACCGCATGTAACGCTAGGGGCGTAAGTTACGGCATTTTCGTCCTCAAAAAATGGTCTGGTTCATTTTTTACGGCGCCGCGTACGATCCGGGCGTAAGTTTGTACGTAGTGTGAACTGTGCAGCCGTACATCGTATACTTTCCATTGTACGCAAACTACGTAAGTCTCCAGCCGCTTATTCACGGAACGCGCCATAAACTTACGTAGTGTGAACATAGCCTTAAAGTGGAACTATCAGCAGGTTAGACAAATCTAACCTGTTGATAGCCCCCTATAGCGCCTGGGACACTGAGGAGGAAGGTATGTGTCTTACCTTCCTCCTCGGTGTAATCTTTGTCCGGGAGCAGTTAGGAGCACTGCCCATCTAACTTGCTGATAGTTCCTTTTAGCCCTTGTTAATGAATAAGGGCCGTTTTACACAGAAAGGTTATCTGACAGATTATCTGCCAAAGATTTGAAGCCAAAGCCAGGACTGGATTTGAAAAGAGGAGAAACCTCAGGCTTTCATGTATGACCTGGTCTCTGTTTATAGTCTGTTCCTGGTTTTGGCTTCAAATCTTTGGCAGATAATCTGTCAGATAATCTTTCTGTGTAAAAGGGCCCTAACATAGGCAGGTAATAAATTAAAGCAAATCTGTACTGCCCACTGGGCTGTGTCATTACAGTGCCACAAATATTGAAACACTTCACCCGCTCCTGGCATTATATTGATACATGATGCCGTGCAGGGAAAAACTCCACTACAGGGCTTCCCTATCCGTGCTGTTCGTGTTTCACGGAACGTGGGAATAAGCCCTACTGTGTGTGAACATCAGGCAGGGAAGCATTTAAAGGGGTACCCTGCAAAAAAATTGAAATCCACTGGTGTCAGAAAGTTACACAAATTGCTTCTATTTAAAAATCTCAAGTCTTCCAGTACTTATCAGCTGCTGCATGTCCTGCAGGAAGTGGAGTATTATTTCCATTCTGACACAGTACTCTCTGCTGCCACCTCTGTCTATGTCAGGAACAGTCCAAAGTAGGAGAGGTTTTCTATGGGGATTTGCTACTGCTCTGGACAGTTTCTGTCACAAATTTAAAAAGCTTGGACATCTTACAGAATGGTGAGTGCGGCATACTATTCTTCTTCTCATATTATTTTTCAAATAGTTGCATTGTGGCATATGGGACACCATCAAGGGGGCATCGGCCATGGAGGCCCCTTGACAGTGGGGGAGCTGCTCTCTGCCGCTAAATCCTTTAGGCCTGGCAGGACCACGGGCAGTGATGGTCTCCCAGCGGAGCTCTATGTAGCGCTGGGGGATCTCATTTGCCCAAACCTGTTGGAGCTGTACGAGGAGATGGTGGTGGAGGGCAGAATGCCTCCATCAATGAGGTAGGGCATGTTTACGATCTTGTATGAGCGGAAGGGGGAGAGATGTGACTTGAAAAATTGGCGTCCCATCTCTCTCTTGAACGTGGACTACAAAATCCTCGCCAAGGTGCTGGCAACCAGCTGAAGTCTGTCATCGGACAGGTCATCCATCTTATATGCAAAAGAACACTGCAGAGACACCATCACATGTCTCGTCGTCAGTGTATTCTACAACATTGCCCCCTGGGAAATCAAATATGCAAAAGAACACTGCAGAGACACCATCACATGTCTCGACGTCAGTGAACTAGCCAGACCTTTCCTCTGGGAAGGAACAACCAAGCCAAAGGCGTTCTCCAGTCAAGGAAACCACCTCAGCAAGGTATCCATCCACAGACAGCTGTTTCGGGGGTTTTGCCCCTCATCAGTGTGGAATAGGTTTCTGGCTAGTGGGAGCAATGACTAGTAAGTGCATGCAAAAGGACGCTGGTTGACCTCAGGGAGATCAACCAAAACACCACAGAGACACCATCACGTGTCTCAACATCAGTGTATTCTAGAACATTGCCCCCTGGGAAATCAAATATGCAAAAGAACACTGCAGAGACACCATCACATGTCTCGACGTCAGTGAGCTAGCCAGACCTTCCCTCCGGGAAGGAACAACCAAGCCAAAGGCGTTCTCCAGTCAAGGAAACCACCTCAGCAAGGTATCCATCCACAGACAGCTGTTTCAGGGTTTTTGCCCCTCATCAGTGTGGAGTAGGTTTCTGGCTAGTGGGAGGTCATCCATCTTGACCAGATCTGTTGCATCCCTGGCCGCAGGATCGCAGACAGCCTCGCCCTAGTGAGGGACACAGTCCATTACACCCAAAGCCGCTGTGCACATGCGGCCCTGGTCAGCCTTGATCAGGAGAAGGCTTTCAATCGGGTCTCTCATGAGTTCATGGGCAGGGCACTGCGTAGGCTGGGGCTTGGTGAAATGTTTTGTTGTTTTGCTAACGTTATGTATTTTGATAGTTACAGCTCGATACTGGTGAACGGCTGGAAGACAGACCTCTTTCCGGTGCTCTCCGGGGTCAGACAAGGCTGCCCTCTTTCACATCTCATGCTGTTCCAGAATTGTGTAACCCCCACACAGTTCTGGAATTGTATGGCCTCAAACAATTCCGGAATTGTGTGATCAACATTGTGTGAGGTCACGTATTCTGGAATTGTGTGACCTCATGCGTTGCAGAATTGTGTTACCTCACTCAGTTCCAAACTGTCTGACCTTGCATATTTCTGGAATTGTGTGAGATCACGCGTTTCCGAATTGTGCAAGGTCATGCTGTCTGGAAATGTGCTGGAAATGTGTAAGGTCACACATTCTGGATATGTATGACCTCAGGCATTTCTGTTATTGTGTGACTTCATGCAGTTCCAAAATTATGAGATCACATGTTTACAGATTGTGCAAGGTCACGCTTTTTGAAATGAGATTACGCATTCCAGAATTGTGTGAAGTCACGCTTTCCAGAATTGTGTTTCCTCAATCAGTTTTGGAATTCTGTGACCTCACACATTTCTGAAAATGTGTGACTTTATGCAGTTATGGAAATGTGTGAGGTCAAGTGTTTCCAAATTGTGCAAGGTCACACATTGCGGAATTGTGTGAGCCCAAGCAATTTCAGAACTGTGTCACCTCATGCAGTTCCGGAATTGTGTGACCCCATGAGTTCCGGAATTGTGTGCCCCCACAAATTTCTCGAAATTGGGTGACCTCACGCAGTTCTGGAATTTCCAAATTGTGTCACGCTTTTCGGAATTGTGTGAGGTCACGCATTCCAGAATTGTGTGACCTCACGCATTCCGTGACCTCACACAGTTCCAGAGTTGTATGACTTCACACAGTTATGGAATTGTGTGACCTCAAGCAGTTCCAGAATTGTGTACCTTCACACATTTCCAGAATTGTGTGACCTCACATAGTTCTGGAATTATGAGACCCCAACACATTTCTGGAATTGTGTGAGGTCACACTTTCTGGAAATGTGTGAGGTCATGCTTTCCAGAACTGTGTGACCTCATGCATTCCTTGATCTCATATAGTTACAGAATTGTGACCTCAAGCAGTTACGGAATTGTGTGACTTCAAGCTGTTGCAGAATTGTGTAACCTTATGCTTTCCAGAATTGTGTGACCTCACGCATTCCCGGAAGTTTGACCTCACACAGATCCGAAATTGTGTGACCTTAAGCAGTTCTGGAAATGTGTGACCTCATGCAGTTCCAAAAATGTGTGACCTCTTGAACTGTTTGACCTAAATACACTGCAGGTAGTCCTAACAGGAGCTGTCACACACAAGTAAAATCTTTGTGCCCAGGCTAGGGTTTGGGGGAAACCAAGTAAAAACAAAACAAATTATATGCTAGCCTGTCTTTACCACCTTTGTGTCCGTAGTGGTGATCTCAGATAGTGATTGTCTGAATGGGCGCGTCCTGCATGTTGGAAGGGAAATATTTATGATGAGCACCTCAGACCAGGGTCAGAGCAAGAGGGCTGAAAAAAATGGGGTTACAAAATCAGCATTTTTGCATCTGTATTACATTCATAAGTCTCAGCCTGACCCCAGATCTAATGACTCACCCCCTGCTTGTAAAAAAAAATAGGGGAAAAGGAATGGAATTTGAAGCCAGCTTTGTTTTCTAAAGCGCAAGTAAGGATAAGATACCTGTCACAACATGACTGAAAGATCAGTCATGGTAATAATTTGGTAACCTTTTCATTTAATGGCATATAAGAGCCATTTATTACACACAATGCACAGGTATGCCATCTGGAAAAACATTTTTAAATAATGTTTTTGACAAATAAAAAATCTAACTGTAATAATACTTGTGGACACAAGATGGCGATGTTGCCTTATAACTATAGGTAATGCATTGTAACCTCTACAAAGAAACACGAAGCTGGACGTCAGACTGCTGGGCTGTAACCGGAAGACAGGTCGCCCCGGGGCCGGGCAGCAGTAGGAGGAGCTTAGTAAGTGTGTGGCGTGCTGCTGAGACGTCGTGTGATGGACGTTGACCTGCAAGACGTCCTGAGTGCAAACGTGACGTTGGGCAAGGCATCATGGGAAATGTAGTAAAATTGTAGCCCTGCTATTACACAGTGTGACTCCAGTAATCACACCTATGATGCATTATGGGTGTCTGTCCTCCAGTAGTCTTTGTAATATTTGTTGTTTTCTCCAGAATTATGGTTAGAGGGAGTTTTCATCTGTGATGTAGATTAACGGATCATAATAACAGAACAAACAGGGATGGGCAACCTCTGCCTCTCCAGCTGTTGCAAAACTACAACTCCCATCATGCCTGGACAGACAAAGCTTTAGCCCAGGGTTAGGAACCTTTGGCCCTCTAGCTGTTGCAAAACTACAACTCCCATCATGCCTGGACAGACAAAGCTAAAGCTGGAGAAATCAGCTGGAGAAACCCGGCCTTATGTGTCAGCATTGTGCACTGTCACACATCCTACCCTACAGCTTAGGGCTCCTTCACATCATGATTGTGCCCTCTATGGTATGTATAGGCCTGCAAAGGTGTGCCGACATATATATGCGCACACACAGACATGGACCCCATTAACTTCAATGGCCCAAACATAGACAGCTAGTGACTACAATCAGGTGATTTCCCAAATCTATGCGCCCATTTTCTTATGTCACCACTAAGGAGGCAGTAGCAGGGATCTGGCACTGAGAGAACAGTCAGTATTTTAGTATTGACTCTTTGCTTATATCTGCATGTGGTGTAAGGGTATGTGCACACTACGGAATACATGCAGGGATTCAAGCGGATTCCATTGTGCGGCTTCCACTTGAAGTTCCGCCCGTCCCATAGACTCTATGATATTTGCTGGCGAATTCCACCATCACATGTTCTGTACACAGACTCTGCTTATGGACTATGTGGTGCGGACCGGACTTTGGAACTCCTGGCGTCATCATTCATTCTAATGCTGTGAGCTCTAAAATAGTTAAATCTTCACGCTACTGTACTGACACTGTGTTACTATTTTAGAGCTCACTACATTATAATGCCTACTAATTTGGCACATGGTGGTGGGGTTTTGGGGGTCAAAAACACTGTAGTCAGATTTGCAAAGTGCAATTACTTTTAAAAATCAGCAGGACCTGCGTTCAGTGTTTTTCCATAGACTTATATAGGTAGTAAAAAACTATAAAAAATGTTATGTATACATGCATATTTTATAAAACCTAATCCCATGATAAAGAATCACATGACTTTTATTGGGAAAAAAAATGGAGGAGAAAATGCCAGGAAAAACTGCCAGTTCCCATGTTTTGTGGTGTTTTTAAGCCCCCCAAAACTCTACCAAATATGCAGAGAACTTGCAGCAGGATCCACAGAATACCCCCCCCCCCCCCACACACACAACTGACTGCATACATTTTGTACTGATAGCTGGAGTATCTCAGGCACTGGCTGTGACCATACCCTCTATTCCTAACAGCCGGTGCACAGGACTGATACTTTGTTCTCATTTCTTCTCTTTCATCATCTTCTTGATGGAAAGGCTAAAGAAATGTCAAGAGTGCAGCCGGTAGAGCTGAGAGATTAACCTTTAACTAGAATGTGTGTGGAATTCCCCTCTCCACCTTACCTGGTATCGGCACAACTGGTAAAGTCTCTGTCAGTATTTTATTTCACTGAAGATGACATCACCAGTTTCACTGTTAAATAATTAAAACGCACGTAGATAAACACTAGCAGCGATTTCTGGTACAATATCTATTTGCTGTTATGTTCTGTGCACAGTACCAGCTGCTTCCAGGAATTGCATCAATAGAAATTCTCTGAGAAAAAGTTGTGATCCTTCCATTAGAAATGATACCATTATCTGCACGGATGTTTGTCGTTTTAACTTTCCTACCACTAGCCCATAAGTCAGTGTTCCCCAATCTGTAGGATTTAACTGTTCCCATGATGCCGGGTCCTGTGGTTGTGCAGCAACTGAAGTTTTTTTTATTTTAAATTATGCTGCTCTTACATAGAAAATAAAAAACATCCTACTTTTTCCTTATACTCCCCTGGGGTTCTCTGACTTTAAGCCAGAGATTGGCTGAGTGGGCTGTCACTGAGACGAGTAAGTCAGTGATTGGCTGAGCCTTTAGTCACCTAGACAAGTAAGTCAGTGATTGGCTGAGCGGGCTGTAACTGAGACGAGTCTGCCCTGAAAGTAGCGGCCACAGCAGGGGAGCCAAAGATGTGACAGGAGGACCCCAGGGGAGCGTGGTGGGATAAGACTAGAGATGATCGAAGAGCAGGGAATTTTCAGGTTCATTAGAATTTGAACCATCGATTTTGAATGAAAAGCTAATGGTTCGAGTTCGACCAAACTTGAAAATTCTGGCTGTTCGATCATCCTCAGGTAAAACTAGGGTGTTTATTATTTTCTAGGAAAATATAAAGCCCATAGTACCCCTTTAAAAGGGTTGCCCAGTATATATCCTGTTAAGGAATTTTGAGTTACTGGAGCTGGGATGTCAAACTCAAATACACAGTGGGCCAAAATTGAAAATTGGACAAAGTCGCGAGCCAACCTTGATATTTATTGAAGCGTGTGTGTGGTGTTCCTGACACTGTCAGAGTGTTGTGTGTGTGTGTGTGTGTGTGCCTGCGTTGTGCAGTGTCATAAATTATATTTAGATAAATATATATTAGATAAATTGCTATGACATGTAAAGTATAGGAAGGTTGAGGAAGCTTAAGAGAGACATAGTAGCCAGCGCCCTCAATAGTGGCCCATACAGTAGTCAGACCTCCTAACACTGCCCCATATAGTAGTCAGCCCTCCGAATAGTGCTCCATACAGTAGCCAGCCCTCCAAATAGTGTCCCATATAGTAGCCAGCCCTCCCGAGAGTATCCCATATAGTAGTGAGCTCCCAATAGTTCCAAATATAGCGGTGAGACCCCCAATAGTGTACTATATAGTAATGATCCCCCAATAGTGCCCCATAGAGTCATCCTCTCCAGTATTGCCCCATATAGTACTCAGTCCTCACAATAGTGCTTCCTATAGTAGCCAGCCCTCCCAATAGAGCTCCATATATTAGCCAGCTCTCCCAATAGTACTCCATATAAAAGCCAGGCCCCCAATAGTGCTCCATATAGTAGCCAGCCCTCCCAATAGTGTCCCAAATAGTAGCCAGCCATCCCAATATTGCTCCATTGAAAACTAGCACTGCGGCCCAGAGTCTTCTCATGCCTGTACTAGAGGGAGCAGAGTGGAGAGTGGTTAAAAAGAGTGTTTTTTGTTGTGGAGAACCTGTCCTTCGTAAAGTTGCACACTACAGAACCCGAGCGAATCACCTGCCGCTCGCTTCTCTGCCTGTGTCATAGACTTCATTCTATGGTCAGGCAGATTCCGCCATGCACCCTAAGAATGAAAAGGTTTATTCTTCGGGTAGATGGCGAAATCCGCCTGTGCATAGAATGGAGTCTATGGCACAGGTGGAGATGCAAGCAGGGGCAAGCTGCGGAATCCGCGGTGGGTGATCCGCCCGGGTTCCGTAGTGTGCACCTACCCTATAACAGACATCTCGTTGATGTGAATGAGCAATGTGTAATGCATACTTTTTCCTGTGGTGGCGATACAGGGAGTTTGAACACGTACTGGCAGATTCCCCACAACTTATTGTTGTGGTGTCCAATGTTGATTCCCATTAAGCCTGGTTTCACACTAGCTAAATTTTTAGCAAAAACGCCCCCCCCCCCCCCCAAAAAAAAAAAACAACTAAACAAAACACCATGTTTTTATTTTTGTTTAGTTTTTTTGCAAAAACATTGCAACCAGATGTTAGCTGTGAGTCTATGAAATTTTATAAGATGCCATACATACTTGGGGGGACATTTATTAAGTCCGGCGTTTTTATTAAGTCGGCGCCGGTGCGCACAGCCGAAAACCTACGCCACCTGAAAGGTGGAGTAGGTTTTCGGCATATCTTTGAGCTGAAAAAATGATAAATCGCGCGGACTCTGAGTCCACGCCCCCCGTAACGCCCCCTCCACTGCCCCTCCCCGCCCCCCCCCCCCCCCCGGCGTACTCGGCGCGAAGTGCCGATATGCAAATTTTTTATTCGTAAATCGGCCATTTGCGAATAAAATAATTTGCATATCAGCACTTTACGCCGAAAATCATCAGTACGCCGGATGATGCATGTCCCCCTTGGTGTTTGTTTTCTCTGGCGTTTTTCTCTCCTCTATGGTGTTTTTTTGGGCTCTGTGGCAGTTTTTTTTTCCAAAACGCAGCATGCGTTGGCATTTCTCTCCCATAGAGTTCAATGAAATTTCTTCTGTTCATCTCTAAAAGGCCAAAGGCAAAAAAAGGCATTTACAAAGGCTGAAAAAATACCAAAAAAAGGACACAATTGCCTAAAAAAAAGCAAGATAAACTTTGGTGCCTTTTCGGCAGTTTTTTTGAGAGCCAGCTAAACACCACAAAAAAGCTGTGTCTGGGGGAACCCCGACATCAGCTTATGGTCAGGAGACAATCCGTTTTCAGGGTAGGTTCAAACGTGCCGTACTGTCACTTCAAGGAGATTGCATATTCTCAAGATTTACATACTTGCGAGTATGTAAATGCTGCCCCCTTAACCTGCATGGACTTTACCTGGTCTATGCTTTGGCTGCATTTGAGGCTCCCGGAGGTCTCACCCAGCCAATCAGGGACTGCAGTGGGGCCATGCACTGATTGGCTAAGCGGGACCTACGGGGACAAGGAGTCTCAGATGCAGCCGGGGCACGAATCAGGTAAAGTATGCTCCGGGCGGCGGCAGGTTAAGGGGGTTGGCATTTATATAGTATGTAATCTCATTGAAGTGACAGGGAAGGTATCAGCAGCGGATTTCACTGCAAACTTGCAGTGTGAAATCTGCTGCGAATACAGTACATGTGAACCCACCCTCAAAAGGACTTTTCATCTCTTAGTAGCAGATACTGCCTTGAATGGTAGCTTTTTTCCTTTAAAGGAGAAGTCTGGCGAGGGGCAGGGGGGAATTTGAATACAAGTACGGACCTACCTCTCCCGTGTCCGTGGTGAGCGACGGGACCCCCACTGGAAGGAGCGCCATCCTGCTCCAGTCACTAACTGGCCGAGTGGCCTGTCCATCAGCCGGGTTGTGATGTGTCAGTGCTGGAGAACTCGGAGCCCAGCAGGGGTCCCGAGGCTGGTCCCGCCGCTTACCACGGGCCCGCCGGCTGCCCGATATTATAAATCGACAGACTTCTCCTTTAATGCCCTTGATCATTTTTGCACTGTGTATACCTTCCCTTGATCATGTTTGCACTGTGTATACCTTTCCTTGATCATTTTTGCACTGTGTATACCTTTCCTTGATCATTTTTGCACTGTGTATACCTTTCCTTGATCATTTTTGCACTGTGTATACCTTTCCTTGATCATTTTTGCACTGGGTATACCTTTCCTTGATCATTTTTGCACTGGATATACCTTTTATCATTTTTGCAGTTTGTATACCTTCCCTTTTTACTGTATGTCACTTCTACCTGTAGCACTGTTCTAGCTGTTTTCTATTGGCTTTAATGTTTGTATTTAGTCCTTTTGGCTTCCATACAGACCTGTAGTTGAATCACCTGTGTAGCTGTAGAGGCAGCTTCCGCCCTAGTCATTAGCCCTCCCCCTCCTCATGTCCCCGTGTCACTGGATACACACAGGCGCAGGTGAGCGTTCTCCTGTCGCCTCCCACATTCCTCCGTACTCTGACCACGCAATGCTGAAAGTGCCGGATCATATGTGTCAGGAAAGGCTGAAGAAGTGACAGCACCTGCCAATGTCTGGTATGTGTGTCTTGCACCGATCATGTTGTGTTATATTTCCCTATCTCCTCACACTTCCTCTGCTCACAGTTGTTATTATCCCCATATGAATAAGGTCCCAGGAGGCTGGGAGTTTTGGCTGCTCTGCTCTGTAGATTGCTATTCACCTGGGGGACAGACATACGGCTCCTTTGTCTATAAGACAAGGCCAGGTTTTACACCAGAGAGGCTCACACTTCTGTGTATTTGTGTATCTCTATCTGTTTTGACTGTAATGAGTGAGAATTCTGTAATGTGTCCTTACATAGCACAGAGTATATTAATGTGTTGTGATGGCTTTCCGCATAGTCGAGAAGTTGTAAAACTACACATCCTAACATTGTGATGAACTGTGAGCATAAGAAATCTAGCTCTGCTACTTATGACAATATATGGCTACTTGGCTATATGGCTACTTAGTTGCACGTTGATGATTTGTGTTCTGTAATTGTAGTGAGTTTATAGTCCATTACATTGTATGTATGGTATATTTTCCCATCCTCCGGGCTAAGGCAATAGATTACGGATTTTGTCATGACAGCATATTGGGTAAATGGTCATAAAGATACTTGGCATCATTGTAGACTACATAAACCAAGCTAGCTCAGACATGTTAAATGAATAATATATGAGGTGTGTCCTTCTGCCTTCGAGGTTTAACATTACCTAGATATTATCCAAAGCTAATGAACTGGCTGGCTGTCAGTCTCAGGACGGCAGTATAACGTATCTATTAGAATGTTATTCCAATGCTGCGTTTACACAGAACGATTATCGTTCGAATTTTTTCGCAATGACGATCGCATTTGAGCGATAATTGTTCCGTGTAAACATAGCGAACGATCAAGCGATGTTGTTGATCTTTCAACATCTTAAATCGTCGTTCGCTAAAAATTTGCAGATCGCTTGGTGTAAACAGTCTTTCAAAGATTCACCCTTTTTTCTAATGATTTATTCACCTAAACGCTGATCATTATAAAAACCAAATTGATGCTTCAAAATCGTTAAACGATTGATTGGGTGAATTATCGCCTGTGTAAACGCAGCATTATACTTTTCAATCTATAAAAAAAAAATACTACAAGTGATAAGGCTAAATGTTAGTGCCTGTATGTTATTATGTTTCAGATAGTAGGCTTATACTGTCACGTAGTAATGGACATGAAAGGCCTTGTATTATTGGGCCTCTACGGCCATTGTAGCTGGAGAAGACAAATAATTCTTCCCTGAATGCATCCTACACAAATGTTGTACAGGTAGGAGGGGTCAAGCGTGAGAGGTGGCCTTGTGCTTAGAAGTTACATGTCTAAGCCCTTCAGTTCCCATGCTGTGATGAAGCACTGCCACACAGCGCTATGCAGAGTAGGGTCCTTCCTGTGTATTCTTATATACAGTACCCAGGGGGAGGCTGCCCATTGATATATCACAGAGCCTCAGCCTCTCTCTGCTAGTGGCGATATCACTTACTGCTCGCTGCGCTGTGCTCGCTAGCTACTGTCAGCCTCCCCTGGGTACTGTATAAGACTATACAGTGCGGTGGAGGGTAGGCGGGGTAGTTAGGGGGTTGGTTGCTCTGCATAGCGCTGTGGGGCAATACTTTTTCAGAGCAGGGGTCCAGGAACTGACACAAAACATTGGTGGCAGCAGAGGGGGTTGTTATGTCCCTCTTAATATAAATTGAGTCCCCATAGAACTTCTGTAAGGTCACAAGTCCTAGTACTGGACCCCAGCATGAAGGGCTTACTATAACACAGTCTCAAAGGACTGTTTTAGACAGGCAGGCCCATGCATAATATAAGAATATACTGTATATGTCAGTCAAACAACTACGATTTTTAGCATTGCACAATCTTAGCAATCAGCTGACAAATCAGTGATTGAGTGTTTGTCGATCATGCGGTTACACTGCTAATTTTCATGTATAAAAACTCATTACTTTCTCAGATGACTCTGCTTTAGCGCTTACTTTGTTTAGTCTAGGTGCTGCTTCAGCATCATTTACCCAGGTGATCTTCATGTCATAGGTGGTACTCATCTGTCATCTCTTCAGGAGCCCTATGGCCTCAGCTGTCTCTCAGGCTGCTCTCTCTCACTGCTCAGTAGGCATTGGAAATGTCCAGTAATAGGAATTGCATAGTATTGTTTTATCCACAGCCCAGGTAGTAGTCACATGGACCAGCATTCTGTTCTTCTTCCTCTCACACCATTGTGTCAGTAGCGGCTTATCACACATGACAATGAAATTCTGATGTTTCTGTCACAGCACCGACCATACATAACACACAGCCCATGGTAAAGTGAGCCTGGTGACTTGCCCATGAAATGGTCATATGGTCTCTTTTTTACCAATTACAGTGGGTGCTGTGCTTGGGAAACTGGACAGAATGTAGCACTGGCCCAGTTGCTGCAGTCCTTTCAGTTATGCTGCTGAAAGAGGCCTCTGTCATTATGGAATACCATTGTCATGAAAGGGATTGTCTTAGGGGCCTATTTCACGGAGCGATAATTGGCCGAATCGGGCCGATTCGGCCGATTATCATTCTGTGGAATAAATACAACGATCAGTTGATCTTTGATATAGGTTTGAACCTATAATTGTCGGCGCCGACCACGCATTGCTTCGTGTAATAGCAGTGCGCGGACGGTGACTGACGATTTACCTTACCTATTCAGGCTGCAGGACTCCTCTTGCGGTCTTCTTCTTCCCGGGTCCCTTAGCTGACAGGCCGCTTAGCCAATCACTGTCCAGGACCGCCGCGGCCAGTGATTGGTTGAGCGGCCTGTCAGCTGAGACAGGCCGCTCTGTAGCTTGAGCGTGCGGGACCCGTGAAGAAGAAGACTGCAAGAGGAGCCCTGCAGCCTGAATAGGTATTGTATAAAGTTTAAGCAAGGGCTGCAAGGACATCGCTAACAATGTCCATGCAGCCCTTGTTAAACGAAAATCGGGACGCGGAATAGGCCCAGTAAACGAGCACCAATCTAGCAGATCGGCGCTCATTTACAGTTATTATCGGGCCCTTCTTGGCCCATGTAATAGCACCCTTAGTTTACAACAATGTGTAGGTAGAAGTAGGCACATGTCAAAGTTATATCTACGTGAATACCAGGATGCAAGGTTTCCAGCAGAATATTGCACAGGGCATCACACTGCCTGTGCCATTTTCTCCTCCCATAGTGCACCCTAGTGCCATGTTTTTCTCTGGTATGTGATGCCCACAAAGCCATTAATTCACATAATATAAAAGCAAATGTGATTCATCAGACCAGACTTTTTACTTCCATTGCTTTGTGGTCCAGTTCTGATGCTCATGTCCACATTGTAGGCTTTTGGAGATGGACAGGTCTGACTAGTCTGTGGCCGTACAGCAAGCTGGGATACATTGTGCATTGTGACACCTTTCTGTTGTAGTCAGCATGATCTTTGCCAATAATGGGCAGCACAGTGGCGCAGTGGTTAGCACTATGGCCTTCAGTACTAGGGTCCAGGGTAGCAATCCAGCCAGGGCAGCATATGCATGGAGTTTGTATGTTCTCCCTGTGTTTGCATGAGTTTCCTCATACCCTTCAAAAACTTACTTAAGTTAGACTATGGGCCACAACAAAGACAGAAATAGATGTGGTAATCTCTGTACATGGCTGCAGTACTACAGTAGTTCTTCTGTGTGGTTGTGTAGACTGCTAGCCTTTGTAGCCATCTTTGCATCATCGAGCCTTGAGCACTTCCATCCCCAGTTTAATAGTCGTCCTTTACTGGTGGAGAATTGTTCACTCCTAATAACCACTGTATACTAGGAACACCCCCATTAGACCTCATGTCAGGGGTTCAAAGAAGATACCCTCTATCAGCAAGTCCTATATTATAGTGCAATGCTTTCTAAAAAATCTTGTTAAAGGCGGGCAGCCTCTTTAAGTCTGAAAATGATGGATTACACCCACAAGCATTTTAAGTAATGATTCCCTCTCAATGTTCTTAAAGGGGTTCTATATCTATAGACTTTTCCTCTTTTGTTAGGAATTCAAAACTTTTGACATTTGTATGACACGTCAACAGGATTTTTTTTAAAAACTTTAAACACTTTAAAGTTTGCTGCATCATTGTGTGTAAAGCGATAAATGTCAAGTTAACGTTTGCTACATTTGTAGCCTGAGTGAAATATGTTTTGGGAAGTAGAAATAACTTGGACCATCATGATGTTGCCAAGTTAAACAAAGTGTGGTGGAGTATAATACAACTAGATTTACTAGATGGAATGACAATCACAATTAATAGAAAAAGTCAATAACAATCACTCTGTGGTGTACTCCCTCATCACAACATTTCTGTCCTAGCGTACACAAAATATTGTGGAGGTAGAAACTAATCTTTACCTTCAATATAAATACAAGTTAACATATAAGATCGCCTAAAAGTTTATTGACAGTGAAATCTATTCAGTTCTAGGGTGCATTTTTGGACTTAAAGCGAATGTACCAGCAGTACATTGCTTTTCTGTTTTTAGACAGACACAGGGTTGCCAATGCCGCAGTCCATTCTTTGAAACGCAGTCCGGTTCCTGCACACAGTGCCGTTCTGTTACAGAGCACCAGCCTGGCCTGAAGCAATGGATGCAGTCTGCCTGCCCCCAGTGGGAGGAAACAACCTCCCCTCTATGACGCGGCTCCATTAGAATGCATTAGTGCTTAGCAATAGACCACGGAAACTGGGCCGCGGTTTAAGAAAAGGACAGCGGCACCGGCCTCCTTGTACTGGTGCCAGTCTGTTCCTGGTACAAACAGAAAAGCAATGTACCACTGGTACATTCGCTTAAAAAAAATGCCCAGTTTTTGTTTTTTTGTTTTTTTTTGGCCATTTTTAATTTAGTGTATAATAGCATAGAAGTTTTTTTGGCGTTTTACCACTTTACCAATCATCAATTAACCAAGCTGTGTTATAGGTTCTGTAGGAGATTGGTGCTCATTTACTCAGCAGCTCGGGCTGTGTAATACATCTGTAAGGTTATCTAAATGTCCCCTTTAGATCTACACTTTGCTTTATTCAGTTGTTTTTCTTTTTTGTCTTAGAGAAGAATCTATACTATTAATGCCTCATTTGTTCTGAAAGCTTTGTTTAAATATCTTACAGTAACAAAGCACCAATTGCACAAGGGTAGCAGAGGTCTTTCACCAACAGGCAGCTGTTAACATTCTTCTACCAGCCGCAAGGCTATTATGTGTCTAGTTTTATTCTTAAGTCTTGTCATGGAAGATTATAGGGGCATACCAATTGCTTTCCATCACATTGCTGGAGACAACTTATGGATCATTAGAAAATTTTTGTTGTAAACTGCAATTGAATTTTTTTTTTTTTGCATTCAAGTTCTACTGCAAATATATGCATCTTGTAAGAATCGGCAATGGATCCTATGGGACTTTTCTTTTGACAAAGCATTGATAGGGGAAAAATTTCTTTCTCTAATCTTACAGAACAAGACCACTGGGGGGTAAGGCACATTGCAAGTAGCGTTGAGCAAATTTGTTAAAATGTTCAGCTTCGGCAACTTTATCCAAAATCGAACGTTCAGTGTTTGAATTTCTGTATCCATGAGTCCAGACATTGTCTGGACTTAGCATTAATATTACATCTAGCTCCAACTTAAATAAGGATTGGGAAGTTGAGATCCAACCACCTGATCCTTAGCTCCTAAATCTGTAGTCAGGAGAGAGTCAGGAGGCCACCATGCAGATGGTTGGCCAGTCCCATAAAAATTGTAGGGTTCAGAGGATATTTATGTAATGCACGTGGCCAACTTTAACATGCAACCTCATTGATAAGGTCATTATGGCCAAGGAAGAGGACAGAAGACTGAGATTATATTACACAACAAAAGATTTGACTGGAGTAGTGTGCCTGGGGCAATAAAAACACATCATGTGGCATGTCGAGTCTTGTTTTTCCAGACAAAAACATGGGTTTGACAGGTAGGACTTTGACATCATGACTTCACATAGATTGAAGAGTGTTTACTGTAAAGAGTTAGGGCTTTCTTCTAAATATCAGGCTTAACTTCTTAGTTTTAGTGCAGCGAAGTCTTAAAGGGGTTATCCAGCCTTATAAAATGTATGGGGTATTCACAGAAAAGACCTTAAATATAAAAAGAGAAGGGTTCTGACTCCCAACACCCAGCCATTCACCTTATTGAAGGGGCTGTATCTGCAGGAAATGTACACTCACCGGCCACTTTTAGGTACACCATGCTAGTAACGGGTTGGACCCCCTTTTGCCTTCAGAACTGCCTCAATTCTTCGTGGCATAGATTCAACAAGGTGCTGGAAGCATTCCTCAGAGATTTTGGTCCATATTGACATGATGGCATCACACAGTTGCCGCAGATTTGTCGGCTGCACATCCATGATGCGAATCTCCCGTTCCACCACATCCCAAAGATGCTCTATTGGATTGAGATCTGGTGACTGTGGAGGCCATTGGAGTACAGTGAACTCATTGTCATGTTCAAGAAACCAGTCTGAGATGATTCTAGCTTTATGACATGGCGCATTATCCTGCTGAAAGTAGCCATCAGATGTTGGGTACATTGTGGTCATAAAGGGATGGACATGGTCAGCAACAATACTCAGGTAGGCTATGGCGTTGCAACGATGCTCAATTGGTACCAAGGGGCCCAAAGAGTGCCAAGAAAATATTCCCCACACCATGACACCACCACCACCAGCCTGAACCGTTGATACAAGGCAGGATGGATCCATGCTTTCATGTTGTTGACGCCAAATTCTGACCCTACCATCCGAATTTCGCAGCAGAAATGGAGACTCATCAGACCAGGCAATGTTTTTCCAATCTTCTACTGTCCAATTTCAATGAGCTTGTGCAAAATGTAGCCTCACCCGGTGTGGTCTTCTGCTGCTGTAGCCCATCTGCCTCAAAGTTCGACGTACTGTGCGTTCAGAGATGCTCTTCTGCCTACCTTGGTTGTAACAGTTGGCTATTTGAGTCACTGTTGCCTTTCTATCAGCACTAACCAGTCTGCCCATTCTCCTCTGACCTCTGGCATCAACAAGGCATTTCCGCCCACAGAACTGCCGCTCACTGGATGTTTTTTCTTTCTCGGACCATTCTCTGTAAACCCTAGAAATGGTTGTGCGTGAAAATCCCAGTAGATCAGCAGTTTCTGAAATACTCAGACCAGCCCTTCTGGCACCAACAACCATGCCACGTTCAAAGGCACTCAAATCACCTTTCTTCCCCATACTGATGCTCGGTTTGAACTGCAGGAGATTGTCTTGACCATGTCTACATGCCTAAATGCCCTGAGTTGCCGCCATGTGATTGGCTGATTAGAAATTAAGTGGTAACGTGCAGTTGGACAGGTGTACCTAATAAAGTGTCCGGTGAGTGTATAATAGACTGTGTTCTGCTTTCTGCCATCAATTGCTGGTGTTTTATGGACTGCTTTATAGCATGATAATAAAATCTATAGCTTAAACAAATAGTAACAACTACTGGCTTATTGGTTTGCTTCTCTGTGTACTTTCATTCCTGCTGTTTCTCTTTACTAGAGTTATTGTTCCGAGTCTTCATTTACCTGGTGTACACGCTTAAGATTCTCCAAATTTGTGATTCTATTAAAACTTGTCCTCTGGATTCTATACAGATGTCCAGTACATTGTACATACCTCAGAAAGCTCAGGCTGATTTATGCATATTACAGTGGACAGCCATGAAAAATGTTTTGAGTAGCCTTCAGAACATGTTAAACAGGATAATTTTGGTAACTTCAGACCTTACACTTGTTTTATGTGTATCCACCAGGCTCTATGTCAGCTATCTTGTCAGCAAGAAAACTGGTTGCCAACATGCTCATTTACTTTAATGAGCCAAACTTTTTTTTAATTTATAACATGTTTTATTTCTTTTGCAAATACCCAATACACAAGAAAACACCTGACAATTATTTACTTAACCCATTCCGAGCCCAGTACAGAGAATACTTCCCAAATATATATCACCGACCTCTTACAACAATTTAAAGTGCTGTGGAGTCTCCCCGCGGCCTAACTTTTCATTAGCCAAAAATCCTGGGGTGCCTATCTGACCCCCAATAAGCCACCCCCTACTATGAGCAATAGTTACCCTTCTCTATCTGCGCGGAGGCTCCCCCCCCTCTCAGCCCAGACCCGCCCCCTGAGCCACTCCAGCCGGACCATACCTTCACAACTTATAACAAACTTATCACCTTCTTATTAACCACATAAATAAACCACATAAATACATCAGATCTCCAGGTGAACCCATCCTCCGTGTCTACCCTGCCCACACAATACCTTCACATACTTAATCCCCCCTGCCTACGCCCGCCACCCCCCTCCTCTCCCTTAGGGGAGGAGGCGACCAGCATGCGCGAGAGGACCTCTTCTCTTAAACATACCAGTGTCAGTACTCCACAGTAACCGCTGCAGAAGTACCACACATTCCACTTCAACCCAGCCAACCGTCAAACCATTTATTGTGATCAGTACGGATAGCCGGGACCATCGGTTTACCAACCAACCACACTTGTAGGGGTTATGCACGGTCTAGATCCACCCAGGGTCCAGAGAAAAAGAAAGGAAAAAAACTAACAAAAAAAGCACATATACACTCACCCGTATAGACATAAGCACAAAACAGACACACACAACCCACATATCCAGCTCAGACCAAGCCCAGGAGGCACCCCAGACCGGGGCGGGCACGGGTGACCCAACCCCCCCCCCCCCCCCCCCCACACACACACAGCTCTATCAGCACCCTATCTCTTTAATGAGCCAAACTTACTTGTGACTACAAAGCCCGGAAAACCCCTTTAAGAAAATGTGATTCTTATAGAGCTGGTAGATGTATTATTACTGCTGACTTGTCACTTGATCAGGTGATGGGTGGATACTTCTTCAAGAATTTTTGTCATCTGTCCAGCACACAGGTACTTGTCACTAGCAGATCCTGAAAGAGGGGAGTTTCCTTTGAAATTTGTTCCTTTGAAAGATATGAAATATGAAGTAATGAACTATAATACTATACCAAATACTTGGTAAAGAGGTCACATTCTCATAAAGTCTTTTATATCATCGGATTCCTTTAAAGACTAAACTGTCCCTAATGTACTGTATGCAAACAGTATAATCAATGTACCTTTGCTCTTTTCAACCTTTGGCCACGTCTGATAACATGTTGTTTTTCTGTGGGTTGAGCAGTTTTACATTTGCAGACTCATTTGTAGACCGGGTGACTGGGCATTCATCTCTGTTTCCAGTCTCTGGAGTTGGGCAGTAAGGGGGTGCGATGATATTTTCTAATCAATAAGAGATTACGATTTCCCATGGTTGAAGGTGTGTTTGTATGAGTATCTGACCTTAGCCATTTGGCTGCTTCATTACAGCGCTGTTCATACTGTATTCATACAGGTTCCTGCTTCCAGCATTATATTGGAGATGCTGCCGTGCAGGGAGGGGGATTACACTACAGCCTTCCACGTCCATGTCGTCCATGAAACACGGAAAGTGTGAATAAGGCTTAAGATAGCTGTTAGGGCCAGGAGATATGCTGCACCTTTTATATATCCGTCTTTGCTTCAAGAATGTAGAAAATTGCTTTTATTCTTCAGTGCAAAGTGAGAGAGGCTTACCCAAGCTTCCGATCTGCTGCTTTCAGCTGACGTGAATAAGGCCTAACAGTGTCAGCAGTTTGCCACATGAATTGCAGCTGGCAGATTTAAAAATAAAATCCAAAGAAAAGGGTTTTTCAGTCAAAAATGATTGAGGGCTAATCTTTAGGACAGGCCATCATTCACTGATCTGCAGGAGTGTCATTCAAGTGAATGGGACAGGAGCTGCAGTACCAAGGCATGGCCACTATGCGTCCAACCCTGTTCACTGCATGAATCCAGCCACAGCAGCCTCACTAAACTGCAAGGAGATAACCTTTTAACCATGTCACTTTGTAATTGTTTAGTTATTGTAACCTTAGTCTCTTAGTCTCGACCTTAGTTCGGTCTATGATCACACAAAGAATTTTATGAGGTTGTGTTCACACACCATCAAAATGAGTGCTGTTTTTATTGGTCAGCCGCCAACTAACAACTAACAATGGACGTGTGTGAACATAGGCTAAGAGCGTATTAGCCTGATATTAGGAGCAAGCAAGCGACAACCGCTTACTGTTGCTATTACATGCACAAACATCAAGCAGGAAGGAGCTGTTGGGAGGGCTGCCCGGATGATGTTTGGATCGTCCAGGTTGGCCAAAGAAGATAGCGGCGCTCTGCTGGCTTCTTTTACACAGAGCAGCAGCTATCATTATGGGGATTTGGGTTCATGCAGAAAGGCAACGATCAGCCAACATTGTGCATGTCGGCTGATTGTTGCTATTAGACAAAATAATTATTGTCCAGAGCTGCCCATAATCGGCCAAAAATCACTTTGTGTAATAGTACCCTAAGAAAGGATTTGAAGAGATGAGATTTGTAGCCGCTAACATTACAGCCCACGTGGAGATGGTTTCCACTCATGCACATATCTATGCTATACACTTGTATATTATTAATCAAGTTAGTCTTGAGTACAGTGCTTGACTGGTCTCAGCTGTCCAGTTATGGATCTTGAAATATGTCCCAGTATACTTAATATCCTGCCATGTGTTTTGTGGTGAACACTTTGGTGACAGCCCCAATTGTACATTACAGTGGCTTATCCAGCAGAGTGACTAACATAGTTTCCAGCTATCCATGATCTTTTGGTATTCAGAACTAGAGCAGAGACCGTGTGGTCTCCCATTATATGCACCATGTGTACTGTATTTGTTTATACACTCATCTATGACTGACAGGCAGTGTTGGACTGGGGTACCTTGGGCCCACCAGGGAATATTTTATGCTAGGGGCCCACCCTACATACAACAGAAATACCCAGTGCCAAACCTTTCACATTACTATAGCGAATTTCCACAGTGCTGTGTATGTGACCAGCAATGCTCGCTCACTGTTACTAACTGGTGGGAGTTGTAGTTTTGCAACAGCCTGAAGGCCAAAGCTTTTCCATCCCTGTTCTAGTGTATAGGAGCTGTCCAGGCATGATGGGAGTTGTAGTTTTGCAACAGCTGGAAGGCTGAAGGTTCCCCATCCCTGTTCTAGTGTATAGGAGCTGTCCAGGCATGATGGGAGTTGTAGTTTTGCAACTGCTGGATGGCTGAAGGTTCCCCATCCCTGCTGTATGCAAACAGCACAGCCGTCCACTTAAGTTTCTTGAAAGGTGAAGTCCCATGAAACTAACTGGGGGATTATATGTCATCCTGAAGCTGCTAAACAGGGATGCAGACCTCCTGCTCAGGGGCCCACCGGGGGATTGCCCTGCTCCCCTGTGGGCCAGTCCGAGCCTGCTGACAGGTTTGCTAAATGTGCAAGACAACACCTTCTCTTTATTTGCTATATTGTTTATTTAATTCTAAACTCCAAGCAAAACTGCGGATGGTTACGCATGCAATAGGGACTGCTGTAGGAGAAATGAAGCCTAATGTAAAGATTATTCAATTGAATAGATGATCATGCATTCCATGGATAGGCCGAGTCTGCCAAAGACTTTTTGGCTCCTCTAAATGAGGACTTGTTTTTTGTGGGAGCAGTGTCTGAAGAGGGGGCGGGGGGGTCTTTTGGTCTGTTTTGAGGTCTGAATTAAAGTGGTTATCCCAATCTTTAAACCAATCACCTATCTACATAACAGGTGATAAGTATCTGACTTCTGGGACCCCCCCCCCAAAAAAAAAGTATAGGGTTTCTGTGTCCCATTGTGTATGGCACTTCTGAACGTAGCAAAGCACTGTACTTAGCAATGTTCATAGAGGTCTCATAGAGAATTATTGGAGAAGGGGTGAAGTTTGTCTGCTGCAGCCTTATTCACTAAGTGAACGAGGGACCTCTGATCTCATGGTCAGTGGGATTCCAACTTCCAGTGGTTGAACCCATGATCAGATATTTATAACCTATCCCATGGGTAGGTTTATAATATGGAATATTCAATATTATTTTAGCAGTTTGGTCTGCAAATTATTTAGTGAGTAACCTTCTGTTGCTATCTCTATTATTGTCCTCTGTTATATCTGGAGTGTAGTATTTTGAGCTTTTTTCAACATACTATTGATACAGTAATGGTAACACATATAGCAGCAGGCATATTGTTGGTTGTAGCAGCAGGCTAGTGGTATTAGAGGGTGGAAGTTTGTGTTGCTATAGTGGATGGGGTTTGCTGTAGTGGTGAGGGGGCCAAAGCTGTCTGGACGGTAAAGTCTGCATGTGTCAGAAGAAGGTGTCATGGCTGCCAGGGCAAGATGCAGAAGTAAAGACATCAGCTGTCACTGAATGGAATGGTTTTGTATTTTATGACTGTGTTTGATCAGGTCAGAACCGCTCTAAAATGGACATATAAATGCCCTTTACAACCCAAAGTATTTTACACAGTTAAACATATAGGGGGACATTTATGAAGGCTGCGCCACTTGCGTACGCCAGGGAGAAGGTGCAGATTCGCCTCTTCTTCTTCTTGATATACACCTGCTGTATCCCCCATCCGCCTATGCGGGGAGGAGGCATGGCCTTGTCAGGCCAGTTTCACTAAGAGGCTCTTAGTGAATCCCGCTGGGCAATTTGGGGAGGGACCTAATTTAACAAGTATGCCGGTCTTCATAAATGTCCCCTATAAAGTATAGGGGATAACTAGCTGGTTCCCAATGTTACGTCCCCTGAGTGAATGCTGCATGCATGGCTGGCCATCACCGCATGCACTCCTTGTGAAACTTCCAAACATTGTTGAGCATTCAGCTGTGTTCAGAAGTCCCATGGGGAATGAATGGAGCAGTGGCTCAGTTTGCATGCTGCTATCCCAATCATTTAAGGGCAAAGCTTCTGTTCTTGTGATTGGTGACGGTCTGGTCATTGGAACTTTCTTCAATCAGCTACTTATGTTGTGGATAGGGAAAAACTTTTAACCTTGGAATAACCCCTTCACTTTTATTATGTAGATTGTTTTGATTATGGTTGTTGTGAAGTAAAATAATTTTTAGTTAAAAAAGGGACTCCAATGACCTGATCGAGGGAGAGCCATCCCTCTAACAAAATCCTTACATGTTATAGTCACTACTGATTGTGACAACTCCTGTGCCCCTGCAGTGCCATGTATATGGATAGTCTGGTGTCCTACATGTATAGTGTGTAGTATGTGTATAGTGTAATGTCTAGTGCAGAGCCAGAGGGAAATATGTATGGCCCAGGTATTGTGCCCTTTGTGTTCCTTGGGTCCCGGAGCCATGCACATGTTCTTTGAATCTCTGTGTGAAGCAGTCGCCCATAGCAGCTCTTCTATTTCAGATCTCATTTTTCAGAGCCATGTTGAAACTGAAATAAGCAATCTGATACATTTTATTATTTAGGTTTTTATCTTTGGTTCAGTGATTTGTGACAGTGGTACAATTGATTGTAAATGTGTTTTTTCTTCAGGTTATCTGAGACTCTATTCACACCACATTTTTACATACAGTTGGCAGTATGCTCGTGAACAATGAATAAAGGTGTCCTTATACTGTCCTTATAAAGGTGTCCGTACACTGCATTAGTAAAGCTGGCTTCTGACATCTTGTGACCAATAACGTAATGCCATATTGTAGCTGTGTCGCACTCAGTTTCAGATAATGTATAGACCTCTGTGCTACACAGCAAAAGGCAACATTTGCTTTTTTCTAGATAAACATGGTGAGACTCAAATAACCACAATTAAGTGAGTGAGTCAGTACATTTTTGGGGACTGAAGATGTGGCACCAGTATTTCTGAAACAGCGGCACGTGTTGGCTGTTCCTGACAAACAGTATCAAGAGTGTACAAGACTGGATGTCTGGCAGAAGACAAAACAGTAGCACATTTGGTATCTCAGCAGTGGCATACCACAGTGGAACACCTGAGCCAGCAGTACAGCAGCAGGACATGAAACACATATTTCCACTCTAAGCAAGCAACATACCTTGGTTAAATCAATCACTGTCTGAAGACCAACAATATTGCCCCTGATGACCTGGCATGATCACAAACAATGCCTCTCATGGGCCAAGGGAAGACGTCAGTGAACCTTTGACACATTGCAGAAAGTCGTCTTTAGTGACAAGTCTTGCTTCCCAATGAATCTGGGGCTAGCTGGCTCTGCATGCTGCATAAACTGCATGAGGCCATATTCCATGGATAAAGCATTGGGGTTCAACAGGCCAGTGGTGGCGATGTCATAGTCTGGAGAGCATTTTCCTGACGTGCCCTAGGACTATTGGTCATTATGCCACCATCCTTGAATAGTGAGCGTTATTAGGACCGGTTAGCTGACCATCAGCACAGATATCTTCAGGACATATTCCCAAACCACAGTAACATCTTTTGATTGAGCAATGCGACGTGTCGGTGGGCTTGGATTACTAGGAAGTAGTTGCAAAGGAACTAGGAAGCAACGCAAAGAATTCTGTACACTAAGGGCCAGTTTACACAGAGTAAAATTCTGCTGTGGAATCCCGCCAGCCTCCATGTCATACTGACAGTCTATGGGAGGCTCGCGCGCCTCCTCTCTCTGCGCCTCTCCGCCAGGGATGAGCGGACCGTCGGACTTTTGGTCCGACGGCATCGGCGCTCTATTATCATGCCTTTGATCCCGGCCACATAGTTGCGATCCCCTGAATATGCGGCCAGGATATTCCAGGGAATTCAACAGCGATTTCCTGGAATATCCTGGCCGCATGTTCCCGTGAGCGCAACTATGCGGCCGGGATCAAAGACACGATAAGAGAGCGAACTGCTTTCAGACCAAAAGTCCGAGCAGTTCGCTCATCTCTACTTTCAGCTTGGAAGAAGAGGAAGCGTGCGAACCTCCCATAGACTGCCAGTATGACACAGAGGCCGGCCGCCAGTTTTACTCTGTGTGGGGGTGTCCGGGGTATAAAAAGAAGAGATACAGATACAGAGTGGTGCTGTGCCCCGAAAAACACAACTTTTTCACCCATCTGGTCCTCCCTTGTATCCTACTTGTATAACTCTATATTTTAACTGGAAAAGTTGAGGGTCAGCTTATACGCTGAAAAATATAGTATGTATGTCAGGAACTTACATGACTAGGATCCAGCGCCGTCCTCAGCCTCTGGGCCGCGGCGCCGCCTCCCAGCGTCCTCCCGGGTGACGTCACGGATACCCGACAGCGTCCCTAGTAACCAGGGACGCCGCAGGCTCCGTTCACACGGCCGCTCAGCTGAGCGGTGTTTGACAGATGTCACTGTTACTCGCTCTGCAGTGTAAAAGGTGCACATAATGAAGACTCAGGAGTCCGGACCAATGATGTTCTGGTTCGGGCTCCTGGTCTAGTATTTAAAGAGCCAGCGGTCATTTACTGATTGCTGGCTATTAGGTTAACTCCCTGGTCCCAGCTTCCCTGTCTGCTCCTGTGATACCCATTCCTAATCTCTCTGTTTGCTCGACTTGTTATCCGACCTCCCGCCTGACTACTTGACTATCCGATTGGTTGCTGATTTTGTACAGCGTTGTCTGTTTGGTTCTGACTTGGCTCGCTGACTGTCCTTATTGTGTTTGTTTGTCTGTCCTGTTGAGTGTTCCACATATACAGCGTAGGGAATGCCTCTGTGGTTGTCCACGGCCGCCTAGGGCCAACTGAGGCAAGTAGGTAGGGACAGTGGGTGGGTTCAGACTCAGGGCCCACTGTCTTGTTGTGTCCGTACCTCCCTGTCCTGACAATGTAATACTGTATTGTATGAAAACCATATGACATTCTCTGTGAATTCTCTATGCCTTGTGAATGAGGTTTTATCCATTCCCGATGTACCCTCCATTCATTAACCCATTTACCAGGTTTTAACGTTGATATTTCTATGTTAATCTATGATGACAAATGCACTGTAAAGCTATTGGGGCATGAACGGAAATAGCCTAATTTTATACTCCACATTGGCGGTAGTTCCTTTAGACAGTAAAGTTCCTTTTAAATCTTTAGAGGTTTAGTGCATTCAGTCTTTGTGTTATTGTATAGGATAGCCCCCACTGCCCACTAAAGCATTTATTTTGTCCATAGGAAATGCATGTCTATCCATAGGAAATGCATTCACGTTGTCATAAGGAGCCCCCAGCAAAATGCTGCTCAGATTGGTCAAGCAGAAATAGATTAAATAGAGATGTTGTGTAAATGGGTTTCTACACATATAGTAAAGTACGCTGTTTAGTCATCTAGCAAGAACCCAGTTCGCCTATTGATGGATATATATTTTATTAAGCTTATTCCAAAAATGCCAGTGACAACCAATATAGGTAAACTACTACACATATGAGGGTTGGGGTTGTCACCTAGCTGTTCCAGAAACAGATTACCAGCCAGTTTATGTACTCCTGTATTGTTATGCAAATGTTTATTCAGATTTGTAGAACTGCTGCATGACAAGCCATGTATACATGTAATGTCAGCTATATTGACTGCCTCCAGCTTAGTAGTAGTTATGTGTGCACTATAGGGTTCTATAGTTACAGGTTAGGACATGCGGCCATTGGTTAAAATAATTGAACAAGTTATTGTAACCAGATTGGAAAGTGGGTTAGACTAGAAGGGAACAATAAGTGACCCATGACCCATGCAAACCTTTTTCAGTTACATAGGACAGGCATTAACTTTATTGCAACACATCTTTTACATTTGAATATACCCTATGTACAAATGGCTGTATGAAGTGGCCGAGATTCCATGCACTAGAAGACAGAGGATCCTCCACCCAGCACTGTATATTGTAATGTACCTGTATGGTATTGGGACCAACACGCTACAGTGGAGCAGCACACCTCCAAACCAGGGGCTACTAGGTGTGTGTCTCAAACAACAGTTCAGCAAACACTACTGCGTATGGGGCTCCAAAGCAGATTGATGGTCACTGCACTTTGCATCAGTAAAAAAAAGCTTCAGTTCGTGACTGAACCCCCACTGATTGGCAATATTGGCTTCACTAAACATATGTTGACGCGAGAAATAAACCCCCTTCCACCATTGCGGGAAGAACACAAGTTTGTGGTGGCAGCAGTGTGATCTGGGGGATGTTTTCATGGCATACTGTGGAATCTTACAGCAACACAACATGCCATACAGCTGGAAAAGTCTGACATTGGTTGGAAGACTATGATCAAGACTTTCAACTACTGCTCTAGCCCCCTAATTTCCTAGATTTGAACCAAATTAAAACAACTCTGCACCCACAATCTCACCCCCCCCCCCCCAAAAAAAAACAAACAAACAAAAAAACGCTTGCACCTTCTGATAGCTGCTTCTAATCCAAGATCTGTCCTGGGGTCCGTTCGGCAGGTGATGCAGTTATTGTCCTAAAAAACAACTTTTAAACTGTCAGCCCCGTGCCCGCCCTCCTCATCATTAGGAATGCTCCAGGCAAGTATTCACCTATTCTTCAGCTGTGTGAATACTGAACATGGGCTGGATCATTAAGGCATCTGTGCAATGTTCACACAGGAGAAAATGTTCCAGTGGCATTCCTTACGATGAAGAGGGTGGGGAGAAGGGGATGGAGGGGTGGTGCAAGCCTAATGCATACAAACTCTAAGCCCTGGCCGTTGGGCACAGGGCTGCAAGTTTAAAAGTAGTTTTTTAGGACAATAACTGCATCACCTGCCGAACGGACCCCAGGACAGATCTTGAATTAAAAGCAGCTATCAGAAGGTACAAGTGGTTTGGGGGGGGGGGGGGTCAGATTGTGGGTACAGAGTCGCTTTAAGCATCTGAGGGACCACCTTGATCATCACGTTTGCTCTATGGATCCTCCAGCAGCTGTGGGATGCACTGCAGTCAGCATGACTCCAGATACCAGAACCTTATTGAGCCACTTTTAGCCCATTTAACTGTTGTTAATGTTTCACATGGTAGACACTCTGAATACTAGCTTGTGGTCACAATAATGTGACTCAACTGTGTATGTTACAATGTGGCAGAAGCAGTAAACTGGACAAATGTGAGGATATAAGGGATTTGACAAGGAACAAATTGCGATGGTTAGAATACGAAATAGGAGAAATCTCTAAAGCCACAGGTATTCTGGTGTCCCTAATATCCAATTGTTAGTGCCTAACAAATTACAGCTCTTTAACCAGTGACAGTGACATGCAGTTGGGAGCGAAGACTAGCAAATTTAGTGCAATTACACAAAAAACTACTTTAACACAAGCAGTTCTTTTCAGTAGCCTTTGCTCCCCGCATGCATCAATGAACCCTTGGCACCAATGATCCTGTTGCTGGCTTACCAGTTGTCCCTCTGAGGACCACTTTTGTCAGGGGGTAAACACTGCACATTGGGTACACTGCACAAGATGGTGCTGGTTGTCTAGCCTTAAAGAGGTTTTCCAACTTGCACAGGATGGGAGACAAGTAAGAGATTGCAGGGGTCCGACCTTCGTACCTCTCAGCCATTTCCAGAGCCGCACCTCTATTCATTCTCTATGGAGCCGCTGGAAAGAACCAAGAGCTCTACCCGTGTCTTTCCGGTGGCTCCCTATATTCTCTATGGAGCCACCAGAGAGAGCCAAGCACAGCAATCGGCTTTTTCCAGCGGCTCTATAGAGAATGAATAGAGCTAAAGGTCATGTTCCGTACCCACGGCGTATTCAAAACAAAGGAGCCAGGGGTCAATATTGACATTGACGGGGGGTACGACGATCAGACCCCCACAATTTCGTACTTGTCCCCTATCCTGTGGATAGGGGACAAGTTAGTTTTAAGTTGGAATGCCTCTTTTATTTTCCCATTTTTCCTTCTTCCAACACATCATCTTCAAGAAATGACTGGTCACTTGTTACCTATTATATCCTATCCATTGACAGACGCCATGTTCTTACAATAATCGGTGTTATTCAGGTCACCTGTCAGCGGCTTTAATGTTATGGCTGATTGATGTAAACAAATATAGATATGATAAATTATGCATATCTCTCTTTCTCTCTCTCTCTCTCTCTATATATATATAGATATATAGATATACATTTAGGATTTCTGTGTCTCAGATGGCTGCCCTTTTAGCACTTACAGGCACATGATGAGTGGCTGTGACTGGTAGACTCTGCTTATTCGCTGATTTCCCGGAGAGGGCTGGCTGCATGTGCACCGCTCAGTATTGGCTGCTTTTTGCTCCCCCTTCTAGCTCAGCTCATTGTGGACGTCACTGCGAGTTCCGTGCTGAATCCTAAAGCAGCTCATCCCTCTCCATTCATGAATCTCCTGTGACGTCAGAAGAGCCCTGGGCTCTCTTTGCAGTGGGCTGCAAGATTGTGTGGGTGGCATCTTCCCTACCCCTACAATTTCGTTTTCCAGCCCCCCTCTGCACCTTAGTGTATCTATATTTCCTGATTTGTTACTAGTTCATTCTTTTTCTTGGCATCCTTAAAGACACAACATGGACACCAGCCTTATGCAGCAATGTGAGTATCAGCTGTCAGCGTAACCTCTTTGTTTTATTCCTTACAGCGGGGGCACAGAGGTAGTAGAGAGGGTGGAGGGGGGGTTATGTGTTCGTGCTATGAAGGACAGATGGATGGGTGATGGTCCATCTGTCTCCTAAGATCTCTAGGGCAAATAATGATGCTGTGGGACCAGAAACCTGATACCTCCCTTGCAGGATGGATCCTGCCACACAGATGCTCAGCTGCTGTATTGTAACCATCGCTGCCCTGTCAAACCCCCTTCTAAATGAAGTGCAATTTTCCTTTGTAAGACTATACTGGGCCACAGCTGAGCAGAGATAAGCAGCAGGGGACCAGTAGATTTCTGCAGGAGACGCACAACCTTTATTCTTCTACCTTCCATATCTTCTCTAACCACATATCTGGAACCTTCAGTAGCCCCGGATGATCCCTTCTACAAGTTCTGGTAAACCGTCACTTATTTCTGGTTGTAATATTATATATGGTAATGTGTATTCTTATTCTGTGTCAGTGGTATGCTGATTCCTAGTTATGGATAGGGCTGTAGTAGCCAATGAGTTAACAAAAAGGTTAATACATTTAGGAAAGATTTCCTTTTAATGCATTGTACAGAAGTATGTTTTAGGCCTCAGGGTCGGTGGGCTGTATATGTCATTATCACCTTTCTTGGTATATAACACTATAACTTTAAAATAATAATATATAAAAATAGTATAAAAAAGAAATAAGATGAAAACTGTAAGAAAAACTAATGGAATTGTGCAATCTTTCAGCTCTGTTCCTGAATGGTGATTTGATTGATTTATATGTACTGTCCGCTTACATTACTATCATGTGTCCAAATGGAAATAACATTTTAACTAGCAGGAACGTGTGGCATTTATTAGGGATTACAATATAATGGATTCTTATTACATGTTTGCGCTGAATGGTATCTTAATGGATTCTTCTTATATATTTGTACTTGATGGGATCTTGCTGTGCTCTTCTAATATATATGTGCTTTGCAGCGAGTTACTGAAATGTTTTTTTTCCTTGATGAATTGCTTGCAGCTTATCCCTAGAGGAGTCGAAATATAATGCAGATATATCATGCACTTTATACTTTTCAATACAGGCATTTTAGTGTTTCATGCTATCCAGAGCAATGGTAGGCAACCAATGGTTCATTACTATTGTAGAACTACAAATCACAGGGCATGCTGGGACTTGTTGTGTCTTCTATAGCATTACAGTTAATTGTATCTATGCATAACTTTATTAGATTTGGTCTGAATGTAGCCGAAAAGGAAGATATTTTAATTGAGATTTTTAGGTTTGTATTTTTTATTATTATTGTTATTATTATTATTATTATTATTATTATTATTATTATTATTATTATTATATGTGTCCGTTGTCTGAGTATTTATAGTTCGGGATATTTCATACTATACTTTACTATACATGACATTACTATAGACCTGTGATGTCATGTGACCCTCACTGATGCAGAATTCTGTCGTATTGTAGTTGTTTTCAGACAAGGGCCTGAACTGGATCATCACATATTTCACATTAAATAACATATATTAATGCCCCTATAGAATTCATATATCTGTCTAGTATTTTGTCATTAAGAATCCTAGGAAAACAAAAATGAAGGACTCCAGTATCTATATACCATCCAACCTATAAATGGATCTTTTACCTTACACATGATCTAAGGAGAAAGCTCTGGTGGTGCATCTGAATAGGCCATTTAAGGACACAGCACGGCTATTAGTTTAGAGTAAAGGAAAAAGACGTTGCTGTAGCGGAGGCATATATTTATAAAGCCTAGATGCTTAATCATTTAAAGTTTTTTTGTCTTATTTTCTTGTACATTTTATTGTAATCCCTAAAAATGATATACAGCCATATATCATCTAGTGTTTGAGCTTATATGATATATCTGGAATTCCAGGGATTGTTGTTAGAGATAAGCGCAACTCGAACATGCTCAAGTCGATCATTGCCATTTGAATAACGTTGGCTGAAGAAGTTTGATGCAGCCCTAGGCTATTTTAACACAACTTATATTTTCGTAAAAGTATGGCCGTTGTTGAAGTCGGCAACAACAGCTGTACTTTGTATGAAAATATACGTTGCCTTGCCTTCTATAGGATCCCGGCCAGGATCCCTAGCGGCGCCGCAAACAACTGACAAGTCGGTTTTCTGCGGCCGCTATTTATTGAATAGCGGCCGCAAAAAACCCTGTCAGTGCACACTGTGGAGCGAGCGGCTCCGTCCGCTTGCTCCATAGTGTGCAGTGGGGAGTTCTGATGCGGGTGCGCACGGATGCGCCCGCATCAGAACTCCGGGGGCCCTAAAGATCATCCTAAATGATCTTTTTAGAGACAGGCCATTCCGTGACCTGGCCAGTCTCTTACGTAGTCTGCACATGGCCCTAGGGTGGAAAAACATGAATAAATCCTATAGCCTATGGCTGTATTGGTGTACCATCCTATGGTTTGTAGACCTTTTTTTGATGGCTTTCCTTATAAAATGTCAACTATAGTCTTCAGTATACAAGGAAGGATGCCCCCTCTAGCCATTGGTTCATAGGCCTGTTACCATGGTCAGAGAGGACCTGCCACTCGTTCTTCCATTCTTCTTCAGGCCACTTTTTTTTTTGCAGTACCTGCAGAAAAGAAGGGCTCTGAGGTTCTGCACATTACCCATGGGGAAAAGAGATGGAGTCAAGTTTTGTTGGATGATGATTCTTTGGGGTCTCTTTAACAGTTGCAGATCTGCGGCCTTACTGGAACATTTATTCGAGTTTGTAGACTAGCAATCTATAATTTTTGTTATTATGTATTTATATGTATTATTTATAGCAGCATTCACGCTTCCATTGGAGGTTCTGTTAGTTGCCTCCATTGGAGATTCTGTCATATATCATTGGAAGAATAATAGCAGAGCATGCAGTGCTGTCCTTTATGTAAAAATGATGGACACTGTGGTGAAAGCCAGCATGCCTCACTGTGAGGCAGTGTGGTCCAGAGGTTGACACCAACATCCATCATACAGTGAATCAAGCACCACATCATGGTTTCCATTTATGGCTGAAAACCACACCTGTAATGTGAACAGAGCCTTACGTAAGATCAGGACTCTGTCCTGCAAATATCAGTTGTGTTTACTGAACAAAGTAGACAATTCAAGTATTGCTCTTCATTTATCATGGAGTCTGTAGTAAGTACAAACAGTGACTGTGTGTCAAATAGTATATTAGCTTCCATTATGATCACACTGGTGGTCACTTACAGAGATCTTGATGCAATTTGGATAGAGGGAGCCACATTCACAACTCTGGGTTATAAATACCCTAAATTGGCTCAATAATATTTAAGTCTGGTGACTGGGTTAGGCCTAGGTAGATGCTAAACTTTATGTTAATGCACCTTCCATTATCAATTCACTCAGCAGTGTGGATAGGAACGTGTCATCCTGAAAGATTGCATCACTATTTGGAAACAAAGTCTGGACCATGGGATGAAGTTGGTCACTTAGAATATCCAGATACTTCTGTGCTTTTGTTTTACATTTGGAGATGACTGTTGGACCAAATCATACAGGAACCCCAGCAGTGTTTCACAATGGATTTAGAGCAGTCAACTTTTTAGACTTCATCAAGTCATCTCCATGCCTTCAGTATCCATCCTTTGTGAGCTTTCCACCATTTCACCATAGTTTGGCTATTGCTTTCCGATAGATGATCAAGATCAGTGGCCTATCCTTAAGATAGATTATCTGAATTTTTATGGCTGAATTCTGGCCCCAACATATCAAACATTGATAAATTATCCTAATT
This sequence comes from Dendropsophus ebraccatus, assembly GCF_027789765.1. Lineage (NCBI taxonomy): Eukaryota > Metazoa > Chordata > Amphibia > Anura > Hylidae > Dendropsophus > Dendropsophus ebraccatus. Next base: position 52,006,847 of record NC_091462.1, read on the forward strand.
ATAAGGATGCGTTATATGAAACACCAGTGTTATTGAATTTCCCCTCTTCCACCATTTTCCTAATGTACTGTGCCTAGTAGGCGTTCCATGGAAAGCTTTCATACACACACAGTGATCCGGAACATGTAGGGCAGTAAAGTAGTTGTCTCCTTCTTATTTCTGATTAACCCTAGGCTGAAAGCAAAGTTTTAGATATACCTTTAGATCCTGTAAAAACATCATCTGTAATGTGGCTGGAAAAAAAAAAAGAAAAAAAAAACAAAGTCAACAAGGTTTCCCAGAGTGCATTCACCTTATTTGCTTTTGCATGATTAATATTAATAAAAATAAAATTGTGACAAGTCTAAAATGCAGATTCCTTCCTGGAGTAAAGACAACTATTTGCACTAAGGATTTCAGTTTTTTCATATCAGTGAAAAACAGGTAACCGTTTCCTTCACCTCCAAGGCCTGCATTTCCATATTCACATCCCCCAGGCAAGAATAGCTAAGGTAAAGCTGGATGGAGATGGTCTAACCTGCCATGAAATTACTGTCTAGTACTTATAAGTGCAGCACAGGCTTTTAATAATAATTCTTTAATATCTTTACTATATGTGAATGTTGGCTTCTGCAAGCAGTTCTTCTAGGTCTTCACTAGCTATATCAGTCATAAATGGATGTTCACACATTCCTTGATCTCTCTAACATATGGATGCAAGACAGAAATCTGCATATAGATGCTATGTGCCATCTATATGTGTGAATAAGGCCTCACTGATTTTTCATGTTCCCAAAGACTATGTAATTGACATTAATGTACCATGGAATAAAAGTACAGCCCATCTGCTTAAAGTGAACCCACCACAGTGAGGATACACTCCAACCCGCAGACATCATGTTATAGAGCAGGAGAAGTTTAGCAGATTGACGTATAATTTATCCAGGAAAACTTGTCATTTATTCATGTAAACGTCTGATTATTCTGGGCTAAGTGGTCAAGTGGGCGGCCCTGCTGAGTGATTGACAGCTCTCTCTATATTTGTACTTATAGATGTGATAGGCTCCCTTGAATCTCTTACATTTTGTTGCGTCTAATCAATATATGCCATTTGGAAAGAAACACTTTTGACACTTAAAGGGGTTATCCTGCATAAGAAAAACATGGACACTTTCTTCCAGAGACAGCACCACTCTTGTCTCCAGTTTGGATGAGGTTTTGCAACTCATTTCCATTGAAGTGAATGAAGCTTAATTGTAATCAACACCTGCACTGGAGACAAGATTTTTTCTAACTCAGGATAACCCCTTTAAAGGGAACCTTGCTAAGTGGAAGAACCTGAGTGGAAGAACCTAAGAAGACTCTTATTGTACAGGTTCTTTATTCAAGGTTGTGTTTGATTTAGACATCCAACCTAAGCACTCTATCAATCTACCTATCTATCTACAGGCGACTTGCTAAGTAGGGGCCTAAGATATATATCTGTTCCTACCCTATAATAGCTACACAATATCCCAATCTCTTTTTTTCATGTCAGTTCAATTGGGTGGAAAATTTCAGCATGTAAACCGAGTGGAACAGTCTGTGAACTGGTTTGTACTGAAGATCCATTTTGAAGAACAAAGTAATTTCTCCATGAGACTTTCACATTGTAAATAACTTATTCAGGTATCCACCATGGCAAGGCCGCTGCCTGATCATTCTGTACCTACCAATTACCTATCCAGCCCATAGGCAACACTGTATTACACAGTAATAGCTATGTTAATTTGAGATGCATAGAAGCAAAGTGAAATTTGTTAACATGCTTACATTTGCCCAATAATACAGATATTCCTAAAATGGTATATCTGTCTTATGATCTGGGGTCTTTACGCTGAGATGCGCCAGTTGTTGCTATCAGGGTATTCTGGAAATTGTAGTTTTACATAGGGCTGGGCTATATGGCCAAAAAATAAAATCTTTATATTCTCGATTTAAATCTCGATTTTTTGCTAATGATTTTGGGTGTAGTAGATAAGAGGAGTAGCAGAAGTGGGAGTAGTAGTATCAGGAGTGGTAGTAGTAGCAATAGTAGTCGAAGTAGTAGCAGCAGTAGTGAAAGTAGTAGTATCAGGAGTGGTAGCAGCAAAAGTAGTGGGAGTAGTAGCAGCAATAGTGGGAGTTTTAGAATCCAGTGTGGGAGTAGTACTGTGAGTAGTAGTACTAGTAGTGGGAGCAGTAGTAGTAGTAGTAGTGAAACTATTGGGGGTAGTGGTAGCAGTAGTGAGAGTAGTAGTGGCAGCAGTAATAGTGGAAGTAGTAGTAATAGTAGTAGTAGTGGGGAGTGGTGTAGTTGTAGTGGGAGTACTCTGGGCACAGTCACACTCCATGTTCAAGCTGGGGGCCGTCGGTAACTGAACTGCCTGGGCCCAGAACACTCCCCCTGCAGGTCGGAGGGCACATTTATTTATTTTTTTGAAAACTGAATTAGCAATTTAAAAAAAAAATAACTGATTTTCAAATCTAGGACAAATGAATGGAAATAATTTGATTACTTGCCCAGCCCTAGTTTCACATCAGATGCACATTAGAGCTCAGCTGCAGAATATAATAATTCTAGTGCTATCAGTGCAGAGTATAAAGCTAACTTTTCCCTGTTTAATATTTGTCCCTAGAATGTAGGCTGATGTTGTAATATTGAAACCTAGGGGCAGTCTGGATGGATGCAGCAAGTGACCAGTATATAGACAATACATGGACCAGGCGTTTTGCACTTTGGGTATGTCTGCACATGGCAGGCAGAAAAATTGCTGGGTGCCTGTCACATTGGAGCTGATATGCTATGTGAATGGCATCGTTGTCTGATGTTCAATACAGACTGTTGTATCCAGAAGAAGACTTTCTTGTGTAAATTGTTGCCTACACAGGGTAATATGGGTTCTGTGTTAACAAACTTGGTAAACATCGATTAGACGTGTCTTTGTAAGCTGCAGTTTTCTCGTATGCACATGCTAAATGTTTCTGCCGCTTACTGGTTTTTATGTTTATATTGATTTCCATTCGTGACCTAACCTTGGAAGTACTGTCTGGAGGGTTACATAGGGAATAATAAAATTATTTTATGTCCCATTATCATAGAATGGTTCATGTAAGATGAATGACCACAGTGTTGTCGCTTTATGAATGCTAGTTATATAGGTGTTTTATCCCCAGGTTATTATTTAGTCTTTGTAGTTAATTTATGGGGAAAAAAAGTGTAATTGTACGGCTGAAGTAACAGACCATTAAATGTGCCCTAAACTTTTAATTTACTTTGTTCTAAAATTTGGTCCAGATCACCATTCAGCACCCATTCATATCATGAGGGATATCTCAGAATATTGGCAAAAAAAAGTATCAGAATGTATACTGCAGGCCTATTGAGTTTAATGGTCTGAACGTAATCCACTTGAGATTTTCAGTCTATGTCCATGAAAGAATACTTTTTAGGGGACATTTATGCTCGCAGGCATAAACCATTATCTAGATCTACACCTGCTGGAAGCAGATATGGTTTGCCCGGCGCAGGGTCGGGCGTGCGGCCGGTCACATTCACTAAAGGCATGCGTCTCTTAGGGAATTCAGCCGGGGAAAAAGGGGCGGGTGTAATTTAAAACCGGCATACGAGTATGCTTGTCTTGGTAAATCCCCCCACGGTGTATAGGACACAAAAGCCTACTGTGCTGGCATACAATATTGCTGATATCCCAGGATATGCCTTGGATATATTGGTGAAACATGAGGGGAATGGAGCCTTAAATGTTCATGTTCTTTCCCGATAATTGAGCTATTTGAAAGGGCCAGCATTCAGCCGACAAACCAACAAACATACGTTAATTGATTGACTTTTCTGTGTGGCCAATAAAATAACTGTTACTGTTTACATTGGGCAATATGTGCCCCACAAAGTCGAATTCAAAGGACAGCAAGCATAATGCAGCGGTCACTGCCACAGTTGATCAAGCTGTGAAAAGGCTCAGCAAATGAGCGCCTATCGAAGAGATTGGTGCTGGTTTACCTCCCCTTATAGGCCCATCTAAAAGGGCTATATTGCTGTTGGTCTTTGAGTAGTGTGACTTGCTTGTTGTAATACAAAAACTTTGGAATCACTTTTTTGGTATTAACTGCAATGATCTCCCACAAGCGGTATGAGAGCAGCAAGTGACCTTGTGAGCATGTATGTATTTCCTGAGCAGGAGTGACCATCAGAGTTCCAGAGCTGACAACTTTTCCAAAAATCACAGAGCTGACAACTTTTCTAAAAATCACAGACAGGCAACGAACAGAACTGTCTTTTTTTATTCCCTCCCTGTTTTCCTATGTACTTATTGTGCCATCTTTTGCATTTGGTAACCTAAATCCTCCTCCTCCTCCCATCCCTGACTGAGTGTAATGTGCAGCCCCTCCAAAGGAGTTAAAGGCTGCATTTGAGCCCCCATAAGATATCAGGTTAACCACTAATCTAATGTCAGTAAGTATAAATGGCATCAATATAGACATGAACAGAGCAACATTCATAGCATTGACCGTGTGAAAGGATGATGAAAGAGGATACAGGTCCAAACATTAATCTTACTTATACATCATTTACCTGGGTAAAGTAATACCTATGGGTACATCTCCTATGCTTTTGCATTAGTGATGCTACCTGTCCCCTTTAAGAAAAAATTATGGCAAACATCCTTGAACATTTACAAGGACAAAGAACATTTACTTGTCTGTTCACCTCTGGTGAATATTTAGCATGTAAAATATATGTGATATGTGCAGCATGAAAGTTGGGACCTTACACAGCTACACATGGTGCCTTTAATATGGCTCGTACACCAACGCTGGATAAGAGCAGGAAAGTGGGGACCAGGGCTTGGACATGAACGTTTGTGATAGCAGAGAGGCCTGTGTCACTCTTTGCTAATGCCTGTGTCGCCCCCCTTTTCCTTGGAGTATCTGTGTAAAGGTTTGTTTTAGTAAATCATACAATAATCAGACATTTTCCACTTTAGATAATTTGTTTAGAGATGGTAACCGGCAATAGGACATTTACAGCTGCCATAAAACACTGGACACCATCCAAGCTGTGACAAACCATCACCTATCCATACAGTCAATTGACTCGAAATAAATTTTACACGTCAAATACACATATCAGCCATAGCAATAAAACCACCTGTCTAATAGCTCCCCTTGTGCCACCCAAACAGCTCAGGCCTGTTCAGACATGGACTCCAATATCTTCAGTATTTGAGGACAATAACACTAGATAATTCGATTTATGTGTGTAATAACATAGAAACTTGTTTTACAGCACATCTTAAAATGGACATTATCTGATCCCCTAGTCATTTTTCTACCGTTCCTGAACATAATTTTCAGTATGGCAGGGCATAATATGTTGTTAAAGAGGTCACTTCCTTAATGAAATTCCACTGCATTACCATACATGTTCTGTACAGTGTATAGGTAGGTGGTATGTGTCAAAAGAACATCTACATGAATGCCAGGTCCCAAAGTCTCCTAGTTTTGTCCAGGGTATGACATTGCCTCCACCAGCTTGCTTTCTTCCCATAGTGCATCTTGGTGCACTCTCTCCACATAAGCAACACATATGCACCTGTCCATATGATGTCAAAGAAAATGTGCGTAGTCAGACCAGGTCAACTATTTCTAATGTTCAATGGTTCAGTTTTGATGCGTGCATGCTCATTTTAGGTTATATGCTTATTGTACGCCTTTCTGAAAGTCTACAGGGGTCAGTGTTGAGTGGAGAGGCCAAAATGTTTGGGTTCATCAACAGTCTTCGATGCAGCCCTAGGGAGTCTTGGAAAACATAAATACAGCCATAGGCTCTTTCAGTCATCCTGCCATCACATGCATGCTATTGGCAAAGTCACTTAGATCCTTAGGGCCCTATTCCATGGGAAGATTATTGTTCAAATTATGGTTAAATCGTTCGAATCTAAACGATAATCGTTCGGTTGAATAGCAGTTACAGACTAACGAACGAACGAGAAATCGTTGATCGTTTAATAATACCTGGACCTATTTTTATTGTTGCTCGTTCACAAATCGTTCGCATTGAATAAGACATAATTCGGAGTAGTGACGAACGCAATAGTGACAACAAGACGACCGCAAGAACGATCATAAGTAATGATTATCTTTCCATGAAAATGGGTGAACGATTTCAGGTCGTTCGCAATAGCGGTCGTTTGGATCATTTATCGTTAACGATTATGCGAACAATCGTCCCGTGGAATAGGGCCCTTACACTTGACCATTTTTCCTGCTTCACTTGCTGCCTAATATATTTGGCCCACAGTGGCGTAACTAGAAATGGCTGGGCCCCATAGCAAACTTTTGATTGGGCCCCCACCCTACTGACCACTAAGCCGTGAAGTGTAGTCATAACTCCAGTGCTTTCAGTTAAAGGGACATTTGCAGATCCCGGGAGGCCTGCTCGGCCAACTCGTGCTGCAAATGATGACAGCTCAGGGGGCCCAGTGTATTGCAGGAGCAGGCCACGGGGCCCCCTGATGGGGTGGGCCCCATAGCAGCCGCCCCTGTTGACCCATATACTATTGTAATGTAATAATCACTGTTCAGTTCTCCTATCAGTGGATTTAATGTTATGGTTCATTGGTGTGTATTATATTATAGACTGAGTAAGAATACTGCTGACATTGGGTCACTTAGCTTAACAGGCACATTCATGGGATGCAGACACAGATCTCATTGGATACATCTCAATAGTACTGAAATACATACTGGTGTTGATCGATTCCAGTAGCCACCAGTATTAATCTGCATTTGACAGCATATCTTACCAACATTATAAAAAAAAAGTATTTGCAATGTTACTCAAAATGATTATATAGATTATATCTATATATAGATTGGTAAATGATATGGTGGGAACCTAGGCTATCATTGTTACTGTATTCCCCTTTAGGTTTGGGATTCTAAATAAAGACTTACATGTAAATGTGAGAGCTGTGCTGAATTGTGCAGATAGCATTGTTCCACTTCAAGGGCTCACGAGACATATGTTTGTTCATGGAAGGAGGACGCTATAAAATGACTTTCAATAACTATCCAGGGGAAATAAAAAATGTTCATTTGAGATTGTTGCCCAAGAGATGAAATAAAAAGCATTTACAAAGTTTCATGAATTATAGTCTTGGTGTACAAAGAACATTTAGGGAACCTTGATAACATTGTAAGAAAGAAGGACACACTTGAAGCCAAAGATCCAGCTGTTACTAGAATGGACTAATCCCTCTGTGGTGCCAACACCTGCCACATTGGGATTCTTTCTACACATATAATTGAATGCCAGTTTTATCTTAGTGACTGGCATACAGTATAAAAGCTATTATTTACACTATACCGATTTTGGAGGCCTCAAATTCTCCCAAGCACGTATGCAGTTTAGAATTATGAGTCTTTTCTACCTACACATGCATGACATGAATCAGTTGTATAACACAAAGCAAGTGGGCAGCTGCTGACAGGCAAGTCCCCAGGGACATTGCAGGGGACAGAAGGAAATGAAGCCCTATTGATTTGAGAGATCCAGCCAGGCTGCGTTGCACTCTTCTCATGCTTTCATACAGGCCATCTCATTCTCTCCTGGGATTGCAATAGACAAAAACCCTTAGTAGTGATATATAGTTACAGTGCATTCGGAAAGTCCTTCACTTTCTTCATAGTTAGCTGTGTTACAGACTTCTAAAGACTGCTAAAATGAAAAGAAAAGTTCTAGTTTTGACCATACTGGATCTTCTCTTTCTGGATCATATATATAAATATTAGGTATATTGTACTGATTCCCTTCCTTTGCCTTGGAATCACAACTTGACTCTGGCTTATTTGGAACCTGGATCAGCTCTGATCGAGTCCTATCTGAATCTTGCAATGTTAGGCCCCGTTCCCACTGAGCAAAAGTAGCGGAATTCCGCAACGGAATTGTCCTTCGCGGAATGCCGTTAGCCTCCCGCTCATAATGGGAGTCTATGGGAGGCGCGTGCTCCTGCTCTGTACGCACTGAACAATGAACATGTTCATTCTTCAGCGCGTACAGAGCTTGAGCGCGCGCCTCCCATATTTTGCTCAACAGCAAAGGAAATTCTCTTAATAATTTTTCCTTAGTCTGCAGTTTATGTGGTGTGGAGACTACTCTGTGTTTTCTGTGGTTTTACAGCAGCCATGGAGTCAAGTGGGTCTAGTTTTAATGACCACAGACCTAAAACAGAAAATGCACTCGACCATAGAGCTGTAAATGTAATGTAATGTAAACTACATTATCTGTCTTTTGTTTCTCTGAATTCCTACTTTTAATCACTCAAGCTTTTCACTTCCGTGAGAAATTCAAAATATTAAATGTGAATAGATCAACCTTCAGCCTTCCTGGAAATGTTATATCAGCGCAAAGTACAAGCTTCTCCAGTTTCACTTGTCTTGCCATGATATCTGTTATACACTGGTCTGAATTTTCTAATTTATGTGGTCTATTTCTATGCTGCATCTTACTGTAGATTTACATGGCACCAATGCAAATGAATGTGCAACTATATAATTCATGGATGTTTATATTGAATCTACCAGAGCAGGAGCTCCCTCTTATGAGAACTAATAAGAATGGATTAAAAAAAGAGTAGAAGTGGCATCTGTTCTTTATATTATGTCAGTTATTATGATCTACATCATAGAACGGCTGGATAACTGCACTGTGTAAAAGCCCCCTGAAAATGCCTATATTGAATAAATAGGGGAAGAGACTAAAAAAACCAACTGGGAATGGCCTTGGCGCTGGACGTAAAATCAATCTCCAATTCTTGTAGAATACATCTTTATTATGAGCAACGCGTTTCGGCGGCGTTCTGTCGCCTTTATCAAGCAGAACGCCGCCGAAACGCGTTGCTCATAATAAAGAAGTATTCTACAAGAATTGGAGATTGATTTTACGTCCAGCGCCAAGGCCATTCCCAGTTGTTTTTTTTAGTCTCTTCCCCTTTGTATTGCGAGTGATGGTATCGTGACGGATCTATCCTCTATATGCTGGGTGCCAGGCTGCGGACTCCACAGTATTTACAAGCTCTACTAGTGTTGTGCCTATTGCTCGCACAACACCAGAAGGTGAGTTGCCTTACCTGATGTGAATTTTTTCAACTAAGCCAATCTACTGCACCATAAGCGCCCCTCTTTGTTCATTTATGTTTGTTTGTCTGCATCTATATTGAATAAATATAATAGTCTTTTGTTGCAGTACACTAATTCTGTAAGTTAGGGGTCCTCATCCGCTGGTCATTGGACTGTGATGGTTTGGTGCTGGTCTGCAGTGTTAGTGCATAATTCATAGGAGGACAAAATTTTGCCCCTCTAGGCCCTATTCCACCAACATCTGACGACAGATTATCTGCCAAAGATTTGAAGCCAAACCCAGGAACAGACTATAATCAGAGAACAGGTCATAAAGGAAAGACTGGATTTCTCCTCTTTTCAAATCCACTCCTGGGTTTGGTTTCAAATCTTTGGCAGATAATCTGTCGTCAGATCTGTTGGTGGAATAGGGCCTTAAGGGCCCTTAGACACTATGGAAATCATGCGGATATATATAACTTATATATATATTATGCGGATATATACAGTATATACCTTAGCCAAAACCTACAATATCTTTTAATGGTCCAAGACTGCTTTTCTTTTCCAGAAGGTCTGGGCCACCACATAAAAGATTTCTATGTGTTGAACTATGTACAATGAAGTTCAGTGTTTTATTGTGTATAACAGTGATATATAACAATTATTATGTTAAATCACCTATAAAACCTTAAACAACCTTTATTTAATGTAAAGTGATTTTGGTCCAGTAGTTACATGTAACTTGCTTCCATTAATCCCCACTGTTGCAATTTTAGTGGATTTGCTGCTTTGCCCAATTTATATTTTTGTGCTTGTTTTACTAATCCCTTCCCCTGCAGTATCTGTATTTTTTATTTCCCTGAATCACAAATTTCTGCTTGTCAGATTTACTCTAGGGAGTAATAGAACGAGGGTTACGTGGGCCTAGAAATCCGTTCTTCCCGGCACTGGCTCAACCAAATCCTCTTAGTGTGGCTCTCCTAAGGATTACCAGTGCTTATAGGCTCAGAGCATGCTCTCAGAGTCATATTCTCTACTCCAAACCACTGTGAGGTGAAATTCAGGGTTTGGTGCATAAGAAAATATGCCAGGCACCCATGCTGCATACAGAAGCTGTGACAAGGACTTCACTGTGGAAACACGCCTTCAGTAAAACTTTCATCTTTATTTTTTTGTGTTGGGATACATTAAAACATACAGGATTTTAAAGTGAAGCTGTCACATTAACCTTGTTTCTTTAAATCGGGGCTCTTACCCAGGTTGAGGCCCAAACCTGTAGTTTCACACTTGGAGAAACTACAGGTAAATCCTCTTCCTACATGGCTGTCTGAAAGAAGCTGCTGGCTGCCGGCTGCACTCTGAATGTGTCTTGCAATGAACCATATTTACAAAGTGTGTCCCTGGTTCATATACGCCATCAATAGTCCAATGGACCACTTCTGCCAAAACCTCAGGTGCAACCTACCTTGAAAGTGCGCAAGCTGATCGCCCATCCCAGTCGGGTGATCACCCTTCATAGACCCCTGTAGCTAAGGTGTCATGGCTACTACATGGGAGAGGAGGGTGAGCATGGTCAACAGTATATAGAATTGTTGAATATTACAGCCACAGTCCCTGACTTCTTTAACTTTCCAACCAGTCTAATTCCTGTTAAAGACACACATAAAACACGTTCAATTATAAAGTGCAACGCACACATATATCCTTAGGAGAGTAGCCTTTACCTTATAGCCATATAGGCACTGCACATAAAATATTACTGGTGGCACTTCTATTGATACTGATAGATGTTACCTCTTATGGCCCCAGATTAAGGCTATGTTCACACTGCGTACGAATCCGTACGCAGGTCTTACGCTGCCGTACATGTGCGGCTGAAACTACGGGCGTGCGAAAAATCGGCATGTGGCCGGATGCGTACGCACCGCGAACATATGCCCGCAGTACAGTTATGCTTCCCTAGCTTGTTTCGAAGTGATCTGAGGCAGGTCATTTACTTGGAAATCTTCGCCCAACCCCGTAAACCACACAGAACCTTTTGGATCGAAAAATCAAGTTCAATTTGGCTGAAATAAGTACTTCGTACGGGACCGCATGGAAATCCACGGCCGTGAGTTTCAACATTTCCGTCCTCAAACAATGGTCTTGTTCATTTTTCACGGCGCCGTATACGATCCGGCCATAAGCTCATACGTAGTGTGCATTGTGCGGGCGTATATCGTATACTTTAAAGCGAACGCATCAACCTCAAAACTACGTGCGTATATTCGCGGTTCGCACTACGGATGGGTTCATACGCAGTGTGAACATAGCCTAAGGTTACAAACCCACTTGGCGGGTCTGCAGCGAGTCTCCATGCTGCGTTTTTGCAGCGAGACTTGCTGCAGATCCCGGCCCTATACTTTTAATGGCAGACAAACACGCAGCAGGGATGTACATCCTTGCTGCGAGTTTGTCTGCAGCCCACCCCATTAACCCCCCGGCCGCCGGAGCTGATACTTCACCTGATCCCGGCTCCGGCGGTTCCCGATGTCTTCAGCAAGCCGGAGCGGGGACCAGGTGAAGTATATGCTCCAGCAAGCCGCCTGCAGCCCCGGCCGCCCGATCGCCCCCCCGCAGCCCCGGCCGCCCGATCGCCCCCCGCAGCACCGATCACACGCCCCCCCAATCGAGCGGCCGGGGCTGCAGGGGGGGGGGGCGTGCGATCGGTGCTGCGGGGGGGTGATCGGGCGGCCGGGGGCTGCGGGGGGGCGATCGGGCGGCCGGGGCTGCGGGGGGGCGATCGGGCGGCCAGGGCTGCGGGCGGCTGGCTGGAGCATATACTTCACCTGGTCCCCGCTCCGGCTTGCTGAAGACATCGGGAACCGCCGGAGCCGGGATCAGGTGAAGTATCAGCTCCGGCGGCCGGGGGGTTAATGGGGCGGGCTGCAGACAAACTCGCAGCAGGGATGTACATCCCTGCTGCGTGTTTGTCTGCCATTAAAAGTATAGGGCCGGGATCTGCAGCGAGTCTCGCTGCAAAAACGCAGCATGGAGACTCGCTGCAGACCCGCCAAGTGGGTTTGTAACCTAAATGTGTATTTGTAGATTGTATATTTTATGTGCTGGTTTAGAGAATCTTGAAGTTTTATCACTTCCATTTGCTGGCTAACACGGTACACAAAAGCCTTTACTTTTAGAGAATTGACTGATGTATTAGAATTTGGAGTAACAACTGATCTCTAGGAACCGGTAGCTTAACTGAAGTATAATGGTCGCAGTGATACCATCAGGCTGTCAGACGACAACCAGAAGGTTATTTATATTGATGAATATTTGGGTCCATTTGCTACTTTAGGACACGACAACAATGGGGCCAAGCTGTCCATCTAGCTTCCATTACTTTAACAGTGATTATGGGAATTGAAGGGGGTGCGCAAAAAAAGCCTCTGGAAATGTCACAGATACATAAATAAGATACTCTTGTCTGCTATGCGTTAACCCTTACAGTCTAAAGACATTACTGTCTTGTCGTGGTTAGAACAATCTTCTCTCTAGTAGACTGTTCACATGTATCAGAGGGGAGTGTGGAGCAGGTTGTCACATTATGGGCACTATTACAGCTGGCAGTATTAACAGACATCTAAGCTGGCACTAGGAGGGGACAGCTGTGTCTCACACCGGGGTTGAGACAAGAAATAAGCCCCTAAGGTGCCATTGGGAGGGGGAGAATTTTATGGATTATTTGCCTTTAAATTTCTTTGTACAGCTAATTGGCAGCTGTGGCCGAGCTGTTGATTAGGATGAGTTCCTATGTGGCGGCCATGGAGCTGGGCGAAAACTACGCCAACATGCGTTTTACCGCATAGTTTTCAGAATGATTGTTATTAGCTGTGCAGTTGTGCGGGTAAGCAGCAATTTGTGTGCAAAACCATGCACGTTGGATAACAGTGCCATATTGTGCGGAGCTGATTGTGCCCATGCAATGGCTGCTGCATGGCCAATCACCTGAATGCTGTTGGTTCCTTGGCACATTAGTAGGTGAATGGCACCTATTATGCAGCAATGGCTTTGAGCAACCACTGTGTATTTAATGCTGTGTTCAGTTGTTTAGATCAAATCTGCTGCGGATCCGCAGCAGAAAATTTGCTGCGATACGGTGTGTCTGAAGCTACCCTAAAGCATTTCATCAAATCCGTGTTTTTGACGGATGAACACGCATGTCACATCTCTGTACATCCATAAAAAACACGGATCTCATTGATTTCGATAGGGAATCCTTTCCGTGCATCCCTTCCGAGTAATGACATGTCCTATTTTTAAACGGAACGGATCACGGATCCATGCAGTCAAAGAATATCTGCAAAGCCCAATAGAAAGCAATGGGTTGTAAAATTCTCCGTGAGCACGGACAGCTTCACAGAACGTGTGAATGCAGCCTAAGCACTGGGCAGTAGTATATAAATATATGGATGATGTGAGGAATGGAGCCAGGAGTTGATTCAGGATCTGATGGTCCCTACTACAGCTATGTTCTATGGGGGCTAGCCTGCACTGTAATCTACCCATGTATGAAGGTAGCGTCGGACTGGCCCACCAGAGGACTGGAGGATCCTTCTGTGGACTCTTAGCTTTAGAACCTGCACTTACACTGACTGGCATGTTGTTTTTCACTGGTTCTTCATTGGTGGGCCCTCAGGATCATTTCCTCTGGTGGGCCCCAGATACCCTAGTCCGACACTGTATGAAGGGGATAACGATAGGAACACTAGAGATTGGTGGAGAGGGCAGGGGCCAAATACATAAATGACTGTCAACCCTGTCAGACAATGAGAAAATCTGGTGAAAACAGAAAGCAATAACCAGTTTATACACAGAAAACAAGTAGTTTTTTTTATATGCTGTAACATAATGCTTTAGGGCAGTACTGTAAAAGGCACCCTGGTAGTAATACCTGTACTGATACTCGTAACCATAGTACAGCCGTAACCTCTGCAGGTTTATTATGAAACTGTGCTCGCAGGTCAGCAGAAACTACCTGCAAGCGGTGTAATACTTCTCGGAGAGGAGCTATTTCCTGGCTTTTCTTCCTGTGTTTAACTGCTACCCAGGTGATATAGTGTGTTTGTGTACATTAAAGAACACCTTCTCATTTATCAGCCGGATACAGGCATGGCACACGCAGAGAGGCAGAATATTATGTGCCAGGGACTACCCACAACACTGTGCTGCCAAATATTAAGAAACTGCTTAAAAAATTCCTTAAACTAGAAATGCTGTAAAGTGTCATATTTGATGGTAAGATATAGAAGAAGGTTTTGTTAACTTTCTCCTCTCATCGGATAACTTTCACTTAAGCTTTACTTTAATGTGAAGTTTTACCATAGTCACCCCATGAATTATGTAAATATTTTTTTCTAGAACAATGTACAGTACTTAGAAAAGTCTTCTCTTATCGGGGCTCATTTACATTATTGATCAGACCGTGTAATATGGCCCTTACACCGGTAGTATTTTCTACAGTTATGAGAGATTTCATATTTTCCACTACAGATGTCCATCAGCAGACGTGGGCTGTCTGTAGATCGTATCAGGGGCGGACACAGACTGCATAGGGCCCCATTGCAACAAATTTTCCTGGGCCTGGGCCCTCCCCCCCCCCAGAAGCAAACCATGCCATTCCTGGCTGCCCCTCACCCCCACAAACACAACCCATCCTGGCTGCCCCCCATCCCCAGTGGTCCTTCAGGTCATAAGGATGTTCAGTGCCGCGATCGCGACCACCAGGTGATGTCACTGGTGCACATGTCCTGAGGCACGGAAGGAGCGTGGTGCCACTGCGGCCGGACGTGGCTCATGTATCCAAAACAGGAGTGTTGTGTGTGGGGCGGGCCACGGCTGCAGGCATCTCGGCACTGGCGGGCTGAGGGTGGCAGGACTATACATATCAGCTATATGAGCCCGGGACAGCGGAGTGGCCCGGCAGGCTAAGTCCGAGCTTGTGGACCCCTCTGTTGGCCTGGGCCCCTGTGCAGCTGAACAGGCTGCACAAGTGATATGTCTGCCACTGGACAGTATTGTAGCCCTAACCCAACTATTCTAACATAGTCCTTCATACAGGCTGGAATTTTAGGCAGCCTAGGATCAGTCAATAAAATCCAGACCACACAACAGCCTGTGTCTGCTTACAGATTTGTAAGGTTTCTGATGCAAGATTCTGACAATGAAACAAGTGTAAGTGATAGCTGGCTGGGAGTGGAGGTAATGATAGTGAAGGGCAATGTTAGCCTGAGCATTCTTAGATTAATAGTAGCTATAATTTAGGTAGGTAGACGCATATAAATGTTTTTTAAACATCAAGACTTATTCAATATACAATATGCACTAATAACATACAAAACTTTTATATAATAATCTCTAGGAAATATGGAATGGTATAAGTAAGTTCCTCTGCAAAGAAGGTGAGAAGATAAAGTAATGATCATGGGGACAGACATTTCTCAAGACTTCTTCTCAGTATTTAAAGTGTTAAATAGAATTGAACAGTAAGAAATGGCTTCTTCACCTATGCATAGACACAAGGATTTCTTGACCCATTCTGCCTACGTATGCCTACTATTCTGCTGAGTGTTTCTCTCCCTGGCTTGCTGCATCAGACAGGCTCCATAGATTTACTATAGAATCCATTTCTAGAGGTGAGCCATATGGGAGCTTTTCCTGGCTCATTCTAGAGATTGGTGGGGTCTGAACACTGACCCTAATCATCATTTTTGACATAGGTCTATAACATGTTTGTAAAAGGACAGTGATGCATCAGTCTGCACACTCGACACATACAGCGCCCTAATACTTTCACTGTAATGTAGTTTGTAGTCTCATGTACAGTACTTATGCAAAATCTATAACCGTACCTGCACTTTAATTATCTATTGGGTCTATACAGTATAAGTAATAATTGTTCCACATGACCAGAAAGCATTGCCTTTGTTTGTACAGCCAGTAATGTTTTCTCAGTACACAAGAGTGCGATACCATGAAACCTGGGTTGTACTTTGACTCCCTCTGTGTGATAGAAGTCCTGATCTCTTCTCACTACCAGGTCCCTGTCACATGCTGTTTGGTTTGGCTGTCCTACAAGATGTTCAAGTGTACAGATATTTACACAAAAAAGGAACTCCTGATCAGACAGTACACGCCAGCACTAAATTCATTTGGGTGGAAAACAGTAAAAGTAAAATAAACAGTACAAGAATACAAGTACAAATCAACAGCACAAGTATAGGACCCCCCAAATGCCTTTAAAAATTATTATTGTAAAATTCTCTTTCTGATTCTGGAAAAGCCAAGTGACAACAAAACTGCTACCGTGAGGATTTCTAAAGTATGCAAATCTACTAACAGGAACAGGGAAGAACATAAGGGGAGCGCATCTAAGTTAAAAACTGAGTATGGTGTATGTATTGTGCTGCGTGATACCATCACACTCCTAACCACCAGGAAAAGTAGTTCCTGAGGGCTTGGTCACCCTAATTCCACTGTTCTTCCCCACTCCCCGACATTGCAAGGATTAGTAAGAGCGAGATGAAGACGAAGGGGAGTGAAATGCCTCACCTAACAATCCCAAAAACTTTGTAAACTGACGGACAAATTAAGGGTATTTTTGTATTTCTATGTTGAAGCAATTTTAGATAAGTGAAATAGGCGGCAATCATTAACTGCGATTTACGTTATTCATGCATTTTCTGGCCAGAATAAAGTGAATAATGTGAAACGGTAAATAAGATAAAATGGCTGTTGCCTGCTATTAGCTGTCTCTTACATGTGTTATGATCGGTGATTGTTTCTACAATAAATAACCATTGAATCGCAGTTGGTGAGTGCCGCCTATTTCACTTATCTAAAATTGCTATATTGAGAAGTCTATTCAGGCAGAGCACCACTAGAAGTTTATCCGATCCGAACTGAGCTGGCTACACATTGCTGGTCCCATATTATCTTACTTGGTGGTAAATGATTGTTGTAGCTGTGCCGGACATTTTCTGCATCTATGTAGAAGTCTGGAAGACTTGTAGTGAGAGCTAGCTACTAGAGATGAGAGAACTTCAAGTGTGCTCGGGTCTGTCCAAACCCAAACTCTCTGCACTTCATTACCAGTGGCTAAAGAATTTCTTCAACCACCGGTAATCAAATGCCAAGAGTTTGGGTTTGGACAATCCCGAATGTCCTTGAAGTTTCTACAAGCTACCTTTCCTAGAAATGGATATCTCTAAAGCTAGGATCCCACCTGCCTTTAAATTTCAATTTTTCATTCCATCATATAGACTGAAGATGGTGATATTGCTGGATCTGTTCCATGACAGGCACCAAATTCACCTAACAGACCCAATATGCTTACAGTATAATGGGATCCACTGGGTTCTGCTGTGATATCTGTCATTCTAGAAAAAAAATACACATGCTACAAAAATGACAGTGACCCTGTGAGACTGGCAGACAATGAGTATGGGATAGGGGATCCTACCCAGATGTGATCCCAGCCTTAGAGACAGATACAATTTGACAGCCAAGGAAAGATCTGTTGTTGTCTAGTTGTGTTACGCTGTCCTGATACACACAACATCTTATCATGGTATTGTACATGCCAGTTAGATGGCGTGCACTTATTCCTTACTACTATAGTGAACAATTTCCATTCTACTTCTGAAGCAGCTTTTAAAATGTTCATTTTTGAAAGTATTAAAGAGGCTGCTAAAAGCCTAGAAATGTCAGAAGATGGAGGCGGCCGCTGGACTGCAGGGTATGTCATTACGCAGGGTTGTCTTCACATTCCTATAAACCTGCAGAACATCTCTAATGAACTTCAAGTTGAATGGGTTTATTCCACCCAAGGACAGGCTGTGGTAGGCAGCTGTCACCAGAGGTTCTGCTCTGATATAGTCACGCTCTGTTAATTCCTGTACAGTGCATTATGGGTAATTGAATGTGAGCACTGCACAGGGCATCGGCAGAGTCTGCATAGTAAAAGCGGACACCACCTATAGCCATATCACTTATTTACTTATCTAGTTGGCTTGTCTGTCTGTAGCTGAAATGTTACATCCATGCAGTAAAGCTCTACTATGCGTTAACCCATTCCTTCACAGAATAAATCAACCATGAAAGGAATATACTAATAATACACAAAATAGGGGGCAGGGATAGACCAAGAGAATATTCACCCTATAGGACAGTGAAGCGGGGCTTGCTGCTGGTGGTTCATCATGCTACCATGCCATTCTTGAATGAGGACAGTCTGTCGCCTGTAACTCTTCTTATCAATCACAGAAGGGACTTTTTGTAAGCTATTTTTTCTTTCCTCATATGTAAAAGTCTCTGTGGAGAAGAAACCTTCATTTGGGTCCCTTTATTCATGGGCCCTGTAGCAGCTGCCTTTGTTGTATGTTCAACCTTGATAAGGGATCATATAAGTATAGTTTCATGAAAAATGGACAAAATATGCCAAAAAGTCAATCAATCGAGTCAAGTTCAGGTTGCAGTTGAGGTGTCCTGATACCTCTGATAAATGATGCCAACCCATACCTTATGGTAAATACAGGAAGAAACACTGTAATATATCTTATCTGAAAAAAAATCTTCTTTCTCCACATACAAGACTTACCATTATCCTGAAAAGTTACCTCCAACTGTTTGTTCACACAGGGAGATATGATACATTTACTTTGTATTTCTTCTTTTACAGGTCCATGTGAACTGCTTCCAGTTCCAAAGCTGAGCTGAACAAACCACCTCAAGATCTGGTGTCTTGGGGTTGGCTGCCTCATGCACATCGATGGTACCATGGCCAGTCCGCATGATCCATTGAGTTGGTCATCTTCTCCTAATCTCATTGTTGATACATTACGGGAAGATAAGGAGTACATAGTGAATTATGGTGATCACACCACATCCGGTCACCATCAGTCTCAGGAGATTCAGGAGAAGTGTGATAACTTAGAAAATGCCAACAGCCCAGTCACTGCAGCAGTCCTGACCTCCATCAGCGAGGACTCCAGAGATCAGTTTGAGAACAGTGTCTTGCAGCTAAGGGACCAAGATGAAGTGGAGAACATTGCACCTCAAGGCAGCAGCCACTCAGGAGATGGCGGCAGTAATAGTGGTACTGAAGACATCAAGATACACTTTAGTCGCTCTGGGAGTGGAAATGGAGGATTCTTGGAGGGACTTTTTGGCTGTCTGCGGCCAGTATGGAATATGATAGGCAAGGCTTATTCTACTGACTATAAGCTGCAACAGCAAGGTAAGAAAGAATGGGAATGAACAAAAAAGTAAGAATATTGTTGGTCTCACATGAGTGCATTTTTGCATCTGTATTACAGACACAACTCCGGGTCTTTAAACCCTCTTTAACAGCATCATACATTACCTTTTACCTTACATTGGGGTCCATGATTGACGACTTGAGATGAGCAAACCTCGAGCATGCTCGAGTCCATCCGAACCCGAGCGTTCGTCATTTGATTAGCGGTGGCTGCTAAAGTTGGATAAAGCCCTAAGGCTATGTGGAAAACATGGATATAGTCATTGTCATTTATCCAACTTCAGCAGCCCCCGCTAATGAAGTGCCGGACGTTTGGGTTCGGATGAACTTGAGCATGCTCGAGGTTCCCTCATCTCTATTGACGACCCATCTGTGATTTTTCATTCAATGGAGTCACTGGTGAAACCTGTGGTGAAGCTTTACCATTTAAATTATTACCTATGTTTTCCAGCTATAATATTATAGGCGTTCTCAGGTGTCAGGGTCTTCTGATGTGTCATTTAGAAAGAGCTGCAGGAGAGCCCCACAGATCTCAGCAGGCCGGATGAGAAGGCTTAGGGGTAAATGCAGCTGTATTATAATTCTCTGCAAATGTTTGTGGAATAAATAGACAAATCTCGCCGTCAGCATCCGCTTGGACCCTATCAATCAGCATTGCATCAGCAAAATACAAAAATAAATGCCCGCTGTGGCACAGATCTCTGTATTTTGCTAGTCGGAGAGATGCATTGAAGTTTCTCCATCTTTCCTGATGTCGCTGAGCAGATGGCTAACCCCCTCCCCTCCACTGACTATTGTCTGCAGCAGCAGGACACGGATTATAGCCCTTATTGTTTACTAGTGAGTGAGGAGCTTGTGTGTCAGTCTGTGTCCATGTCTTCTAGTCATGTGGAGGGCAAGGCTAGGCTGCAAAGGTGGGAGTGGGGTCTAGGACACAGAAGCTTATAATATATTCTGCTGTCAGGGGGATTGGGCCTGCCATGACAGACATGTGGGTGTTTTCTTTATTAGGAAGGGGGTGAAATATATAGTTGGCAGCTGTTTGTTAGTCCCTGGACAGTAACGGATTATGCATGTCTGTTTGGTTATACTACACAGTATAGGCCCTACTATTATGCATGCTAGATGCCCTTCTGTTCACCAGGCCAAACATAATTATAGAAGAGGAGAATGTACAAAAAGCAAATAATTAACACTAAGTTGACTTCCGCATGTCCTATTAGGACATGATAGAGAGGGAAGCCATGCTTGTTCCATCCTCCCCCTATGAGCCAGGGAGAAGAGCAGCTAACAACAGCACATGTTTAATGCCCATAATGTAAAACTGCAAGGTTGACCTTATTTTTGAGATATAGTTCATTGCTTTTAGGTATTTTATTAGATATGAAAAATGATAGCAAAAGAGCAGGTCATGTTTCCATGCAGGGGGATAGAACAAAGAATATAAACAGTAACTAGCATATCCATTGGTAATAAATAGGCTAGCGATAGAGAACAGGCCCTGAGGTAACCCAGTGCTAAAACATCACAGAGTACAATACATAGTTCTTTGTTAAAGCAGTACTGTCATTCTAAATGTCTTCACTTCGGCCCATAAAATTATTTTGCACAGTATTGCATCTATTAAAAACATCCAAGATGGATTCCATGGTCACACAGAAGTATTAATGCATAGGCTTGATCACCTTTGGAAAACCCATGATATTTATGAACCAGTCCCACTAATGGCATGCCTTGGAATATTTGAAGAAGCATATACACATAATCCCATAGATTACCCATTAGGACAACATGTTGGAGTACTTAAAATTAAATTGATGGGATTGTCCCATCATAAAATAGAAATAAAAATAGATTCTAAAAATGTACATTTATAAAAATGTACCTGTTATTCAGAGTGTATATCTATGTGCATGTCCACATAATGGGCTGTGTGCTGGTGAACACACATACACAATCATTCTCCTGTCTCTGCCACCAGCAGCCAGTAGAAATAGAATCTGTCCTACTTGTCAGGGATGAAGCAGAGACTCCCCATGAGACATAGGAAGACACTATATATTATCAGCTGCCAGAGGGGGAAGAAGAGCGATTCTGCCCAAAAATATGCCCCCAGCAGCACTCTAGGGACACACAAAAACAAAAAATTAAATAAGACCTTTTTATGGATAAAATACTCTACATTCCTTTAAAACCGCTGTTAACAGTCTTTTAGGATTGTTTTGGAATCCCAAACGATTCATGGGCAACCCTTTTAAAGGAGTAGTCTGGGCAGACCTCTTTTTTCACAAGTGCCGGTGAGGGGAAATATAAAAGAAATAACCAGCTCTCACCTCCCTGGCTTCAGCGCTGGTGGTCTCATACTGCTGATCCAGTCCCCGTCAGTTTCCTGGTCTGAGTGGTCACCCAGGTTGTGACTTGTCAGGTCTACTTAGCCGGTCAGCAGCTGAGGTGGGGACCCCAGAGGTATATAAGGCTCTGTTCACAAGTGCCCTATTGTGTTTCATTGGGGGTTCTTTTTGGCATTCAGGTATTCTTACCATTAGGAATAGCGCAGCCTGCAGTGCTATTTGAAAGTCAACTATGTTATCAAGATTAGTGAAACCCCCAAGGATTTGGCACATCTTTCTCACTGCCTGTTCAACATACTTATGAGCTGGAGCTGACACAATTTCTAGCAATTTTTCAACACCAGGTTACGGGAAGCCATGCCGCATTCTTTTTTAAAAGTTTTAGGGCCCTATTACACAGAGCGATAATCCTGCGAATTGGGCCAATTTGGCCAATTATTGATCCGTGAAATAGAGATAACAATTGGCCGCTGCAACGATCATCGGCTGATCGTTTCTTTAGGCTCTGACCTAAAACCATTGGCCGTTGGGTGTGCATTGCTACGTGTAATAGCGATGCACGGCCGATGGCTAACGATTGAAAAGTTAATACATTACCTGCCCAAGCTCCTGGTCTCTGCTCTCTTCCCGGCACCACGCACTGCAGCTTCTCTGAGCTGACAGGGGGCCGCAATGGTCCCAGGCGGTGATTGGCTAAGCGGCCTGTCAGCTCAGAGACCACTGTGAAGCTGCAGCCGCGGGACCGGGAAGCATGTAGAGTGCAGGAGAAGACCGGGAGCGGTAACTGCTTGGGTAAGAGCTGCATGGACATCACTAGCAATGTCCTTGCAGCTCTTGCTAAACGATTATAGGGCCATGTCATAAGCCCTGTAATCGAGCGCCGATCTAGCAGATCGGCCCCTGTAATAGTACCCTTTAAAAAATAAAAAAAAAGTTGCATATCGAACTGTTGTACGCCAGATGTACATGAATTGTGTCATATATATAATTTCATAATGTAAATATTTTTTTGTTGCTTCTTAGACACTTGGGAGGTTCCATTCGAGGAGATCTCGGAACTGCAGTGGCTTGGCAGCGGGGCACAAGGAGCAGTATTCCTGGGGAAGTTTCGAGGAGAGGAAGTTGCAATAAAGAAAGTGAGAGAACAAAAAGAGACTGATATTAAGCACCTGAGGAAGTTGAAGCACCCCAACATCATTGCTTTCAAGTATGTACCGCTATTACCGCCCATTACATGACTCATTGAGATACCTATTGAATCCTGTGAATGAATCATCAGTAATAATCCTTTTTAAGATGATGCCTTACTTGTTTCAATTTACGAGTAAGAAAAATACAGATTGTCACCATAAAACATATTTAATACAAAAAAAGGAGAAAATAGTCATCAACCTTTTTTTCTTCTTTAGTGCACAGCTCGTGCAACAGACAGACTTGCGTGTAACAAGTCAGGCTTCCTTCATATGGATTGCATGACCATTGTGAAGTTAGTGCATTTGGTATGAAGAAGACCTTTAGGGTATGTTCACACGTATTGGATCTGCAGCGCATTTCACGCAGCGAGTTTGCAGCTAAATCCGCTGCGGATCCTGTATTGTGAACGTGAATGGGTCCCGGACCCTTTAACCCCATCATCGCCGGCCCCCCGCCCGCTCACTCGCAGCCCGCAGACCCCAGCATACATTACCAGCTTAGCGCCGCGGCTGTATGGAGCTCCCGGCTGCTGGATGAAGAGCGAGGGGAGCCGGTAGCCTCACAAAGCCGCGACGCCGAGCTGGTAATGTATGCTCAGGGCCAGGGCTGGGGCTGCGAGCGGGTGGACGGCCGGGTTAAAGGGGCCGGGGCTGCAAGCTGCAGGCGGTTGGTGGCAACGGGGTTAAAGGGGGCGGGTCCCATACACGCAGCGGATCCGCTGCGTGTATGGGACCCATTCACGTTCACAAACTTGCAGCGTGAAATCCGCTGCGGATCCGGTACGTACCCTAAAAGGGCTATTTCCGTTCTGATTTTTTGGTCAGTGTTTTGCATTTGTACTTGTAAGCCAAAACACAGAAGAAGAGCACTTCTTTCCAGTGTAGTTTTTCTCTTTGTAGGTTCAACTCCAGGGGGGACATTTACCACTGCTGTACGCCACAGAAAAGGGTCAGATTTATCCCTTTTCTGTGGCGTACACCAGTCATATCCCTGCTAGCCTGATGGGTGGGCAAGGGGTGCGACAAGGCGGGAAGGAGGCGTGGCCTTTTATCGCATCGGATTTATCATGATTTACACCTGCTCACATACACATAAAACAAATCAACATCTGCTGGAAGCAGTTTTGCAGTTTCTGCAGCTAGGATCCCTGGCTGTGAGAAGCCACAGTAACTGAGGTTGGCTCTTAAACTGGTATGACCAATCTGTTACAACATTAGATTGTCAGGCCCAGATTATTACAATGACTGTCTCGGTATCTTCATAAAATTTATCAACCAAACCTATGTAAAATTCCCCTCAGCATTTGTAATTCATCCAACATATGCTGATGACTGTCTGAATCCCATGCAGCTGAATGGGTACCCACAACCCTATTCACACGCAGTGCAACTATGTATTGTACTCAGCCTCGGATTTTGTCCACAGAAATACCAGTTGGATTTTAATCTGATGGGTAAACACAGCCATAATCTCGTCCTGACTTCTTTTTCCCCGTCTTCTTCACTGCTCACTTAACATTGCTGGCTCCCTTTTAACCTGCTGTTGCTCACATTTGAGTAATCCCGATTCGCTTGTAGTCGCCTTGATACATTGTATTTTCTTGTACGCCTTTTGTTCCTGTTCTTCTTTTCTCTCTGTTTCCCCCTATCTGATTTTTGTGGCACATACAGTAAACAAGCCGGAGCTCGTCACCGGTTCATTTAAGGTGAGGGAGGCTGGAAAGTTAGGATGTTCAGAAGACACTGTATGCAGATGCGCACTACACCACCGTCTCCTCAATCTTCCTTCCGCCCTCCACCTATTCTGCAGTCAAAAATTTATCAGTTATCAAATAAAATTAGCAAATATTTAGGTGTATTGCTGGGATCTCACAGTAGTTTGGATCAGTAACAATCGCTGGACCCGAGAAGGATTATTTTATGTAATTTCACTTCTTCCGAATTCTAAAATAATTGCTTCCACGTCATTTTACTTCATCTCTTATATGAGACCATGTAATATTCTGCTGATCATAGGAAATTCTACTTTGGAAAAACTTTTCTGTGGTTTAAGGGATTGTCTGGTTTGGAAAACCCTGTGAAGGCATTCTCAGTTAATAATCGGGAAATCCTTACTCAGAATTCCCTTTAAGTTAGCCAGAATTGGAAGCATCTACATACAGCATCTCTCTCTTCTTTTCTCCAGCTCTGGATGACCCAGCCTGTCTATTGATTGGACAGACAGCTTATTGATTTCAGTATATATCATTTAATGCTATGTTTCCCCCGTGGAGGCACTACAATAAAAATGAGCACTTTGTACCTGACATACTAACAGTACTAACAGCAGAGATATGTACTTAGACAGGGATAAGAATGTAGAAACCTATGGTGGAGGATACATAGGCTGTAACTTTGATTTCCCAAAAAAGATGGATTTTTTTAAAGCTTGACGTGAAATACAGAGTTATGGTTACTTGTGATTATAACTTCACATCATAGTTACATAGTTAAAGGGATTATCCAGCGCTTCAAAAACATGGCTACTTTCTTCCAGACACAGCCCCACTCTTGTCTCCAGGTCAGGTGTGGTTTGCAATTAAACTCCATTCACTTCAAGGGAACTGAGTTACAAAACCTCATCCAAACTGGAGATAAAAGTGGTGCTGTCTCTGGAAGAAAGTGGTTATGTTTTTGTAGCGCTGAATAACCTCTTTATTAAGGATGAAAAAAGACAAGAGTCCATCATTTTATTATATTTACTGGGGATATATCCAATAGCTGCAATCCTGATGCCAGATAGGGGGTAATTTAGCATTGTTTGTAAATTTAAAGCGATTTTATTGATCATGTCCGCCCGCCATATACACGGACAAATGTCCCTCTTTTGTCTTGGCCTCTCACATTACATCAGCTATTGTCGGTCCCATGTATAATGTCATTTAATGACTGTACACCAGATATTGACTCTAAAAGACACAATACCACTGCTGTACTATGATTACATCTCAGATCTTATTTGCTGCATATACGGTTACTGCCTTATGTGAGAACTTCTATGCTCTCTTTGTTAACCTGGTCTTTGATATTGTCTCCTGTGTTCCATACAGAGGTGTCTGTACACAGGCTCCATGTTACTGCCTTATCATGGAGTACTGCGCTCATGGACAGCTTTATGAGGTACTCAGGGCTGGAAGAAAGGTCACCCCTCGGCTCCTGGTGGACTGGTCAAGTGGGATTGCTAGCGGCATGAACTACCTGCATCTGCACAAGATAATCCATAGGGATCTCAAATCACCCAAGTAAGTTTGAAGCAAATATTGAATCCGCCCTAGAAATAAAGTATTGGTAGTTGTAGAAGTAGAAAAAGTATTATTAGATTTACATCCTTAATTATGTGTAGATTTCTATATTTGTGCGAAATTGAAGGCAAATACTGATTATATTTGTATTCCTTACAGTGTCCTAGTCACCCACACAGACACAGTGAAGATTTCGGACTTTGGAACGTCCAAAGAACTTAGTGATAAAAGCACCAAGATGTCATTTGCCGGTACTGTGGCGTGGATGGCTCCTGAAGTCATCCGTAATGAGCCTGTCTCAGAAAAAGTGGACATCTGGTGAGTAGCCGCCGATGTATAAGAACATAGTATGTCATGTGTCTCTTTTGTACCGGCACAGATTTATATTATATCTTAAAAGGCACACAAATAAAATAGTTATATCCATAAGGGCTTTGCTGTACACTACTGTATTGCCGTTCCATACATCCTTAGATTTGTACAGAGCTGTAACATGACTCCCAAAGAAGTCTGTGGGGCCCTATTCTACCCCCATATATCTTTTTTTTCATAGTAAGACACTCAGAAAAAAGATTATACCTTGTTCTGTTGGACACATTATTACTGAGATATCTTCCTTGTAATAGACATAATGTAGCACAGGGTTTTTCTGCAAATGTTTACAGCCTCCTCGGTAAATTATTAAATTAAGTTTCAAATTAAGATTCCCAGACTAAGCTAGTGCGAAACATGCATTGGGGTCCAGGGCAGTGCTGTGATCCAAGAGAATGTTGATGCCGAGGACAGATACAACGGTCTCTAGTTTTTATGGGTGTTTTTAAACTTCAGGTTAACTGCACATTGGATTTGGATAAGGATTATTAGTTGAGGGTGTAGTAAAAGGCGGCCATACTCACATTTAGCCGTATGTTTGATGGGCTTGTCTTAAAGGCAGGACTTAACCAGTAAAACCCTGGTTTTCATCACTGTGCACAATGGCTGATCCCATGTTCATTTTCAATGATTTATTGGCGTATTGTGAAGTTTTATTGAAATAACTTTGCACCTATGATATTTCAGGTCTTTTGGGGTTTTGCTGTGGGAGCTATTGACCGGGGAGATCCCATACAAGGATGTGGATTCATCAGCCATTATCTGGGGTGTAGGAAGCAACAGCCTCCATCTTCCAGTTCCTTCTACTTGTCCTGATGGGTTCAAAATCCTCATGAAGCAGACATGGTAAGAGTGCTCTAGTGTCTCTATTGTCTATTATCTGATTTATTTGACATACTTTTAACATAAAACCTGTCTATAACTCATACAATGTTTTACACATTGCATTTAAATAAATGATCATAATATAACCGATAAATCAGTATCATATAGGATGTCAGGATGTTGATACTACTGTTAGGGTTTTCTTTAGGATTGCACCACATGAGTGTTAAAACCCATGTACCACCAGTACATCGCTTTTGTGATTTTTACATGGATAGACTGGCGCCGATGCAGGGACGCCAGTGCCGCGGTCCTTTTTTTGAACTGTTACTCCGTTTCCACGTGCGGCGTTGGTCTATTACAAAGCACTAGGCGGGGGTGAAGCACTGGAAGTGGGCCCGCTCGCACCCGGTGTGATGATTGGCCCTCCCCCTTTGATTCTAATGGAGCTGCATCACAGATGGAAGGGGGTTTCATCACACTGGTGCTGGGCGGGCCCACCTGCAGTGCTTCACCCCCGGCTGGTGCTCGGTAATAGACCAGTGTCCCCGTGCCAGTCTATCCGGTCTGTCTGTTCATAGTAACAATATGGGAAACCAGCAATTATGTGCAGAGCATGCAGGTCATCAGGGAATAAAAGGGCTGTATAGTTTACATAGCTACATGGGGAGTCCACAGAAGGTGGCGCCCCCTTGATCCATCAATTGTGAATTGCACTGTGTGATCATACAGATAGGACGCCTCCTAGGCTGGCCTTGTTTATATGATTTAGCTTATCCAGGGTGTAATTTCTATACATTAGATGTAGAGTACACCCAAGCAGTTATGGCCTTTGTGCCAAACAGTAAATTTCCTATCACAACTATAGGTTGTATAGCTGCAGTTCACTTTTTGTAGTGTATGATAAACAAAGGTAAAGTAAATGGCTGAAGATGGAGTTGGAGATGAAGTCAAGAGCAGTCACTCAATACAGTATAGTACGACACCAGTCATTGTTATATTGTTATATAACATTTGGCAGTCTAAAGTTCGAGATAAATCCCCACTCATTCTGATTTCCTGATATCTTCACCTTTCAGCACAACTCTGTCATTCTTTATACCCCAGGCCAAATCCACAATTTTCCCCATAAATCCTATGATATCTGTATCATTCAGGAAATAAATCTCTGTATTCATATCTTAGTCCCATTATGCTGAACTGCGACACCTACATTTATTTACATCCTCTATACAGTAATTATCTCTGTTAATCTATTCAACCTCCTAATTGTAATCACTGCTTCTTCTATATACAGAGGCTTTAATTATACCTCCAGTTTACATAAATTACATTGGCAGGAGCTTGTACAGAATATAGGTATTAATATTTCATGCAGACTATGTTAATGACTGGAGATGATATGCAGGATGTGATATTGATTGGTGAATGATGTTCGTAGGCAGAACGTTTTAACAGATTTGTATACATAAAATATTTTGTATTTTCATTTTTCTTACATTAAAAAAAATATATGTAAATCGGGCCTTGTTCACATCTGTGTTGGAGGTTCTGTTATGTCATTTCTAGTCAAAATCCTGGACAAGATAGTGCAGCTTTCAGTGGTATTCTGACCAGTAATATATGGGACACTATGTCGGAAACCCAACAGACACTATTCTACTCAATGAGGTCCATTGAGTGCTGTTTGCTGCTGTCTTTTAACAGATCCAGCACTACTGGCAGGTTACTCTTCTGATCATGTGACAGAGCAAAATGGTGGAAATGCTTAACACAAATGTAAATAAGCCTTAAAAGGATTAGACCATGTACCCATCAGTTCGTTTTTGTATATTTAAGGGTCTATATTAGAAACCTTTCACTGTATACAGCAGCATGCTCCCGATGGGCCCACTCATTTTATTATAGTAGTCATCTAATGACTATGCTCAGGGCCGGCGTCATCACAGGGCTTACCCGGGCAAGTGTAGGGGCCCTGAGAGGGAGAAGGGCCTGGTGTTCTGATGTTCAGCCTGATCACTGTAGTGCAGGAGGAGCAGCTGAACATCAGAAAACAGAGAAAGAGCAGGACCTGCCAGCCTCCTGCAGAGAGAGAGAGAGGAATGAAGGACCTGATCACATGACCCGCAGGTCCTCAACCTAATTACAGTGTGGAGGTTGGCTGGGCAGATAGGAAGAGGGAGTGCTGTGTGTCTGTCAGTCAGTAATGTGTGTGTGTGCCTCATTTAGTAATGTGTGTGTCTGTGTCAGTCAGTCAGTAATGTGTGTGTGTGTGTGTGTGTCTCAGTTAGTAGTGTATGTGTCAGTAATGTGAGTTTGTGTAAGTGGTGTCTTAATTAATTGGGCATAGTGGATGGATGGATGAGGGGCCCGCTGAGGGCCTGAAAAACCTGGAGCTGGCCCTGACTATGCTAGGTCTATTTTCTGAAAATATTAAGGCCATGTTCCTACTCTGTAAGAGACCGGCCGTTACATGACCCAGCCTGGTTACGGATCGGCCGGTATCAGAAAAGATCATACTGCAGTACCAGCCGGATAAACTTTACCACCACCGCACGCTCCATTGTGTGAACTGACAGGGTTTTCTGCGGCCGCTATTCAATGAATAGTTGCAGTGCCGCCAGGGATCCCAGTTGGAGTGTATACTATGTGTATACACTCCAGCCTGGATTCCTTAGAAGGCTGCACTATGTAAGTACTGTAGTAATCACGGCTGTGATCACTACGGCACTTACATAGTGTGAACATAGCCTAATTTTGCGAAACAGAAAATGGGCTCTTCTGTGCTTTTAGTCCCACAAGATGGATGTTAACTTTGAGAAAATTGTCAACCCCCCCCCCCCCCCCCCCCAAATGGATGCATCATATGATATCTAGTAAACAGTTTTAACTTGATTCTATAGGCAAAGCAAACCCAGGAACCGTCCTTCTTTCAGACAGATCCTCATGCACCTGGACATAGCCTCAGCCGATGTCCTGGGGACACCTCAGGAGACGTATTTTAAATCACAGGTATGACAGTATTATTTACTAGATTTAGCTTATATCCCACACAAATTGCATTTTACAGGTTACAACAGTATAACAGGTATAAGAAGAGATGTGTTATATTTTTGTCCTTTTGTTCCTCTGTAAGCGCAAGAAGATCAATAATTGTGATTACTGAGATCTGGTTCTGCATTCCCCACTGTCTGGATCTTGTTACAGCTGTATATTCCAGAGAAGATTGCAAGAAAGATAATATTGTTCTTCAGTTTCTGGGAAGAGTCAGGCAGTTCGGTGTTATACTTCATTTGTTTTAATTATTCAGAAATATCATATTATAGCCTATGAAACCTCTTTAGCCAACCCAGACAGTCACTGCATATGTGAATGCAACAGAGTGCCACCATCTTAAAATCACTCTATATTAGCCAAAGAGTATCATGTCTCATTTGAGCAGTCAACTCTGGCACCATCCTATTTGTCACTACATGATAACAGTATTGTATCAAAAGACTGTTTCTACCCCTTTAATATATTGTAAATTTATTGTACAAGCTAGGCTTCTTATCCAGCATATGAGGCTTAAAGGGGTTGTCCGGCGATAAAAAATTATTCACAGAAAAACACACATTACAAAGTTATACAACTTTGTAATGTATGTTATGTCTGTGAATGGCCCCCTTCCCCGTGTTTCCCCCCACCCACGCTAGACCCAAAGTGTGGTGCATTATACTCACCGCATCTCGTGTCGTCCACGGTCTCCGATCGTCAGCAGTGACGTCTTCTTCGGGAGGCCGGCGGATCTTCCCGAGTGCCGGCCGCCCTCTGCAGCGTCATCCGAAGCTCAGCCGCGATTGGCTGAGCATAACTGTGCTCAGCCAATCGCGGCTGAGCGGCTGATGACGCGGCCACGTCATCATCTGCTCAGCCGCGATTGGCTGAGCACAGTTATGCTCAGCCAATCGCGGCTGAGCTTCGGATGACGCTACAGAGGGCGGCCGGCACTCGGGAAGATCCGCTGGCCTCCCGAAGAAGACGTCACTGCTGAGGATCGGAGACCGTGGTCGGCACGTGACAGGTAATGTATAGCGCACCACACTTCTGGGTACACGGGTGGGGGTGGTGGGACACGGGGAAGGGGGCCATTCACAGACATAACATACATTACAAAGTTGTATAACTTTGTAATGTGTGTTATTCTGTGAATAATTTTTTATCGCCGGACAACCCCTTTAACAAAAAGAAAAAACTTACACTCACCTGCCCTGATCCCCCACCACTGCTGTCCATACCACCTCCACTGCCTAATGCTTCAGCCACTCACTGACTGTAGCACAGACCTGTCAGTGACTGGTTAAGTGGGCATTTCCTGTGAACAGAAAAAAACAGGCAGCCCTGAGCTTGAAGGAATGTCTGGACAGCAGTGGGAGGGGTAATCAGGGAAGTTGAGCATAAGTTATTTTTTTTTATTTTTCAAGCCAGCCTGGGACAAACAAAATAAACTACAAACAAACTATAAACAAACAAACTACAAAATACCTGGTAAAAAATAATAGCCTGGGACAAACAAAAAAACCCTACAAAATACAGGTAACAAAAGCCTGGGACAAACAAAAAAAAACTACAAAATACAGGTAAAAATAGCCTGGGACAAACAAAAAAAAAAAACTACAAAATACAGGTAAAAATAATAAAAGGAATAGTACCTTGTTTAAGCCCTGCTACATCCAGTGCCCTCGCTCCAGTCCCCCCTGCCAGGTTTGTTCATTTGGCTGCAGCTATGAGGTTCACTTGGCTGCAGCCAATTACTGGATTGAACAACCTCTCACACCCTGTATCAATGTCAGCAGTGGCAATAATAAGTTTGGAAAAAGCCCTTTAAGAAAAATCTGCAGTTTGAGACAATTTTTAATAGCAGTTAAAATCCAATAGTTTTGATTTATTCTCTTTTTGGTGACGTATTCTCAATGATTTACATGAAGATGATGTAGATTAGGTGGGGGGACATGGCAATCATTATATCTTTTGTGTTGAAACAAGCCCCATGCAGCCCCCAGGTGAGTCAGTGCACATCTTGAATGTTAGAGATAATGTGCGAGCTGATGCAGCCTCCTCCGTGCGCACATGACTCAGAGGTTTTCAGCACAAGACAAAAATAGCCCATTTTTCTGCTCTGATGACGGCTGAAGTGGCTGGAGCATTTGTGAGCATATTATGCTCCTCATGTATTGTCAGCTCCTCTGAAAGAGCTTTAATAGCCTTCTAGAACTAGAGTGCTTCCGCTCTCTGCTGCTTCCAATTCTTCTTCTGCTTTATTAATTCAGTGCTTAGACTGCCCAGATATCTCCTTTGTTTTGCCTTCAGGATCTATAGTCAAAGCCTCTGTCTTTTGAGATGTGTATATATATATAATTTCAGGTTTCTCTACATTTTTGCAAATATATTACTGAAAAGCTTCCTATGATTTGACACAGGGAATAGAGAAATAAGATGGTCTTCCCCACCAGCTAGTGCAGCTGATATGAGTGCATTATCTGTACAATGATGACAGATTATATAAGACTCCGTATGCCACTTTGCAGGCATAGTACAGCACATTATTACAGACATATTCTCCCCTAGAAGCAAAACTCCTAGAGGAGAATGCTCCTATAATGGGGCATCCGGTGGAGCATGCCACAATTTTCTTTTTAATAAAATTAGAGGCATAAGGAGCTACAGTCGGGCCCCATGAATGAGTTCAGCTACTTGACACAGTTATTTTATCTATTTCAGGCTGAATGGAGAGAAGAAGTCAAGAAGCATTTTGAGAAGATCAAGAGCGAAGGGACCTGTATCCATCGATTAGATGAGGAACTGATCCGTAGGCGCAGAGAGGAACTGCGGTAGGTCTATGTATATTAGTATATATCAAGGAACAGTTTAAACCATTGATTGTAAAAAAAAAAAAAAAGACCAGTCTAAAAGACCGGTAGCAATTGAGCTACGAGTTGGTAGTAACTGGTCTTACTGTGTATTAGCACATGGGAAGGGTATGGTACAATGATATATTAATGGAAATTACTGGATAACACTCACATGGAAAAGGATTTAAGAGTTTTACTTGACAGGAAATTTACCTGTAGCAACCAGTGTCTGGATATTTGGGTTTGGAGAAGGGGTTTATCCAGGCATTTGTTCTGATAATCAGATTTGGGCTATGTTTACACACTGTGAAAATGGCTGCCGTCTTTATTGGATGACAACGGACGATATTAGTTGTTAAATGACAACCTTCCATTAAAAACGCCTGTCATTTTGGCAGTGTCAGGACATAGCCTTAAGATAAAAAAGAAATTTTCTCACCTCAAGTTTTCTGCCTTCCTCTGGATCAACACTTCAGGGTAATAGGTTAAAGTGGATGGACGTAGGTTTCTTTTTCAGCCTTATACACTATGTTAATATGTGACTGTTTTGTTATTGCAGCATTTGTTTTGTCAGTATTGGTATTTGACACAAATCTGTAAATCACCACTAGGCATGCACTGGATATCCGTGAGCACTATGAACGCAAGCTGGAGAGAGCCAATAACCTGTATATGGAGCTAAGTGCAATCATGCTGCAGCTGGAAGTCCGTGAGAAGGAACTCATCAGGTACTTAAGCAAAGTTACATAATAGAATTGTCTTAGTACATGTATAAGTAAACTGAGAAATCAGGCTGCAGTGTCAAGTCAGATGTGTGCCCTATACTTGAGCCCAGGGCTGTGGAGTTGGTAAGCCGCAGCTCCGACCCCAACTCCGACTCCTGAATTTTATCAGGGCCAACTCCCGACTCTGACTCCTAAATTTTATCAGGACCGACTCAGACTCCTGCTCCTTCATAAATGGCCAGTCATATACCAGGGGAGTTATTTATCACACTGGTTCAGCAGCTTCTCCCTAATGTCCTACATGATCCTGTGGCGACTTCTGAGTAAATAAAGGAATACTGTATATAAAGCAGATTTTCCTGTGTTTGCAGTGTATGTAGCCAGTCTTCAGCCTCCATGTCCTGAACTACTCGCAACTAGACTAGATAGAGCAGGTAGTCTTTTCCTGCTGACAGTCTTCTATGTTTCTAACTAAATATTCACCATACTTAAAGAAACACTGCTAACAATGACAGATACCTGTAATATAGAGGTCAGCCATAGTGATATACAGAGGGTCACACATAGTGATATAGAGAGGGGTCACACATAATGATATAGAGAGGGGTCACACATAGTGATATAGAGAGGGGTCACACATAGTGATATAGAGAGGGGTCACACAGTGATATAGAAGGTCACTGTGGGGGCACGCAATAGCACGCACACACACACAGCCTGCTGCAGCCATAGCATACACACACACACAGTTTGCTGCAGCTATAGCACACACACAGCCTGCTGCAGCCATAGCACACACACAGCTTGCTGCAGCCATTGCACACACCACTCACACACACACTCGGTTTGCTGCGGCCATAGCACACATACACACAGCCTGCTGCAGCCATAGTGCACACACACACACAGCTTGCTGCAGCCATAGCACACATACACACAGCCTGCTGAAGCCATAGAGCACACACACACACACACACAGCCTGCTGCAGCTATAGCATACACACACAGCCTGCTGCAGTCATAGCACACACACAGCCTACTGCAGCCATAGCACACACACACACACACACACACACACTTCTCCCAGAGAGAAAACACCACATTGAGGACAGAGGTTACACCTACACTACTTATTTCTTCTCCTCCTCCTCTATATTACACAGGATATCTTAATATTACACTGCTGCTCATATACAATCATCCAGCATCCAGGAAGAGAACAGCACAGATCTCCCCTCACACAATGGACTCTTCCAGCTCAGAAACAAACTGCCAAATAGTGACTGACAACTTTTCCATGACCACCATTATCTAATAGGGCCAGTGTCCTATTAGAATGTTGCTCATAATATATATTCATGAGCAAAACTTGTAAAATTCATATCAAATTTAATTCTACATTTTTTTAAGATTTGGAGTCGGTACATTTTTTTCCGACTTCAGCCTAAACTAGCTCCGACTCCACGACTCCGACTCTACAGCCCTGCTTGAGCCTACAGTTAACTCAACAAAATTGATGTGTTATAACCAAATGGACACCATTTTTATTCTTTTTCTCTGACCCCTCCCCCATTTAACCATTTCATAAATTCAATGTGCACATGAAACTAGTTTGAAAAATTTAGTTCTCCTTCGGTAGAAGACTGTGTGCTCCCGTGACTGCTAGCAAAGTCAGATGAGGTGTATGGAAGCCTCCCGACTCTCTGCCAACAGATAATGTTGGTAAGAAGGGTTGGGCATGATGGATTTTCAGTGCCTGACTGTATTGTTTTCAAAGGGAAAAGCCTCCACCAAAGCAGTCTGGCTGTGGCGTAGCCTTCCCATAAGGAACACAAGAATGTTGGTCACTCTGAATGTTCATGTGGGTGGGAGATTGGAGGATGGGAGAGATAAGTGTCAGGTGACCAATCACACATGTTGAATAAAGCATTTATACTAAAGATAAATCTATATAATATAATCTTGCTTAGACATTAATTTATATATTCTAAAGTTAATATAAAATAGCATTGACTTTTCTAGGCGTGAACAAGCTGTAGAGAAAAAATACCCTGGGACATATAAACGGCACCCTGTTCGCCCTATAGTTCATCCTAATGCTGTGGAGAAACTTATCAAAAAGAAAGGTGCTTGCTCTAAATCATCATCTCAGACCAGACGGTAAGTAACTATTAGGGTCATAATTTCTGTATTGCTGACCAATTTTATTTTTTGAGCTTTAATCTAGATGTCTTTTTTGTAGGCCTGACCTATTAAAATCAGATGGTATTGCTAGTGTGGAGTCAAACGTCCCTAGTTCTTCTCCAATATCTGGAAGTCCAAAGATATCCTCAGGAGGAAAGAATCGTTACCGAAGCAAACCACGTCACCGGCGAGGGAACAGCAAGGGCAGTCATGCTGACTTCATAGGTGCAATAAAAAACCAGGACTCTCCTTCACCATCTCAAGCTACTCATCATCTGCCTCCTGCTACTCCCTCATTTACCCCTCCCAGCCCTCGGCATGAGCCTGCTCAGCCTGTGTTGACCCGCCATCAAACCCTCAATGTGCATGGGCAGAATATTGCCAACTGTGCCAACAATTTGCGTTACTTTGGCCCAGCAGCTGCACTAAGAAGTCCTCTTAGCTGCCATGCTCAGAGGTGTATGTCTGGCTCCAGCCCTGACCTTCTGTCCAGCACGCTGGAAGCTGACACTCGCATGCAGTCAGAAACAGACTGGGACTACTGTCAACAAGATCCTTACAAACCCTGTCTTGGTTGTCCAGAGGCCTCCCATCCTCCAGATATGGACCATGAAACTTGGGAAAATGCTAGAAGTGATAATACAGAGCAGAGGAACTCGGAGAGAAACCCTCCAGAGTCTCCAAGACACCATCAAATAGAGGAGGCATCTGAGCCACCGCAGAGTGGAGTCGACCAGTTTCCTACAATTAGGGCGGCAGTAGGTGTGAGCGCCCTCGCTGTTCCTACACCTCCTGCTCTTCCCCGAAGAATACGGACCCTTAGAAAGGTAATTTCAACTTCTTCAGTACTGAATCTGAAGTCACTGCTCAGTGTGATGACTGTGGCTGAGGAAATCATATGATGGCTTCTGGCCATGCAGCCTATAATTAGATCAGTATATGTGTGTCTTCTGAGGCTGCGGGCTCTCAGTGAAGCATTGGGCTGCAGAAGTGCTGCTCACAGGGACAGGGACATTTCTTTCTACAAGCTTTCTTAGCTACGAATGAGCTTCTAGGGCAGAGGCCTGCAATGATTGCCAATGAAGTGTTATATAAACATGTATAATGGAAAATTACTTTAACATATATATGGATATATGTCTTATATATCAAAGGTATGAACTGTGACCAAACTGTATTATAAT
Source organism: Dendropsophus ebraccatus (assembly GCF_027789765.1). NCBI lineage: Eukaryota > Metazoa > Chordata > Amphibia > Anura > Hylidae > Dendropsophus > Dendropsophus ebraccatus. Next base: position 52,044,291 of record NC_091462.1, read on the forward strand.
ATCTCTTTGGATATTCTTTTTTTCTAGTTTTTATATTTTTATATATAGTCTTTATATTTTTAGATATTACATTAAGGAATGCACAATAGTTTCAGCAACTTTTTTATATTAAGAAATTTATGGAGAATACAGCAATATTTGGACTCATATAGCATAGGTCTGTAGCAGGGTCGAACAAAGCTTCATAGAAACCCTGACATGATAATGATGCAAATGTTACTGTATTCTGTACGTACTTTTGAAAAATCTTGTTTTAAAGGGAATATTACATTAGAAAATGACCAATTGTTTTTATCTTGTTTTAAGATTTTTGGTGATTTTTTTCTCAAATTTTCTGGGTTACCATATACATTTTTAAATAATTTTCAAATCTCGCAGTTGTCAGTCTGGCTCCTAAGCCTTATATTAAGCTGCCACGTCTTTTTCTTTAAAAGAAATTTTTTTTTAGCAGTGTCCTCTTTATTATCACATGCAGGATTAGAGTTCAGGGTGATGCTAGGATATAGATAACAGAGGATCCATTATTCACAAAAGGTAATGCTCAGAGCTTACCCTCTTCCCCTTTCTGCATCTTTATCTATGCACAGGTCCCAGAGCATGCCTAAAATTGGGCCTTAGGGATAACAACCCTAGGCTTGCTTCATCTTATTATTATTATTACTATTATTACTAATAGTAAGATTAATAATCTCATTTATTCAGAAATACATTTTGGAGGTTGCATTCTCCAAAACCAAACACTGGACTTTGGTACTATTTGTCGGGACAAAACATATTTGACCCCTACCATAATAATGTACAAATAATAAAATACAACAGAAAGCAGAACAGATAAGAAAAAAAGAACATGTTTCAGACTTGTCAAACTGTTCAGATTTTGCAGCATTCTTTAAACCTGAACGCTTAGCATTTGACTCCTGGTGGCTGGAGAAATTGGGTGTCACCCTAGGGAGTCCTGGAAAACAGGGATACAGCCACAGGCTCTAGTAATGCTGAGTGTTCAGGTTCAGACAATGTTGCCGAAACCTGAACAGTTCAGCCAGTCCACTCAACACTACCTATAAGTATGCTGGAGTCAATCTGTCTTTCCCTCGTAAAGTGAGGGTGGGATCAGCTCACACCGTGGGCATTCATTTATAGACACAGATTTTTCCCATAATGTCTTAATACCTTTGAGCAGAAAGCTTTAGATCTAAGCTTATATAAATGGATCAAGGATATAAGAAATACTGCTGTATTAATTACAATTGTCTACATACTGCTGTATTATTTACAATTGTCTACATAATGCTGATAGTTAGAAGTAGAGATGAGCGAACCTCGAGTATGCTCGAGTCGATCCGAACCCGATCGTTCGGCATTTGATTAGCGGTGGCTGCTGAACTTGGATAAAGCCCTAAGGCTATGTGGAAAACATGGATATAGTCATTGGCTGTATCCATGTTTTCCAGACAACCTTAGAGCTTTATCCAAGTTCAGCAGCTGCCACTAATCAAATACCGAACGTTCAGGTTCGGAAACCCGTTTCGCTCATCTCTAGTTAGAAGCTACCTATAGAGTAAAAGGGGGCAAAAGGGTCAATCCATGAATTCTATATGGCTTCATAGAAAATACACACACACACACACACACATTACTATTTCATAAATGAGGAAGGCCAGCGGGTAATAGCACAAACAGCTTGGAGGAAGTAATCACTCCTGGCCACAAATGCCACAGAACTGTTTAATGCAAGAATGGAAACACATTAGCATAATGGGTAGCATTAGTGAGTAGCATAGTGAGAGTGCGATATGGTGTCACATTGGAGCGAGCTGTTAGATTCTTGAAATAGTCGTCTGTAGTAGGTAATATAAAATAAGTAAGCATTATGCGGCTCCTATGAGAAAATGTATTAGGGGCACTTTAATATGAAAAATTAGAAAGTCATTTAGTTCATTTGATTTAATTTGCTTACATTGTGCTCAGTTGTCTCAATGAGAAAGGACGCTCGCCCTTCCCCTTTCTGTCCGTGCAGCTCAAGCAGCTGCACATATAGGATCAGTATGTGTCCTCTATAGAAATACACTGTGCACCACCAAACCTGATGTGCCGTGTATTCTTATGGAGGACACATAGTAATGTGAATATCTCATGCCATTTTATGGACTGAATCACTGTATGAGGCCTTTCTCATGAAGACGGACAGGGTATGAAGAGCACTGTAAGTAATATTAAATCTCATCAGATACAATGTAAATTACTTTCTATTTTTTCCTCTTAAAGTGACCAGCCCTTTTTAATGTACGTGGCATATTTTTCAGTGCAATCATTATTATTATTTTTTTTAAACATTCTCTATTTAAGTAATTTTCTCATTTTACAAATACATAGAATCAAAATGACTTTAGTCATAAACAGGTAGTATATTTCTCCTAACGAAACAAGTACAGAAAAACATAAAAACAGAATGACCAGTCTGAGGCTGGTAGGCAACCCATCGGTACATAGTATTCCAATATGAAACTTGGGGTAGGACACCAAGGTGGGGGAGCAGCGGAGGAGGTCTTCCTATCTAGTTTTGGAGTATAATTCCCATAGTTAGAAAGAGAAAGATATAGTAGATATCATACGGGTGTGAGATATCTTATCCCTGCTAGTGGTGTCAGAGGCAAGGGTGATGCCATTGAATAGAGGAACTACGTAACTGGCGAACAGGACAGGACGGTAGACACATACGGACATCAACAAGAAGGTGGGAGTGGAGGTGGGGGGGGAGTGGAGGTGGGGGGGGAGTGGAGGGGGAGGATTGTTGAGGATCGCTGCCATCATATCATGTGAAAGAGGAATAGGGGTGGGGGATGCAAAGGTCCATGGGGACAATCCAGTCTACAGCGTAAGTTGATGGGTCACGGCATATTGTTTCCAGGGAGCCCATGTCTTTAGAAAGGTGGTGTGGGAGCGCATGGTCCAACTCGCCAACTCCTCCATAGTGCGCATGCTTTCTATCTTTGCATACCATACAGATATAGGAGGTGGTATGGATTGTTTCCAATAAGTTGGAATAAGTAATTTTGCAGCAGTGAAGAGATGGACCAACAGATTCTGTTTGGACAAGTGGGTGCCAGTAGGGGGTAGCCATAAGAGTACGAGTTGCGGAGTTATAACAGTAGATTCACCACACATCTCTTTAATGGCTTTAATCACCGGGGCCCAGAAGGGAGTGAGGAGGGGACATGTCCAGAAAATATGGGTTAATGTGCCTCCTAGGTTACCACATCGCCAGCAAGAATCTGCAGGTATAAGTCCCCAGCGGTGGAGCTGGTGAATTATTTTTATTATTATTCCAGAAAATTGTCTTAGTTGTATTGCAAGATGTACCCTAAAATATCTGACACCCTTTCACATTAGAGCCACAGTGCTCAATTCTCTAGGAATGTACCATTTCTATAGTATTTCTATGGTGCTTAATTTTCCCAGAATGAAAAAATGTCTTCTTCTCAATATTAAGCCTCCACACAGAAGTTTGGTTTTACAGTGTGACACTGAACTTTCTTACAGCTCTACTAAACAAAGCAAACATAATGTAGAGTATTATATGTATAATGTAACTTTTCAATGTATAGTAAGTAACATAAATTTTGTACCTATGCTACAGACCGGTGACGAATCATCAGAAGAAGAGGAGGGAGAAGTTGACAGTGAAGTCGAGTTCCCGAGAAGACATCGTCCTCCTCGGGGAATGAGCAGCTGCCAGTCCTATTCCACCTTCAGCTCAGAAAACTTCTCAGTGTCTGACGGAGAAGAGGGAAACACTAGTGACCATTCTAACAGCCCAGATGACCTAGCAAGCAACCGCAAGGACCCACTGGGTGACAAGTTGGAAGACCTGCTATCCCAAACACCAGAGATTCCCATTGAAATCTCCACACAGTCAGATGGGCTGTCTGACAAAGAGTGTGCTGTGAGAAGGGTCAAGACTCAAATGTCCTTGGGCAAGCTTTGTGCAGAGGACCACAGCTACGAGGTAAGGGGAAGGTTAATGGAAAATATGCATTCTAAAACGTACCTAAACAAAATTAGGCTGCATTCACATGTCTGTAGATTTTGCGGAACTACAGAGGGTGAATGCATGCAATGGATTGTTTCCCCACTGCTGGCATGGTATTGACATATCATGCCAGGCGGGGAAACAATACATTGCATGCATTCTCCGTCTGTAGGTCCGCAAAATCTACAGACGTGTGAGTGCAGCCTTACTGTGGCAACTATGGGGGGACATGAGGAAGAGGACTTCTGCTTAGGTTAGGCATGGGCATTGTGAACCCATCTTTACATGTGGGAGAAGAGGCAACAAATGACCAAAAGTTATACTATTCTCTCGGTACAGGATGGGGATAAACCAGAATCAGGAGGGCAGCCTTATAATAATAGCCTTTTTTGTATCTATTGCATGTCTTTTCAGTGTGTCTGTCATAGTAAAAAATCTGTTTCCAGCTTGCTTAATCCAAACTAAACAAAAGATTTAAAGGATATGGAAACCTTGGATTTCTTTTTTTACTTTTGCCTTACACTAATGTTGCATATCAGATTATCCATAGGGTCTTTATTAATAATTTTGTTAACTCTTGCTTCTACAACCTCTACAGAGTGCTACATACTCTATATTTTTTCTTAGCCTACATGATTCCTCCCTGCAGGCATTTTGCTCCCCCATCTCTTTTTTTCATCCTGTGTAAGCTGCCCTGCAGGGTTCCCCTCTCCCCTCTCCGAGCTGGTGTGTAACTCCCTCCCTGCTGCTATCTTTAGCACTGAGACAACAGAAAGTCCATCAGACTCTGGCAGACTCAGCAGCTGAATTGTAGAACATTGTTCCTTTGTTTTGCATTTAGGAACAACAATAAAAAAGGGCCCAAAGGTGTCCATAGCCTTTAAGGCTATGTTCACACTACGTAAATCTACGGCCGTAGTTCTCGCCACAGAACTACAGCCGTAGATTTGCAGGGTGGAACATAGCATTGTTTGCTATGGGATCCCGGCCGGAGCGTACACACATCGTATACGCTCCGGCCGGTTCCCATGCGGCGCCGCAAACAACTGACAGGTCCATTATTTGCCAACGGAATTCAATGAATTCCGCCCGCAGAAGGACCTGTCAGTTCACACAGTGAAGCGAGGGGCTCTGGCCGCTTGCTTCACTGTGGGCTATGGGAAGCTCTGATGCGGGCGCGTGCTGATGCGCCCGCATCAGAGCTCCACGGAGGAAAGATCATCCAGCCGGTACTTAAGTACCGGCCGTGATGATCTGGGCTGAGACCGGCCGTTCCGTGACCCGGCCGGAGTCACGGAACGGCCGGTCTCATCCGTAGTGTGAACATAGCCTTAAACTGTAAAAAAAAATGTTGGGGAGGCAGTCTTTACTCATAATGTATTTTCATGTTTGCAGAACCCAGGGAATTTTGGAGAATCGGACTGTGATTCCTCAGAAGCAGAATGTTCTGACGCAACCGTACGAACCAACAACCCCGGCAACACTTCCACCTGGTGAAACCAGTCTGCCACCAACCAGTATTTCATTGCCCCTACATATGCCAATTGTGAACTTTTCTAGCAGCATATTCGAGAAATGTAAAGGCCGCTTCCCATTCCCTTAAATCTTTTGGAATACCATATTCATCAAGTGAGGGGCAGCAAATTATTGCAAAGCAATATGTTGTTGGTTCTCCAGTCCAATTATAGGAATAGAGTTAACTGAAGTCTGCAATAATGAGGGCCTAGTGACTTGTGGGAGACCCCTCCTCAAAATGAACAAGCTTCACAGTGGAAGCATATCACTCTATGTATGGCAGGGATAAATATTTTAACAAACTAAGGTACTGTAAAATTCCATATTTATTTTTATTTGTGTGTTTGGACCCTTTTATTGTACGATAGGCCTAAAGGAGAAAAGTATAATAGCACTAATTGAATGGAACACTGGGAGGAGCATTCATTTCTGATGGACATTCAGATGCCTAGAGGATTGCTGCTGTTTTTAGGGACCAAATGTCTTTTTTTTTTGTTTTTCTTCAACAAATTAGTCTTGAAATTATACCCTTCATATAGGAAAATGAAAGGGTTACATATGCTTAAGAACAAAGCCTAGAACACAGTATCTTTAAGGATAATGCTGTGGACAAATATGATTTGCTCATGTTTGTGATTATTGCTGCATGATCCTCCACATAGAATAAGAATTGGTGGATACAAGGATGAGGACAAAAGCAGTTACATTTTCTGAAGAAAGAGAAAGCCACTAGGCTGGTTTATGGACAGAACTGCTGGCTAAGAAGTCAACTTTGTTTTCTATAAATTCCCTAAACCTTCAGTCGCTGTTGATTAATAAGAACTTTCCGCCCTTCCAAATGAAACCCCGGATCAGCAGAAGTGCAGAAATCCCTAAGCTGTAGTGGGTAAATGTTTTGGGGCAAGCTTTTACAAACTGTTCGAAGACACCAGCACTTGGAAACATCTCCCATGATTTCTATTCATCTTCTGTTCCTCCTGGATGCAGATGAGATTCAGGGAGTAGAGAGGTCACTCACCGCCCTGCTCAGGAGAGTTCCCCGCCATACCTCCCATTGTCTCATAGTGGTGACCTTTTCTCTCTCTAGCATGACCTATCCCCCATACATGTCATTTTGTGTCATTTTCGGTGCGCCTTTCACAACCAACTAAAAGCACATGATGGGATATACAGGAACGAAGAGAAAAGGACAATATATTACCACACTAAGGAGGGGAGGCCCTCTTTTCCTTCTGACGTGAATTATTTGGCTTCAGATCAGTATCAAAGAGCTAATTCCAGTGTGGTATTCTTTGGTGCACTTCCAGCTACAATGCACGGTTCCAGAGATGTCAATGTGGTGGAGAATATTTCCAACCAAATTCTTGCAATTCAATAGGTTTAGATAACCAGCAAAACTGACAAAGGCAACAAAAAGTATGCAACCCCAAAATAGATATTACTCAGCTTAAAAATCCACTCTTTTTGCATAATGTTGACTTGATATATATTTTGTTTCTCAAAAATATGATCCAACTACCCCAACTAAAAGACTGCACTTACATTACAGGGAAGGGAACAAAGTTTCTTATTGGCTAATGTTAAAAAAAACAAAACATGTTTCTAGCCTTGAAAGGTCCATGCATTTGTACTGTGGGGAGATCTAAATTTAGAGGCTCCTCATGGGTTGGACATGTCACACTTTTTTGCTTGTCAGAAGGGTCTGCTGTGGGTGGTGACATCACTCCAAAGTTAATTAGCCAATCAGAATTCAATATAGGGTATGGATCATTGGACCATTCTTCCATTTATTGTATTGTTGTCTCTTTTACGTTTTTGTTAATTATGTTTGTGTTTATTTCTGTGAATTAAGCCATAATTTTTTTATTTCTATGGCAAGTAATTTATTTCCCTGAAAACCTCAGGACCCAGATTCATGTAACCTGGGACTAAAAGTGAACCTTTCACCTAAACACAGTGTACACAGCCATTTGTGGTTATGCAGTCTATCAACCAAAAAGGCACTAATAAGATCACTACTGAGATACTGTATAAATGAGTATATATATATATATATATATATATATATATATATATATATATATATATATAATTTGTGCGGCTGAATACGTTAGCCCACTGCTTGACATCTTGCACTGTGTTTAGGTTGTTGGTTCTATTTGGGCTTGGAGCACAACTCTACACTTGGTTTGTCCAGTGTAAGTCCCAATTTATATACCTGAATCTGGATTTAATATATTTTGTTTACACATATGTGCACATTTAACCCCTTTGCTGTTGGATTAACATGAGAACTAAGATATAGAAAAACACTAAATTATGGGCAGAATGTTTCTTAAAAATAGTATAGATTATGTAAAATAATGTGGTGGCACCCTAAAGTATCATCTGGTCTCACTTACTCTTCTTATTCTAAAGATTGATGTCTTCCATCTGTTAAGTTGGTGGCTGCCAATCTGTGGTTCAGAAATTTATCTCTTTTAACCCCATTTACGTTACTCAAGTCGTAAATACAGCAGTATGACAAATTATGCCTTTTTAGGACTCCATGCCAGTTATGGTCCTCTCAAAATAGTCAAAACGAAATGTGACTGGTTCTGGCCATCTTTCATCTGATAAAGATAAGTAGCAATAGGACCAAATGGTGAGGTCCTGACTATTCTTCTGTGATCATAGCTATCCTATTGGAGTTGGAAACCACTACAGATGAGCAAACCTTCCCAACGTTCAGGTTCGTACAAACCCGAAAAATCTGCATTTGAATCACGCTGCCTGAAGAAGGTAGATACAGCCTGAGGACTGCCTGAAAAAAACATTAATACAGCCATAGGTAACTTTTCGTCAGGTTCACTTGTCTCTAGTTGCCACCCCAGGTGACACATGATGTGTTACCGGTTTCTCTCTTCATACAGACGTGATCAGAAAAATGGCAGCTTCCAGTATTGGCAAAGGAGTCTCCTTTAAGATGGTATTGGTGCTATCTTATCTTTTATATTTTCAAAAGTATAAAGTAATGTATGTGACCACCCAGTAATAAACTGTAGCATAATATATCCATGCATTTCTATATATTCACTTGGGTATATTAGATCTGGGTGTTCAGTGCAAAAGTAAGGTGCCCATGTACCATTCCTATGTTTATTGAATGAGGAGATTAGGTAACGGTGTTTAGGTTGTTGGTTCTATTGGGTGGTACTGCGTGGCTGCTGCCAAGGTGGCAGATCTTAATTTAAAAAAAAAAAAAGGGGTCGGGCAACTGAAATCCAACACGCCTGGTGGTTTCCTCCCATAGCATTATCTGTTGGGGAGGTCCCTATACATAGAGAGTAGGCCGGTCCCTCTGAAATCAGCATGTTTGCCTGACTTTTTGCCAAAGTGTATTGGGTTTTATAGACTCATGACTACTGGTGTCTATGGATACAGTATACTCTGGTGCTGTTTATATACATGACTACTGGTGTCTGTGGTTACAGTATACTCTATCTGGTGCTGTCCATAAATGCCTCACTCCTGCAGTGTCACCAATCACATACATGCCCCTATTTATAAAACCTAGTGCAGATAAAAGCCACATGTTGTCCATTAAAACTAATTGGTGCCGTCTGTAATGTCTTCATCTTGGTTAGGAATAACCAGTGATCTAGTGGCTATCGGCAGCTCTGGCTCAATATAATTTTTGCTTCATCTACTATATCAGTGTTGATTTTCCAGCAGCAATGGGGTTAAATGTATAATTAACTGTGTGGCTGCCAGAGACTCCAGCAGCGTCATATTGTGTAGCTAGTCTCTGCGACAGACAACCACGAGTGTTAAGTTTTGCATAGCACCTTAGGACGAATGAAGGGAAATGTTTTATTGTTATGGGAAACAGTATTGTATGAAGTTTAAATTATTTAATTTTGTTATGTAGCAGGACTACATTAAGATTTTAAGTTATATGACATTTAATTATTATTTCTGTAATGATTTGTTTTCTGTAGATCGGAACGTCTGTGTGTATATCATTGGCAGCACAATAATTCTTGTGTGTCGAAAGGGAACAAATGGGGATGAGATCAATGGAAATGTTTACGGATTTCAGTGCAGAGTGATCTGTTTATTGCATTGGAGCAGACTCTTCTGATTCCATGGATGGGCCCCAAGATCATGAAGCAACTGTTTTGTCTCAGTTGCCATGAAGGTTTGGAGGTACAGCAGGGGAATTTCATATGCAGCTACTGTATATGTAGTCAGATAAGCATACACCGCACCATGTTCCCCACTATTAGAACCCTTTTTTTAAAAGGGGAAAATAACTTTGTATCCGAATCTTATAAATTGGCTGTTGATTTTTTTTAGTCTTGAAAAAGTTGTTTCCTGGATACATCCAAGACTTTGAGGTCTCCTTGGAAATTGGAATAACTTTTTTATTTTTTTAAAGCGAACCTGTCAGCAAGGAGACTGGGGCCGAAACCACCCTACCCCTTAATAGAGGGCTGGGTACTTACCCTCTCCTCTCTGTGATGCTTCGGATGCTGGTCCCACTCGTCTTCATGCTCATTGTGCTAGTGAGCAGAGATGAGTCGGAGTCCATAGGAAATCACTGCTCAGTGATTTGCTATGGGCATCGGACTCATCTCTGATGATGATCTCAGTGATTTTCTATGGACATTGGACTCATCTCTGCTTATTAGTATAATGAGCATGAATATGAGCAGCCATGATATCTTGACGGTGGAAACGGCTTCAGAAGCAGCACCGGTAGGAGAGGGTAAGTATTTGACGCTCTATTAAGGGGTAGGATGGGTTCGTCCCCAGTCTCCCAGCTAACAGGTTCCCTTTAACTTAATTCATTGATGGCTGATTCATTAGATTTGGCAACTAATACTGTAGGTTCACTTACCTCTACCTGTATGGCTTAAAGCAGCATTCAGTCAGGACAACCCTCTTTTGTATACCCTATTAGGGGACAGTATTCTCCTTATCAGGGCACAATGAAGGGGATTATCGAAAAGGAGAGCATTTTATGCAATTTTAAAGTGAAGGGTGCAAAGTACACAAAATTGTGTATCAAATGCTTTAGAAATGTGGTGCAAATACATTTAATGTAACATTTGGCACATATGTTAGGAGATATGGGCAAGTAGATCTGATTTTCTGATTTTATTAGGCATTGTGCAATACTACATTTCTTTTGCTCCATTGTTGTAAGGTTAGGCTATGTTTACACAACATACTTTTTATGAAAAGAACACAGTCGTTCTTGGACGACTAAACAGGACTCTGTATTTGTGGGTCCTGTTTGCAATTCTATAGCCTCATGGAAGGCAGGAAAAAAGATGTAATGTATCCAAAAGGGATGCTGAATATGACCCTACAGGTTCCTCATGGTTCCGTTTACTTTAATGGGCTGAACGTAGTCTACGTTTGGTCGTTTTCCTGGACTTATTCCGTTTAAGAAAAAGTAAAGTGCACCGAATGTAGCTATTACTAGACACTATTCGGCCCATTGTAGTTAATGGACCCACCAGGAATCTGTTGGCATCCCTTTTAAAAGATTGCTAGTATATAGAATGAAGGCAGAAAATATTATGTTAATAGGGTATTACATGAACACAACCGCTTAAGTTAAATGCGTTATAACAGGTTTGTTATTTACATCCAGTCAGACTGTTGGAGACTGTCCTATTGAACATGTAATAAGACTTATGCAACTGTATAGAGTGTTTATTGAAAAGTGGAGTTTACTACACTTTTCAATACAGGTGTGGGTGTAGCTTGATGCATTCTGGCCAAATGTTTGACATAAGGACTTCTCTTTGGCATATGTTTTCTCATAGAGTACATATTGGTGGGGATTTTTCCAGCAAGTTGACAACATGAATGTAGACTCACTGAAGTATCATATACTTTTTAACCATGCAACATAATCTGTTCCCTGCAGGGGGCAGCATACTAAATAGATTCATTCAAATGCAACAAAGTCACCTGCAAATATTGTGGCTCAAGGCCAAGCATAGTGATATTTCTACCATTAAGCTGCATATGATTTTCAGTGCTGTATGTCCTTTCCAATATATCTCCATAAAATAACATTCCTACACCTTCTTGCTGAATAGTCATAGCTTTGTGTAGTAACTCTGGTCTCTTATCACCCACTCGTCTCTCTTTTGCTCTTTTATTTTCATCTCTTGGCTGCGTGAGTACATTAATAGGGATTTGGAGCACCGCATGCGTTATGCAGTTTAAGAAAAGAGTACCAAGAATAAAGGTATGGATGATGTAGATACCAGATCTCCCCTTTACGACAGGCTTGTTGTAATATCAGATTATATACTGCTGCCCTGAGAGATCCCTCTATATGTTCTCCATTACAGTCCAGGTCTTTATGAAGTTACAGGCAGCATATTCCTTTAATAGCCATGATACCGTTCTCTGTGTAAAAGCCATCTTTGTGACATAATCTTGTTTTCTAGCCTTTTTTCCTGATTACATTGCCCTCCTGTCCTGTTCATACATTGGTCTTTGAACCAGCCTGACCTTTCCTTCTTGTTGTTTGTATGGGGATGGAAAATCAGAATGAATATCAAAGCAAACAAATGCATGGAATAAAAAGCCAGTGTACCTTACCCCATTGTGTCACTCTTTATTTCCTTAGATGACTTGTATTACTTTTCCGACTGCGGATGTGGCGAGTTAGAGGAAGTGGCGAGCATACATGAATGTTGTTGATAGGAAAAACAGAAAAAATATCATATGACTGGCTGCAACCAACTGGCACAGTTTGGTTGCGGCCAGTCACTATATGGACCAAAGCATTGCAACAATTACACATTAGACCTATAGAAGATTCCATCCTTAATCCATAGTAATTAGTATGGAATTGCCCTTACCCCCGTTTCAGGTATAGTCCTGTAGTAAGTTTTCTACTCTTCTGGGAAGACTTTCTTCAAGATTTTGGAGGCAGATAAGTTAAGGAACTGATGTTGAATTAGAATGGATGGCTTACAATCTCTGTTCTGGTTCATCCCAAAGGTGTTGGCTGTGGTAGAGTTCAGGGCTTTGTGCGGTACAGTCCAAACTCCCCAAGCCATGTCTTTATAGTCTGGGGCACAGTCATGTTATCACAGAGAAGGGCCGAATCCAAACTATTCTGACACAGTTGGAAACATACAATTGTCCAAAAAGTCTTGGTATGATGAATAGAGATGAATAGAGATGAGCGAAACTCACACATACTTGTGTTCGTCTGAACCCGGAAATCTTGGAAATCGATACCTGGTGGCTTAAGAAGTTGGATGCAGCCCTAGGGAGTCCTGGAAAACATGGACACAGCCCTAGGCGTAGATGAAGCATTAAAATTGCAACTTATGGACCTAGGTCAAACTCTGGTACACAACCCTGATATTACCCTCCTCCACCAAACTTTACAGACGGCACATTGCAGAATGGCAGATAGTGGTCTCCTGGTATTCACTAAACCCAGACTGCCAGATAGAGAAGTGTGATCAATCACTCCATAGAACAGATTTCACTGCTCCAGAGTCCATTTGCGGCTGCTTTACACCACTTCATCCAGCATTTGGCATTGTGCTTGGTGATGTAAGGCTTGCATGCAGCTTTCTAAGCCATAAAAACCTTGCTATGAAGTTTCCAGCAAGGCACAGTTTTTGTGCAGATATTAATACCAGGTGACGTTTGGTCTCTGCAGTTTGAAAAGAATCTGTGACTTTTATGCACCTCAGTGTAACTTTAACCTTTACTTTAGGAACCACAGTCGTTCAACTCATATCGCTTTCACTTTCCAATAATACCAATCACAGATGCTCATGGAAGGATCTAGGAAGGAAGACATTTCATAAAGTGACTTGTTGCAGCCGTGGCTCCTGTTAATGAAATAAATGAGTGATTAAAGGGGAGCTAGCAGCAGGATAGAAGAATTGAACCCATTAAAGTAAATGGGTCTGCTGAGTGCTGCTGGTATATAAAACCACATACATTTGACTTCAGTATAATAACCAACCTGCTCATATACCAGTATTCTGTTACTGAGAAAAGGGCTTTATATGGGTGTATGGGAAGAAATAGAGGCAAGATTATAAGATTGTTCAGAATGTAAGGAAATAGCTCTTCCAGTGCACAGTATAGAATAGCCTAGAACAGAATAGATCAAATGGAACTTTCAAGTTCTCTTTGAAGGACGGATTTCTGCCAGGCTTTTCGCCTTTTAAGAACCAGTACATTTCCATTGGTTTTGCAGAGGATAAAATATCAAACACTATAAGATAATACAGATTTATTCACAGATAGACAAAAAGCATTTGATATATTAAAATATATTTCTTCTTAGAAGAACATAAAAGAACAAAGATAAATCAAACCAATTTACAGTGTTCTGCACGTAAACAATACCAGTAGTAAGGCACATGTGCATAAGACCAGGTAAGACTAAGAAACCTCACTAGGGCTACAGTAAAGTACAGTGCAAATTACAACATATCACTGAACGCAACTGCTGTACAACAGAACAAAGAACCACAAAGCTGGTCAGCAACTTCAGACACCTACACATGAGAGGCAATATCAGTGTGGTCCACTGTCCACACCAGAATCCATAATTAATCTGTGATGTGATTTTAAACTGATAGCATGTAAAATTAGTAATGGCTTCTGTGTATTGTTATTATGGGGCTATGGTAACACTTCATATTTTGGGCCATTTCTCACCAAGAAAAAAAAATCCATTTTACAGGTAAAAAAAAAAAATGGGCTAGAGGGGTTTAATGACAGGTAACATAATGGATTTCTACAATGCACCTAAACTTAACAATTCTTTGATAACATTTTATGTCTACAGTTCTTATGCAAACTTAAGTGCCCCCTTGGTGACAGACAACACACATATGACTGCACAATGAGAGAACACAGGGCTTGAAGTCTGTTGCCATTGAGGCACCTAGGTGTGCAAAAGAGTAGTAGACAGAACAGTGGGAAACTTGAGGAAGTCTTGGGAGCTCCGCAGCTTCAAAAGGCTGATGACGTGTTGAATTAAGGCAGACGCTGTGATATGAAAGCTGACAAGTTTTATTAACCCCTTAAGGTCAAAGCCAATTTTCATTTTTGCACTTTTGCTTTCTCCCCTTTATGTTTAAAAGTCCATAGCACTTGCATTTTTTCACCGAGAGACCCATGAGCCCTTTTATTTTGCGAAACCAATTGTACTTTGCAATGACAGGCATTATTTTTCCATAAAATATGCTGCGAAAACGGAAAAAAATCATTTGTGCTGTCAAATTGAAAAAAAAAACAAAAACGCAATTTGTTTGGATTTCGGGGAGTTTTGCATTTACGCTGTTCACCCTGGGGTAAAACTGACTTGTTATGCATGTTCCTCAAGTCGTTACGATTACAACGATATGTAACATGTATAACTTTTATTTTATCTGATGGCTTTTAAAAAAATTCAAACCATTGTTAACAAAAATATGTTCCTTAAAATCGCTCCATTCCCAGGCTTATAGCGCTTTTATCCTTTGGTCTATGGGGCTGTGTGAGGTGTCATTTTTTGTGCCATGACGTGTTCTTTCTATCGGTACCTTGTTTGCGCATATGCGACTTTTTGATCACTTATTACATTTTTTCTGGATTTGATGCGACCAAAAATGCGCAATTTTGCACTTTGGAATTTTTAGGCGCTGACACCATTTACCGTGCGAGATCAGGAATGTGATAATTTAATAGTTCGGGCGATTACGTGAGCGGCGATGTTTATTTATTTATATTTATAAAATGGGAAAAGGGGGGTGATTTGGACTTTTATTAGGGGAGGGGATTTTTTTTATTAATAAAAATACTTATTTACATTAACTAGAAGTCCCCCTGGGGGACTTGTACATACACAGCACTGATCTCTCATGGAGATCAATGCTGTGTATATACACAGCAAAGATCCATTAGATCGTTGATACATTGCACTGGCCTGCTGCAGGCCACAGCAATCTATAGCCGAGGCGGGATCAGCGTCATTGCGGCGCTGAGGCCCGGGCAGAAGAACAGATCTCCCCCCAGCGATCGCATCCGTCCCACTAGACACTAGGGACGTGAACTATAAAGCACTTCAATGCAGCTGTCATGTTGCTGGGCCGGCTAACAGGGGCACTGCCCGGCTGTACATATCAGCCGGGAGCAGCGCCGTTCAGAGCGGGGTCCCTGCGGGACCCCTTTCTGAACTCCCCCTGCGGCACCATGACGTACCAGGTACGTCATGGGTCGCTAAGGGGTTAAATTAGGGACAATGTGTTTCGAAGGTAAAAGGGGTTCTCCACTGAGGGAAAAGCCTTACTAATCCCCATCCCTAAACTAACCATCTTTCTAACAGGCTTCTATTTCATAAATTGCACCGTTTGTCTGCTTTCCAACATCACTTACCCCCCCAAAGCTGCAGAAAATGCCCTCTTTCTATTCCCCTCTATCTCTGCTCATTAGTCCTACCGCCTCCCCTCGTAGACCGAGGACATGTAATGCCTGCCTCTTCTTTGCTTAAACAGTATAGGGGAAAGGAGAGTTTCCCCACCCCTTGGCCAGGAGATGGTATACATGGTATATGTCATGTCACTGGTGGGCCAGTTAAGCATTACGTTTACCAAGTGACCGCCCTTCCAAGGGGCAGGGAACACAAGTCTCCTTTCCAATATACTAATCAAGCACTGTATCAATATGAAGAGAAGTGGAAGTAGGGCAATACCAGGAGCAGATGCGGCGCATGCCTAGAGATGTAGTTAAACTTTGGAACACGCTGTCCTTAATTTAATAAAACATGTCAGCTTTAATATCGTGGTCTGCTTGACCACATGAACCTGCACAGCCTATTGAAGCCGCATAGTGCCCAGGACTTCCACAAGTTTTTCTCCAGGACTCTTGTTCTGCCCCTGGACTTCCTTCAGCCATTTGAATACTGGTTATCGGGATGAGTAGAGGGCTGCAGTCGGCTCCCCAAACCATAAAACTTATGGCGGTTCTGTGCTCGGAGCACAATCACCCAAGGTGGGCAGCATCCTATCTGCCACACTTGATTTTTGCCCATTTGCTGCAGTTTCACACTATGTGAGCCCCCCTATGTTTTACTTTGTTTTTCCCACAGTGATTGTAGACAAGTGGGATAGCTGTAATCTGGATTATCGTCAAAGTTTCTTTATTGTAACTTAAAAGTGTCACTGTAGTTAATACTTAAATCTAAATCACCAGGGGATGTGATATAAAGCATGTTTGCAGTAAACATTCATTTTTTTAGTTATCATGCTTCAATACAAAGCTATACTTTTTAGGCTATGTTCACACTCTGTATTAGACTGGCCGTTCCGGTACCTGTAGTACCGGCCGCATGATCTTTCTGGCCGTAGTGTTCTGATGCGGGCGCATCAACGCGCGCCAGCATCAGAACTTGCCAATGCACACAATGAAGCAAGTGGCCGGAGCTGCTCGTTTCATTGTGTGAACTGACATGGGTTTCTACGGCCGCAATTAATTGAATTGCGGCCACAGAAAACTGACACGTCAGTTATTTACGGGTCCGCATGGGATCCCAGCCGGAGCGTATACAACGTGTATACACTCCAGCCGGGATCCCATTGAAGTAGAGGCAGTGTTCACAGGCACATAAAGTACGGCCGTTGTTACTTTTACTTAGTGTGAACATAGCCTCAGTCTGTAAACTCTTTGGGATATTTACTATGCAACTTGTACAATCTACTATGTAACTTCTGTAGAAGGATCAGATGTTTTAGAAACAAACAGCGGTGCAAACATCAGAACTATCTCTTGTGGCTACAGATACTTAGCAGCGAATTTCAGATATTTATATATATTTAATATCACAGCAATAAAACATACAACCTAAAAGGTCATATGGATATTTTAAAGGTTATCTTCCATTTTTAATATTTTATTAAAATAATATATTATATTAAAGTAATATTAGGTATATACATTTAGTATGACTAGATATTGCCATAAAGATAATACCTGTGTATGCTGTTCGTCAGTTGTGTATGTAGGTGAAGTCTTCCTGTTCTGACTGCACGGCTTGCTTTTAGGGTGACTTTTGTTTGGTGTTTTTACTGCCCTGTACTGGGCAGGGGCAAGCTGTGTTATTAGGCTGGGAAACTTTAAAAAAAAATGTCCTTTTCCACCCTGGAACTATTAGGTTGCTGCGGCTTTATTTTTTTTTTTTTTTATCTAACCTGGCTGGTTATAAAAATAGGGGGAACCCCTTTATTATTTGTTTGTTTTTTTTAGGGGGGGGGGAACCCACACATAACCAGTCAGGTAAAAAAAAACAACTTTAATATTAGGTAGCACATAGACATATCAGGGACAATCATTAACAGTAAAAGCATTGTCCGGTTGTTAGGGCCCTATTCCACGGGACGATTATCGTTCACATAATTGTTAACAATAAACAATCCAAACGACTGCTATTGCAAAAGACATGAAATCGTTCATCCATTTACATGGAAAGATAATCGTTACTTATGATCGTTCTTGCTGTCGCCTTGTAGTCGCTATTGCATTTGTCACTACTGCGAACGACGTCTTATTTAATGCGAACGACTTGCGAACAAGCAACGATAAAAATAGGTCCAGGTCTTATTAAACGATCAACGATTTCTCGTTTGGTCGTTAGTCGTTAACTGCTAATCAACCGAACGATTATTGTTTGGATTCGAATGATTTAAAAATAATCTGAACGAAAATCATCCCGTGGAATAAGGCCCTTAGTCATCATTAAAGGGGTATTCCCCCCAAGGGCTAAAAAAATGAAATGCTCCTAAACGTAGCTGGTCTTACTCACCAAGTCCCCCTGAGTATTTTGAGCCATCTCCTGATTTTCTAGCTGCTGCCATTCCTGAGTTAAAAGTTTTTCTGAAAGCCAATCTATAACCAAGATAGGAAACTACATTTCCCATCATGCATTGCTTCTCCCTGATTTTGTACCCGCCCCCTTTGCTTTCTTTCTGCCCACTGCAGGTCATTACCTGGTGTTTACTGTGCAACAGAACATACACTGTTATCATGGGGGGGCTGGGGTGGCAAACACTGAGATTATAGGGGTGACCGCACACAGTAATTATGGGGGGAGGGGGTCATTAGCTTTAGAGGGAGAAGTTCGCAAAGTTTGTTATCTCCCCTGCAGCAGACCGTCGATGCTGTGAGTGACAGCGCCCGCTACTCCTGCTCCAGCCCTGCTCTGGGAGGGGAGGGGGGTGTTATGGGTGTCATACAGAATGCTCTGCTGGCTGTATATCACTGCTCTGTGGAGGCTGAGTGACGGGGCTGGATTCCTGGGCACAGTCACTCACAACCTCCATAGCCTGCTGCAAGAGAGATGATGAACCTTGCCTCCATGTAAGACCCGAGTACTGGCAGGAGAAGGAGCTTGCCGGGTCACTGCTGAAAGCCCCGCTGCTTCCATGTGCAGCATGACATTGGCTGTCACCCGCCCACGTGGTCACTGTGACGTCTTCTTGTGGGCTGGGTTAGCTTTATTGGTTAGCTTCATTGGTTAGCTAACCGAGGCCATGGAGCACGTGACCCCGTCTCCGACGGATGGGGGAGAAGAACAGAAGCGTGTCGGAGAGGACCAGGATAGAAGAAGAATTCTTCAATCAAGAAGGAGAATTAATGTGGCAAACTCAGGAACCGTAAAAAAAAAAAAATAGATGCATATTACAAACTGCATGTAAGTATGCTTCTACATTTTATTAAATAATAAAAATTTTGAGGGGAATACCCCTTTAAAGATGCTGCTGGGAACATGTGTATAGGTACCTGCCTCTCTACACTGATGTTATGAGTGCGCCCCATGGTAGATTCATGGTAGTGTGCCATTATTATAGGCTCCACAGACTCAGGGTCCATTTACACAGAAAGATTATTTTACAGATTATCTGCCAAAGATTTGAAGACAAAGCCTGAAACAGACTATAAACAGAGATCAGGTAATAAAGGAAAGCCTTTGATTTCTCCTCTTATCAAATCCTTTCCTGGCTTTGGCTTCAAATCTTTGGCAGATAATCTGTCAGATAATCTTTCTGTGTAAATGGACCCTAATGCTACGTTTACACAGAACGATTATCGGGCGAATTTTCGCAAAAACGATTGCATTGAGTGATAATCTTTCCATGTAAACACAGCAAACGATCAAGCGATGAGTGAAAAATCGTTAATTTTGATCTTTTATAAGGCTGGGTTCACACTACGTATATTTGAGGCTGTATGTTTGAGGCTGTATAGCAACCAAAACAAGGAGTGGATTGAAAACACAGAAAGGCTATGTTCACATAATGTTGTAATTGAGTGGATGGCCGTCATTTAATGGCAAATATTTGCTGTTATTTTAAAACAACGGCTGTTATATTGAAATAATGGAAGTTATTTACCGTTATATGGCGGCCATCCACTCAATTTCACCATTGTGTGAACAGATCCTTTCTGGGTTTTCAATACACTCCTGGTTTTGGTTGCTATGAGGACCTGACATGAGGACCAAATACAGCCTGAAATATACATAGTGTGAACCCAGCCCCCACATGTTCTTAAATCATCGTTCGTTAAAAATTCGCAGATCGCTTCGTGTAAACAGTCTTTCAAAGATTCACCCTATGTAAAAGATGGGCTTAAGCGATCTTAAAAAAGATCGCAATAACGATTTTTCTTACGAATCTTCTAACGATTTTTCTCCATCTAAACGCTGATCGTTATAAAAACCAAATCGTTGCTTCAAAATCGCTAATCGGTCGATTGGGCGAATTATCGCTTCGTGCAAACATAGCATAAGAGAGATTAAGGGTTCAGTAGAGAGTCATACTGTGTATTGCCAAAGCCCATTTGTCATAATAACTATGCTGTCTAGGTATGTGTGTATCAGCTATTGTCACAGGCCTATATTACTAGCATATGTGTTTATATAATATGAGGGATATGCAGAATTTAGAAATTTTAACCTTTTAGATAAAAATCAGGAAGATTTTCATTTGGAAAATGAATTATTCACAATCAAGAACTGGGGAGGTCATTGTTTGTAGATTCAGTCACACATATAGTTTAGTTTATAGTTATAGAAAGTCAGTTTCACAAAATTCAACATATGATCCTAGTTTGCTCCTATGTTGATCCAGAAGTAGTAAATTTAAAGTGCCTCCTGTTAGCTGCCAATTTATCAATATGATGAGGCTTTAGTGTTACCAACATTTAAATCAATAAAATTAAAATATTTTAGTTCTGCCTCAAGAAAACCCAACACCCAGGTTTACATACAAATACGACACATACAGGTAAAATTCCCTTGCGGTCCTCAGTATTTCTTTGTTTATTTCTCCACACTGTAAGCTGGTACTGGTTTCTACAGTACTAAATGTGCTTATGTGTCACCCAACACCGGCTGCTACAGTTTTAGGCTATGTTAACATTTTGTAAGAGACCGGCCTTTCAGTGACCCGGCCGGGTCACGGAATGGCCGGTCTCTGCAAAGATCATCCCAGCCGGTACTTAAGCTCGCTTCATTGTGTGAACTGACGGGGTTTCTACAGCCACAATTCACTGAATTGCGGCCACAGAAAACTGACATGTCAGTTCTTTGCGGGGCTGCACGGGATCCCGGCTGGAGCGTATACAATGTGTATACGCTCCGGCCGGGATCCCATAGCAGATAAGGCAGCGTTCACAGAAGTACAAAGTACGGCTGTTGTTGCCACTACTTTTACGTAGTGTGAATATAGCCTTATGTCAGCTTTGGAGAAATACTCACACATAAATCACCATTATAGGTGATAAAACAATAAGCAGCAATATTGGCACAGAAAATTCCCTTATAAAATAGAACTAGTCTGGAGAGACAACTGATTGTCTTTACAATAAATATACATGTGTTGTGTATAGAGAGAAGTGAGCGCCTGCTGCAAATTGCATTCCCTCTGGAGTAGATCACAATAAGCCTATGTTCACACTCAGTATTTTGGACCTCATTTTAAAACATTGTAATACTTCAGTTTGAGGCCTCAAAAAAAAGTCTCACGTATTTCGGTGTGACCAGTTTACAGTGCAAAAAAACAGCTGGTTTGCAAATTGCATATTTGCATTTCCTGTAACCCCTTAAAAAAGAAAGTGGAAATTTGATCCTCAAAATACATTGTGTGAATATAACCTTGAACATTTTGCCACCAACAACACTCATCAGCTATACACGCAGATGGGAGTACAGAGTTTGGCCTTGTCAGACGCAAGGAGTTGACTGGAGTGACAGCATGTTGTATATCTGACTGCTGCTCCATTCAGCTAAGGGGACATTAGACTTCTGTTGTTGTGATCAGTAGGGGATCCCAGCAGCTGGATGTGTACAGGTCAGTGGAAAAACCTCTTTATGTAATCTTCATACAAACAATAGCTGCATGCTTTTTAACATGGAAACCACATTGATTTCTATGTCAAAAAGTATGCAGTTTCACTTTATTTATAAAAGATATTTCCCATTGATTTCAATAGGAGACAGGGATTGTGCACAAAACGAAAGGCCATGTCACTCTGGACTCCTATTTAAGAGCATTTGTCACCTGACACAAAGAGTGGGCGCCTATGCCCTCCTCAGAATATGACTGCTGGTGCTATAATATCGAGTTGGGGGGGTTGTTTAGTGAATGCATTTCTAGCTGTATTACCGCTGCCTTAGGCAGATCTCTATGAAAAGCAGAGGTAAAAATACAGTTTTCCACAAACTACAGAGTCTTACCGTACACTATATATATATATATAAACGATTGTTTGAAAAGTGACTGATCGGCAACAAGAACCCACAGCTGAGTTAAGACTTTTCATGCTGCAACCTTTCCTATATAAAAGATGCTAAGAATACCTGACTTTACACATAACGATCCAAGATATTTCCATTAATGTCTCTGAGATTCTTTAGAAGGTTTTTAGAAATCTTCACGTGGATTTTCGGCCATTCATCATGTGTTCTTTTTCTTCTAGTCCTGGACTGTGGTGACTGAACCTCTTGACAATAGTGCCGGGGATAAGAGCAGCAAGCGCTATTGCTAGTAACTTTAGTAGTGTTCCCCAGGAAAACATGTCATCTAAAGATTTGATCTGGGACAAAATAGAGCCTGTCTGGACACAGATGAAGTTGTAGGGCAGGAGACCTATGGGTAAAAGGAAAAAAAAAGTGACTACATGATCCAGATTTATCCATAGTACCATACACACTATAGCATCTTAAATTTATTGCTGTTTACTTACCAATGAGGACTGAGAAGAAAAACTGTCCTACTGGGATGTTCAGGATGGGTGAGGAAAGGTTCAGGAACCAGTTAGGCGTCATAGGGAACAACCGCAGGAAGAGGAGAAAAAAGAAGAGGCCGCTACGGTTTTCCTCAATCTATATTAAAGACATTTGGAAACAGAAATGAACATGACCTCCAGGATAATGTAACATCTTTAAAGTGTCACTGTCATTCAATCAAAACGGGTTACATGTCTCTATATGCCAGAAGTGTTTCCTATACTGAATGTCACACCCCAACGCCTTATAGAAGAGTTGGGAGAGAGGCACAGCTGAACACGTAACTCCCTGGCTCACTGCTATTTCCATCCACCAGCTGGAGATGAATACTATATCAAGTCTATGAGGCCCATCTCCAGCAGCAAGAAAGAGAGAGAGAAGTACTCACCGCCGTGCTTCTCCCAGCTCGTTCTAGTAATCAGTGGGGGTCTGAAGACCCAGACCCTAACTGAAGAAAACTGAAGACTTTTTTTGTGTCAGGGACAGGGACTCTTTAACTTTGATATCTCAAGCAGCACAGAATTAACTTTTCTTCTGCATCAATTATTAAAAAAAATAATAATAATTTTTTAAAGTAGATAGTTGCGGGTGTCTGCAGCAACACTAGACTTTGCTAGAATTGTCTTTGGTAAAGGGGGTGATGGGAACATATCCATCTAGATGCCCCTGTAGCTCTACCGCTTATGATCACCCGCTGGTCTCCTGTGTCGCCTGAGTTCCCGTGTCATTGTAACACCACATGAAATACTCGCTCAGCAGTCAGTGACTGCAGAGATGGCCCCAAGTTGCTGAGCAGGCATTTCAGAGCGAGCCAGTGACAGGAAATTAAAGAGTCACTGTCATTATAACTTTCAAAATCTAAATCAGCAGTAGATGTGATATAAAGCAAGTTTGCAATTTACATTTTTTTTTTTTTTTTTTTTATAGTTATCATGGAAAACACGGCACTTCCTGTTTTCTGACTCTTTGGCCCTGTTCCCACTGAGCAAAACTAGCGGAATTCCGCGGCGGAATGCCATTAGCCTCCCGCTCATAATGGGAGTCAATGGGAGGTGTGCGCTCCTGCCCTGTCCGTGCTGAAGAATGAACGTTTTCCGCTAGTTTTGCTCAGTGGGAATGGGGCCTTTTTCTCAAAAACAGGAAACAGTCAGAGAACAGGAAGTCCTGTGTATCCCAGGCCATCTGAGCCCTCACAGAAAGAAGGCAGTAATGTGATTGATGGAAACATTGAGCCATGACTCTCTGTACTGTCCAGAATTCCTGTGTTTAGTCTTTTTTTTTTTTTTTCAACCAGCACAAGTCAGAAAATCTGCCTTCTGAAGACTGGACCTGAATTTCTGGTAAGTTCTGCTTTGTTTTATAGCATGAGAACAGCAAAAAAAATAATGACTGTAAATTGCAAACTTTATTTCACATCTACTGTTGATTTAGATTTTAAAACTTATAACGACAGTGACAATTAAATTTAAAAAAAAAAAAAACTGGTGTATATAAGATTAGGCATCTTCTACATTTTCCAGGCATCACTATATAGTCATCTTCTTCTCTTGTTTCATTGTTTAGTAGAGGAGCAGCTCAGTACAACAGTGTTATGGTATGTGCACGCAGGTCAGTACTATGCTATGGTATTGTGTGCACAGGCCAATACTATGCTTTGGTATTGTGTGCGCAGCTCAGTACTATGTTATAGTATTGTGTGCGCAGGTCAGTACTATGCTATGGTATTGTGTGCACAGGTCAATACTATGTTATGTTATTGTGTGTGCAGGTCAGCACTATGGTATGGTGCCGGAAGCTCAGTACTATGCTATAATATCATGTGCACAGGTCAGCACTATGTTATGGCATTGTGTGTGCAGGTCATCTGTAAAGGTATGATGCACATGCTAAGGGACGTCCCCACATATCCAATAGATAAAGATTCATGAGTGCCAGGACATTTCTAAGGAATGCTTCTGTTTATTCAGCAGTACATAAATACATTAAAGGAGAAGTCCGGCAAAATTTTTATTAAAAGTATTGTATTGCCTTTACACTTATTACGGGAAATACTTTTTCCCAGCACTTACTACTGACTGCATCAAGGCTTCACTTCCTGGATAACATGGTGATGTCACGACCCCACTCCCAGAGCTGTGCAGTACACAGCGAATGGAGCCCAAAGCAGCTGTCTCCATTTACTGGTAGTGAAGGCGACGTTCAAGTTCAAGTGAATGGCAGCCAAGCTGCAGTAACTGGGCCTGACCACTACAAGGTAAACTGAGCTAGCTGCTCTTGGCCCTGTTAACTTTAGCAGGCACTAGTGCAGCTAATCATAAGGGTTGTAAGCACTCCTGCCGATCAGTGATTGATGACCTATCCTGTGGATAGGCCATCAATTTCTTTTGGAAGACTTCTTTAATAGATTAAGCTATAAATGTAAAAGGAAATCCTTTAAATCAGGCAACGCGACCGGGACAGTTACCTTATTTTGCAACATGGAGACTTTCTCAGGAAAATATAAGATTAAAATCTGTTTGCCAAATGCTTGAGAGAGCAAGTAACAGAATGTGGCGCCCAGGGATGTCAAGGTGCAGCAAAGAAACAGGCCCATCCATGGGCCAAACAACGCTCCGGCCAGCAGGTTCTGCCAAGACACAAGAAGGGTTCAATTATTGAAAGAGAGACAAGACACTAAAGTACAATAAACACTACTAACTATAATAGTCACATTGGAGGAATTTGCCACTTGCCTTTTTTGTACAACCGATCTTGTGCCTGTCAGTAATGTACGTACACACAACCAATTTAACAAACAGTCGCTCTTCAGTGGAAACTTAACTACAACGTGCTGCATTTTTTTTTTTATGATTTTTGTAATTTGGCAGCATCAGATTTAGCATATAGGGACATGTATAAAAACACATCAAAAGTTTAGATCAGTTGGGGTCTCACTGCTCAGACCCCCACTGATCAGGAAAATAAGCTGGGAGTAGTGTGTGTTACTACATTTAACTGCCTGGCTCACAGCGATCTCTGTTAATGGGGCCAACTAAACGGAGATCTCCAACAGTAAGGAGTGCAGCATGCTACTCCCCGCTTAGTTTCCCGAACAGAAAAATCTTTTGACATGTCCCAGTCAGTCCAGGATTAGAAAAACATAGCTGCTTTCTTCAAAGTAGCTTAGTTCTATTGAAGTGAGTTCTCATACTACACACAACCTAGGGACAGGTGTGGCGCTGTTTAACAGGAAAGCAGCTAAGTTTTCTTTAATGTAATACATTTTCTATAATGGATAAACCTTTTAATGTAAAACAGCACATATTTCATTGAACAAATTAGTGATTTACCAGAAAGCTGGATCCTGGAATGGCAAAGCTTTGCTTATACAAGTAGGCACTACAGAACAGGAGGGTGACATAGGATTGGTGCTCCCTCTTATAGTCCTGCAGGAAGTCAGCCAATTCACGAAGTTCATCCAGATCTGAAGGAAACACCAAAGACCTGCAATAGTAAGAAACAGAACAAGATAAGTGAGCAAGAAAACGTAATACTTCAATACAGGCTGAAACCTGATAATAGTGTATGAAGGCAAAAAGATAAAAATTCCTAAATGAATCAACCAAGGATTAAGTCATAGGAAGGCCCATATGCCTTAGTAAAGGATGTCAAGGATGTCAGCACTGACTGGACAGCGTCCGATTGTTGAGAAACCCAGTTGTCAATATATTCATATATTTTCTAGAAGGAGGGGGGGGGGGGGGACACATAATATGTCCAAAATTGTTATTTTATTGAAATGCAAGTACACACATTGGTGCCTTTGGGTAGTGTACCAGATGTGACGCATGCTAAAGTATAATGGTTGTTTAATGACTATCCTGCCATCTAGGCTGTTCTGACCAAGCTGTTGGGAGGTGCTGGGGGCAGTGGTTACATGAGGGGGGGGGGGGTCACACAGTGAATAGTCATTTGAATAAGATCAGAAAACCCCTTTAGGTTCCATTCACACAGGCAGGTTCCGCAGCAGATCTGATGTTGTGTTCCATCATTAAGTTACATTTATATGTGCATATCATGAACGTGTAAATGGACCCTTAGGCTGCATTCACACATTCAGTGATTTTCCCGGTCCGTGATTGTGGTCCGGCAGCTACCTCCGTGATCCGTGCAAAAAAGTCCGTTTTGCATCCGTTTTGTATCCGTGTCCGTTTTTTTCACGGATCTGTCTTACAGCATTTTAAATGACATTGATTACATCACATCCGTGTTTCTCACGGATGAACACGGATGTCACATCCGTGTACATCTGTGAAAAACACGGATCTCATTGATTTCTATGGGGAATCCTTTCCGTGCATCCGTTCCGAGTAATGACATGTCCTATTTTTCAACGGAACGGATCACGGATCCGTGAAATCACGGAACATCTGAATAGCCCCATAGAAAGCAATGGGCTGTAAAATTGTCCGTGAGCACGGACAACTTCCTGGAACGTGTGAATGCAGCCTTAAAGTGAGCCACTAGGATGCAATTATCTTTACTTGGTGGAGTAGTGTATCTAATGGAAGTGATGTGCTCCCCTGCTAACAAAAAACAATAGTTCTGTCAGTATGGAAACTGCAGCTGTAGTGTCCCGCAAACCAATAAGCATGTTACAGAGAATATTTCTCTATAGTTCTTTTAAAATATTAACATGTCACCGCTGTTATACTGTAACCTGAAAGTGACCCGCAGTCCCAGACCCAGCGGCACAATCCATGCAGTAAACAGTGTCAGAGTTCAGGCCTCAGCCCGGCCTCCCCTCCCCTCAATACTTAACAAGTAAGATGCTATCTGATTTCACAGACACACACTTCTGCTATACTTAGCTGTGGATATGTCACACTATGGTATCTGCATGGCTGTCAAGCCTGGAGTAGTCATCAGATACATTTATTTTGGGGAGACCAGTGGTATAAATGATCTGGCTGAAGTGCTTATAGAATGCTAAATCTTTGCTTTGTTCCCACATCAATTAAGATGCAAAAGATTCATAGAAGTGTTCACAAAAAATTTCTTTATGCTGCAGGTTCAATATGCAGCTTAGTGTCCCACAGCTCTGTTCATACCTGTGTAAAAAACCTCTACCGATTGCAAATCTGCGATACAGATTATGTAGCATGGCAGTTACCAATGGCACCCGAAGAACCCCACTGCATGTGATGGCATTCTATTAAAGTAAACCAATCATTTCAGAGAACTGCGTTATATAACTAGTAGATGTAGTCTAGCATCTCATACACTGCACACACTGAAGGGGGTATTCTGCTCTACTAGATCTCCAAAACACACCATAAGAAGCAGCTGCAATATGAAGGACATTATAGAGCAGTATTAAGCAGTGTAATCTGTGAATTCAGCAAACGGGCGAACTCCAGCCCGGCCAGTTGTAAAGGAGAAGACCATACCCAGCTGCTAGTGGTAAGTGGGTCTTGGACCAAAACTATGGTCGCCTAAGCATCCCCCTCAACCTCATGACAAGTCCACGGCTCCAGGAAGTTCAGAGATCCCTGGCCAGATCGGATAAGATAATGATTGCCAAGACTCCAGGTCCCACTCCAGGCTTCCCACAAGGACAAGAAACCACTGTGGATGGAGCTTTTATCTCTCCAGGTTTCCGGTATCTGAAGGCAGAGTCCCTCTCTCTGGTGGTGCTGTCGTGTCGATGGGGAAAGACAACTTACTGGGGCTTTCAGCTGCCAAATGGGTCTTTTGCAGCAAGTCCCCCTCATTCCCCTTTATAAGCTTCTATAGGAAACGGTAACTAACACCCCCAGTGAGCTGATCTGTCTCCAGACCGATATAAGCAGTTTTTCAGGATAAATAAGGAGTTTACAAGGAAGGGGGGGAGAAATAATATGTACTAAGAGGAGAAAGCAGCTTTTTTTCTCTTATGAGATATATTACACAGTTTTTTATATTCACTTGTACTGATCTATGCAAAGTTTGTTTAAATATTCACTAACTCTTTAAGGGGCCAGAGTGTGGCAACTGAATAACGCCTCCCAAAACAATGTGAAGATCAAGTTGTTAATCTAGAATGCGGAGGCTTAAACATTACTCTGACATGTATTGTAGAAGGACTCTGGGTGACTAATCCAGGTCACTCTGTAGACTGATGATAATGAATGGACTCTGGAGCTGCCTCCGACACTTGATAATGGACTCTGACCGCAGTAATAATTGAGGAATACTCTCTCCCCCCCCCCCCCCCCCCCCCCCCCCAGCATTCCAACCTGTTTTACCACTTATTTGATGCAATTTTTCCCCCTTTTTATCTGTAATGCCATATAATGCAGAGTATGGGCTATGGGCTGCTGTAAGCAACTCTATTCTGACATCTGGGGGCCTGCTAAGATGTTGGGGGCACAAACAAAAGTCAATGTATGCATTTTATACAGTTGAAAAAGAAAAATACATACATTAACAGAAAAAATAAATGCTGCTGTGTGCCATACAGAGGAATCTGTTTCCCATTGACTTACATTAAAAAAAGGCGATCAGGGATTTCAGCTAACAATAGGAAATGCCATGCGCAGTGACCATCCGCAGTGACCATGCCATGCGCAGTGACCATCCGCAGTGACCATCCCATGTGCAGTGACCATCCGCAGTGACAATGCCATGCGCAGTGACCATCCGCAGTGACAATGCCATGCGCAGTGACCATCCGCAGTGACCATGCCATGCGCAGTGACCATCCGCAGTGACCATGCCATACATGAACATAATGTCTTAGCATAAAACACCAGCTCTTTTATAATGGATATAGAAACCTTAGAAAATGACATATATAGGCTGTCTCCTGTGCCCCATTATACAGCA
Organism: Dendropsophus ebraccatus; assembly: GCF_027789765.1. Taxonomy (NCBI): domain Eukaryota; kingdom Metazoa; phylum Chordata; class Amphibia; order Anura; family Hylidae; genus Dendropsophus; species Dendropsophus ebraccatus. Next base: position 52,073,996 of record NC_091462.1, read on the forward strand.
GTGTTGCACACCCTGCATAGTCCTACCTCAGGCGCAGACACAGGGCAGGGTACACTGCTCTAGTACCTGTGTATCCAGCAGACTATAACCAGTGTTATTCCATCAGTGTGTATGACACCATAGCCAGTAACAGGACCCCTCACCCTGACAGGCAGTGACTGACAGCTGTGCACACATGAGCACTGACCGGGCTCTTCTACCTGGCACACACTCCTGTCAGACACCCGATTACCACATGCCATAGCTGCCCCCATACACATACCCAGCACCCCCCTGTAAGTGCCCACCTCTCAGCTTCTTGCCCTCGGCCAGGGCGCAGGCGGGTGCTCAGGACATACAGGTAGAAGGTCGCACAGCCAAACACCAAGAAGAAGCTGCCAAGAGAGCGCATGATGCAGGGGAGAAGCGGGCGGGAACACAAGACTCCGGAACTTACTGCTGCTGGCTGCAGCAGCCGGGGACTCGATAGCAGCGGGACCGGAAGTAGAGGGGCGTATACAGTAACCATGGTTACTGAGCACGCTTTAGATACGCTAAGAGCGTCCAGCATAGAAATAAAGTCGCTTATAGGGCAACCATGTCAGCTCCACAACTTGTGCCATCAATCCGTCAGAAAATGCTGAATAATAAATCTATGTAAAAGTCTCCGTATGTGGCTGCCTGAAATGTTCATAACCGAGCAGAGGTGCCATTCTGGACACTGAGAAAGCTGGGTGACATCCACTGCGACAGCTTTATGCCATCCACACCATGTGTTGGCCACACAATGCAGCTACCCATCAGCAACCACTATTATATATATATAGAGAGAGAGTGCGGTACCTTGGTTTGAGAGTAACTTGGTTTAAGAGCATTTTGCAAGAAAAGCTCACAGTTTTTTAAAATTGTAACTTGGTTTAAGAGCATTGCTTTGGTTTAAGAGCTCCCTGTACTGGGTGGGAGGGGGAGTGGCAGAGGGAGTGATCTGTATAGCAGGGTCTCCAGCCCTGTACTCTCACCCAGGAAGTCTCCCTCACCTTCCAAATCATAGCAGAACAATTTCAGGCTGGGGCTTGCATCAGGGGACAGGACTGTGGAGGTAATCTTTCCACAGCTGTAACCCCTCTAGGTGCCCACATCTGCCCTCCTCATTCCTTCATGCTCCCTGCAGTCGCTGTGAGCCCTTGTGTTTCCCATCCTTTCCATTCCTGCTATAATGTGCCTGCAGTTACACTCAGCTATACACACTGCTGCTATAATGTGCCTGCACTTACACTCAGCTATACACACTGCTGCAATAAAGTGCTTACACTTACACTCAGCTATACACACTGCTGTATAGAAACGTTTCTGTCACTGTCCTCCTGTACAGCTCTGTGATTCTCACTTCCTGATTGGTCCATGTTGAACACACACCCCTTCCCCATTGCTTTCATGTGACCATCATGTGACCATCCGCGGGAATGATTGACAGACAGAGAGGTCCGTTACTGGCCTCTCAATCATCCTGCCAAGTGCGCTGTCAGGCAGAGCCCTGTGACTAGACACGTACGGGGAGCCGCCCAGATTACTACTTCCCCGCCCCCGTGTCTGTCATGAGCCGGGGGAATAAAAGCCATTTTTCCCTGGTATAAAGCTCCCTCTGCAGCCGGGGCAGGTAATGCAGAAGGGGGTGACAGTGTCAAGGACACTGGATTTTGGCTTTGAGGTCCATGCCAATTTTCATTTTTGCCTTTTTGTTTTTTCCTCCTCAGTTTACAGAGAGAGATTTATCTGACAGATTTTTGAGGCCAAAGCCAGCAATGGATATGAAAAGAGGAGAAATCTCAGTCTTTCCCTTATGACCTGTTCCCTGTTTATAGTCTGTTCCTGGCTTTGGCTTCAAAAATCTGTCAGATAATCTCTCTGTGTAAATGCACCTTAAGGGCTTGCTTTTTCAGAAACAAGTGCACTCAATGACTCAACCATACCAAAACCATGGAAAAATGTAATTTTGGGGGTAAAATTGAGGGGTGGAAATTTTTTTTTGCATATTTTAGAGAGTTGGCATATTTATGTAATGCACTTAAAGGGAACTCCACATAAGGAGAACTTTTTTTCTATTAACAGTACATTAAAAGTTTTATAGATGTGTCTATACAATGTATTACTGTATCTGTACGGTTCTGCCACACTGGTAGCTGATGGAAACCCAGGAAGGGAAGAAAAATGGCCCCTGTGCCAATCCACATTGTCACATTAAGCACAGGCTGATGATGCAGACAGGGGGCAGGGCGTGATGTCACAGGAGGCTTGGCTGGATGCCCCAATCTCCTGACTGATTCACCATCTCTGGCCAGCCAGAAGCAGGTGCTAAAACTTCGCTGATGCTGGTACAAAACTCTGTAGTTAAATTAGGGCTGTGTTCACACATGTTGAAGTGTCATTGCAGTACTGCAGCGTCTTTACAAAAATGATGCAGTAACACAATTAAGTGGTGCTAAACGGCAGAGAGGATCAGAACCAGCACTGCCAATCCCACCTGGAGAAAAAACCTAGGCACAAACAGTGCATTCCATGTAGGATAATATGGGATAAAGTCCTTATTGTGGGACTCAACTCCAAAGATAAAAGATGCTTGATCATAATATGTGCGTGGAGATAAAAAGAAAAAAAATTTAATTTAAAAATGTATTTACTTTATTTCAACATCAGCATTACAGGTAGAGAATACAGCGTGCTGTGTGGTGTTACAGGTAGAGAATACAGCATGCTGTGTGGTGTTACAGGTAGAGAATACAGCGTGCTGTGTGGTGTTACAGGTAGAGAATACAGCGTGCTGTGTGGTGTTACTTACAGGTAGAGAATACAGCGTGCTGTGTGGTGTTACAGGTAGAGAATACAGCGTGCTGTGTAGTGTTACAGGTAGAGAATACAGCGTGCTGTGTGGTGTTACAGGTAGAGAATACAGCGTGCTGTGTGGTGTTACAGGTAGAGAATACAGCATGCTGTGTGGTGTAACAGGTAGAGAATACAGCGTGCTGTGTGGTGTTACAGGTAGAGAATACAGCGTGCTGTGTAGTGTTACAGGTAGAGAATACAGCGTGCTGTGTAGTGTTACAGGTAGAGAATACAGCGTGCTATGTGGTGTTACAGGTGGAGAATACAGAGTTCTGTGTGGTGTTACAGGTACAGAATACAGGGTGCTGTGTGGTGTTACAGGTATAATATACAGCGTGCTGTGTGGTGTTACAGGTAGAGAATACAGCGTGCTGTGTGGTGTTACAGGTAGAGAATACAGCGTGCTGTGTGGTGTTACAGGTAGAGAATACAGCATGCTGTGTGGTGTTACAGGTAGAGAATACAGTGTGCTGTGTGGTGTTACTTACAGGTGGAGAATACAGCGTGCTGTGTGGTGTTACAGGTAGAGAATACAGCGTGCTGTGTGGTGTTACAGGTGGAGAATACAGTGTGCTGTGTGGTGTTACAGGGTAGAGAATACAGGGTGCTGTGTGGTGTTACAGGTATAAATTACAGCGTACTGTGTGGTGTTACAGGTAGAGAATACAGCGTGCTGTGTGGTGTTACAGGTAGAGAATACAGCGTCCTGTGTGGGGTTACAGGTAGAAAATACAGTGTGCTGTGTGGTGGTACAGGTAGAGAATACAGCGTGCTGTGTGGTGTTACAGGTAGAGAATACAGTGTGGTGTTACAGGTAGAGAATACAGTGAGCTGTGTGATGTTACAGGTAGAGAATACAGTGTGCTGTGTGGTGTTACAGGTACAGAATACAGCATGCTGTGTGGTGTTACAGGTAGAGAATACAGCGTGCTGTGTGGTGTTACAGGTAGTAACAGTGTGGTGTTACAGGTAGAGAATACAGTGTGCTGTGCAGTGTTACAGGTAGAGAATACAGCGTGCTGTGTGGTGTTACAGGTAGAGAACACAGCGTGCTGTGTGGTGTTACAGGTAGAGAATATAGCATGCTGTGTGGTGTTACAGGTAGAGAATACAGTGTGCTGTGCGGTGTTACAGGTAGAGAATACAGTGAGCTGTGTGATGTTACAGGTAGAGAATACAGTGTACTGTGTGGTGTTACAGGTAGAGAATACAGCATGCTGTGTGGTGTTACAGGTAGAGAATACAGCGTGCTGTGTAGTGTTACAGGTAGAGAATACAGCGTGCTGTGTAGTGTTACAGGTGGAGAATACAGAGTTCTGTGTGGTGTTACAGGTACAGAATACAGGGTGCTGTGTGGTGTTACAGGTATAATATACAGCGTGCTGTGTGGTGTTACAGGTAGAGAATACAGCGTGCTGTGTGGTGTTACAGGTAGAGAATACAGCGTGCTGTGTGGTGTTACAGGTAGAGAATACAGCATGCTGTGTGGTGTTACAGGTAGAGAATACAGTGTGCTGTGTGGTGTTACTTACAGGTGGAGAATACAGCGTGCTGTGTGGTGTTACAGGTAGAGAATACAGCGTGCTGTGTGGTGTTACAGGTGGAGAATACAGTGTGCTGTGTGGTGTTACAGGGTAGAGAATACAGGGTGCTGTGTGGTGTTACAGGTATAAATTACAGCGTACTGTGTGGTGTTACAGGTAGAGAATACAGCGTGCTGTGTGGTGTTACAGGTAGAGAATACAGCGTCCTGTGTGGGGTTACAGGTAGAAAATACAGTGTGCTGTGTGGTGGTACAGGTAGAGAATACAGCGTGCTGTGTGGTGTTACAGGTAGAGAATACAGTGTGGTGTTACAGGTAGAGAATACAGTGAGCTGTGTGATGTTACAGGTAGAGAATAAAGTGTGCTGTGTGGTGTTACAGGTACAGAATACAGCATGCTGTGTGGTGTTACAGGTAGAGAATACAGCGTGCTGTGTGGTGTTACAGGTAGTAACAGTGTGGTGTTACAGGTAGAGAATACAGTGTGCTGTGCAGTGTTACAGGTAGAGAATACAGCGTGCTGTGTAGTGTTACAGGTAGAGAACACAGCGTGCTGTGTGGTGTTACAGGTAGAGAATATAGCATGCTGTGTGGTGTTACAGGTAGAGAATACAGTGTGCTGTGTGGTGTTACTTACAGGTAGAGAATACAGCGTGCTGTGTGGTGTTACAGGTAGAGAATACAGTGTGCTGTGTGGTGTTACAGGGTAGAGAATACAGCGTGCTGTGCGGTGTTACAGGTAGAGAATACAGTGAGCTGTGTGATGTTACAGGTAGAGAATACAGTGTACTGTGTGGTGTTACAGGTAGAGAATACAGCATGCTGTGTGGTGTTACAGGTAGAGAATACAGCATGCTGTGTGGTGTTACAGGTAGAGAATACAGCGTGCTGTGTGGTGTAACAGGTAGAGAATACAGCGTGCTGTGTGGTGTTACAGGTAGAGAATACAGCGTGCTGTGTAGTGTTATAGGTAGAGAATACAGCGTGTTGTGTGGTGTTACAGGTGGAGAATACAGAGTTCTGTGTGGTGTTACAGGTACAGAATACAGGGTGCTGTGTGGTGTTACAGGTATAAAATACAGCGTGCTGTGTGGTGTTACAGGTAGAGAATACAGCATGCTGTGTGGTGTTACAGGTAGAGAATACAGCGTGCTGTTTGGGGTTACAGGTAGAAAATACAGTGTGCTGTGTGGTGTTACAGGTAGAGAATACAGCGTGCTGTGTGGTGTTACAGGTAGAGAATACAGTGTGCTGTGTGGTGTTACAGGTAGAGAATACAGCTTGCTGTGTGGTGTTACAGGTAGAGAATACAGTGTGCTGTGTGGTGTTACTTACAGGTGGAGAATACAGCGTGCTGTGTGGTGTTACAGGTAGAGAACACAGCGTGCTTTGTGGTGTTACAGGTAGAGAATATAGCATGCTGTGTGGTGTTACAGGTAGAGAATACAGTGTGCTGTGTGGTGTTACTTACAGGTAGAGAATACAGCGTGCTGTGTGGTGTTACAGGTAGAGAATACAGTGTGCTGTGTGGTGTTACAGGGTAGAGAATACAGCGTGCTGTGCGGTGTTACAGGTAGAGAATACAGTGAGCTGTGTGATGTTACAGGTAGAGAATACAGTGTACTGTGTGGTGTTACAGGTAGAGAATACAGCATGCTGTGTGGTGTTACAGGTAGAGAATACAGCATGCTGTGTGGTGTTACAGGTAGAGAATACAGCGTGCTGTGTGGTGTAACAGGTAGAGAATACAGCGTGCTGTGTGGTGTTACAGGTAGAGAATACAGCGTGCTGTGTAGTGTTACAGGTAGAGAATACAGCGTGCTGTGTGGTGTTACAGGTGGAGAATACAGAGTTCTGTGTGGTGTTACAGGTACAGAATACAGGGTGCTGTGTGGTGTTACAGGTATAAAATACAGCGTGCTGTGTGGTGTTACAGGTAGAGAATACAGCATGCTGTGTGGTGTTACAGGTAGAGAATACAGCGTGCTGTTTGGGGTTACAGGTAGAAAATACAGTGTGCTGTGTGGTGTTACAGGTAGAGAATACAGCGTGCTGTGTGGTGTTACAGGTAGAGAATACAGTGTGCTGTGTGGTGTTACAGGTAGAGAATACAGCTTGCTGTGTGGTGTTACAGGTAGAGAATACAGTGTGCTGTGTGGTGTTACTTACAGGTGGAGAATACAGCGTGCTGTGTGGTGTTACAGGTAGAGAACACAGCGTGCTTTGTGGTGTTACAGGTAGAGAATATAGCATGCTGTGTGGTGTTACAGGTAGAGAATACAGTGTGCTGTGTGGTGTTACTTACAGGTAGAGAATACAGCGTGCTGTGTGGTGTTACAGGTAGAGAATACAGTGTGCTGTGTGGTGTTACAGGGTAGAGAATACAGCGTGCTGTGCGGTGTTACAGGTAGAGAATACAGTGAGCTGTGTGATGTTACAGGTAGAGAATACAGTGTACTGTGTGGTGTTACAGGTAGAGAATACAGCATGCTGTGTGGTGTTACAGGTAGAGAATACAGCATGCTGTGTGGTGTTACAGGTAGAGAATACAGTGTGCTGTGTGGTGTTACAGGTAGAGAATACAGCTTGCTGTGTGGTGTTACAGGTAGAGAATACAGTGTGCTGTGTGGTGTTACTTACAGGTGGAGAATACAGCGTGCTGTGTGGTGGTTCAGGTAGAGAATACAGCGTGCTGTGTGGTGTTACAGGTAGAGAATACAGTGTGCTGTGTGGTGTTACAGGGTAGAGAATACAGCGTGCTGTGCGGTGTTATAGGTAGAGAATACAGCGTGCTGTGTGATGTTACAGGTAGAGAATACAGTGTGCTGTGTGGTGTTACAGGTAGAGAATACAGTGTGCTGTGTGGTGTTACAGGTAGAGAATACAGCATGCTGTGTGGTGTTATAGGTAGAGAATACAGTGTGCTGTGCGGTGTTACAGGTAGAGAATACAGCATGCTGTGTGGTGTTACAGGTAGAGAATACAGTGTGCTGTGTGGTGTTACAGGGTAGAGAATACAGCGTGCTGTGCGGTGTTACACGTAGAGAATACAGTGAGCTGTGTGATGTTACAGGTAGAGAATACAGCGTGCTGTGTGGTGTTACAGGTAGAGAATACAGCGTGCTGTGTAGTGTTACAGGTAGAGAATACAGCGTGCTGTGTGGTGTTACAGGTACAGAACACAGGGTGCTGTGCGGTGTTACAGGTATAAAATACAGCGTGCTGTGTGGTGTTATAGGTAGAGAATACAGCATGCTGTGTGGTGTTACAGGTACAGAATACAGCGTGCTGTGTGGGGTTACAGGTAGAAAATACAGTGTGCTGTGTGGTGTTACAGGTAGAGAATACAGCGTGCTGTGTGGTGTTACAGGTAGAGAATACAGTGTGCTGTGTGGTGTTACAGGTAGAGAATACAGCATGCTGTGTGGTGTTACAGGTAGAGAATACAGTGTGCTGTGTGGTGTTACTTACAGGTGGAGAATACAGCGTGCTGTGTGGTGTTACAGGTAGAGAATACAGTGTGCTGTGTGGTGTTACTTACAGGTGGAGAATACAGCGTGCTGTGTGGTGTTACAGGTAGAGAATACAGCGTGCTGTGTGGTGTTACAGGTAGAGAATACAGTGTGCTGTGTGGTGTTACAGGGTAGAGAATACAGCGTGCTGTGCGGTGTTACAGGGAGAGAATACAGTGTGCTGTGTGGTGTTACAGGTAGAGAATACAGTGTGCTGTGTGGTGTTACAGGTAGAGAATACAGAATGCTGTGTGGTGTTACAGGTAGAGAATACAGTGTGCTGTGCGGTGTTACAGGTAGAGAATACAGCGTGCTGTGTGGTGTTACAGGTAGTAACAGTGTGCTGTGTGGTGTTACAGGTAGAGAATACAGTGTGCTGTGCAGGGTTACAGGTAGAGAATACAGCGTGCTGTGTGGTGTTACAGGTAGAGAATACAGCGTGCTGTGTGGTGTTACAGGTAGAGAATACAGCGTGCTGTGTGGTGTTACAGGTAGAGAATACAGTGTGCTGTGTGGTGTTACTTACAGGTAGAGAATACAGCGTGCTGTGTGGTGTTACAGGTAGAGAATACAGCGTGCTGTGTGGTGTTACAGGTAGGGAATACAGTGTGCTGTGTGGTGTTACAGGGTAGAGAATACAGCGTGCTGTGCGGTGTTACAGGTAGAGAATACAGCGTGCTGTGTGATGTTTCAGGTAGAGAATACAGTGTGCTGTGTGGTGTTACAGGTAGAGAATACAGCATGCTGTGCGGTGTTACAGGTAGAGAATACAGTGTGCTGTACGGTGTTACAGGTAGAGAATACAGCGTGCTGTGTGGTGTTACAGGTAGTAACAGTGTGCTGTGTGGTGTTACAGGTAGAGAATACAGCGTGCTATGTGGTGTTACAGGTAGAGAATACAGCGTGCTGTGTGGTGTTACTTACAGGTAGAGAATACAGCGTGCTGTGTGGTGTTACAGGTAGAGAATACAGCGTGCTGTGTGGTGTTACAGGTAGGGAATACAGCGTGCTGTGTGGTGTAACAGGTAGAGAATACAGTGTGCTGTGTGGTGTTACTTACAGGTAGAGAATACAGCGTGCTGTGTGGTGTTACAGGTAGAGAATACAGCGTGCTGTGTGGTGTTACAGGTGGAGAATACAGAGTTCTGTGTGGTGTTACAGGTACAGAATACAGGGTGCTGTGTGGTGTTACAGGTATAAAATACAGCGTGCTGTGTGGTGTTACAGGTAGAGAATACAGCATGCTGTGTGGTGTTACAGGTAGAGAATACAGCGTGCTGTTTGGGGTTACAGGTAGAAAATACAGTGTGCTGTGTGGTGTTACAGGTAGAGAATACAGCGTGCTGTGTGGTGTTACAGGTAGAGAATACAGTGTGCTGTGTGGTGTTACAGGTAGAGAATACAGCTTGCTGTGTGGTGTTACAGGTAGAGAATACAGTGTGCTGTGTGGTGTTACTTACAGGTGGAGAATACAGCGTGCTGTGTGGTGGTTCAGGTAGAGAATACAGCGTGCTGTGTGGTGTTACAGGTAGAGAATACAGTGTGCTGTGTGGTGTTACAGGGTAGAGAATACAGCGTGCTGTGCGGTGTTATAGGTAGAGAATACAGCGTGCTGTGTGATGTTACAGGTAGAGAATACAGTGTGCTGTGTGGTGTTACAGGTAGAGAATACAGTGTGCTGTGTGGTGTTACAGGTAGAGAATACAGCATGCTGTGTGGTGTTACAGGTAGAGAATACAGTGTGCTGTGCGGTGTTACAGGTAGAGAATACAGCATGCTGTGTGGTGTTACAGGTAGAGAATACAGTGTGCTGTGTGGTGTTACAGGGTAGAGAATACAGCGTGCTGTGCGGTGTTACACGTAGAGAATACAGTGAGCTGTGTGATGTTACAGGTAGAGAATACAGCGTGCTGTGTGGTGTTACAGGTAGAGAATACAGCGTGCTGTGTAGTGTTACAGGTAGAGAATACAGCGTGCTGTGTGGTGTTACAGGTACAGAACACAGGGTGCTGTGCGGTGTTACAGGTATAAAATACAGCGTGCTGTGTGGTGTTATAGGTAGAGAATACAGCATGCTGTGTGGTGTTACAGGTACAGAATACAGCGTGCTGTGTGGGGTTACAGGTAGAAAATACAGTGTGCTGTGTGGTGTTACAGGTAGAGAATACAGCGTGCTGTGTGGTGTTACAGGTAGAGAATACAGTGTGCTGTGTGGTGTTACAGGTAGAGAATACAGCATGCTGTGTGGTGTTACAGGTAGAGAATACAGTGTGCTGTGTGGTGTTACTTACAGGTGGAGAATACAGCGTGCTGTGTGGTGTTACAGGTAGAGAATACAGTGTGCTGTGTGGTGTTACTTACAGGTGGAGAATACAGCGTGCTGTGTGGTGTTACAGGTAGAGAATACAGCGTGCTGTGTGGTGTTACAGGTAGAGAATACAGTGTGCTGTGTGGTGTTACAGGGTAGAGAATACAGCGTGCTGTGCGGTGTTACAGGGAGAGAATACAGTGTGCTGTGTGGTGTTACAGGTAGAGAATACAGTGTGCTGTGTGGTGTTACAGGTAGAGAATACAGAATGCTGTGTGGTGTTACAGGTAGAGAATACAGTGTGCTGTGCGGTGTTACAGGTAGAGAATACAGCGTGCTGTGTGGTGTTACAGGTAGTAACAGTGTGCTGTGTGGTGTTACAGGTAGAGAATACAGTGTGCAGTGCAGGGTTACAGGTAGAGAATACAGCGTGCTGTGTGGTGTTACAGGTAGAGAATACAGCGTGCTGTGTGGTGTTACAGGTAGAGAATACAGCGTGCTGTGTGGTGTTACAGGTAGAGAATACAGTGTGCTGTGTGGTGTTACTTACAGGTAGAGAATACAGCGTGCTGTGTGGTGTTACAGGTAGAGAATACAGCGTGCTGTGTGGTGTTACAGGTAGGGAATACAGTGTGCTGTGTGGTGTTACAGGGTAGAGAATACAGCGTGCTGTGCGGTGTTACAGGTAGAGAATACAGCGTGCTGTGTGATGTTTCAGGTAGAGAATACAGTGTGCTGTGTGGTGTTACAGGTAGAGAATACAGCATGCTGTGCGGTGTTACAGGTAGAGAATACAGTGTGCTGTACGGTGTTACAGGTAGAGAATACAGCGTGCTGTGTGGTGTTACAGGTAGTAACAGTGTGCTGTGTGGTGTTACAGGTAGAGAATACAGCGTGCTATGTGGTGTTACAGGTAGAGAATACAGTGTGCTGTGTGGTGTTACTTACAGGTAGAGAATACAGCGTGCTGTGTGGTGTTACAGGTAGAGAATACAGCGTGCTGTGTGGTGTTACAGGTAGGGAATACAGCGTGCTGTGTGGTGTAACAGGTAGAGAATACAGTGTGCTGTGTGGTGTTACTTACAGGTAGAGAATACAGCGTGCTGTGTGGTGTTACAGGTAGAGAATACAGCGTGCTGTGTGGTGTTACAGGTAGAGAATACAGCGTGCTGTGTGGTGTTACAGGTAGAGAATATAGTGTGCTGTGTGGTGTTATAGGTAGAGAATACAGCGTGCTGTGTGGTGTTACAGGTAGAGAATACAGCGTGCTGTGTGGTGTTACAGGTAGAGAATACAGCGTGCTGTGTGGTGTTACAGGTAGAGAATACAGCGTGCTGTGCGGTGTTACAGGTAGAGAATACAGTGTGCTGTGTGGTGTTACAGGTAGAGAATACAGCGTGCTGTGTGGTGTTACAGGTAGTAACAGTGTGCTGTGTGGTGTTACAGGTAGTAACAGTGTGCTGTGTGGTGTTACAGGTAGAAAATACAGTGTGCTGTGCAGTGTTACAGGTAGAGAATACAGCGTGCTGTGTGCTGTTACAGGTAGAGAATACAGTGTGCTGTGTGGTGTTACTTACAGGTAGAGAATACAGTGTGCTGTGTGGTGTTACTTACAGGTAGAGAATACAGCGTGCTGTGTGGTGTTACAGGTAGAGAATACAGCATGCTGTGTGGGTGGGACCACAATGAAATGATAAAGTACTGCAAATAATTCAGTTACACAATGAGGCTAGGTTCACACTATGTAACTGTGTGGCTGTATTTTTTATGCGGCCGTAAATGTGCGGATGAAACTCCGGCCGTGGGAAAAAATAGACATGCGGCAAAATAGACATACGGTCATTTACTTTGAAATCTGGTTCAACTAAAAATAACAAATAAAATCTTAAGAAAGTGATGCAAACACCTCTGGATGCATCTGGGAAAGCAGGGAACACAGTTTACATGAATTGCTATTACCGGGGTTTGCGATCCTCTGCAGTATGCCGATGTCTCTCATGGTTAATCTATTAAAATAATAAAACACATTTTCGTTGTAATAAAGTGCCTTTCGTTGTTCAATAATTAAATTTAAACTAATCCATCATTTTGCAATTAAATATACTGTTAAAATAAATAGATATATAAATAAATGTATATTTATATATATATTTATTTTTTGACAGTATATTTAATTGCACAATGATGGATTCGTTAGAATTAAATTATTGACCAACAAAACAGAATTTATTTCAACGAAAATGTGTTTTATTAATTAAATATTAATTAGTACAGGAAGCTCCATAAGCCGTTAATTCATATTGCCGGCAATAGAGCTTTCTGTACTAATCATCACTTTACTTTAATGAAAACATCAAATGTTTCTTCTAATTATGTTATCACAATAGCATTATTAGAAGAAACATTTAGAATTATATGTGCGCTCAGCTGATTGGCTGATCGGCTGAGCGCACATATAATTAGCGGGTCCGCAGTACAGTGACTTCATTGTGCTGCGGACCAGCGAAGAGGACACATCGGGGTGAGTATAGAGCTCTCCCCACCCCCTCCCCAGCACTGCACCCCTCCCAGCAAGGAAGGGGGGGTCAGTTAAACCCTTCCTTCCTGGGATGGGTGCAGTCTGAAATCATTCTGGCCCCCAAGGGGTTAAGGGGGATGCAATACATCTTCCCTTAACCCCTTGGGGGCCAGACTGTAAGCAGCGATCTGTAAAGATGCTGCATACTGTAAGGAGCACAACACCGCTCACAATGATGGGTGTTGTGCTCCTGTTTGTGTGTTTTTTGTGTGTTTCTCCCTTTTTGTTTTTCAGATATCGGTATCCTGTGGATTACGTCGGATTACGTGGACTACGTCGATGACCAGCGTTTTTTTTATGTTTTTTTTTAATAAAATGGTCAATGAGGGGTGTGGGGGTGTTTTTATTTGAATAAAAAAATTTTTTCACTTGTGTCTTGTCTTTATTTCTTTACTTTATAGACTTAGTAGTGGAAGCCGTCTAATAGACGGAATCCATTACTAAGTTGGGGCCTAGTGTTAGCCGGTATAAAATGGCTAACACTAACCCCCTATTATTACCCCAGTACCCAATGCCACCAGGGGTACTGGGAAGAGCCGGGTGCCAGTGGTCCCGGAGCGTCAAAATTGGCGCTCCTGGACCGGGCGGCAGCAGGCTGGTAAGATTTAGGCTGGGGAGGGCCTAAACCAATGGCTCTTCCCACCCTGGTGTTACCAGGCTGCTGTCGTTTGGTTTTTAACCCGGCTGGTTATAAAAATAGGGGGGACCCTATGCGTTTTTTTTTTTTAAATAAATAAATAATTAAAAAAAAACTCATAGGGTCCCCCCTATTTTTATAACCAGCCGGGTTAAAAACCAAACGACAGCAGCCTGGTAACACCAAGGTGGGAAGAGCCATTGGTTTAGGCCCTCCCCAGCCTAAATCTTACCAGCCTGCTGCCGCCCGGTCCAGGAGCGCCAATTTTGACGCTCCGGGACCACTGGCACCCGGCTCTTCCCAGTACCCCTGGTGGCATTGGGTACTGGGGTAATAATAGGGGGTTAGTGTTAGCCATTTTATACCGGCTAACACTAGGCCCCAACTTAGTAATGGATTCCGTCTATTAGACGGCTTCCACTACTAAGTCTATAAAGTAAAGAAATAAAGACAAGACACAAGTTAAAAATTTTTTTTAATCAAATAAAAACACCCCCACACCCCTCATTGACCATTTTATAAAAAAAAAACATTAAAAAAACGCTGGTCATCGACGTAGTCCACGTAATCCGACGTAATCCACAGGATACCGATATCTGAAAAATAAAAAGGGAGAAACACACAAAAAACACACAAACAGGAGCACAACACCCATCATTGTGAGCGGTGTTGTGCACCTTACAGTATGCAGCATCTTTACAGATCGCTGCTTACAGTCTGGCCCCCAAGGGGTTAAGGGAGGATGTATTGCATCCCCCTTAACCCCTTGGGGGCCAGACTGATGTCAGACTGCACCCATCCCAGCAAGGAAGGGGTTAACTGACCCCCCTTCCTTGCTGGGAGGGGTGCAGTGCTGGGGAGGGGGTGGGGAGAGCTCTATACTCACCCCGATGCGTCCTCTTCGCTGGTCCGCAGCACAATGAAATCACTGTGCTGCGGACCGGCTCATTATATGTGCGCTCAGCCGATCAGCCAATCAGCTGAGCGCACATATAATTCTAAATGTTTCTTCTAATAATGCTATTGTGATAACATAATTAGAAGAAACATTTGATGTTTTCATTAAAGTAAAGTGATGATTAGTACAGAAAGCTCTATTGCTGGCAATATGAATTAACGGCTTATGGAGCTTCCTGTACTAATTAATATTTAATTAATAAAACACATTTTCGATGAAATAAATTCAGTTTCGTTGGTCAATAATTTAATTCTAACGAATCCATCATTGTGCAATTAAATATACTGTCAAAAAAGAAATATATATATATACATTTATTTATATATCTATTTATTTTAACAGTATATTTAATTGCAAAATGATGGATTCGTTAGAATTAAATTATTGACCAACGAAAGTGATTTATTACAAAGAGAATCTGTTTTATTAATTTAATATATTAACTATTAGAGGCATCGGCATTCGGCATCATTGCCGGCTATTTTTGAAGTACTCCTTACGGACCGCCTGTCAATCCTCGGCCGCATGTCCAGCCGCAAACAATGGTCTTGTTCATTTTTTACGGGTCCGTTTACGATCGGGCCATAGATTCATACATAGTGTGCACTGTGCAGCCGTATATCCTATACTTTCCAGCGTACGCATGAACCACCAAAAATACCGCCGCACAATTACAGCCGCAAAGTTACATAGTCTGAACCTGGCCTGAAACTGCAATGTGTGAACACAGCCTAGATGCTCTGCAACAGATTTGGGCCGTGAATGTGCAGGGTGGAGGACTGTGATGAACAGCTGAGGGAAAGCATTGCATTCTGAAACCTGTAGTACTGAATACAACTGCTCAACCAGGAAGTACAGCCCCACAATGCAGAACAAAAACCACCAAAACAAATAGATTTTTGGTAGTTTTAAAACAGGGATAGATAGGTAAGTAATTGTATTTGCTTCTGCAGAAGTTTCATTTTTTTCCCCTCTACCTGGAGTTCCCCTTTAAGTGCTGGTGTACCTCTTTGAAGTGAAAATGGTACAGCAGCTTAAGGTAAGAAAATGACATCCTCCATCCGGCGCTATAGGAACATACGAGCAGGTTATGTTCTTTACCACAGCAGGTCTTCTTTACAACACAGCCCCCAGCTCAGTGGATCACCGTGGATCATGTGGTTGAAACTCCTGTTCCCACCTCTGGGCCCCCAGTGTCTTTGCTGTCACTGATCCATTTCCATGTAGATGCAGAGGGCTTTAGGTGACCATGTCTGGCTGCGTCCTCAGCTGCTAGATGTTGCAGCAGGTATGTATGTGCATAAGCTCCATCCAACAGATTCCCAACCTGTGGCCCTTCAGCTGCTGCAGATCTACAACTCCCAGCCTGCCTGGAGCGCTGAAGACTGTTGAAGATATGCTGAGAGTGGTAGTTTAGCACCAGCTGGTGGGCCACAGGTTGGGGCACACTGCAGCACAGCGTGGAGCCCCTGCCGGCCATGTAACTCTGTAGGGTCCTATAGATATAATGTACAGCATTCAGGAGTTATCAGACTGTCGCTGCTATCACGTGATCTCTCCTATAAGTCTGCAGCACACTGTACCTACAACACTGCAGTCACGCTATCAGCACTTCACAAAACTGCAGTCACGCTATCAGCACTAGGAATTGCAGTGCTCTTATATACCATGTATTACGGTAATAGCCAGGACTAGTTAGTTCCAGGCTTCAGAATGTACCAGGAAGATCAGAGGGGAACATCTACATGTAAAGAATGTAAACTCTAAACCCCTTCAGGTCCATTCCCCCACTGTTAACCCCTTCAGATCCACAACTGTTTAATTCCCCCACTGTTAACCCCTTCACATCTACTACAATCTAATTCATCCACTGTTAGCCCCTTTAGATCCACAACACTTTAATTCATCCAATTTTAACCCCTTCACATCCACCACAGTTTAATTCATATACTATTAACCCCTTCAGCTCTGGGATTATTTTATTTTTTCTATCTATATGTTGAACAATCCTAAAATTTTTATTTACATCCATAAGAAAATAAATGTGTTTTGCTTCATTCGTGCACTTATATCCACCTTAGGGACGCTTCACATGTACCGGATTCACAGCGGATTTCACGCTGAGAGTTTGCAGCAAAATTCACTGTGAATCCTTGTACTGTGAAGTTCAATGGGGTTACATACCTGCAGCGGAATTTTCATAAATTTAACACCCCCGCAGCCCGCCACCCGGAGCATACATTACCTGCTCGACACTGCGGCTGCATGTGAAGCTCCAGTCGGTCCCACTCAGCCGGTCAGTGCACGGCAGCAGTGATTGGCTGAGCGGGACCAACAGGAGCCAGACGCCTCTCATGCACGCGCAGTGCCGAGCAGGTGATGTATGCTCGGGGGGCCGGCTGCGGGGGTTAAAAGGGCCGGGTCATATACTCACAGCGGAATGAAAATTCTGCTGCAAGTATGTAACCCCATTGAACTTCACAGTACCAGGACTCGCAGCAAATTTCACTGCAGACTCAAATGCGTCATCGCGCACAGCAGACAATCACTGACGAAAGGGCGCTGTCCAACACCCTGTCAGTGATTGGCTGTCATGCATGGTGACACGAATGACGTTTTAACACAGTGCCAACAATGAAAAAGCCTTTGGTGGGATTCCCCCATGCTGTGGCGTGCTGGGAGCAATGGAAGGTAATAAAAGCATTGTTCTTTCGTTCTTATCTCCTTGCCGAGAGTATTCATTATTTTTAAGCTTGTCCTTTAATTCTTGCACTGTCAATATAAAAATCAAATTGTTATCCAATCACACTACCATATCCTAGTAGAACGCTTACTCTCGTACAGATTCTGTGATTTTCAGACATTTTTACTGTAGGAATTTGGAGAAATGTGATGGGAAAGTGTCTATTTGGGGCTATATGTCGCATTATTTATATCCCAATAAAATCACGAAATCAAATTGTTATCCAATCTCACTACCATATCCTAGAAGAACGCTTACTCTCGTACAGATTCTGTGATTTTCAGACATTTTTACTGTAGGAATTTGGAATAATGTGATGGTAAAGTGTCTGTATGGGGCTATATGTCGCACACTTTGAAGTCCAATAAAATCACGAAATCAAATTGTTATCCAATCTCGTTACCATATCCTAGAAGAACGCTTACTCTTGTACACATTGTGTGATTTTCAGACATTTTTACTGTAGGAATTTGGAGTAATGTGATGGGAAAGTGTCTATTTGGGGCTATATGTTGCACACTTTGAAGTCCAATAAAATCACGAAATCAAATTGTTATCCAATCACACTACCATATCCTAGAAGAACGCTTACTCTCGTACAGATTCTGTGATTTTCAGACATTTTTACTGTAGGGATTTGGAGTAATGTGATGGTAAAGTGTCTATATGGGGCTATATGTCGCACTATTGGAAGTCCAATAAAATCACGAAATCAAATTGTTATCCAATCACACTACCATATCCTAGAAGAACGCTTACTCTCGTACACATTGTGTGATTTTCAGACATTTTTACTGTAGGAATTTGGAGTAATGTGATGGGAAAGTGTCTATTTGGGGCCATATGTAAAACTATTTGAAGCCCAATAAAATCACGAAATCAAATTGTTATCCAATCACACTACCATATCCTAGTAGAACGCTTACTCTCGTACAGATTCTGTGATTTTCAGACATTTTTACTGTAGGAATTTGGAATAATGTGATGGGAAAGTGTCTATTTGGGGCTATATGTCGCACACTTTGAAGTCCAATAAAATCACGAAATCAAATTGTTATCCAATCACACTACCATATCCTAGAAGAGCGCCTACTCTCGTACAGATTCTGTGATTTTCAGACATTTTTACTGTAGGAATTTGGAGTAATGTGATGGGAAAGTGTCTATATGGGGCTATATGTCGCACACTTTGAAGTCCAATAAAATCACGAAATCAAATTGTTATCCAATCTCGTTACCATATCCTAGTAGAACGCTTACTCTCGTACAGATTCTGTGATTTTCAGACATTTTTACTGTAGGAATTTGGAGTAATGTGATGGTAAAGTGTCTATTTGGGGCTATATGTCGCACACTTTGAAGTCCCATAAAATCACGAAATCAAATTGTTATCCAATCACACTACCACATCCTAGTAGAACGCTTACTCTCGTACAGATTCTGTGATTTTCAGACATTTTTACTGTAGGAATTTGGAGTAATGTGATGGGAAAGTGTCTATATGGGGCTATATGTCGCATTATTTATATCCCAATAAAATCACAAAATCAAATTGTTATCCAATCACACTACCATATCCTAGAAGAGCGCTTACTCTCGTACACATTGTGTGATTTTCAGACATTTTTACTGTAGGAATTTGGAATAATGTGATGGGAAAGTGTCTATATGGGGCTATATGTCGCACACTTTGAAGTCCAATAAAATCACGAAATCAAATTGTTATCCAATCTCGTTACCATATCCTAGTAGAACGCTTACTCTCGTACAGATTGTGTGATTTTCAGACATTTTTACTGTAGGAATTTGGAATAATGTGATGGGAAAGTGTCTATTTGGGGCTCTATGTCGCACACTTTGAAATCCAATAAAATCACGAAATCAAATTGTTATCCAATCTCGTTACCATATCCTAGTAGAGCGCTTACTCTCGTACAGATTCTGTGATTTTCAGACATTTTTACTGTAGGAATTTGGAATAATGTGATAGGAAAGTGTCTATATGGGGCTATATGTCGCACACTTTGAAGTCCAATAAAATCACGAAACAGTAGGGGGAAAGTGGCCATGTTTTTGTAGCGCTGGATAACCCCTTCAATGGTTATCCTTCATAAGCCATGAAACTGGTCCCTCCTGTAATTGGAAGTAGTCTACCAAGAGCACTCCAACAACAATAACTATATGGATAACAATTTGATTTCGTGATTTTATTGGGATACAAATAGTGCGACATATAGCCCCAAATAGACATTTCACCATCACATTACTCCAAATTCCTACAGTAAAAATGTCTGAAAATCACAGAATCTGTACGAGAGTAAGCGTTCTTCTAGGATATGGTAGTGTGATTGGATAACAATTTGATTTCGTGATTTTATTGGGATATAAATAATGCGACATATAGCCCCAAATAGACACTTTCCCATCACATTACTCCAAATTCCTACAGTAAAAATGTCTGAAAATCACACAATCTGTACGAGAGTAAGCGTTCTACTAGGATATGGTAACGAGATTGGATAACAATTTGATTTCGTGATTTTATTGGATTTCAAAGTGTGCGACATAGAGCCCCAAATAGACACTTTCCCATCACATTATTCCAAATTCCTACAGTAAAAATGTCTGAAAATCACAGAATCTGTACGAGAGTAAGCGTTCTACTAGGATATGGTAACGAGATTGGATAACAATTTGATTTCGTGATTTTATTGGACTTCAAAGTGTGCGACATATAGCCCCATATAGACACTTTCCCATCACATTATTCCAAATTCCTACAGTAAAAATGTCTGAAAATCACACAATGTGTACGAGAGTAAGCGTTCTACTAGGATATGGTAGTGTGATTGGATAACAATTTGATTTCGTGATTTTATTGGGATATAAATAATGCGACATATAGCCCCATATAGACACTTTCCCATCACATTACTCCAAATTCCTACAGTAAAAATGTCTGAAAATCACAGAATCTGTACGAGAGTAAGCGTTCTACTAGGATATGGTAGTGTGATTGGATAACAATTTGATTTCGTGATTTTATTGGACTTCAAAGTGTGCAACATATAGCCCCAAATAGACACTTTCCCATCACATTATTCCAAATTCCTACAGTAAAAATGTCTGAAAATCACAGAATCTGTACGAGAGTAAGCGCTCTACTAGGATCTGGTAACGAGATTGGATAACAATTTGATTTCGTGATTTTATTGGACTTCAAAGTGTGCGACATATAGCCCCATATAGACATTTTCCCATCACATTACTCCAAATTCCTACAGTAAAAATGTCTGAAAATCACAGAATATGTACAAGAGTAAGCGTTCTTCTAGGATATGGTAGTGTGATTGGATAACAATTTGATTTCGTGATTTTATTGGACTACCAATAGTGCGACATATAGCCCCATATAGACACTTTCCCATCACATTATTCCAAATTCCTACAGTAAAAATGTCTGAAAATCACAGAATCTGTACGAGAGTAAGCGTTCTTCTAGGATATGGTAGTGTGATTGGATAACAATTTGATTTCGTGATTTTATTGGGATACAAATAGTGCGACATATAGCCCCAAATAGACATTTCACCATCACATTACTCCAAATTCCTACAGTAAAAATGTCTGAAAATCACAGAATCTGTACGAGAGTAAGCGTTCTTCTAGGATATGGTAGTGTGATTGGATAACAATTTGATTTCGTGATTTTATTGGGATATAAATAATGCGACATATAGCCCCATATAGACACTTTCCCATCACATAACTCCAAATTCCTACAGTAAAAATGTCTGAAAATCACACAATCTGTACGAGAGTAAGCGTTCTACTAGGATATGGTAACGAGATTGGATAACAATTTGATTTCGTGATTTTATTGGATTTCAAAGTGTGCGACATAGAGCCCCAAATAGACACTTTCCCATCACATTATTCCAAATTCCTACAGTAAAAATGTCTGAAAATCACAGAATCTGTACGAGAGTAAGCGTTCTACTAGGATATGGTAACGAGATTGGATAACAATTTGATTTCGTGATTTTATTGGACTTCAAAGTGTGCGACATATAGCCCCATATAGACACTTTCCCATCACATTATTCCAAATTCCTACAGTAAAAATGTCTGAAAATCACAGAATGTGTACGAGAGTAAGCGTTCTACTAGGATATGGTAGTGTGATTGGATAACAATTTGATTTTGTGATTTTATTGGGATATAAATAATGCGACATATAGCCCCATATAGACACTTTCCCATCACATTACTCCAAATTCCTACAGTAAAAATGTCTGAAAATCACAGAATCTGTACGAGAGTAAGCGCTCTACTAGGATATGGTAGTGTGATTGGATAACAATTTGATTTCGTGATTTTATTGGACTTCAAAGTGTGCAACATATAGCCCCAAATAGACACTTTCCCATCACATTATTCCAAATTCCTACAGTAAAAATGTCTGAAAATCACAGAATCTGTACGAGAGTAAGCGCTCTACTAGGATATGGTAACGAGATTGGATAACAATTTGATTTCGTGATTTTATTGGACTTCAAAGTGTGCGACATATAGCCCCATATAGACATTTTCCCATCACATTACTCCAAATTCCTACAGTAAAAATGTCTGAAAATCACAGAATCTGTACAAGAGTAAGCGTTCTTCTAGGATATGGTAGTGTGATTGGATAACAATTTGATTTCGTGATTTTATTGGACTACCAATAGTGCGACATATAGCCCCATATAGACACTTTCCCATCACATTATTCCAAATTCCTACAGTAAAAATGTCTGAAAATCACAGAATCTGTACGAGAGTAAGCGCTCTACTAGGATATAGTAGTGTGATTGGATAACAATTTGATTTCGTGATTTTATTGGACTTCAAAGTGTGCGACATATAGCCCCATATAGACACTTTCCCATCACATTATTCCAAATTCCTACAGTAAAAATGTCTGAAAATCACACAATGTGTACGAGAGTAAGCGCTCTACTAGGATATGGTAGTGTGATTGGATAACAATTTGATTTTGTGATTTTATTGGGATATAAATAATGCGACATATAGCCCCATATAGACACTTTCCCATCACATTATTCCAAATTCCTACAGTAAAAATGTCTGAAAATCACAGAATCTGTACGAGAGTAAGCGTTCTACTAGGATATGGTAGTGTGATTGGATAACAATTTGATTTCGTGATTTTATTGGACTTCAAAGTGTGCAACATATAGCCCCAAATAGACACTTTCCCATCACATTATTCCAAATTCCTACAGTAAAAATGTCTGAAAATCACAGAATCTGTACGAGAGTAAGCGCTCTACTAGGATATGGTAACGAGATTGGATAACAATTTGATTTTGTGATTTTATTGGACTTCAAAGTGTGCGACATATAGCCCCATATAGACATTTTCCCATCACATTACTCCAAATTCCTACAGTAAAAATGTCTGAAAATCACAGAATCTGTACAAGAGTAAGCGTTCTTCTAGGATATGGTAGTGTGATTGGATAACAATTTGATTTCGTGATTTTATTGGACTACCAATAGTGCGACATATAGCCCCATATAGACACTTTCCCATCACATTATTCCAAATTCCTACAGTAAAAATGTCTGAAAATCACAGAACCTGTACGAGAGTAAGCGCTCTACTAGGATATGGTAACGAGATTGGATAACAATTTGATTTCGTGATTTTATTGGACTTCAAAGTGTGCGACATATAGCCCCATATAGACACTTTCCCATCACATTACTCCAAATTCCTACAGTAAAAATGTCTGAAAATCACACAATCTGTACGAGAGTAAGCGTTCTACTAGGATATGGTAACGAGATTGGATAACAATTTGATTTCGTGATTTTATTGGATTTCAAAGTGTGCGACATAGAGCCCCAAATAGACACTTTCCCATCACATTATTCCAAATTCCTACAGTAAAAATGTCTGAAAATCACAGAATCTGTACGAGAGTAAGCGTTCTTCTAGGATATGGTAGTGTGATTGGATAACAATTTGATTTCGTGATTTTATTAGGATACAAATAGTGCGACATATAGCCCCATATAGACACTTTCCCATCACATTACTCCAAATTCCTACAGTAAAAATGTCTGAAAATCACACAATCTGTACGAGAGTAAGCGTTCTTCTAGGATATGGTAGTGTGATTGGATAACAATTTGATTTCGTGATTTTATTGGGATACAAATAGTGCGACATATAGCCCCATATAGACACTTTCCCATCACATTACTCCAAATTCCTACAGTAACAATGATTCTTATATAAGACAAATGAGAGAAATAAATGACAATGAGCCGGGTTTTCAGGTGGTAAATATTATGTGGCGAAATTTATTGCATCACAAGAAGCGGAACCCCATTCACCTTCTCAGTACAAGGATTCACAGCAAATCTCACTGCAAACTGGCAGCGTGAAATCCGCTGCGAATCCGGTAATGTAAAGTTACCCTTAAGCGGTTATACGTGCAGGAATGAAGCAAAATACATTTATGTTCTTATAGGTGTTAATTAAAATAATAATAATAATAATAATAATAATAATAATAATAATAATAATAATAATAATAATAATCTTTTATTTATATAGCACCAACAGATTCCGCAGCACTTTAAAATTTTAGGATTGTTTTACATATAGTTAGAAAAAAATAAAATATTCCCGGAGCTGAAGGGGTTAACAGTATATGAATTAGATTGTAGTGGATGTGAAGGGGTTAACAGTGGGTGAATGGATCTGAAGGGGTTAAGAGTTGCCATTCTTTAGTCTTACATGTAGATGTTCCCCTCTGATCTTCCTGGCACATTCTGAAGCCTGGAACTAACTAGTCCTGGCTATTACCGTAATACATGGTATATAAGAGCACTGTAATTTCTAGTGCTGATAGCGTGACTCCATTTTTGTGAAGTGCTGATAGCGTGACTGCAGTCCTACAACACACCCGCCTGTCAGCATAGCCACACCCACTAAGCTGCTGATTGGTTCGCCTGCACAGCAGCTGCCACTGTGATTGGTTGAGGTAAAGGGGCGGATTATTATGGCTGCCTTTTCACCTCGTTCCTAGTTCCTGGACTTTGCTCCTGGACTGAAGGGGAAGATCATGGCAGCTACACGCCGTCTGTCCCACACCGTGGCCGTGATCACTATCAACCACCCGCCTGTCAATGCATTGAGGTAACTGCTAGAACTACACTTCCCATCATGCATCTGTAGCCTGCAGCTATACTCCAGCTGTAGTGGCATAGTTTGTACTTCTAGAGCAGGTGTGGGGAGCCTTGGCTCTCCAGCTGTCCCAAAACTACAACTCCCACCATGCCTGAACACTCAAAGATTCAGCTTTGGCTGTCCAGGCATGATGGGAGTTGTAGTTTTGCAACAGCTGCAGAGCCTTGCTTCCCTAGCCCTGCTCTAGAAGTACCAACTATGCCACTACAGCTGGAGAATAGCTGCAGGCTGATAGTATGTAAGCTCATGCATGCGAGCAGGGACCTCACTCCTCATGTATGAATAATTATATGTATCTCTCTGTAATGTCAATGTATGTACCCCCAAAATTGTAAAGTGCTGTGGAATCTGTTGGTGCTATATAAATAAAAATTATTAAATTATTATTATTATTATGCATGTACTTATAGTTCCATGACAGCAGAACAGCTGCAGGTTATGTGTCTTTTCATCAGAAAGGCTTCTATAGGTAATGCTCATGCCAGCTGGGAGTTGTAGTATCACAGTAGTTGACGTATTCTGTACATCTGTCTACAATACATATTCTTCTCAGCAGGGGGATAGCAGACAAGTGTAAGATCTATATACAGACTTGTCATGTGATCAGGTGGATTACTTGGGTAGATTACAGAGCATACAGTTGTTATGTCATTGTGGATCTTATGGGTGAATTATGTGACTATTGAACTTTGCACTTTACCTTTAAAGTGTCCCTGTCGTTAACTTTCAAAATCTAAATCAGCCATAGATGTGATATAAAGCA
Source organism: Dendropsophus ebraccatus (assembly GCF_027789765.1). Lineage (NCBI taxonomy): Eukaryota > Metazoa > Chordata > Amphibia > Anura > Hylidae > Dendropsophus > Dendropsophus ebraccatus. The sequence goes on from NC_091462.1 coordinate 52,099,164, forward strand.
AGATTGCAATTTACATTTTTTTTTTTTTTTTTTTTTTTTTTATAGCTATAATGCTTAAAAACAGGGATGGGGAAGCGTCGTCGCTCCAGCTGGGGCTTCTGCTTCACTTTGGCTGTCCAGGCATGATGGAATTTGTAGTTTTGCCACAGCTGGAGGGCTCCCCATCCCTGCTTTAAAGTGAATGTACCATCAGGCCCGGGCTAAAGCACTGGAGGCGGGCCAGCCCACCCTTAGTGGGAGGAAACTTGTACCCCTCTAAGACGCAGCTCCATTGATTCTAATGGAGCCGCGTCATAGAGGGGCGGGGGGTTCCTCCCACTGTGGGTGTGTCGTACTGCCTCCAGTGCTTTAGCCCGGGCCTGATGGTACATTCACTTTGAAACAAAGTTATACTTACCAGAAATCCAGGTCCAGTCTCCTGATGCTTTTTAGTCTTGTGCTGGTTGAAAAAAAGAGACTAAACACATGAAGTCCCGGCCAGTACAGAGAGTCACAGCTCAATGTGTCTCCTCTCTGTGAGCTCAGATGACCTGGGAAACACTGGACTTCCTGTGTTTAGTCTCTTTTGTGTTAAGACTAGAGATGAGCAAACCGGGTTCGAGTCGATCCGAACCCGAACGTTCGGCATTTGATTAGCAGTGGCTGCTGAACTTGGATAAAGCTCTAAGGTTGTCTAGAAAACATGGATACAGCCAATGACTATATCCATGTTTTCCACATAGCCTTAGGGCTTTATCCAACTTCAGCCACCGCTAATCAAATGCCGAAAGTTCGGGTGGACTCGAGCATGCAAGAGGTTCGCTCATCTCTAGTTAAGACTTTATGAAGAAAAAAAAAAGTCTAAACACAGGAAGTGCTGTGTTTTCCATGACAACTCGTATTGTAAGTCTATGGAGCCCATCTTTTTTCCCAGCTCTATCTCCAGATCGGTACGAGTGTCGTGTCAAAAGTTGTCCCAAATGACAGTGACACTTTAATAAAATTTTGGCTTCAGAGTAATGTGTTCTGTTACATATGCTTATCCATACAAGCTAGGCTATAAATGAAGTACATACATACGTACATGCATTTCTCTGTATCTAGGTTGTCATAAGGCAGCCTGTATGCACTAGTGTACAAGAATGTGGCATGCTCGCAGACCCCCAAGGATTTTCTCTTCCAGATGCTGCTGCAGCAGATAATATAGCGTGAACATACCCTTGTATTGTATTCTTCTTTCTCAGCGCCTCTGTTCGTCATGCTCTGGTGAAGGAATTTGGAGAAGCCAGTAAAGACCCATCCGTAAAAGCCATTGTGTTGTCTGGGGCCAATGGAAAGTTTAGTGCAGGTATGTTATATGCTAATTTCTTAAAGTTTTTGATTATCAACTTATTATATTACAGATCTGACATCACTTGTCTCACTGTCTTTTAAAAAGACATATCAAATTTTTCTCCATTTGTGGTCTGAGTACTGAGACCCCCACCTATCAGCACTCCTCTTCTCATACTCTTTTCTTGCTGCAGGAGATTGGCTCCATAGACTTTCTAAAGAATTTGCCTCTTGCAGTGGAATAAGACAGAAAGAGGTGCTTACCTGAATGTTTCTCCCAATTTGTTCTAGTAATTGATGGGTGTCCCCCCATGTCAAAGTTTTTTTTTTTTTGTTTTTTTTTACAGATGGTGGACATTTTAAGTGATCTGCATTATATGCATAGGTCCATTACAAAAAAAGTATTTTCTTTTATTATTCTATATAACTTTTAAATGTTGACCATCCGCCATTCTGCTTGCTTTCACAGGTGCAGACATCCGTGAATTCAGCACCTCAGCCTTGAAAACAATCTCCTTGGAAGATATAAATGCAACGATTGAAGCTAGTAGGAAGCCTGTAGTGGCTGCCATTGAAGGAATTGCCCTTGGTGGAGGGTTTGAGCTAGCCTTGGCATGTCACTATAGGGTGGCAAATGCTCAGGTAATTGTATGGCTACAGGCTTGCATTCTAACCTCTGGCGTATCCCCTATATACTAGATACAGAAAGCTCCTTTAAAGATCCTGTGAAGCTGGCATGTATTGGAGAAAAGGACATGAAAAAGTGCAAAATACAACCCACAGATGCAGTAAAGGGGATCTATTACTTAGAGGTTTTCCATGTTTGGCCAAGGGGAGAAAGTACCATAAAATAAAAAAGTGCCATTGCTCACCTGATCAATCCACCTCTGTTTAGTTTACTGTGCTGCAGCTATGACGTCCCCATATACTGTTATTACATGACTGCTGCAGCCAATCACTGGCCTCACCTGTTTAACCCCTTAAGGACAGAGTCAATTTCGATTTTTGCGTTTTCGTTTTTTCCTCCTTGTGCTTAAAAGGCCATAGCACTTGCATTTTTCCACCTAGAGACCCACATGAGCCCTTATTTTTTGCGTCACTAATTGTACTTTGCAATGACAGGCTGAATTTTTGCATAAAGTACACTGTGAATCCAGAAAAAAAATAAATTTGTGGTGAAATTGAAAAAAAAAAAACGCATTTTGTTTATTTGGGGGAAATGTGTTTTTACGTCATTCGCCCTGGGGTAAAACTGACTTGTTTATATATGTTCCTCAAGTCGTTACGATTAAAACGATATGTAACATGTATAACTTATATTGTATCTGATGGCCTGTAGAAAATTCAAGCCATTGTCAACAAATATACGTCACTTAAAACCGCTCCGTTCCCAGGCTTATAGCGCTTTTATCCTTTGGTCTATGGGGCTGTGTGAGGTGTCATTTTTTGCGCCATGATGTGATCTTTTTATCGGTATCTTGATTGCGCATATAAGACTTTTTGATCACTTTTTATTAAAAATTTTCTGGATTTGATGCGACCAAAAATGTGCAATTTTGCACTTTGGGATTTTTTAGCGTTTACCGTGCGAGATCAGGAACGTGATTAATTAATAGTTCGGGCGATTACGCACGCGGCGATAGCAAACATGTTTGTTTATTTATTTATTTACTTTTATTTATAACCTGGGAAAAGGGGGGTGATTCAGACTTTTTTAGGGGAGGGGGATTTTTACTAATAACAATACTTTTTTTTTTTACTTTTACACCTATACTAGAAGCCCCCCTGGGGGACTTCTAGTATAAGTGCTTTAATCTCTCATTGAGATCTCTGCAGCATAGATATGCTGCAGAGATCCATGAGATAGGCACTCGTTTACTTCCGGCTGCTGCTTCAGTTATGGAGATCGTCCTCCGGGATAACATCCTGGAGGAGCGATCTCCCCACTAGACACCAGAGATGACGCTGCGTCCGGTAATCGGATGCAGCTGTCATGTTTGACAACTGCATCTGATTACTGTATTAGCGGGCACGGTCTGATCGCCGTGCCCGCTAATACAGTAATCAGTAATACCTGCGGTCCCGGGCTACAAGCGGCACCCGGGACCGCCGCGGTTCAGAGCGGGGTCGCCGCGCGGCCCCGCTCTGAACGTCCTTAACGGCATCAGGGCGTAAATATACGCCCTATGTCGTTAAGGGGTTAAACAACATTTCCCTGAATCACTTCATCAAGAATACTTTGTTGTAATTATTTAGTGACAGAAACATGTCTTCCTACAACTTTTAAACTGGCAGCCCTGTGCCAAACGGCCGTGGCCTAGAGTATCTGTGCCCTAACTTTGCACCACCCCTCTGTCCCTCCTCCCCAGCCTCTTCACCATGTTCTCACAGCTGATTGAATAGGAGACAATCTGCCTGAAACATTGATGAGGAGGGATAGAGAGGTTGTGCCAGCCTAATGCGCACACACTCTAGGCCACAGCCGTTTGGCACAGGGCTGCAAATTTAAAAGTAGTTTTTTAGGACAATAACTGCATCACCTGCCGAACGGACCCCAGGCCAGATCTTGGATTAAAAGCAGCTATCTGTAGGTACAAGCGGTTTCGGGGGGTCAGATTGTGAGTACAGAGTCGCTTTAAAAAGTTAAGGATAGTCTTAAAAAAAACAAATCTGTACTCTATACTCAACCTTTTAGTGCAGTCCTCCTTGAAGGCTTTGTTTGGATGGCTGCACCACTGATATCTGCTATATATGACCTGAAACCACTGAGGCTCGGTTGCAGAAGTCACATGGGTATACAGGCATGTCGCTGCTACAGTAGGCAAGGACTGGTGGGGGATTTATCAGGTGCGGAATGGTTCTTTTGTTATGGCATTTCCATTGACTACATTTTTTTAAATCTTTGAAAACCCCTGTGATGTAATAGCAGAATGTTAGAGAAACAGGTACACTTTAAGGCTTTGTTCTCACTACATAAAAGTGACATGTCACTTCTTTCGGCGGATAGCGGAATACGCGGGCCCATAGAATGGTGTCTATGGAGCCGGCGATATTATCCGCGAGAATTCCTCAGTATGAACCCACCCCTATGATGTAATAGCCCTCACTTAAAGGAATTTTCCATTAATAAATGTGAATAAAAGTATATTCATGAACTACCATAACATATGCTGTGAGTAGAATGCTACAGCCAGTCACTGTCCTCAGCAGTCACATTCACGTCCTCAAATCCTTTAGCTATTAATATCCAAAGCAGAAGCCAATTAACCTTTTTATGACTGACCAGAAACTCTGACCAATCCCCAAAATTATTTAGGCTCCACACCCCTAAATTGATTAAAATGAGAGTGAATCCTCCTGAGCATAGGATGGAGTCTATGGGACAGGCAGAGATTCCAGCGTTGAGAGCGAGCAGAGGTTTTCCGCGCGAATTCCGTTGTGTGAATGTACCCTAACACAGGACTTTCCTAGGAAAGCTCCTTTGCCCAATAATCGACCTTTGTAATAGGGCTGATAATCAAATCTAATGCTGCGTTTACATGGAACGATTATCGTTCACATTTTCGCATTAACGATCGCATTTGATCGCTAATCTTTCAGTGTAAACACATCAAATGATCAAGCGGCGAGCCAGAAATCGTTAATTATGATCTTTCAACAAGTTCTCAAATCGTCGTTTGTCGTTCGCTAAAAAATTCGCAGATCGCTTTGTGTAAACAGTGTTTCAAAGATTCACCCTATGTGAAAGATGGTCTTAAGCGATCTTAAAAACGATTACAATAACGATTTTTCTTACAAATTTTCTAACGATTTATTTATCTAAACGCTGATCTTTATAAAAACAAAATTGTTGCTTCAAAATCGTTAAACGATCGATTGGGTGAATTATCGCTTCATGTAAACGCAGCATCAGACCAAACCTCAAAATTGGTTGATAAGTACTTTCATTGGTCTGAGGGGGGAAGAGGCAAGTATTCTACATTTAAGCCCCCTTATGACTGTGTTTTTACATGTATATCTAGAGATGGACATATACAACTGCCTGCTTCCTCTGGTACTGTATTTGTCAGTACACCTGTGTCTTTCCTGCTGAGTTCCCTTTGGCCACTTTACCCTTAAAAGGGTTATCCAGCGCTACAAAAACATGGCCACTTTCTTCCAGAGACAGCCCCACTCTTGTCTCCAGCTTGGGCGGGTTTTTGCTGCTCAGTTCCATTGAAGTGAATGGAGCTTAATTGCAAACCGCACCTGAACTGGAGACAAGAGTCGTGTTGTCTCTGAAAGAAAGTGGCCATGTTTTTGTAGCACTGGATAACCCCTTTAACCCCTGCTTTGCCTAGGTGATTGACATCATCTTTTTCCACTCACTCTTGCTGTATTCTGGACCTCTGTTCCAATTCTTTTCTGACCCCTAACCTCATATATATACTTCCTTAGTCTGTTAACCCTTTGCCAGCTATTAGTCTTCTTTGTGAAGCGTACTAGTGTATCTCATGTTCTCTCACTGTCTGCTGTTTTTGGTTTTCTGACTTATCGTGACCTCTGCTCTGTTACCTGACTATTCTCTTGGATTCTGTTTTTGTATCTTGCTGCCCATTTGGTTTGGACCCTGGCCTGTTGACCCTGGCCCTTCTATGTAAATTTGTCTTGTCCATGTTTTGTATATCACCTTTTTGCAAGTAGGAATCGTCTCAGTGGTTGTCTGCAGTCGCCTAGGCAAGTGAGTCAGCTGATAGGACCAGATTAGGGCGCACTGTCTGTGTCCTTCCCTGCCCCTTATCAGGCTACTCTTCCTACGGTCCTGAACAATAGGATCAGATGCATGCAACTTGTCTGATTACTATTTTTCCAGTAGGTGAGGTTCCAAGCTGTAGAGAAGCCCATGCACTGTGCCTGAGCCCATATACATCTGCCCTCCATGTGTTCTTCCTGTCGCATGACCTGATCTTTATGGCGGCTACGTTTTTTTTAACATATATAGGTTTCTTCAGCACAAGTGTTTTTGTTTTTTTTGTTTTTTTCCCATTAAAAGCCCTAGAACTGAGCCTATTTAGCTTTTTCAAAGCAATTGTTGTTTATCAAGTAATTAGGTTATAAACCTCACTGGGACATACAATAGACTAATGTGACTCCATAAAGAATCCTTCATTGCAGAGTGTTGTATATAAATATCTTGATGTTGCAGAAATGAAAGAAAGCAATAATATTGCATATGACTGTGTGTCTTGCATCCTATCACGCTGTGCTTTGATTACAGTCCCGGGTGGGTCTTCCTGAAGTACTAATTGGCATTCTGCCAGCAGCCGGAGGAACGCAACGCCTACCCCGCTTAATTGGCGTTCCTGCAGCTCTCGATGTGATTGTACAAGGTGATTATTTTTTATCTATGCATAATAAAAAAAAAAAAAAAAAAAAAAAGCAAATATTCTATGAAGCATCCCAACGTTTCCTATTGGAAGCTGAAAATATGGTTAAAATGAAACCACTAGCCTAGCTGTATATCTTATAATGCGGATCTTATGTGTTTAGTTTTTTTTGGACAGGGGCAATAATACTTTTTTTTTTTTTCAATTAAATCTTTTTTTTATTAAAGAAGATAAAACTTCAAACAATGACCGTAGTACAAAGCAGACATTTGTGGAAAAGTCAAATACATAGTTTAGCAGGTACAAACACAAGTAAATGTATGATACATCAGATATCCATATTTTGTAGCCGGATGTTCTATGTAGCTATCAATAATGACTATATTAACGAACATTATATAAATAACTGCAATAAACAAATAGGTCATATAATAGTACACTTATCAATGCAAGCTTCTCCCTTAGCTATTGTGACCATAACCATAGAAAGGAAGGCAGACAGACTATTGACCAGCAGAAAAGGAACATGAAAGGGAGAAGAAAAGTAATAAAAAAAAGACAGAGGAGAAGAAGAAAAAAAGAAATAATTTGGGGGGCTAAATGTAGGTATTAGGGGAAGTCCAGAGATCTATGGGGCTATGAGGCTTCAGAACAAGGTGTAGTACAGCCAGTCCCAAGAGGAGGCCAACCAAGAACTTAATTCAGGGCTGCTACAAAATAGCATCCAAGTCGTCCATGTACAGGTGAACCAGTCATTTCTATTGGTATCCTCCACCACCATCTGCTCTATACTCATTATGTAATCAAGGTGGAAGACTTCCAATGGTGTGGTAGCACCACTCAGCAGCAACCAAAAAAGTGTTGACGAAGTCCCCTCTTTACTGAAGAAATAGAACCTGGGATCATGGAGAAGAGACCAATCTGAGCTGTGACAGGGATTGAGCTAGCTGAGAACTGTATAATTCAATTATTTTGGACCAGTGTCTATCAAGTGCAATAATAATACTAATAATAATAAAAATGTATTAAACTCTACCTTTTAGAAACTAAATAAAAACTTTACATATACTAAACACTGCGGAGACTGCCCGCATGAAGGTGCTCCCAGACACAGCTTTTTTGTGGTGTTTTATGGCCTCTGAAAAGGCCAGAAAAACTGTCAAAGATTATCTTGGTGTCTTTTGTGGCGTTTGACGCTTGGTATGATTGGATTATTTTTTTTTTTTTGGCATTTTTGAGATTAGCAGAAGAAATTCCATTGTACTCTATGGGAAAGAAATGCCACAGTTTTCAGAAAAAAAACGCCAAACCCTCAGCTTGCTGCATTTTAGAAAAGAGCCCTAAAACACCATAGAGGAGAGAAAAACGCCACAAAAAAAGACATTTCATAAAATTCCATTGAAGTTAAGTCATTGTGAGACCGGTCAGTGCTGATGCTTCTGTAATGTCATAACTTTTTTTTTTTTTTTGCTTTCTTTTCCCCTAACTACAGATATACTAACAAGTCCCTGCTTTGGTAAAATATTTAAGTTAGCTAAGTTATTATTGTTACTATTTATTTATAAAGCACCCTTAAAGGGGTTATCCAGCGCTACAAAAACATGGCCACTTTTCCCCCTACTGTTGTCTCCAGTTCAGGTGTGGTTTGCAATTAAGCTCCATTTACTTCAATGGAACTGAGTTTCAAAACCCCACCCAAGCTGGAGACAACAGTAGGGGGAAAGTGGCCATGTTTTTGTAGTGCTGGATAACCCCTTTAATTCCAGAGTGCTATACAATAGATAGGGGTAACAAACAGAAACCATACAAGATCAAAACACATTACATAAAGGCAAATGGCAGACTGGTACATAGGGGACGAGGACCCTGCCTGCGAGGGCTTAAATTTGCCAAACAAGATAGTGTATATGTTTTTTATATTCTTAGGATGCATTCACAGGAGTTAGTGTAGTGGGCTGAGGGACCGGCCATTATTGTGGTCAGTGTAGGATTATATATGCATTTACACGGAGTAAAACAGATGAAATTCCGCGGCAGAGCCCCCGCCACCGAATCCCACCTGCCTCAGTGCGTCAATGGAAGGCCTTGCACAACTCATTGACATGTCAATTCTTTGAGTGGAGAAGGGAGGTGCGCGAGGCCTCCCACTGACACACTTAGGCAGGCAGGATTCCGCGGCAGGGGCTCCACTGCGCAATTTCGCCTGTTTTACTCAGTGTGAGCATATCCTTAAAAATCCTAGATCAGAAACTATATTACACACTGAGGCTATGTGCACACAACGTTTTTTTCAGCTCTGTTTAAAATTACGTCTGTTATTTTGAGTCTAAAATAACGGACGTCATTTAGCATCCTTGCCTCCCCTTAGTGCAATGCACATTATTCTAGTTTGGGTTACTAATTGGACTTTGGGTGTGGCTTAATTAAAAAGTCTATTGAATTTAATAATAAAAACGGAGAAACAACTGTGACAAAAGAAAAACTGTGTGTGAACTACTAATAAAAAAACGTCCGCTGTTTGCAAAAGACGTCTGAAAATAATGATCGTGTTCATTATTTTGACGCCCGCGGCAAAAACGTCTGTTATTCAATACATTGTGTGCATTGGACGTCCGTCTTCCTATTGACTTCAGTGCATTGCCATTGCAGTCAGTTAAATCTCTGCAAAAACGGACGTTATTTTAAATATGAAAATCATCCGCCTTTTCTTTATTTTTGACGTTGTGTGAACATAGCCTGATGTAGAGACAAAGAGATGGACTGAACATCCACTTTTTATACATTGAGCTATTGTTGTTCAGAAAAATTCATAAAGGGATCATGGGTTCTTAGTACACATTTTGCTGTGTAAGGCTATGGCTGTGTGTAGGTTATTCCCACTTGGTATAATAGAGTGGGCTGGGTTGCATGTGAGTTCCTTTGGGCAGTAGTTGTAGTTCAGGGGTCTTGCTGTGATAAGTCTGTCTGTGTGGTCTCAGCCTAATGACCCATTAAGGGCAATCTGTCAGCTGCAATTCACGTTCCAAACTGCTGACACTTATGGTGTGTGTTTACACAAAGAGATTTATCTGACAAATATTTGAAGCCAAAGCCAGGAATGGATTTGAAAAGAGGATAGATCCCAGTCTTTCCTTTATGACCTGTTCTCTGTTTATAGTCTGTTCCTGGCTTTGGCTTCAAAGATCTGAATGCAACATAAGATAGCTGTTAGATCAGGGAGACACCTGAAACCTTTCATATGTCTGTCTGTCTGTCTGTCTGTGATTCCAGAATGTATGTGCTTTTATAGTATATAGTAAGAAGAGTCAAAGAGGCTTTCCCTGTAATAATGTGCATGTAATTTTTTTTTCTTCTGGTTTCGCAGTATATTTTGTGCAAAAATTAAGTCTGCCATTGCAAAGTACAATTAGTTGCACAAAAAATAAGGGCTCATGTGGGTCTGTAGGTGAAAAAATGCAAATGCTATGGCCTTTTAAACCCCAGGAGGAAAAAACGAAAATATGCCCAGGAGGGAAGGGGTTAAGGCTCTGTTTACGCCACCATCATGGCTTCTAGTACAACAGCAACCATTGCAGCAGTGCTGAAGCCATTGGATGACCTATAAAGTCTTTTTAACAATGTCCTTAAGTTGGCTGGATAGTTGTTCCTGAAATAATTGATCCTCTGTATTTTATCTTCCTGCAGGGAGACATGTTCCTGCCACTGAAGCCTTACAGCTGGGGATTCTTGATGACGTGGTGCAGGGTAATGTTGTTAATGCTGCCATTCAGCTGGCCCGGAATGTTATAGGTAAGTAAGCGTGTATACTAAGTAACATGGCTGCTCTAGATCACTACATTAAAAGATGCATATTAGAAATTAAATTCACAGAAGGGGTACATAACAAATTATAAAACTTCACCTTTAAGAAATACGTTTAAAAAACAGTCCCCACATCAACATCAATGTAAACCAAAGGAGCCCTACACCAATTCATAATCCTTGAACATCCACCGAGTGTTACGCATATCAGGGTAATAAAAAATTCAAAAACTCTTACCCTTAAAGTGTCTTGTATGCGATTCTCACTCCAGGCGTTAGTAGGGGAGTGCTCCATAGACCCTGAGCGAGTAGGGGTAGCACTAACACTACGTACTAGGGACTGATAGGGTTATTTATTTTGCCCTGTAGCCTGTGTGTGTTTTTCATTCGTAGAATTTGGATTATTTCCCCTACTAACGCCTGGAGTGAGAATCGCATACAAGACACTGTAAGGGTAAGAGTTTTTGATTTTTTTTATTACTCTGATATGCGTAACACTCGGTGGATGTTCTAGGAGGATTATGAATTAGTGTATGGCTCCTTTGGTTTACATTGATGTTGATGTGGGGACTGTTTTTTTTTTTTTAAACGTATTTATTAAAGGTGAAGTTTTATAATTTGTTATATACCCCTTCTGTGAATATTGTCTATTGGTGAGGTATAGTTTATGTCTGCAATTATTTTGGCAGGCATTTTTTCTGTGATTTCATATTAGAAATTAGCTGATTTATTATGGCAGATTACAAACTTAATGCATGTAAGCCAGGGGTACTCAACAACTTTAGTGAAGGTCCACTTACCTTGGTCTATTGTCAGGTGCAGGTCCGAGCTGAACATTAGTAAGAAACGTGTTTTGATACTTTTCACAAATGTTGTTGAACTATTTACATACAGAATTGATGCTTATTAGTGGGAAAACTGGCAAATTTTCTCTCTCATCAGCCCTTTGAAATTAGGTACAAAGGGGTGACTGCCCCCTGTAGCATATAGCCCCCCTGTGCGCTCTCCCCCTCCCATATAGCATATAACATAAAAAACAAATACTTATACTGACCTGAGTCCGGCATCTCCCCTTCTCTTTCCTTCTTGTGGCCGCACTGCAGCTGTCACAAGAGGCCGCTCTCCCCTGTCCTGGCCTTGGCGCTCCGCCAGTTGAGGACCCCTGATATATATACAAAGGCAGGGGGGAAATGAATCAATGTTTCTTGTGTAGTTTTAGTGAAAAATGTTGCAAATTTTTAAGCAAACATAAGACCTTGCGACAATCCCTTTGTTTTGTACAGAAAATTGAGAAAATTGAGAATGTTTACTGGTGAAAGCATTGATAACTTCCTCCTAGTGCCTTAATATCCCCTATAGGGGCACTATGTATGATATACCCACCTATGTACTTGTATACACAATAACAGAACCTTATTAATTGCAGAACTTTAGCCAATGTCGCTGTGCCATTCCATGAAACATGTAATGGCCAACAAGGCATTTCCTTGCAATAAAATGGACTTTTACTTGACCGCCATATCATTCAGTTCAATGACCAGCCAAGTATGACAAGGATGGCTCAGATATATGGATAAGGGGCCACTTTACACCTAGAGCCACCTTTAACAATTGCCATTATTCATAACTGGTAGACCTAAAATAACTGTTTTTGAGCTTAGATTTTTTTTTCCTGTAGTAAGTGGAGACCAAAAGAGAAAAAAAACAGGAGCAAAAAGGCTGTAGGGAACAAACAAGGCACAAAAGAAAGTACATTACAATTGTGTGTTGTGGATAGATTTTCTCAATAAAACTTATTTTCATAGTAAACCTACATGTTAAGCTTGTATATTTGTTACTTAAGACCCAGCCTTGCAATAAATCTTTCAGTGCAAGTGGTTAAAGTACATTTCTGCTATATGTGACCTATGCCCTAAAGCACAAACTGTTCCTTATGGTACAAAAGGACGTGATAAACTGTAACACTAGACTGTGCGTGTATGGGAAAGAACAATGATCTGTAGCATTTGGTGGTCAGTAGTAGAGTTTGTATGTGGTTGCTGTCAGTGTTATATTGAGTATATACTGTTTACATGGGTTGTGTCTAGGGTCTATTCCTGCAGTTTTATAGTTATCGGATATACCAGACACAGTCTACATCTGACTTTCAGGGCATTTTTTATCCCTATTTAGTTCACTTGTCTTGACTGGAATAAAATGACAGGGCTGCCAGTTGCTAAAACTTGCTGTATGGCATCTCCTGATGGCTGCTATCGGGCAAGTAGACTTTGAATTTCCATGGTTTATATGGGCACACATCTAGAATATTCTATTACATTAATGTAAACTATTCAGCTCCTTTTTATTAGAATAAAATCCTTTACATTTTACAGTGCGTCAACCTTGTTAGAAGATAAGCTGTTTACCTTGTATATTTGTTTGTTTGTGATGAATTCTTATTACCGATAGAACAATAACCGTGCTTGTTTGTGCATCTTGTCAGTACAAGATCCAAAAGGTTAGCCGAGCTTCTATCTCCTGGAAAGTTAATGATTTCAGAAGGAGCCCTCACTACTTTGAATGTTGTTGAATCCTTAATCTATGAAGTAGACTGAGCTATTGACCTAATGTAATAGTAGAGAAGATCATTAATCGTGAACAGACAGTTTAATAGTACGCCCTTATTACCATAGATAAGCATTGTATCCAGCTCCGCACCATATAATGTACTTCTGGCTTAAAAGCAAATGCAGCGGAAAGGGAATTTATCATGAACTAATGATATACTAGATTGTTAAAAAGTAGGTTTGTATTCATTTATTTTTCTATGCTTGTGACCTTCAGTTAATAAATACTGTTTTGCCTATTAGTGGTGAACAGTAGATTGGGTACTCCGCTGCCAATTGTAGAGTGTGAGAATTGCGGCATTTTCCCATTGATGAAAATTGGTTGTTGTTGCAGTTCCTTGCACCACAGTTATTAAAAGTACAGTGAGTGCAGGTACAGATATCAAACAGATTGGTGAGGATGGTGGGAGTTGGACCAACAATGATCTAATATCAGAATAGGTCATCAGTTTTGAAATGCTGAGGCCATTAGATTTCATCCCATTTTAACAATTTCACTTTGGGCAGTCAAAGTACAAAACCGAGGCATGAAGTAAGAGTTCGGTGAACATCACCTAGAATACTATAATCTTTCCTAGGCTAAGTTCACACCCTGTACATAAAACGGCTGTTCACTGGGGAATGTTTAATGCTACCTGGCTGAATTGTTGGGGTTCCTGAACATGTGCACTCAGCAGCTGATCATTAAAGATCTAGGAGAGGAACTGATTTGTTGCAGCTGTGGCATACAGGTATCAGCGTGCTCTTTACAGCAACCCATTCTATCATGTATGATTATAAAGGCAGACTGCATTGGTAGGGGCTGGATTAAGACGGCATATTTCTAATATGGTATCTTTGTAAATGTTTAAAGCGAATGTACCATCTCACAATTCAATTGAATACCTGGTTGATGTCCACATGGCAATCCTGGTAACAGAGTCAATTTTTCTAAAAAGCCATCCAGTTCCCACACTCAGCACCGGTATAGTCATGTCCACTGGCCCACTCTATGCATTGGAGAGAGGCCTGGAGCCCCCAATGTAATGATGTCCCCTCCCTTTGGTGACCCGCCTCCATTTGACTGGCCATGTCAGCAAGGGGAGGGGATACACTGGGAACACCGTCCCACCTCCATTGCGGGCCGGTGCACATAAAGATATCGGCGCAGAGCGCGGGAACCAGGCGGCATTTGTGAAAATGGACTGCACCACCAGGTGCACTGCTCCAACAAGATCATGAATCATTTCTGGTTATAATCCAATCCTGGCTTTGGCTCAAAAAAATCTGTCAGATAATCTGTTGGTGTAATAGGGCCCTAAGGGTGTGTCTCCACATATGCAGTCAGAATGTGATACCAGATTTTTGATACTAGCAAGAAGATTCTGCCTGTGACATTTGACCATTTGTCTATGGTTAACTTTGTATTTCCACTAAATGCCTAGGGAGGGCGGTGTTGCTCCATCTTTCTTTACTATATTGAAAAGAGTCAGAAAGTAGAAATAATTTTCTCTTTATTTTCTATTTAGTATTAATAATACTCATTTTTTTGTAGTAATAAAAGATTGTACATATATGTTCATATTTTAGGGAATTACAAACAAGATATCTAATTTGGTACCATATACACTTATAAAAAATGTGTGTGTGTGTGTACGATTCCGCTGTGGACAGAAACACACAAGAAAATGAAAATGTATAAATCCGAGCGCTTCATAGGACAGTGTGATTGTATGCTATGGAAATTGCATGGCTGATACAGAGAAAAGTACATAAAACAAACATCTATGGACATTCTGTGAGCCCATACACCGCTCTCTAAGTAGAGCCAAGCAGTGACAAGCATATACAAATAGTCATAGTCCTCAGCTAAGACCTGCTACCCACTTATTTTAGCAGTCATTGCACCCAAATCCCCAAAGATTAAAACTTCATGTTACTATATCAGTAGTTTAAAAAAAAAAAAAAAACTTTAGGTACACTTGAAAAGTTATTCCTGTGCACAGAATAAAAGATAACTAGCTGGTCAGTAGGGCTCTGACCACTGGGACCCTCCATTCATTCCTGAGTGAACAGAGTGGAAAGGCACATGATTGTCCCCCTGCACCATTAACTTTCTGTGGGACTTGTAAACATAGTTGAGTATGGTGATTAGCTTTGTCTAAAGGCCCTATTACACACACCGATTATCTGCCTTTACTGCCAATAATTGTCTCGTGTAATAGAAGACAACATGTCGGCTGATCGTTGTCTTTCAACATGTTGAAAGACGAACAAGTAAGATGACAACGATCTGCTGCTGTCTCTCCGTGGAATAGGATCGGTGGCAGCAGACCACTCCTAGCTTCTGCGATCACCTGGGCAGCTCCCCGCCCCCCCCTGGATCTTACCCGCTCACTGCCGGCACATGTAATAGTGGCAGCAGTAAGCGGGGAATAAGGTCAAGCGAGGAATGAGGAGCAAGTGAGCGCTGACAGCACTCATTTGCTCCTCTGCATCGCCCAGTGTAATAGGGGCTTAAAGGACAAGTGCCATGATTCCCAGTAATTGAAGCACATTACAAAGTTATATAACTTTGGTGACAAGCCTTCTTTACCATGAGAACTGTGAATCTGTGGAACAGTCTACCACAGGATCTGGTCACAGCAACAACAGTAGAGGGCTTCAAAACCGGCCTAGACAAGTTCTTAGACCAAAATAATATAAATGCATATGTATAGAACCTATCACCCCTCCCCCTTCCCTGTATCCATCCCCTCCTTGGTTGAACTTGATGGACATGTGTCTTTTTTCAACCGTATTAACTATGTAACTATATATGTAACTATGTAACTCTGTAATATGCTTCAATCACCTATCTGCCTCCTTTCCCTGTCTTTTCCCCCCTCCACCCCCCACCAGGAAGTGTCCTAACTCACACAGACCTGATTACTGTCGTCACCGTCACCAGGAAGCTCCTTCTTATGAGGATGAGTCATCAGCAGGAGGGCTGCTCTAGGTCACCTGACAAGGCAGGGGAGGAGGGGGGGGGCTGTAACAGGAGAAGGAGCTGAGAGAAGAGCTTGGTGACGGTGACGACAGTCATTAGGTCTTTGTGAGTTAGGACACTTCCTGGTGGGGGGTGGAGGGGGGAAAAGACAGGGAAGAGGGGCAGATAGGTGATTGAAGCACATTACAGAGTTATATAACTTTTGTAATGTGCTTCAATTACTGGGACCAGCGACCAGGCATGTGTATTGCTGTTTCATTAACTTGGAAAAGATTAACCTTTTGGCCCAATCTGAGGTCCAGAGCACTCTGGATCAGAGTATCTCTGTACTTTGGCCAGGGTTAAGGGAATGCTGAATGGAGCAGTCTCCCCATTCCCAGCCATTTCAGATGCCCAGAGCATGATATCGCCACCACCATGTTTCACTTAAGCGATGGCATTGGGCAGGTAATGAGCAGTGCCTGGTTCCTTTGGACATGACAATTAAAATGAAAGTGACCCACAATCTGTCCCAGCCAAACCACTTGTACCTTCAGATAGCTGTTTTTAATCCAAGATCTGTCTTGGGGTCCATTCGGCAGGTGATGCAGTTATTGTTCTAAGAAACAACTTTTAAACTTGCAGCCCTGTGTCATACTGGCATGGCCTAGAGTATCTGTGCCCTAACTTTGCACCACCCCTCCGTACCTCCTTCCCACCCTCTTCACCATTAGGAATGCACTGGCAGGATTTTTTCCTTTTCCTCTGCAGTGAACACTGCACAGGAGCCTTAACGATCCATCCCATGTGCCGTGTTTTCACAGGTAAGGAATAGGAGGCAATCTGCCTGGAGCATTCCTAATGATGAGGAGGGCGGACAGGAGGGATGGGGAGGTTGTGCCATCCTAATGCACAGACACTCTAGGCCACGGCAGTTTGACACAGGGCTGCAAGTTTAAGGGTACAAACCCTCTTGCCGGATCCACAGCAAGCGGATCCTTGCTGCGTTTTTGCAGCAAGACTCACTGCGGATCCCAGCCATATACTTTCAATGACAGAAAAAACACGCAGCATGCATGTACATCCCTGCTGCGAGTTTGTCTGTAACCCGCCCCCTTAACCCCCCCCGCCCCCGGAGCTGATACTTTACCTGATCAGGTGAAGTATATGCTCCAGCCAGCCGCCCGCAGCCCCGATCGCTCACCTGCAGCCCCGGCCACCCGATTGCAGTGGGTTTCCTCCGGTTACTCCTGTTTCCTCCAAAACATGCAGATAGGTCAATTAACATTGTGAGCCAAAATGGGGACAGGGACCATCATCGCTCTGTGTAGTAAAGACAATGATCAGCTGATGACAAAGATCTTTAGGTCCTGACCTAAAATCTTTGTCCCTCGGGAGCGCATCACTACATGTAATAGTGTAAAGAACACAAAAAAGCTTGTACATTACCTCTCCACACTCCTGGTGCCTTTCTGTGTCCTCCCTGCAGCCACCAGTGCAACTTCAGAGCGGTCTCTGAAGTGACAGGCCACTCAACCAATCACTGGCTGCTGCTGTCCCGGACAGTGGTTGGCTCAGCGGCCTGTCACTTCAGAGACCGCTCTGAAGTTGCTCCAGTAGCTGTGGGGAGCGTGAGGAAGACAGAAAGACATCAGGACCTTGGATAGGTAATGTATATACTTTATTACATTTCTAGAGCAAGGGCTGCACAGAGATCGCTATTTGAGTCGAACAATAGGCACAGTAAATAGAGTGCCGAGCTATCAGATCTCATAGACAGCGGAACTGCAAAAAAATTTTCGAGCTCCACCAGCAGCTCTTTCCCCATCATGACTTATGGTGCGTTTACACAGAGAGATTTATCTGAGTATTGAAGCCAAAGCCAGGAATGGATTTGAAAAGAGGGGAAATCTCTGTATTTCATTTATGACCTGTTCTCTGTTTATAGTCTGTTCGTGGCTTTGGCTTCAAAAATCTGTCAGATAAATCTCTGTGTAAACACACCATAAGGGCTTGCTCTGATCCGCTGTCAGCTGAGAGACCTTATATAGACCGGGCTGTGTCTTTCCAAATCCTGTCCAGTCACCTAAATTTACTAAAGATGCCTCCAATCAAGGTGTAGAAACGTCTCAAAGATGATCAAGAGAAATGGGAGCCCCCAGGAAATAAATTTCAAATGCCTTAGCAAATGGTCTAAATACTTTTTTTTCTTTTTAATAAAATATCTAAAATTCTGTTTTCACATTCTCATTATGGGTTAAGGTCACACTTACCGAAATTCTATTTTAATGGAAGTGTACATTTTTACCTTTCTATAATAAATGTTACTTCCCCTTTAAGGTACAGAGTAAGCCTGTCAGTATTCTGTGTGAATATTATAATGCATTGCAATTCTAAGACAATGTGTTTGCAGTCAGGATTCACCCTAATGGAAGATATCAGCAGCCATTAACTTTTATATTTCATTGCTGTCCAGAACCAATCTGTGAGGCAAATTATTCTTATTGAAAGGTTTACTGTTACGTCTGGTAACCATGGAGATCGGACTATGTATCTCCCTGTACATGGTGACAACTTTAGATCTACAGACACCTATAACTTATTAGGTCTAACCCCCATAGGATAACAAGCCCCTAGCTAGTATTTATTTTATATTTTTACATTTTCACTCCTTTGTTTTTCTATACGATTTTCTCTTTTGATAAGTTCTACATGTCTTTAGAGAGCATGTGAGCATGGATATGGTATCAAATGAGTACTCATATGTAATAGATATATACAGAGTATTGCAATGTGAACATAGGGTTCTCTAACCCTTAAGATTCCCAATCGTTAACTTAGTATTATGGATAACCACTGTATATTCTCTTGGATTATGCCTTGGATTACGAGCATAATTTGTTCTGGTTCAGGGAAGAAAAAGAGTGCTGCACCTCACACCTATGGCTGATACTAGTGCCCCTAGGCTAAATAAAAAACACATCAGAATTTTGTGTATGATTTGATCAAGCCCCATGTACCTTGTGCCGGTATCTGATACACATGGGTCCCTACACTAAGTCCACACCGTGCCAGTCAGTGGCCACCAACACCGCAGGCACGCACAGTCAGGGAACGGGGGGCCATGGGACGGCCCTGCGACCCCCATGCCACAGGACCAGACCCAAAAACACCACACCAGAACCCGGCCAGCACCGCCGGCGGAGAAGGTCGCCCCCAAACAGCACAAGTCTGGATGAGGTATTGCGCTCACCATAGCTGCTGCAGACAGAATGGGAAAAGACAGGAGGGATTAAAACCATGTGCACTCAGGTGTCTCCTGCTAATTGCGGTCATGTGGGTCTCACCAGGAGGAGTGCAAAACACTGAGAAATTTGTTCTGGGACTGTGCTTGTAATCTAAATCACTCTTATACCAAAGCAAATTTTCCCATAAGAAATCATTGAAATGCAGACAATTGGTTCCACACCCTCAAAATGTTTTTTTATTCAGAATAACATGTGAAACAAACATTTAGAAAGCTGTATATGTGATATTATAAGTTACTGTACCTTATAGCCATTAGCATGTGAAGTATAATGTATAGTAAGGGCATAAACCTGAAAAACAGCAGCAGTTTGTATAGCTGAGTGTGAGTGCAAGCACATTATAGCAGCAGTGTGTATAGCTGAGTATAAGTGCAGGCACATTATAGCAGGAATGGAGAGGATGGGAAACAGACTGTAGGGATCATGAAGGAATGAGCAGGACATATGTGGGCACAGTATAGAAGCACTCTCTGTCCGGGAAGAGAGGGGTTACAGCTATGGAGAAATTACCTCTCCAATCTAGTACCCTGATGCAAGCCCCAGCCTGAAGTGGATCTGCTATGATTTGGAAGGTGAGGGAGACTTCCTGAGTCAGAGTGCAGGGCTGTAGACCCCGCTATGCAGACCATGCCCCTCCCCCCCTCCCCCTCCCACCCAGTACAGGGAGCTCTTAAACCAAGTTACAATTTTGAAAACTGTGAGCTCTTCTTGCAAAATGTTTTTAATTCAAGTTAATTAAACCAAGGTACCACTCTACTGTGTATAGTTTATGAATGCCTTCAGTAAGTAAGGTTATAAGGCATTTATAACCCCATAAGGTGTCTCCCAGAATTTATACAAGATGCAGCACTTATAACACCCTGTATCACATACACCAGGCTTCTTAATCTTTTCTCCTGGCACTTCATCAACCAGAACAGGTTATGCCTGAGTCTCACTAGCGGTCACACTCCATGGCAAGATGAAAGATGTATCTCCATTTACCCTTCATTTGTCTTCTGAGCACAGTACGGCACTAAAAGAAGAATTGTCAGATATGTGCTAAATGAATTGTGCAACCAGAAAGACCTGTGCAGCACGCCGCGCTCCATCTGTGTTTATAAGTTTCTGCTTTCACTATGGGAGATTTGTCTGTATGGGGTGCAGGGGTGCAGTGGCGTACACGAGTGAACAGTTAGAACATGTGGCTCTCCAGCTGTTGCAAAACTTCAATTCTCAGTATGCATCAATGTAAGTGTGAGTCTCTGCACAGTGCTGCAGAATATGTTAAAAATATGATGCTATTTTGTCATTGCTTAAATATTGTATATGGTATGTTAAAGATTTTTTTTTATTTTTTAGAATTTATGCAAATAACACTTAATGACTATATAAAGAAAAAAATATAAAAATATCCCTTTTCTAGACTTAAAGGAGAAGTCCGGCGAAAATTATTTTTTTTATATGTTATTACTGATGGAAAGTTATACAATTTTCTAATGTACATTAATTATGGGAAATGCTCCTATACTGCTAGTTCCCTTAATTTAATGTACCAGGAAGTGTTAGAATTCTCTCAGAAGCAGTGACGTCACGACGAAAGGTGTAATTCCTATAGAGTGTCCAGCAGGGACGCACTATATATAGAAGTCAATGAGTACCATTGACTTCTATATATAGTGCGCCCCTGCTGGACACTCCATTGGAATTACAATGGATGTGTATGTAATGTAATATACAGTGTTTTTGACTGAATACATTTATGAAATACTTTGGGGAGCAAGTGTCCTTGCTCCCCAAAGTATTCCATAAATGTAAGCAATCAGTACATCACAGTAAGCCCGCCACTGCCGCCGCTACCGAACGCCCGCCGCTGTGGACTACTCTCAACTACTACTCTCCCCACTTGCTCATAGCATGGGCAGGTGATGGGAAAGTAGTAGCCGGGTTATATGGCTGAGATCGCCGCCGAGATGCCGCGCAGGGGGAGCCGCTCATCACTGCAGCTATCATCCCCCCTCCTGCTGCTTCCTTACTCTATGTGATAGCAGACTTCCTGCCCGGCCGCCGGCACGTGTGAACGGAGAGCGGCGGCCGGGCAGGAAGCCAGCTATCACATAGAGTAAGGAAGCAGCAGGAGGGGGGAGCGGAGGGGGATGATGGCTGCAGTGATGAGCAGCTCCCCCTGCGCGGCATCGCGGCGGCGATCTCAGCCATATAATCCGGCTACTACTCTCCCATCACCTGCACATGCTATGAGCAGGTGGGGAGAGTAGTAGTTGAGAGTAGTCCACAGCGGCGGGCGTTCGGTAGCGGCGGCAGTGGCGGGCTTACTGTGATGTACTGATTGCTTACATTTATGGAATACTTTGGGGAGCAAGGACACTTGCTCCCCAAAGTATTTCATAAATGTATTCAATCAAAAACACTGTATATTACATTACATACACATCCATTGTAATTCCAATGGAGTGTCCAGCAGGGGCGCACTATATATAGAAGTCAATGGTACTCATTGACTTCTATATATAGTGCGCCCCCTGCTGGACACTCCATAGGAATTACACCTTTCGTCGTGACGTCACTGCTTCTGAGAGAATTCTAACACTTCCTGGTACACTAAATTAAGGGAAATAGCAGTATAGGAGCATTTCCCATAATTAATGTACATTAGAAAATTGTATAACTTTCCATCAGTAATAACATATAAAAAAATAATTTTCGCCGGACTTCTCCTTTAAGTTTACAGTGAGTAAATGATAACATATACTGTATATGTTCTGAACCAATGTATAGCTATTAATATATTCAGCTGAGAAGTGGATAGAATTGTACCCTGTGTAGACAATGCTCTGTGAGTTAAAAACAGGAATCTAGGTTGTTTAGTTTACAGAGAATGGCTTAGCATAGCACAAATATAACCATGTCTTAAAGGACAATTCTGGGCAGTGGGATTTTTTGCAGAACGTACAGGGAGGAGGGGAAGGATGAAATAACGTGCACTTAACCTCCCTGACTCCAGTGCTGGTGACCGCATACCGCAGCTCTTTCTGGCCTGAGTGGGGATCTTGGATGTGACATTCCAGGCCCACTCATCCAGTCAACACCAAAAAATTACATGGGAGACCCCAGTAGAGAAAATGAAATCAATCATCAGTTAATCAGTCAATTACAGAAAAACAACAAATAAAAACAAGACCTGGGGAGGTGGGAGACCATGTTGCTGGGACAAGTTATTTAAAGTGCCAGTGCATCCATATATATTGTAAATATTGTAAATGTATAGTATAATTCATCCAGCATAAAGTGCATAGTAAAAACTGCTAGTGCCTTTTGCTACAGTACGCTAATAGGAATCACATACATATAAACAAGTACATATAGATGGCAATGATTGTTACCAGTATGCAACACAGGTCCCAGTCCACTGATCCCCCACCTCACACTCCAACGCCTTATTGCCTGGCTTCGCACTCATCCAGTCAGCTAACACAGTGGGGTCCTGCTGGCTGAGCAGGCCTGGAATGTCACGTCCCAGGTCCCCTCTCTAACCAGGAAGCGGCTGGGGACCGCTATGCGGTACATGGCCACCAGTACTGGAGTTGGGGAGATAAGTGCGCATTATTTCATTCATCCTTCCCCTCCCTAGCAGTTCTGCAAAAAATCCCTCTGCCCAGTATTGTCCTTTAAGGCCCATTTAAACAGACACACCTACTGAACACAACACAAATGGCAATCCAGTAGGTAGAAGATCCTTTTGCCCACCTGAATAATTGTGAGGCCAGTGTCACAAGAACAATCGCTGGATTGTTTGTGCAGTCCTTCACTTATATTATTTTCAGCTGCACATCCCCTGTTTACAGAGAGATGCGTGGTGGCTTAAAGAAGAAATCCCATGGATTGTAAAAGTGCCAGGAAGGCGGGGGTGGGTGAGAAAATAACAAACAAGTGAACTCACCCATCCCCGTGCCTCTGGTCCCGCAGCACTGCTGGCTGCAATGTCAGAAACCCAGTTGAATGATTACCTAGCCAGGCCATGACGTTGCTGCTGCAGGAGCTGTGTACGTGACGTACCTGGTATCTGTCAGAAGATGGCAGCTGGCGGCGTTGAACAGGACCCTGGAGCGGCGCAACGGAGGCACGGGGACGTGTAAGTTCACTTGTTTGTATTTTTCTCACCCACCCCGCCTGCCTGCAGTTTTTTACAGTTTGTGGGACTTCCTCTTAAACGCTGTTTTGTTTTTTACACCGGGTAATTATCTGTCTCCTCCATCCCTACTGTAGTAACTTTGCTAATCAAGTCTAGTTCCACTAACTGAGGTAGTAATAATATTTACATGGATTGTCTTAGGAAATCTAACATTTGCTTATGTAAAAAAAAAAAAAAAAATTAATAGGGTCTTAAAAATATTCACAAAACATCCTCCCATGGTAAAATCCGATTTTTCAAAAATATATTTTTTAATCAAGTGCGGATTAGTCTAAAGTTAAACCATTAAAATACATGCAAAGTAAATGGTATTAATAAAAAAAAAAATAATTATCTATAAAAAAGTGACCAAATAAAACAAAATTGTACAAATAAAATATACAGAGCAATAAAGCCTCATACAGCTCCATAGATGGGAAAAATAGGCACAAGGCACAGGGGTCAGAACAGAGAATTTTTAACTTTAATTTTTAAAGTAGCAAAATAAAGCAAAATCTTTATAATTGGGAATCAGTGTGATTGTACCCCCCCCCCCCAAAAAAAATACAGATAACATATCAGTTTTTTTACATTTTGCCCCATAATTAGTTTTTAATGTCACTGTATATTTAATGATAACAATGAGCACAATAAGAGCTGTATCACCATTGTATACAAGCGCTGATTTGCTAGATGGGCACTCAGTTACTGAGCCTATTACACAGCTTAACTGTCCTGCAGCAAGGGCTGCACGGACATAATTAGCGATGTCTGTGCAGCCCTTGCCTTTAGTATAAAAAAAAATAAACCTTTATACATACCTTTCCATATACCCCGGTGCCTTTGCCCAAACCTAGTTATCCTTCTGGCTTCTGCCCTCTGCCCAGCAGCCACTGAAAGAGCTGCAGGGCCGATCTCTGAAGTGACTGGCTGCTCAGCCAGTCACTGGCGGTGGTGCTGGCCCTATCCGGCCAGTGGCATTGTCCCATAATTGGCTGATTGTTTTCTTTATTACACGGAGGGATAATCTGCCAAATCGGCAGATTCAGCAGATTGTCGCTCCCTGTAATAGGGCCCTAAGTGCAATTGGTCCCGCTAAAACGTTTTTCAAGTCAGTTTGCTAAATTTTAGGTGAATTCTCTTCAGATTATCTTCCATCTGCTTTATTCTCCAGCTTTTCTTGCTGACGGGACTAAATAGAAAAGAAGATACCAGTATACCACCATTTTTTAAGCTTTTAGTGTAAAAATGCTTATCTGTCTGAAAGTTTCAAATAAAGAGTAATTGCTCCTAACATTAAGAGGCACCATAGAAATTTACTCATGTAAAACAAATAAAGGAGCAACAAGATTAATAAAACATATAAAAGAAAAACACCAAGGAAGGACAGACTGTTTAAAATTTGTAGGTTTAGAACGAGTAAGAGGTAATGCAAGTACAGACGTAAATAAAATATTATTACAGAAAGAAAGTCGCCTCATATTAGCAACAAAAGCAGAAGGCGAAATTGGACTCAATGATAAAGTGGAATTAAATATGTTCATATAAGTCACCACATAGAAGGTCGCAGTAAATTGTAATTTTAAATGATTTTAAATGTTTGTTTTTTGTAAACGCCCACTTGCACACGTCACGGTGTAAAACCCTTTTAACTCCGGACTTGTGGGAGAGGCGTTATCAGTAGAAGCGCGCATGCGCGCGAAACAGCTGTAATCACCCTGCTTCATCAGTGCTTGGCGTCTACTATGTGGCCTCCGATGTCCGGATAATTGTTCATGCACGTTTAATAATAAAGAAAAGATCACAAATCGGGTGAGTGCCCTCTACCTTTCTTCTAAAAACAGTGGAATCGCATGTTTGTACAGTTTTTCTGAGTGAGCACCAACCAGTGATCCCCGAATTTTCTAAAAATAAAAATACAAGTATAAAGTCTAGTGACTCCCCAAATAATAAGTTCCCAAAAAACAAGTCCTTATAGCCTCAAACAGCAGCAGTGCCGGTTAACTGTATCCTTGATTGTGGGACCATAGAAATTTGGCATTGCTGAGACAGCCAGCAGATTATGCCACTTATCTGAAAGTACAGCTTACATAGGAGTTTCCCCAATGCAAGCCAGTAAATGCGTAAGAAGTCTATTTTGTCTGTCTCCGCCAGAGGGGACAGTAAACTAAATCTCTTCGCAGCTGGTGCTAGCGTTTGAGGAACGGACTGAGACCGTCTTGTTTGGAACATTCATTTTTCCTCAGGACAGGAGACTGAAATAAACTGCTTAGCAACTACCAGCATCCAACCTGCCTTCCCTTCCCAGCAGAACAGAACACAAGATGCTGTCATTTTTCTGCTTTCCCAAATTGTAGGAGATGAAAGAGATGTTTCCATCTGTCACCTCCTGCTTCAGGGGTGAAGGAGCATCCGATTTGCTTGTATTACACCAGTGCTTTATACAGCCTGCAGCAAGGAGAGAACAAGGGAGAGACCAGGCAGAAGAAAGAAGAAAACTATTATCCAAGAAAATCAACTTTCTAGATGTGACGGTTGTGTCGGTGCTGATAGGACTTCTGTGAAAGGCTTTAAAAGCACCTTCTGTATTCCTTAAAAATCTGCTATACTCATTTTACATGCATTTAGTATGAATAACCTGCTGACCAATAGGGAAATCTAGGTTTTCCCTAGAACGCTCCTATAAGTATGTATGTTGACTCTGTATACTTCTATATATGTGTTGTGAACAGTATCCTAAGCAAGTATAGATGAGAGGACTGTATTTCTAAGAAGTAAATACATTTAATCTTATTGTTTTCCTTCCTTTAGGACGCGATTTAGCCAAGCGGAGACTTAGCACTAACCATGTACCATCCAATCCTCACATGGACAGCTTCTTTGACACGGCTGTGGACAGAGTGAAGAAGCAGTATCGTGGGGCTCGAGCTCCCATAGCCTGTATAGAGGCCATAAGGGCCTCAGTCCAGAAGCCATACCATTCTGGTTTAGAGAAAGAGAAACAATTATTTGCATCCCTCTGGGCTTCTGGCCAGCCTCAAGCACAGCAATATGCCTTCTTCTCAGAAAGAAGTGTTGGGAAGTGGACGCATCCGTCCGGTGGTAGATGGGACACTGTTGCACCGAAACCTGTCCGCACAGCTGCAGTTATAGGTAAGATTATAACAATATCAACTCATAAAGCCTAAGGCCTGAGGGGACCAAGGCCACAGGGGACCAAAACTGACTGGCTTTGCCAAAAGCAGCCAATTACAGCTCAAATTCAATGTTAGCAGAGCCCATTTTGGTTTCAGGGCCATTGACTTGAATGAGCATGTGCTGCAATATGATGCAGCTCATAGACATGAGGGGTGGTTTTTGGAAAATGGGCACTGTTTTTAGGCTCTTTTTGGAGTTCGTTCCCCATCTGCAAACTCCCAATCACTAAACTGAGGCCGGAAAAAATGTAAGTTTGTTCTCTGTTTAGGTGGTTTTCAAGGTGGTTTCTGTTTTCCTTTTTTTTTGTTTTTTAAAGTCAGATCAGATAGATGTGCAGCTCGGGATAGTGCAGTCGAAAGCAACTGCATATAGGGTTCAGCTATAGGAGATAAACCCACAAAATATAAACACGGAGACACCCACGCACACATACAGACACCCTCCTACCCCACAGCCTCCAAGAACAGCAATATCTATTAGGTTTCTGTTTTTCTCAGGGACTAAGTAGTTCAGTCCTCTGATCTTTTTTATGAAGCGGGATCCAGTAAAATAAGCATACCATGGTGTATACGTTTTTTTTCTCTTTTTCACATAGGAGTATGTGTACTGCCATCATACCCAAATGGCAGAGGTATCAGTCAAGTGGTGCCCCAAAATACCCCCCTTGACAACAAAAAACACATGGTGTGAAAAGAACCTTATAAATCCTATATATCCACTTTAGTTTGGGCAATATTAACATTAAGGGTACAAACCCACTTGACGTATTTGCTGCGTGAATCAGTCTTAAAAATAAGCAGGCAAAACGCAGGTTGGCTTTATACAATTGTTCTGCGTTAAAATACGCAATTGCGTATTTTAACACAGAACAATTGTATAAAGCCAACCTGCGTTTTGCCTGCTTATTTTTAAGACTGATTCACGCAGCAAATACGTCAAGTGGGTTTGTACCCTAACAGTTTTTTTTCTCAACAACACAGACCCCCACCTGTACTTGTAGCGATTCACTGTAGTGTATAGTGATAATAATGAGCCTTCAGATTCAATCGTGGAGACCAGGAAAGATAGCAGGACTCACAATACAGTGTAGATAATCTAGTCTATTCCCATTCCCCTTCATCTATCAGTTGTCTAGAATACTCCTTTAATAATCTGAGACATGTCTGTGAAAATAAATGAGCTGCGGAGGAATCCACCTGTGCTTCAATGCACCAATACCCCGTGCAGATTGAGGATTGTTGGTGGGGATTATTAAACATTATGGAGTATTTATTAGAATGATTGCACATTTGGTTTGGCGGATACATCCGTGATCAGAATATGTTCCCATTATAATCACACCTGCATATGCTGATGATTACTATAGGTCTAAGAGTGTAGACAGAAGGATTTTACACAGACCCTTAAGGGTTTGGTTCTGTACATTGTGTTCACCCTGCTGGAAGTTGAAAGATACAAGGGGTGTGTATGGAATAGGTTGTGTAGTCGTGATTGCCGCTCATTGATCGGGGGCTGTAAACAACTTGTAGACAATCGGTGCATAAGAGCCTTCTCTTCAACTAGAGGCTTAAAAGTACAGCAAGCTGTGGGCTTAGTAGATGCTTATTCTTCAGGCCTGAGCTATATTTACACAGGTTGCATCTGTTATATGACGGCTGTTTAAAGGGCCTCTGCCACTACAATAGACTGCGCTCAGTGAATGCATTTGTAAGCCCACCTGATGCTCCCCATAAGTTTGGTCATAGGGATAGAAACCTAGCACAGTGTATGTATATAGGGAACACTCATTGTCAGTGAGTCTTTAGTAGGGCTCTGAATAGGGCTGCAGTGCATTTAATCATATACCGACATTACATCAGGTCATGGCTTATATTCTTATTATTATAGTGCTTGAAAAGCACTATATTGTAATTCATATTCGTCTTCTTCTTCCGTTTCTTCTTCTTCCAGACATTTTTCTGCGCTTAATACAGCCCGAACCGCTTTGCGTACACACTCCATTCAAACTGCGTTTCGAAGCCCTCGGCGGTGTGAGGTGTGCTATCTATTTTTCGTTTCGATCGGATTTGTCGTTTTTAAGAAATTTACGTTAAACGACCCCAAATTTCCCATAGAAAATAATGGCCCATTGCAAATAATGGCCACACTCTAACCGCTAACAGACAATCTCGGCACATATGCAAATAGCTGAAAAATAGCAGCCAATAGGAGCTCTATGGTATCACACCATCCACAGTCACATGTCCACTATTGGCCAATAGAAGATGTAATATATGGAAGGTCCTTAATGATTTTGTCTCACTGGCATGAGTAAGGTTGTCATGGTAACCGAGCAATGATCTTTACCATTATAAGTACCCAGATCACTCTTAAAGGGACCCAGGTCGCCCTTAAAGGGACCCAAGTCGCTCTTAAAGGGACGGGAGCCATGTCGCTCTTAAAGGGATCCAAGTCGTTCTTAAAGGGACCCAAGTCACTCTTAAAGGGTCCAATGTAGCTCTTAAAGGGATCCAAGTCGCTCTTAAAGTGACGGGACCCAAGTTGCTCTTAAACGGACGGGACGCATGTTGCTCTTAAAGGGACCCAAGTCACTCCAAAAGGTATGGGACCCATGTCGCTCTTAAAGAGACCCATGTCGCTAGAGCGACCTGGGTCTTTTTAATAGCGACCCGGGTCCCTTTAAGAGCGACCTGGGTCCCTTAAAGAGCGTCCTGGGTCCCTTTAAGAGCAAAATGGGTCCCTTAAAGAGCGACCTGGGTCCCTTAAAGAGCGACCTGGGTCCCTTAAAGAGCGTCCTGGGTCCCTTTAAGAGCAAAATGGGTCCCTTTAAGAGCAAAATGGGTCCCTTTAAGAGCGACCTGGGTCCCTTTAAGAGCAAAATATATCCCTTTAAGCGTGAAATTGGTCCCTTTAAGAGTGAAATTGGTCCCTTTAAGAGCGACCTGGGTCCCTTTAAGAGCAAAATGGGGGGGGGGGGGGGATACGGGCAATCTGGGGAGGATACGGGCAATCTGGGGAGATTACGGGCAATCTGGGGAGATTACAGGCAATCTGGGGAGATTACGGGCAATCTGGGGAGATTACGGGCAATCTGGGGTGGTTATGGGCTGTCTGGGATAATTATGGGCTATCTGGGGAGATTCCCGGCAATCTGGGGTGGTTACGGGCAATCTGGGGTGGTTACAGGCAATCTGGGGTGGTTACAGATAACATGGGGTGGTTACAGGTAATCCGGGCTGGTTACAAGTAATCCAGGGTGGTTACGGGTAATCCAGGGCACTTGACTTTGGTGAGAGGTGTAAAAAAGTGCTGGCACCATTTTGGTACAGGTAATCTGGGGTGGTTACGGTCAATCTGGGGTGGTCACGGGCAATCTGGGGGTGTTTACTGGCTGTATGGGGTGGTTATGGGGTGTTTACTGGCCATATGGGGTGGTTATGGGCAATCTTGGGGTGTTTACTGGCTATCTAGGGGTGGTTACTGGCTATCTGGGGTGGTGATGGGCAATCTGGGGGTGATGGGCAATCTGGTGGTGTTCACTGACTATCTGGGGTTGCAACGGGCAATCTGGGGTGGTTACGGGAAATCTGGGGTGGTGACGGGCAATCTGGGCTGGTTGCAAGCAATCTGGGGTGGTTGCAAGCAATCTGGAGTGGTTACAGGCAATTTGGGGAAGTTACAGGCAGTCTGTGGCAATCTGGGGTGGTTACGGGCAATCTGTGGTGGTTACGGGCTGTCTGGAATGGTTATGGGCTATCTGGGGGGATACGGGCAATCTGGGGAGATTACGGGCAATCTGGGGTGGTGACGGGCAATCTGGGGTGGTGACGGGCAATCTGGGGTGGTGACGGGCAATCTGGGGTGGTTATGGGCTGTCTGGGATGGTTATGGGCTGTCTGGGATGGTTATGGGCTATCTGGGGAGATTACGGGCAATCTGGGGTGGTTACGGGCAATCTGGGGTGGTTACGGGCAATCTGGGGTGGTTACGGGCAATCTGGGGTGGTTACAGGCAATCTGGGGTGGTTACAGGTAATCTGGGGTGGTTACAGGTGATCTGGGGTGGTTACAGGTAATCCGGGGTGGTTATGGGTAATCCAGGGCACTTGACTTTGGTGAGAGGCGTAAAAAAGTGCCGGCACCATTTGGAACAAGCGATCAGTGGTATATAGTATATACTGCTGATCACTTGTACTGGGACCACACCGGGTGGTCACCGATCATTGCCCCATGCTCTCCGCCACCTCCGGTGGTGGAGAGAATGAAGCTTTGATCATTTTTAGGAATCCATCACTGTGAACAGAGTCTGTTCACAGAGATGGCGGCGGCCATCTTGGATCAGATGGCTGCCCTGGGAGGGGAGGGTCAGTGACCAGGTCACTAGGGTTAATTCTGGGGACAGGGGGGGACATGTTCTCATCTCCTCTTACTGTGGATTCACGGTGAGAAGAGATATAAGCGTTCAGCTGCGCTGGCAATGTCTGTTACCGGTGACCGCCGTTATACTGGTAATAATGGCGATCGCCGGTGAGGGGACTTGCCAGGACTGACCCCACACTCTGCCCCAACCCCTCAGCTACCTCCAGTAGCTGAAAGGAGGAGGCTGCGGGCATTACCGGCGCCGCTGCACTATTCTGCACCATCGCCATAAAGAGCTGATGGCAGCAGTATAGAGCCCATTAGTGATCGCCGTAAAAATCCGTATCGGCGGTCACTCATAGCATAATACATGTATTCTCTGGGTCACTACGGTTACGGCGATACCACATTTGTATAGGTTTTTTTAACTATTATCACTTTGGCGCAATAGAAACTATCTTCCTAGCAAAAACCCACAAAAACTGCCGCCGCATTGCAAGATCCATAGCGTTCTCATCTTTTGCGCGACAGAGCTGGTTTTGGGCTTATTTTTTGCGGGAAGATCTGTAGTTTCTATTGATACCAAGTTTTATATGTATATGACTTTTTGATCTCTTTTATGATGTATTTTCTAAAGTGGATTGATAAAATACAGCTATTCTGGTACTGTTTTTTTATTTATTTTTTTTACAGCGTGTGTCGTGCGATATAATTATTGATATAATTTTATAGATTGGGTCGTTACGGACGTGGCGATACCAAATATGTATAGGATTTATGTTTTTGATCACTTTTATGTCACGTTTTATTGGGTATAGGGAATGTAATGCATCTTTATTATGGGGGGGCTGTGTTGTGTTTGGTGCACATTTTTTTTCACTTTTTTTTACTTTTACACTAGTGTACATTACTGTACACTAGTGTAAAATACTTTGATCACTGATACAATACATTGCAGTACCTGATGTACTGCAATGTATTGTATCATGCCTCATGCTGACAGGCAATAGCCACAGCCACCCCTGTCAGCATGAGGCATCTCCATGGTGACCCCGGGGACCTTCATTAGGACCCCGGGATCACCATGGAGACATTGGGACCCCGGACGGCGCCGCGGGACATCGCGATCGCGTAAGTGACCCACGGCGCCGTCCTGGATCCACCGGGACCCGTTAGATGCCGCTGTCATGCTTTGACAGCGGCATTTAATGGGTTAAACTGCCCGGAGCGGAAAATCCTCCACTCCGGGCAGTTACAGGAGGGGGTCAGCGGTCACACCGCTGATCACCCGCTCTGCAGCCGCCGCCGGGTGGTAATTTATTCCGATGCGCCCGCCGTTAAAAGGCGTACGCATCGGAATAAAGCCCATTAGTGGCCGCCGTGAAAAGGCAGCATGGCGGTCACTAAGGGGTAAAATGTGACCTGGGTCCCTTTAAGAGCGACCTGGGTCCCTTTAAGTGCAACAGGGGGCCCTTTAAGAGCGAAATGGGTCCCTTTAAGAATGAAATTGGTCCCTTTAAGAGCGATCTGGATCCCTTTAAGAGCGACCTGGGTCTCTATTAGAGTGATCTGGGTCCCTTGAAGAGCCAAATGGGTCCCATTAAGAGCGACTTGGGTCCCTTTAAGAGCGACCTGGGTCCCTTTAAGAGCAACTTGGCTCCCGTCCCTTTATGAGCGAAATGGGTCTCTTTAAGAGCGACCTTGGTCCCTTTAAGAGCGAAGGGACCCACGTCGCTCTTAAAGCAACCCAGGTCGCTCCTAAAGGGACCCATGTCGCTCTTAAAGGGACGGGAGCCAAGTTGCTCTTAAAGGGATGGGACCCAAGTCACTCTTAAAGGGACTGCACCCAGGATTAAAGTTAAAAGGAAGTCACTGGTAAAGGGGTGCTCTTTTCAAGCACTATGTATTTCCCTGGAAATGCAGATCTAGTTATATTCACTAATATGTATACATGGTGCCCAGAATGCAGTGACCCATGGATGCCTAATGTAGCCTCCACAGCTGTGATTGATACAACATATTCCCTTTTCCTTAACCCTTACATTCAGATACACAGATCTGTTTTCCATAGCAAAAATGTAAGGTCTACTGATTGGCTACTATGTTATATATGTTCAAATGGTGGTAGTACAAGATACCCATTAATCCTGGAGGGTTAACTACATCATTCTAAATAAAAGTCTTTGAGAGAAGCAGCCGAGTACACTCACTTTATCAGAGAGTGAGTGTTTGAGTGATTTATTGCTTTATCGCCGGTATCTTACATGGGCATAGTTGCCAACAGTCCCAGTTTTGCCAAGACTGTCCCACTTCTAAGGAGACAGCCCGGCAAAACCATGTCCCGGGTACGTCCCGGGAAGCTCCAGCCCCTGCCAGCGCTGGTCACATCACATCATGCCGAGCAGGGAAAGGAGTGGCTGGGGGACTAGAGGAACCATACAGGTGAGTTAAGTATAGCTTTTTTGTTTTAAATACAGATGAAGGGGGTAGGGATATGATGATGAAGGACGTAGTAGTATGATGATTAGGGAGCAGGAGGATGAAAGGCGTAGTAGTATGATGATGGAGGGGCAGGAGTATGAAGGGGTAGTAGTATGATGATGGAGGTGGTGGTAGTAGTATGATGATTGAGGGTGAAGGGGGTATTATAATGGTAGTCAAGCAGGAGGATAAAGGGGGTAGTTGTATGATGATGGAGGAGCAGGAGGATGAAGTTGGTAGTATGGTGATGAAGGAGGTAGTATGATGATGGAGGGGCAGGAGGATGAAGTTGGTAGTATGATGATGAAGGAGGTAGTAGTATGATGATGGAGGGGCAGGAGGATGAAGTTGGTAGTATGATGATGATGGAGGGGCAGGAGGATGAACGGGGTAGTATTATGATGGAGGGGCAGGAGGATGAAGGGGGTAGTAGTATGATGATATGGGGTGCAGCTGCATCATATGGGCACAAAACTACCAGTATATACAGTCAGTAGAGTGCTATCTCTGTGCCACAGCCTGCTCTGAGTGGGGTGTGTAATATACTGGGGACCTGATACTGGGGTGTGTAATATAGATGGGCCACACCCCTTATTGTCAACGCTAAAGTGTCCCTGGAAAAAAAAAAATTAAAATGTTGACAACTATGCATGCGGCCTTTTTGAAACATAATTACCCCATGTTAAACACATTTTAGGCTCTAAATGGTTTTGACCCGGTGGAAACCTTCTTAGGGTAGAAGGGTGTGAAAACAGTCTAATGTGGTGATACTAATACGGTTATATTGTACCAGCTGTACTGTGTTTTACTGCATCATTTGACTGTCAGCAGTATGGTATGGATTCTAGCATACAAGAGGTTACAATACTTTTTGTTTCAATTTTACCGACATTGCTACACCGCTACAACAACCTTGTAATTTAATTTACCCCTTATCTCCTCCATACATTTAAGACCAAGCAGAAAAGACTTGTTTGTTGACACCTGAAAATGAAAAAAAAAAAGCTTCAAGGCAGACTGCCTCCAGATATAATAGAGATATTAATTTTTCATAGACTACAATAAATGAGTTTCCCAGCAATATGGCTGGTCTGTGAAAGGCGTTATGTATATTAATGCGATTAATCACCAGATATATTTTTTCTCTCCTTGCCAGAACTGCCCTGCGCGCTGCCTTAGTCGAAATATCTTTTTCTAAGCAATGCAAAACCGCACTGCACTAGAACGATATAGTAAAAGGTAGTATTGCAAGATGTCACAGGGATATGTCAAACGTTTTGATCAGAAGGGGTCTCACTCCAGAGAACTATACCTATAAGGAGAATGAATCAGAGCTAGTATGGCTGTGCATTTCACTAGAGATGAGCGAATTTGCCAAAGTTCGGGTTTGTATGAACCTGAACTATCTGCTTCTAATTCCCGCTGTCTACCCGCTCCATGAACAGGGTGGATACAGCGTAAGGACCGCCCGGAAAACTGGGATATAGACATTGGCATAGGCTGTATCCCAGTTTTCCAGGCGGTCCTTACGCTGTATCCACCCTGTTTACAGAGGCTGCAGACAGCGGGAATCAGAAGCATATACGAACCCGAACTTCGGCAAATTCGCTCATCTCTACATTTCACTCCCTACATTGCAACAATCTCCATCTAGGCAGCTCCATTAAAAGGCCTCATTCACACGTCTGAAAATTTTGACTGAAATTTATATTCCATTGGCTTCTATGTGCCTATTAACACACCCGCAAATAAAAGTCTATGGGATCCATATTTGTTGCAGACATTACCTCTGTAACATCCACTGAAAATACAGACCTGCAATTCTAGCTAGTGTCATTAAGTACTTTCCTTTTATACGGATCAGCAAAAAATACGATTGATACTACGAACAAATTTGTGGCAGATATATGGGGGGAGATTTATCAAACATGGTGTAAAGTGAAACTGGCTCAGTTGCCCCTAGCAACCAATCAGATTCCACCTCTCATTTTCCAAAGAGTCTGTGAAAAATGAAAAGTGGAATCTGATTGGTTGCTTGGGGCAACAAGGCACATTTCCTTTTACATCATGTTTGATAAATCTCCCCCATGGTCCGTAAAAATATACTGATGTCTGAATGAGGCCTAAGTCTATGGCACTGCCTGAACAGAGATAAAGTGCCACATGCCAGTGATTTTCAACCAGTGTGCCGTGGCACACTAGTGTGCCGCAACACATGGTCGGGTGTGCCGCGGGGAAAGTTCCCCAAACTATGGTGCCCCTGTGAAACAGGAGAAAACAATGGGGGAGAGAAACCTGGGGATAGGGGAGAAACAGGGGAGAGTAGCAGGGGGGAGAGAAACATGGGGATGGGGGAGAGAAACAGCAGAGAGAAGCAGGGGGGAGAGAAACATGGGGATGGGGGAGAGAAACATGGGGATGGGGGAGAAACAGGGGAGAGAAGTTTGGTGGAGAGAAGTATGGTGGAGAGAAGCACAGTAGAGAAGCACGGGGGAGAGAAGCACAGGAGAGAAGCAGCGGGGAGAAGTATAGTGGAGAGAAGCACAGGAGAAAAGCACGGGGGAGAGAAGCAGGGGGGAGAAGTATGGTGGAGAGAAGCACAGGGGGGAGAAGAAAACAGGCCCAGGTTTTACACTGAGTGAGTATAAATACATTTAGAATCTATATTATTAACTATATGTATAATATGTACTGTTTTAGTGTCATTTTGTGCCATTTTGGTTGGTGGTGTGCCCCGGGATTTTTTAAGTATAAAAAGTGTGCCGCGGCTCAAAAAAGGTTGAAAATCACTGCCACATGCTACTCTCTGCTCGTTCTCATGACTAGTGGGGATCTGAGCAGTGAGACCCCCACTGATTGG
Organism: Dendropsophus ebraccatus; assembly: GCF_027789765.1. NCBI lineage: Eukaryota > Metazoa > Chordata > Amphibia > Anura > Hylidae > Dendropsophus > Dendropsophus ebraccatus. The sequence goes on from NC_091462.1 coordinate 52,135,568, forward strand.
AACTTGTGGCATGCCAAAAGTTTTCTTGATGACAGGTACTCTTTAACCCCTTAAGGTCAAAGCCAATTTTCGTTTTTGCACTTTTGCTTTTTCCACTTTATGTTTAAAAGGCCATAGCTCTTTTGCATTTTTTCACCTAGAGACCCACATGAGCCCTTATTTTTTGGGAAACCAATTGTACTTTGCAATGACAGGCATTATTTTTCCATAACATATGCTGCGAAACTGGAAAAAAATCATTTGCGCTGTCAAATTGAAAAAAAAAAAGGAATTTGTTTTGATTTTGGGGAGTTTTGCATTTACTGCATTTACGCCGTTCGCCCTATCGTAAAACTGACTTGTTATGCATGTTCCTCAAGTCGTTACGATTACAACGATATGTAACATGTATAACTATATTATCTGATGGCTTGTAAAAAATTCAAACCATTGTTAACAAATATATGTTCCCTAAAATCGGTCTATGGGGCTGTGTAAGGTGTCATTTTTTGCGCCATGATGTTTACTTTCTATCGGTACCTTGATTGCACATATACGACTTTTTGATCACTTTTTATTACATTTTTTTCTGGATTTGATGCGACCAAAAATGTGCAATTTTGCACTTTAGAATTTTTTTGCGCTTGCGCCGTTTACCGTGCGAGATCAGGAATGTGATTAATTAATAGTTTGGGCGATTATGCGTGCGGCGATACTAAATATGTTTATTTGTTTATTTAAATTTATAAAATGGGATAAGGGGGGGATTTGGACTTTTAATGGGGGAGGGGATTTTTTATTAATAAAAAAAAACATTTTTACTTTTATTTTTACTTTAACTAGAAGTCCCCCTGGGGGACTTGTATATAAACAGCAATGATCTCTCATAGAGATCAATGCTGTGTATATACACCAAAGATCCATCAGATCGGTCATAGATTGCTATGGCCTGCTGCAGGAGGTACAGTATAGCTGGTGAGAGAGTATGGTATGGGGAGGGGATTGCTATTTACTGATCACAGCGAGTCTCATCAATGATAATAACTTTTGACATGCCTACTTTTTAGCATTGAGCCTCACCAACTGTTTAAGGCAGAACCAGCCAGCGATCTGATGTGTAGAAGTGTGTCTTAAAGGGGTAGTGCGGCACTCAGCAATTATTCACAGAATAACACACATTACAAAGTTTACAAATACAACTTTGTAATGTATGTTCTGTCTGTGAATCGCCCCCTTCCCGTATCCCACCCCCCCCGCACGTGTACCCGGAAGTGTGGTGCATTATACATACCTGACGCGTGTCGACCCTCGTCTTCTGTCGATGCAATCTTTGGGAGGCCAGCCGACTCGCTGCAGCCATCCCGCATGCCGGCCCCCCTCTGCAGCATCATCAGCTGCTCAGCCGCGATTGGCTGAGCATAACTGTGCTCAGCCAATCGCGGCTGAGCACAGTTATGACGCGGCAGAGGGGGGCCGGCCGGCCTCCCGAAGATGACGTCTTTGAAGAAGATGGCGGACGGGGTCGGTTGACACGGATCAGGTATGTATAGCGCACCACACTTCCGGGTACACGTGCGGGGTGGGGGGACACGGGAAGGGGGCGATTCACAGACATAACATACATTACAAAGTTGCATAACTTGCTCCTGGGGGGCCCATGGCCCCCCAAACAGACATACTTTCAGTGGTGTATTATCTCCAGGCTACAGTTCTGCCATGATTTACAGAACAATTGCTGCTTTGCACAAATCAGGGTAAAACTGCAACCAGGAGGCAATGCAGCAACATTAGAGAACATACTAAAGGACCTTATCATGTCACAACGATGTCACCACAGGTCCTTTACAGGCTGCATTATGGAGGAAAAAAAGACTAAAGCTAGTGCCGCCATAGTTACAGTGGGTTGGAGGGGCCCAAGCTTGGTGAACAGCCCGGGGCCCATGGTAAAGTTAATCCGCCCCTGATTACCCGCATACCATTTATAATTTATGCTAAGATTATTTTCATTGTTCCAGACAGCAAACACAAAGAAGTAAGTGGACATGGCCTTGGGTATTATTTTATTGAAATTGTTTGTTTATTTTTTTTAACGTGAACCTATCAGTCATTGCTTTCATGTTGCCTTAATCATTAAGTTATCAGGATGGTCCTTGGTGGCTTCTGCTTGCCCTGCCAGCCTTGATTGACAACTCTATCAAGTAAGCCACTGGGGACCGCCCTGATGACTTCTGGTCAAGGAAGCCTGAAAGTAATATACAGATGAATGGCATATGTAATTATGTTTCTGACAGTTATCTTTTATACTTCTTTCCAGGACTGGGAACGATGGGACGAGGGATAGCCACTTCATTAGCTAGGGCAAATATTCCTGTGATTGCATTAGAGCAGGATGCACAGCAACTGGAAGTTGGTAAGAAGACAGTGAATGGTCTACTGGAGCGAGAAGCTGACAAGTTAATAAAACAGGGGTTAGTTCCAGACACCAAACTGGCCTCCGTGCGTTTCACACTTGACTTTGCTGAACTTCGCGATGTAGATTTTGTTATTGAGGCAGTGTATGAAAACATGGCGCTGAAAAAAGAAATCTTTCATAAACTGTCCTCTGTTTGCAAGTCAGATGCTTTCCTTTGCACCAACACATCAGGTCTTGATATTGATGAAATTGCATCTGTCACTAAGCACCCTGACCTCGTCATTGGCACCCACTTTTTCTCCCCTGCCAACATCATGAGACTCCTTGAAGTTGTAAGAGGTCGCCATACTTCACTCACCACCATTGCTACAGCAATGAACCTTGGCAAAACATTGGGCAAAGTGGCAGTGCTGGTTGGAAACTGCCCATTATTTGTCGGGAATCGACTTTTAGGCCCATATCTTGAACAAGCGAGCTATCTCCTAGAAGAAGGATGCTATCCAGAAGATGTAGACAAAACTCTTGAAGATTTCGGCTTTGCAATGGGCCCTTTTCGTATGATGGACCTGGCTGGTTTGGATGTTGGTTGGAGGTCCCGAATGGAGAAAGGTTTAGCAGGTAATAAAGTTCCCCTGGGAACACCAGCAAGACAAAGGCAGGGTAATAGGTACAGCCCGCTTGCTGACATGCTTTGCGAAATGGGAAGATTTGGACAAAAAGCTGGTAAAGGCTGGTACCAATATGAGAAAGCTGGTGGCAGATTTGCCCAGCCTGATCCTTGGGTAAAAGATTTCCTCCAAAAATATAGAAGCACTCACCAAATAAAGCAGCAACCAACAACCCCAGAGCTGATTCTTGAACATTGCCTGTATGGTCTTATTAATGAAGGATTCCGTGTCCTAGAAGATGGCATAGCCTCCGGTGCAGAGGATATTGATGTCATCTACAACAATGGTTATGGCTGGCCTAAGTACAGAGGAGGCCCAATGTATTATGCCTCGACTGTTGGCTTATCTAAAGTGTTGGATGTGTTGGACGGATACCATAAACAAAATCCAGATGTCCCAAGTATGAAGCCTGCCTTTTTGTTAAAGAAATTGGTTGCTGTGGGAGAACCTCCGATAAAAGAATGGAGAACACAGGTTGGGAGTTTTGTTCACAAGCTTTGAAATTTTCTCACAAAGCAGTGCTGTATGTATCAAACCAAGACACAGAATCTCTAAGAAGATGCCTGCAGATGGGAACATAATCTCAAAATTCAGGGGAAATAGAAGTGTTTAGAACACAGCTTTCTTATACAAGTTATATGAGATTTTAACTATGATTCTCTAAATCATATTGAAATTTGCAAGCATTCCATGTTATGGATCATATTGTATTATGGCATATTCTAATCTTCAAAAAATGGCTGGTTTCTGACAAATCTAGCTTTGTTCTAGTGAAAGATATACTTGTAAATTAAATGGAATTCTATTTAATGCATTTGTTTGTCTGATTATACAATACTTTGTGGGTCACTCAACTCTTTAAAGGTAAAAAAATTTTTTTCCATTTTGGTATACATACTATACTTTTAAGTAAGTTTCTTATATAGTGGTCCTTCAACACAGGTCTGGATTGCCCAACTGGCATTTCGGGCAAATGCCAGATGGGCCGCTGTGCCTAGTGGGCCAGTCTATGAACAGCTTGACGGTTGGCTTCTCCCTGACACAGCACCCTCCCTGCACTGCATAACAGTAAGTCATTGATTACGAAAAGATTAGAGATGAGCTAACCTCGGGCATGCTCGAGTCGATCCAAACCCGAACTTTCGGCATTTGATTAGCGGTGGCTGCTGAAGTTGGATAAAGCCCTAAGGCTATGTGGAAATCATGGATATAATCATTGGCTGTATCCATGTTTTCCAGACAACCTTAGAGCTTTATCCAAGTTCAGCCCCCCAGCTAATCAAATACCGAACGTTCGGGTTCGGATCGACTCGAACTCGGTTTGCTTATCTCTAGAAAAGATGTGTAGTTCAGACAGCACTGTTGAGGAGAGGAGCCAGCCATAAGATTGTATTCCTGTATTCAGCCAGCCCCATATCTTATTTTTCTGAAAAGAGAACTAAATGGTTCTTATGGACAACAAGGGGAGTTTTACTTTTGAACAGTTTTATGAATGTATATTTATAAGTAGAAGACGCTGAGGAGACCTATTGTGCTGTGATGTGGAGCAGTCCACTAATGGATGCAGGATGTGTAGATTTCTATAGAAACTTAAAAAACTCAATCATTTTACCAAATATGTGAAATATGTAGCTGGGTCCTGCCTAGGCCACAGACTGGCTGAAAGGACCTGACATGTCCCGACTTGGGTTCCCACCAGCATTGAAGTCCTCCCAGGTACTTGTGGGATCAAATAGGTCTGCCCGGACTTCTCCTTTAACCTCCTTCCTTGCTGGCACAGGTGCAGTGCGAGATCAGTCTGGCTCCCAGGGGTTTAAGGGTCCCTTTGCACACAAAGATATCTGACAGATTTTTGAAGCCAAAGCCAGGAATGGCTTTGAAAAGAAGAGAAATCTCAGTCTTTCCTTTATGCACTGTTTTCTGCCTAAAGGGGTAGTGCGGCGCTAAGAAATTATTCACAGAATAACACACATTACAAAGTTATACAACTTTGTAATGTATGTTATGTCTGTTAATCGCCCCCTTCCCTGTGTCCCCCCACCCCGCACGTGTACCCGGAAGTGTGGTGCATTATACATACCTGTCAAGTGCCGACCCCCGTCCCCGATCTTCTGTGCCACGACGTCATCTTCGGACGGACGGCCGAAGCTCTCTGATCGTCCCGAGTGCTGGCCGCGTCATCAGATGCTCAGCCGCGATTGGCTGAGCACAGTTATGCTCAGCCAATCGCAACTGAGCATCTGATGACGTGGCAGAGGGCGGCCGGCACTCGGGACGATCGGAGAACTTCGGCCATCCGTCCGAAGATGACGTCGTGGCACAAGATGGCGGACGGGGGTGACACGAATCAGGTATGTATAATGCACCACACTTCCGGATACACGTGCCGGGGTGGGGGACACAGGGAAGGGGGCAATTCACAGACATAACATACATTACAAAGTTGTGTAACTTAGCGACTGATTACCTAATCAATGAATGACACCGGACACTTGGAGGGTGTCTATCTCCCCCCCCTCCCCAACAGAGCACAGTCTGGCCCACAGTGGTCACTTTTTTGGCACAAAAAACATCATACACATTCGCTATGGCGTTTTTTATAACAGCAGAAGAAATTCCATTGAAATCTACGAAAGAGAAACAATTTACTGAAAAAACACCACACCCTAAGCTTGCTACATTTTGGAAAAACTGCCACAGAGGAGAGAAAAACGCCACATCAGAAAAAACGCATATCATAAACTTGCTTTGACTTCCAGCTAACATCTCGCCACTAGCATTTTTGAAGAAAAAATAAAAAAAGCCACACTGTTTTTCCAAAATTTTAAGACTGTTAAAAACCAGCCTAAATACTTTCTGAGTGAGATACTGCACAGTAAGAGGGAGGAAGCCAAACATCCCAGAATAGCACAACTGTCTGCAGACCTGTAATGCTGCTGGGATATAACTTACATCCACCAATTGGATCACCCTTTCAGCCTTGGCGCAGAAATAGGGACTCTTGTTGCTAATAAAAGCACCACTTTATTGCACACTCCGATATGTACAGTAGTAAGGAGCGATGGGATCCCCACCAATCCATTGAACAGCGTGAAATGTTTCCTGTAATAAAATGAGCTGTCAGAACTCCATTCTCTATTCTGGTGGTCCCAGTGGTTGAACCCCCAACAGTCTGCAGGTTACCCCTTATATATTTGGTTCTTTAGAGCCACAGGAGTGAGGTCTTATACCACTGTACACATTAACTCTATTACCTAAATGTGATCTCTGTTTTATCCCAGATTTGTTGTATTGCAGCATTGTTGCCATGATTTTAGAAGAAATTAATTCCTACAATGCAATAAACCATGAACTGAGGGACATGAATACAGTATGTTTGAGGTATTGTGTAAGGGTCTTATAAGCTGTGAAAGGATCCAGGATGCCCTTCTACCTTCAAGGACTTCAGACACTCTTGCTGCCTACATGTCTCCCCCTTACTATGTAGCCTTGAATATATTTTACTTAACAACAGTCTCAATGCCTTTTATAACTCATATATTCACAAAGCACATATAGAAATGCCTTTACTCTTCTATTCTTTAACCCTTAGGTTATGTTCACACTACGTATATTTGAGGCTGTATGTTTGAGGCTGTATAGCAACCAAAACCAGGAGTGGATTGAAAACACAGAAAGGCTCTGTTCACACAATGTTGTAATTGAGAGGATGGCCGCCATTTAATGGCAAATATTTGCTGTTATTTTAAAACAACGGCTGTTGTATTGAAATAATAGAAGTTATTTACCGTTGTATGGCGGCCATCCACTCAATTACAACATTGTGTGAACAGAGCCTTTCTGTGTTTTCAATCCACTCCTGGTTTTGGTTGCTATGAGGACCAAATACAGCCTCAAATATACATAGTGTGAACCCAGCCTTAAAGCGTAACTGTCATTTCAGGGTAATTTTTCTGAAAACAATAAATATCTATAGTACAAGCGATTTTAACCCTTTCCCGCATATGGACGTACCGGCACGTCCAAATCTGCATACAGTTCCTGCAGATGGACGTGGCGGTACGTCCACGGGATGCCAGGGGCGCAGGAGCTGCACTCCTGTCATCCCCGGCGGGGCCCGGCTGTCAGTGATAGCCGGGCACCCGCCGCAACTGCCGAGATCCGGGCCGTGCCCGGATCCCGGCAGTTAACCCCTTAGTGGCCGCCGATACGGCGGTCACTAACGGGCCGGCGCTGTACTGCATTTCATCTCCCCCCACCGTGAATCCACGGCGGGGGGAGATGAAATAAGTCAATCAGACCCCAGATCAGCCCCCCTAGTGGGCTGGTCACTAACCCTCTCCCTCCCCGCGGCGGCCATCAGATCCAAGATGGCCGCCGCAATCACTGTGAACAGACTAATGTCTGTTCACAGTGATCAGAAAATAAAAATGAATGAAAGCCCCATGCTCTCCGCCACCGGAGGTAGCGGAGAGCATGGGGCAGTCATCGGGACCCCCCCTGTGGGGTCCCGGTACAAGCGATCAGCGGTATATACTATATACCGCTGATCGCTTGTGCCATGTGGAACCCGGCTCTTTTTATCCCCTGTCACCATCAATGATTGGTGACAGGGGATAAAAAGTGTCACCGTGCCCCCCCCCCTGCTCCTGGAGCTCCTTCCTCCTCGACGTCCAGGCTGGTTATGAAGTGCGCATGCGCTCCACAACCAGCCAAGCTCTGAAAATTTAAAGTGACAGAGACCAATTTGGTCTCTGTCACTGAACTATGATTACTGTGATAGAAAATATCACAGTAATCATAGTAATACAGTGAAAATGAATGTATAAAGTACAAAAAGTGACAAACATACAAAAAAATAAAACACACACTTTTTATTATAGTAATAATTACAGTTTACTCCCAAATTACCCCTAACCCCCAGCCAGATTACCCGTAACCACCGCAGGTTGCCCGTAACCACCGCACGTTGCCCGTAACTACCGCACGTTGCCAGTGACCCCCTCCAGATTGTCCATAATCACCCCAAATTACATGTACCCACCCCAGATTACCTATAAACACTTCAATTTATCCATAACAATGCCAGATTGTCTGTAACCCCCCCCCCCCCAGGTTTCCTGTGACCACCCCAGGTTGCCGTAATCATGCCAGATTACATGTAACCCCCCCAGATTGCACGCAACCACAGCAGGTTGCCTCTGAACACCGCAGGATGCCTCTGACCACCGCACGTCGCCTCTGACCACCGCACGTTGCCACTGACCACCGCACGTTGCCACTGACCACCGCACGTTGCCACTGACCACCGCACGTTGCCACTGACCACTTCACCTTGCCTCTAACCACCCCAAATTGCCAATGACCGCCTCCAGATTGCCCGTAACCACGCCAGATTACAGGTACCCACCTCAGATTACCTATGAGCACTTCAGTTTATCCGTAACCACCCCAGATTGCCCGTAACCACCCCAGATTGTCCGTAACCACCCCACGTTGCCCGTAACCACCCCACGTTGCCCGTAACCACAGCAGGTTGCCTGTAACCACCCTAGAATACCCGTAACCACCCCAGGTTGTCTGTAACCACAGCAGGTTGTCCGTGTCCATGTCACGTTGCCCGTAACCACCCCAGGTTGCCGTAACCACCCCAGGTTGCCTGTAACCACCCCAGGTTGCCTGTAACCACCCCAGGTTGCCTGTAACCACAGCAGGTTGTCCGTATCCATGTCACGTTGCCCGTAACCACCCCAGGTTGCCGTAACCACCCCAGGTTGCCGTAACCACCCCAGGTTGCCTGTAACCACCCCAGGTTGCCTGTAACCACCCCAGGTTGCCTGTAACCACAGCAGGTTGTCCGTATCCATGTCACATTGCCCGTAACCACCCCAGGTTGCCCGTAACCACCCCAGGTTGCCCGTAACAACCCCAGGTTGCCTGTAACCACCCCAGGTTGCCGCGACCACCCCATGTTGACCGTATCCACCTCATGTTGACCGTATCCACCCCACATTACCCGTTACCACCCCAGGTTGTCTGTAACCATAGCAGGTTGTCCGTATCCATGTCACGTTGCCCGTAACCACCCCAGGTTGCCGTAACCACCCCAGGTTGCCTGTAACCACCCCAGGTTGCCGCGACCACCCCATGTTGACCGTATCCACCTCATGTTGACCGTATCCACCCCACATTACCCGTTACCACCCCAGGTTGTCTGTAACCACAGCAGGTTGTCCGTATCCACCCCACATTGCCTGTAACCACCCCAGGTTGTCCGTGACCACCCCATGTTGACCGTATCCACCCCAGATTACCCATAACCACCCCAGGTTGTCTGTAACCACAGCAGGTTGTCCGTATCCACCCCACGTTGCCTGTAACCACCCCAGGTTGCCGGTAATCACCCCAGGTTGCCTGTGACCACCCCATGTTCACCGTATCCACCCCAGATTACCCGTAACCACCCCAGGTTGCTTTTAACCACCCCAGGTTGCCTGTGACCACCCCATGTTCACCGTATCCACCCAGGTTGTCCGTATCCACCCCAGACTACCAGTAACCACCCCAGGTTGTCCGTATCCACCCCAGATTACCCATAAGCACCCCAGGTTGCCCGTAACCACCCCCAGATTACCTGGAACCACCCCAGACTGTCCGTAACCACCCCACGTTACCTGTAATCTCATTTTTTTTATTGTATTTTAGTAACTGCGCTATTCTAATAACCGATACTAGCTGCGGTTTTGCTCCAGCAAATTGGCGCTCCTTCCCTTCTGAGCCCTGCTGTGTGCCCATACAGTGGTTTACGCCCACATATGGGGTATCGTTGTACTCAGGAGAACCTGCGTTACAGATTTTGTGGTACGTTTTTTCTCCTGTTTCTTGTGAAATTTAGAAATTTTAAACTAAATGAACATATTATTGGAAAAATTCGAGTTTTTCATTTTTACTAGCCAATTTTGAATACTTTCCTCCAATACCTGTTGGGTCAAAATGCTCACCACACACCAAAATGAATTCTGTAAGGGGTGCACTTTCCAAAATGGGGTGACTTATGGGGTGGGTTCACTCCACTGGCACTACAGGGGCTCTGCAAACGCACCTGGTGCTCAGAAACTTCTTCAGAAAAATCTGCACTGAAAATGCTAATTGGCCCTCCTTCCGTTCTGAGCCCTGCTGTGTGCCCATACAGTGGTTTATACCCACATATGGGGTACTGTTCTACTCAGGAGAACCTGCGTTACAGATTTTGCGGTGAACTTTCTCTCCTGTTCCTCAAGAAATTTAGAAATTTCAAACTAAAGGAACACATTATAGGAAAAATTCGCGTTTTTCATTTTTACTGTCTACTTTTGAATACTTTCCTCTAATACCTGTGGGGTCAAAATGGTCACCACACCCCAAGATGAATTCTCTAAGGGGTGCACTTTCTAAAATGGGGTGACTTATGGGGAGATTTTACTTCGCTGGCACTACAGGGGAACTGCAAATGCACCTGGCGCTCAGAAACTTCTTCAGCAAAATCTGCATTGAAAATGCTAATTGGCGCTCCCTTTCTTCTGAGCCCCGCTGTGTGCCCATACAGTGGTTTACGCCCACATATGGGGTACCGTTGTACTCAAGAGAATCTGCCTTGTAAATTTTGGGGTAATTTTTTTCTCTTGTTCCTCGTGAAATTGAGAAATTTCAAACTAAACGAACATATTATTGGAAAAATTTGAGTTTTTCATTTTTACAGTCTAATTTTGAATACTTTCCTCTAATACCTGTGGGGTCAAAATGCTCATCTTACCCCAAGATGAATTCTCTGAGGGGTGCACTTTCCAAAATGGGGTGACTTATGGCAGGATTTTACTCCGCTGGCACTACAGGGGCACTGCAAACGCACCTGGTGCTCAGAAACTTCTACAGCAAAATCTGCATTGAAAAAGCTACTTGGCGCTCCCTTCCTTCTGATCCTCGCTGTGTGCCCATACAGTGGTTTACGCCCACATATGGGGTACCGTTGTACTCAAGAGAATCTGCTTTATAAATTTTGGGGTAATTTTTTTCTCTTGTTCCTCGTGAAATTGAGAAATTTCAAACTAAACGAACATATTATTGGAAAAATTCGAGTTTTTCATTTTTACGGTCTAATTTTGAATACTTTCCTCTAACACCTGTGGGGTCAAAATGCTCATCCTACCCCAAGATGAATTCTTTGAGGGGTGTACTTTCCAAAATGGGGTGACTTTTGGGGGGGTTCTATTCTGCTGACACTACAGGGGCGCTGCAAACGCACCTGGTGCTCAGAAACTTCTTCAGCAAAATCTGCATTGGAAAAGCTAATTGGCACTCCCTTCCTTCTGAGCCCCTCTGTGTGCCCATACAGTGGTTTACGCCCACATATGGGGTACCGTTGTACTCATGAGAACCTGTGTTACAAATTTTGGGGTGCTTTTTCTCTCATGTTCCTTTTGAAAATTAGAAACTTTACTCTAAACGTATATATTATTGGAAAATTTTAATTTTCCATTTTTTTACGGCCTAATAGTGAATACTTTGCTCCAGCCCCTGTAGGGTTAAAATGCTCATTATACCCCTAGATTAATTCTTTAAGGTGTGAAGTTTCCAAAATGGGGTCACTTATTGGGGTTTCTAGTATACAAGCCTCCTAAATCAACTTAAGATAAGAACTGGTCCCTAAAAAAATCAGTTTTGGAAACTTTCACGAAAATGTGGTAATTTGCTGATAAATTTCTAAGCCCCGTAACACCCTAAAAAATTAAAATATGTTTATGAAATGAAGCCAGAATAAAGAGGACATATCGGTAATGTGACTTAGTAACTAATTTATGTGCTACGACTTTCTTTTTTTAGAAGCAGAGAATTTCAAAGTTCATAAAATGCAAATTTTTTTAATTTTTCATGATATTTTGATGTTTTTCACAAAAAACACACAAAGTAGTGACCAAATTTTGCCACTATTATAAAGTGCCATATGTGACAAAAAAATAATCTCAGAATCGCTAGCATATGTTAAAGCATCACTGAGCTATGAGCGCATAAAGTGAGACAGGTCAGATTTTGAAAAATGAGCCTGGTCATTAAGGCCCAAAATAGGCTTAGTCTTGAAGGGGTTAAGAAACTATGTAATAGGTTTTATTTACCAAAAGAGTTTTCTTCTGTCCACACATCTTACCCCGTCCGGGGTCTGTGCCGTAATGGCGCTGATCCCGGCTTGGCACTCAATTGCTCCCGGCTGCAGCAGCGAGAAGCAATCAATGTGCCTATCTCATCGATCTATGCTGCATATATATGCCGCATAGGGCTATGTTCACACTACGTAAAACTACACATGTAGTTCTCGCCGCAGAACTACGGCCGTAGTTTTGAGGGGTGGAACATAGCCTTATTTTCAATGGGATCCCGGCCGGAGCGTACACACATCTTATGCGCTCCGGCTGGGACCCCATGCGGCGCCGGAAAAAACTGACATGTCAGTTTTCTGCGGCCGGAATTCAGTGAATTCCAGCCGCCGAAAGACCTGTCAGTTCACACAGTGAAGCAATCTGCTCCGACCGCTTGCTTCACTGTGGGCTATGGGAAGCTCTAATGCGGGCGCGCGCTGATGTGCCCGCATCAGAGCTCCGCGGCCACAAAGATCGTTTAAGTACCGGCCGGGATGATCCGGGCTGAGACCAGCCGTTCCGTGACCGGGGTCACGGAACGGCCGGGTGTTCAAGTAGTGTGAACATAGCCTAGATCGGTATGAGAGATCAGAGTAATTATACTAGAAGTCCCCCAGGGGGCTTTTAGTATAAGTGTAAAAGAAAAAAAAAAGTGTTATTAGTAAAAAGCCCCCTCCCCTAATAAAAGTTTGAATCACCCCGCTTTTCCCATGTTATAAATAAAAATAAATAAATAAACATGTTTGCTATCGCCGCGTGCGTAATCGCCCAAACTATTAATTAATCACATTCCTGATCTCGCACGGTAAATGGCGTAAGCGCCAAAAAATCCCAAAGTGCAAAATTGCGCATTTTTGGTCGCATCAAATCCAGAAGAATTGTAATAAAAAGTGATCATAAAGTCGCATATGCGCAATCAAGGTACCGGTAGAAAGAACACATCATGGCGCAAAAAAATGACACCTCACACAGCCCCATAGACCAAAGGATAAAAGCGCTATAAGCCTGGGAATAAGCGATTTTAAAGTGTAACTGTCATATTTTTTTTTTTTATTGCAGAAATCAGTAGTATAAGCGATTTTAAGAAACTCTGTAATAGGTTTTATCAGCCAAAAAAGCCTCCTTCTGTGCTCAAGAAGCAATTTCCCAGCCTCCCCCCCCTGACTTCTTATCTGTGTATTATCAGGCAAACACATCTTCATTACAGAGAAGCCAGTGAAGACGGGTTCTGCTCTCTCCATTTCATCCTTATGGAGGGGGGAGGGGCTGAGGGAGATGAGGGAGCAGGAAGAGGTGACATGTAGACTCTCTGGGCACCTAAAACGCTGGATTCTGGGGTCAGAAAGGTCAGTGCTTATCTAGGAACTTACTGAGAGAAGATTGCAGGGTGTTGTGCTGTGCAGGACTGATCCGGGCTCAGTCACTCCTAACAGCCCCTCCCCTCTCCATAGCCACATAATGGAGACAGAAATCCTGCTGCTTCTGAAGTGAGGGGGGAGGCTGGGAGATTGCTTTTTCAGTACAGAAGGAAACTCTTTTGGTTTATAAATCCTATTACAGAGTTTCTTAAAATCGCTTGTACTATTGATATTTAATGTTTTCAAAAAAATGGCCCTGTAATGACAGTTACGCTTTAAGGAACATATATTTGTTAACAATGGTTTGAATTTTTTTACAGGCCGTCAGATACAATGAAAGTTATACATGTTATATATCGTTGTAATTGTAACAACTTGAGGAACATATATAACAAGTCAGTTTAACCCCAGGGCGAATGGCGTAAAAACGAAAAAACCCCAAATAAAAGAAATGCGTTTTTTTTTTTTTTCAATTTCACCACACATTGAATTTTTTTCTGGTTTCGCAGTGTACTTTATGAAAAAATTCAGCCTGTCATTGCAAAGTAAAATTAGTGGCGCAAAAAATAAGGGCTCATTTGGGTCTCTAGGTGGAAAAATGCAACTGCTATGGCCTTTTAAGCACAAGGAGGGAAAAACGAAAACGCAAAAATTGAGTTTGGCCGCTCCTTTAAAGGGGTATTCCCCCCAAAATTATTTTTGCATTAATACGCTGCCCACCCGTAGCTTTCCATCTTTCCAATATACAGTTATTACGGATTCTGCACAGTTTTGCTGTTATCCAGCTGCATTCACCCCCACGGATTGCAAAGAATCATCAGACCTCAGTCCAACCCGACACACTCCCTGCTCCTGGCCCCCACCCTCCGTGTCGGCATCACGTGTCCTCAGTCCCAGCACAGTGAAGTGACTGAGAACACTGATGGGGTGGCTGCTGTTACAGAGCGCAGCGCAGCTATCAATGTCTCCCTCCCTTCAAGCAGCCACCCGGTCACCCCCAGCCCAGAGCTCACCCCCTGTGTCCAAAGCCTCCCGGCGCACCGTCCAGCACTCACCCGCAGCACACAGCCCCCCGCCCCACAACCAACCGCCCTCCCCATCACCCGTGGCATCCCTCACTCACCTGCAGCATAGCCTCCGCACTCACCTGCGGCATCCCCCCCCCGTGATCGCCCACGGCAAGCTCTGCCCCCCGCAATCACTCGCAACTAGCTCCGCCCCCGCAATCGCCCGTGACTAGCTCCGCCCCCGATCAACCGCGGCAAGCTCCGCCCCCGCGACAAGCTCCGCCCCTCGCAATCGCCCGCATCACCGCCAACTCAGCTCTGCTACACCGGCATCCCCAACTCAGCTCTGCTACACCGGCATCCCCAACTCAGCTCTGCTACACCGGCGTCCCCGCCAACTCAGCTCTGCTACACCGGCGTCCCCGCCAACTCAGCTCTGCTACACCGGCGTCCCCGCCAACTCAGGTCTGCTATACCGTCCCTTCCAACTCAGCTTTTGTACACCGACACCGCCATCTCAGCTCTGCTACACCGTCCCCCCAACTCAGCTCTGCTACGCCGTCACTTCCAATTCAGCTTTGCTACACCGACACCGCCATCTCAGCTCTGCTACACTGTCATCATCTCCTTCATTGTCTCAGTTCTGCTACTTCACCATCATCAGGCAGAAGCATTGCATGATGGGAAATGTAGTTTCCTATCTTGGATATAGACCATGTTTTAAAATACTCAGGAGGACTTGGTGAGTAAGGCCAGCTAGGTTTGGGAGCATTAAATTTTTTTAGCTCTTGGGGGGAATACCCCTTTAAGGGTTACGGTCCTAATACATATAGGAAGAAAGTCAGCCAAAAACTTCAATTTTGGTCATACTAGCCAATTGTCTAATGTATGTGGATGCCTCCTGACTCTTTACCAGCAGGATCAGGCATGTTGAATTACAATTGCCTGATTTTTTTGTTTTTGGCTGCATAATTCACTGCCAGACTTCACTCTGGCAGCAGCTTAACTCCTCCTTTTTTCATTCATAACACATGAATACTTGGTCAAACTCCATGTTTATTTGTACAGAGTGAAAGCAAGAAATAGTTGCTGGTTGAAGAAGTAATCAGTTGATGCCAGTTGATGATGTATGGGCACCTTTAGTCTCTGTCACATCCACAGAGGACAATCTTAAAGCTTACTAGGATGGCACTGGATCTTACCCTTGGCACTTAATATGACTCCTGTGAAAAGCTGTCATACTGGCCCTATAAAAAGTTTCAAAATCTTTTACACTTTCTGGGGAAAGAGAACTATGCATTTACCAAATCCACCTCTAAACCTGCCCTTCATTGGTCTACAAGCTTTATAGATTTTATTCTATACTTGAGCTTGTTAGTTTTCAATTAATATGCACCCTGTTTATTGTAGCCAAAGTAAGCCTTACCAGGTAGATATGAATACAAGAGATGCTATAACGGCATTTGCTGCACAATATTTTCCAGACAGCTTTTGTTGTATCCTAAAGGGGTTATCTAGCATTAAAAAAACATGGCCAGCATCACTCTTGTCTCCAATTTGGGTGGGGTTTTGCAACTCAGTTTTATTGAAGTGAATGAACTGCAAACCACACCTGAACTGCTATTTGGTTGCATGCCCCATTTGGAATTTGGTATTTAGATTTAGAACCATTTCTGGCCACTTTGGACCTCTCCAGTACCTTGTCCCCATCCATTGCTTGGTAATTCTTGAAGTATGTTTGGGTTCATTGTCCTGCTGGTAGACACATGACCTGGGACACAAACCTAGCTTTCTGACACTGGGCCCTACATTGTGACCCAAAAACCTTTGGTAATCTTCAAATTTCATGATGACCCAGTTTCAGGGGTAGCAAAACATCTCTGAACCTCCACCATAATTGACTGTAGGTACTGTGTTCTTTTCTTTGTAGGCCTCATTCTGTTTTCAGTAAACTCTTCTGTGTTGAAGAGCACAGAACAGCTTTATAGGCTGATATCTAATCATTTCTAATTTCTACTAAAAAAAAACTATGATCTAAAATGTAGCCTCCTCCACACTATGAAGGTCACCTCAAAGTATGGAGACTTTCTGTAAGAATTAAAATGCTCATCTACATTAAATGATTCCATCTTTTCTTTATTAGATTGTTGGGAATAAACAGTCATTAACCTATAATGAACCCCTCCCTCTCTTCGCTATTTAAAAACAAAAAATATCCATCAATTTCTATAAAGAGTTGCAAAAATTATGCCATCCTAATATTCATGAATTTAAATGCCGTCCTCTTGTATACTGTGAAGAGTCAGAGGATTTGAGATTTTCGCTTATTAAAACTGGAGCTAATCAAAAACTTGCTTTTAGTCTTCTAAATGGACTATAAAAAGACATTCACTGTTCGTCTAATTGGTTGCTATGAGCAATTACCCCTTTTCATAAATGTGTGTCCTGCACTCGCCTTTCTTCTTCATTGTGCATAATGGGCTTTAAAAAAGTAACAAACAGCCACACTGTGGAATATACAGTATATAGGTAAGTGGAACAGATGAACAAAATAGAGTTTTGTTTTTTTTATTTATGCAAAATTCCGCCAAGGTGATAGAAAAGGGAAAAAAAAAACTGCTCAGAAACATTTACAGCCAGGTGCTCAACAAGGCTAAAATTGCAACACCTATAGGCCATGTTCACATGGCGTAAGACATGGCCGATGCCATAGAAGATTATCCCGGCGGGTACTGCAGTACCGGCCAGATGATCTTCACGCCTAATGAACTGCTTGGCTGAAGGGGAGCCGTTTGAAATTCCCGGCTCATCTCTTTAGCCAATCAATGCAAGGCAGCACTGATTGGCTGAAGAGGAGCCGTTTGAAATTCCCGGCTCATCTCTTCAGCCAATCAATGCGCTGAAGATGGGAGCCGGGGATGTCGGAAGACCTACTGTGCGGAGCAGGTAACGTATGCTCTTGGCTGCAGCGGTGGGGGCGATCGGAGTGGCGGCGATCAGAGTGGGGGGCCTATCGGAGCGGCGGCGGGGGGGCAATCGGAGCGGCGGGGGTGGCATTCGGAGCGGCGTGGCGATCGGGGCGGCGCAGGGGGCTGCGGTTGAGCGGGGGGGCGGGCTGCGGGCGAACGATCGCAAAACGATTTTTCCGTACGATATATCGTACCGTCTAAACGCTGATCGTTATAAAAAAAAATCGTTACCTCGAAATCGTTAATCGTACGATCGGGCCAATAATCGCCTCGTGTAAACTTAGCATTATGGTGCGTTTACACAGACCGATTTATCTGACAGATCTTTGAAGCCTAAACCAGGAACAGACTATAAACAGGGATCAGGTCATAAAGGAAAGACTGGGATCTATCCTCTTTTCAAATCCATTCCTGGCTTTGGCTTCCAAAATCTGTCAGATAAATCTTTCTGTGTAAACGCACCATAAGACTGGTGTCGTGATTTTAGGAGAGTAATGATGCTTCAGTTATAATCGTAATAATTAGATTCTTACGTTACCCAAGGTTAAGTGGCAACTAAACACATTTTCACCTATAGCAAAGATCAATGCACTATGAGATTATGTCGACTATGCCAAAGCCAAGCAGAGAACCAGAGATCCAAATGGGAAGAATGTTGCTACCCTGTTTCCCCGAAAATAAGACGTCCTCCAAAAATAAGGCATAGTGGAGGATTTACAGGATAACTTAAAATAAGGCATCCCCCGAAAACAAGGCATTCCACGAATGTAAGACCTCCACTACCAGGGCTACTGTGTGTCTGGTTATGCTGGTTTGTACACTATATAACAAATGTTTGTTTGTTTCACGAAAACAAGACATAGCGCATATTTAGGAAAAAAATTAAAATAAGACACAGTCTTATTTTTGGGGAAACACAGTAGGAAGCGAGGAAAATGGAAGAAAGCCAGGAAGCACAGACGTAGGTGCTAACTGGAACAACACCAACAACTGAGCACAGAGGGCTGGAGTTGATGGGAATAAATACCCTCAGGTAATAAGCCTAGAATTTCCTAGAACTTCTGTGCTGAGCCTTTAAATACAGGTGAACCCAGGTGAAGAGGGAGCCCAGTCCCCCAGGAAACAGTCTCACAAGTAACTGAGAAAGTAACTGAGAGAGCAAAAGAACAAACATGACCCAAGTGCAGTGTGACCCGCAGCAGGTACGGGATGACAGGCTCAACCGCATGCCATTATACTGATGTTACTATTACCTAAATTATGGCTAGTATATACTTTGTTCCGTAGCTGCGGTTAGGGAATTTTGCTCTCTTGGCTTTTTTGTGCCAATCCTGATATGCATATCCTTTTTAAGGGAATCTGTCAGCACCTATGGAGGGGGAGTGATGATGGCTTCGTGCCACCCTTTGGCCCGCCTCACCACTACCTCCTCCCAGCTTGTATTGAATATTCATGGCGTCCGTCCCCCGGCCTCCTGTCGGCGGCATTTGTAGCTTACTGGTTCAGTGTAGTGCGCACACGCTCCCGTGATTCACGCATGCGCCGTAGTGCGTCGGAGCGGCACTAAGCGAAGCCACTGAGGGCATAGGCTTTGGCTTTGCGCCTGTGCCGCTCCAACACACTACGGCACATGCACGAATAACGCAGCAGGAGCGTGTGCACACTACACTGAACCAGGAAGCTACAAATGCCGTCGCTAGGAGGCCGGGGGACGGGCCCCATGAATATTCAATACAAGCTGGGAGGAGGTAGTGGTGAGGCGGGCCAAAGTGCGGCACGAAGCCATCACCACTCCCCCTCCATACGTGCTGACAGATTCCCTTTGAATACAAATAGTCATAGTAAACGTCTTAATAAAAGCATAGATAATCCCATGGTGGAGAGTCTATAAGAGTCCTTTGGAAAGAACCTGGACTGCTGTGGCCGATAACAGACCTGCTTGTTGGTATCCAGAGCTCCCGCTGGTAACGTTACAGCCCCCGAGAGCCTGAAAGTTACAACCAATATGCTAGCACTATCTGTTGTAAGTTTTTTCATCCTGTGTAGAATTTTTCTTTAATGGGCAGAGAAAGCGAAGACAGAGTAAAATCCCATCTATGGAGCCCTGCACTTTATGTATTTCCTCTGGAATAATGCGGCAGACTGCACAATTCTAAATATATAGAGTGCAGGCTTGACGATTCAGTTAGTTCCCTGTATATATTGTTCAGGAGATGCCATCTGCCAGCCACAGATGCACCTTTCTTTATCACACCCATATGAGCTGTGCTTTCTTTTTTTCCCTAACAGTTTTGGTGTATGCAGCATTAACCATCAGCGTTGTTTGCAGTATGTGCTCCATCTCAAAGCAAACAAAAACTTTTTTTTTTGGTTACATTCTGTTCAAAGTCTATAAATCCTGACTCTGTTTCTTTATGAAGATTTGAAGAATACAACCAGTAAAAGAAACCTAGTATCACCACACGTTCAACCAACTTCATCACTGTGTAGCAAATACACAAATCACAGATATGATATAAAATGGCTGTTTAATAGCTGAACATTCTGATCCAGATCAAATACAGGAAAAATTATGGAGTATTTGACATTTTTAATACTCCTTTAGGCCAGGTTCACACTTTGTATGACACCGGCTGTTCTATGACATGGCTGGGTCACACGGCCAGTGTCAGTGAAGTTTATCCCGGCCAGTAATGCAGTACCGGACAGATGAACTTAATTTCTTTTGATTTGGAATGCGGGCACGTTTGGGTGTGCCCGCATTCCAAATCACCATAGCAGACAATGTAAAGTGTGGCCGGAACCATACTTTACATTGCCTGCTCTATCAGTCACAAGTGCACAGGAGTAAAAAAGGAATTTTTGGATAGTTCTCTCATTCCATTGATAGAAAATATACTGGTGATAATAAGTGATAAGGCTTCTGTTTGAGGAAAGGCGAGTCAACTCAATAACATGGTCATTGTAAGCCCAGAACTAAATCTGATTAAAAAGTTATTATGAAAGTTTAAAAAAAACAAAAAAAACAAAAAAAAAAGTCTTCTAAGAGGACAAGGTTCCATCCCTCGTAGCTGCTTTTTGAGAAGGTTGGATCCAGCTTAATGTAGAATATTTTATATTAGCAGAGATTTCCATTCCTCAGACTGTCATTTTTGTTGATGATTTGATAATTTGTTTACTACATGAGGAAAACCGTATTTTATGATTACATTTCCTCTCCTATATTTGTGGTATGTTTCATGAAGCCACAATGTTCAGAGTGTGATTTATGTGTAATTTGTGTATTTGGTACATAGTAAGAAAACTGGAAGAACATATATTTGTATGTATGCTGATTTTGTATAACTGTAACTGTACCTTAGATAAAATGGCTGCCCTGTTACTAGCCTTGCACAGAAGTTCTCTTTGCTAACTTCCGCAGAAATATGGTCATTTTACATATCTATGTGAAAGGGGATAAGCAGCTGACAAACATTTCTGGTGCTAACAATTATAGCCCAATGCCAGTGCCAGTCACATCACTGTCTAAGATGCCATACCTCTCATGTTTCTGTGATGGTCTTTGGGTTCGTTTACACACACAGATTATCTGACAGATTTTTGCAGCCAAAGCCAGGAATGAACTATAAACAGGGAACAGGTCATAAAGGAAAGACTGAGATTTCTCTTTTTTCAAATCCATTCCTGGTTTTGGCTGCAAAAATCTGGCAGATCTCTGTCAGATAATCTGTGTGTGTAAACAGACCCTTTGATGTAGTAATTAGTGATTTAATATTTGGTGTGACTGCTCTTTGCCTGCAATACAACCTTCAAAACTTACACATAGAATTTGAAGGAACTCAGCAGGAGAGGTTTTCCAGGCATTCTGGAGAACTAATGATGCATTTACACAGGCAGATTTATCTGACAGATTTTGGAAGCCAAAGCCAGGAATGGATTTGAAAAGAGGAGAAATCTCAGTCTTTCCTTTATGACCCGTTCCCTGTTTATGGTCCGTTCCTGGCTTTGGCTTCAAAAATCTGCCAGATAAATCTGCCTGTGTAAACGCACCATAAGCCCAGGTCCTCTGGCTTGCCTAATTATGTTTAAATCAAGGAACTGTGGGGGCTATATCATCACTTCTAGGACTTATTGTTCTTCTTAAAGGGGTAGTTCAGAAAATATTAATGATATTAATATATATATATATATATATATATATATATATATATATATATTCTTTTAAATCAGCTGGTGCCAGAAAGTGTCAGAGAATTTGCATCTATTACTTCTATTAAAAAATATTAAGGCTTCCAGTACTTATCAGCTGCTGTATGTCCTGCAGGTCCTGGTGTATTCTTTCCAGTCTGAGGCTATGTCCACACTGAGGAAAAGGCGAGGAATTCAGCTTGAAATTCAGCTTGAAATTCCTCCCGTAAAATATGTACAGAGCAAAGTCCTATTGTGTTCAATGGGTTTTCTGCTCTGTTGTTCACACTGCAGAATTTCAGAGCAGAATTTTCTGCTGCAGATCTGCTAGAGGAATCCTATAGAAGTCAATGGGGGGCTTAAATTCTGCTTGAATTCTGCCTGAAAACTTTCTGCTTCAATTCCTCGAGAATTCCTCAGTGTGCACATAGCCTGACACACTGCTCTCCACATAGAAGCCTGACACAGTGCTCTCCACAAAGAATCCGCTCCTGCTCTGCAGACTGGAAAGAATACCACTTCCCACAGGACATGCTATATGTTTGGGGCCATGGCTCTGCTGTAGAATAAAAATTTGAGGTAATTTGATGCCTCTCTGATGGGAGACATTTTACTCGGTAACATGTCCTCCACACCTGTGTAAATCTTGTGCACAGTGCTGTATATGGAGTCAGCATCAGTTTCACCGGCATTGGTTTGGTGCTTCTCATTTGTTCAATGTACTAGAATGTAGCAGCTATGACTTGGTGGTGACTTACAACCCCTTGTACTTTGTGCTTTGTGCACCTGCTATCACAGTGTGCAGATAAAATTACAATCTAGAATCTGCTCATGTGTTTATTATGCTAGGTTGTGAAGCAGCAGACACCAGTGGGAATAATCTTACATGGTTATCCACAATACATATAACCAATTATCCATGTGCTCATTCACAATAAACAGCTCATTAGAACTGGATTTCCATTGGTGTTAACTATTTGTTGGTGGTTGCCATTATGAGAGGGTATTTATCAGGCCTGCCTTAATCTATAACTTCTCAGTCGCTGTCTGTTCATTTAGCATTGCATTGTCATGTTTACATACTGTAATAACATTGTGGATTTTACTTAACCCCTTAAGGACAGAGCCTGAAATGGCCTTAATGACAGAGACAAATTTTATGAATATGACCAGTGTCACTTTAGTCATTAATACCTTCGGGATGCTTTTACCTATCCGGCTGATTCTGAGATTGTTTTCTCGTGACATATTGTACTTTACATTTCTGGTAAATTGGAGTCGATACTCATAATAAATCTTTATGAAAAAAAAACAAATAATGTGAAAAAATGTGAAAAAATGCATTTTTCCAACTTTGAAACTTTTTTGCGTATACAGAAAGTGGTTATACCACATAAATTATATATTAAATAGCATTAGCAACATGTCTACTTTATGTTGGCGGCATTTATTAAACTATCTTTCATTTTTTTTAGACGATAGGAAGCTTAAAACATTAGCAGCAAATTTCCAAATTTTCAGTAAAATTTCAAAATCAGATATTTTTAGGGACCTGTTCAGGTTTAAAGTGTATTTGAGGGGCCTGTATGTTAGAAAGCCCCACAAAGCACCCCATTTCAGAAACTGCACCCCCCAAACTCTGCAAAAGCACATCCAGAAAGTGTTTTAACCCTTTAGGGGAGTCACAGAAATAAAAGCTAAGTGTGTAAGGAATTTGAAAATTTTAATTTTCTGTGCAGAGATTTTATTGTAATCCAATATTTTTCATAATTATAAACCTATTACCAGAGAAATGCACCCCAATAATTATTGCCCCGTTTCTGCAGTTTATAGAAATACCCCATATGTGACCCTATTGCGCTATTTGACGCAACCACAAGCCTCAGATATAAGGGAGCGCCTAGTGAATTTCAACGCCTCCGTTATATTTGGTCATTTTTGACTGTACCACTTCAGGTTGGCAGAGGCTTTGGGGTGTCAAAACCTAAAAAACACCCCTAAAGGGACACCATTTAGAAAACTAGACCCCTCAAGGAATGTAACAAGGGGTGCGGTGAGCATCTGGACCCCACAGGTGCTTCACAGATTTTCCGAACAATATGGCGTGAAAAAAGAAAAATTTATTTTTTACACTAAAACGTTGTTCTAGCCTTCAATTTTTCATTTTCTTAAAGGGATAAGAGGCAAAAAAAGACAAAAAATGTGTAGCGCAGTTTCTCCCGAGTACAGAAATACCCCACATGTGGCGATAAAGTGCCAAGGGGGCGCAGGACGAGCCTCCAAAGGGAAGGAGCGCCAATTGGCTTTTGGAAGCTGAATTTCACTGAAAAGGATTTCAAGGGCCATGTCGCATTTACAGAGCCCTCGTGCTGCCAAGACACTGGAAACCCCCCACAAGTGATTCCATTCTGGAAACTACACCCCTCAAGGAATCTAACAGGGGGTGCAGTGAGCATATGGACCCCACTGGTGACGGGCACAAATGTGGAACAATGTGACGTGAAAGGGAAAAATTTCATTTTTTCACTTTCATGGCACAAATGTGCCCGTCATCAAGGGGTTCATATCCTCACTGCACCCCTTGTTAGATTCCTTGAGGGGTGCAGTTTCCAGAATGGGGTCACTTGTGGGGGGTTTCCACTGTCCTGGCAGCACGAGGGCTCTGTAAATGCGACATGGCGTTCATCATCCATTCTAGCCAAATCCAACCTCCAAAATCCAAATGGCGCTCCTTCCCTTCGGAGGCTTGCCCTGCGCCCACATGGCGCTTTATGTCCACATGTGGGGTATTTACGGACTCGGGGGAAATTGCTCTACATATATTGTGTGTTTTTTTCTCTTTTAACCCCTTGTGAAAATGATAAATTCAAGGCTAAACCAACATTATAGTGTAAAAAATGTAATATTTCATTTTCACGCCACATTGTTCCACATTTGTGCCCGTCACCAGTGGGGTCCATATGCTCACTACACCCCTTGTTACATTCCTTGAGGGGTGTAGTTTCCATAATGGGGTCACTTGTGGGGGGTTTCAACTGTCTTGGCAACACAGAGGCCTTTTGAATGCAACATGGCCCCTCAAAATCCATTCCATCCAAATCCAGCCTTCAAAAACGAAATGGCGCTCCTTCCCTTCGGAGGCTTACCCTGCACCCGCATGGTGCTTTATGTCCACATGTGGGGTATTTACGGACTCGGGGGAAATTGCGCTACACATTTTGTTTTTTTTCTCCTCTTTTAACCCCTTGTGAAAATGATATATTCAAGGCTAAACCAACATTATAGTGTAAAAAATGTAATATTTCATTTTCACGCCACATTGTTCCACATTTGTGTCCGTCACCAGTGGGGTCCATATGCTCACTACACCCCTTGTTACATTCCTTGAGGGGTGCAGTTTCCATAATGGGGTCACTTGTGGGGGGTTTCAACTGTCTTGGCAACACAGGGGCCTTTTGAATGCAACATGGCCCCTCGAAATCCATTCCATCCAAATCCAGCCTTCAAAAACCAAATGGCGCTTCTTCCCTTCGGAGGCTTACCCTGCACCCGCATGGCGCTTTATGTCCACATGTGGGGTATTTCCGTACTCAGGGGAAATTGCTCTACACATTAAATGTTTTTTTTTATCTTTTAACCCCTTGTGAAAATGAAAAAACATGACAAGATTAATAATTTAGAGTAAAAATTTTACAAAAATTACACTAAATGTTGGTCTAGCCTTGATTTTTTTCCATTTCCACAAGGGGTTAAAAAAGAAAATGAACACAAAACGTGTAGGGTAGTGTCCCCTGAGTACGAAAATACCCCATATGTGGGCATAATGTGCCATATGGGCACAGGGTAAGTCACCAAAGGGACAGAGCGCCATTTAAAGGCTGGAATGGAGGATGGAGGCCATGTCGCAATTACAAAGCTCCTGTGCTGCCAGGTCAGTAGAAACCCCCGACAAGTGACCCTATTCTGGAAACTACACCCCATAAGGAATCCAACAAGGGGTACAGTGAGCATATGGACCCCACTGGTGACGGGCACTTACGTAGAACATGTGCCGAGAAAATAAAAAATACAATTTTTTTCATTTTCACGTCCCAAATGTGGCCGTCACCAGGGGGCCATATCCCCGCTGCCCCCCTTCTTAGATTCCTTATGGGGCATAGTTTCCAGAATGGGGTCACTTGTGGGGGGTTTCTACTGTCCTGGCCGCACAGAGGCTTTGTAATTGCATCATGGCTTCCTCTAATGGGAATGGCGGCCATACCTATTTAGCTGGGGAAAAGGGACAATTCTAATTTATTTGGGGGTATAAGGCCAATTATTAGTTTATAAGGTTGGAAATGACAGGTGTCCATCAAACTCAACCTGTGTTGATCCAGAGGAAGGCAAAAACCCCTCGTGAGGCAGACGACAGTAGCCTCATCACAGGGGAAAAATTCCTTCCTGACTCCATAATGGCGATCAGAATAATCCCCGGACCAACGTGACCCCTGAAATAAGAATAAGGGACAGAATTTAGAAAATGTAGAACCCCAGTGACGTGTGGTGCACCTTGGAGCGATCCAGTATGCAGAGGCCGGGGGGATCAGGACAGGTGTCACACTGGAAAATAGTGTCCTTCCTGATCCCCCTGTTACCCCACACTCTGCACTTCTTCTGGGGTCTCCCTTTCTCCAGTGTGGGGGACGTCACCTGGAAAATGTTGTCCTGGTGCGATATGGGGTCCTTCATATCCAGAAGCGCTGGGTCCGCTCCATGGCTGCTAAATATTAGGGCGCTATTACTACTTCTGATATTTTCGGATCGTGCCGCAAGCTACAGGGCAGCGAGGGACCGGAAGAGGGGGTGCTGGTATAAAAGTTATCCCCGTACAGGTGGTGACCTTTACCCAGCAGTGGGAAGATCAGTTCCCGGACGATCTCCCCACTAACTCCAAGGATGGGGGGGAAGGGGGCATCTGGGGGCTGGATTCGGGTGTCCCTTCCTACATACACTCTAAGGGTACGTGCACACTGCGGAATCGCGACAGATAACCCTTCGTGCATTCCGCAGCTGGCACCCACCGGCGGACTGATGCAGGCGCACGTCTCCACACGTGTCATAGACTCCATTCTATGCACGGGCGGATTCCGCTCTCCGTCCAACGTGTTCATTCTTTGGATGGACGACGGAATCCGCCCATGCATAGGATAGAGTCTATGACACGGGTGGAGACATGCGCCCGCATCAGTCCGCCGGTGGGTGCCAGCTGCGGAATGCACAAAGGGTTATCCTTCGCCATTCCGCAGTGTGCACGTACCCTAAATCTGTAAGTGTACCCTGAGGTACTGTCACAGAGTTTGTAGAATTTCACACCATACCGTCATCTCTTATTGGGACGGTACTGGCGGAAAAGACGTGTCTGGGGGGCAGCGTACGCTACGCTACTCCCAGACACGTCACTGGATGATGAGGATGAATGGAGGAAAGAAGGATCCCCCCATTCATCCTCACTGGCTGTTTTGGTGTCGGAGGCAATAATAACGTATGCGTCCGACACCGAAAACACCCTGGGGGCCATCTTTATACGGGGATTAGTATATGGGGTATGTAGTGGTGTAGTGTCAAACTTTATTCAATGTAGTGTGGTGTAATGTAGTGTTTTTTACGTGTTTTTTTTACAGTAAGTATAAAAAAAATCTACGCCAACAAAGGAGTTGCTGATAAATGTCGCACTTATGTGCGGCACTTATAAGCAGACCGTGGCAGTAGAATATAGAAAAAAAAACACCCTACGCCAAAAAGGAGGAGTTGCTGATTAGCAGCGCACTTTCGTGCGATGCTGATCAACACTCAGCGGCGATAGGGTGCGGAAAATAGAAAAAAAAAAATTTGGGAAAAAAAAAATTTTTTTTTTTATATTCTGAATATCCCTGTAGCTGCTGATAAGTGTATTACACATATCAGCCGCTAGGGGGCAGCAGAGCGCAAAATCCGGAAAATGACGTGGCTGGAGCCGAAAATAGCCGAGAGAAGACGACGGGGACCGCCGGAAAGACCCGAAGACCGAACGGAATGACGGAGGACGCCGCGAACCCGGAAGACGCCGATCAGGAGCCCGGGACAGGTGAGTAATGTACAAATACCTGCTCTGGACCCCTCGGCTACCTAGCTGAGTGGTCCAGGGCAGGTATTTACTATTTTGTGGGACTCTGATCGCCGTGCCACCGGCCCGATCGCCGTGAACGGCCGGCCGGCCGTTCACGGCGATCGGGCCGGTGGCACGGCGATCAACATTACTTTTTACAGTAATGGCGGTCGGTGCCGTCCTCGGACAGCACCGACCGCCATTTTTTTCCGGGTCATCGGGTCACCGATGACCCGGAAAGGTTCCGATCGCCGCTATTGGCTGATCTGAATTGATCAGCCTATAGCGGCGATCGTAAGCACGGGGGGTGTTAACCACCCCCCGTGCCGAGAAGCTATGATGGCCTGCTATGATTTATAGCAGGCCATCTTCCCCGACCGCTGTGTGTGAACACGCAGCGATCGGGGAAACATCGGGCGTAAATTTACGCCCTGATGCGCTAAGTACCATGGCGCCAGGGCGTAAGTTTACGCCCGATGTCGTTAAGGGGTTAAAGGGGTACTTCAAAAATAATTAACTAGTAACATAAAGTTATATAGTTATTAGTACTTTACTTCTGTTCAAAATTCTCAAGCCTTAAAGTACTTATCAGCTGCTGTATGTCCTGCAGGAAGTAGTGTTTTCTTTTCAATATTACACAGTGCTCTGCTGCCACCTCTGTCTATTTTGAGAACTGTGCAGAGGATTCGCTACTGACAGGTGGCAGCAGAGAGCAGCTTGTCAGACTGGACAGAAAACACCACTTCCTTCAGGCCATACAGCAAATGATAAGTACTTGAAGGCTTGAGGTTTTTCATTTTTTATAAAAGTACTTTTTAACATTTTTTCCTTTGGAGTACCCCTTTAATCTTCACAGCTAAAACAAACAATTTTATTGTAACTCCTACTCTCCTGTTCCAATTGCTGCTGTAAATGTTACACTTTTTTAATATACTTTTCCATCTACCTACACTAATTATAGTCAGTGTGTACCTTTGGGCTGTGCACATTTTTGCATCTAAAACTCCAGAAAGGTAATATATGTTTAAACCTGCTGTACAATGCATTATGCAGTATTATTTCTACACTACATGGAAGAAATGTAATTTATTGTCTGGCGCTTTGGTTGAGTTTGTACTAAATGTTTTCCTGGGCCTATTATCAGTCTGAGCTCATTACTTCAGCCCTGATTTACCTATTGTTGTGTGGCTGTATCTTTCTTGCTGTGCACATCACTGTGAAGACTGCACCACGGTATTATGTCTTGTATTATTGTCGCACAATTTGTACCTATAATAGTTCTTTTTTTTTTTACTAAACAGCCAAGTTGAGAATGTTGACAAGGACTGCATCCTATCCTTGTTCAACATATCTTGCAGAGTGACTAGAGATGCTCGTCCGACCTTGGTACTCGTTCGAGTATTAGGGTACTCAATGGTGCTCGTTACTCAGACAAGCTTCTCGTAATACTTTAGACAATGGCATCTTCCTCTTCCTGCATGTGTGGCAACTTTTTTTCAGCCAATTATCATGCAGGAGAGTCTTTGGGAGCTCGTATCATCACGGGGGAACCCTGCATGTCGATAGCAGTGATTGGCTGGCCCGATCAGATGACCTGGGCACTTAAGAATCAGGTCCGCAATGCTCGCTTCAGAGGCAGGCTGGATGAGCATAGGGAGAGAGCTGCTGTCTGTCAGGGAGAGTGTTAGGCAGGGAATTAGTGTGCGGTAAGGGTGCGTGCACACTACGGTATAGGCTTGTAAAGGCCGCTGCGGATTTCGTCGCTGGACCCTGCTGGCAGCAGCACACATCTTTGCCCGTGCCATAAAGACCATTTTATGGCCGGGCTGATTCCGCCGTCCGCCGAAAGAATTGACATGTCTATTCTTCCAACCGACGGCGGAATCCGTCTGTGCCTAGAATGGAGTCTATGGCACAGGCGGAGATGCGCGCCCGTGAGCAGGGGCCAGCGACGAAATCTGCAGCAGACTTTACGCGCGTATTCAATAGTGTGCACGCACCGTTAGGCTATGTTCACACAACGTGTGAGACAGGCCGTTCCGTGACCCCGGCCGGATGATCTTTCCGGCTGCAGTGTTCCGATGCGGGCACATCAGCACGCGCCCCCATCAAAACCTCCCACAGCATACATTGTGTGAACTGACAGGGTTTCCTACGGCCGCAATTCATTGAATTGCAGCCGCAGAAAACTGACATGTCAGTTATTTGCGGCCCCGTACGGGATCCCGGCCGGAGCGTATACAATGTGTATACGCTCCAGCCGGGATCCCACAGAAGATAAGGCTATGTCCACACCGCACAAAGTACGGCCGTTGTTGCCGATGGCAACAATGGCCGTACTTTTACATAGTGTAAACATAGCCTTAGGCAGAAATCCGACACGAAGAACCCAACAGTCCTAATGGGCCTATTACACGGGTCGTATAGAGGAGCAAACGAGCGCTCTCAGCGCTCGTTTGCTCCTCGTTCCCCGCTCGCTGCCGCCGCTATTCAACGCGGCTGCAGCGAGCGGGTGAGTGCGGGAGGGGGCGGCGGGGAGCTGCGGGGGGGGCTGCCCGGGGGATCGCTGATCGTCCGGGCAGCCCATAGGATATAGCAGCGTCTGCTGCCGACGCTCCTATTCAACGGAGCGCCGGCAGCAGATCGCTGCTATATCAGTCGCTTGTTTTTCAACATGTTGAAAAACAAGCGACTGCAACGATCAGCCGACATGAACGATGTCGGCTGATCGTTGCACTCTATTCCACGGGACGATTATCGTCCGTAGCGGCCGATATCGGCTGAATACGAACGATAATCGTTCCGTGGAATAGGGCCTTAAGTCCAAAGGGCTTAAAATTATTAAAACATATTTTTTTGTTGCTACTCTTGGCTGCTGGCTTGGACTTGTAGTGCAGCTGTCAGTACTCAATTTGTCCTGTTGCTGACATTCTCCTGGCTGGCTGGGATCTGTACTTCAGCTATACCTATTGTGACAATTGGGGGGTTACTCACTCGCTGGGATCACCATCTCCTGGGCCTGAGACGGTTGGCACATCACAAATTGCAGTCCAGTCAGTGCTGTATGCTTTATACTGACCTCAGTCAGTATAAACACAAGACATAGGCAACACTGCCAAAATAAAACCTAGGCCGTCTAGCCACTGACTAACACCACAGCTTCCCTAGCTGTTACTTATGAGCCTAATGCTTATTACCACCAGCTCCACTGGTCTCACCCAGACTTGTCTGCAGCTCCCACAGGCCTAGCGCTGCCTGTTTTCTCCCACCCTGGGAGTCTTCACCTGGGAGCCCTCACCTGGGAAGCTTTGGAGTCTCTAATAGAGCTCCACCAGGTGGTTTCAGAGCCTCATTAGCTCTTGGACTGGAGTGGAGTATCTGGACCAGGAGCTTCACCTGAACTCCAATTCCCACTCCAGAGGCATAGAACTGCCTCTTACAGCCCCACCATGCCACACTATCCTTACCGTGCTGTGTCCTGTGCACGTGGTACTTTTAAAATAAAACATAAAAAAGCACCAGTTACACACATACTCTATACATCTATCCCCAAGATAGACATCAATCAACTCAGGAGATTACTGACCCGACAGTGAACAGATTTTGGAGCGAGGGAGGAGGTACAGGAACGTGGGGGAGAGAGCCAAAAGCCAATAATCTGGCGTAATGTTGCGATTAGCCAGCCCCAGAGGGGTCTATGCATGCTGCCCCTGCTGTTTCCTGTCCATTTCAGTGTTGTTTCCATAATTTTCTGAGGTTTCCAGGTTTTCACGCAACCTTCCCTGTGCAGAGCTTTGGTCCCCGGCAAAAATGTGAAACGAGCACCCGAGCATCGGGAAATATTCGTCTCGAGTATCAAGTACTGGAGCATTTTAGTACTCGCTCATCTCTACATTTGACCTTTTTTTATCAAAAAGAAAAATTTCCCCTATGATGGATCTGTGTACTCCAGTGCATCCAGGTGGTTGGTCTAACTCTCTTTTCATATGTTAAGATGTAAAGAAAAATGAACCTAATCAATCTAATCATGGGCCACTTGACTGATTTACTTTATTGATGAATGTTGGTTCTAACCCAACAATGGTAAATCCTTTCCTGCTAATGCGTTGCTTTTATTTCTAAGTCAATACACAATCAATGGTGTGAGCAGCTGCTTTGGGTCTTGTATCATTAAAAATAACTTTTGACATGTCATCAGGCTTGTTTTCATTAGGCATGTTAAAAGGTATTGATCACAGCGGGTCTTACTGCTGAGACCCACTGTGATCGGGGGATATAGCCAGGGACAATGCGGCAGCAGAGTGATCCACTCCCAGTCCGGTCACTTTTTCCAACAATGTAGTCTAATTGTTAGAATTGACCAGTATAGATATACAGCCGGGGAGTGTATCGCACTGTTGCCACTTTCTCTCCCTGACTATATCTCCCGATCACAGCAGACCTTTTTTGATCAATAACTTTTGACATACCTTATGACATGTCAAAAGTTATTTTTCATGACAGTGACTCTTTAATACAGTAGAGAAGAATGCATTTAATAGATTGGCCTTTTCACCATCCTCCTCCACCACTTCATGAAATTGTTATGCCTTGACAACTTCCTGTTTGTCAAGGCAATAAAATTTCATGCAGTGGTGGAGGGGGTGGGAAAGAGGCCAAGCTATTAAATGCCCTCTTCTCTACTGTATTTATCCAGGAAAGTAGTACAGTAAATGTTGAAATTAATGGGATAATGTAAATTCTCCATGAAATGTTTCCTGCTTAGGAAATACAGTACCACCTTAAAAAACTAAAATACACAAATCACCAGGTCCAGGGGGCATCCAGCCCTGAGTTCTACAGGAATTAAGTACCATGATTGATAGACCCTTTTTCCCTAATATTTAAAGATTCATTATCATGGGTTTATGAAGGAAACATCCTGATAAAGTAACCTGATCAGTTTGTATGGCAGCAGCAGTTCAAGACTGTACTAGTGTATGACTGTTGTGTGGATGTTGGTTATCTAAACCATACAAAGGTATTTCTTAATGTGGCACATAAATGGGTTTCAAAAGTTAGAGTGCTGGGACTTTGAGGAAAAAATGTGTTAAGGGGATAGCAACTGGCTCAGTTATAGCAGTTACTGATAGAACATATTCTAGTTGTGTTACAGATACAGTAGGGTACTGCAGGCAGTATCGGTCTGGCCCACCAGAGGACTGGAGAATGCTCCCGTGGGCCCCCAGCTTTAAAACCTGCACAAACACTGACTGACATGTCATTTCCCTCTGGTTCTTCATTGGTGGGCCCCCAGGATACTCCAGTCCAACACTGACTACAGGAGTTTGTAGTGTGCTCTCTCCATTATACTATGCTCTTTAATGACATTCTAAAGGAAATTCAAAGCTGAATTGTAATATTTGCAGATGCCATTAACATGCAATACTGCTGCAAACAGTGATTTTCTTTTCATAGCATTTCCTGCAGGGGACACATCATCAGAAAACAGCTGAGAGGGATTCGGGCCCTAGAGTATGCATTCTTCTTCATTTTTACTAGAGATGAGCGAACCCGAACCTCGGCAGGTTCGCTAATCTCTAATTTTTACCCTGCCCCCAGCCAGATAATTTTTTTTTAAGCCCAGACAACCTCTTTAAAGGGGTTGTTGTTCAACCAGAATGTATGGAGCAGCGGTCACGTGTACACTGCTGATACATTCAGCCTCGAGAGTTAGATCCCTTTTAATTGCCACTGCATTGTTGGACACAAAACTTTCTTGCCCTAACTTGGTGCATCTGAAGAAGAAAATATTGGTCTAATGACAAAGCTCTATTCTGCAAAGCTAACCACTCTTGGTGAAAGTTGGACCAGCTTGACATACAATATTTTTTAGCATTACTGAAGTCATACTGTAGTATGAATGGCGCCCGGCCTTATTACACTGGTACAGAGGATTAGGTAAATAGTGAAAAAAAATAAAATAAAAAACAGGGTACTTTTTACTCAGCGCTGCCCAAGGAAGACATCCAAGAATTGCCAGATAGAATAAAGATGCAATTTATTCATAAAAAGCAAAGAAATGGACGCGTTTCGGGAACAAGCAGGTCCCCTTTCTCGAAATGAGGTGCATCTATGCAGTCTGTATTTTCATGAGTAGACTTAGGGAGAGAGAAACTTTTATAATAGGGACACTTAAATTTAGATGATAGGTTCTCTTTAAAGAATTCAAGCTGTCAGAAAAGCCCAAGGAGGAGCAGCAAAGGGATAATTTTTCTTTGTCATTAATCTTTATGTCTTTGAGGTAAGTTTCATGAAGCCAGAATGTTCACCTATTAAACAACATTATTTTATTATTTGCAAAAGGAGTCCATCCATAATTTTTGCCACAGGTTTTAAAAAGTTGATGGACTATGGGAGGAATTTCACACGCACACATGGGGGGATTAAACATATTAAATCACCTTTGTTGTACTGCCCAGAATATTTGTCCAAAGGAAGAAAAGGCAATAAACGTGGCAAGGCTTGTGTCGTGCCATGGTGTTGCCCTGCATTTCCTTTCTGTAAATTGGGTTCATTTGTCATGTACAGAGAATCCTCCTTTGGAATAAAGCCTAAGGCTGCAGTGCATTCAGACATCAAGACTTGCCATTCTACTACAGTGACAAGTTACCCTTTAAACTATGTTGCACTGTATTTTTAGCTCCGTTCCTTTTTATCTCTAATAATGAGTAGCAGTTCAGCATATTGTAGTTGACATGAAAGGTTAATCGTGAGGGTCAATGTTAGAAACTCATCTCTGAAGTTAAACTGAAAACAATGTTCATTACTTTGAAACAAGTGATAAATATAAAGTTTCTTATGGCCACAATGACAGTCACATCAGTGTATGGTAAATGGTTACCTGGCCCTATGGGTGACACGACACTTTGGTGGCAACACTGGCATTGCTTAGTTTACTGCCTCAATGTAGACCAATGGAATTGCAATATTGAAGGATGGAAGCAGTGGAAAAAGGTGGCGCACAACAAACAATGAAACTCTGTTGGGATTGAAAGAATATGTAATTTTTCATAAATTATTGCTCTTGCTGAATGAATAATTTGTATCACACATGTGCGGCAGAAACTAAATATCAGTTTTATCAAGATGGTGATGTGCATTCCAAGCTGGCTTGAACAGAGAGTGATCTGAAGGGGTTTACTGTCAACACAATGAGTCCTGCATTGGTTTGCACACATAAATAAATGAAACCTTTTTTCCTTGGCAAGCTGAGTGATCTAGGCCAAATAGGATTTTAGCAACCTGTGCATAGTGCTGGTGCTCAATCCTTAAGATCATTTGTTTAATTCTTGCCCAAATGGATAGGGATGAAGGAAATTAACAAGGAGTTAAGCATTGTTCCACATGTTTATGCAGTGTCCCAGAACAGAGTATTTATTTGCCACTTTATCTCTGCACCTTTATTATAGCCAGTTCTGTTCTGGAAAGCTATGGTCCACTGCAAACTGTGTGTATCGTGTCACCTCTCTCAGTATTCAGGTCTGCTCTTCCATTCATTTCTTGTATGCATATTCAGTTATCAGTGCCTAAGGGTATTATGTCGCCCCCAGTGTTCAAGTATGGTACTTCTCATGTATATTTGGTCCTATATGTCCTAATGGTGTGATGATGCAATGGCTGGATGTCACTTGACTGCCCCTGCTTCCATGGTAACCCCAATGGCCATCGAGCTTTGGCTGAGGATACCATGTGACTTCCTCTCTACCTCAGTCTGGTCTTCCACCTTCAGGGGGACAGGTTGTGTGGGTGTGTCCTCCCTCCCCTGTCAGGAGAGAGGTACGTGTGCTCTGCTGCTCCAGTTCCACAAGAAGTGTTCCTGGCTGTGTTCTATTCTCAAGTCCTCAAGATTCTCATCCTAACCACAAGATCTAGGTGCCGTTCTTCAGTCATTCCTCTCATCATCTTCTCTAATAATCAACAGCAAGTATTCATCTCAGTTTCATACCGCCCAGCATCTTATCCTCAGTCTCACTACTACTCCCATCATTCAGTACGCTATCATCACAGCCTGTTGCAGCATAACCTATTACTCTGCCTTATCCAAGTCTGCCTTATACCCGGTTGCATCCGGAGAGACTGTTGCTACTAGTTACCACCGTTATAATAAATACACAACTACTGTTGTTTCTGAATGTTGGCATTGGTGTAATTATTGGTGCCCTGACTAAGGACAACAAAGAATTGCTCGGGCTCCGCATGGTCAGGTTCCTGCTGGTTAGCTGCATCCCCTCGTGCCATAACTGTGCCATAACATCTGGCAGGCAGCTGCCTGGGATCCTACCGGGTACTACCATCTACCACTACTCTCCGCGGAGTGCCCAACGCATTTATTCATATGGTAATGGTCAACATGTGGAACAATGTGTTTCGGAGGCCCGGTGTTGTCTTACATTCTTCAACTTGCAGAGACTTTCCTAACCCTGAAGCCCGTATTCCACGGGTCGTTGGAGGAGCAAACGAGCGCTGTCAGCGCTCGTTTGCTCCTCGTTCGCCGCTCGCTGCCGCCGCTATTCAACGCGCCTGCAGCGAGCGGGTAAGTGCGGGAGGGGGCGGCGGGGAGCTGCGGGGGGTCTGCCCGGGGGATCGCTAGATCGTCCGGGCAGCCCATAGGATATAGCAGCATCTGCTGCCGACGCTCCTATTCAACGGAGCGACGGCAGCAGATCGCTGCTATATCAGTCGCTTGTTTTTCAACATGTTGAAAAACAAGCGACTGCAACGATCAGCCGACATGAACGATGTCGGCTGATCGTTGCACTCTATTCCACGGAACGATTATCGTCCGTAGCGGTCGATATCGTCCGAAAACGAACGATAATCGCTCCGTGGAATAGGGCCTTGACTGAGAGTCAGTGACATCATAGGGGCAGGCTGTCTGGATTAGTTCATTAGTAAAGGGTCCTGTTCATACCACAATTTGTTGTCCAAATGTGGAAAAGTGCAGTATCAGCATTTTTAAACCAAAAAACAAGCAAGCTAGTAGATCCCACCTGGATGGTCAACTTGCGTCCGCCGGTGCTACTCACTATTATGTGTAGAGAAATACCTTCCAAAGAAATTCAAGTGTCACACATGAAGTCCACACCTGGGCTTCAGACAACAATGGCGTACACTGAAAACTTGCCAATCCAACTAATGATGGCATTACAAGTCTCAGCTATCCCTCTCCAGCATAAGATATCATAAAAATGTTCCTACCTGGGTTATTGGAGCAGACGTTAGAGAGCAGGTCCAACACAGATGGTCCGCAGCAAGAGGGAACAGAATGCAAATCCAGTGTATACAGGCCAGGATATTGGATGTAGTGGCACAGGTATTATTCCTTCAGAACTGAAGTCCAGGAACAGTAGTGTAGTGGATGGAGTGTGTGCACGCTCCGGCCGGCAGCGTGCACCACAAAAACTTCCGCCCGTAGATCTTAGTGACGTCACAAAGACAGAGTAAGGAGGCCGTAGTAGACCAAAAGACCTCCGACGCGTTTCAGAAAATGCTTCGTTTTCCTTCGTCGGGGAGGGACTTCATTGGTGTGCTGTCCTCCTTTTAAAGACCCGGTCCTCCGATGTGTCGGCAGAGATGGCAACTGGTCAGGCAGGTGCGGTGGGACAGTAACAGAAAAGTCAGCACAGTCCAGTGTAGCTGCGTGGAAAAGATCCAGCAATGCAGCAGAGCCAGTATTGTTTGGAATAGCCATAGGCTATCACCACCTGCTGGATCTTTTCCACGCAGCTACACTGGACTGTGCTGACTCTCCTGTTAGTGTCCCACCGCACCTGCTGTATACACTGGATTTGCATTCTGTTCCCTCTTGCTGCGGACCATCTGTGTTGGACCTGCTCTCTTAGCGTCTGCTCCAATAATCCAGGTAGAAACATTTTTATGATATCTTATGCTGGAGAGGGATATCGGAGACTTGTAATGCCATCATTAGACGGATTGGCAAGTTTTCAGAGTACGCCATTGTTGTTTTAAGCCCAGGTGTGGACTTCATGTGTGACACTTGAATTTCTTTGGAAGGTATTTCTCTACACATAATAGTCAGTAGCGCTGGCGGATGCAAGTGGACCATCCTGGTGGGATCTACTAGCTTGCTCGTTGTATGGATGACAGGTCCAGTTATATCCCAGCGCAGCACCACTAATCGGGTTGTGGCGCATCTAGGATATTCTCTGTGGATGAGACAAACACCCTATACAGAATCAGCATTTGTTTGCGTTGCCTTTACACTGAAATCTAGGGGCCTGGGCTTCATGAACAATCCTTGTATCATTCGTGCAGCCTGGGAAACTGACAGCACAGATATGTATACATCTATTGTAAGGAACTTACCTTGTCCGGCTCCAGCGGCGTCTCCTTCCAGCTCGGCTCCGGCTGTCGGCTCGGGAGCGCGCCGCGGCTCCGCCCGCCGGAGCCGAGTGACGTCACGGAGACCCGGCGGCGTCCCTAGCAACCGGGGACGCCGTGGGGTCACGTGACCGTCAGCTGGCCGGCCGGCACGCAGCTGATGTGTTTTGCACTCAGGCTGAGTGGCAGGTCGCCCGGCCGCTCAGCCTGCAGTGCAACAGCTGCAGTGAGGCTGGACTCAGGAGGCCGGACCAATCAGCCTTTGGTCCGGGCTCCTGGTCCAGTATAAAGTTTCAGTGTGGCCAGCAGGTTATCGCTGGCTATTAGTTGTCCTGATCCCAGCTCCCCAGTCCCTTGTATTCTGTCCTATCCTTCTCCATTTTGTCTTGCCTGGATTCTGACCTTTTGCCTGTCCCCTGACTCTCCGCTCGGTTCTGATTTTGTACTGCGTTGCTCGTTTGGTTCCTGACTCGGCTAGTTGACTCTCCGCATTTTGTTTGTCTGTCTGTCTGCGTTTTATGTTCTGCACGTATTCAGTATAGGGATTGTCTTCGTGGTTGTCCGCGACCACCTAGGGTCGACTGAGGCAAGTAGGCAGGTGACAGTGGGTGGGGTCAGATTTATGGCCCACTGTCTTGTGTCTTATCTTCCCCCAGCCACTCGTGACAGAATAGCCAGCCCAAAAAAATTTTTGTGACGTGTGCCAACGATTTGTTATCATGGATCCTATGAAGGCACTAGTGGAACAGATGCAGAATCTGAACACATTGGTTCAGAATCTCGCTGAACGGGTTCAGGAGCAGGAGGCTGCTCCTCGACAGGTTACGATGACCACGCCCTCTCCCCCTGAACCGCCTGTACAACTCCCGGAAAAATTTAAGGGGGATAGAAAGAGTTTTCGAACCTTCAGAGAAGGGTGTCGGTTGTTTTTTCGACTGCGTCCCCGTTCGTCAGGAGATGAGGCCCAAAGAGTGGGAATAATCATGTCCCTCCTGCAGGGTCCCCCACAAGAGTGGGCATTCTCTCTCCCTCCTAACGCCATAGAACTAACTTCTGTGGACTTTTTCTTTTCGGCATTGGGACTATTGTACGATGACCCTGACAGGACTGCAGTGGCCGAGCGACAATTGACGTCCCTAAAACAGGGGAAAAGACCAGTGGAAGATTATTGCGCATAGTTCCGCCAGTGGTGTATCCCATCTGGTTGGAACGACTCCGCTCTGCGCTACCAGTTCCGAGTGGGTCTCTCTGACCAGTTGAAGGACCTGTTAATAGCTTATCCTCCCCCTGAAACGTTAGAAGAGACAATGACGTTAGCCATTAGGGTAGACCGCCGGATGCGAGACAGACGAAGGGAGAAGAGCACCTCTGAACCCTGTAGTACCTCTTTCTCTCTTGTGTCTTTTCCTAAAAACCCCTCTTCCCTGCTGCCACCACCGGAGGAACCTATGCAAATTGGCGCCACCGATGCAAGAACTAGACGAGCCCATCGGATGCAGCATAATCTTTGCTTATACTGCGGCAAAGCTGGACACCGGGTTCGGGAATGTACCTCCAGGCCTGGAACATCGTCGGAAAACTCCAGCGCCTGAGTGACTATCGAGGGGGTCACTCAGGCGCACAGGTACCACTCGATAAGAATAAATTGATGGTTCCCATCTCGCTATGCTTGGGCGAGAGATGTATCTCGGGGTTTGCTCATGTTGACTCAGGGGCATCCGCTAATTTTGTTAATTCCGGGTTTTGGTCCGGTCTGGGGGTATGCCCGCTTCAGCTTAAATGCCCGCTGAGTATCACGGGGGCGGATTTTACCCCATTGGCCCAAGGAAGGGTAAAATATATTACTCCTCCTCTCGAAGTGAAAGTGGGGTCGATCCATTCTGAGTGTCTAGATTTTTTGGTTATGGACAATTTGTCCTCTGATGTTATTTTAGGTTTACCATGGTTGACCCAGCATAACCCTGTGTTTGATTGGGTAAACAGAGAACTTGTCCAATGGGGACCAGGTTGTGCCGCCCATTGTATTTCTTTGAATTTAACCGAATGTTCTTCGTTAGAAGGAGAGCTCCCTGAATTTCTATCTGATTTTCTTGATGTCTTTGATGAAAAATCGGTGGACGAGCTACCCCCTCATCGTCCATACGATTGTGCTATTGATTTAGTTCCTGAATCCAAGTACCCGAAAGGACGCATTTTTAACTTGTCTAAACCAGAAAGAGAGGCTATGCGTGATTATGTTAAAGAGAGTTTACATAAGGGTCACATCCGTCCTTCCTGTTCTCCCCTTGGTGCTGGGTTTTTCTTTGTGGGTAAAAAGGATGGTGGCTTACGCCCTTGCATTGACTATCGGGAATTAAATAAAATCACGATTAAAGATCAACATCCACTCCCTCTGATTCCTAATTTGTTTGATCAGATTGTAGGGGCCCGGTGGTTCTCCAAAATTGACCTCCGGGGGGCCTATAATTTGATTCGTATAAAGGAGGGCGATGAATGGAAAACTGCCTTCAATACCCCCGAAGGACACTTCGAATACCTTGTCATGCCCTTCGGGTTGTGTAATGCACCTGCAGTTTTTCAACGTTTTGTTAACGATGTTTTTCGCGACTACCTGGGACGTTTTTTAGTGGTATACCTGGATGATATCCTGATTTTCTCTCCAGATTGGTCTTCGCATGTTGGTCATGTTCGTAAGGTTATGGAACTCCTAAGACTTAACCATTTGTTTGCTAAATTGTCAAAGTGCCAGTTTGGGGTTCAGGAGGTCTCTTTTTTGGGATATAAAATCACCCCTAGTTCTTTTGGGATGGATCCCCTTAAGGTGACGGCCATTGCCAAGTGGGAGCGCCCAAGGAATCTTAAAGCTTTACAGAGATTTTTGGGATTTGCTAACTATTACAGAAAATTTATTAAGGGGTTCTCAGTGATTGCTAAGCCCTTAACAGATCTTACCAGAAAGGGAGCTGATGTGGATAACTGGACTCCTGAAACCATTCTGGCATTTGACAAACTTAAAAGATGTTTTTCTGTAGCTCCGGTGTTGATTCAACCTGACTTTGAGCAACCTTTTATTGTCGAGGTGGATGCCTCAGAGGTAGGGGTGGGGGCTGTTCTTTCACAGGGTCCTGAAACTCTCACCAATCTCCGACCCATTGCCTATTTCTCTAGAAAGTTCTCCAAAGCAGAATGCAACTATGATATAGGCAATAGGGAACTCCTTGCCATTAAGTGGGCGTTCGATGAATGGAGGCACTTTCTAGAGGGGGCTAAACACAAAGTTAAGGTTTTAACCGACCACAAAAACCTTGTTTATTTGGATAAAGCTAAGCGTCTTACTCCACGACAGGCCAGATGGGCACTCTTTTTCACACGGTTTAACTTTGAAATCACCTTCAGACCGGGTTCCAAAAATGTAAGGGCAGATGCTTTATCTCGTAGTTTCGACGTCAATGAAGTCCCCATAAAGGAGTCTGAAACCATCTTATCTCCGGGGGTGGTGGTGGCTATACTGCAGCCCGATCTGGCTGCCCAAGTCGTCCAGTCTCAATCTATGGCGCCTAGAAATACCCCGGAGAACAAACTGTTTGTTCCCCCAAATCTTCGTTTGAGAGTCCTGGAAGAAACACATTGTTCAGTTTTGGCAGGTCATCCAGGTATTGCTGGTACTAAGTATTTATTATCTCGTCATTATTGGTGGCCATCTTGGGTCAGAGATACTAAGCTGTTTGTGGAGGCTTGTGAGATTTGCGCCAGGTCCAAGGTTCCGCGCAGATTACCCGAGGGACTTCTCCAACCCCTACCGGTACCTGCTAGACCGTGGACCCACATCTCAATGGACTTCATAACTGATTTACCACCCTCTAAGGGTAAAACTGTGATTTGGGTGGTGGTTGATAGGTTCTCTAAGATGTGCCATTTAATTCCTCTCAGCAAGCTTCCTAACGCTCGTACCTTGGCTTCTCTTTTTATTAATCATATCTTACGTTTACATGGTGTACCAGAGAATATTGTTTCTGACAGGGGAGTACAATTTGTGTCTAAATTCTGGAGGGAGTTTTGTGGTCGCCTGGGCATATCCTTGTCCTTTTCTTCAGCTTTCCATCCGCAGTCCAATGGTCAGACGGAAAGGGTTAACCAGTCACTGGAGCAGTTCTTGAGATGTTTTGTTGCAGGGTCACAGGAGAAATGGAGAGAATACCTGTCTTTGGCAGAGTTTGCCCTGAATAATCGTGAAAATCAGTCTCTCAAAATGTCACCATTTTTTTGTAATTTTGGGTTTAATCCTCGTTGTTCTTCTGTACATGCGGCCGAGTCCATTAATCCATCCGCCGAAAAAATCTACAGAAAACTGTGCACAGTTTGGGCCCAGGCTCTTCAGAACCTGGTTAAAGCCCAAGAAAATTGTAAAAAACAATCAGACAAAAGACGTATATCTGGCCCTGAGTACAGGGTAGGTGACAAGGTATGGCTCTCTACTAAAAACTTGAGATTGAAAACACCATCTGGTAAACTTTCTCCTAAATATATTGGTCCTTATGCCATAGTAAAAGTTGTCAACTCAGTTTCGTTTAAGTTACTGTTGCCTAAGAGTCTAAAAATTCACGATGTCTTCCATAAGTCTCTGTTAAAGAAATATATTAATCCCGTGTTACCGTCTGCTCCCCCTGCTCCTTTGATTATTCAGGGTGAACTTGAATATGAGGTAGAGAGGATTCTGGATTCTCGCCGAGTTCAGAGTTCTTTACAGTATCTGGTTCATTGGAGAGGATTTGGCCCAGAGGAGCGCACTTGGGTAGCAAGTAGGGATATGCATGCACCACGTCTCATTCGGCAATATCATTTGCACAACCCGTCTAAACCAGGTCCTGTTACTAAGGGTCCTGAGGAGGGGGTAATGTAAGGAACTTACCTTGTCCGGCTCCAGCGGCGTCTCCTTCCAGCTCGGCTCCGGCTGTCGGCTCGGGAGCGCGCCGCGGCTCCGCCCGCCGGAGCCGAGTGACGTCACGGAGACCCGGCGGCGTCCCTAGCAACCGGGGACGCCGTGGGGTCACGTGACCGTCAGCTGGCCGGCCGGCACGCAGCTGATGTGTTTTGCACTCAGGCTGAGTGGCAGGTCGCCCGGCCGCTCAGCCTGCAGTGCAACAGCTGCAGTGAGGCTGGACTCAGGAGGCCGGACCAATCAGCCTTTGGTCCGGGCTCCTGGTCCAGTATAAAGTTTC
Source organism: Dendropsophus ebraccatus (assembly GCF_027789765.1). NCBI lineage: Eukaryota > Metazoa > Chordata > Amphibia > Anura > Hylidae > Dendropsophus > Dendropsophus ebraccatus. The sequence goes on from NC_091462.1 coordinate 52,179,046, forward strand.
AGTGTGGCCAGCAGGTTATCGCTGGCTATTAGTTGTCCTGATCCCAGCTCCCCAGTCCCTTGTATTCTGTCCTATCCTTCTCCATTTTGTCTTGCCTGGATTCTGACCTTTTGCCTGTCCCCTGACTCTCCGCTCGGTTCTGATTTTGTACTGCGTTGCTCGTTTGGTTCCTGACTCGGCGCATTTTGTTTGTCTGTCTGTCTGCGTTTTATGTTCTGCACGTATTCAGTATAGGGATTGTCTTCGTGGTTGTCCGCGACCGCCTAGGGTCGACTGAGGCAAGTAGGCAGGTGACAGTGGGTGGGGTCAGATTTAGGGCCCACTGTCTTGTGTCTTATCTTCCCCCAGCCACTCGTGACATCTATGCTGTCAGTTTAAAGATCACAAACAGCAGTGTATACTTACATCTGCACTGCTTGTGATTTGGCACATCTCCTCCTCCAGTCCGGCTGCCAGCTGTATCTTCAGGTCCCGCCTCCTCTGGCTCTAAGTCATTCTGGAGGAGACGGGACCTGAATATACACTAGACTGGAGGAGACTTGCCAGATCACAAGCAGCAAGGATGTAAGTATACACTGCTGCTTGTGATCTTACATATCTGTGCTGACAGTTCTTTTATATGAAGATATTAGGCTCCCATCCCCTATTTACATAGGAAGATGTGTGCCTGACAATGATAAATTTGAAAGGCTGCTCTATAGACCTGATCAGCAAAGGATCAGGCATTTTCCCATCCTCGGCTGATCAGTGTCACTTTACATGGGCTGATTATCGGCCGCAGGAGCATTTCTAGCCCTTTAACCTGGTCCCTTCTTCATCACTACTGATTTACTGACCGAGAAGGGAGCAGGCTTAGCTAATCTACTGAGCCAAACGGCCTGTCCTCTTTACCGCATCACAAACACACATTGAAGGGTAGGAACGTCAAAGCAAAAAGACTCCACTTCCTTGACCACAAAATAAGGACCATCATTGAGTCATCTGTACTGTTTTCACAATTAAAGCATTAGTATAAGTAATATTCTTTTATTTACATTTCTACAACTTTCAGTGTCCTCAGACAACCACTTTAAGGCCATGTTCACATGGCGTATGAGATCGTCCGGATCACAGAATGGCTGGTGTTACTGAAGATCATCCATTATTTCAGCATTACTGCATTACTGGCCAGATGATCTTCATTTCTGGTGAATTCCTGCCCGCATCCCAATTTGCCGCTGCACACAATGGAGCATGCACCCGGAGACGAACTCTCCATTGTGTGAACTAACAATGTCTGTATAGCCACTATTCAATGAAAAGCAGCTGCAGAAAACTGACATGTCAGTTTTTCACTCGGGCGGATGGAATGCATGCATTTGAGGAGTGCTTACAACTCTTATAACTGACTAAGGGGCATTGCACGGATGCCTAAAGGTCAATGGCCCCACGATTTTAACTTCCAAGTTATTTTCTTCTCTAAAGTTATGTAATTCCACTTTAAGAAAAGTAAGCTGTAAAAACCATCTGCAGTCATAAATTCATAAAGTAAATATGACATACAAAGAAATATTTTGTCTGCTTTTCTTTTAAATAAATAGTTTTTCATTATTGTGGAAAAGAAGATAAAGAGTAAAAAATGTTATTTAAGTGAAGATGTGATAAAGTGTTTCCTTTGTCGGGCAATTTATTTCATCTCTGTCTGCATGCATTTTATCAGAGTAATGGAATTTATACTCAAAAAATAAAGAAGCGTATGTAAGAGAGGTGCCATAATATCATCCATTGCGGTGACTTTCAGCACTCAACCAACCTAGTGCTTCATGCCCTGGTGCTTCCTAGAGATTTCTTGAAAAAGTATTGGCATTTATTGCTTAAGGCTATGTTCACACTATGTATCTGTGCGGCTGTATTTTTTATGCGGCTGGAAATGTGCGGCTGAAACTACGGCCGTGTGAAAAAATAGACATGCGGCTGAAAACATACAGTCATTTACTTAGAAATCTGGTTCAGCTAAAAATAACAAATAAAATCTTTAAAAAAGTGATGCAAACACCTCTAGATGCATCTGGGAAAGCAGGGAACACAGTTTACATGAATTGCTATTACCGGGGTTTGCGATCCTCTGCAGTAATGACGATGCCTCTCATGGTTAATATATTTAATTAATAAAACACATTTTCGTTGTAATAAAGTCTCTTTCATTGTTCAATAATTAAATTTAAACGAATCCATCATTTTGCAATTAAATATACTGTTAAAATAAATATATATATATATAAATAAATGTATATTTATATATATATTTATTTTTTGACAGTATATTTAATTGCACAATAATGGATTCGTTTAAATTAAATAATTGAACAACAAAACTGATTTTATGTGTTTTATTAATTAAATATTAATTAGTACAGGAAGCTCCATTAAGCCGTTAATTCATATTGCCGGCAATAGAGCTTTCTGTACTAATCATCACTTTACTTTAATTAAAACATCAAATGTTTCTTCTAATTATGTTATCACAATAGCATTATTAGAAGAAACATTTAGAATTATATGTGCGCTCAGCTGATTGGCTGATCGGCTGAGCGCACATATAAAGAGCCGGTCCGCAGCACAGTGACTTCATTGTGCTGCGGACCAGCGAAGAGGACACATCGGGGTGAGTATAGAGCTCTCCCCACCCCCTCCCCTGCACTGCACCCCTCCCAACAAGGAAGGGGGGTCACTTAACCCCTTCCTTGCTGGGATGGGTGCAGTCTGACATCAGTCTGGCCCCCAAGGGGTTAAGGGGGATGCAATACATCCTCCCTTAACCCATTGGGGGCCAGACTGTAAGCAGCGATCTGTAAAGATGCTGCATACTGTAAGGAGCACAACACCCCTCACAATGACGGGTGTTGTGCTCCTGTTTGTGTGTTTTTTGTGTGTTTCTCCCTTTTTGTTTTTCAGATATCGGTATCCTGTGGATTACGTCGGATTCCGTGGACTACGTCGATGACCAGCGGTTGTTTGGTGTTTTTTTTTTAATAAAATGGTCAATGAGGGGTGTGGGGGTGTTTTTATTTGAATAAAGAAAATTTTTCACTTGTGTGTTGTCTTTATTTCTTTACTTTATAGACTTAGTAGTGGAAGCCGTCTAATAGATGGAATCCATTACTAAGTCGGGGCCTAGTGTTAGCCGGTATAAAATGGCTAACACTAACCCCCCATTATTACCCCAGTACCCAATGCCACCAGGGGTACTGGGAAGAGACCCGGGTGCCAGTGGTCCCGGAGCGTCAAAATTGGCGCTCCTGAACCGGGCGGCAGCAGGCTGGTAAGATTTAGGCTGGGGAGGGCCTAAACCAATGGCTCTTCCCACCCTGGTGTTACCAGGCTGCTGTCGTTTGGTTTTTAACCCGGCTGGTTATAAAAATAGGGGGGACCCTATGCGTTTTTTTTAAAATAAATAAATAATTAAATAAAAACGCATAGGGTCCCCCCTATTTTTATAATAAGCCGGGTTAAAAACCAAGCGACAGCAGCCTGGTAACACCAGGGTGGGAAGAGCCATTGGTTTAGGCCCTCCCCAGCCTAAATCTTACCAGCCTGCTGCCGGCCGGTCCAGGAGCGCCAATTTTGACGCTCCGGGACCACTGGCACCCGGCTATTCCCAGTACCCCTGGTGGCATTGGGTACTGGGGTAATAATGGGGGGTTAGTGTTAGCCATTTTATACCGGCTAACACTAGGCCCCGACTTAGTAATGGATTCCGTCTATTAGACGGCTTCCACTACTAAGTCTATAAAGTAAAGAAATAAAGACAACACACAAGTGAAATTTTTTTATCAAATAAAAACACCCCCACACCCCTCATTGACCATTTTATTTAAAAAAAACACCAAACAACCGCTGGTCATCGACGTAGTCCACGGAATCCGATGTAATCCCCAGGATACCGATATCTGAAAAACAAAAAGGGAGACACACAAACAGGAGCACACCCATCATTGTGAGCGGTGTTGTGCACCTTACAGTATGCAGCATCTTTACCGATCGCTGCTTACAGTCTGGCCCCCAAGGGGTTAAAAGAGGATGTCAGACTGCACCCATCCCAGCAAGGAAGGGGTTAAGTGACCCCCCCCCTTCCTTGCTGGGAGGGGTGCAGTGCAGGGGAGGGGAGGGGGTGGGGAGAGCTCTATACTCACCCCGATGTGTCCTCTTCGCTGGTCCGCAGCACAATGAAGTCACTGTGCTGCGGACCGGCTCTTTATATGTGCGCTCAGCCGATCAGCCAATCAGCTGAGCGCACATATAATTCAAAATGTTTCTTCTAATAATGCTATTGTGATAACATAATTAGAAGAAACATTTGATGTTTTATTTAAAGTAAAGTGATGATTAGTACAGAAAGCTCTATTGCCGGCAATATGAATTAACGGCTTACTGGAGCTTCCTGTACTAATTAATATTTAATTAATAAAACACATTTTCGTTGTAATAAAATCAGTTTCGTTGTTCAATAATTTAATTTAAACGAATCCATCATTGTGCAATTAAATATACTGTCAAAAAATAAATATATATATAAATATACATTTATTTATATATATATATTTATTTTAACAGTATATTTAATTGCACAATGATGGATTCGTTAGAATTAAATTATTGAACAACGAAAGGGATTTTATTACAAAGAAAATGTGTTTTATTAATTTAATATATTAACTATTAGAGGCATCAGCATTCGGCATCATTGCCGGCTATTTTTGAAGTACTCTGTACGGACCGCCTGTCAATCCACGGCCGAGAATTTGCACATTTCCAGCCGCAAACAATGGTCTTGTTCATTTTTTACGGGTCCGTTTACGATAGGGCCGTAGATTCATACATAGTGTGCACTGTGCAGCCGTATATCGTATACTTTCCAGCGTACGCATGAACCGGACAAATCCGGCCGATGATTTACCGCCCGCAATACAGCCGCACAGATACATAGTGTGAACCTAGCCTAAAGGGGTATTCCAACATCAGGTAAAAAACAAATATGCTGCTGAAGCATATACATAGCCTTGCTTACTTGTCCGGTCCTGGTCTGAAACTACCAAAAATCCATTCATTTTCGGGGTCATATTTCTTTATTTCATGGTTGCACCGCCTGGTTGAGCAGTTGCTTACTGCTACAAGTTCCATTACATGCATTGCTTTCTGTCAACTGTCCCCCCACCCTGCCTATTCCCTTCCCCCAGCACTTCTGCCAGTTTCTCACTCAAAGCTGTTGCAGAATATCTAATTTTACTGTAGACTACGAAATAATCAGTGAGGTTAAAGCATCTACTCCATCATTCAGCAAGAGGAAGCATGTTGTAATCAAACCTTACTCTCCCTAAGGGTGCGTTCACACATACAGGATCTGCAGGAAATATGCAGCAGATCTGTAGCAGATTTGATGGTGCATATTTGATGCTGTGTTCAGGGCCGTATTTACCACTAGGCACCCGTGGTCCGGTGCCTAGGGCAGCACCTTGCAGGGGGGAAGCACCAGGGAGCAGGGGGACAGAAAAAACTAATTTTTTTGTTTTTATTTTTTTAGTTTCCCTCCTCCCGTTCAGACTTGCCAGTAAATCTGGTGTCTTTTCCAGGGGGGTGGGGGGTATGGTGGTATTGGTCAGGTCTGGTATCGCCAATAGGTGCGTGAAGATGGGGCATCTTCAGGTTTAGTGCCTAGGGCAGCAGCAGCCGTTAATACAGCCCTGGCTGTGTTCCGTTATTTAGATCAAATCTGAAGCGGTGTGTGAAGCTACCCTTAGCCTGTGTTTACACATGGCATTTTTTTTCTAAGATTTTCCCACTATGTTGCAGTAAGTTGCACATTTGCAATAAGATAAAGGCGCCTTTTTGCTTACATTCGCAGCAAAATAGTGAAAAAAAACGTGGTAAAAACACAAATAAAATGCAACAAAAACACCATGGGGGACATATATTAACCCCTTAACGACAAAGGGCGTATATTTACGCCCTATTGCCGGTAAGGGAGTTCAGAGCGGGGCCGCGGCGGTCCCGGGTGCCGCTTGTAGCCCGGGACCGCAGGTATTAGCGGGCACGGTCCGATCGCCGTGCCCGCTAATACAGTAATCAGATGCAGCTGTCAAACATGACAGCTGCATCCGATTACCGGATTCAGCTTATCCCTGGTGTCTAGTGGCGGAGATCGCTCCCCCGGGACGTTATCCCGGAGGAGCAATCTCCGTTTCTGAAGCTGGCCGGGGACCGCTCCAAAACGGCGCCGTCCCGGGCTCGGCACTCGTTTACTTCCGGCTGCAGCAGATAGATATGCTGCAGAGATCTCTATGAGAGATCAGAGCACTTATACTAGAAGTCCCCCAGGGGGGCTTCTAGTATAAGTGTAAAAGTTAAAAAAAAAGTGTCATCTATATCATAAAAATCAAAGTCTGTCTGTCTGTCTGTCCTTCTGTCTGTCTGTCTGTCCTCTATAGACTTCCAAATGCCTGAACCGTTTGACCCCAAATTTGGCACACAGATACATTGGGTGCCCGGGAAGGTTATTGCGAAGGTCCCGTCCCCGCCAAATGTACAGGAGGGGAGGGGGAGGGGAAAGAGAGGCGCCCCATAGAGATGAATGGGAAAATCTCCTCACTGCAAACACAGGTGATATAATTAGCTGCAGCAGACACGGCAGTTGGAGCCTTAGCAACCAATAGGATTACTGCTTTCATTTTCACAGGGAGCAATGGTTGCTAGGGAAGCTGCCTCACAACATCCACAGAAATAACTGGTAGACCCCCTACTCCATCTATACAGTACATATATATACAGGGCCCCCTACTCCATCTATACAGTATATGTATATACAGGACCTCCTACTCCATCTATACAGTACATGTATATACAGGACCCCCTACTCCAACTATACAGTACATGTATATACAGGACCCCCTACTCCATCTATACAGTACATGTATATACAGGACCCCCTACTCCATCTATACAGTACATGTATATACAGGACCCCCTACTCCCTCTATACAGTACATGTATATACAGGACCCCCTACTCCATCTATACAGTACATATATATACAGGACACCCTACTCTATCTATACAGTACATGTATATACAGGACCCCCTACTCCATCCATACAGTACATGTATATACAGGGCACAACAGGTATACCAAACTGTGACTGGGTAACACTGCTACACCAGACCTGACCAATACCGCCATACTGTGCTGGATAACACTGTCATACCAGACCTGACCAATACCGCCATACTGTGACTGGATAACACTGCCAGACCTGACCAATACCGCCATACTGTGACTGGATAACACTGCCACACCAGACCTGACCAATACCGCCATACTGTGACTGGATAACACCTCTATACCAGACCTGACCAATACCGCCATACTGTGACTGGGTAACACCGCCACACCAGACCTGACCAATACCGCCATACTGTGACTGGATAACACTGCCACACCAGACCTGACCAATACCGCCACACTGTGCTGGATAACACTGTCATACCAGACCTGATACAAACATACTGTGACTGGATAACACTGCCATACCAGACCTGACCAATACCACCATACTGTGCTGGATAACACTGTCATACCAGACCTGACCAATACCGCCATACTGTGACTGGATAACACTGCCAGACCTGACCAATACCGCCATACTGTGACTGGATAACACCTCCATACCAGACCTGACCAATACCGCCATACTGTGACTGGATAACACCTCCATACCAGACCTGAACAATACCGCCATACTGTGACTGGGTAACACCGCCACACCAGACCTGACCAATACCGCCATACTGTGACTGGATAACACTGCCACACCAGACCTGACCAATACCATCACACTGTGACTGGATAACACTGCTATACCAGACCTGATACCAACATACTGTGACTGGATAACACTGCCATACCAGACCTGAACAATACCGCCATACTGTGACTGGATAACACTGTCATACCAGACCTGACCAATACCGCCATACTGTGACTGGATAACACTGTCATATAAGACCTGACCAATACCGCCATACTGTGAATGGATAACACCGCCACACCAGACCTGACCAATACCGCTGTACTGTGCTGGATAACACTGTCATACCAGACCTGACCAATACCGCCATACTGTAACTGGATAACACTGCCATACCAGACCTGACCAATACCGCTATACAGTGCTGGATAACACTGTCATACCAGACCTGACCAATAACGCCATACTGTGACTGGATAACACTGCCATACCAGACCTGACCAATACCGGCAAACTGTGACTGGGTAAAACCGCCACACCAGTCCTGACCAATACCACCATACTGTGACTGGATAACACCATCATATCAGACCTGACCAATACTGCCATACTGTGACTGGATAACACCGCTATACCAGACCTGACCAATACCACCATACCGTGACTGGATAACACTGCCACACCAGACCTGACCAATACCGACACACTGTGACTGAATAACACTGCCATACGGGTAAATACAACCCTGCAGGTATACAGGACACTACAGGTATACAGGACCCCAAAACTATACACTACAAGTGCACGGGACCTCCACAAAACTATATACTACAGGTATACAGGACCCCAAACTTTACACTACAGGTATACAGGACCCCAAAACTATATACTACAGGTATACAGGACCTCCACCAACTATATACTTCAGGTATACAGGACCTCCACCAACTATATACTACAGGTATACAGGACCCCAAACTATACACTACAGGTATACAGGACCCCAAAACTATACACTACAGGTATACAGGAACTCCACCAACTATACACTACAGGTATACAGGACCCCAAACTATACACTACAGGTATACAGGACCTCCACCAACTCTATACTATAGTTATACAGGACCCTCAAACTATTTACTACAGGTATACAGGACCCCCGAACTATATACTACAGGTATACAAGACCTCCACCAATTATACACTACAGGTATCCAGGACCCTCAAACTATAAACTACAGGTATACAAGACCTCCACCAACTATACATTACAGGTATACAGCACCAACTATATACTACAGGTATACAGGACCCCCGAACTATACAGTACAGGTATACAGGACCTTCACCAACTGTACACTGCAGGTATACAGGACCTCCCTCAACTATACACTATAGGTATACAGCCCCCCAACTATGCACTACAGATATGCGAGACCCCTAAAAACTATACATTGTGGGTATACAGAACCCCTCCAACTATGCACTACAGGTATAAACTAATTCCACTGATTAACTCAGATGAAACAATACCTTTAGCTTGGCCTCCTGGGCACCTTAGAACAAATCTAATTAACACACTGACACTTTATACCCGGGCAGCGCCGGGTACATTTTCTAGTTATTAATAAAAATCCCCCTCCCCTAATAAAAGTCTGAATCACCTCCCTTTTCCCAGGTTATAAATAAAAGTAAATAAATAAATAAATAAACATGTTTGCTATCACTGCATGCGTAATCGCCCAAACTATTAATTAATCACATTCCTGATCTCGCACGGTAAACTGCGTCAGCGCAAAAAAATCCCAAAGTGCAAAATTGCGCATTTTTGGTCGCATCAAATCCAGAAAAATTGTAATAAAAAGCAATCAAAAAGTCGTATATGCGCAATCAAGGTACCGATAGAAAGAACACATCATGGCGCAAAAAATGCCACCTCATACAGCCCCATAGACCAAAGGATAAAAGCGATATAAGCCTGGGAATGGAGCGATTTTAAGTGACATATATTTGTTAACAATGGTTTGAATTTTTTACAGGCCGTCAGATACAATATAAGTTATACATGTTATGTATCGTTGTAATTGTAACGACTTGAGGAACATATATAACAAGTCAGTACTTTATGCAAAAATTCAGCCTGTCATTGTAATTGTACCAATTAGTGACGCAAAAAATAAGGGCTCATGTGGGTTTCTAGGTGGAAAAATATTAAAAAATTTAGGCACAGATGGGCCCTATCGTCGTAAAAATATTTGCAAATGGCCTTTTTGCGAATATTTTATTTGCTTTGGGCCCATCTGCGCTTCTGTGCCAGTGGGGCAGAGAGGGGGTGTTACGTTCGGTGCGGCAGCACGCAGAGGGGGGCCTCTGTGTGTGCTGCATTTATCATTTTTCCAGGGGAAAATGATAGTGAAACCTTCGCCAGCTCTGAGGGGCTCCGTGCGCACATAATTTAAGTAGAGGCAGTGAGCCTCTACATAAATCCCCTGACCTCCGGAGCTGCGGGGACATTTGTAAGCCCGGCGTAAAAAACGCCGGACTTAATAAATGTCCCCCCATGTGTGAGCACTAGGGAGAGTCGTGATTACAATATACTGCCTTGTGCTAAATAAAGCAGGTGCTATATCCTAACTGTGCAAGAGGCTGCAGTGAAATAGGATGTACTGCAACACCTTTGAGTGGGGAACTGGCAGGAGTGCTGTGGGAGGGGAGTAGGCAGGGAGGGAGGGCTGTGATGAGAAAGCAATGCAATCTGTGACATCAAAAGATGATGTGTTGTCTATGAAAAGAGTGAGGAGCAGAGGAGTTGTAGACAATGCTTATTTTGTAGTTCTGATGTTTTCCATTTCCTGTCAGTCGTGAATCATGCCAAAACCAGTACTACTAGTGATAACACTGTATTAGTAAGTTATGTATTTTGATCAGTCCTGCTGTGATCAACAATGTTTAGCATGCCTGATGACCTGTCAAAAGTTATATTTAATGATGGTTTTAACTCTTTAATTACCTTGGTCGTCCTCCTCAGCACCCGCTTCAGTTCAGCCATGTCCTTTTACACATGCCCAAAACTGTACATAATTTTTTATTTGTGGTCTCACTAGTGATTTTTTTTAATACAGTGGCAAAACTGTTCTCATCTTTAGCATCTATGCCTCTTTTGATGCATCCCATAATATTATTAGCCTTAACAGCCGCTGCCTGGCACTGGCCTCTAAAGTTGAGTTTACTGTCCACCAATACCGCCGGGTCCTTTTCAGAAGCCGTTATATCCAGTGATTTACTATTTAGAACAGGGGTGTCAAACTCAAATACATAGTGGGCCAAAATTAAGACATTGGACAAAGTCGTGGGCCAACCTTGATAATTATTGAAGCACAAATGCAGCGGTCCTAGCACTGTCAGAGTAGCGTGCGGTGTTCCTGGCACTGTCAGTGGTGTGAGTCTCCCAGCGCTGTGCACTATGATAAATGACATGATAAATTGCTATGATATGATTAAACCCCAACCCATGTAATAGCCCCCCCCCCAATATTGCCTCATGTTGTAGCCACCCCAACTAAAATTGCCCCACATATTAGCCAGCCCTCCCAATAGTGCCTTAGTAGTAGCCAGCCCCCCCAATTGTCCCATATAGTAGTAAGCCTTTCCCAATAGTATCATATAGTAGCCGGCCCTCCCTCGTAGTCTCATAGTAACCAGCCCTCCCTCGTAGTCTCATAGTAACCAGCCCTCCCCAGTAGTCTCCTATAGTAGCCAGCCCTCCCCAATAGTATCATATAGTAGCCAGCCCTCCCTCGTAGTCTCATAGTAACCAGCCCTCCCCAGTAGTCTCCTATAGTAGCCAGTCCTTCCCATATTCTCTTATAAAGTAGCCAGCCCTCCCCCATAGTCTCTCATATAGTAGCCAGCCCTCCCCAATAGTCTCTTTTATAGTAGCCAGCCCACCCTGTATTCTCATGTAGTAGCCAGCCTTCCCAATAGTGCCCAAATAGTAGCCAGCCCCCCAAGTATCCCATATATTAGCCAGCCCACCCCTGTAGTCTCATATAGTAGCTAGGCCTCCCCGATAGTCTCTTATATAGTAGCCATTGTGGGCCAGATGCAATTCAAACTCTGAATTGCCTAGCGGGCCAAAAGTAATGGCACCATCAGAGTTTGACTGATTTAGCACATAATTCTACATTATGAGGAGAATTGTAAGACCACAGTATAAGATTGTCCAGGATTTATCCAGAGGCGCACAATGCTTAGAGTACAGCGAGTTCAGGAACAGGGCGCCTGTAAACAGTGAAGTGGCTGTAGCGCTCGCCTGAGCACCAAAGCTCCATTAAACAAACTAAAGGGGTATTCTAAACTTACAATTTTCTGGCATATATTTCATAAGTCTTTGATAATACTAGGGAATGTATTTAGCAGACATCTGGAAACATGGGACAACAAATTGTGTGTGCTATAACAACCATACTGATTGACGCTCAACTTTTTCAAAAGGGGATATGACCCAAGTACTCTGTTTTCAGCCCAGAAAATGGAGGTTATCATACTAGTCACACCAGTGTACTGTATATACCCTAACAAGAAAGAGCAACAAATTCCCTAATAAAGTCTGACTTCATTATAATTCGGGCTGGCGTAGCAGCAATGTGTCTGTGCTTATCGGCCGTCATTGTTAGCCATTTTCTGGAACGCAATCTTGTACTCTCGTTAATTGTTCTGCTAAGAACACTTGTCTTTAATCCACAATGAATGGTTTTAAGAGGAATCCATGTTTAGTAAATATCTCCTGCCACAACTCTTTTTACATCTGACACTAAAGTCTTTTCATTCTGATTTCCCTGTCCTCTATCGCAGGTTTTGGCTGGTAGATGCAGGGAATAAATGATTCCCTTTGTCAAAAGACATTATCCCGTTGTGCCGGAACCTTAAGGGCTTGGTCCCATTGTGAAAGCCACAATCAATCCTTGTTACCTTCTGTATCACAAGGGGTTGTCAGTTGCAGTAAAGTCTGAGACCGAGCTAAGAGCTGTGAAAAACAATACAACTGTAAATCAGTCAATGGCACCGACCTTGGTGGATGTGTGCACCATTTACCTAAAGCCCAAAACCTAATCATTTTTCGTTACTATATTTTCCATTCCATGTAGGGGAGACATTTTGACCCTTGCTTGGATTTGTTATTGAGAGTGCAGAATAGGACCTTGTTTGTGCCCTTGTCGGACCTGTAACCAGGTCTTATGAGTAAGATTTTTCCGATGATTTCCTAAAAATCCTTAAAGGGAACCCATCACCATGAAAATGCTATCTAAGCTATTGGCTTTCTTATATAGAGCAGAAGGAGCTGAGCAGATTGATATATAACTTTATTGGATAAGATTCAGTATAACTTGTTTCCAGGCTAAGGTGTCCAGTCCATTGAGTGACCCCGCCCACTGGACTCCTTAACACAGAATGAGCAGATGAGAAGATACATATCAATCTGCTCAGTTCTTCCTGTTCTATAACATGATGGGAATAAATTCGATAGCATTGTCTTGGTGACAGGTTCCCTATAGGATTCAAAGGTATCTGCATAGGGGAATACTTCCTCGGAGATAATATTTTCTATGCTGACCTGCAGCTAACTATACAGTGAATGAATATGTTTTGGTGGCTGTTACTATGCTGATGGGCCACTAGACAGCAGAACTAGGGTTCACCTTTAGTTGTCACCTTTTCTGACATTTCTGAGTCCTGATATTGGTTTTCTGTACTCAGATACCCCAAGGACTTGAGAGCAGAATAGGGTGACCAGCCAACAAGCAATAGAGTGAGGAATACATAAAAGCACTTATCAAATGTCGGAAAGTAAATGGCTACTCACCACAAGATGATAGGAGTAGTAGTCTAGCAGGATTACTCTAATTATGTCCAAACAAGAAACAGAATGGCACAAGACAACAGGAAAACACTAAGGGAAAGAAAACTAATATCAGCAGGACCAGAAAACTAAGCAGGCAATAACTCTGCAATACTCCAGAGACAGATTTAATACCAATAGCAATATGTTGAATGTGAGCACAGAAAGGACATAGACAAACAAATGATCAGCACCCTGGCAGCAGGAGACAAACACTATAAATCAATTAATAAAACCAAAATTCATAGCTTCATCCCCCAATTACAGGGAGGGTGTAGTACGCCAAAAGTGCAAAAATATATTCTCAGAAGGGGTGTATACAGTAAAACTTTTTTATTAATATTGAATAAAAACCTGCAAATATCCATAATAACCCAGGATAGATACTTGAGCTTTGTGGGGCAGATGGGAACAGTAGGATGTGGTATTTTAAGTTTGAGAAGTCTATCCTTTCCCCCGAGTGTCTGACAGAGCAATCTGCCCGATCTGCCCTACAGTGTTTTCACAGCGCGTTTCCTCTATAATTGTTAATAGATTCTTCAGGGGATATATAGAACATTATACCTCTTCACTGCTTGAAATTGTTAATTTTCTGAAATCCCCTGTCAGGAACTTACCTGCCATGGCTCCAGTGTTGTCCTCCTCTTGCTCTGCTCCGGCGGGCAGCACAGGGACACAGTGCCGCTTCGCCTGCCGGAGCAAAGTGACGTCACCAGGGACGCCGCCACTGTCTGACGCCTCCCAGCCTGTGCAGCTGAACTGCGATACACTCAGGCTGATGGGTAGATCACTCAAAGTAAGCTGATCCGGGCTCCTGATCCAGTATAAAGTGTAGGTGCTGCCAGCTCTAATTGCTGGTTATTGAGTTTTGCTCTTGCTGAGTGTTTTACTCTGTGCCTGGTATCTTATATTGACCCTTGCCTGTAAACCCGTCTCTGTTGTCTGCTGCCTGCCCTGACCTTTGTGCCTGTCCCTGACTTCTCTTCTGTCTCTTGATTTTGTACTACTGCTACCTGGATAGTTGACTTTGGCTTGTTGTGTTTGTTCGTCTGTCTCCGCTTTATGTTTGCACTGATAGCAGTGTAGGGATCGCCACCGTGGTTGCCCACAGTCAGTTAGGACTGTCTTGAGGCAAGTAGGTAGGGACAGTGGGTGGTACCAGTCAGGGCCCACTCTCTGTCTTGTGCTCTACCCGCTAGTTGTTGTGACTGCCCCATTTCATTTATTATTTTTGCATTTATGTACCCTATCTCTTTGAGATCTGTGTAATATAGCTGGCATTGCATTGTTCATAGAGACAACAGGATCTCTACCCAAAATGGTGGGAAATGGAATACATGCACCAGCCGAACTGTGTGATAGTCATCTTAATGACCCAGGGGGCAGTGTACATATCCACAGTTATAGATAACTATGCAATCATTACAGAGTTAACCTCGTAACATCCCATCCCAAAGCTTGTATAGGTTGCCGGCTGCAGCCAGTACTGTCCTCTGCTGTTCACATGTGCAGAATTACAGCTGGTGCTAGACAGGTTAAAGTGTCCCCATCCTGGGCCGATGCAGACTGTCGCTTCATGCTTTCTAATCCATTTGTGACACTGATAATTGCAAGAAAAGGTTTGGTGTGAATGAGGTAAAGAATCAGTTCCAGGTTAATGAGAACAGGCAGCTGCAGAACAGAAAGGTCTGGGCTTTGGGTTCTTAGCACAAAGAGACACTACAATCTCCTTACAAAGACAGATTCAGTTTTCTTCTCTTTAAACTTTCTTATGGAATGATAGTTTAGTGCATATATTGTTACCATGGAAACAAAAATCCTTTTTACCTGACCCTTTAATAATGTGATAGCAAATACGATCTGCTCAAATGATAAATAGAATGTGGATACATTCCTTCTGTCATCTGATCAAATTCTAAAGCCAAAGTATAATGTTGGCTACGTGTATTATCAAAGTAAAGGTCTTGGCTTACAGAGAGTCCACCTTCTCCGGAACAATAATGAAAGTCTCGCCTACAGGTACAGGAAGCCATATTAATGATGTTGGATACAATGAGTGTGATAGAATATATGTTTATTGCAGCCCCCGTTAATTGTATCCAGCTGACTTTAGTTGCCTAGCAATGGCTGACTTCCTGTTATATTGATGGTATATTTCTTCATGTAGATATATTTAGAGAGAAGTGGTCACAGAAAATTCTGTCTGCCATAGTAACAAATTGTAGCTATGTGGTAACCCATTGGGGGAAACACTGGTGTTAACATGCAAGGCCAGCTGGTAAGTGTGGTTCCTCACAAGCAGAGGTTAAGTCATGTCACAGTGGCTGCAGTGGGCTCCACCAGTCCTTGGTGCTACCCTAGGGCACCACAATTGTAAAGAGAGGCTGAAGTGTAGATGTTAAACTAATAGTCCCATATTCCCTGATTAACAATGTCCTAGCTGATGGTGAATGGGAGGACGGTGATGTTAGTAGTGCTGTGTAAAAGTAAGACACTGGGATTCAAAGAGTTAAAATATAATAGGTAATTTAACTGAACTTTATCCACTAAGTGGAGGCACATATCTTAAAGAGTATCTGTCATTAAAGCGACTCTGTACCCACAATCTGACCCCCCAAACCACTTGTACCTTTGGATAGCTGCTTTTAATCCAAGATCTGTCCTGGGGTCCGTTCAGCAGGGGATGCAGTTATTGTCCTAAAAAACAACTTTTAAACTTGCAGCCCGTGCCAAACAGGAGTATCTGTGCCCTAACTTTGCACCACCCCTCCGCCCCTCCTCCCCACCCTCTTCATCATTAGGAATGTCACTGAAACATTTTCTCCATGCTGAACATTGCACAGGTCCTTAGCGATCCGACCCATGTGCTGGGCTGCCACAGGTGGGGAATAGGAGGCAATCTGCCTGGAGCATTCCTAATGATGAAGAGGGTGGGGAGGAGGGACAGAGGGGTGGTGCAAAGTTAGGGTACAGATACTCCCGTTTGGCACGGGCTACAAGTTTAAAAGTTGTTTTTTAGTTGCTGTTATTATTGACGAGCATTCATTGAAATTCATTGTAAATCTGCCAGCTGCTTAACCCCTTCTGACGGCGGCCGGCCGCCTCCCGCTCCGCTCTGTATACATTACCTCCTCGCTCCACGGGGTCTCAGCGTCCTGCTCTCCCGCCCGGCCAATCAGTGGCTGCGGCAGGGCAAAACACTGATTGGCCGGGCGCGAGAGCAGGACGCCGGGACCCCGTGGAGCAAGGAGGTAATGTATACAGAGCTGAGCGGGAGGCGGCCGGCCGGCATCAGAAGGGGTTAAGCAGCCGGCAGATTTACATACACGCAGCGGTCGTTCAGACCGCTGCGTGTATGTACTGACAGTGATCTGCCAGGACCTAGCCGACTTGCAGCGTTATTAACGCTGCGAGTCGGTAGGTGTGAAGGCACCCTAAAGGGAACCAATCAGCATATTTGTGCTGATTGGGCTCTCAGAACGGCTGCAAGTACCTCACAGCCGGGTTTCCATGGTGTATGGAGCTCTGGGTTCATGTTTTCATGTCCAGTAAAATACTATTAAATCCCGTGCGTAAGGCATTGGAGAGACGAGAACTAAACATCTGGGCTGTGACTAGTCACGCCTCTCTGTCCTGTTTGAAGCCTGTATGAAGCCTGGAACCCCTGACACAGTTGGGTCCCTGCTGCGAGGCGTGCGTAGCCGTTCTGGGAGCCATATCCCACAAATGTGCCGATTGGTTTCCTTTAATGTCCATACATAAGATGTAATCAGCTGACAAACAAGAGATTTGTTATTTGCTGGCTCTTTTAAATGGGCTGATTATTGGCAGTGGCGGTTCCCTCCTGCTGATAATCGGCCTGTGTAAGAGGACCCTAAGAGGCCCTCAAAATACCTATCCCCTCTGGCTTTTGTAGGGCAAAGTCCATTTGCAGGATGTCTTAGGAAGCACTGTCCCATATGCATTGGGACACTGCAGCTATAGTATCATCCCATCACCACCACCACACAATAACATGCAAGAAATTATGTGTTTAATCCAGCATGGCCACCAGACCAACAGCTCAACTCTTGTCTCTAGTTTGGATGAGGTTCTGCAACTCCGTTCCATTGAAGTGAATGGAACTTAAATACAAACCACACCTGAACTGGAGACAAGAGTCATGTTGTCTCTGGAAGAAAGTGGCCATGTTTTTCTAACAGTGGATAACCCCTTTAAGGCCCCAATCTATACAGGGATTCTGACTCCACATATAAATCACAACAGTGCGTGGTTCAGCTGGAGGTTTTGTCTGAATCCTTTATGATCAGAAACTTATCCTTTATTCTGTACAAAGTTTTTAGCTGTTGGAATACCCCTTTAACTGTCACTAATCTTTAGTTAATTTTTTTTTTAAATGTTTGCCTGGAAATTGCCTATATTTTTATTCTACTCTAACTATATTCTGTGTTGCTTTTTAAAAAATTCTAAATTCTGATTTAGAAACTATTCATGATTGAGAATATGCTATTATATGGTTCTCCGAGAGGATATCTTGCATGACAGGCTTCACTAGTTCAGTTTAGCAGCAAATTGTCCCTTAAAATGATATCAGAACATTATCAGCAATTCCACGGCAAAGTTTTACTTAGCATAATAGCTCATTTTCTCCGTGTATGAGCATCTTATGCTCATGATATATTCAGTGTTCACCAACTGCTCATGTAGTCATGCTTAGATTTCACTGTATCTAAGCTACAGTTTCCACATAGAAGGCAGCTCAACACAATATATACAAGAAATGATAAAATGCCCAAATCTATATGATCTGAACTAAAACACGCAGGGATTAAAACTCAGCTCAGCCTATAGTAGAGTATAGTCATGATCCATATACACTGCAGCCTCGCTGACTCAACTGCAAAGCGCAAAATAACTTTAGATACTGTATATTGAAAGAAGGTTGGTGTTATTCATTATTACACCGATCAGCCATAATTGTAAAACTTAAGTAAATAGCATTTATTTTCTCATGTCGATGGTTACTGGCATTGGGAAGGACATTTTAGTCAGCAAGTAACCAGATAGTTCTTCAAGCTTATGTGTTAGAAGCAGGAAAACAATAAAGATGTGATCAAAATTGTGATAGCTAAGTAACCAGATATCAGCATTTCTAAAACCATAGATCTAGGTGCCTAATGCTCATTGAGCATACAGGAAAGAATGTCTAGTCCATTGTCACAGAACAGGTACTGTAGCACAAACTGCTGAAAACTTTAAAGGGAATCCTAACCTGCTGATTCTAAAAGGGCAAGGGCAGGGAATCGCACACACCTTGGTGTGCTGTTGTTTTATTAAGTAACTTTAAGGGTCCATTTACACCGAAAGATTATCTGACAGATTATCTGCCAAAGATTTATAGCCAAAGCCAGAAACGGACTATAAACAGAGATAAGGTCATAAAGGAAAGCCTGAGATTTTTCCTCTTTTCAAATCCATTCCTGGTTTTGGCTTCAAATCTTTGGCAGATAATCTGTCAGATAATCTTTCTGTGTAAATGGACCCTAACTTTTGTTAATAGGTAAATGAAGGTGTTCATTGCACTGGAGATGGTCCTTTAGCAGTCAGTGCACCTATCCACCAGCCTGACAACTCGGATTAATGTTCAGCTGTAAGTGGTGTAGCTACCATGAAGGCAGCCCACTCGACTGCTATAGGGCTCGTGCACTAAGAAGGGCTACTTGACAGTGGCAGATTATAATGTAGGCGGTTTGGGCAGCTGCCTGAGGCTTCTGGGGGCCTATGGCAGTCCAAAAGGAAAGAAAAAAAAGCAACTTACCTCCATCATGCTCCCACATAGCTGCAGCTCTACTGTTGCATTCCTCTTCTCTCTTCCTCTTCAAGCACAGTGTGTTACAGATGCTGCATGCGCCGGAAGTTCTACTAGCCTGTAAGTGCTCTTCATTTGACGGAGCACTGACAGGCAGAGAGGACCTCTGGCGCAGGCAGTATCTATAACGCATGCTGTTTGTGCCGAAAGAGAGGACAGCGCAGGTAGAGCTGATGCAACGTAAGAGCATGTGGGAGGTGAGTTCTTTTTCTCTAGCAAAGGGGGCCATCCAATTAAAGAGAAGCTGTACAGGGGGCCATCTGCTTAAAGGGAGGCTACCTACATGGGGGGGAGGGGGCATCTATTAAAGAAGACCTACACAGGTCTACTCCACTATAAGATGACTACACGGGGGCCATCTCCTATAGGGGGGACCAACACAGGGGGCATTCTACTATAGGGAGACTACTTAGGGGTCAACTACTAAAGGGGGGCCGACACAGGGGGCCTTCCACTAAAGGGGGACTGACACAGGGGGCCATCTACTGCCTCATTCAGTAAAAGGCTAAGGAGGCAGTTCTTATGGGGACAATATATCACAGGAAGGAAAAAAAAAACCTGTAGTGATGGATAGGGATCAGAAGCAGTCAGAATGACAGCTGTTGGGGATGAGGGTAGGGGAGTACTCTTTTTAATTTTTAATGTAGCCCAGCCAAATATATTGAAATAAAAATTCCCTTAACAACCCTTTTACCTTTGCGGAGGAGAACTAAAAGTTCTTATGTGTTATTTTAGGTGGAAAACCTGTGCAGACTCTTTATACTTTATGGTTTATTGACAAAATATACTGCTCTAGGAACATGTTTAACTTGTCTTCTGGAGATTTTGTGAGTGTTAAAAGAGCAGTGTGATTGGCCGAATGTTTATAGACTTTTTGCTCTGTGTACTGTATAACTGATTGCTGTTATACTCTCACTTACAAAGCACAGCAAGCATTAATAGAGATCATGAATAGCTACATCAGTGAGTGGATTCTGTTTCCAGGTTCTACACTTGTTTGAACCATTTACGTGAATGCGCATTGTACAGTAGAATTGTGTACACGATGTACTGCTTTATACCAATGAAACCTTATGCAAATCAATTTCTTTTCATCTAGGATCTATATTAGCTCGGTGTGAGTCCAGCTGTGATTAAACCATTTCAGAAGAAGGAATAGTGTGTGTTTGATACGCTTGCAATCTTTTCTTAACATTCAGATCTCTAAAACATTTTGGGTAAACACAGATCTAATGATAAACTGTAATTTGAAAGGAAGACACATTAAAGGGTCTGTCTAGTTTAGAGAATCTATTTTCAAATACACTGTTAGGATATTTTGAGTTTCTAGACCTAGGGAAGAGAATGCCTACAAAGAACATTTAACACTCTGCGATAACTCTGTGTATTACATGGACAGCAGAGTGATTTCCTTGTAAATTTTTTAATGCCTAATTGTTCCCGTGGAGGCGCTACAGGGAAATATAACACTGCTTGGCTTCTCTCCAGATTGTAGCTGGGAGAGAATGTGGAGAGAACATACCTTTCCACACTTCCGCAACATCTGTTCCCAGTAACATAGCCAATGTCTCCAATGAACTCAAAGTTCGACCGGTTGGCCAATCTGTAGCCTGGGATGCTGAGCCATTTAGGGCTCTGGCTCGGAATCCAATCAAGAACCAGGGTGGTGGTTGTAAGACTTTTTTGTTTTCTGGCACCTATATTTTGCTATTTACCTCTGCTTGGTATTTGGTGGATACTCTGGTTAAGGGCCTGTTCACACTGATTAAAACAGGTGGAAATTCCGGAATCCTGCCTGCATCAGTGTCTCAATGTAATGTCTAGCTCGCCTCCGCTCAAAGAATTGACATGTCAATTCTTTGAGCAGAGAGCGACAGAGTCAAGGCACACAACCACAACACATTACATTGAGACTCTGAGGCCGGCGGATTCCGAGCGCAGTCTACGGCAGGGGTTCCGTTTGGAATTTCCACCTGTTTTAGTTGATAGGACCCTTAATCCTTTTGGTTTATATGTATTCTTTTGGCTTTTTGGCGGTGGGCTGAATTCTTGTTTACCTCATTGTCTGTGATCCAGGTTCCATCGCAGCTACTTGACTGCTCACCGCCCATCCTAGGTCTTCTGGATCCATTTTTGTCTTTTTGTCTCACATCATTTATGTGTTACTCGACTCTGCAGAGTCCTTAGCAGCAAAATCCATTCTGCCTCCCAGTGAGCTCTGAGGAACACCTAGGTGGTGCCTTAGATTCTGCCAGCATGAGTGGTCTTAGATCTTGGTTGCGTTTTTTGAATTTGCATGGTTGCTCTTCATCCCAAGAATTTTGTAGTTTATTAGATATGTAATTAAGATTGTTCGGTGCACTGGGGACAGGATCTGGTGTGTGTGTGTGGGGGGGGGGGTGCTCTGCAGGGCGCTGGATGAATACTCATCAGGAAAATGAAAATAACACCGAGGATCAAGGTAAGAAACATACCTTTATCCTCAGCGCCCGTGCACTAAAGGGATATATCAGCAAATTAGATGCTTCTTACCTGCTGATAGTTTCCCTTCAAAAAATAATTCATAGCAGTTCTCTGGCGACCAGTTAACAAGAAGAGGGCTTTATTTGGCATACTATTAAAGGGGAACTCCAGGTAGAGGTTAAAAAAATGAAACTTCTGCAGAAGCATAACGCATTATTTACCTGTCTATCCCAGTTTTGAAACTACCAAAAATCCATTTGTTTGGGGGATTTTGCTCTGTTTTGTGTTTCTGTTCTTCCTGGTTTGGCATTTCCCAGAATGCAATGCTTTCCCTCATGTGATCATCACAACCCCCACCCATTGCAATCAGTAAAATTAGAGCAGCAGCTGCTTCTGGCCGGACAGAGATGGTGAATCATTCAGGGGATTGGCGGATCCAGCCAAGCCTACTGTGATATCACGCCCTGCCCCCTGCCTGCATCATCAGCAAACACACAGAATGTGAGACAGAAACATGGAAGATTTGTCTCCTAAGGGGGGATAGCAGCAGGAGCGGGAGACAATGTGAATTGGCACAGAGGAAATTTTATTCACTTTCTATCAGCTACCAGGATTTCTATCAGCTACCAATGTGGCAGAACCGCACAGATACAGTAATACATTGTATAGACACATCTATATAACTTTTAATGTACTTTTAATAGAAAACAAGTTTTTCTTATCCGGAGTTCCCCTTTAAGTACCAGTTGATTGTTCATTATAATAGTTGGCAAGAGCAATTTTAGAGTCACTTGCTCTACACACAGTGTATGCTAAAAAGAATCTGTCCACATTCTATATGAAGGAAAATGTGATAAATTCTTTTTCACCTGGGCTGATTTTTTTTTTTTTTACCATAACCTATTCAAAATCAGCCAAGGATAAAGAAATAGAGCATATATAATATATAATAGGGCATATATAATAGGGCACTAGATAATATGATGCCATTCACTGGAGAATAATGTTTGAAGAATTGGGTTTTATGTGTATGTAACAGTGGGAGATGCTCGGAATATCTGCACAGACATATCCTTAGATAACCTGAATACTGAGACGATTATAATCTCAGGCTGTCTTCCCAGCTCCAAACATCCCATCGACTTCACCATATCACAGTACAGCACCTTGCACAGCAAGAACAAGATTTTATACATCTGGCACTTCTGCCCAGAAGCTGTGTGGGAGGATATAATGAAGACTATTCTATGAAGGTGAAAGGACATTAGCTAATCTTTCTTCTTATAACCAGTGCTTGTGTCTGCACAGTGATTCTTTTACCCAGTCATCATGAGTGACCTGCAGGGGGATACTCATTATTGACTTCTCGCAGTGTGGGTATTGTCTAGCACATTGAGTATATTATAATATGTGTTAGAGAAAAACGACTTTCAAAGGTTAAGTAGATACAGTCATCGAGCACTTTGCTATCCCAAGCCAGACACATATGTCAAACTCTCTAAGAGAAAAATTAATCAAATAGACAAGTAGGCATATACAATATGTGCCCTAGACATGAATGTGTACGCACGTCAGTCATCATACTGTATGCCAGGTAATAAATATGGTTTCCGCCATAGTAGTTATTTAAGAATCTGCATCATTTTGTTTCCATCTACTGACAGGTTCCAACAATAAAAAAAGAGAATTAGACAGCTGCAACATTGCACTAAAGGGGTACTCTGGAGAAAAAGAATTGTTTTCTAATCAACTGGTGTCAGGAGTAATTTACAAATCTGTATAACTTTCTATTTAAAAAAAAACTCAGGTCTTCTAGTACTTATCAACTGCTGTATGTCCTGCAGGAAATAATATATTATTTCCGGTCTCACACAGTGCTCTCTGCTGCCACATCTGTCCCTGACAGGAACTCTCTAGAGCAGGAGAGGTTTTTCTATAGGGATTTGTCTGGAAATTTCCTGTCACAGAATACCTCTTTAAACAGTATGTTTTAATCCATTTGCTAAAAAAACAAACTTTTTCAGTGTACAGTATATACATAGATATGGTGTATATATACAGTATATGCATTCATTATTTTGGCACTATAGTATTACAGCAATAGATAGGCAGGATATAGTAATAACAGTATCATTTTATTAGGGTTAGGCCATGTTCACATGGCGTATTAGATCGGCCGTTCTGTGACCCGGCCGGTACTGCAGTACCGGTTGGATGATCTTTCCGGCCACAGTGTTCTGATGTGTTCGCACCCGCATCAGAACTCCTCATAGCACACAATGAAGCAAGCGGCCAGAGCAGGTCGCTTCATTGTGTGAACTGACAGGGTTTCACTGAATTGCGGCTGCAGAAAACTGACATGTCAGTTCTTTGTGGCGCCGCGAGGGATCCCGCCGGAGCGTATACAATGGGCCACATGTATCATCCTGCGAACGGATGATTTTCGGCAGAAAGTGCCGATTTGCGTATTATTTTATACGCAAATGGCCGATTTGCGAATAAAATATTTGCAAATCGGCACTTTCCGCCGAGTACGCCAGGGGGGCGGAAAGGGGGCGTGTAGTGGGCAGAACGGAGGGCGCGGACTTAGAGTCCACGCGATTTACCATCCATTCCGCCCAAATATACGCCGAAAACCTACTCCAGTCCTCAGCTGGCGTAGGTTTTCGGCGGTGCGCACCGGCGCGCACGGGATTTATGTAGAGGCAGTCCGCCTCTACATAAATCTCCGTAGCGCTGGAGCTGCGGGGGCATTTTTAAGTCCGGCGTAAAAAACGACCACAAAACAACCCCAGTCCATATCTTCTTAGTTGGTTCAGAAACATTAGATCTTATTGATGATATGCCCTTGACATATTGATAACATTATAATATTTTGGCAGTGTTTTGCAGTACCTGACCTCTGATAGTACCCTCTATATTTTACCTGAATAAATATTTTGTTCTATATTTTTTTTTTCTGAATATGAAAATTCATTGAATGACTGTCACTTCTGTTTTTGGCAGACTTGTTCATAGCTACCACTTACTTCCAATTTGTCAAGATTACCCAAATTCCATTGAATACAAAATAAAAATACAAAGAAAATAACAATTTTGCACAAAAACACAAGACAGATAGCAACCCAACACAAGAACAAAAGCGGAGACCAAAATCAGACATTTTTGTTTCAGGTAAATCGATAGATCTGGAGCATTGTGTGTAAACAATAGAAAGACAAGGAAACAATGAACGGGAAGAGACTTCTAGAATGCAATTGAGTGGAGAAGAAAAAGACAAAAAGGAATGGATTAAATGACTCTTTTAAATAAACATAATTAATTTCATTTCTCAGAGCCAGCGGGCCTTAGAATTCAGCCATAACCCGATCAAAAGCTTCACAAAGTCCTGCCGGTTACCTAATTATCCTGGAGGATACTGGCTTCTCTGCCAGAAATACTGTATAAAGCCATTGCGGCTGCTGATAAAGGATAAGAGGTCCTGTTTGCTCAGAGTTATGGGGGTGTACTCATTAACCTCTTAACGGCTGTATGACCTTTGGAGCACAAGAACATTACATGCTCCAGTCGATTTGCAGTATTTTTTTTTTTTTTGTATCTCTTTATAGTTTTGGAAAAACATTTATTGTATAAAATAATGACATTCGTCTGTAGGAGATAATAACTCTTCTTCAAAGAATATTTTGATGTCAAGCTTTTGAGGACAGTTTTCTGCAGGTCAAGCAGTCATCTTTGAAATGGTTATTTTCTCGATACAAAGGAGAATGGAGGACTAATAAGTATCAGAGCAATTACAAAGGTCAATCTTATAAGGAACGTTGGCTTGCTCGAATACATCTTATGGAGGCTCTCAACAACAGCACCTCTAGGCCAATTTGGAAGTAGTCAAAACTAAGTATTGCTCAGTCACAATCTAACAGAAAGGCTAAAGTGGTGTTTGGAAACAATTGGAGCTGGACTGTGATGGTGATTTATTGTACTCCTGAAATCTAGATTTTTTCAGTGCTTCGGGGTCCTCTGGTGCATTATTCATGGTGATCTTGGTGTGTAACTTCATGACCATTAGAGCTCATTTCATAAATCTTCAGAGTTTTTGAGCCTGTATAGGGTACAGGCATGTAGTTGAGAGTAATTAAGCTAGATTTTGCATATTTACTCTTCACTGGCAGATGTTGAGAGGAGAATTACTAGAGCAGTCTGTCTGAAAATATTTGTAAGAGGATTTAAACAGTAATGCGTATAACTAATGGTTTCCGGTTAGAGGAGAGCCGAGAGCTTAGAGAAGATTTTTTGCAAGCAAGCCTACAGAGTAAAAAGTAGTGACTTGGCTTCAGCTCAAGTAGATCAATGCATTGCATTGATTAGCTAAATTAGTGATCTATTAGTACAGCCTGCCTGAGGCAGACTGTACTAGCAGATCTACCATGGCAGGCTTGGAGACCTTTATAAATAGTCTGGCCCAATAGTAGCAATACCTTCCTGTGACCAAACAAACAAAACCCATAATATTCGCCTAATTCGGAATGGGTCCCTCTATCTTCAGGGATAGGATCCTCCAGCAGGGGCAATGATGCCATATCATTGCACCTGCTAGAGAGGAGATCACATCCCAGCTGGAAGTTCCTGCAGCCTATGAGACATAAAGGAGGAGTGGGGTTTTAGCAACCCGATCCTCCATTCTCTTCATAGTAATGTTCAGCCTGCACACCCCTCACTGCGTCAGCGTTACAGTAAGAAGGCTGAACACTACAGTGAGCAGGGCATCCTCAGAAGTTGTATGGCACCAGCTTCTAGGGATGCTCAATGGGAACATGCCCACCGAATGCTGAGGCACCCCTGGCTTGTTCTCACAGCTCCCCGGTTGGGAAATGCTGCCCTAGAGCAATCCACACTTTATACTGTGAATAGCAGGATAATTGGAGAGTTGGGCTCTCTATGATAAATATATCTTAGTTGCTATGAGTTTTGGATCTACCCAAAGAAAACTTAGTCCAGTTAGACTACACAATACTTATGAGGATGCTCACAGCCTGGCTGACAGTGGCAAAGAGGAAATATTCATACTCACAGAAGAACTCTGCAGATGGCTATGTTCACACAACATATTTTCAGCTCCATTTAAAATAACGTCCGTCATTGTGAGTCTGAAATAACGGACGTCATTTAGCAGCCTGGCCTTCCCTTAGTACAATGACGGCTGTTGGTACATTATTCTGGTTTGGGGTTACTAATTGGACTTTGGGTGTGGCTTAATTGAAAAGTCCATTGGATTTAATAGTAAAAAGGAGAAGGAAGGGTGACAGAAGAAAAACTGTGTGTGAACAACTAATAAAAAACGTCCGCTGTTTGCAAAAGACGTCAGAAAATAATGATCATGTTTATTATTTTGACTAGGGATGGTCCGAACCTGCCGTATGAACCCGAACGCTCGGCAGCAGATTCCCGCTGTCTGCCCGCTCCGTGGAGCGGGCGGATACAGCGGGAGTAACGCATGGAAAACTGGGATACAGCCTATGGCTATGGCTGTATCCGAGTTTTCCAGGCGGTCCTCCCGCTGGATCCGCCCGCAGACAGCGGGAATCATTACTGAGGGTTCGGGTTTGTACAAACCCGAACCGAACTCGGTTCGGACCATCCGTAATTTTGACGTCCGCGGTAAAAACTTCTGTTATTTAACACATTGTGTGCATTGGACGTCCGTCTTTCCATTGACTTCAATGCACTGCATTGATTAAATATCAAAATCGGCCGCCTTTTCTCTATTTTTGACGTTGTGTGAACATAGCCTATCTGTCACACAAAACCTGGAGAGACAGAAGCATGAAAACCAATGTGGAAGCCGATCATTACAATCTCTAATCAGAGGCTTACCAAGAGAGCAGTAGATACAGAAGATGGCAGAAGATTGTCCAACTCTGGACAAAAGAAGGTTATAGAATGTAGATTTTATGGTCACAATGTGAAACGGTGGTAGCGATTAGCTTGTAGCAGGTTCCAGGCCTTGAAGTGGAAACATCTCTTTGCTTAAAAAGCAGGTCCACGCTTTGAAGAGGAAAAAAAAGTCTCTTTTCATGAAGGAAATATTTCCTGCTTGGCCCAGCGGCCTGTTCTCAAGCACCGAACTGCTCTACACTGACACCCAGACTCCATTTCCATTGGTGCATAGCGCAGGATATGAGCATGCGCAGTAGGACCCTGCTTTGATGACAGTGCTCGAGAACAGGCTGCAAAGGCAAGCTGGACCAGGTAGGAAACTGAAGGCGGGGCTTAGTAAGAAGAGAAAACGCACGTCACCTGGGGAGAAGGAGGTATCTTTGCACTTGGGGCACCACAGACCTCATTTGCATTTTTTTAATACTGGCAAGATCACAGGAACTGACTGACCAATTCAAAAAAGGACCACATCAGCTGATTCAGCGCAGCTGTGCCAACCAGGTGGTATGTAAAACATATTTTTGTCATTAAGTTGGTACATTCGCATTAAGCAGTATGTAGCAGTGTGACAAGTAAAGCACATACCCATAAAAGAACATACCCATAGTATGTTATAGTATAGTAGTAAAAGTATGGTAATGGTACCATAGTATGGTAAAAAGAACATACCCATAGTTTAAAGTGCTAAGCAAAAAATTCCTCAGCCTCATGACAACTTTATACAAAAATTACTGGGATACGAGTACTAGGACACTGCACACACATGTTTCTTGTACTGCTCTTTCATCCTGTGTGATATTATAACCTTTCCAGAGAAATCTACATTCAGAATTATTTGGTGATGAAAAGTATCTATTCTCTCGATTTAAGGCATTTTTTAGTGTGCAAAGGGGGCACAGATTTATATACAATGTAATGCTATGACAAAATATCACAGAGAATAAAGTGTGGTTATAATCAATCTTGCAAAGTTGAAGCAAAATTAGCTGGATATTGTATACTTCAAGTCAGATTACAGATCCATCTGTTGATGTTCTCTTTGTTAACCTATGATGTTCTCTATTGGGAAATGCACCTAACAAAGAAGCAATCTTCAATAGCTGTCATAGTCTAAGAGCTTTTGGTTAGCTTAGTGAAGGCTTCTCCAACAGGGAAAGTATTGATCGCTGTGAACTGTAGACCTTTCAATTGATATCTTCCAACTCCTGGTAGGAAGAGAGAAGCATTCGGCCTTTGAGGAGTTAATTCTGAAATAGATACATGCTGCAGGCTTACATCAACACATTCACACCTTGCTGCTCTACCCGCTGTGAGCTTCTGTAGTGATTTGCAATGTATTAGATTCTCTAACTGAGCACAGAGAAAGCCGTCATACTGTCTATGCCTTTCTGTTAGTCTCTCTCACTGGAGAGCATAAAATCTGACAATTAGAAGTGAGCCACAGATGTTCTAGCATATTTTTGGGATGTTTGCTCTCTTAAATCCTAGTATCTATCCTTATATTGTATATTTGAAGTTGGACGCCAAGTCTGATTCATATAGAAGGATCTAACACCTTTTTTATACTTGGAGATGAATTGGGTATAATGTATGTTTACACAATAAAAGATGGAAACTAAAAAAAAAAAGCTTAAGGGGAATATGGGCTTATGTGGTTGACACCATGGCAGTCCTAGAGTAAGCATAATATGCTGGTCATAGACATGAGATTTTTCCCTCTTATTGGGCCATCACTTGGCCACACCTTTTTGCACAAATGGCCAAACTACAGACAATGGGGGAGATTTATCAAACATGGTGTAAAGTGATACTGGCACAGTTGCCCCTAGCAACCAGATTCCACTTTTCATTCCTCACAGACTCTTTGGAAAATGAAAGGTGGAATCTGATTGGTTGCTAGGGGCAACTGAGCCAGTTTCACTTTACACCATGTTTGATAAATCTCCCCGTCAAAGTGAGCTTGTTGCTGTATGATTGGTTTTTTTTTTTAACACAGTTTGGAGATGTATGTTTGTGACAATATGAAACCTATTACACTAACAAACCAATAAAATCTGCACTCACAAGTTACATTGTATCAGGACTGTAGACTGGATTGTCCATGTGCACTCCAAGTGGTCATTAGTGTCATTGCAATGTTTATGACATTTCACTTTCACAATATTTTTGTAGCACGGAGTACATACTGTATCCAAAGCTGTAGTCTTAGGCTATGTTAATAGAATACATAAAAATATGGCTTTATTTTCAATGTAATAATGTGCTCTACTGAAGTCTATTGGGTATAGACCATCAGTGCACACACAATAGAGAAAAACTTTCGTAATTGAGTACGGGCATAAAAATAATAAACATCCTATATCGATCCCACAGGTGTGAACCCACTGTGTCACCTACTAATAGAGATGGCAGCTGGCCAGGCAGGTGCAGTGGGCCAATTGCAGGGGGGCCAGGACTGTCCAAAGTAGCAGCATAGATTGGATCCAGCAGGTGGCACTGGTGAGCAGGAGATGATGCAGCAGAGTCAGTAGTGTTCAGAATAGCAGAGCTGACAAGTTCTAATAGCAGCCATAGTCAGTAGCAGGGCTGAATGAATTCACAGAGTGACTATAGCCAATAACAGAGTGGCTATAGCCAGTAACTGGTGAAACAGCTGAGCTGGTAGCTGTTATGGCCAGATGCATGCATGCAACAGAATCCTCAATGTTTGGAATAGCAAAGCCCAGCAAGTTCAGGTTGCAGCACTGGATAAGCACTTGTAGCTGCTATGGCCAGATGCACAGATGCAGCACAGGAGAATAAGTGAGGTACCCAAGGGTCAGGTAGAAGCAAGGTCAGGAAAAAGGCACAGGTCAAATACAGGATACAAGTACAGACACCTGTGCAGTAATAAACTACATTCATTGTTCAGGCAGAGGTGAGTTGGTGGAGTCTCCTTAAAGGGGTACTCCAGCAGGGGAGCACTTTTTTTGCTGGGCCCGCGTCAGACACCAGGAAGCGTCCGGGAACCGGGCACCGGGGCGCCGCGATGCGGGACCGGTCGCTGGAACCGGGGAGGTGAGTGGATGTCTTTTCCCTCAGCCACCTTCTCCCAGGTCCCAGCAAAAAAAAGTGCCCCCCCTTTAAATAGATGAATCCAGTCTGGGATAGGTGGGAAACACATTAGAGAGACACACACTGGCCCTATAAGTTGTAGCCAGTGCATGGCACAGCCTCTAGAAGGCAGACCAGAAACTGCAGACATAGTGGAAGCAACAGGAAAGTGTCCAGCAGTGGAGGGGCGCAGCAGACAGTGGGAAGATGGAGCAGAGAATGTTTCCCAGAGAGGGTAAATGCCTGCATGCGCTGCATGCCAGTGGGTGACAAGCATGCAGTGTGTGAACAATGTGTGATCAGGTGAAAAAAAACTGTTGTCTTTGCAAAAACAAGTTGTAAATTATGAGCATGAGTAATGCTAATGCATTACACACACTCATTATGTGCGATTTGTTTTTGCAGTTTTGTTTACACGTTGTATTATTTCCACTTAGCGTAAGGGCCATATTTTGGTATTATTTTACTGTGTGGGAACATACAAAATTTCCTTAAGGGTACCTTCACACGTACCATATCCGCAGCAGATTTTACGCTGCTGGTTCGCAGCAAAGTCTGCTGCGGATACCTGCCCATTCAATTTAACAGGCTGACATACTTGCAGCAGGATTATCATTCTGCTACAAGTATGCCAAACTCGACACCATTAAGCCCAGGAAGATACTGTACCGGGTACCCGCTCCTGCTTGCTTCGGGGCCTCCCGGTGTCTCTTGGCGCTCAACCAATGTGCTGCGGTGGATGTACACACATTAAACCTTAGAAGTACATTTACACTTTTTTTGGATATACCCTACATCATATACATAACAGTTGGTATGTACCTTTTAAAACCTCTCATTTCCTCTAATAAGTGTGAATCTTAGGAAATGCTGACAGATCAGATCTGTTAAGCACAATATACAATACGCCATTTGTTTTGCAGTTTATCACTGTCAGGTGTCTGAAATGACTGAGTGTTGCCCTTGTCTGAACTTGAACCAGGCTTGACAGAACCTTGATATAATGATCCATATAGCTAAGAAAATAATTGATCGCTGTTCTAACTTTCTCATGCAAGAAATTAACTCAACATTAACTCCAGTTAGTTACAACGTCCCTTCTATGAAAAGGAACTCTGTTTTTGCATTTTGTTAAATTATTTATTTAGTATCAATGTAATTTTAGTGATGGGATATCTGGCATAAAATATAAATGTATGCAATTCAAACCCAGCTGCTGAATTATCCTAATGTACATAGATCGATAATTGCTGGCTGTTATACAGCCACTGGTCTCAGATTAAACTAGTCACATTTACAGCATAAGTTATAGAACTAAAAGTTTTTTTTAGCTATGTAAGAAAGGAAACATGAGTAAGTAGACAAGTATGTGTAATTTTTTTTTATTTTGCCCACAGTCATGGCTAAATACACTGCATATACTTATATGACGGACAATAATTGAAATGCAACAATACATGAAATGTCACATTTTACTGTACTGACAGGCGGCATTTCACTCTTTAAAAGCTCTTTAACAATAGACCTGTCATCACTCGGCCAATAGTACTTTAGTCACACCAATATAGAGGACGCTAAGTGTACTGTGGAAAAGAACCATAATCTCAAAGGAGGGGTTCACAAAGCAATCATTCCTTATTATTTAGCCAGCTTTTACTTACATTATGGGTTTCTATGCCAACAGGTAATCACAAGGGTCCTGTAAGATGCAGAACAAAGGGATCAGGACAGAAACCAATCCATAGTCCCCAAGCCACAGTAGATAACCAAGCTGTAAAAAGGTCAGTCAATGGAACATATTTTGCCCATGGACGTGATGTCTATGGGTTCTATACTGAGTGATATCACAATCTCTGACCAGCCTCTATAGGCTACATCATTATCTCCCTGTGATATACACTATATATATATATATATATATATATATATATATATATATTTATATTTATTTATTGGGATATTTGGGGAAGAATGTGGTTTGCAGCATCTTGCCTTGTGCTGAACATTGTTGCAAGCAGAGGACTGAATACAGCAGCTTTTGTAGACTGTGTGATGCAATGTTCTGCAGTTACTAACAAGAGTTCGCTGTGGGAGGGGACTGATCAGGGTGGGAGGGCTAAGATGAACTGCTGATGAAAACCAATTCATTCTGAAAATTAACCAGTAAGCATTGTAATTATCTGACATAGGAAGAGACCCACATACACAGAAAACAAAATTTTGTCCTTTAATAATGGTCCAATGACTGGAGAGAGAAAAAAAACATTTCAAGTGACTCTTTACCCACAATCTGCCCCCCCCACACACACACACACACAAAACCACTTGTACCTTCAGATAGCTGCTTTTAATCCAAGATCTGTCCCGGGATCCATTCGGCAGGTGATGCAGTTATTGTCCTAAAAAACAACTTTTAAACTTGCAGCCCTGTGTCAACTTGGTGTGGCCTAGAGTACCCATGCCCTAGGCCTGCACGCCTCTCCGTCCCTCCTCACCATTATGAACGCCCCTAAGGTAGGATTTTTCCTATTCGTCACCTGCCTGAACACTGCACAGGTGCCTTAACGATCCAGCAAACGTTCAGTGTTCCAACAGGTGATAAATAGCAGAAATTGTTCTAGGGGCATGCCTTATGATAGAGAGGGCGGGGAGGAGAGACAGAGAGGCGGTGCAATCCTAGGGCATGGACACTCTAGGCCACGCCAAATTGACACAGGGCTGCAAGTTTAAAAGTTGTTTTTTAGGACAATAACTGCATCACCTGCCGAACGGACCCCAGGACAGATCTTGGATTAAAAGCAGCTGTCTAAAGGTAGAAGCGCTTTGGGGGCAGATTGTAGGTACAGAGTCGCTTTAATTAGAGTCGTTGTTCAATAAACATTGATTTCCAGAAACCTTCTTTGTTTATACAATGATACACTTCTATAAATTTTGTGTTGTGTTGTGAATAGAGTTGAGTGAACTTTGAGCACACTCAGGTTCATCCGAGCATGTAGCATTTGATTAGCGGTGGCTGCTTAATTTTGGCACAGTTCTAAGGAGTCCTGGTAAATAGGGATACAGCCATATGTTGTATACATATTTTCCAGGGCTCCCTAGGGCTTCATCCAAATTCAGCAGCCACCACTAATCAAATGCCACATGCTCAGGTTTGGACAAACCTGAGCAAGCTTGAAGTTCGCAACTCTAGTAGTGAAAATTAGATTTGATAGATCCCTGTTCTCTAAAGGGGTTGACCACATTTTATTTATTTTTTATTAAAATAAACAGCATCGGTAACAATGAGGCACTTAACCCCTAGACGACCCTGGACGTAGGGTTACGTCATGGAAGTCTGTCCCCAGACGACCCCGGACGTAACCCTACGTCCTGGGTGTTTCTCCGGCTATGAAGTGCGCTCCGGAGCGGAGCGCGCTTCATAGCAGGTGGGGGCCGGCTGCAGTGAGCAGCCGGGACCTCACCGGTAATGACACACTGCAGCGATCGCGCTGCCGCGTGTCATTAACCCCTTAAACGCCGCGATCGCGGCACGACCGCGGCGTTTAAGTGCAAGTGACAGGGTCCGTTGAAACGGACCGCCGTAGGTCTCTTACCTGCCTCCGTGCGGTCCGATCGGCTCAATGAGCAGATCGCCGATAACACTGATCAATGCTATGCCTATGGCATAGCAATGGTCAGTGTAAAAATCCAAGTACTGGATGTAAAAGTCCCCCAAAGGGACTTCAAATGTGTAAAAAAAAAAAAAAGTTCAAAACACTATTACACTACCCCAAAACCCCTCCCCCAATAAAAGTTGAAATCACCCCCCTTTCCCATAATATAAATAAAACATATAAAAATAAATAAATAGATAAACATATAATATACCGTAGCGTGTGTAATTGTCCGATCTATTAAAATATGACAAGCGTCATTGCGAACGGCGAACGGCGTACACGAAAAGAGGGGAAAAAGTGCGCGGATTACCGATTTTATGTTACATTATATATTTTAAAAAATCAATAAAAAGTGATCAAAACGTCCGATCTTCACAAATATGGTATTAATAAAAACTAGAGATCATGGCGGAAAAAATGACACCCCATACAGCCCCGTAGGTGAAAAAATAAAACCGTTATAAGCGTCACAATAGGCCCATTTTATTAATATTTAATTGCCAAAAAAAAGGATTTCATAAAAAAAAAAATATATAACATTAGAGAATCTGCGTAAACCTGCATATGGCTGTGTTCGGGCTGACCTATAGAATAGTAGTATCATGTCGCTGTTACCATATAGTGCATTACGTAGACACAGGAACCCCCCAAAAGTTACCATATTGCATTCTTTTTTACAATTTCACCTATTTATATCTTCATAAATAATATATTTGGGATTCCATCATACATGTTATGGTAAAATGAATGACGCCATTACACAGTACAACTATTCCTGTAAAAAACAAGCACTTACATGGGTTGCTAGACTGAGAGTGCTAGAGCTCTTAGAAGGGGAGGAGGGAAAAACGAAAACACTAAGATCAAAATTTGCACGGTCCACTGGGTCATTTTGGGCCTGGTCCTCAAAGGGTTACAGGGGAACTCTAGGTAGAGGTAAAAAAATGAACCTTCTGCAGAAGCAAATAGCATTACTTACCTATCTATGCCAGTTTTGAAACTACCAAAAATCCACTTTGTTTGGGGTTGTGCAGTTGTACACAGTACTACAGGTTCCAAAATGCAATGCTTTCCCTCAGCTGCTCATCACAGTCCCCCTCCCTGCCCATTCCCCGACCAAAGCTGTTGCAGAACATCTAGGCTGTGTTCACACATTGCTGTTTAATTATGTAACTAAATTATTTGCAGTACTTAATCCATGTCATTGTGTTCCCACCTACACAGCACACTGTATTCTCTACCTGTAACGCTGATATTGGAATAAAGCAAAGAACTTTTTAAATTATTTTCTTTTCTTTTCATCTCCACGCACATATTATGATCAAGCATCTTTTATCTATGAGGTTAAGTCCTACAATAAGGATTTTATCCGACATTATCTTACATGGGATACACTGTGTATGCCTTGTTTTTTTGTCCAGGTGGGATTGGCAGTGCCAGCTCTGATCCTCTTTGCCGTTTAGCATCATTTAATTGTGTTACTGCATCATTTTTGTGAATATGCTGCAGTACTGCAATGACACTCCAACATGTGTGAACACAGCACTAATTTCACTGCAGAGTTTTGCACAATCAGTGAAGTTGCAGCAGCTGCTTCTGGTCGGTCAGAGATGGTGAATCACTCAGGGAATTGCGGGATCCAGCCAAGCCGCCTGTGACATCACGCCCTGCCCCCTGTCTGCATCATCAGCCTGTGCTCAGCAAACACACATAATGTGAGACAGAGGTATGGAATCTTTGTCTCCTAAGAGGGGGATAGCAGTGGGAGCAGGAGACAATGTGGATTGGCACAGAGGCCATTTTTCTTCACTTCCTGGATTTCTATCAGCTACCAGTGTGGCAGAACCGCACAGATATTGTAATACATTGTATAGACACATCTATATAACTCTTAAATTGAACCTGTCATCCCCTGTGCCGGGGTGACAGTCTCCCGACCCCCCGCTACAGCCCCTATACTCACCTGATCCCGCCGGGTCCCACTTCTGGATCCTGTCGGGTCACGGAGATATCAGCCACTGCAGCCTGGCGCGCGCACGCTGAGAGATGAGTCCAACGCTCATAGAGAATGACGGAGAGTCCAGCGCTCCGTCATTCTCTATGAGTGTTGGACTCATCTTCCAGCGCGCCGGGCTGCAGCGGCTGATATCTCCGTGACCCGACCGGATCCAGAAGCGGGACCCGGCGGGATCAGGTGAGTATAGGGGACTGTAGCGGGGGGTCGGGAGCCTGTCACCCCGGCACGGGGGGTGACAGGTTCCCTTTAATGTACTTTTAATAGAAAACAAGTCTTCCTTATGTGGAGTTCCCCTTTAATTTCTACTTTGGCTCCATTCAGTACCTCTGCTCCTCATCCCCTGGATAGCTCCCCCTTCCATACATGATGTCATACAGAGGAGCATGTGAATAATACAGGTCACCATGCCTCCATGATCTGTCGGTCATCTGATCCTCCATAGGATGCTGTTCATTTTGAAAAAGAAGAGATCAGCCCATTTAAATAAAATGGTTTTCCCATTTACACCTGATTATCATACCATTGATTGAAAACCCTTGACATTTTTATTCCTTTGTTCCTGTTAGCAGTGAGCGCCCTGCAGTTAAACCCCAACCAAGCAGTTTGTAATCCCCTATCCTTTGAATCACAGCTGGTTATGCAGGACAGTGGGGAACAATGTGGAATGGAACAAGCCAGGTCAGAAGATCAATATACAACAAGACAGAAAGGACATCACAAATGTCAGAGACAAATGAGAAACATCCAACGTGAGAAATAACACCTTTATCTGGCATGTAAGCCAATTGTGAGGCTCCATGATGTGACTGGATGGCCAGACAGCTCTGAATGATGAAAAGATATGTAAATTATACACTGGTGCCAGAGGAGATGCCACATTGTCACATACAAGACCACCATTATTGAAGAGCTAGGTTCATATTCAGCATTTGGTGTAGAACTAACAGGGAAAACTACCATGGAAAATGTTGCACCCTATTCTGCTTTTCAGTCCATTTCTGATTGCCGCTAACATACTGTCTATATTACTGGTGTGCATTGTTGTGATGGTATGGTATTATGCAGAGTAAAGTAATAGAATTTACTCACATCCTACATTGAGGGAAAAGATTACACACAACTGTATATAATAGTTGGGTTAGGCTCTGGTACAGATTCTGCATAAGCTATAGTATAATGTAGTGTAGTGTAGTATAGCATGGTATAGTACAAGACACATTGACAGCACCAGTTTCTTATCTTGCCTTTTACTGAAGTTATTTTCATTGGAGAACTTGCTTTAAAGTATCAGACATACAGCAGACTCGTAGCACAAGCATCTTCCCTCTCGTGGTAATCTGTCAGTCTTGATCTAACTGGAGGAGCGAGCTGTGGGGATGGGAAATCTCACTCTATGGTACTGTGCTGACAGACAACAAATTATTGACCTCCAACAGAACAGACCCTATTACTTACACCAGTGTAGAGAGATTTAAAGCTACACTTCCAAATAAAGTTCTCCCATAGTAAAAGGCATTCAGGTTGGCTGATGCTCTCTATCTGATATCGGCAGAATGACCTACAGTATACTCACACACCAGTAAGAGCTAAATGTTAATGGTAAGCAGCCCCCAGACTCCTCAGCCAGTGATCTGATCATTTTCTCACTCATCATCTGTCAGGGGAAAGTTGGGAGGTCCCCATACACATTAGTCAGCCAATCTTGCCTATGTTGGAGGGTTCCGCTGTCATCAAAAGCTAAAATGTGCACTGAAAAATACATTCACTGGCCTCATTGTATTTAACTGTAATTGGTTTTGAGCATACATTTGAGATACCTAGAATATATAAAAAATATCTCTGGTTACAAGCATATTCTTTGGGAAAAGCACATTGAAAATTCTTTGGGAAAAAAACATGTTGCCTCTTCCTGCTTCAAGGCAGAAATGTATCATACATGTCCTGTGATATTAGCAGATAGAGCAGAAACATTATATATATGTCTAAGGGTCTGCGCTGTATAGGTCATGGTCATAACTAGTGCTCCAAGCCCGTAAGACAACGGAAAGGGCAATGAAGACTTCTGTCAAATAAACACAGTAAGTCACAAGATGCCTCCTGATCATAACAGACTTCTCCAAAACTGGTTGGCTAAAGTCTACTTAAAGAGAACCAATCACCTAAAATTTACTATCCCTATTATCAAAGATTCTCTCTCCCTAAGTCTATCTATGAAGATACAGACTGCCTTTGCAGTCTGTATGTTATACTTTATCTAATTTCTCTTCCTCTGTGCAGTAATGCTGGGCGCCGCCATCTTGATGACGTCACGCTGGAACGCACCGCTGGAACGCACGTGACGTCATCAAGATGGCGGCGGCCGGCATTAATGCACCGGAACAAAGGAGCAGGTAAAGTATAAGATACAGATTGCAAATGCAGTCTGTATCTTTATGAAGTCTATTCATGAAGATACAGACTACATTTGCAGTCTGTATCTTATACTTTACCTGCTCCTTTGTTCCGGTGCAGTAATGCCAGCCGCCGCCATCTTGATGACGTCACGTGCGTTCCAGCGGTGCGTTCCAGAGTGATGTCATCAAGATGGCGGCGCCCGGCATTACTGCACCGGAGCAAAGGAGCAGGTAAAGTATAAGATACAGACTGCAAATGCAGTCTGTATCTTCATAAATAGACTTCGGAAAGATACAGACTGCCTTTACAGTCTGTATCTTATACTTTACCTGATCCTCTGGTCCGCTACAGCAAGGCCGGCGCCGCCATCTTGATTACGCTACTTGCGTTCCACCGCTGGCCTTCCTGCACCGAACAAGAGGATCAGGTAAAGTATAAGATACAGACTGCAAAGGCAGTCTGTATCTTAATAAATAGACAAAATGAAGATACAGACTGCCTTTGCAGTCTGTATCTTATACTTTACCTGATCCTCTGGACCGCTACAGCAAGGCCGGCGCCGCCATCTTGATTTAGTCTTTTGCGTTCCAGCGGTGGAACGCAAGTGACGTCATCAAGATGGCGGTGCCCGGCCTTGCCGCTTTGCATGACGGGAGCTTCCTGTCTCGCGCCGCCTCTTTTGAAAAGAGCCGGCGCAAGATAGGAAAGTAAAAAGTAAATATTTTAAAAACACAGCCAAAAAAGTAATCAATTATATTTACAAATATTAATAAAATAAGTAAATACATCTAATTAGGGAAAAAAAATTTTTTTATTTTCATCGATGATTGGTTCTCTTTAAGGAGCATGGGAGTAATGCATAGGCCTCAGGTTCTGTAGATGGACTTTACTATAGCCATTATTGAATTAAGTGACTGCAGTTAAAGTTTTTTTCTCTACAGCTTGAGCAACATCAGGACTATTGCTGGAAAACAACTATTCTTCATCGTCAAAGGGCAAGACTGAATGTCTAAACTTGTAATTACAAGATTTACATTTAATTTTATAGGGAGATATAGGCATATCCGATCACTGGCTATTTGAATAGCTACTTCTGCTCAGTGTTTTCAGAAGGAGGCCTTCACAATCACAGAATGGTTGGACACAGCATCGGCTCCAGTTATATGGGTTCAGCCCTAGTGTTTTAGAGGCTGAAGTTGCAGAGTAACTTGCCCATTTAAAGTTGAATTAGGTGATGGGTCCAGATGGTGTCTATCCCAGGGAACTTCTAATTGTGAAAACCAATCCCTTCTAACAGGAGATGTTCCTGATGACTGGGGAATAGTGATGAGCAAACATCCTGATGTTCAGTTCAGATCCCGAATGTGAACATTAAACAAATGTGAACATTCATGAACAAATAACGAATGTACAGTAGGTGCGTATGTTTCGGTCTTCAGATTATCATGGAAACTGGAGAGAAAGGAACAGCTGCACATCCCATCTATGGCTGATACTAATGCCGCTTGGCCTATATTACCTACTCCACACTGATGAGGGGCAAAAACCCCGAAACGGCTGTCTGTGGATGGATACCTTGCTGAGGTGGTTTCCTTGACTGGAGAACGCTTTGGCTTGGTTGTTCCTTCCCGGAGGGAAGGTCTGGCTAGTTCACTGACGTCGAGACATGTGATGGTGTCTCTGCAGTGTTCTTTTGCATATTCGATTTCCCAGGGGGCAATGTTCTAGAATACACTGACGTTGAGACACGTGATGGTGTCTCTGCGGTGTTTTGGTTGATCTCCCTGAGGTCAACCAGCGTCCTTTTGCATGCACTTACTAGTCATTGCTCCCACTAGCCAGAAACCTACTCCACACTGATGAGGGGCAAAAACCCCGAAACGGCTGTCTGTGGATGGATACCTTGCTGAGGTGGTTTCCTTGACTGGAGAACGCTTTGGCTTGGTTGTTCCTTCCCGGAGGGAAGGTCTGGCTAGTTCACTGACGTCGAGACATGTGATGGTGTCTCTGCAGTGTTCTTTTGCATATATTAAAAATCAACACCAGAGTGTCTGTATGTGACATGGGGGTTGCAGGGCCATTCCATGGTCCCCCTTCCCTGCACGTGGACGCTTTGCGGGGGTGGCGGTCACTGACCGACACGGTGTGGAGTTAGCGTAGGGACTCGTGTGAACCAGAGGGCCTGCACATTGGTACACGGGGCTATTATGGCTTGATCAAATCATATACAGACACTCTGGTGTTGATTTTTAATATAGGCCAAGCGGCATTAGTATCAGCCATAGATGGGATGTGCAGCCGTTCCTTTCTCTCCAGTTTCTGTGTTTTACAGTTCTCCCTCTCTGAACAGCTCGCACTCCTTTATAAGACCCACATGACCAAAATCAGCAGGATATGCCTGTGCTCACATGTCAGTAACTTATGTCTTCCCCACTCTGTGAGAGCAGCAGTGGTAAGTGTAATACCATATCCATACTTGTGTCGTTTGGGGGCAGCCTCCCCTGCCGGTGGTGCTGGCTGGGTTCTGGTGGGGCTTTTTGGGTCTGGTCCTGTGACATGGGGGTTGCAGGGCCATTCCATGGCCCCACTCCCCTGCACATGCACGCTCTGCGGGGGTGGCAGTCACTGACCGACACGGTGTGGAGTTAGCGTAGGGACCCGTGTGAACCAGAGGACCTGCACGTTGGTACACGGGGCTATTATGGCTTGATCAAATCATATACAGACACTCTGGTGTTGATTTTTAATATAGGCCAAGCGGCATTAGTATCAGCCATAGATGAGATGTGCAGCCGTTCCTTTCTCTCCAGTTTCCGTGTCTTCAGATTATCAATTGCAAAGCGTAAATTACACAGTTGGGTACGCGTTTCATTTGCATTCAATTGTGTACGCAGTTGCGTACAGGTTGCGTATGTTTCGCTCTAGAGTTAAGCACATGTGTATAGATTATCAGACACAAAGCATATATTATGCAGTTGCGTACGTTCCCCAAGTCCGAATATGTTTGAAAATGATTGTTATAACCATTCTGATCATCAAACAAATTGTTTGTGATAGGCGAACAAAAACAATTAGCATCATGTCTGTACGAACATTTATGAACGGCCAATGTTATACCCATCCATAAGAAGGCCAGTAGAGACGATCCCAGTAACTACAGGCCAGTTAGCTTAACATCTGTAGTAGTAAAAATGATGGAAATGCTTCTAAAACAAGAAAATAATTGATCACGTAAGAATTAACAATTTGACAGATCCAAACCAGCATGGCTTTACTGCAGGAAGATCATGTCACACTAATCTCATTGATTTCTCTGATTATGTCACAAAAGTGCTGGATGAAGGTAGTGTCATGGATATCTGGACTTCAGAAAAGCCATTGATACAGTTCCCTATAAAGAGCTGATATAAAAGTTAGAGAAAATTGGCTTAATACCTGGATAGTTCAGTGGATTTGTTGTTGGCTGAAGGATAAATATCAGAGGGTTTATATTCCGAGAAGAGTCTGGTTACAAGTCGTGTGCCACAAGGGTCTCTTATGGGTCCTGTACTATTTAATATGTTTGTAAGTGACATAGTAGAAGTGGGTTTGGTAGGTAAAGTTTGTCTGTTTGCTGATGACACAAAAGTGTGCAATAGGGCTGATATTCCTGGAGGTGTCAGTAATATGGAAAATGATTTAGCTTTACTAGATAAGTGGTCCAAACAATGGAAACTGTAGTTTAATGTTTCCAAATGTAAAATAATGTATTATATCAATGAAATAACCTCAGTATCCACCATCATAGGGGTTGTGGGAAGAGTGCAGTACCAGTCAGGGTGGGAGAGCTGTGATGAAGGGAAAGTAATGGAATTTTAGCACGGAGCAACTGCCCAACAAGAAAGTTGCTTTGTTTCAGAACTGCAGCAGCAATGCTATATGCTTCTGTGGCCTTTCTTTTTTGGAAAACCCCTTTAAATATGTAGTTATAAACTACATATTAATTGAAAAAATAATGCACTTTTTGTGTATTTTGAGTTATTTTGAGTTTGTGTAATTAAATGAAACCTTTTACCATTCCACTGATGATAATATACTGTATGTAAGTGATTACAATAATACAGTAAAAGTTTATTGAGAAAAACTGTACAATTTGAAAGGAAGTTGTTTTTTTTACCCTGTTGAGCTGCCTTTAGCTTGGATACTAGATGAGATATAGTTGGGCATGGAGGCATACAGGTTCCATATGGCATCCTGCAGCACATTGGCACATAGATGTAGCAGCTGGGCCTGCTTGTAAGTTCCTTAATCTAACATTCCAGCTGGTCTCATAAAATTTGACAATCTGGTGATCGGACAGGAAAAGGAAGTGTTACAATCTGGCATTCCTTGGAAAAACTGGCTGGGTGTGGGCATTATTCTGTTAAAGATGTCAGCTGGAAGCGGCCCTGAGAGGCAACATATGTGGCCAGAGGATATCCTGCACATATCACTAAGCTGTTAGTGTTCCTTGTACAACTACTAGGGGTGATTGACTGTCTTATGCAAAGGATCCCCAGATCCTCACAAGGCCTCCATACTCAATCTCAACCATTGTTGGACCCCAAACAGAGCCTGAATTCCTCAGTCCATAGCAGTCTAGATTTCTTATTCATAAAACCACTGCAAATTGAAGCAACAGTGGCTGGTTGTCAATGACAGGACATGTAATAGGGGCATGAATCCAAATTTCTTCTGCTAACTACCTAGAAATGGTCTGGTGTGTAATGAAGGCACATCCAGTGTCTGAATGGTGGACAAGGAAACTGTGAGACTTGCCAGTGCCTACCACCAGATTAAACAACCCTCCCTATCGGTGGTATGTCTGGGATGTTTGGAGCCCATTTGCCATGTTTGTGTTCCCTCAAAAAACCACTGCTCCCAACACCTCTTAACAGCTTGGTCATCATGTTTTAGTTGGCAGGCAGTTTTTCGAATGACTATCCTGCCTACCTCAATCAAATGGTGTGTCCCTTCTCAAAGTCTCCTAATGGGGCATATTGTCTTCAAGTGCATCATAGAGGCATGTGTAGTTCAATGGGTTTGATCTCTGTCCTATTGCATGGGATGAGATCCATTGCAAATCAATAGAGCTCTTGTGCAACAATGAAATAGGCAGCAATATAAGAAGTGAGGCATAAAACTGCATGGTTCTCTTACCTTATTGTAATGGTTGGGGAATTCTGAATATTCGGACTCCAACCAATCCAAACTTTTAC
The DNA here is from genome assembly GCF_027789765.1 of Dendropsophus ebraccatus. NCBI lineage: Eukaryota > Metazoa > Chordata > Amphibia > Anura > Hylidae > Dendropsophus > Dendropsophus ebraccatus. The sequence continues at coordinate 52,223,392 of NC_091462.1, forward strand.
CACATCTCTGTTATATTTCAAATCAGCAAAACACACGGAAAAAAAAAATGGTACTAAATACAGCGCTGTCCCAAGCCACCTACCTATTACTATATCCTCACGGATTTACAGCTACCCCAGAGGGGTGATATGCCTACAGTCCAAGGGGCACAAAAGGTGAGTAGAATCACCCACTCGCCCTAATTTAGTGTCATCTCGGTAAGACACGAGGCGCTGGTGCCCTTGTTTTTTTCTTTCTATTTACAATATTTCAAATCAGGCAGATTGCGCTCTGTGTATTAAAGACAACAATCAGCCGAGGAGTGGACCATCGGCTGATTGTTGTCTTCCAACATGCTAAAAAATTATTGGCCATGTATCGCTTTGTGTAAGAGCTAATGCACGACCGGCAGCTGGTAAAAAAGTAAAGAAAACAATAAAGCTGCAGCTATGCTTACTTTTCCACGTTTCCCCAGTGTCCTCCTGGCTTTTCTCTGCATTACTTGTTTACCACAGCCACTGCTGACACCTCTGAACCCATCTCTGCAGTGACAGTGCAGCGACCCAGGGGGGCCAGGTGTTATGTGTTTAGGCTAGTGGCTGAAATACCACTAAGGCAACCCCTAGATACAATGACACGGTGTTAGGATCAGGTATGGCAAAGGCAGTCTGACTAGACATGGACAGTAAGTCCTAAGCTGACCCTGCCCACTGTTCCTGCTTACTTGCCACAAGACAGTCCTAGGCAACTGCAAACAACCACAAAGATGTTCCCTACTCTCAATACATGGAACACAGAACACTGACAGACAAACAAACACAAATAAGAGATGTCAGACAAACCAGGTCAGCAACCATCGGGTGGCGTAGTACAAAACAGTAAGCAGACGAATAGTCGGGGTCACTAGCAAAAAGTCTGGGCCGGACGGCATAAATCAAAGTCAGGAATATAGGTCAGGAATACGGAGCACAGAAAGAAGGGACAGGGAGGTGAGCAGGCGAGTAAACTCTAATAGTCAGCAGGGAGCTAAGGAGCCTGCTGCTAATACACAGGATCAGAGACTGGGTCCGGTGGCTGATTGGACCAGTCCTGATCCCAGCACCAAGCTCAGCTGAGCAGATACAGCAGTGCAGTAAACCCTGCACTGCCAGATGTCTGACAGGCAAGGTGGGTGTGGCTGGCAAATAAAGACACAATTCAGACAGAGGCAGATGCAAAAAAACACAGACGGAACTTCATTGGCGCTTCATTGGCCGCCCGGCATGGACCGAGGAGCGCAAAGTCACATTCCTTACACACGGCACCTCTAATCTCAATAATACAGTAGACGTTTGCGCTTTCACTGGTGCAGAACACAGCTAGTACACTGGTAGATGAACATAAAAATTACACTTCAGGCACAGCTTGGAAGCTGGGAGTAAAGATAAGCCATTGACCTAGGCCCTGGGTAATATAAAGATAAGCCATTTACCTAGACCCTGGATACAATAGATACTTGGAATAGAATAACCTTAAGGTGTGGAGCCATAAGAAGAAGGTCCTGTATCCATGGGAATGAACATCCGCTCGAGCTATCCTGTGGGTGTGGAGTGAAACACAATCAGGAATTACAGGCCCACCTAGTGGGAGAGATAGTGGTCGGAGGTATGATTTAGGAATCCTAGCACCTTGCAGTAGACATTCTGCCTTTGCACTGTGCTTAACTTGTGTCGTGTACAGTACCTTAGTTATTATTGTGTAGCAATCAGTGGTAGAGGAACAGCAACCTAGCATAGAAAGGATTAGTGCTGGTGTTCACCGCAGCCCCTCACAAGTGGAATTCTAGCCAGACATGGCTAGGATAGCAGAGGTAAGGAGAAAAAGACAATAGTCCCTCACATTGGCTCTGGCCACCTGGCCAGGCCCTGGAAAAATCTCCTCAGTAGGTTCTTGGCATACATACTTGCTAATACAATATTCTGACTAGATCTCATCTGAACCCAACTCCAATATATATACCAGCCCTTTGGGGGGGGGGGGGGGGGGTCTAATTGGGCAAAGGGACAGGATAATCCTCTGTGATAGAGAAGTGACCCCTGAAGTATCTGGCTGAGTGATTGGTCAGGGTGAAGAGGCAGCAGACAGTGGCATAGATTACAGACAATCAACAGAGAGATCAATTAACCCTTGTACAGTTTACCTTCAACTGTGCAAACAGTACAGTGACATCTGGTGGCGGGAGCAACATTCTACAGGCTTCAGCCCTAGAGCCTATAACACATAGTACCAACCTATAAATGCGGATACAGCAGCAGTGGACACCCACTAGGGGACACTGCAACAGCCTGCTGAGCCAATCACTGGCCAAGATAGGAGAGCTTTAAGGGACTATCAAAGATAGTTGAGTGCTGTATGACAATCTCCTGCCCATATACAGCCACCACACCATTCATACAGGAGCTTTGGGAGACCCATTCTTGAGATCACATGGGTATGGGGTCCCACCAAGTCCCCCCCACACACACACACCCCACCACCACCATCAGCAGCACCACAATCATACTTGTGTCCACTATCCTATGGTTAGGGGATAAGTCGTAATGGTGAATAAAAAGATTTAAAATTAACAATGTTGTCATTAAAGTAATTTTCTTTCTGTTTTGCTGTTGGTGTGACTCATGAAAGTGAAATATACATTTGTCCTGAAGTTCTAATGATTAAGACTCACTGATGACATATTCAGGGTGTCACTGGTCATCTCATTTAACAACTTAGATGTCAGCTCATCTAGTTTAATGTCGCCATCTGTTGCATGTGTGAATGTGGACATTTTTTATAAGAAATGAGAAATAGGAACTGGCAGAATATAACAGAGTATCGATATTTAGCTGCTGTTTTAGATTTTACTGCGATGTGATGACAGATCTGTCAATTAGAGGAGCAGTCTAGATATGGTGTCTGTTTGAGGCCAGAAGTTGTAGATAATTAAATGTGGATTTACAGTGCTGAGTGGCTCCATTCATCTCCTATTCTGAGAGGAATCCTATATATCTATATATTCAAGATACAAAAAAAACTACTCTTCAATATTCTAATTAATTTCTTATTAAATATTCACAATTTTTCCTAATACAAAGATCAAGAGTCCAGATGTAGTGAATTTGTTACAGATTTGCGTCTGGACTTAAGCTAAATCCCCTGTGTAGACACAGATTTAAATGATACAATTCTGCCACCATTAAAGGGACCGTAGGAACTTGCTTATGGCTGTACAGTGAATCCATAGGCATAAACTTCCTGTAGCTGTGGCAGAAAGCAGCCTTTTTGTTTTTTATCATTTAAATATATCAATATGCACAGGGTTTGGAACTTACAGAAAAATAGAGCACCAACCACAGTAAGGCCAGGTTCAGACTATGTAACTGTGCGGCTGTATTTGCGGCTGTAATTGTGCGGCGGTATTTTTGGTGGTTCATGCGTACGCTGGAAAGTATAGGATATACGGCTGCACAGTGCACACTATGTATGAATCTACGGCCCGATCGTAAACGGACCCGTAAAAAATTAACAAGACCATTGTTTGCGGCTGGACATGCGGCCGAGGATTGACAGGCGGTCCGTACGGAGTACTTCAAAAATAGCCGGCAATGATGCCGAATGCCGATGCCTCTAATAGTTAATATATTAAATTAATAAAACACATTTTCTTTGTAATAAAGTCCCTTTCGTTGGTCAATAATTTAATTCTAACGAATCCATCATTTGGCAATTAAATATACTGTTAAAAAATAAATATATATATATAAATATACATTTATTTATATATCTATTTATTTTAACAGTATATTTAATTGCAAAATGATGGATTAGTTTAAATTTAATTAGTGAACAACGAAAGGCACTTTATTACAACGAAAATGTGTTTTATTATTTTAATATATTAACCATGAGACACATCGGCATTAGTGCAGAGGATCGCAAACCCCGGTAATAGCAATTCATGTAAACTGTGTTCCCTGCTTTCCCAGATGCATCCAGAGGTGTTTGCATCACTTTCTTAAAATTTTATTTGTTATTTTTAGTTGAACCAGATTTCCAAGTAAATGACCGTATGTTTTGAGCCGCATGTCTATTTTTTCCCACAGCCGGAGTTTCATCCGCACATTTACAGCCGCATAAAAAATACAGCCGCACAGTTACATAGTGTGAACCTAGCCTAAAGGCATATTAGAAATTTAAAGGGGATCTGTCAGCACTCATGCCCTACCCGAGATGCTGACAGTGTGCTGTAGTTAATAGTCACCTAGTGAGTTACCTTTTGGTAATTTGTCAGTGGAGGGGATAATGCACAATCTCAGGTCTCCTATTATAGTGAAAAGTCAATGAGGAGTTGTGGCTCAGCATTTGTGCCACACTCTAGCATGCCTCACTTCTTCCTCCTCTCTCTTTTTTATGAATAATCAATGCTGCCCAACCTGTTGCTCACTCACAGTCTACCTACAGAGGAATAATCTGCAATCAGATATAGTTGAATCTCTATGCCTGTCTAAGTTGGAGCTGTGGTCCAGGGGTAATTAACATGTTTAGAGAGCTGCAACAGCTCTTGGGTTTGCTTTTTCTGATAGAAATGAAATATAGTTATTTATTTTTTCTCAATATTGTATCATTTTTTTAAAGTGCAAAGAATTTCTAATCAGGGCCAAATTAGTTTTAAAATTCAGTTTTCTTACACAATGAAACAATTAGTATATTTCATTTCCATCACGGGATTTGAACCCAGGAGGAAAAAAAACTGTTAGTCTCTAGACAAGAACCCTTAGACAAGTTACCCCTAAACCACAGCTCCAACAAAGTAAAGCCTGGAGATATATCTGATTGCAGATCATTCCTCTGTAGGCAGACACTTACAGACAGCACGAGGGAGCAGGAGGCCGGGCAGCATTGATTATTCATGAAGAAAAGGGAGGAGGAAGAAGTGGTAAGGAGTGCCAGCTTGAGGCACAAATGCTGAGCCACAACTCTTAGGGGCCTATTCCACGGAGCAATAATCGGCCGAATCGGAATAAAGAAAACGATCAGCCGATGATCGTGTTATCAACTGATCGTTTATTTAGGCCCAAACCTAAAATCATCGGTCATCCACCGCGCACCGCGGCGATTGAAGCAGCATACATTACCTAGCAGGGCTTCTCCTCCGCTCCGTCTTCATCACGGTCCCACGCGCAGCAGCAGCTTCGGTGCCGCCTGACTGAGCTGTCAGACCACTCAGCCAATCACAGGCCGGGACCGCCACGGCCAGTGATTGGCTGAGTGGTCTGACAGCTCATTCAGGCTGCTCTGGAGTTGATGCTGTGAGCGGGACCGGGATGAAGACGGAGTGGAGGAGAAGCCCTGCTAGGTAATGTATGCTGCAAGGACATCAGTAACGATGTCCCTGCAGCCCTCACTAAACGATCATCGAGTTGTGGAATAGGCCCAGTAAAAGAGCGCTGATGTAGCAGATCAGCGATCGTTTACATTATTGATCAGCCCATGGAATAGGGCCCTTGCTTTTCATTAGGATACCTGAGATTGCACATATTCCATATTCCACGGACAAATTATTAAAAGGTACCATGCTCACTAAGGGACTGCTTGCTACAGCACACTGCCAGCACTGTCAGGTAGGGCAGGGTGCTCACAGAATCTCTCTTTAATGTAGTTTTTCTACAAATGACATTATCACCTGCATACACCACTGGGGCTCCCATGATCCAAGCAATGGGGGTCTTTGGCACCCCTCCAGCTCCTCCTCACTCTACAGCCACAGAATTTGAACAGAACTGCTTTTGTACAGTAAGGATGAAAACAATATACCAGGAAATAGTGTGATAGCAGCTTTACCCATCGCTTATGCCCAGGTAGGCTTTCCACAATATTAGAGAGACAAAATTTTCACCAGGACTCCAGTCTTCATATAAAACATTCCATTCCATATAAAACCATTAAACATTCCAAATTTGGGTTTACAGTACAAAAACTGCATATCATCATGGCAGAAAAATACAAGGTTCACTAGCGCGTTTCAGCTCTCAAGGAGCCTTACTCATGGCTCATATATAATGGGTGCCATTATATATATATATAACCCCTGGTCCACAACTTTAGCTACCTTGTCACATGGCCACAGCAAAGCATGCTCACATTAGATATTGCCTAGGACTTGATATCCCCGAACCCGGGTTCAGGACGTAACGAGTAGAGTGTCTTGACCCCACTCAGCTGACCACACTCTATTTGTGAATACTCCTTGGTAGATCCTTTTTGACTCAGGTCATCACTTGGATATATGGTTATTTATTTATCTATTTATTTCTTCATTTATGTATATTGCACTTTGAGGGCTTATGCACTTGCACTTTGTATATATGTATGTATAAAGTTTTTTGGTATATATATTTATTCTTAGATGTGTGTATTGCATACATATGTATTGTATAGAGTGTTGGCTTTAATATAGCAGCTGAGTACGGGGAGGTAGGGATACTATGTATCGTAAAGGGTCCCTCCTGGATATAATTTGGTGTTTTAAGTGTTTTTAATTTAGGGTTTATATAGGGTTGTTTTGTGTATGTACAGATATATGAATAAAGATTATGTATACTTATTTTTGAATTGATATTTGTGTGCTTGGTGAGTTTTGACATACCTCTGTTTCTTATATTCGGATTAGTGCACACTATGAAGCGAGCGCCTCCGGCCGCTTGCTTCATAGTGTGTAGTGGCAAGTTCTGATGCGGGCGCACGCTGATGCGCCCACATCAGAACTCTACGGCCATATAGATTATTCGGCCGGTACTGCAGGTACTGGGATGATCTTAGTAGAGACCGGCCGTTCTGTGACCCGTCTGGGTCACAGAAAGGCCGGTCTCATACGCCATGTGAACATGGCCTAACACTTGACATAATGTATGCTATTCTCTTGCTTCTAGGGAAAATATGTCTGACATATGGCCCTGGACTGAGCACTATGTGGCATCAGACTCACTGCGGTTCCATAGTACATACACATGACTTCCAAGTAAACAAGCAAACATTTTGATAATATTTTAGCTCAGATTCAGTGACCCACTTCACTCCTCTATGTGTCATACATATCTGACTAGTGATGAGCGAATACTAAAATGCTCGGGTGCTCGTTACTCAAGATTTCCCAATACTCGAGTGCTCGTTTCGAGTAACGAACCCCATTGAAGTCAATGGGAGACTCAAGCATTTTTGCAGGAGACTCAAGTTCGGTAGAGGGAAGGTCGTGTGAAAACCTGTCAACCTCAGAAATGGATGGAAACACAACGGAAATGGACAGGAAACAGCAGGGCAGCATGTATGCATGCCTCTGAGGCTGCCTAATGGCACCATTATGCCTAATTCTTTGCAACAGCCTGGTTAAAACAGAGGTAGGCATATGGACCACCCAAAAACTCAGCCTGACACAGCATGGCAGTGAGAACACAGGGAACCATTAAAACAGAGGTAGCTTATCATGAACCAGCCAAAAATTCCGCCTGACACAGCATGGCGGTGAGGACAGAGTGAACAAGGGAGAAGCGGTAGCCAATGAGCCTCCAAAAATTAGGACAGACACTGCATGGCATTGAGCACACAGAGAACCATTAAAAGTGAGTGAGGAAGCAAGTGAGCCTCCCAAAAATTAGGCCAGACACTGCATGGCGCTAGTGGCTGCACCTATACACACTCTGTGACACACCCTCCATGCAGAGGGTGGATACAGCGGGAAGACCACCTGGAAAACTGAGATACAGCCTATGGCTGTGGCTGTATCCCGGTTTTCCAGGCGGTCCTCCCGCTGTATCCACCCTCTGCACGGAGGTTTAAGACAGCGGGAATCATTGTCGAGAGTCCGGGTTCCTACGAACCCGAACCTCAACAGGTTCGGACCATCCCTACCTTAAAGCTTTAAGCCTAAGCCCTTCCTAGCACCCCTCCCTGCCCAGGTCCACCCCAGCCCCCTAACGCAAACCTTTCCAACTGCCTTTCCCAGCCCAGGCCCACCCCAGCTATGTTATGTGGACCCTCCCATCTCCCTTCCCAGACAAGGCCAGGCCCAGCTCCTTGACATGGACCTCCCTGGCACCCTTACTAGCCCAGGTGTACCCAAGCCCCCTAACACTAAGCCTCCTTCTGCCCTTCCCAGCCCAAGTCCACCCCAGCCCCGTTACATGGAGCCTCCCAGTCCAGGCCCACTTCGACCCAGTAACACGGATTCTCCCAGTACCCTTCCCAGCCCAGGCCCGCCCCAACCCCCTAACACGAACCCTTCCATCGCCTTTCCCATCCCCCTAACGCAGACCCTTTCAGCTCCCTTCCCAGCCCAGACACGCCCCAGCCCCCTAAGGCGGACCCTCTCGACACCCTTCCCTGCCCCTCTTGGTGCCCTTCCCAGCCCAAACCCGCCACAGCTCCCTAACGTGGATCTTTCTGGTGCCCTTTCAGGCCCAGACCCTCCCCAGCACCCTAACAAAGACCCTCCCGGCTCTCTTCCCAGACCAGGCCCACACCGGCCCCTTAACATGGACCCTCCCATCGCCCTTCCTAGCCCAAGGCCATCAACGCGGACCCTCACGTCACCCTTCCCACCCCATCCACCTTACGCGGATCCTCCCAGCACTTTTCCCAGCACAGGCCTGCCCCAGCCCTCTAACACGGACCCTCCTGTCGCCCCCAACTCAGGCTTGTCTCAGCCTGTTTACTTTATTGATCTGGCTTTCTAATATGGCCCTATGACAGAAAGTAGTGCCTCAGGGATCCACAGCAGTAAAGTAAAATGGATATTTGCTCCTCTGCAAATGCATTATGGCTGGGTTCATACAGTGTGAAATAAAAATAAGTATAAAAAGTGCCAGTTTTTTTTCAATCTCATAATGTGTTTTATTAAATCCCATACACTTTAATAAAACGCATTATTGATTTAAAGGAACTATTAAGAGATAAATGCCGAATATATAGAATATTTTGAACTGCATTACTGCTACAATCACCTTGTATATAAAACTGAGGATCTTAGGCAGAAGAAGATTATCAGGTAAAGCAGTGCTTGTATACAGAGCCTGGTGATAGGTATTGTGTGCTGACCCTGGTCATATTATTCCAGAGATTCTATGGTCTGGTAGGTAAGAATATGCAAAGCCTGATTACAGAGATTATATCAACATTATATTATGTCCATGTTCAGCTGATATACTGTTGCCTTCAGATTAGGATAATGTTAGAGCTGATATCAAGCTTATGCCAACAAAAATAGGTTTCTTTCAATTTTTTTTCCTTTGGTGACCTATCACAAATGACATAACAGTTTAGTTTTTTTGTTCAGATTCTGATAAGCAAAACAATTAAAAGAATGAATACTTACACCCAAGGCTGGGACTACTTAGTGTTTTCGGCTTTGTTGCAATACAGTGATGGTGCTATGGTAGGGCTAGGGTAACAGAATGGGGTTGTGTTGCGTTATTGTAGAATTGTAGAATTTATCAATTCTGTATATAGGTATATGAAATGAAATTACAAGAATCCTTTATATAACATGAGTCAATATGCTTACTTGCAATGGAAATCTCACTTGTCATACCCATGGGCATATCCATTGCATTACAGCTACAATGTTTGATTGAGTCTAAAAGATACTGATCATCAGAACTCAAGTTATTATATTCAGTATGTATTTTTCATGCTTAGCTTCAGTTTTTCTTGTGTATAAACCCCAAGCAATAATTTAGAATCTGTGAAGCATAGTCCTGGAAATATACTGGGGAACGAACTATAATGTTGGATGTTACATATAGAAATGATGTAACTGTTCTGCAGTTTGTTACTAAGCTACAGTACATTGATCATTCCTGATAAGCCCAGTGACCCAGTCATTCATCACGTTCTTGTCATCTTCTAGCATGATGTTAAGCCATTTGTGCCTTCAGCAAATTCTTAAATAGAAGAAGATTTAGTACATAGATCAGCAGTTAGTCCATGGGCACAAAGCAGGAGGGGGCTGATAGATGGCCATATTATACGTTGTCAGCAATGCTTGCAATCCCTATGAAGAGAATTGAATCATATAGTAGTTAGTCCAGCCTGTTGAGTTTAATTCATAGAACAGCCATAGAACAGATGTTTAGAGGATTGGTAGGTCTTCATTCAGATTTCATTTAACCACTTGGATAGCGGCCAGGGTGTCTGGTCCTCTGCAGAAGGTCACCAGAATGTAATTATGTTAACACCTACTGTATATATAGTGCTGACATCCTCTTATATCTCAAGGCCTCGCTATATCTCAAGTGCACATTACTGTATTCCTATTCTAACTCTTATATGGCTATATATGGCTTATTGACACTTCTAGTATTCTACCTCTGGGTGCTTGACTTAATACGCCGTACCCAGTAAATAATTGTCAACGTTCCCTGTGACAAACACTGAAAACATATTGTCTTTTGCTGCGAGTTTTCTTGTGTAACTACGTTAGGAATAAATGATAATAATTACATTCAATCAGTTCCCACGCAATTTTCTGCCTACAACTTAATGCGAAAACAGATTGTGCAAGATATTCCCAAAGAGAGCGAGGCAAAGATGGAAAAGGAAAGATGAGAAAATGCATCCATCTCTGGCGTGTGCAAATAAAGTTTGATTTCTTATTGCTTTTGGCGGATTTGTCCTATTTTGCTCAATGTTTTACAAGGTTTTTATTAAAAAGACAAGCATGGCATTGTTTATTGAAAAGGTTGAGGAAACACTGGGGGGATGGGGTTATTCTGTCTGTGTTTGCACTAGCTATCTTTTAGACAGGCTTTGTGTATTTACTGTATGACTTTAACTTCATATTAAGTCCAACTCGTTGTTTGGTGCCTACACTACACAGTGAACGGGGCAGGAACCTGTAAGTTCCATTCATTGTATAGTGGTGTTGTTGTGTTACTGCAGCTTAAATGCAATTCAGGTAAATAAATGAATGGAGGATCCAATATTAACCTTTTAATGCTGCAATGTAAAGCATTTGCGCCATTTAAGTGTGTCAGTGACAGGAGCGGCACGTGTCACTGACCAATAAGAACCCCTGATGTGGGACTCCTAGGGTTAAACCATGCCCCGACCAAGTGTCCTCCATAGGCATATGCAGGCTCAGTGGTGAACACTGGGGGTGAGGCATGGTCACATGCTCCTTCATGTCAGCCATCTTATGGACAGACTCACCACAGAGCAGGACAGCACAGTCTTATTTTAGCTCTATGAGGTACACAGGGAGCTGCTGTCAGTATATAGAGTGAGTACACTTACTAATACTGTACACTAACCAATTTCACTATAAAGTGGCCAACCCCTTTAATGTGTTATAGAAAAGGCTGACTAAAATAACTGTAAAGAAAAAAAGAACTTTGAAAGGTGTGTAAGATAGAACACCATTTGGTTTCAGTCTCATAGACAAATTGGCATTATTCTAGGAATATTGCCAAGTTCTAGCACTATGCCTCCTCAATGACCACTTTCCAGATCCATTGCTTTGCCTCTCCTTCGTATAACTTACAATTATTAATCAAAGTCTGGAAGAAGGCCAAGTGCACAAGCGGCTGGAATTAAAGTTTTTGCACATTCTAAATGCTCCGTGTATTTAATAATCAAACCACAGGGGACTGGAGAACAAGGAAAGGTCTAGATAAGCCACAGATAGCTCTTTCCGCATGAGTACTGTTTGGATCTTAGTGCTTCTGTTAAAATTGAGACACCTTTCCAATTAGAATGAATATTATGTAAAGGTGTATAATCTGCCTCTCGAAATAAAAGGGAATAAAAGCACAGATGTGGATAGAGGTTTTTGTATTAGAAACCTTTCCCTCACCCAACCCACACCTTTGTAGATCATACATTCTAAAGGGGATTCAGAAACCAGGAATATATTACAGAAGACTCACATCGTGGTCATAGATGATCAAGAAGGCATCTTAAAGGAAATGAAATGCTGATATTCACTGTGCAAATTACTTTTTATAGGACAACTACAGAGCAGGAGGAGGAACATATATAAAAAATTGTCATCGCCAAGAAGAGTCCATCTCAGAAGTGGGGGAAGGAGTGTGTAGTGGGGGGCCAGAAGACTCTGCAGGAAAAGGTTAGGTACGAATATGATGTCGTACAAACCCAAAGTTTTAGCTGGTTTGCTCATCTCTAATGGGAGTGCGGTCTGGAGTCCATCATCCTACATGTGACCTCCTAGGTGCAGTAGTTGCTATTCACTGTGGCATCTAGGGGGTAAACAAGTGATCTTCCATGCTGCCTGCTTTAATTTAACACACAGCGATATCACAGTGCAGAGGTCATGTGCATAGTGATGTCACAGTACAGGAATCAATCTAGAAAATGAGGGAGCTCACCTTGATTCAAAGAAGAGAAGGGGTGCAGCTAAGTGTCCAAAAACAAACCATATATAAAAAGAAAAGCTGGACACTATATAATGCAGCGCATACCACTATGTACAAAAATATAACAATTTTTATTAGGACATACAACAAGACACCACAACATACAGTGATTAAAACAATTAAAAAACCACATAGGTATATGAAAAAACTAAGTAGGGGGACAAAATAATCCCCTACTTCACCAGGGAATCAAGCAATTTTGTTTATGCTCCACATGATCAAGTTTTAGTATGACATAGACAACAAGCATGGCTTCAGGGAATAATCACCCCCAAAAATACAGACAATAACTGATCAATAAGAAGACAAAGTGCTAACATGCAAGTGCGCAAGAAAAAAATTCACTGTATCCTTGTAAACACCAAATGGAAATCTTTAGTGAAAAATAGAAGCCAAACCATATACATTACATAAATCCTATTTCATGGGAACAGATGCCCTGGTGTAGACCCAACGTGTGACGTCACACACAGTGACTTCATCAGGGGTGTGTGAAAGATAATGGACACAGTCATGTAGTGTACATGCTGTCCAACCCTTCCATATCGGTGTGTCCTCAACCAATGCAACCTCTAAAGTTAAATCCCCTGCTCCCTGATCCATGTCCCTATTGGATTCAATGGTGATGGTTGCATCCCTCTATAATTGTGGAGTCACATTGTTTGCATTCTTAGGCTGGGTTCACACTACGTATATTTCAGTCAGTATTGTGGTCCTCATATTGCAACCAAAACCAGGAGTGGATTAAAAACACAGAAAGGCTCTGTTCACACAATGTTGAAATTGAGTGGATGGCCGCCATTTAATGGCAAATATTTGCTGTTATTTTAAAACAACGGCTGTTATATTGACATAATGGCAGTTATTTACTGTTATATGGCGGCCATCCACTCAATTTCAACATTGTGTGAACAGAGCCTTTCTGTGTTTTTAATCCACTCCTGGTTTTGGTTGCAAAATGAGGACCACAATACTGACTGAAATATACGTTGTGTGAGCCCAGCCTTATGGTGTGTCTACACAGAGAGATTTATCTGACAGATTTTGGAAGCCAAAGCCAGGAGTGGAGGAGAAATCTCAGTCTTTTCTTTATGACCTGTTCCCTGTTTAAAGTCTGTTCCTGGCTTTGGCTTAAAAAATCTGTTAGATAAATCTCTCTGTGTAAATGCACCATAACTGGTAAAAAGCCAAAGTGTTATGAAGGCAAAAGATAGTCATTTATCCATGGACCAACTCACCCAGATATACACAAGCCAAAAAGACAGAAATGGCTGCACATCGCACCCATGGCTGACACGAAAGCTTATTCAGCTACATTTAAAACCAACATCAGAATATTGCCATATTGCCTCATGTACCACGTGCAGGTCTGCTGATACACGAGTCCCTAACCAAAAAACATCACTGTGTCGGTCAGCGACCACAATCCCCGCATAGCGTGCGCAAGCAGAGAAGGGGGGCCACGGAATGGCCCTGCAACCCCATTGTCACAGGACCAGACCCTAAAGGGCACCCCCCAGACCCCGCAGGCGCCACCGGCGGGAAAAAATGGAAGCCAAGCAACACAAGTGTGAACAAGCTCTTACCTCTCTCCATTCCTCTGCAGGTAGAATGGGAGAATACTAGGAGATCCTCCCCTTATGTACACAGGTGCTTCCTGCTAATTTGGATCACATGGGTCTTACAAAGCACGAGTGCTAGCCACAATGAAAAAAGGGACAGAATACATAAAATATGCACAAGCTAAAAAGACAGAAATGGCTGCACATCGCACCCATGGCTGACACGAAAGCTTATTCACATATTCATATTTATATGTGCTTATTCACTGAGTGCACATGGTTTTAATCCCTCCTGTCTTTTCCCATTCTGTCTGCAGCAGCTATGGTGAGCGCAATACCTCATCTAGACTTGTGCTGTTTGGGGGCGACCTTCTCCGCCGGCGGTGCTGGCCGGGTTCTGGTGTGGTGTTTTTGGGTCTGGTCCTGTGGCATGGGGCTCGCAGGGCCGTCCCATGGCCCCCGTTCCCTGACTGTGCACGCCTGCGGGGTTGGTAGTCACTGACTGGCACGGTGTGGACTTAGTGTAGGGACCCATGTGTATCAGATACCTGCACGATGGTACATGGGGCAGTATGGCTTGATCAATTCATACACAAAATTCTGATGTGTTTTTTATTTAGCCTAGGGGCACTAGTATCAGCCATAGGTGTGAGGTGCAGCGCTCTTTTTCTTCCCTCACCCAGATATACTGTAACTGAAGGCTGCAAAAAGCATTTGTTCTAATCTAAATGCAGGTAAATATTACTTCAGCAATTATCACCCTGATTACTGTACAAAACGGTGTGTGATGTGCGGAATGATCTTGTGACAGGATGCTAATTGTGTAAAAGCTCCTAATAAATAGGATGACAGGGTGCATTGTGATGCTGAATGATTCGGAGGAATACATTATAATTACTTTGTATTTCTCAATCCATTTGCAGCAACAATGTTACTTTATGTCTTACTATAAGGTATGTGTGTTTCCTCTGGACTTCAGAGAAGGATTATTATTGCAGATTTTCCCGGAGGATTTTGATCCCTGGCGCCTTTAATCAGTCTCCATTCAAGCACTCCATTAATTGCAGCCCTTTGAAAATCCTTCCACGTTCACAGCTGCAGAATAATTAGAGGGAAGGCTTTCACCCCAGTCTGTGAATTAGAGCAGAGCTCTATTTACACAACACGTAGACACACACACACACTTCTTGTCATCTTCATTCCGCAACATAAGGTTGTCACTTTTATTAACTCTCTCAATGCGAATTCACTGTCACGTACAGTGTATCAAGAACCACAGATATAAGAAAGTGACTAGTAACTTAGAGTAAGGTGCATTATTTAGTTCTTATATAACCGCACTTTACTTACATCTTTTTTTCTAATTATTAAGTAATTCTATTAAGTATAATACTGAATACAATACAGAATGCAATTGAGACTTGTTATCACAAAAAGTGATAGAGTATTTAAACGGGAACTCCAGGTAGAGGTTAAAAAAAATGAACCTTCTACAGAAGCATATAGGATTACTTACCTATCTATCCTAGTTTTTAAACTACCAAAAATCCATTCGTTTTTGTTTTTGTTTTGGGGGGGGAGTTGTTGTTCTGTATTGTGTTTCTGTACTTCCTGGTTGAGCAGTTCCCAGAATGCAGTACTGGTTCCAGAATGCAATGCTTTCCCTCGGCTGTTCATCACAGTGCCCACCCTGCCCATTCCCCGCCCAAATTTGTTGCAGAACATCTAGGCTGTGTTCACATGCGTCAGTTTCACTGTGTTACTGAATTATTTGCAGTACTTTATCATTTCAATGAAGTTTCAGCACCTGCTTCTGGCCGTTCAGTAGAGATAAGCAAACCGGTTCAGCCCGTATGGGATCCGGTTCGGATTTTTCCAAAAATCCAAGTCCGATCGGATTCGGATTTTTGGAAATCCGCTCCGATTTTTTTTTTCTTGCTTTCTAAAATGGCTGCCGCCATTCTAGAAAGCAGGAAGTGTTCCGGGCGGGAAAAGCGCTTTCCCATGATGCCCAGAACACATCCAATCAGCAGGGATCTTACACTAGCCCACCCCCTGTGTGACGTCGGTATTGCTTTAAAAGGAGCGGTCACATGACCACACCACGCAGTCTGCACAGAGAGAGGAAGGAGGTTGTTACTGGCTGCAGTGCACACAGCTTGTGATTATCAAAACGCTGCTGGTGCTGCTGCTGTTGTGTACTACACACTACTGCAAAGATATTGTAGGAAAAGAATTGAAAGATTAGGAAAGTGGAGAGGAGAAACACCTAGTGATTGAGAGAGCAAAAGATAGATAGATTAGGCATAGGACAGCAAAGGGTGCACGGAACAAAAACGTGCTGTACAGGTATACAAGTCCTATACTTCCTATACACACACAATGTGAGACAGAGGCATGGAATATTTGTCTCCTAAGGTGGAAGAGCAGTGGGAGCAGGAGACAATGTGAATTGGCACATAGGCCATTTTTCTTCACTTCCTGGATTTCAAACAGCTAACAGTGTGGCAGAACCGTACAGATATGGTAATACATTATATAGACACATCTATATAACTTTTAATGTACTTTTAATAGAAAACAAGTTTTCCTTATGTGGAGTTTCCCTTTAAAAGTATAGGAATTTGTATGCACCCACTTTTCTTATAAATACACACACATACACACACACATATATTTTCCCAGATATGTTTACATTCCATATTATAACTTTTCACTATAGCTGATTTAATGCTGATTAAAGTGGAAACAGAATGGCAGTGACTGTACATACTACTCTAGACCAAGACTTCTCAAACTTTTTATTCTCAGGCCTCACCTGACGATCCATGTTGATGCTGGGGCCTCACCAACAAACACAGGCTACTACTATCCCCAAGCAGAACCACAGTGCAGAAATAAATAGTGCTCTACCTGTAGTAACCCAACACCACAATGAAGCAATAAATTCTGCCCACTGTAGTTACCCAACACCACAGTGCAGAAATAAATATTGCACCACCTGCAGTAATCTAATACCACAGTGCAGCAACAAATATTGCTTAACCTTTAGTAAGAGAACACCGGAGTACAGAAATCAATGCTGCTCTATCTGCAGTAACCCAATATTACAGTGCACCAATACATACTGCTCCACCTGCACTAATTTTACATCACAGTGCACCATAATATACTACTCCACCTGTATAACCCAACACCACACTGCACAAATACATACTGCTCAACCTGTAAACGGCACCGCAGTGCAGCACTCCTGTCCCCATAACCCACCCCTCTACTCACTTTGCAGTTTACACACATAAGCAACGCAAACATAAGCCACAAAAACATGAGCAGGTTAACCCTTCTTACACTCCTCCTTCCTGAAAGCTCCCTCTTCCCTGATTACCCTATTTTCTGTGTGTGCGTGTGGAATTCCTGGAACTTTCAGAGCAGCATATAGTGTTC
The DNA here is from genome assembly GCF_027789765.1 of Dendropsophus ebraccatus. NCBI lineage: Eukaryota > Metazoa > Chordata > Amphibia > Anura > Hylidae > Dendropsophus > Dendropsophus ebraccatus. Next base: position 52,240,827 of record NC_091462.1, read on the forward strand.
CTGGCGCGGTCAGAGCGATGTGTATCTACTGGCATTATGCACTCTGATACATGATATCATAAACTGCTTTGACATGAAAAGTATAGGATAGGAAGGTAGAGGGCAGTTTGAAGGAAAGTTCAGAGAAAGAAGCATCCATGTCACTGCTGCACATACCACCCATGAAATACTGCCCATAATACTGCCCCATAAAGTAGTTGCCCGCACACAGTGGTTCCTTCATTATTTTCCCCCATAGGTAATGCCATAATAGTGCCCCATATATTAGTTTATTTCCCAATAGTTCCCCATATAGTAGTTAATTTCCCAATAGTTCCCCATAAAGTAGGTAATTCTCCCAATAGTGCCTGTGTCTGTCGAAAACAAAAAATATAGTTTGGGTCCAGTCAATGACTGGTTCAGTGGGCATTCTATCAACCAGGTCATGGCATCGCAGGAGCAGGAGATTCATTATGGTAACACCCCACTACCACCACCTGCACCGTATTTTTTGTATTTGTTGGAGTTTTCCTTTAATTCCCTCAATAGTGCCTCACAAATATTTAATTCCCTGAATAATGCCACAATAGTGCGCACAAATAGTTAATTCCACCTCTATTGCCACATAGTTTCACCAGGTACAGAGCTGCAGACACAGGGAGATAAGTGATAGAGAGCTAAAACGAGTGATGCCCTTTGTCTTTGCCGACGGCCATTTGTAGAGTTATAAAATAGCATTTTTCCTTGGAAGCTAAAGTGCCACAGAAATTATGCTGAGCTACAGCATGCATGCCTCTTCCCTCCCACACCGTTCCTGTCTTGACTGATCGATGTACAAGGCTGAGACTCCAGCCCTGTGTGTCAATTAGACCCGAAAGGAAGAGGTGGGGTAGGAGGTGTGCATGCTGTATCTCAGCATCATTTCTGTACTTCAGCTTCCAAGGAAAAATGCTATTTTATAACTCTACAAATGGGCATCAGCAAAGACAATGTAATTTTTTGCCATTATTTCTATATGTGCATATAATCAGCCTCCAAAACCATCCAGCCCAATTGGAAATCCTCCAAGAGTCTCACTGTGTAACTTACTCGGCTATAATATCTGGGAACCATGGTTGACAGTCCAAACGACACTAACCAGGCTGAGAGATGTGGCACTGTGCCTGTGCGAGGAATGAATGTACTAAGCAAATGTACTTCATCAAATGTTTATGGACCCTATGTTACACCAGCACTATGTAAGCAAATTTGCTATACACTCTCTTTAATGCCCCTTATGCCAGATTGTGTTGCCTATATGAGTGCAATTTCTCTTATTCCTATTCTTTGTTTCCTGCTTGAATTGTGTGCTATTAAATACTATTTACTACCGCTCACAGTAGCGAATGGATGTTGCAATATTTTGTATTCTATTGTTTCGCTGTTTGAAAAACGATAAATAAATACTGTAAACAAAAATCTTATCTGGCTCTGATTCTTTATTTTCTTGAATGTTTTTTTTTTTCATTTTTAGTCTGAAAAGCTTTAGTAAAAACATTGTTCTTTTAGCAAACCTACTCAATAGCAAACAAGCGTAAAACAATCAGGTGGAATAAAATAAAATTGTCTTACGTGGTTTGTGTTGTATTTATTATGTGTTTTGGATACTTTTAAGTCTCTTTCACCAAGAAAGCGACATGGCTTTGATGGAAACGAGGTGTGACTTGTATGTGACTTCTTGTGCCAAAAACAGTGCCAACATTGAGGCATAACACTTTGGTGTAAAGAAGTCAAACTAGAAATCTAGAAGTTCTAAGGATGCACCAATTTTACAAAGTCAACATGAACCACTATGATAAATCTGGCATATTTCTTGACTGTCTAGTCTACATTTGCACTGAGAATTAGACAGTATTTGTTTATCTGCCCAGGTCTGTCTAGAAAATAAGATGTCATTTTGATACAATCAGATGATTTTGGCCGACTGGACATAATAAAAGAGCACCCATTGCATGTATATTCTGTTGATCAACAGATCAGATTTCTCTTCTGCTTATGGCAGCTTGCCAACCTTGGCTGTAGGGAAATTCTATTGATACTAGAAAGTCTGTAAACTGCTGGCCTCTAGGAGGACAATAGTGACTTATAATTCCAAAGGACGGATTATAGCTGAGCTTCAAGGTCATGGATGACATGTGGTTAGTCACATGCAAAATCACTTCTTTTTTTTTCTCAACATAATTCCAGTCAAAATAAAAAAACTTAACAATATAGTTGTAAAGTATGTGTCGTCAACTCTCAGCCATTTGTTTTGCAGACCTCTCCACCACGTTACAGATGCAGTGGGGCTGCCACCTAGTCACAGTCAATGTTAATATAAGCCAAGGTCATATTACACTTACAGTTTTTTACTGCTCAAATGCATCTAACATAAAATAAAAAAATAAAGAAGAGCTCTGGGGGAGAATATATGCTTCAACAGAGCCATGGCTGTGGGGGTCCTATGGATCTGAGTAGCCAAAGCTTACTTAAAAATATAGATCAGAGCTTATTTCTTCTAGAGTCACTATGACCTGTAGGAATGAAAACCACCACCTTCATTGATCTATTGAGCGGACTGGTTTACCCTTCTTAGCATCTATAAATGAAATTGTCACTAATCCGATACATAAAGCATAAGGGAGAATGCAGATTGATTTGTACTGACCTTTGTGTAAGCGGCTGATGTACAACTTGGGAGTTTACACTTGATTTTGTCTTAAAATTCACAGAGCTCAAGATGAAGAGGCAGATACAAGTAAAAAGCTTCATCACTGTCATGTAGGCAGAAATCAACCTTGAACTCCAACGATGTTTAATGTGACAGCAATGCAGTCATCAATCCCAGAAATGTTAACTTTACAAAAAACATTCCTGAAACAAGAAACTGCATAAACAGCAGAAAGACGACAGGAATGAAGGCTATGCCTGATACAGAAATAGTCCTATAACTTTATGTCTTTTATATAAACTTTATAGGGGAGATGTATCAAGCATGGTTTAAAGTGAAACTGGCTCAATTGCCACTAGCAACCAATCAGATTCCACCTTTCATTCCTCACAGACTCTTTAGAAAATGAAAGGTGGAATCTGATTGGTTGCTAGGGGCAACTGACCCAGTTTCACTTTACACCATGTTTGATAAATCTCCCCCTATTTTTAAGCATTGGTAATTTCTTTCAAATAAGTGGAGCTTAGATGTCTGTAAAGCCAAGACATCCATATGGGCGTCCGTAATTCATGGCCCATGATTGTGGGCAACCCCTGTGCGCTGTGCAATCATAGTCCATGCACTTGTGATAGGGCCTAGATCATGTCCAATTTATTTGCCGTCCAAGCTCCTGGCAAATGCGTGGACTGTGGCATCCAACGTTATGTAAATAAGTAATAATGATCATGATCATTATTTGCAGCAATCAGTATTAACAGACGGACGCCTTTTCCTGCAATGATCTCATAGTGGGAACATAGCCTACAGGTCATATCTATTCTTTGTTTAACTATCTCTGGTAGTTTTGGTAATTCTTTCCCATTTATACAAGGGTTTCCCCACCCTTTATACACCTATTTGGTCGTCCAATTTCATATATTGATGCCTCCTCATCTGATCTATGGGGTGCTGACTACCACCTGACCTTTACGATCAACTGTTCTGGTGAGCCATGGTGCCTGGAAAACCTCTACTTTGTAAATTGTGTAGCGGTGTGGCCTGCAGCTCCCCAGTATAGGCCGATCAGATATTATTGGCCAAAAGCCAGGAGAGGACAATCTAAAATTGGAATCATGGGATGCTGGCGGCAAATATCATTGCCCTGGTGTCACTTGCCACAGAAGATTTAGGCCATGGCTAGTGATGGACCACAGTTAGGGTGCATTTACACAGAGAGATTTATCTTAAAGGTTTTTGAAGCCAAAGCCATGAACAGACTATAAACAGGGAACAGGTCATAAAGGAAAGATTGATGTTAATCCTCTTTTCAAATCCATTCCTGGCTTTGGCTTAAAAAATCTGTCAGATAAATCTCTGAGTGCATTATAGCTGCCAGTAAACAGTCATTTCTAGTTTCCCCATAGCCCATTATCACAGACTATTATAGGCTGTATCTGATGATCACTGATGGATTTCCATAGACTATTCCTGAATAAGATTAAGATAAGAGTTTTTGTAATGTGCTCTAAGTATGTGAGCATTATGATGTACATTATGAAGCTGAGGCTAAATTACCAGCGTGCGCAGATATTCAGCACTTCAGATTCTCCGCTTTGAATTAACAAAATGACTATTTGCCATAGTCTGCGTTTTTATGTTTTCTAGCAATCAATAGGTTAAATAATTTTTTCCATAATGGGTAAAATTCTGAGATCAATGATGTTAGTAAGCTGAGAGCATCCTGTGGTTATGTGGCTTTCAGATGATCAAAGATAGCAGTAAAGGAGGGAGATCATACCAGACAAAATACACTTAATGTTCTTGTAAGGCCAGGACAAAGTATGAAGCCAGAGAGGGTTTGGATCAATATTTTACATCTCTGCATTATGTGTTTAATATGTTATTGATGGATTAGCTGGGGGCACTGTAATGTTCGTGGATACCATATTAATGCAAAACACTCGCTTCTCTTACCATTAATCTTCTCGGTATTGCTTGGCAATCTTTCTTTAAGTGTATACAGATTTGTCATAAATTATCTTACCATGTATTTGAAGCAAGTACTGACATTATTTATAGCAAACAAAAGAGACCTGCAGCCTTCCATCTCTTACTTATCTCCAAGTTCCTGCATTCTTTGTCAGTCTGTGGCTAGCTAAGGACAAAGGCACTTAAAGATCAAAATTAGTGGTTGCCAATGCTTAAAGGGGACTGATCAGTACAATTGTGCCGATATGGTTCCCTGCAGCACAGTATAGAGCTACTCTGCAGGCTCCTGAGCATACCAGCTGTGGCGGTAGCAGTAACTTTATAAAGGGTAAATGAAGTTTTATTATGCTGCCTGAGGCCAGGAGAGGGGTGGCAACTAGTCATCTGGGCAGGTAGCTGCTCTTGTCTAGTCAAGGCTTTCTGCCTGTCAGCGAGCAGTGTGGCTATGATTGACAGGCAGAGAGGCCACTAACGGGTCTCTCTGCCTGTCAACCCTCCTTGCACTGCTCACTGACAGTCACGGATGCTCCCCGCCCAGATGACTAGTTGCCGCCCCTCTCCCTGCCTCACGTGGCAGAATAAAACTCTAAAGAGTCACTGTAATTACAAATAACTTTTGACATGTCATCAGGCATTTAAAAAATTAACGTTTGCAGATGGTCTCACAACTCAGACCCACTGTGATAAGGACAAATAGCTAGGGAGAGAGTGCGGCAGCTGTGCCATCCACTACCCTGCCACCTGCTAATTTTGACAATGTTGCCTCATAGACAAATGGTCCGTAATTCGATAATTCGCTCAATGGATTGTTTAAAGATTTTGAAGCAACAATTTGGTTTTTATTAGGGATGGTCCGAACCTGCCGAGGTTCGGGTTTGTATGAACCCGAACGCTCGGCAGCAGATTCCCTGCAGCGGGAGGAACGCCTGGAAAAGTGGGATACAGCCTATGGCTATGGCTGTATCCCAGTTCTCCAGGCGGTCCTCCCGCTGGATCCGCCCGCTCCACGGACAGCGGGAATCATTACCGAGGGTTCGGGTTCGTACTCGGTTTGGACCATCCCTAGTTTTTATAATGATCAGCGTTTAGACAAATAAATCATTAGAAAATTCGTTAGAAAAATTGTTATTGCAATCGTTTTTAAGATCGCTTAAGCCCATCCCACACATAGGGTGAATCTTTGAAAGACTGTTTACATGAAGCGATCTGCAAATTTTTAGCGAACGACCAACGATGATTTGAGAACATATTAAAGAATCACAATGAACAATTTCTCGCTCGTCGCTTGATCGTTCGCTGTGTTTACATGAGCCGATTATCACTCAAATGCCATCGTTATAGCGAAAATTCGAGCGATATCGTTCCGTGTAAACGCACCCATTACTTTGTTAGAGTTAACTGATCAGTGGATTGCACTGCCGCACTCTCTCCCCGGCTATATCTCCTGATCTCTGATTCTCTCCCGATCCCTGCAGTGAGACCCGCTGTGATCAATGACTTTGACATGCCTGAAGACATGTCAAAAGATATTTTCAATGACAGGTACTCTAAGTGTGCCTTCACACCTACCGACTCGCAGCGTTAATAACGGTCGGCTAGGTCCTGGCAGATCGCTTAAACCCTTCTGATGCTGGCCGGCCGCCTCCCACTCCGCTCTCTGTATACATACCTCCTCGCTCCACGGGGTCCCGGCGTCCTGCTCTCGCGCCCGGCCAATCAGTGTGTTGCCCTGCCGCAGCCACTGATTGGCCGGGCGGGAGAGCAGGATGCCGGGACCCCGTGGAGTGAGGACAGGTAATGTATCCAGAGCGGAGCGGGAGGCGGCCGGCATCAGAAGGGGTTAAGCGGCCGGCAGATTTACATACACGCAGCGGTCGTTTAGACTGCTGTGTGTATGTAATGACAGTGATCTGCCAGTACCTAGCCGACTCGCAGCGTTATTAACGCTGCGAGTCGGTAGGTGTGAAGGCACCCTTAAAAACTAACACTAAGGATATAGGTAACAGCATCTATACAACCTCTATAAAGATTACAGAGCAGGCCCTGAAGCCTTTCTCATTTATTTGAGTGGGAAAAGTCCTGTCTATTTTGAAAATTCTGGTGAACTTCAAGCCACATAATAGATGGTGTAAACTTTCCACCAAAAAACTAGACAGTCTTTAAATGCAACACATTTATCTAACGGTCTGTTAACTCTGGCACATTTAAAGATTGTCTAGTTTAAGTTTGCACCAATAGAATTTTGGTAAATGTGGGCAAGTGTTACAGATGTGGTCTCACTAGCTCTAAAAAGGGGGATCACAATCTCCCTAATCCTACTGGTTATACCTCTAACTATACTGGTTGCACTGGTGACTGGTCACTAGCCCATGTCTTGGATATGTTGTGTGTTGTTGCACTCAGGGGAATAGCTAGGATTCATGGGGCTCCAAAGCAAAAAACTGTATTTGGCCCTATAAATCCTATATGGATCCCACCCCCCTCCATATACTCACGCAGTCCGATGCAGAACCACAGCATTACTTTATTCTCTAATCTACACGGCGCATTAGTGACGTGCTGGTTGGGGGGCGGGGGCATTGGTGGGTGCTGGTGTGAGCCACTGTCCTGGGGGGGTGTGATGGTTGCTGTCACTGCCGTAGCTTGCTTCATGGATGCAGACCATGCTTCTCCGGTTGGGCCCCTGGGCCCCCCTGCCGCATGGGTCCCATAGCAGTTGCCTCCATGGTAGCTACGCCACTGGTTGCACTTAAAGCACTGACCCCAGCTCCAGTCAACTCCTTGTGAATCTCTCTAAATTCTTGCACAGTCTTTTCTTGACAATCCTTTCAAGGAGGCTGATACTCATGTTGCCTGAGCACCTTTTTCTACCACACTTTTTCTTCCACTAAATGTATCATTAGTATTGGATACAGCACTGTGTGAACAGCCAGCTTCTTTAGCACTGACTTTTTCATGCTCACCCTTCTTGTGGAGAGTGTCAGGGACTGTCTTCTGGACAACAGTCAAGCCAGCAGTCTTTGCCATGAGTGTGTAGCCGACTGAACCAGACTAAAGGACCTTTTAAAGGCTTAGGAAACTCCTGCCTGTTTTGCATTGATTCCCTGGTGCCATGAGTCTACAAATTTGAACTTTTCACGCAATTCTAATATCCCCAGATACAGTTTTTTGTTAACTGTGAGCCATAATCATCAACGATAAAAGAAATAAACAAATAAAATAGTTTACTCTGTGAAATGAATGTCTACAACATAAGAGTTTCACATTTTGAATTGAATTACTCAAATAAATTAACTTTTCAATCATATTCTAATTTACTAGGATTGTATGTACTGCTATATTATTTGTCACACTGCCAAACATTACTTAACAGCATACACAGAGGTATATTGTCAGTGCAAGGGTTAACATTGTTGTGCATTGGTCGAATGGGAGGTTAGTTTACAGTTCCCTGCAAACCTGCAAAAGCAAGTCAGTAAGTCTGCACTATTACCCTACAACCTATTTCAGTTGCCATTTTTGTTAAAAGACAGATTTGGGCAGAATACATGGTGATCGCAGCATTGTGTGGAGTCATAAGGTTTTGCCCAAGACTGCCTTACAGTCCACTCTGTTAACTCAATCACCCAGGGGCGGATTAACTTTATCATAGGTATCATAGGGCTGTTCACCAAGCCTGGGCCCCCACCCTACCCCATTTTAACTATGGCAGCACTAGCATGGTGTTCATAGTACAGGACAGATAACGTCATGAATCCCTGATTTGTGCAAAATTGATGTAAAAAAGCAGTGATTGCAAATTATGGCAGAACTGTAGCCAGGAGACAATACACCACTTAAATTATCTGTTTGGGCAGCCATGGACCCCCCAGGAGATAAAGGCCCTATTATAATCTGCTACTGCAACTTTTGTCTGGATAAAGCGGTGGGATTGCGCCTCAGCTGTAAAATATACATCAAGTCACTAAACTGCAGCTTGTCAATCTGTGGGGATGCTCTATATCAGAGTCTAAGTAAGTGGGAGTGCCTAAAAACAACATCACCTTTAGCAACATTAAGCTGCATACACGGCCACCAACACATACATGTTCTATATTCCAGAAAATCTGCCCACAAAGCAATTGTGATATGTGACCATGTCTTTACTGGCCATTGCAAGTCTCATATGTCACAGCCTGTGCTGTCTGTATTGCTATACAGAGACTGTTTTGTAAAGTTTTACAGTTGTTTCATGGATCCCTAGTGTCAGAAGGCCTTTGCAAAGACTATGCATTGCTAGTGGAATATACGGTTAGCGACACCCTGTCACATGACATATACAAAGCACACCAGTTGCCCTCTGTGGTTATCACCCAGCACTTCGCCCACCAGCCTACTAATAAATATTAATTGGCCTCCATGCAGTAACATATCTGTATCCTGTTCTGAGATCCCACTGAGATCCCAGTCAGACTACTGTCAAATAGAAGAAGAATGTATACTTACATACCTTACTGCCTTACCACCACCACTGTTCTCACAGAAACCTGATCCTGCTACATAGCCCTTTTGTGGCCAGGGTCAGCATGTGAAATTGCTTGCTCAGCCAATTGCAACAATGTCCCACCTCACCCAACTCTCATGTACTGACCCTCACCACAGAGTTGCCGTGCAGTGGAAGCGGAGTAATTCAGAATAGTGGTGGCAGGGGAGTAAGGAGGGTAAGTATATGTTATTTATCTGTTATAGTCTATATATTTTATATTATATTCTATATATTTTCTTTTATATTTTTTTTTACAGAATTCCTCTTTAATGTAGTAACTTCTTTACAGGGCATTTAAGAAAAGGTTTGTAAAATAGACCACCTTTTTGAGAAGAACTGCTATTAGGCAAAGTAAAACTAAAAATCTTACTAAAAATTTTTAACTAAATTAAATTATTTGACAAAAGTGGTGAGGATGTACTGTAGGTATTTCATACCCGTAAGGTTTTGCTTCCTCTTGTGACCACTAGGGGTCACTTTCTCTTTGAAACTAACTTTTTCTTGGTTTAGCATACTGAGTGTTAAATAAGTAAAGTCTTCAAAGTGGGAGTGAGAGGACAAAACTTTATTTGATTTGCTTTACTATAAATTAAAAAAAATCTGACTTTTAATTTATTTAATAGTATGGAATATCTGATCATTCATTTGTGGTCCCATAGTAGCTAGATTATCCCACTTAAGTTCCTTTCCTATTAAATTATTTATGCCCCTTTTTCTATCCATAGATGACACGTGACATTCTTCAAATCTTGCTCGCATTTTAAAGGAGCATGGGAAAATTTAATAAAAATCTGAAAAGTTGTTAAAAATGTAATTATTTGCCCTGATGTTCTTTTTTTAACAACCAGTAATTGAAATTTTTACTTAAAAATTAATCGACATATTCTGCTAAAATTCGCAATATATTTTACTCATAGTACTGTTGAAACTTTTTTTTTTTTGCAGGTTTTTCAGTTTTCATGGAAGCCTAATACAAAAATGAAACTCAATAGTAATACTTGGTTCACAAATCACCTAAATATTATGCTGTTTTAACTGCCCAAAAGATTTGCACTAAAATCAGTATGTATTAAATATGGAGCATATCTAAAATCTCCCTTGCAATTTTTACACTGCCAGTGAATAAGGATGGAGCAGAACAAGGAAGAAAAATGTTACTGTCATCTAGTATACAGCTCTAAGGAATACACCAGAGTTCTATAACTAGGACATATGCCACTAATAACAGGAAACAAAGGGAGCTCAATAAAGTTTGTCATATTGAAAGACTTCTAATATCTACTCCCTTTTGTCATGTTACACAGCTTTCATGGTTATACTCATGACATAAAATCCAATGGCCCATATGGAAATATCATGCCTCATGTACACCATGTGCTGTATGTGTGTTATATGCCGTTACATGTTCATTATAATCAGCATTAAGGTGCTATAAATAAACTCAAGAAGCCAGAGGGTTCATTGAAGTGGTTTTCTGCTATAAGCAGCCACACATCCTCTCATTACTGTGACATAAACCCACTCACAGAGGCTCCCGATGACCCCTTCCAAGTGCATTTCCATGTTGTATTGCCTGGTTTCATCTTCCCCTGGTTCAGTGCTCTGCAGCGTCAGATTCATTGTTAATTATGGGCTAGAAGTGACAGGCTGATTTTCACTGGCATACACAGTAAGTTAGTGTCGCAGGCCACTTTAGTCATGAATTACCCCTCCATTGTATGTCTAGACAAGCTTTCTGCACTGTGTCAAGTTCTTTACTAAGATAATAACATTTTGGGAGTTTTTCATAGTTTTATTATGTTTTATGTTGACATGGAAAACCATCATCCTTTTACACTGTATATGTAAATAAATGTTTAGGGCTCAGTAAAATATGCCACATATTTCTAGGTCTAGGTCTTTCTAGGTAGCTTACATCCTAAGGCTGCCTAAATATATAAATGTTGAAACCTTTCCCCCTCCTGGAGGATAACAATTTGTTCCATATTAACTTTTTAGTCACATCTCCAAGTTCTGAGCCTGCTGCTTTGTGCTAATGACACAGAAAACTGTGTGTGAGCTGTTCTGTCCATCTTCTCTTACTCCCCCCCCCCCCCCATCACGGAGAAGGCACAGAAATTCCCGCTCACCTGATAAGCAGGTGGGGCATGCGGCAAGGTGGGGAGGCATACAAGGCTTTCAAATATGGCAGAAATCTATACCTACTCTGCACGACTGGCACAGAGCCGCTGGCTTTACTAGGAGGCATTCACTTCTTAGAAAATCTGGCTGGGTGGATGAGGGATGATGCTCACATATCAGTGATCTACTCGCCAAGTCTTTGTGCCCTTCGGACAATCATTTCACAATAAATCTAAGAAACAATAAGTCAGGACTTCGAAAACAACTCTGGTCTTTAATCACAAGACTATGTAACATTTCAGCAATAAATCCTCCAGCTAGACCTCTAACTATATTGGATGTATTCCTTGGTTAATGGTGGTAGTCCCTTTTAGTGCCACAACAATGCTGATGTCTTTGCCATCTGCAAAGTTATAAAATAGCATTTTTCCTTGGAAGTACCACAGCTATCTGCGTGTAGCATTTTATTTTAAAGCTGAAGGGCCACACCTATCTACCTGCATCGGCACCTCTGTACCTGGTAGGGACCTGACAGATTCCCTTCGAAGGGAACCCATAGAACACGAGGCACTGTGAATAAAGTGATCCTCTGCATTGTTTTCAGGGACTTTGTGGTTAAATTCATATGCTAGATGGTTTGGCGCACAGGGGTGGGCGATCTGCAGTGATGTCACTCCGGCGCTTATCACTGCAGAGTGCTGGATCTGTATAGTAAGTAGTAAGACCGAACTAAGAAAATAAAAAAGGTGTACTTCCCTGTCCTGATACCTTGCTGCTGTCATTCTGATAGTACCGATCCCTGGTCTTTTGGGCTCTGTCCCTTTCCATTTGCTGTGTGAGGCAGCTCACAGGAGCAGCTAGTAATTGGTTAAGAAAGCCCTTCCTTATGTTCAGAAACCAGGAAGTGGGGAGCAGCGGGACCAGGCACTCTCAGAACAGCAGCAGGGTATCAGAGCAGGTGAGTACACCTTTAGTTTTTTTTTTTCTATTTTTTTTTTTTTTAACCCAGAAAGCCTCCTTTTAAAAGCAAAAAGAAATTGCAAGACAGTTCTTTTAATTCAGAATTCCCTGACAGGGAAAACTAATTAACAGGTGTATACATTTAATATCTGACAACACACATAGTACGGTATATGCTTATACTAGAATCATTAACTATTAGATTCTTGGTAATTTGAGATGACACATCTGGCACATGGTATTCCCCTGTCATGGCACTAAGTTAATTAATCTCATTATATGATAACATACAGGAATACTGTGCTAAACCATACACAAGACTATCAAGTCGAGACTATGGACACAATATTAGTTACACAAATAGTTACTTAGATAATATATAAACTATACACTTTTTGATTTAACATACAAGGTGTAAAACTCCCTTGCATTTTTGCTGTCCCAGCGCATATAAAAGATTGCAAGAGGTCATATTCTGTACATATTGCTTTTTATACTACAGCTCCTATACAAATCTATGGGGGGAATTTATCAATGGCTTAGCACCTATTTTTAGGTAAATAATTGGATATTTCACCCATTTTTGGTCTAAGTTCTATTTATGAACCAGTATTCGACAGGTGAATATTTTTTAGAGGCAACTTTTTTTTTAATCTGCCTGTTTTGAGTATTCACCCAAAAAGTTTGCACAATCCGGGAATAGCGCCCAATTTATCATTTGTGACTTTTTTAAAAAAAAAACAGGTGCCGGCCTACATCTGGTCAGTACCAGGTGAATATGCTTGCACAATTTTTGCGACTTTTTGTGTGACTTTTTACTTAGATACATTCACTATGGCAGTGCTACATTTTAATGAATCACTCACAAGATATTGGATCAAAATACACAGCAATCCTCATTAGAAGAGTCACACAAATTAGACTCTTTAGTAAATGTCCCCCTATGTGTCTCCAGGGTAGAAAAAAACCTAATAAGCAACATCTGCAAAGAGTTTGTATGTTCTCTCCGTGTTTGCGTGGGTTTCCTCCCACACCCAAAACATACAGATAGGTGGATTTAGATTGTGAGCCCTATTGGGGACAGGGAGAATAATAGGCGAAACTATGTAAAAGTGCTGCGGAAGCATTATTATAAGCCATAGCCAGACTGGGGCAAAAAAGTAGCCCTGGCAGACAACCATTACCATTCTACATACAATAGATACACCTACCCCTACTATTATCTGAAAACTAAGGCCAAACCATTTAAAAAGAAAGAGCACCATTCAGTGCCCATTCAGATGGGATTTGTTGTCAGGGTAAGTCAATCAATCAGATCAGCGGTGCTAATCTATGGCACGCCTGGTGATAAGCTAATTTTTCAAAATGTTAAAGGCCTAAATAAGGTTCAGGAGGGAAAGTGTTTTTAATAAGAAACTGAACACAAGAACAAAAGGACATAATCTGAGAGTAGTTAGGGAAAAGGTCAGAAGCAAGAAAATATTACTTTACTGAAAGAGTAGTAGATACTTGAAACAAACTTCCAGCAGATCTGCTTGGTAAATCTTCAGTAAGTAAATGTAAACCTGTCTGGGATAAACATATATCTAATCTAAGATAATAATACAGAAAATAATGTAAGGGTGGGCTAGAAAGACCAGGTGGGCTTTTTTCTGCCAACAATCTGCTATGTTTCTAATTTATTTTAACCGCTTTATGATCCAAAATCAAATGATGGTCTTTAGTTTTAATTTGCATTTCTCCACTTCCACTTATGTAGCAGCCTTTTCTGAAAACGACATCAAGCGGTTTATAGCTGACCAGCCTTATTCTCCATCACATCAAGCTCTGCGGCTGCATGAATTTCTGTAATAGATATTGATCAGCAAGGCTCAAAACCTCGCTTGGGCATCTGGGGAAGGGAACAAAGAATCTTAAAACACTAATTTAAGCAATGTTTGCAGCGGCAGGAAAATGGTTTCACTGTTGGGTGCTTTTAGCAGGCTAGTTGCCCTGCTGCTATTCTGTCTGGATAGTTGCTATTCCTATTTACAGCTGTACAGTACAGTACAATTCAAGATTACAGATCACACACTGGCACTTCTGAACAAATAACGTATTACTCTGGCAAAATATGGCAAAATATAATGCCTTTGTTACCATGTTACCAAAAGTGTGCTCTCCATTTTTCTTTCTGTAGAAATTATTTGTGAAAATGATTATTATTATTATTATTATTATTATTATTTATTTATATTAACAAAATATAACTTATTATGCAGAATAAAATGGTACAAGGTAAAGCTTTTCATGGTATACTCAGTGTCTGGTGCTCCCTTTGTGTAAAAAAAAAAAAAAGAAAAAAAAGCAAAGTTTAGGCCTCCTACTGCACCCCAATTTACCATGATTTATGCCTGTTAGTAGGTGTAAATCATGCTGAAAGTCTACGATTGCTCTGAAGCAGGCATAGACTTCTGCGCCTGTCTTAGTCTGGCCGAATTTACCAAGAGTCTTAGTAAATCCAGCGCAGCGCATAGGGGCAGTGAATTTTGCATCCTGGTTTGATAAATGTCCCCCATGTGTTAAATGGATATCAACAGAATGGCGGTGGTTGAGGACAGCAGAAGGTGAGTACACATTATTTTCTTCTGCCCTAGGTTGAGCATAATTACAGAAAAAATAGTGCATAGAATACCCCTATAAATGATGAATCTAATGGCAGTAGATGATGGTCTCAACACAGATAGGTGAAAAGCAAGTGTAATATACTGACCTATGCGGATACCCACAGCATTGTCCTCCTATGTGACAATGACAGCTAGGGGAGTTGGTGTCACAAGGTAGACACGTATACCCGCCATAATGTTGGATGGTCAGCGATCCTGGAGGCTGCATCAATCAGAGCTCTGGTTTGCTGTCTAAACTTAGTACTTGGTGAGTGGTGACACATTTTAAACAACCTAGGGTTAGTGCATGGGATTCTAGTAATCTTTTTCAACTGTCTTTTGGGATATGCTGCTCTACTGGCCTCTGTCTGTTTATCTGGTAAACCCTTTGCTTCCTGATGTTGACTGTATGTGTTCTTCTAGCTTCTGACCATTTGACTATGAACTGGTTTAACCCCCTTCCTGCATATTGTGTCTATACTGTTCTTCTGTGCTCCTGCTCCCACTCTAGCCCTTTTAAAGTAATACACTAGTCTATTACACTATTACTGAGATTGCACATTGGTTGGCTCCCATTAAATGTAGTGCTCACAGATGTGAGCTCTAATGTTTACTTCAAGGTGCTGGTCCTTGTCAGTTCGGGCACTTATAAGCCACAAAGCCTCTAGGCTTGATCTGAAGGCCTGAAAAGTCCTTGACATACTACAAACTCACTGTACATGGGCTGCATTATTTTTATCCCTTTTTCTTTTGTATAAATCCCTCATATTGAACTAGGAAAGACACTTTGGAGTGTAGAGACCTCTTTTCACAGGAGAAGTTGTACCAAGTGGTTCAAAGCTTGTGTTCATGCTTGTCTTCTCTACAACAGAGGGTGCAAAGACTGTTGTCTTGTGGAGAGGCCAGAAAGGTCATTCTCCGTTTAGAAAGCTAGGTAAAAATTTCTCTTCAAATTCATGGAGAGGAAAGGCCAAATGGAGACTAAACTTGTTTTCCTTCCTCTTGGTAAAGATCAGTCAATGGTGCCCAACATAACACAAGTACAAAAAAAAACACCAATAAAGCAGGTGTCTGACAACCAAGATTTTAATCCCATAGAACCATACAGTGGGACACTACAAAAGGAACCCTACTATTACCCATGCTTGTTAAGGAGTAACAGACAGGTGTCTAAATACTTATGACCATATAGTGGCTGAGTAACTGGTACCATGCTCAGTGTGCGTTAAATCTTTGTCTCTTAATGTGGCTGAACTACCTCCAGCAATGTCTTTCTTTTTACAACATTGTATGAGATATCTGACATAAGACTGAATAGGATGTGATGGAAAGAAACTGCCTGAAAAACCAATACCTGCTAAAGATGAGCAGCCGTGAGAGGAGCTGACTCGAAGTCCGTGGTAAATGGGGCGTTTAATCAAATTAAGACGGAGGCATGAAGGTGGATTCGGAGAAAAAAGGAATGATCATCTAGAATGGAAAAAAAAAAGATTCACATACCTCAGTAGTAACAAACTCTCCTACAGGTAAAACCATAAAAGTGTATACAGTATAGTCAAGTAAAGGCAACAGTAATGTTAACGTGTAAATGTGCAGTATTTATGTGTGTACAGATACAGCACATATACTTGTGAATATAGCTATTGATTTATTGGCTTTTTTCCACTTTCAACACCCTCTATCCGTCCAAACAAATCTAGCATTCTCCAGTAAATGTACGCTGTGATAATATGATACTTAGTTCTGTCTGTTTCTGGATGATTACTAGTGTGGCCAACCATACAGCTCCTATAGCAGTGGTCACCCAGCATGTTACTACATCAAATGACCAGTATGGGCTGATACAGTATATCATTATGTGATTAAGCAGGTTTACCTTCTCAGAGATCACCACTAGAGATGATCGAACAGCTGGAATTTTCAGGTTCGTTCAAACTCGAACCATCGGCTTTTCATTCCTGCAGTCTTCCCGTTCCATGGGGAAGGTGGAGACAGCCCGAGTACCGCATGAAAAACAGGGATACAGCCTAGGTAACAGGCTGTATCCCTGTTTTCCACGTGGTACTCGGGCTGTCTTCACCTTCCCCACGGAACGGGAAGGCAGCGGGAATCAAAACCCGAAGGTTCGAGTTCGAACGAACCTGAAAATTCCCGCTGTTCTATCATCTCTAATTACCACATTGAGATTTTCTTAGTCAAATGCTTTTCCAGCAGTAGGAGAGCACCACTGCAGAATTCTGCCAATTTTAATCAGTGTGAACTGGCATTAATACTGTAAAAGGTAATGCTACTGTAATAAAAAAGAAAGGCACATGTTGGCTCCATAGAATCCTATGTTAACGTATACCATTGAGGCCAAAATAAGCATGTACAGGAACTGATGGAAATCGTCTGGACAAACAAAAAAAGTGAATTTTTAGAGTAAAACAAATCTGTAATGTAGTTATATATTGTAGATAAGATTGCTGGGCTGACTGAATAAACATTGATAAATGTGGGTCCTATAATCTCTCGGTCAACCCTTCTGCAGCTAATCCCTGCAAGCCTACAAGGACATCTCCAATTCCAATTACTGTAACGATGAACCATATATTAGGCCTTCTCACTCTGTTTTACTGGGGCTCTCATCAACCAAAACACTAGTTATAATCCATACCAACATATTGTATAATGTCCTTAGTTTATTTTATATCTGTATTCTGTAGAACAATAAAAAGCTAGTGCTAATGCTAAATGAGAAGCTGGTGCACCCATAGAAAGGCCAATGCAGCATATGATCTCTTTTGTTAAAATTGTGTTCCCAGATGTGACTAACCAACAGGTAGGGGGCGCCCCACAGTGTGACTAACCCTGCTGTATACAGCATGTGGAGGTTTTATGCTCTTTTCACACCAGGTTTTGATTTGTTCTGAAAAAATGATGAAGGGGATTTACTAACCGTCTCTTTTGAAACAAGGCTCTTATGGCCCTGAAGAGCGCTGTAAGTGCTACTTATGTGTGACTAATATACCAAATCCTACGTGGGTTCATAAATAAAAAGTTTCATATGTGTAAATGTGTGCTTTTAGTTATAAGATTGTGACAGGTTACTTGGCACTTACAATCTCATTCAGGGCATCAGATGGCAGACAAGCATCAGGAGTCTGCAGCAAGCTTTTGGTGCAGTTCTTATGAATAATTTAACTATTAAAGGGATTGTCGCAAAAAAAAAAAAATTAAGAAATCATCAGGGTGTGATTGCAAGCAGTTTTACAGTATACTTTATTTACTTTACGTTTTTAATGTTTAAATCAACATACGGCCACTAGGTGTCTCCCTTCCTGTTAGACTGTGCTCCATGCTCCCTCCCTGCTGATATTTGGTCTTTTCTCTATTCAAAAAAAAGACCAAGCACAGGAAGTCCCATTCCTTTGCACAAGTCCCTTGTTCTGCTTCACTAACACAGGCTGCTTTCCAACTCTGATGTCTACAATTAAGATGCCCTCACACATGACGCTTTTTCTGGTGTTTTTGCTGAGTTTTTGCCTTTATGTGTAAAGGTCTCTTTGAAACAATGGGCGTTTTTTGGGTCAGCGTTTTTCCTCAAATATAGACTTCAATGCTAAAGTGCGTATTCGGGTCAAAATTTCAACCCAAATGCACCCACTCCAGAAAGGAAGGGGTTAACTTACCCTCCGTTCTTATCTTGGTCTTCTATTGTTTGGCGGCTGAGCAGGGAGCATCGTCAGCTCAGACAGTCAGTGGCTGAAGCAGTGTACCTGCTCAGCCGCTGATCAGAAGAAGACTAAGAGAAGACTAGCAGAGAACGCCCCCCTGCCCCCTCCCCATTTAACCCCCTGTGGACCAGACTGTCATCCCCTGGCCCACCTTCTGGCCCACAGGGGGTTAAGGTAATCCCCAGGGTGCCAGAAAGTGGCGTTTTTTTGCTTGAAAAGCGCCACTAAAAACTGTTATATACATAGGCTATGGCATGTATAGTGGCATGTATAGTGGAGCAGAAGACTTCCATCAAAGTCTATGGGAGAAAAATGCCAAAACACTAAATTTTCCAGCCTGCTGCATTTTGCAAAAATTGCCACAGAGCTGCAAAAACACCAGAGAGGAAAATCACAAACTTCCAGCTAACATCTGGCAGCAGGCTTTTTTGCAAAAAAAAAACCCACCATGGCATTTTTATTGGCAATATTACTAAAAAAAAAGGGGAAGTGTGAAGGCAGCCTAATAGTATTATGCAAGTTATATTACAAAGTTATTTAACTTTATAGAAGTAATGTAAAAAAATCACTGGAATACCCCTTTAAAGGAGATGGCCACTTTATAGTAAAATTTGTGTGCAGTATAAGTAAGTGACAGCAGCTACCTGTGTACCTCAAAGTCAGGCTCCCCTCCTCCAGGCTGTGCCATCCTGCTCTGTGATGAAATTATATAATTAAAAACCTCCAACACCTCGAAGCACGGATCAAGGGGCGCAGGTCCAGAAAGAAAAGATGAACGTAACGTATAAAATAAATTTAATGAGACTCAACGCGTCTCGGAACCGAACCGGTTCCTTTCTCAAGAGTCAGATGACTCTTGAGAAAGGAACCGGTGTGGTTCCGAAACGCGTTGAGTATCATTAAATTTATTTTATAATTATATCATTCCCTTGGGATAGCGGGAGTGGCTGCGGTCTTTTACACAAGCCTTGATGAGTGTTGTGCCTCTATCTATAGCACAACCCCACCAGGTGAGGGTCTCCGTACTCGCTGTTTCCTCCCTGTCTTTTATACCTTTGATCCGCGCTATGGAGCGCTGTCCCCTTGTATTTTATTTGCTCTGTGATGAGGCTGTCCATAAAATGGCCGACATGGAGGAGCATGTGACCATTTCCCGCCCCCAGTGTAGGCATATACAGACTCAGTGGTGGACACTGGGGGGCAGGGCATTGTCACATGCTCCTCCATGTCGGCCATTTTATGGATAGCCTCATCACAGAGCAGGGCAGCCCAGCCTGGAGGAGGGAAGTCTAACTTTAGCTCTATGAGGTACACAGGAAGCATCTGTCAGTATATACAGTGAGCACACTTAGTAATACTGTACACTGAGCAATTTTACTATAAAGTGGCCAACCCCTTTAACAACTTAATAAATAAAATGGGTATCTGACACTACTATCTGTGTAACATATTGACAGTGTGCACCATTCCATATAATTGACAGTTTTGTTTTGTATTTGTACTATTCTGTGAGTGTGCTCATTTTCAAACTAATGTGCCCCCAAAAATATAACGTTGACATTTACACAAACAAAAATCCATAAATGTAGCTTACAAATGTAAGAATACATTGATAGCATGAGTTTTTACAATAGTGGAACATTATATAGGTTGGGGCTTCAAGGTGGCTTAACATACTGCTATTATCCCACTTTGCATCCACAGTAGATGTATACATTAATCTATAACAACACATACACATTTTATTTCATGTGTGGCAGTAACGCATGACCTAATGTGGTCTCGAAGCACAATGATTATTGCCATGAAGCCACAGGCCTGGAACAGCCGTGCAGTACGCGTTTTCCCTGCAGCTGCCAATGAAGGAATGCATTTCCCTAACCTATTAGCCTGTAGAAGCGCCTTCACACTAACCTGGAAGCACACTTTAGCTTTTTCTCATTAATTAAATAAAATAGATGTGATCCCTCCGCGTTGGAGAAATAATATTATTATTGCCCTTTAAACAGTAAGGAAGGTTTATCAAAGAAAAGAGCCGCATTTCAGGGACGCTTCATATTGAAATTCATGCATTCCAATAAACAGAATGCGCTTCATGGTTTTAGATGGGCTGAATATAAATAAGACTTTAAAGACAAGACAGAATATTCACTGAATAATAACCTTGAAAAAATTTCCTTGTCTCTTACGAGGGATTCTTCAAATCAGAGCTCCCACAAATGACACCACTTAATGCAGCACATTATATAGGAAGCAGATGCTATTTCCTGGCTCTTACAAATTTTAGAGAATGTCATCACAATCCAGAGGGCTTAATAGGAGTGGGACTTGGTGTCTTCACTCACTTAGCAGGAGCATTTCTAGGTTATAGCAAAGCTTAAAGGGGTATTCCTTCTCATCTCAGTATGTTATCCCGTGTCCACAGGATGGGTATCGGTCTGACCTGTAGAAGAGAGGAACATTACACAAACAGAGTGCTCATTGTCTATGGGGCTTCTAAATATTGCAGAGCACCAAGATTTCCAATGTTTGGAAGCCCCATAGACAATGGAGGACTTATCATATATGCATGGTGCACTTTGTTCATTTCAGAGGAAATTTCACATCCTTTTCTGCAGTAAGACCCCCACCGATCAGCGTGTTATTCTTTATCATCTGGAGATTGGATAACATGCTAAGTTGGAAATACCCCTTGAATATTACCCTTTAGGCAATGGCTAAAAATTTACCCAATGTATACCACTGATAGAAGGCCGCAATGTATCACTGGTAACAATCTATACAGCTGTAGTGACTGGCAAGAGTCTGTACATACAGGATCAGGAACTACTGCTTATACTATATATCCCTGTACTCCATGCTGCTATAGCCCTGAGTGTAATGCATACAGTACAGTGGGCTTTACCACCCAGCTGGGCAGGACATCTGTGTATGGACAATGGCACAGTGGTAAATGCTGACAGCCATATGACACACACTTGTCTGCAGCATGAACGCTCAGAGGAAAGCTCAGGAGGAGAACACAAAGGGGACCCCTGCATCTGTGCTTTGGGAACCTCCATTGATAGTGTCCATAAATAGACAGAGAGGTTACTGAAGCTTCCTGAAGTATCTGTTAAATGCTTTACATGGTTAAAAAATATGACCAAGGATGATACGCCAAAAAGAAAAAGGGGGCAGAAAATGTTCAAAATAAATGGGGGAAATGGATTCAGAACTTGGGTTAGATATGCTGTCTTGGATTTTTTCTTTTTCTTCTCTCTCTCCCTCTGGGGTGGGTGTGGGATTTATTACAAAATGATGGGTGTAAAACAGATTTATAACAGAGTATACTGCATAGTGTTATATACAACTGTGACAAATAAAGGGTACAAAAAGAACGGTATGAATAAGTACCCTTAAAGTAGTATGACCAAAGGTTTTTTTACCAATTGTTTTATTTGGCTCCAAGCTGGGATATGATGGAGTAACTGGTGGAAGAATAATCCAAAATATGTGCTTAGTTAGAGATGAGCCTGATAAATTATGGATATCAATAGATTGTTATGAGTTATGGATGCCCCAAAAAAACTTGAATTGTTATATAAACAACCCAGATGTAATTTTACATGTCACCAAATGCTTTATATGCTCTGCTATTGTAAAAAAATATATTGTTTCTAATGTCTGAAAAGAAATAAGGAATTAAAAAAAAAGAGTTTTCCTGAAATATAAGCTAAACAGATGGGGCAAAACAGGATGTGAACAGAGCCTAGGGGCTCACTTAGAAAGTTGTATACGCATAGTGTATTTTTTCTCCTATATTCTGTATATTCATGATTCTCAGCTTATTCACATGAAACAAGAATCTTACAAATACCAAGCTCAGAGAATGGAGAGTGAATCATTTACATAGAAGACACCAACTGTACAAGAGGTCATCTTTTTGTATAATAAGCATAGGTAAAGTAAGAAAATAAATGGGTACTCACACTGATACCATAATACATTGTTAGGTCAGGTTCATAGAGGTGTCAGAGGTTCCACTAAAAGCAGGATTCTGCTGAGAATTAGGGTCAATGGGGTGTGCTAGGTGTCAATGGTGTCTGGAATACAGTGGATTTGGCACCTCCACTTTTTATTGTTCTACTCATGTCATGGAAACAGTGGAAAAACATATTGGCACTGTGTGTACCTAGTGTTACGCAATTCATCATTGTACACAGTTTACATATATCTGATTCTGAGAATTGAAACGTTGTATTTTGCCCCATAAAGCACCATTCATTTGACGTTAGTGTGCTGCGGATTGTTGCTGGGATCCTTTTTCAAAGTACTTTCTCTGCAAAGCACCTACTTCTTGTTGTTTGGATGTGCGGCTGTTTTCCTCTCTCTCTCTATATATATATAATTTGTGTGTAAAAAATATATTTCGTTACTTTTTTTTTTAAGGAAAAAAACTACATTTTGCAGTTCTCATACATGCTGACATCTAGTGGCCAAACAGGGGGCACTGCAGATCAAATCTCACTCTACATCTTCCAATGGAACATTACTACAGTACATCAACTTTACTAGTTCAGGTCCTGTTTGCAGTTAAGCTCCTTTCACTTCAGAGGAACTGAGTAACAAAATC
Source organism: Dendropsophus ebraccatus (assembly GCF_027789765.1). NCBI lineage: Eukaryota > Metazoa > Chordata > Amphibia > Anura > Hylidae > Dendropsophus > Dendropsophus ebraccatus. The sequence continues at coordinate 52,264,045 of NC_091462.1, forward strand.
TGCCCTCAACCTGGAGACAAGAGTGGTGCTGTCTCTGGAAGAAAGTGGCCATGTTTCTGTAGCGCTGGATAACCCGTTTAAATGATAGGATGGTAGATCTGTTGTACTGACTCTTGTCTATTCTCAAGCCATGGCTGGGAAATCTAAATACTAAACGTTTAATGCAAAGTCAAGTACATTTATGAATACAATGCGCATATGTGTATACAAGTGTCCACATTTGTGTGTGCTGTATACATATGTGTATGTGTTCTGTATACAGATGCTTATTTCTGTGTGGAGTTTATTTGTATGTACTGTATATAAGATGTGTATATCTGTGTGCACTGTATACAAAAGCAAATGTGTGTTGTATACAGTTGCGTATCGTTCTGTGCTGTATACAGATATGTGTGTGTGTGTGATATATTTAGAAGTGTATATTTGTGTACACATTGTATACAGGTGTGTATTGTATGCAGATTTGTATTTCTGTGCGTGCTCTATAGAGATGTGTATGTGTATATAGATGTGTAGGTATATACATAGATATTTGTGTGTACTGAATATAAATATGGATTAGTGTTTACTGTATATTTGTATACAGTATATCTGTATGTATTCTTGTGTGTGTACAGTATATATGTATCCCTGTGTGTACAGTATATATGTATCCCTGTGTGGGTGTACAGTGTTCATGTGATATTTGTGTGTGTACAGTATGTATGTGTGAATTCCTGTGTGTATGGTACATATGTGTGTATTTGTACTGTATATATGTGTGTATTCTGTATGTATGTATGTATGTATGTATGTGTGTGTGTGTTCTCAATGTGTATAATGTGTGTATTCCTATAAATGTATTGTATTTATGTGTGTATTTGCACTGTATATATGTGTGTATTCTGTATGTATGTGTGTTTTCAATGTGTATAATGTTTGTGTATTCCGCTGAATGTATTGTATATATGTGTGTATTTGTACTGTATATATGTGTATCTGTGTAATATACGTATATATGTGTGTGTAATATATACATATATGTGTGTGTATGTATGTGTAATATATATATATATATATATATATATATATATATATATATATATATATATATATATACTGTGTGTGTGTGTGTGTGTGTGTGTGTGTGTGTGTGTAATGCACACACACACACACACACACACACACGCGTATATGTATGTGTATTCCTATGTGACAGCCGCCCGTGCTTTGTCCCTGTCACTCTCCCCGGCTGTCTCCTGTCACTTTGTCCATGGAGGGGCATGCTGCGCCTGCGCAGTGGCGCCTCCCTCCGCACACTGAGCCGAGTACAGGGAGAGGAGCGGCCGGAACTTCATTGGTGAGTGGCCGGCGAGGAGTGAGCGCTCACACATAGCGGTGCTGGGGCTGCTCCGCTCCGGCTGCCGGGGATGTACAGCTGAGCCGCCGCTGTCACCGCTCAGCAACCGGAGGAGATCGGAAGTTCAGCGCTCCCCGGGGGATAAGAGGAGATCTCCGGGGATGGATCCCCTGCCTTACCCGGCGCCCCCAAACCCGTCCGGGTGACCCGGTGAGAGTTCACTTACTTTGTGTGTGAGCAGCAGGACGAGCCCCTGTGTGCTGTGATGTGGAGCAGTCCTCATAGCATTACATGCTGGCTGCTCAGGGAACTTTTACTGGCAATTTGGAAGTGAAGCCGGAGTGGATGATTAAGGGTTAATGCTCGGCTCGGTGTGTGCGGAGAGCGGTCCCCGGGATCCGCTCTTGACCCCATTGTCTTTCCTAGGTCTGTGATGTGCCCAGCTGGTGGCCGGATTCCTGGGCTGTGGTGCCATCTCTGCCCCCATCACTGCTTATAGACTGCTGACTGCCTCCCCTTACATCTGCTCACAGACAACCTCTTGTCCTAGTTGGGAGTGACCCCATTCAGGGTGTTAGCAGCAGATGACTTTAGTTGTGGAATTGTTTTTCTTTATGGAGAAAAAAAATAAAAAAATCATTGTACAATTGATCTGAGACTGGTGGCTGGTGGTGGAGTCTACACCCGGCTGTGGATGGGGACATCATTGTATATCGGACACATCTAGGGCTGGTGTCTTGTGGGGGTGTCTGCACCCGGCTGTGGATGGAGACATCATTGTATATCGGACACATCTGGGGCTTGTGTCTTGTGGTGGAGTCTACACCCGGCTGTGGATGTGGACATCATTGTATATCGGACACATCTAGGGCCGGTGTCTTGTGGTGGTGTCTACACCCGGCTGTGGATGGGGACATCATTGTATATCGGACACATCTGGGCTGGTGTCTTGTGGGGGTGTCTGCACCCGGCTGTGGATGGAGACATCATTGTATATCGGACACATCTGGGGCTTGTGTCTTGTGGTGGAGTCTACACCCGGCTGTGGATGTGGACATCATTGTATATCGGACACATCTAGGGCCGGTGTCTTGTGGTGGTGTCTACACCCGGCTGTGGATGGGGACATCATTGTATATCGGACACATCTGGGCTGGTGGCTTGTGGGGGTGTCTGCACCCGGCTGTGGATGGGGACATCATTGTATATCGGACACATCTAGGGCTGGTGTCTTGTGGGGGTGTCTGCACCCGGCTGTGGATGGAGACATCATTGTATATCGGACACATCTGGGGCTTGTGTCTTGTGGTGGAGTCTACACCCGGCTGTGGATGTGGACATCATTGTATATCGGACACATCTAGGGCCGGTGTCTTGTGGTGGTGTCTACACCCGGCTGTGGATGGGGACATCATTGTATATCGGACACATCTGGGCTGGTGGCTTGTGGGGGTGTCTGCACCCGGCTGTGGATGGGGACATCATTGTATATCGGACACATCTGGGCTGGTGGCTTGTGGGGGTGTCTGCACCCGGCTGTGGATGGGGACATCATTGTATATCAGACACATCTAGGGCCGGTGTCTTGTGGTGGTGTCTACACCCAGCTGTGGATGGAGACATCATTGTATATCAGACACATCTGGGGCTGGTGTCCTGTGGTGGAGTCTACACCCGGCTATGGATGGGGACATCATTGTACATCGGAGCTATCTGAGACTGGTGGCTGGTGGTGGAGTCTACACCCAGCTGTGCATGGGGACATCATTGTATATCGGACACATCTGGGGCTGGTGTCTTGTGGTGGAGTCTACACCCGGCTATGGATGGAGACATCATTGTATATCGGACACATCTAGGGCCGGTGTCTTGTGGTGGTGTCTACACCCGGCTGTGGATGGGGACATCATTGTACATCGGAGCTATCTGAGACTGGTGGCCTGTGGTGGTGTCTACACCCAGCTGTGGATGAAGACATCATTGCATATCGGACACATCTAGGGCTGGTGTCTTGTGGTGGTGTCTACACTCGGCTGTGGATGGGGACATCATTGTATATCTGACACATCTGGGCTGGTGGTGGAGTCTACACCCGGCTGTGGATGGAGACATCATTGTATATCGGACACATCTGGGCCGGTGTCTTGTGGTGGTGTCTACACCCGGCTGTGGATGGAGACATCATTGTATATCGGACACATCTGGGGCTGGTGTCTTGTGGTGGTGTCTACACCCGGCTGTGGATGGGGACATCATTGTACATCGGAGCTATCTGAGACTGGTGGCTTGTGGTGGTGTCTACACCCAGCTGTGGATGGGGACATCATTGTATATCGGACACATCTAGGGCTGGTGGTGGTGTCTGCACCCAGCTGTGGATGGAGAAATCATTGTATATTGGACATATCTGGGGCTGGTGGCTTGTGGTGGTGTCTGCACCCGGCTGTGGATGGGGACATCATTGTATATCGGACATATCTGGGGCTGGTGGCTTGTGGGGGTGTCTACACTGGCAGTGGATGGGGTGATTATTGTACATCGGACACATCTAGGGCTGGTGGCTTGTGGTGGTGTTTCCACCCGGCTGTGGATGGGGAAATCATTGTACATGAGACATATCTAGGGCTAGTGCCTTGCGGTTGTGTCTACACCCAGTTGTGGATGGGGAAATTATTGTATATTGGATATTATCTGGGGCTGGTGACTTTTGGTGGTTTCTACACCCGGTTGTAGATGGGGAAAGATTGAATATCAGACACATCTAGGGCTGGTGGCTTTTGGTGGTGTCTACACCCAGCTGTGGATGGGGATATCATTCTATATAGGACACATCTAGGGCTGGTGGTGGTGTCTACACCCCACTGTGGATGGGGATATCTGGGGCTGGAGGATTTTCGTTGTATCTACACTTGGCTGTAAATGTGGTTATCTTTGTACCTCAGACAGACGTGGGACAGGTTGGGTTTTGGTGTTATCTACACCCGCCTGTAGACAGGAACATTGTTGTATCTTAGACAGTTCTGGGGGTTGATGGGATTTGGTTTTACACATCACTGCATCTTGGAGGAAATTTGGGACTGGTCTGTTTTGGTGGTGGTAACACTTGACTGTACATGTGGACATTATTGGATCTTGGACAGATGTGGGGCTGGTGGATTTTGGTGGTGTCAACATCCGGCCCTAGGTGTGGACAACCTTGTATTTCAGATTTTAGGCCGAGGATTTTGGTGATGTAAGTTCCTGACTGTAAATGGGGACATCAATTTCTCTTGAAGAAAATCTGAAGTTGATGGGTTTGGGTGGTGTCTACTCCTGGCTGTATATGTATCATTTTATCCCATACAGATGTGCATCTGCTGGGTTTTGGTGGTATCTACATCTGACTGTAGATGTTGGAATTATTGTATCTTGGAGGAGATCTGGGGTTGATGGTGTCTACTCCTGGCTCTAGATGTGAACATCATTGTATGTCAGACAGGTCTAGGGTTGATGGGTTTTGGTGTTGTATACTCCTGGCTCTAGATGGGGACATCATTGTATCTCAGACAGGTCTAGGGTTGATGGGTTTTGGTGTTGTATACTCCTGGCTCTAGATGTGCACATCACTATATCTCGGACAGGTCTGTGATTGATGGGTTTTGGTATTGTATACTCCTGGCTCTAGATGTACACATCACTATATCTCGGACAGGTCTGGGATTGATGGGATTTGGTGTTGTATACTCCTGGCTCTAGATGGGGACATCATTGTATCTTGGACAGGTCTAGGGTTGATGGGTTTTGGTGTTGTATACTCCTGGCTCTAGATGGGGACATCATTGTATCTCGGACAGGTCAAGGATTGAAGGGTTTTGGTGTTATATACTCCTGGCTCTAGATGTGGACATCATTGTATCTTGGACAGGTCTGTGGTTGATGGATTTTGGTGTTATATACTCCTGGCTCTAGATGGGGACATCATTGTATCTTGGACAGGTCTGTGGTTGATGGGTTTTGGTGTTGTATACTCCTGGCTCTAGATGTGGACATTATGGATCTGATCTGCTCCAGCAAGCAGTAAGATTAAACCTATACTCCAACATAGTATTTCAGTCTATATTTTATTTACAAAAATCAGAAGTGGAACTGACAGGGGAAAATTATATAATGGAAACATTTGCACCGTTTCTGTGTTTTTAACCCACTCCTGGTTCTGGCTGCAAAAAATACTGACCAAAATACTGATAGAAATACTATGTGTGAACATAGCTTAGGAGTTAGTTTGTCTGTGGATACAGTTTGGGTTATCCTGACCTCCTTATTGTTGGTTTATCACTTAATATTATTACAGTCCTCTAACAAGAATTGTCTTGGCATTCTTCATATTGACTATTCATCGTTGCTCAGCACCATCTGTTGTATCTGAAAGTTGAGGATCACTGCAGAATTGTCACATTTGATTTGTTACATACATTTCTGAAACAAAAAAATCCATTCTATACACATGAATGGCGTGAGGTTTGCTGCATAGATTTCTACTGCAACATTTCCAACATGTAAGTATTATTAGTCACAAGCAAGTTATATGACTGCAAATTGTAAGGATATGTGTGTTCTCACAATACCTATAAAAAAAATAAACCGAAATCTATGAAGAATCCCGCTGCACTGCGCTGCGCTATTGTGGCTGCATTTTTTTTTTTTGTCCAAACAGGGATGGGATGAAACAGGGAAGTTTATGAGTTAGGCTGGTCCCGACCTCTGCCAGGTTTCCGTTTGGGAAGCTACATTGCAAGTTATGTTTATTTTGCAGGATCTGTGTGAACAAAAAACATTTTAAGCAGATCCTGCAAAATAAACGGACACCAGACAGAAACCGTAAAACCTGAATAGTTTCACCTGGCGGACTGGGCAGTGCCCATACTGGTGTGTGCCTCAGGGACCTATAACATAATGCTGCACTATAAAGGATGGAGGTGAGTGCACTATTAAAGCTTGGGATAGAGGATGTTGTGCACTGTGAGGTCATGTTCACGCTACGTAAGTTCTGTACTAATCACGGCCGTGATTGCAACAACGGCCGTGATTTGTACGGAGCTTAAGTTGTGCTGCAGGCCGAGGGAATCCCGGCCGGAGTGTATACACATGGCATACACTCCAGCCGGGATCCCTAGCGGCGCTGTAGAAAAACTGTCAGTGCACACAGGAAAGCGAGCAGCTCCGGCCGCATGCTCCATAGTGTGCAGTGGGGAGTTCTGATACGGGCTTGCACTGATGCGCTCACATCAGAACTCAGCGGCGCAAAAGACCATCAGGCCGGTACTGCAGTACTGGCCGGGATGATCTTTTCTGAGACCGACCGTTCTGTGACCCGGACAGGTCACGGAACGGCGGGTCTCATACCAAATGTGAACATAGTCTTGAGGATTATTATAGGGCTGTCACTCACCCATCCTTTATAGTGCACCACTACCCCTCATCCATAGGCTTGCTCGAACAGCAGAAAAAGCTTGGTTCGATCAAACTGGAACCTAGCCGGACATTCCGTATTTGATTCCTGATGCCTTCCCCTCCCTTGCTGAAGGAGGAAACATCCGGGGGACTGCCTGGAATTCAAGGCGATCCTCGGGATTAGGGATGGTCCGAACCTGCCGAGGTTCGGGCTTGTATGAACCCGAACGCTCGGCAGCAAATTCCCGCTGTCTGCCTGCTCCGTGGAGCGGGCGGATACAGCGGGAGGAACGCCTGGAAAACTGGGATACAGCCTATGGGTATGGCTGTATCACAGTTTTCCAGGTGGTCCTCCCGCTGGATCCGCCCGCTCCACGGAGCAGGCACACAGCGGGAATCATTACCGAGGGTTCGGGTTCGTACGAACCCCCAACTGAACTCGGTTCGGACCATCCCTACTCGGGATGTTTCCTCCTTCTTCACGGACCGGAAAGGCATCAGCAATTAAATGCAGAAGGTCCGACTAGGTTCGAGTTCGATCGAACCAAGCTTTTTCCGCTGTTCGAGCAAGCCTACTCATCCACCCATTATAGTGCACCCCACCCCATCCTCCATCCTTTATAGCGTTTATCAATGGCTTTTGTGCAAGTTTAGATTTAAGAAAAAAAGCACACAAATTAGCATTTTGTTTTTTAACATTACTTTAACGGTAAAAGCATTGATAAATTCCCCCTAGTTACTCTTTTTCTTATGGGGACATAATGCTCGGCACTCAACCTGCCTTCTAGAACATGTAGGTGAATGCGGTTTAAAGGGATACTCCAAAGAAATAAAAAAAAAATTCACACCAACTGGTGTCAGAAAGTTGCTAGGTAATCGCGGAAGCTGTTGACTTGAGCTTCTGGGTTGTCTTTCTGTTCCTGATACGCGGACATGTGACCTGTTAGATTGTGCCATCAAAGAATTCTTAGCATTCATATTCACCAAAGTTGCAAGTGAAGTTGCTTTATTTTATGTCCATTAGCAGGACACACAAGATCAGGATATATTTCGGCTGTACACCTTTCTGAACTGTCAGAAGATAAAGGTGTATGCAATACATACATACATGAATACAATAAAACAACTTTACTTACAACTGTGGTGAGTGTCGGCAGGTTTTTTGGTGTAGGTGTCTTGGGACTTGATCCTATCCACGTGCACCACCACACCATGGAGTGTCCACAGATACTTTTGGGTATGTGGAGCCTTGCTGACTGCATGGTATCCCACAGCTGCTGGATATGTAGGAGGAGCATGGAGTGAACATGGTGATCCCATATATCTGGTAAATTAGGAGGCCAGTGTAGTACTTGGAAGTCTTGCTCATGCTCCTTCGATCAGTGTTGGACATTTCTAGACATGTGGCATTTGGCATTGTCTTGCTGGAAGATCCCATCCACCCCTGTGAAAACCCGGGCTGTGGAGTTGGTAAGCCGCAGCTCCGACTCCTGAATTTTATCATGGACATCTCCTACTCCAACTCCTTCACAAGACACCAGCGGGGTTATTTATACAACTGGTGTAAAGTTGACCTGGCTCAGCAGCACTTCTGTGTAATGTCCTACATAAACCTGGTGGGACTTCTGAGTAAATAAGGCAAAGACATACAGCTAATTCTCCTCTTCAGTCATAGACCCAAATTTATCATCTCTCTGTGAGCATCGGCGCTCCTGAATCATTGGGGCCTCACAGGAACTCCCCGCTCAGCCAGTCAGTGACTGCACTCACTCACTGATTGGCTGAGCGGGCATTTCCTGTGGGGCCCAGTGGGGATCATGAGGCATGACTCTGCACTGTGGGGGCATGGGGACAGGTAAATAGTACCTCTTTATTATGATCATCCATCATCTAGGAAGAGAACACCACAGATCTCCCCCACACAATGGACTCTTCCAGCTTAGAAACAAACTGTCAAATAGTGACCACCATCTTCTCCCCCAACCACCCTTATCTAATATATCAGTAATAAAGCACTGGACCTATTACGCCAACCACCCTTATCTAATAGGTCCAGTGCTTTATTACTGATATATTACCCCGACCACCCTTATCTAATAGGTCCAGTGCTTTATTACTGATATATTACCCCCACCACCCTTATCTAATAGGTCCAGTGCTTTATTACTGATATATTACCCGACCACCCTTATCTAATAGGTCCAGTGCTTTATTACTGATATATTACCCCGACTACCCTTATCTAATAGGTCCAGTGCTTTATTACTGATATATTACCCCGACCACCCTTACCTAATAGGTCCAGTGCTTTATTACTGATATATTACCCCGACCACCCTTATCTAATAGGTCCAGTGCTTTATTACTGATATATTGCCCCAATCACCCTTATCTAATAGGTCCAGTGCTTTATTACTGATATATTGCCCCAATCACCCTTATCTAATAGGGCCAATGCTTTATGTATGGAGGAAACTAAATGTGTGTGAGAAAATGTTTTTCTGGTTGTTATACATAAGCTCCTTAGATTGATGGAACATCAAATATATTGATGAGGAACATTTATAAAAATTCATATGAAAATTCAATTATAAAATTTTGAAAGATTTTTTTTAAAGCCGACATGGAGATAGAGGAGCGGCTGCACATCACACCTATGGCTGATACTAATGCTTCTAAGCCTATTTTAAAAAACCAACTTCAGGATGTTGGAATATGAATTGATCAAACCATATCGCCCCGTGTACCAACGTGCAGGTGTCCTGGTCACGGGTCCCTACACTAACTCCACACCGTGTCGGTCAGTGACCGCCACCCCCGCAAAGCGTGCACATGCAGGGAAGGGAGGCCATGGAGTGGCCTTGCAACCCCCATGTCACAGGACCAGACCCAAAATGCCCCCCCAAAAAATCCCAGCCAGCACCACCGGCGAGGAAGGCTGCCCACAACACATTTTTTTTAAAGCAACACTGCCACCACCAGCTTGTGTTCTTCCAGCAATGGTTGCAGGGTGTTTGCTCCCTGGTGTGTCACAGACGGCTGTCCCTTAGCAATCCAATTCTGCAACAGCCATAAAAATTGAAGCCTTTCCTACAGATACAACTTTGTTAGAGGAGGCGCAGTGACCATCTATCTACATTAGAGTCCTATTAATTGTGGCATAAAGTTGTCAGTAAGTAAATTATTATATAATGTCAGTATTTTCTATTGGCAGAAAGTTGCAAGGGACCTTGTGCCCCCAGCAGAGAATCTGGTGACTGCACTGTCATTTGCTTTCCCCTATTGGGAGACATAGTCAGTGATGATGTGGGTTTTACTGTGACTCATGGATGACGCTGTCATTGTGGAGCCCTGGCCCAATGGAATACATAGGAAATGCAATACCAATTCACATGCGGCAGGTTTCCCTATTAAAGGGGTAGATCCAAGCATGTATATGTATGGTAAGGGGCGATAGAGAGAGATAGTTATCGGCTGAATGAACATTAGGCTGACAGGCTGCTAATGCGTATGGCCAGCATTAGGTCTGGTAATGGTAATGCCTGCTATGTGTGTCTCAGGGGAGCCAAACAGATGTGTTTGTGGAGAATGTTCACGTCTGCTTGGATAACATGGGCTGCTGACAAGCCCGGCTAAATGCTGTGCTACTGTAAAGAGAGTAATTGTTTCAGCATTTATAAGTTATCTTATTCTGTGCACTCTCTAACTGAGAATATATATGAGATGGTTACATGGGTGTTCAGTGAGGGTGTATAACACATGGTGATGGGGATGTGCCAGCAGATCGGCACCAGAATCATCCAGTCACTGAGGCTGATCCGTGTGCGTCTGATCTGTGGCTTTTCCATTTGGAAGAATAAACCTGCTCATTTTTGTCAGGAATTATTTTTTTCCACAGCTTTTTCTGCTTCGAGTGAACGGGAAAAAAAATACTCCATTGACTTACATTGGATGCAGAAGTATGTTTTGATATGTCATTCACATATATTGTTGAATAATACAGAGTATCCAACCTTAGGGCCTATTAGGTGGGCTGATGAAGGCCCAATCGGCGCTTGTTTACTGGGCCTATTACACTGCTTGATGTCCATGCAGCCCTTATATGTTGCCGATGTCCGTGCAGCCCTTCCACTAAACTGTTCATACATTACCTGTCCACCCTCCCGGTCTCCTCCTGCCCTCTGCTTGCTTCCACTGGCGGTCCTGGACAGATATTGGCTGAGCGTCCTGTAAGCTCAGAGAAGAAGAAACTGCAGCGTGTGGTGCTGGGAAGAAAGCAAATGTCAGGAGAAGACAGGTACAGGTAATGCGTGGACAGGTAATGTCTGAACGCTTTAATCATTACCTGTCACCCGCGCATTGCTGTTACACGTACTAATGCCCGGTCAGTGGCCGTTGATTTTAGGTCTGGACCTAAAAAAAAAGCGATCAGCCAATGATCATTCTTTGGCTGAATATTGTCTCTATTACACAGAGCGATAATCAGTCGAATGGGCCTGATTTGTCCGATCATCGCTCTGTGTAATAGGGCCCTTACTGTGCAGCACATTCTCAGCACAGACCCATCTCATTCAGTAATAGGGGGAGTAGCCGTGGGAATAACAATGAATAGGAGGTAGCTAAGAACAGCAGGGGCTAATGGTCCTTTTACACGGAACAAATTTCAATTATTATCAAATTTGCACGATAACGTTCGAATTCGAACGATAATTGTACGTGTAAACGCAGCGAACGATCAAGCGATGAGCGATAAATCGTTCATTTTGATCTCTCAACATGTTCTCAAATCATCGTTGATCGTTCGCAAAAAAGTCGTACGATGACATCGATGTATCGTTCCGTCTAAACGCTGATCATTATAAAAAAACATTGTTCATTCAAAATCGTTAATCGTGCGATCGGACGAATTATCGCTCCGTGTAAAAGTACCATTAGAGACATAAGAAGCCAGGGCTTCTAGTGTAAGGGCCCTTTTACCATCAAAAAGCATTCCCAGAAATGCTCTTTCAGCCAATAATCAGCCTGTGTAATGGTGCGTTTACACAGACAGATTTATCTGACAGATTTTTTAAGCCAAAGCCATGAATGGATCTGAAAAGAGGAGAAATTAGTCTTTCCTTTATGACCTGTTCTTTTTTTATAGTCTGTTCCTGTTTTTGGCTTCAGAAATCTGTCAGATAAATCTGTCTGTGTAAACGCACCATCAAAGTGCAAATGATCAGTTGACGAGCCTGACAAGCGCGTTGATTAATTGAATCTTTTGACCGTGGTAAAATCCATCATTATCGGTGGCACATATCTCTTTGTAAACAGATGATGCGTGGCCCAAAACATTGAATATTAATGGCGAATGAACAATACAGTGATCATTTGTGCTTTGTAACAGCACTGTGTTCTTGCACGGCCTCATATTGGGCTGTGTAAAAAGGATCTTTGGTCTTTTTACACTAGTCAATATTTGGCCATCTTCGGCCACAAACGTGCGCTGATCAACGAGATCTGTGCTAGTATGCAGTGCCTTCAAAGAATGTGCATGGTGCAACCACACAAACGATCACTGTATCATTCATGCAGCCGCTAATATTCAGATTTTTACAGCTGCACAAAAGATGCGATCATATGACGAGTGGTTGTTTTCCTGCCCCTCGAGTGATTTACATACTCGCAGCGGTCTGAAAGATCCTCTGCAAGTACGTATTCACATAGTAACTGACAAGCACTGATATATTCCCCCCTATGTGTTTTTAACGTATTCGTTTCTAATGGATAAATATCACTTGGCCTTTTCTTTAGCATTTTTGAGATGTTGACGTAGATGGTTGTGGTGTTACGTATATAAACTTGTTCTATATACATACATCAGGCAGTCTGTCTCTGTCCTTTGATGACAACTGATGACAAAAATGCATCAATTGCCATCTGTTTTTCTAGCCTCTTTTTTTCATTACCTATCAGTTGTTGGGCACAAGATGTGTTTTTCCATTTGTGTTCTGCAATCTGGTATCCAAATTTAAGCGCCGGATACTTTGAACTGTTCCATTAAAGTAAATGGGATCAGTTCAAGCATCAGTTTCCCTCTGGTCTTGCTACTATGTCGGAGAGTTGTAATGCTGGATGAATGTGAAGTAAGCCTAACAGGGTTTTTTGTGTGTAAACGTCTGCTTGGATATGGGTTTCAGGAACAGACTTTTATCACTTTTTTCTTATTACTATTGGATGATGTTGTGTCATCAGGCTGTCTGCTTTCTGGAAATGTATCGGTTGTGGGGGGGTGTTTACTTTTCAGGGTGTGTTATCTCTATTTTATAGATTTACTTTCTTTTAAATTTCCTGCTTAAAATTTAATTTATGGTCATTCCCATGCTTATGAAGATATGTTCATGTAGATAGGGACCTAGGTGATATGTATGAACTTCGTGCATGCAGAAATGTTATTTTCAGAGGCGTGGTACATACCATTTTTACTAGGGTCTCATATTTAGCCAATTATCAATTTTATTTATACTTTTTTATGAAAATGTACACTTTGATACAGAATTGCATAAAGACTCCTATGTGGATATGAATAACAAAGTGTCTACTTACTGTCATTATATGAGTATGATGGGTTAGTACATATTTTTTGTCAAAATTGTCATAGCTTCCAGTGGTGCCAAATGTCTAGAAATGCCTGTCACCAAAAGGGTTAAAGGAGAACTCTGGAAAACAATAAAGATCCATTGGGAGAAGGGGGTGATGGGAACTTTTTATAGAAGCTAGTTACCTGTCTCCGTGCCCCCGCAGAGCAGCATCATTGCTCACTGAAGCCCTGACGGCCTCCTGTCCCGATCCTGCAGCGTGACCCAGCTCAGAGATGCTTCCTTAGCCAATCAGTGAGTGAGGCGGGACACTTGTGCCATCAGTTACTGGCTGAGTGTTTAGTTCCTGATGGTCGTGACAATACAGGAAGTCGGGAAAAAACTGTAGAATGGAGCGTAGCCGTAAGCATAGGTGCTGCACTGTGGAGGCATTGGGATAGGTAAGTATTGTTTTTTATTATGTTAACGCCTAGCACCGAAACCAGTGTTGTATTATGTAGAGGTTAATATCATGACGCCTACCTCTTTCTCTGCTTTATCTTTTTGGCTGCTACATATAAGCCCAAGCTCACCAGGCAAGCAGATCTTCCTTATAGATGGGATAAAATAATTCTAAACTGAAGCTACTACATCCTCATTGTGTATAGATCTGGCAGTGATGTTGCATACATGCTGTTTTATTTCAGTCTAGAATTAGATTTGTTTGGATTTGTGTGTATTTTGCTTGTCGCCATGTCAGATGTAACTCGGTTATGGTGCATATGACCCACTAGTGTCACTGTATTCTGCTAGAGGGGCATCTTGGTTTCTTGTCAAGCTCTTTTCTGATGGCGGTTGCTGCTGTCAGAATCTCATAAAGCTGATAGATAAAAGAAGCAAGTCCTCGCTCAGTGTAACATCTCCGCGCTTCCTTCTCCCTTCATTCCCAATAATAAGACAGGGAAGTGTCATCAAGTGTCATCCAATAAATGCCTCATAGTGTAGCGACAGGGGCTATGTGTCTTAGTATAGCTGGAGGAGCTATGCTGTCATAGTATAGCTGGAGGAGCTATGATATGTTAGTATAGCTGGAGGAGCTATGGTGTCATAGTATAGCTGGAGGAGCTATGGTGTCATAGTATAGCTGGAGAAGCTATGGTGTCTTAGTATAGCTGGAGGAGCTATGGTGTCTTAGTATAGCTGGAGGAGCTATGGTGTCTTAGTATAGCTGGAGGAGCTATGGTGCCATAGTATAGCTGGAGGAGCTATGGTGTCTTAGTATAGCTTGAGAAGCTATGGTGTCTTAGTATAGCTTGAGAAGCTATGGTGTCTTAGTATAGCTGGAGGAGCTATGGTGTCTTAGTATAGCTGGAGGAGCTATGGTGTCTTAGTATAGCTGGAGGAGCTATGGTGTCTTAGTATAGCTGGAGGAGCTATGGTGTCTTAGTATAGTTGGAGGAGCTATGGTGTCTTAGTATAGCTGGAGGAGCTAGCTATACTAAGACACCATAGCCCCTCCAGCTATACTAAGGCACCATAGCTCCTCCAGCTATACTAAGGCACCATAGCTCCTCCAGCTATACTAAGGCACCACACCCCTCCAGCTATACGCTCCTCCAGCTATACTAACATACCATAGCTCCTCCAGCTATACTAACATACCATAGCTCCTCCAGCTATACTAACATACCATAGCTCCTCCAGCTATACTAACATACTATAGCTCCTCCAGCTATACTAACATACCATAGCTCCTCCAGCTATACTAAGGGTCCTATTCCACCGGACGATTATCGTTCAGATTATCGTTAAATCGCTTGAATCTAAACGATAATCGTTCGGTTGAAATGCAGTCAACAATTAACGACCGAATGAGAAATCGTTGATCGCTTTATAAGACCTGGACCTATTTTTATCGTTGCTTGTTCGCAAATCGTTCGCATTGAATAAGACATCGTTTGGTGGTTCGCAATAGATACGAACGCAATAGCAAATAAATAGCGAAGAAAAAACTATCGCAATTACGATCATAAGTAACGATTATCGTTCCATGGAAATGAGTGAACGTTTTCAGGTCTTTCGCAATAGCGGTCGTTTGAGATCGTTAACGATTATGCAAACGATAATCGTCCGGTGGAATAGGGCCCTAACATAGCATAGCTCCTCCAGTTATACTAACATACCATAGCCCCTCCAGCTATACTACCATAGCTCATCCAGCTATACTAAGGCACCATACCCCTCCAGCTATACTAACATACCATAGCTCCTCCAGCTATACTAACATACCATAGCTCCTCCAGCTATACTAAGACACCATAGCTCCTCCAGCTATACTAAGGCACCATAGCTCCTCCAGCTATACTAAGGCACCATAGCTCCTCCAGCTATACTAAGGCACCATAGCTCCTCCAGCTATACTAAGGCACCATAGCTCCTCCAGCTATACTAAGACACCATAGCTCCTCCAGCTATACTAAGACACCATAGCTCCTACAGCTATACTAAGGCACCATACCCCTCCAGCTATACTAACATACCATAGCTCCTCCAGCTATACTAACATACCATAGCTCCTCCAGCTATACTAAGGCACCATAGCTCCTCCAGCTATACTAAGGCACCATAGCTCCTCCAGCTATACTAAGGCACCATAGCTCCTCCAGCTATACTAAGGCACCATAGCTCCTCCAGCTGTTCTAACATACCATAGCTCCTCCAGCTATTCTAACATACCATAGCTCCTCCAGCTATACTAAGACACCATAGCTCCTCTTGCTACACTGAGGTAGAACAGGTGGAGCGGTGTCGGATGAGACACCATGTCCCCTCCGAGTATGCTTAAGCGGCATGGATTGGGGTCGGGGTTCTTTGCCTTGTTAGTGAAGTGCTGCACCATCGGGAGTGTTTCCTTCTGCTCTGTGTTTTCATGTGACAGTCAGAGACAAGTTGGCAGTGCATTTTGCATCTGTGTCAGTCTGTATTGCTCTGATGTAGATTGTCTCATTGCTTTTGTCATTTTATACTAATGCAGAATCCCTTTTAGTTTCAGGCATCCTGTGTTCTCCCAGCATCCGGCACATCTCTCCTGCCTCTGAAGAGGCTTGTAGGCAGAGATGACAGCCACAGCTGCCCAAAAGTGCCTGAAGAATGATAAGGTGGATGAAGCACAAGCGTTGGCCAGAAGCTGTGCTGGAAGACCGGACTTCAAGCCCTGTGATGGACTATCCATCTGTGCCACCCACAGTCATGGCAAGTGCTTCAGACTCCATTGGTGCTGTCACTTGGGCTGGTGCCACTGTAAGTATACATTACTATGTGCTTTATTTTACTTTATAGATGTAATTTGTACGTCTCTCCATTGAGAATACATGAGCTTTTATGTTTATGTAGGGAATGAAAGAGATAGCTGGCAGCCATATAAACATTCAGCCGACAGCTATCATAAGTGTATAATCACCTTAAGAGGGAGTTCGCTGAAAGGGTGAATGATGTTGCTTAGGCTGGGTTCAAACTAGTTTTTTTTTCCATCTGTTTTTACTATCCATTTTTACATAAAAAGGATAGAAAAACTGATGCATGCGGGTCACGGAACGGCCGGTCTCTTACACCATGTGAACATGGCCTTAGTCTGTATCAAAACTGCATAAAATGTACACTACTCTAGTAAACAACAAATGGACAAAGTATAAAGGGGGCTGGTATACTAATCCAGGACAACTTACCTACCTTATTTTTGGGTTGTGGAATGAATCGTCTGCGTTTCAGTTATTTTAATATAAAAATTAGCTTTCATATACAATTGATTTGGATTACAAATACATTCCTAGAAGGAATTAGGCTTGTATTCCAAGGTTTTACTGTATATCCATTATATATAGCTGTGTGTAGTGTATATGCAACACAGAACTGATGAGCACAATACATTGCAGTAAAACATAAGGGAGCAGAAGCCACAGGTTTCCTGGCTTCAGATAGGTGTGGCTTCCATTTTCACGGTCCTGCCTGGACTGTTAAGTGTGAGACATAGAGACAGCAGGAGTACTTTAGTGCTGATACATGTGGGGAACCCCTGTCTGCTCCCCTTTATCCCACACAGTGAACAGCAGCCCAAGGCTGTAAGCTCACCATCTGGTGGGAAGTCCACTTTCTTGGACTCCGCCATCCTTTTACTGCCAAGTGAGTGGAAGATCAGCAGCGGGAGCAGCCCCTTACCCTGGCCCGGTATCTCCCTTGGTGTCGGTGAAGTGGGGGAGGTCAGTCCTATGGAGCGGAGTCTCTGCTGCTCCTGGCTGTGTGCTCTGGCATCAAAGTATATCAGGGGTCAAAAAAGAGGTAGCCCTCAGGATTTTATCTATAAATGGGCGACCTTTGGTGGGAAGAGAAGGTTCTACACAAGCAAGAGGGGAACAGGTGGATTCTTTACTGTAAGAGCAGTAAGACTGTGGAACTCTCTACCAGAGAAGGTTGTCATGGTGAACTCCAACTCCATGGTTGATCAAAGCATTTGTTTCGTTTTTTTGAGTCTAGAAATAACTTTCTCCCCTAAAATTAGGACACTCGGTTGCACCACATGTTTTTCCCCTTCCTCTGGATCAGCACTGCAGTGTGATAGGCTGAACTGGAGGGGTTTATGTCTTTTCCACCCTTCCAAACTATGTATACTCAATAGGTGTGCCGTCAGCAGTCATATATACAGTACATACCTTTTCTGCACCGTTCTGAGACTTATTAAAGTCTATTCATGTCGTAGTCTCTGGCTCCTTTTCTTCAGTCTATGGGAATATCAGCGAGTTTGCCTGTTTTAG
This sequence comes from Dendropsophus ebraccatus, assembly GCF_027789765.1. Classification (NCBI taxonomy): domain Eukaryota; kingdom Metazoa; phylum Chordata; class Amphibia; order Anura; family Hylidae; genus Dendropsophus; species Dendropsophus ebraccatus. The sequence goes on from NC_091462.1 coordinate 52,282,179, forward strand.
GCAGTCAGGATGTTATCACTCCTCAAACATCACTGTGCTCCCTTCAGGACCACCACACTAGGGAAGGAATACATGTATTTATTGCCGCTAATGCACGAATACCGTTTTGGCTGGGTAAGCAGGATCGGGGATGACCGGTGGGTGCTGGAACAGGCACCTGTGCTGTATTATGATTGGTGAATACAACAATAAGGCAAAAGGGAAGAAAAATTTAGTTAGTCTTTTTAACTAAAATAGGTTACTTGGAATGCTTTGTATGCCTTGTTTGGAATACATGTAAGATAAGTTTTTGTAAAATAACTTGCTTTGGAAGTTATGTTTTTGCCATCAGTGGTCATAATAAACAATGTGCACAAGAAGCTGATATATACATATCTGAATGTATCAATATTAAAATTACTGGTGGTAACAGGTGATGAGATCATATACAGGATAGAGTCTGAGTTACGTATGCAAGAATAACAAGGATCATTCTCACTCCATAATGCACAGCTAAAGAGATTCTCATTGACTGGATGAAGCGTTTTGTCTTCCCTATTATATTGTCTGCACTGGAATTCGTCAGGGACCAGATAAAAAAATCTGTGAGTGGGAATTGTGTGGGATGATACTGTACTGCAGATTCTCTCTGTGCAAATCCCCAGAATATGCACCCCATGTGCATTTACCTGATAGAGAATGTGTCCCAGATTTATCAAGAGGCAAAAGGAAAACCTCTCTTACTGCCCCACCATGGCATAACACATTAACAGAGCTTACCTCCTCGCTCCCCAGAAGCCCCTGCTGTCACATCTTGCCATCCCGGCTTCAATTCTTTTCTGGCAGATTCCAGTAATGTCTCAATCCCGCTCAACCAGATATAGAATAGAGCGGGGTAGTGTAATGTCGTCAGAAGCTGCCAGAATGGGATTGTAGCTGTGACGGCATGCTGTAACCATGGGGGTAAGTATGAGTTCTGTTATCAGTTTCTGGCACAGTAAGGGTAGTTTTTTGTTTACCCAGAAAACCCCTTTAAGTTACATCGCAGCTCTTTAAATCTGGTATATAGTAAGTATAGTTAAAATGTGTGTGTGTTTGTATGGCCCAGAGATATCTGTGAGCTCCCATCTCTAATTCCTGTACATCACACACATACATGTTTTTTATTCCTTTTTATATATTTCGAGTTTACCAAGTGACTGGTAAAACGGTGTGTCTGTATGCACAAGTGTGTGTGTGTGTGTGTGTGTGTGTATATATATATAGAAAGCAAAATATACTCGTTCTACAGTAATAAAGGCTTGCAGATATGGGGTAGTGATGAGGACTCCCACGCTACATATGGCATGCTGTTCACAGCTGAGTGACAAGCATGCCATATGTGCCCAGTTTTCAGAACAGCTAGGAAACACTGGGCGAAGTACCAGAATCAATGCTTTAGTTTTCTGCAGTTACACTGTATTCTAACAGAGAAGGGGTTAACCCAGGACAGGCAGCCGCTACCATCGGGGACATTATTCCGCACACCCATATAAGCTCAGATTCCAGCAGTAAATAGGCTTTACAGATCAGAGCAGTTTTAGGTTTAATGGAAGCCAAAAAAAAATCTGAAGTGTTAGAGTAATGTATGTTATTTATTCTCCATTTGCATTTACATTGCCCATTGCCTGATCATCCTGCTCAGTAGAAATGACTTCCAGAAAATAGTTTTGGCTTTGAAGAGGTTTTTCTATAGAGCCAACAAGAACCTTTTATGCTGGAACATTATTATGACTTCTCTGAGTGGGTTAAAATACAAAGGGGGGTGGGGGCCAGGAAATTCCAGAGATGACAGAAAATCTTTTTCTGAAACAAATGGATTGTATTAGTCTCTCCCCGAATCCGTCCATTTGCAGCTCTTAATGCTGCTTGTTAGAAGATCATGTTTTCCTAATGAACTTACTGGAAGAAGATGCTAAACGTCAGCTGGAATTCGGGCTGGGACTGTTTGTCAGATGACTTGGTCCTCACAAATAATGGAGATGCATTACGTTTATAAAGTTTTTAAAGGCATTATAATATGTTAAAAGCATGTGTATATTTTGTGGTGATTTTCCTCACTGTGGAAGGTTACTGTTGATGTCTTATTTTATCTTATGTTGAATAGGCAGGCTGTGGTGAGATGTTTGCTCTAACCATTAAGGCTAGGTTCACACACAGTTTTTAATGTAGGTCCATTCACTTTAAAGTTATTCTGTACCCACAATCTGACCCCCCCCCCAACCCTCTTGTACCTTCGGATAGCTGCTTTTAATCCAAGATCTGTCCTGCGGTCCGTTCGGCAGGTGATGCAGTTATTGTCCTAAAAAACAACTTTTAAACCTGCAGTCCTGTGCCCACCGGCCGTGGCCTAGATTGCGTATGCATTAGGCTCGCACAACCTCTCTGTCCCTCCTCCCCACCCTCATCATCATTAGGAATGCTCCAGGCAGATTTTCTACTATTCATCACCTGTGAGAGGACGGCACATGGGCTGGATCGTTAAGGCACCTGTGTAGTTTTCACTGAAGAGGAATAGAAAAAATGGTGAAGAGGTGGTGCAAAGTTAGGGCACAGATACTTTAAGCCACAGCCGTTTGGCACAGGGCTGCAAGTTTAAAAGTTGTTTTTTAGGACATTACCCACCTGACTGCACAGTGCCATCTTTAAAGTTTGGTGAAAGAGGGATAGTGTTATGAGGTCTTGTTTCATAGTTTAGCCTTAGCCTCTCAGTGAAGAGAATTCTTAATGCTTCATCATATCAAGACTTTTTGGAGAATTGTATGCTTGCAACTTTATGGAAACAGTTTAGGTTCTGGTGCTTTTCTGTTCCAGCATGACTGTGCTCCAGTGGACAAAGTAATGTAGATAAAGACCTGGTTGGGGGAGATTGGTGAGGAAGAACCTTTGGGATGAACTAGAATAGAGATTTGATCACGGTCTTCTCATCCAACTTCAGTGTCAGACCTCACTAATGATCTTCTGGATTAATGGGCAAAAATTCCCACAGACACCTCCAGTCTTCCCAGAATAGTGGAAGAAGTTATACCTGTGAAGGGGCACCAACTCCATAGTTATGCCTGTGGAGTTAAAATGGGATGGTTTAGAAGCTCCTGTAAGTGTAATGTGTAGGTTTCCCAGTTCTTTAGGGAGTATAGTGTGATTTTTAGCTACAGAAGAGGGCAGCTGCATTCAGTATCTCTGTACAGATGTGCACAAGCCAAAAAGACAGAAATGGCTGCACATGGCACCCATGGTTGACACAAAAGCTTGTTCAGCTACATTAAAAACCAACATCAGAAGTTAGTATATAATTTGATCCAACCATATTGCCTCAAGTACCACGTGCAGGTCTCTGATACACTTGAGTCCCTAACCAAAAACATCACTGTGCCGGTCAGCGAACACAATCCCCGCAAAGCGTGCACAAGCAGAGAAATGGGGCCACGGAATGGCCCTGCAACCCCAATGTCACAGGGCCAAACCCCAAAGGGCCCCCCCAGACCCCGCAGGCACCGCCAGCGGAGAGAGTGGGCGCCAAACACAAGTGTGGACAAGCTCTTACCTCTCACCATTGCTCCTGCAGGTAGAATGGGAGATTCAAAGGAGACACTTACTGCTAATTTGGATCACATGGGTCTTACAAAGGAGGAGTGCCAGCCAAAATGAAAAAAAGGGACAGAATACATAAAATATGCACAAGCCAAAAAGACAGAAATGGCTGCACATCACACCCATGGTTGACACGAAAGCTTGTTCAGCTACATTTAAAAAACAAAATCAGAAGTTAGTATATAATTTGATCAAACCATATTGCCTCATGTACCAACGTGCAGGTCTCTGATACACTTGAGTCCCTGTACAGATGTGTTGACATGGCAGCTGCAGGATCTAAACCATTTCCTGGTACAAGGATTATATGTGGATGAAAGTCGCCCCTATATGTATTGTAGACAGGCCTGTATTTAGAGTTCATGCTGCCCTAGGCACTTTGCACGCCGAGGCGCCCCCCCCCCCCCCCCCCCCCCCCCCCCCCCCCCCACCCCCGGGCACTGGCTGGTTACATGCGCATGATATATACCCTTTGCCGCTCTGCTTGATGCCCGCTATTCTCATCAAACAGACGTGATGGAGGAAGGAAGGAGGCTGGGGACGTCTTAGTTTGTGGACCGCTTCTGTCGAGTGTGGGACTGGGGTACCTGGGGCCCACCAGAGGAAATAATCCTTGGGGCCCATCAATATAGAACCAGTGAGACACGACACGCTGACCCCGTCCTTTCCTGGATTCATCTGTATCTGTGACATATCCCTTTTTCAGTCGAACTAAAACTCTCAGAACCCCCTCTATTTATACAGCTCTCAGGGTATGCTGGGAGTTTTAGTCTCTGAGAAGACAACCCTGTAATAAATCACTGTGTGCAGAGTCTTCTGGTGGCTGCAATCTGTGGGTGACAACCATCAGCCCTGAAGGTCCAGCAATACATCTGTCTACACTGTACTACAACTCCCAGCATATCCTGAGGGCTGCAGACTGTCAGTACATGCTGGGAGTTGTAGTGTCTGCAGCAGTTGTAGTTGGGTCCTATACACTGGATGCTTTGTGGCATATAAGAATACATAGATCTGTGGGGGCTCAGTGCAGGGAAGTGACCCCAGAACATCACTTTTTGTTCTATCCCCTATTAGTGATGTTCTGGGGTCACTTCCCTGCACTGAGCCCCCACAGATCTATGTATTCTGATATCCCACAAAGCATCAAGTGTATAATTCACCTAGGATCCAACTACAACAGCTGCAGGCACTACAACTCCCAGCATGTACTGACAGTCTGCAGCCCTCAGCATATGCTGGGAGTTGTAGTGCCTGCAGCTGTTGTAGTTGGGTCCTAGCTTAAAAGTTTGCGCTAGTGTACTGTAGTGACTGCAGGGCTGTGTCAGTACACTACCGCAAACAATACACTGACCCAATGGTACACAGGCTCTGCACACGATAGAAGTGATTACAGTGCAGTTACTAATGACTCACAGGTGACGTCTTCTCCGATTGGCGTCGCTCACTTTTTTGCTTTCTTCTCCATCTAGCGCAGCATCATGAAGACTTCTCCGACCAAAACTCGTCTGCAGGCGGGCAGCTGGGGTGACGGTGAGGGGGAGCAGCTAGGGGTGGCAGGGGGAGAGTCTAGGGAGGCAGAGGGAGAAGCTAGGGTGGCTGGGAGAAGATGGGGCAGCTGGGGTGGCAGGGGGAGAAGATGGGGGGCAGGGGGAGTAGCTGGGGTGGCAGGGGGAGCAGAAGTGGGGACAGGCGGAGGAGAAGGGGGCAGGAGAAGATGGGGTGATAGGCAGGGCAAGAAGCTGGGGGGAAGGGAGAGCAGCTGGGGGGCAAGGGAGAAGCTGGGGTAGCAGGGGGAGCAGCAGTGGAACAGGCGGAGGAGCAGATGGGGGCAGGGGGAGAAGCTGGGGGGGCAGGGAGAGCAGATGGGGGTGCAGAGGGAGAGGCTGGGGGGTGCAGGAGGAGAAGCTAGGGGGTGCAGAAGGACAGGCTGGGGGGTGCTGGAGGAAGGGCGGGGGGGGGGGGTGCTGGGGGAGAGGCTGTGGGGGTGCTGGGGGTTGCTAGGGGAGACGCTGGGGGGTGCTGAGGGTGCAGGAGGAGAGGCTGGGGGGTGTAGGAGGAGAGACTGGGGGGGTGCTGGGGGAGAGACTGGGGGTGCAGAGGGAGAGGCTGGGGGGGTGCTGGGGGAGAGGCTGGGGGGTGCTGGTGGAGAGGCTGGGGGGTGCAGAGGGAGAGGCAGGTTGGGGGGGTGCTAGAGGAGAGGCTGGGGGTGCAGAGGAAGAGGCTGGGGGTGCTGGGGGAGAGACTGGGGGGTGCAGAGGGAGAGGCAGGCTGGGGGGTGCTAGAGGAGAGGCTGGGGGTGCAGAGGGAGAGGCTGGGGGGTGCTGGGGGGGTGCTGGTGAGAGGCTGGGGGGGTGCTGGTGGAGAGGCTGGGGGGTGCAGAGGGAGAGGCTGGGGGTGCTGGGGGAGAGACTGGGGGGGGTGCTGGGGGAGAGACTGGGGGGGTGCTGGTGGAGAGACTGGGGGGGTGCTGGTGGAGAGGCTGGGGGGGTGCTGGGGGAGAGGCTGGGGGGTGTAGAGGGAGAGGCAGGTTGGGGGGGTGCTAGAGGAGAGTCTGGGGGTGCAGAGGGAGAGGCAGGCTGGGGGGGTGCTGGTGGAGAGGCTGGGGGGTGCAGAGGGAGAGGCAGGCTGGGGGGGTGCTAGAGGAGAGGCTGGGGGTGCAGAGGGAGAGGCTGGGGGAGAGACTGGGGGGGTGCTGGTGAGAGGCTGGTGGGGTGCTGGTGGAGAGGCTGGGGGGTGCAGAGGGAGAGGCTGGGGGTGCTGGGGGAGAGACTGGGGGGGTGCTGGGGGAGAGACTGGGGGGGTGCTGGTGGAGAGGCTGGGGGGTGCAGAGGGAGAGGCAGGTTGGGGGGGGTGCTAGAGGAGAGGCTGGGGGTGCACAGGAAGAGGCTGGGGGGTGCTGGGGGAGAGACTGGGGGTGCTAGTGAGAGGCTGGGGGGTGCTGGTGGAGAGTCTGGGGGTGCAGAGGGAGAGGCAGGCTGGGGGGGGTGCTGGTGGAGAGGCTGGGGGGTGCAGAGGGAGAGGCAGGCTGGGGGGGTGCTAGAGGAGAGGCTGGGGGTGCAGAGGGAGAGACTGGGGGGGTGCTGGGGGAGAGGCTGGGGGGGTGCTGGTGAGAGAGGCTGGGGGGTGCAGAGGGAGAGGCAGGCTGGGGGGGTGCTAGAGGAGAGGCTGGGGGAGAGACTGGGGGAGAGACTGGGGGGGGTGCTGGGGGAGAGACTGGGGGGGGTGCTGGGGGAGAGACTGGGGGGGTGCTGGGGGAGAGACTGGGGGGGTGCTGGTGAGAGGCTGGGGGGGGTGCTGGTGAGAGGCTGGGGGGGTGCTGGGGGAGAGGCAGACTGGGGGGGTGCTGGGGGAGAGACTGGGGGGGTGCTGGGGGAGAGGCTGGGGGGTGCAGAGGGAGAGGCAGGCTGGGGGGTGCTAGAGGAGAGGCTGGGGGGTACTGGGGGGGGGGGTGCTGGTGAGAGGCTGGGGGGGTGCTGGTGAGAGGCTGGGGGGGGTGCTGGTGAGAGGCTGGGGGGGTGCTGGGGGAGAGGCTGGGGGGGTGCAGAGGGAGAGGCAGACTGGGGGGGTGCTGGTGGAGAGGCTGGGGGGTGCAGAGGGAGAGGCAGGCTGGGGGGTGCTAGAGGAGAGGCTGGGGGAGAGACTGGGGGGGGGTGCTGGTGAGAGGCTGGGGGGTGCTGGTGAGAGGCTGGGGGGGTGCTGGTGAGAGGCTGGGGGGGGGTCCTGGGGGAGAGGCTGTGGGGATGCTGGGAGAGAGGCTGGGGAAGAGGGAGCGGCCGGGGAGCAGAGGCAGGTGAGGTAGGCCGGGGCCGGGTCCAGTGAGCTTCCGGCGGGCACACACTGCTTTATCACAGGCCGGAAGCTCACAGCTGCAGCCCCGCAGTGTACGAACTTCTCTCCTGTTCGGCGCGATGACGTCACGTGCGTCGCTGCCGACCGGGAGAGAAGGACCGCAGGGCTGCAGCTGTGAGCTTCCGGCCTGTGATAGAGGCAGTGTGTGCCCGCCGGAAGCTCACTGGAAGCTGCACAGCAACATCCCCCCTCCCCCCCCCCGGGTGGCGGACTAGGCACCCGTGGTCCGGTGCCTACGGCGGCAGGGGAGATTTTTTTTTTTTTTTTTTTTTTTTATAAAAATTTTTTTTTGTTTCCTGTGGGTGCCGCCCCCCGAAGGGCGCCGCCCTAGGCACCGGACCACGGGTGCCTAGTGGCAAATACGGCCCTGATTGTAGAGTATTTTTTTTAAATACAAGTGTAAAAGATATTAATTCCTTTGTGAAAGCTAATAAGTTTAGAATTTACTCTGCTTCCCTTGATTTTTGCCTCTCTATTTTCTGGGTAGCAGCAGATTCATATCCGCAGGCTGTGCATTGCCTAGATGCCTGCCCTGTCAGCAGTGTGCACTCGAGCAGTGTCACACTATGCAGCCCGGGAGTGCTCGCAGAGTCCTTGCTCCAGCAGCACAGTAAGAACTGATAAGCAGAAGCAATAAATAGAAATGGAGATGTCATTGCTTCTGCTTATCAGTCATGTCGGAGGTAATTTTATTGATATATTGGAAAGGAGCATTTGTAATATTTGTAACAGGGATGGCTAATCTGCATGAGAAAACCAAAATCCATACACCTTAAAAGGGATCTATTGACTAGGAATATTATTTTTAAGCATATATTAGTAAAGGTGTACACATACTTTGATTAGATTTTACTTTGATCACCCTATTATTGGTATGTAGCGCTCGTTCTGTTGTGTTCTGCAACTTATTGGCTATTTTAGTCACACTGTAATTTATAACCACAATGTTATTGTGTTAATTGTTTCCATATCTTTTTTTTTTTTTGTTTTGTTATATTTTATACTTTACTTTATGATGGTGTGGTTTAGTATTTTACCGGTGAGGGATGTATACCCATTATTGGAGTGCTATTTATTTCATGTACTTGTAGCTGGTATGTGCAGGGCTCACAGGAGAATATCCCTCACTATAAACATATTGTATTAAAGTGTGTGTGCGGAAAAATTTTTAGCAAGTATTTCTCACTGGCATGTTGGTATGCTGGGTAACAACATGGTGCATGTGCACTATTATGACTAGTAAGAACAGAGGTCATGTACATTGATTACATGGGGACAATGAAAATTGGAATGATGGATGGTAAAGAAATTAGAGCAGGTTGGGAAACAACTAATCTGGATGAGGAAGATCAATCTATATAGTCAAGATTTACATAATATTTACCATATAAACTGATATGAGAGGGCATTTGATCACCCCTGAGAAAGTCATTGCACACATCAATACACGTCGGGCTCTACCTCCCTACTGAAAAAGGATTTATGAGACCAGAGAGAAGTTGACACTTATGGCTGATACTGCACTATTACCTTGGTATAGTTTGCATATTTTCTGATATACAATGCAGGCTACTTCCATAATTAAATGCATTTATCATTTTCTGCCCAGTGGGTGATTATCCTGGCCCTTGTTTTGGGGCTGGGAAAGGGATTATGTGAGATAAATCTGCTGTACCTCTACCTTTTTCTATGGCGTGGGTTTTGGAACTGATTAAAATTTTGCCCACGGGGCTTCTGTGTTGAATCGTGTTAATGGAACAATAAAAGTCAAATTTAATATGTGGCCTGTGCACTCACTGATTTGCATGTTGCTGTAGGAGGCCTATGGCACTGACATTATCTCTAGTTCAAGCATTTTCCAGAGAAGCCGTGTATATACAGCGGCAGATCACACAGGGGAAATTACAGAGAAAATGGTGTCAAAAATGATGATTCAAATTAGGTAACTGCTCTTAAGCGTGAGAATTTTAGCTACACGTTGGATTAGAAAAACCATGAAATAAAACTGGCAGAAAACTGCCCGCCAGCCTCTGTGTCATACTGGCAGTCTATGGGAGGCTCGCGTGCCTCCTCTCTTCGTGTGAAAGAATGGACATATCATTTCTTCTGTGCTAAAGAGGTGGTGCGCGAGCCTCCCATAGACTGCCAGTATGACACACAGGCTCCAACGCATAATTCTGCCAGCCTCCCATAGACTGCCAGTATGACACGGAGGCTCCAATGCGGAATTCCGCCGGCCTCCCATAGGCTGCCAGTATGACATGGAGGCTCCAACACGGAATGCCACCAGTTTTACTCCGTGTAAACTCAGCCTTAGATTAAGTAGCAGAGTATTATGTAGCCTGCTTGTTGTGGCAGGCTATGCTTGGCTCTAACACACGTGACTCACTGAAACGCGTAGGCCATTGGACCATCCCGACAGTGAAACTTGCAATTTTACAAGGCATGACTAAAAGGTTATAGAACACAGTTTTAATTCTAATCATGGTAATTGGTATATTCATTCCGTAGATTGGTTTATGCGATAACTACATTTGGCCACTTAACTCTCTGATCACATTTTCACTCTCCAGTTGCCTGTAGCAATCTCTCACTTCAAGCTGCTATAAAATAATTAAGGTTCCCTTTCCGATGAATTAGAGCATGGCTCTGCTAGACTGTTAAAGAATATATAGTAAAATTCCTATGATGTGGCATCAAAGGAACCCAACAGACCCTGGATCAAGAATCATTTAAAATTATCAGATGGTTGTAGAGAAGTAATCACACATACCTCTAAGGGACAAAGAAGCAGCCGAGGACAATACAGGATCAAAAGTTCCTCCTATGTGGAGCCTTGTAGATGCCAGACCTTCATGTTTGGCAAGAGGGAACTTACCAATCTGCAACGGTTTGCCATTGTACTCTATAGGGGACATTTATGTAGGCTGCACCACTGGTTTACACCAGATTTACGCCTCCCGCGCCTGATTTACCACGATTTACACCAGCTCTCAGGCAGAAATCATGGCAGAAATCTACACCTGCTCAGGAGCAGGTGTAGACTTCTGAGTCCACTGTACGTCAGCCGCAGGCCAGGCCAGTGCAATTGGGAGTATCGGGGTACAAGTACGTCATCTTATTAATGTCCCCCCATATGTCTTGTGTGGTTTTCTTTGGTCACCATGAGATTGGAGAGACTGGAGTGTTTGCTCTGCAGGTTGGGTGACAGGACACTTTGTCTAGGAAAAAGTAATCTAAAAATCAGAAGCTTAAAGGGGAACTATCAGTAAAATAGGCTTGGTTTACACAACGTTTTTGCAATCAGTTTTTTTCATCCGTTTTTTTTTTTTGCAAAAAACGGATAAAAAATTGATAGAAAAAACTGATGCAAATGTGTGCATCCGTTTTTGATCCATTTTTCCACTGACTTCCATAAAAAAAAAAAAAAAAAAAACGTTTTTTTTTTTGTTGTATTTTTGGACGGACACAAAAACTTGGTTCACCTCCTTTTTGTGTCCGTAAAAAAAAAACGGATCCGTTTTAATCTGTTTTTTTTTTTTTGTTTTTTTTTTAATACTGGAAGTCAATAGAAAAAACGGATGCAACAGTTGCATCAATTTTTTTTTCATCAGTTTTTCATCAGTTTTTTGCAAAAAAATTGATTCCAAAAAGGATTGCAAAAACGTAGTGTGAACCTAGCCTTAGAAGTATCTAACTTGCTGATAACTCCCTATAGTGCACTGAGTGCTGTGGATGAAAGTTTCTTACCTATCTCTGTGCCGTTTTTGTGATATTAGGAGTTTAACTAATAAGTTGTTTTCGTGTACTGGGGCTGGCTCCGTCTAATGAAAATCAGCAGAGCTGGCGGTGAATGCTAGGAAGTAGGTTGGGCAGGTTTAAAATGGGCTCAGTGGAGCGGCTTGTGAATAAGCACGAAAGCATGATAAGAAAGTTCTAGCTGCACTGTGGAAATGTAATTGCTAAGCCATCTGTGGCTGGAACTGCTTCTGTACAATACCATTGTTGGTGTGCTGTTACGTCATGGACATAGTACTTAACTAACCAGGTCATAAGATAAAATTGTGCCACTGTGTCCCTTGCCCTGGGAGGGATCTATACAGATTAGAAGTTGGAATCAGGGGGAAAATTCTCTCTGGGACTTGCTGGCCTGGTGGTGACTGCTGTACCTAGTTGTGGTGTTGGGTAGCTGTTGCCGGCTGGGCACTGTCTGTATGTATTGCAGTGCTGCTGCAGTTGCTAATACTAGGCCTGGGCTGTTCCAAGACCCCTGTTCTCTTCTCTGCTTACCTCTGCCTAAGTTGATGGACAATTAGGTAGCAGAGATCAGCATTGGATGGACACTGAATAAGAAGCACGCAGGTAACACTACTGCTTTCTGATTGGAAGAAGCATTGGTACTGTGGTTGATAACCCATGAATTGGTGCAGTTTTGCAGCGGGCAGCAAAGAGAGGGTGTGCTACAACAGAGACATTGTAGTGTTCAGCAGTACGCACAGCCTTATGTGCTAAGGCCTCTCCTTAAGTAAGGTGACAATTTAGGGGGTGCTTAGATTCCACTTCTGAGCTCTGTTGGGTTGGGTGGCACAGCAGGTTCTCACCCATTGCTCCATTCAACCTCTAGACTTTGGTCTATAGTAAATGTTCTCATAAACCACCAGATCTGATCTAATTGTATTTTACTCCAGCTGACAATGAAATTGTTTCATGCGTTGCGTTAAGGAATATAGATGATTTTACTTAAGTCGCTGTTTTTTATTACTTTCTGCAACAGTTCATTAAATAGTCGTCAAGAAAAAGAAAATACACAAAGACTTTAAAAGCTGTTAACATTTTATGAGAGTCGACAAAATATAAAGGAAAGTTCTTTTTTTCGTGCTGAAGAGCTCATGAATTATATACCAGCCTTATAAAATGTTTATGTCAGGGTATTTCATAGCATCCTGTCAAGTGATTGCAATTGTGTTTCATCGTAGGCCATGGAAAGGGAAAGCCTTAAAAAAGAATTCACATAGTAAAAATGGAAGGCTGTAAAGTATGTGACATTTTTAACTCTTAGAGCTCATAAGGGCAATCTAGCACCTATGCAGAGATGACAACTTCTAATACAGTATAAATATCTAAAAGGGAAGCAACTTAAAGGGATACAACCATTTTGTACAATACCATCACCCAGGCTTTTCCAGCAGAACCCAGGCATCTTACTCCCTTTACTCTTTTCCTCCTGCTATTTCGGCACTCATTTACTGGGCCTATTACACGTCTCAATTATCGTGCAGAAAGGACTACACAGACATTGTAAGCAATGTTCGTGCAGACCTTATTGTAAAGTTCATACATTATCTCTCCACGCTCCCCGGTGTTCTCCTCTCTCCTGCTTGCTGTTCGCAGCCTCCGATGCAACTTCAGAGCCGCTTTCTGAAGTCACAGGCCACTTAGCCAATCACTTCCCGCAGCGGTCCCGTCCCATCCAGTGATTGGCTGAGCAGCCTGTCAATCCAGAGAATGTCTCCGAACTTGCACTGGAGGCTGCAGACAGCAGGTAGGAGCTAAGAGAACACCGGGGAGTGTAGAGAGGTAATATATATAATTTCTTATTTTCTTTACAGATTTATCAGCCGTCGACCGCATATCGCTATTACACGTAGCAATGCATGCCCAGCGGTCGATGATTTTAGGTCCCGACCTAAAAACATGATTAGCCGATTATCTTTATTATCGGCTGGTCATCGCCTTTACAAAAATCGATGAACTGATTCTGCAGATTATCGCTCTGTGTAATAGAACCCTTAGTGTGTCATCACATCCAGTTCTGATGCCCACATGCCGACTGTAGGGGCTTAGGGCAGTATACAGGGGTCAGCTTGCGTACTCTGATTTGCCCTGCAGCAGTGCAGTCTTACACATAGTTAGGTGCAATGCCCTACTATAGTATTACATGCAGTACTATATTATAACATGCTGATTGTGAGAGTCCAAGGGTGGAAAACCCCACTGATCCCGAGAACAGGGGCAATATTCGTGGAATTAATAGTATGCACCACATGTGCTACATGTCTTCTCCATAGGGCCTCCCCCCAACATTGCTGACCGCTTAACTCGGAAATGTTCTGTAACCCCATAAAGAATGAATGAAGTGCTGGGTGAACTTTTCATTCCAGATACAATTTTGTCCCAGTTCATGAGAAAATAATTGGATGGGAATATCCCTTTAAAGAAGCAGTTCACAAAAAAATTATTATTGGCCCCCCTGCTAGGCGCTGGCGCATATACTCACCACAGGTGATCGGTGTCCTGTCCCGTCTTTATTGTAGTCCTATGGTGGCGTTCAAATCCAGCATGTGCTCAAGTCAGCCTCTGCTGTGACTCCTCTTCTGTGTCCTGTGATTGAACGCCGGAAGTCACGCGCTTCCATAGAAAATGCATTGAAGCGCGTGACTTCTGGCGTTCAATCACAGGAGACTGAAGAGGAGTCACAGCAGAGGCTGACTTGAGCGTGCACCGGATTTTAGCGGTTCCGCGGGACCAGAACAAAGCTGGACACCGATTTGCTGTGGTGAGTATACGCACCAGCGCCTAGCGGGGGTGGGGGCAATAATAATTTTTTAGCGAACTGCTTCTTTAATGAAATGTGCAACTATATCAATTGTGTGTGGTTGGGGCAGGTTTTCGGTCTGTGTGTAAGCTGGAATATACAGTACCTGTTTACAGGCAGCAACTTAAAAGTGATGAATAAAACATACAAAGTATATTAAAAGAAAATCCAAAACAAATCCTAGGAGAAATCTAAGATTTTCATGTTTGTTTGTAATGTCTATGGGAGTTTTTACTGCCCAGCTGTGAAAATTCTAAAATCAGGCTGCATCCTGGAAAAGTAAGTAGAGAACTTTTCATTATGTCATGATTGAGAATTATATTACAGTTTACGTTGTCAGATTGCCATGATTCCAGATTCCAATTACTGCATCAGAAGAAACTAAAACTGTGCATTGAAGGTGTAACTGTACTCTTAGAAAACTTTTCAGTGCTGGTAATCCCGGCAACATGGCAAGGCCAATGGTGAATTCATGGGGGCACGGTTACGGCCATATGCATTGGTCAGCATATGATTGAGATATACACTAGTCATCCTATATATATTAGTTTGTTCCAGTATAACTTATCTTTTAGTCATGTAAACCTCTGCTCATTCTAGGCTAGGTAGACAAGTGGGCAGTCCTACTCAGTGACTGACAGTTCTGTGTATGTTCACACTTATACAAAGGGCTTTCAGTCACTGATTTAACCCCCCAAATCACTATTTAGCCCAGAATGAACAGAGATTTACATGAATGTATAACATTCATCTGTTGTATTGAATACTTTGAGAGAACAAGTGTGAACAGTTGTGTGCAGACTAAATGCAGATCTCTCCTGATGGAGGTAACAATCCTGGGCTATTGTAGTCCTCCACTGTTTGCTCCGTATGAATTCATTTACCTAATTAGCACGTTCTCACTTCTTCACTATACTTGCTGCTTGGGTTCTTTGAGTTGCAGTTTAGCCTATTATTGGGCGATTGTACATTGGATGTAATTATTATAATTTTTGCTACAAAGCCACGTTACAGCCTCTTGCCTGTTAAATGGAGCGCTCTGTGGGGGAATATTAATTGTTCATTTAGAGCATTTTAGCACTATGGATGATCTCAATCTATAACCTGATGTTCAGACAGCCACCTTTTAAGTGTAATTTTAACTACTTATTCCTGTGCCAGTCCTGCTGGCAGTGTATTACTGGGTAGAGCAAAATCAAATAGGTAACACACGTGCATACTAAAGCGATTAAATCACATTCATTGTCCGCCATGGGGAGAATGAGTTAGATATTTCCATACTAACGGTTCAGTTCATAGGGCAGTATCAGTAATATCTACAGGGGGGTGGGGGTAAAGCCCTTATTACACAGGGCGATGTCGCTTGCTCCTCGTTCCCGGCTTGCTGCCGGCACTATTACACACATCAGCAGCGAGCGGTTAAGAACAGTGGGGCCGCGGGGAGGCTGCCCGTTAGATCGCTAGATTGCCCGGGCAGCCCATAGAAGATGGCAGCGGTCTGCTAGTGCCTCCAACCACATGATTCTGCCCCTGCATTTGTTTAATTTCTTCTGTCAAAGGGAACCTCTCATCACTTTATGCAACATGGACCACAATTCAATGAGGTGGTCCCTGGCAGCTTTTTCCCACCCCACTGGTCTTGATTAATCTCATCCTATTTAGGGACTGCCCCCCCCCCCCATGACTCAAGGTACAGGCAGCATGAAAGTAATGACAGCTTCCCTTTAAGCGCTGGATCTTGTACAACTCTTTATGGTTAGCTCACCCTAACTACTTATTTTTTATGTTATTTTTTTTAATTGGCTTTACCAATAAACAGAAGAGAACAGAAAGGCCAAGCAATAATGTGGTATTGTCATAGAGTTCCCAAATTTAGGCATCTCATATATATGGAATGTATGGAATCATTTCAATACCTCTTCTTTTTTATTTATGTCAGTGTGCACCTTGCATTTATTGTTGTTTCATGTGTTCTTATTGCCGCACCTTTCCAAGGAATCGTGTCTCCAGAGAATAGCATCCTGCCTGGCAATCTCTGTCTGGGATTACATCAAATCCAAATCAATAAAAAGCCCCAAAGAGTCTCCCGCTGTGTTTATTGACATCAAATAGTTCTGAGATGCTACCGACTGTAGAAAGTACAGACCTGAGCAAAAACCCTCATTATTCCACTGTATGGTTATTCTGTATTACACCATTTCTCTTCAACACTAAATCACTTTGTATTTCAAGGATTTTTGACATTTTTGTAACGATTGGACATTGTGTTGTTCCTGCTGAAAATATGAATAAGTCGGCAACTGGTACAAAGAGACATGTGCCCACATACTGACGCTGCCCGAACGGTTCTAAGTCAGACTATGACATCGGCGTGAATATTTGTCTCCCAATAACTGGCCTCTGCATAACACTCATTGATCGGCTGATCGCTGGCTCTTTTACACTGGCTCTTACGCTGGCTCTTTTGACTACAAGACTTATAGGAGCAACATTAGCAAACATAGCTATGACCTAAACAATAGCTTATACAGGCATCGGATCGCTATCCTATAGTATGAACTATACAAATCTGGAGATACAGAAAAAATAGAAAGGTATGTTCACACATACTGAGGATTTAATCAATATAAAAAAAATGGCTGAAATCCGCAGCCCTTAGATCTGCAGCCTAAACTCAATATAATTCAATATGAGATAGTAATATATGTACAAGATATTAAACAGGCAATGTTTCTATCCATGAACCCCTGGGTTGTGAGAGATATTTAGTGGTCCGGATTCTTTCTCTGCCATTAGTATCTTTAATAACATCTAATGTCCATTCTGCTCCTCTCAGATGTCATAGCGGACTGGCATCACTGCCGGGTACTAGTTATTACTATGGTGGAATAATTGACTGTGGCAGCATTTCTCCTCCCCCTCATATAGGACCATGTTTTGTCATATAATAATACATTGCTGCACGGGAGCCGCTGTGAATTTGTGTGTGTGTGTATATGTATCTGTATATAATATATACATATATATACTTGAGTGGTTAGTGGTTGAGTGGTCCTGATCCCATAGCTGAGAATTGCATTAGTACTCATTACTAGCTATACACTGGGTAGATGGCTAATGATAGCGAACGTCTCCCGCGTATTACATAATTGCTGACTTCAAGGGAAAGGATTTTTTAATAATTGTGTTTACCTTCAATCAGGGCTTAGAGTAGGATAAAACACGTTCCTGCCTTTCATGCTTAAGAGTTTTTGTATGGTGTAGAACAGCGGTCCTCGACCTGTGCCTCTCCAGCTACTACACTTCTCACCATGCTTTTGGCTGTCCAGAAACGATGGGAGTTGTACTTTAGCAACAGCCGAAGAAGCACAGGTCTGGGAACACAACCAAATAGAGAGGAGATGCACATTTTACATTGTATTAAAGAGTATAGGAATGTTCCTCTGTCAGGGTATGTGCACACTGAGGAATTCAGGCGGAAACTCCGTCGCGGAATAATCAGCTTGCGCCCATTCGCGGAGTGCTGTTTCCGCCCGTGTCATAGACTCCATTCTATGCACAGGCGGATTCTTTAATTCGTCCAAAGAATGATCAAGTTCATTCTTTGGAGGGAGGGCGGAATCTGCCCATGCATAGAATAGAGTCTATAACACGGGCGGAGACGCGCAGGAGAGGTTTCTATGGGGATTTGCTGCTGCTCTGGACAGTTCCTGTCATGGACAGAGGTGGCAGCAGAGAGCACTGTGTCAGACTGGAAAGAAGACACCACTTCCTGTATGACATTCAGCATCTGATAAGTACTGGAAAGCTTGAGATTTTTTAAATTTACAAAACTGTATTTGATCCAGTTGATTTGAAAAAAATATATATAATTTCCCCCCCCTTTTAAGTTGTTGAAAGTTTGGCACACACTACTTGTGAGCCATAAACTCTGAATTTAAAGCTGAGATATTGTCTCTTATATACTCTGTGGATTGGTTTCCATATGGTTGCAGAATCTTTTTTTTTTTAGGACTGGTTCCTAAACTTTGAGGACTGGTACACAAAACACATTATAAACTTTCCTCACATTTAATTATACAATGCCTAACCTTTACTAGAAAGCAGAAGAGCTCTTCCAGCACTGGTCTGTAAGTACTGATGATAGAGGCAGCAAGTTATTGCCTCCTCTGTCAGGTCACAAGCTGGCATTCACAATATCACGGGTCAGGAAATAATTGCGGAGAGCATCTTCCTTCTCCCAAGACTTCTATAGAAGAGGACGATTTGTTAATTTTAAGCTGGCAGCTGCTTTAGGGGGGGAGGGAGTTCAGAAAAAATATATAAAGGAGCTATAAAAATTGGTGTCCCTCACAGAGAGAAAACAATATTTCCTCTCATTTTCCACCCGCTGGGAGTTTAGCAGATGGCGCCTGTGTTTGCCCTGCAGCTGAGTGCTACATAATATCAGCATGACATGAACAGACCCAGGGTGGTACCAACTACAAAGAACAAGCCTACATTTTATGTTAACTATAAATCTCTATATCTGTCTGTCTTATTGGGTATAACAGCAAGCGCCTGGATTCTGGAAGAGAATAGGAATGATCTCTGTATAGGTGGGCCTATTCCTTAGGTGTCTAAATGAAACGGGCAACATAATCCAGTCACTAGCCCCGGCTCTTAGAATTACCATGTAGTTAAACAGTAGCAGCATATTACATGGCACCCAATGGGATCTTACATACACTAGAACATGTAGATACTTGCTCCAACCTTATGCTATTCAAAGTCCAGCTTTTGTTTTATTAAAATGCACTCCGGAGAAGATAATTATTTTCCCCCATTTTAGCAGGTTTCGAATTTTCCAACGTTTGTCAAGTTTTTAAAGTGGTTCTAAATGTCGGACATATTTATCAGGGTTTTCTACAGTTTTAGAGCATTTGATTTGCACCTATCATGTTTCCCAAAAAATAATACATCACAATAAGAGGTTAGGTCCTGCTGCACATCCCGCTGAAAATCATGCCACACGCACGAGGTCATAGCCCACTCAACACCACGCCGCGCACAGAGGTCACGGGCCACGGTCCACCTGGGAGTTTCACTGCGACAAGCATCTACTGAGGACTTTGGTGATGTATTCTTCTTCATTTTAATATAAGACATCCCCTGAAAAAAAGACACAGTGCATCTTTGGGAGCAAAAATTAATATAAGACGCTATCATATTTTCGGGGGAAACACTGTAGCTGATCAGCTTTAAAGTGGTTGGTGTTCATGTTGGTGACATGAATGGTGCACTTTGGTGCAAGTAGGTGTAGAGAGTTACATGCAAAAAAAAAAACATCTAAGTACACTGAGGGCAGCGAGACACATAATAAATCCAGCAGAATGAGAAACTAAAACTAATATGTAGGGATTTTAAGAACCTGACAATCTTGGTAAATCTGGGCCAACACAAATTCAAATTCTTCAAGAGTTGACATGTTCCTTCCTGACCAGGATTCCACATGGATTCAACCCATGGCACTTTAATGCAGATATTTAATGAGGATTTTCTTCAGATCCTGAATAAACCTTAGTAACAACTTCCAGTACTGGCTGCATAAAAATAACACAAAGATTGAAACAAAGCGTATGCTACAACAATGGCAGATCAATTCATTGTCAGACTGGTTTTACTTAAAATAGATTCAGGGAGAATTTGGTTACCTATAAAATAGTTAATGGTAATGTATTGAATACTGTAGTTAAACTAAATAAGGTTTAATACCTTGCATTATACTCTTTTCCGCACCTAGATTTTTATTTTCAATTTGCACATACAAGAAATGGGTTTAACATGATCACAGAGGCTTTCCGTCTCTGTTTGGCCATACTTGTGCAAATATTGGCTCTGCTTATACTGTATATTGGCGGCCTCCATGGTTCAAAGGAGGATACGTTTTGTCAGTTGTCAGTAGGAAGGGGTCTGTGATGTACCCTCAGGGAAATCAGCTGGTGTACAAGTAGGATTATCTCTAAAGACAGTGATTGTAGAGATTGTTCATTAGAGAAGAGCTGCTATATAGAGTTGACCAGGCCTATCAGGCTTTGTTACATTTATTTCCATCCACATATTCATAACTCTCTTAAAAGGCCGTGCACACCCCGTTAATCCAATAATAATCTTGTTCCTGTCACAAACATAAAAACACAATTTGGAAGCATCAAGGAAAGGGAAATCAATCGATGGAGATTTGTCCGTAGTTCATTTATCAAGGGACTGGCACTGTGCCATGTCTTCAGTTTTTTTCTTGTAAGCAGCCGAGAGTTTAGATAAAGGGCCCGGAGTGAATTAACCATGTTAGGCTGGGTTCACAAGGTGTGGGTTTTGTTTTTTTTAAATCAAATTTGAAGGTCAGGAAAAAAGCATTATGTTCTTACCACTGTTATGTGATGTGATTTTGACAGGAGAGTTAGGTCTTATTCACATGTCCCATGAAGTTGCCCGTGAACACACATTGAGCTCTTCATACGCCCCATGCCCTGATCCCAGCATGAGGCCACCTTATCGTGATGGGATGGTTCACACTATTTGCAAATGGTATGCTGAGAGCCTCAGATTTTTTTAGCAGTTAGGGGGCTGCTTTAGGTGATTTTCATATCTGTAGTGGGTCTACATCTTGCCATTGCAGTGAGTGGTTGCATTTTTTATGTTTTTGTGTTTCTGGAATTTTAGCCTTAACAACATGCTCCTGCCTAGTGTGCATGGTGTTCTAGGAGAGCTGACCAAATTTGTCGTTTTGTTTGTAATCCGTGCCACAGGAACAGGACATGTCCTAGTGCGGAGCGTGATCATGTTTTTTTTCCCAGATTCCATGAATCTGATGTGTGTTAAAAACATGGATAGGATGTTCTATATAGGCTAGCACTGTACAAATTTTAATGAATCCACTAAAAAAAAGGACATGGATTGCGAAGCAATTGCAGAAAATTTTTTCTAGATCGGGGAGCTAGATAGTGGACATAAATCCACGGTGCTTAAAAATCACTGGATATGTGAATAAGGGTCTATTCACATGTCAGTATATTTTTCACAGTCTGCTATTTTTCATTAGCAATCTGCAAATTTCCATCGGTATTGCTTCTGTATTGCATCCGTCTTTTTTTGCTGATCTGCAAAAATTTAAGTGTGGTTAGTAAAAATCTAGTCACTATTTGCGGATTATGGATACGGATCCCATAGGATTCCTCCATGATGTGTCCATGGAGGAATTTCAGTCCGTACTAGGTCATGTCCTTTTTTTTTTCTTTTAATGAGTGCTGTCAATAACTGTATATGAAAAGCACTGCATTTGTGGTAAAAAAAAAAAATTAATATGTCTCTTTAGGCTGCCCTATGCTCACAGTGGTCCCTACTTTTGATTTCTTGCCAATTCAGTTGAGGAATAGGGACCCCTGGAGAGTCATACCTAGAAAGGTAGTTTCAGTTCATTCGGCTTTTCAGTACCCTGAGGCTATGTCCACACATAGTATTTCCATCAGTCTTTTGGTCGGTATTTTTTAAACCAAATCCAGGAGTGGAACTGACAGGGCAAAATTGTAATGGAAAGATCTAATCAGTTTGTTTTTTCAACCCACTCCTGGTTTTGGTTGAAAAAAAGACTGACGTCTATGTGTGAACATAGCCTAAACATGTAAACCTGTCAAACATCCACCAAAGGGACCCTCTTGCATTAGTTCTGCACATCAGAAGACTATAGAGATTCTAGATTGTTCTGTTACATGCTTCCTTCTAGTCGTCTTCCCGCCCAGGCTGATGATACATGGATTATTAATAGTCTTATTTGTTCAGCAATACTGTAGCCTATATGTAGAATATTACTTGTTCTTATTCTTCAGGCTGTTACTATAGGAACAATTACAGCTCTATATTAATATACTTCAGCAGGTGTCTATTTGCTGACTCTCTCAGATGACATGTATGTTATGTAAGGGATGATTTCTCTATAGATACCTGCACAGTAGAAGAAGAAGGTGTAAAGCCATTATCATTGCCCGATTTTAATAAGTGGCTCTTTGTATCTGGCTCAGCTGATTTTCCCAGCGCCTCTCTAATGTTATCGTCCATACGCCGCTCTCATTTGTTCTTCCAGCAGCGCTTTTCTCTGTCTGTGTGTCAAAGCGCTGTATACTCGCTGAGATGCCAGCAGTGTTTGGTAATGTTCCTTTAGGGAAAATTGTCTTTGTTCAGAAATGACAGATGGTTTTAGCTGAGCTGTCACTTTGTCTCTTCTGTGGATGTGGCAGCTTTTACATTATTACTAATCACTCATTTACATACAATGTAGCAAGCTTTTCATGAAAGAAGGTCAGCACAAGCTTTCTGAAACGAAAAGTTGGGTTCAGAAAGAAGTCCCGGGGGGTGCAGGGATCTGTAAATGTTGTCTTCTGAAGTTTGATTAACTTTTTGCCTTAACAGTGATCTGTACCCGGGGTATGGTACATATAGGCTCTACAGTGCACAAGCATTGTACTCATACCCCTGCAGGAGACGCAATGTGCCAATCACTAAATGTGAAGAGTGACACCAATGTGGGCAGCTTTGACACACACAAACATGGGATATGAGTGATAGGTGGGTAGAATAGAGATCAGCGCGCTCCATCCTGTGGGGTCATACAAAGTTTATCAATCTCAAATGGGAACATTTATATTCTGTTACATTATGTATTTATTTCCTCTTCTCTATATAAAAAATGAATGGGCTGCTTTGGCTGAGGAGGCTTAAAGGGGTACATTGCTTTAAGGAAGGTATATTATTTTGTAATTTATTTTAAGAAAATGGATATATATATATATATTTTTATATGTATTTATACTTCCATTGACCGGCAGTAGTAAGGGGCAATACGGCCCCCTCTGCTCTGCAACCAATGTTTGTGTTGGGAACTGCAGGGCTCTAAGCAATTACCGCTCTGTCTGCAGAGGTTGATGGACACAGGGATCATATCGGGCAGCCTCCCCCTAGGTACCGCATATAAAAATATACTGTACATGAAGAAACAGGACCCTGCTTTGTATAGCACTTTAAAGCGACTCTGTACCCACAATCTGACCCCCCCCCCCAAACCACTTGTACCTTCGGATAGCTGCTTTTAATCCAAGATCTGTCCTGCGGTCCTTTCGGTAGGTGATGCAGTTTTTGTCCTAAACAAAATACATTTAAATTTGAAGCCCCATGCCAAACGGGAGTATCTGTGCCCTAACTTTGCACCGCCCCTCCGTCCCTCCTCCCCACCCTCTTCAGCATTAGAAATGCCACTGAAACATTTTCTCCATGCTGAACATTGCACAGGTCCTTAAGGATCCAGCCATGTAACAGGTAGGAATTAGGAGACAATCTGCCTGGAGCATTCCCAATGATGAGGAGGAAGTACTTTTTTAGGACAATAACTGCATCACCTGCCGAACGGACTGTAGGACAGATCTTGGATTAAAAGCAGCTATCCGAAGGTACAAGTGGTTTGGGGGGGGGGGGGGGTCAGATTGTAGGTACAGAGTCACTTTAAGCTGAGCAGGGGATCAGGAGCTGCAGGGCTTAGAACCTTGGATTTCATGGCACAAACATTGACAGCAGTCAACAGAAGTGTATATGTATATAAAAAACATACATTTTTAAAATAAAGTTATATTACAAAGTATAATGACTATTAAAGCAATGTCTTGACAAAAAAGCTCATCTCTTTAGAGTACCCCTTTAAATCTAAGGCCAAAATATCAACTAGGGCCAGTTAAATACTTTTTAAATTTATTTCTATTGCAGAATATTTCCTGCCAGTAAAATAAGTGTTGATGGTTGTGTCATAAATGACAAGTCTGTTACCAATGACAAACAGCTGATATAAAAAGTATCTTTTAGGGTGTTTCCGGGCTGAAATGATTGATGGTTCAGGAGAGTCTCTGCTCTGGCACATACACAATGAATGTGTCTGGAAGCCATGCACTGTTCATTGTGTAGTGGTGGTGTCTCGTTACTGCTGCTTGACTCCTATTCAATTCAATGGGAGCTACCTTGGTGCCACCATTACACTATGAACTGCACACAGCCTTAAGCCGTGATCATTGTGTATGTGCCAGAGCCATAGCTCTATTGAACCCTGCTGATCAGCAATTTATTGGCACATCCATCATTTCAGCCTGGAAACTCCATTTAAGAATCCTAATTCTGCAACAGAGTAGATCACCCTTAAAGTGACTGTACCACCAGGCCCAGGCAGAAGCACTCTAGGCGGGCCGACCCACCCTTAGTGGGAGGAAACCTTAGCCCCTCTATGATAGGGTTCCATTGATTCTAATGGAGTCACATCATGGAGGGGCTGGAGTTCCTTCCCACTGGGGGTGGGTCGGCCCGCCTCCAGTGCTTCTGCCTGGGCCTGGGGGTACAGTCACTTTAAGTGCTACTCTCTGTTTCTCCCTGTGACCACTTCTGCCACCATGCTGCATCTGTCATTCACAACAAAAACACAAGCACGAGAAAACTAAGGATACTTCCACACATGGCATATACACAGACAAATTTTCCGAGCAGGATGAGATGTGTAGAACATTTTTCCGCAGTGCTGATTTTCCATTCTTCACATGTCCGTTGTAGAGGGCACACTGTAGATTTATTGCAGGTTTTCCTTATTGACTGCAAAGGGGAGCTCAACATCTGCAAATCAAGCAGTTTTGTTGGGGGGTTTATTTGCATATGTGCAATGGGATGCACTGCTATGGATTTCTTAGCACTACAAGATCTGCAACTATTTCACCCCAAAATCCATATGATTTCCCACTGTGTGTTTGATATCCATCTTTGCTCAATTCCACTCCTGTTTTTGGCTAAAAGTACTGACCAAAATTCTAGTTCTAAACCCAGCCTTAGCACTTGCTGTATTCCCTGAGAAAACATGTAGGAAACCTTTAGTAACTCCACGGTTATGTAGCAGATGGAGTAAGGGCCCTATTACATAGGGCGATTATTGTGCAGAATATTGGTATATGGTTCGGATTTAAACGATAATCGTTCCGTGTAATTGCAGGCAGCGATCGAAAAATTGTTCATATGTCGTTGATCTAGAGCTGACCCTTAAATCATTGGTAATTTTTCGGTAATCGTTCGCTGTAATTCCGCATTCGTTCACCAATTGTTCAGTGTAATGCTGCGTTAAATTCGCCCGATAGTACGATTAACAATATCAAAAGAACGATGTTTTTTTTAGAACGATCATCTTTTGGACGGAACGATATATTGTACGGAAAAATCTTTTTGGGATCGCTTAAGCCTATCTCAAACATAGGACTGTTTACATGGAACGATCTGCGAATTTTTTACGAACGACGATTTAAGAACATGTTGTAAGATCAAAATGAACGATTTCATGCTCGTCGCTTGATTGTTCGCTGCGTTTACACGTACGATTATCGTTCTAATTCGATCGTTATCGTGCAAATTCGCACAGCATAATTCCAAATCGTTTCTTCGTTTGCCGGGATCAGATGGAGTAAACGATCGCAGGAACGATCGTAACTAACTGTGTAATGTCTGTGTTATATGGTAAACGATTTCAGGTTAACGAAAAACAGTCTTGCTTGCAATCTTTATCGTTAATCGTTAATCGCTAATCGTTAAAAATCGCTTAATCTAATAGGGCCCTAAAGCCCCTAATATACGGGGAGATTCAGAGGAGCAAATGGCGCTACTACACATGCCGGCAGCAAATGGGTCAATCGTCCGGGCAGCCCATATAAAATAGCGGAAGTCTCCCATTTCACGGTGCAACGACAGCAGATCGCTGCTATTGTTAACATTGATTTTTCAACATGTTGAAAGACAACGATCAGCCAACATCGAGCATGTCAGCTGATTGTTGTCTTCTATTACAAGATGATTATTAACCATAAGGGCCTATATTAGCTTATAAGTAGGGATGGTCCGAACCTGCCGAGGTTCGGGTTCGTATGAACCTGAACTCTTGGCAATGATCGGACCATCCCTACTTATAATCGCTTAGTGTAATGGGGCCTTAAGTCATTTATCCTCCATTAGCCTCTTCTATACAACATGAGGGAGAGGCACAGAGAACTATGAAAAAAAGTTTTTTGTGTCATGCTTTATTCCTTTGCCCTTGTCATTTGTATAAGACAGTGCTATAGGAGCTATATCATGCTTACTTGATTTCTCGAGTCGAGAACAAAATCCGATCAGGCAGGTGCCACACTGCCGCTTTATGTCATTAGACTGGGGAATGAGCTCCATAAAGCATCACACACAGACTTCTTAGGAGAGGCTGTTTGTTCTCAGGGTAATGTGACAACCTGCAGTGGCTGAGCCCATCCCTCTAGAAGTACAGTATCCAACTTCATACATTGATAAATTAAAGCTCCCCCTTTAATAAGAGTCTGCTATTCGGCAGTCACTTATACTCTATAGTTGGAAGCTGTAAGTATTCTGTATCCCCTGTATCTCAGAGAAGACATACCTTTGCTTCTGATTTATAATAGATCAGCCTCTCTCTGCACATCAGTGAGCCTGCACTGCCATCAAAGAGCTGCTTTTGGACAGATTTGCTCTTGCTTTGTCCTTTAGATGTGCAGTCCCCCTGAGCAGGCTTGTCCTTTCCTATTATATCTGTAAATGACAGTTTGCTGCACTCAGGCTTCTTTGCTCTGTTCATCTCCCCTGGCTTTGAGCGGCAACATATACTTAGTGCCACTGTCTTACAAATAAACCACTGCACTAATGGAAATCAGTGGGTGTTCAGGCTCTATAGTGATCTACTGGCAACCCAACTCCTGTGGTGCATTGTCACTATAGTAACATCACAGCTGACAAGATGAAGCTTTATAGACCTGATAGATGCCATAAAGCATCACCTTTTTTCTTATAGGGTACAGATTGTTTAAAATATAATATATGATGCCATGTCAAAGCAGTATAATCAGTAAGGGGGTTCCGGAGGACCTGTCGGCTCTCCTAACATTTCTATTTTAGTAAAATGTTTGCATTCCCTATAGGAAAACTATTCTGGAGCATCTTTACTTAGAACTCTTAGACTCTTAGGTATGAATAAATCATCCACTGGTGTTACTGTTCATGTAGTCTGCGTCCCGTTACCTTCTAATACTACAAGCACCGGTTGGACGGTGTCCAAGTGTGTAAGGATGCTTCACAGCCGTAGAACAGAGACAAAAACACACATTCTTCATCTTGTCGCTATATCCATACAAATGTGTATCCAGCACTTTTATTGTGAAAACTCAGGACCTGATGTGCCATAACGTGGTGTCTGAACTTTTTTTTTTTTTTTTACAATAAAAGAAGTAAGCACAATTTAGTCTGGTCTTCCTATGGCTATACCATCAAGGTGAGGAATTGGTGGTGTTAGACTGGGTTCACATTGCGTTTTTGCAATCCATTCAACGTATTTGCTTTTAATTGGTTACTTTTAACCCCTAGACGATCTTGGACGTACCGATACGTCCTGGAAGTCTGTGCCCAGATGACCTTGGACGTACCGGTACGTCCTGAGCTATGAGCGGAGCGGAGCGCGCTTCATAGCAGGTGGGGGCGGCTGCAATCAGCAGCCGACACCTCACCGTTAATGACACACTGCAGCGTGCTATTAACTCCTTAAACTCCGCGATCGCACCGTGGCCGCGTTGTTTAAGTGTAAGTGACAGGGGGAGTCCCCTGTCACTTACCGATCGGGACCCCAGCAGTGTGACTGCGGGGGTCCCAATCATTAAGAAGGACCGCCGGAGGTCTCTAACCTGCCTCCGCGCGGTCCAATCGGCGATCTGTTCACTGAGCAGGCTCAATGAGCAGAGCGCTGATAACACTGATCAATGCTATGCCTATGGCATAGCAATGATCAGTGTAGAAAATGAAACTAATGAATGTACAAGTCCCCCAAAGGGACTTAAAATGTATAAAAAAAAATAAAAAAAAAAGTTAAAATCACTAACACACTACCCCAAAACCCCTCCCCCAATAAAAGTTTAAATCACACCCCTTTCCCATTATATAAATAAAACATATAAAAATAAATAAATAAACCTATAATATACCGTAGCGTGCGTAATTGCCCGATCTATTAAAATATAACAAGTGTCATTGCGAACGGCGTACACGAAAAGAGGGAAAAAAGTGCGCGGATTACCGATTTTATGTTACATTATATATATATATATATATATATATATATATATATATATATATATATATAATTAATAAAAAGTGATCAAAACATCCGATCTTCACAAATATGGTATTAATAAAAACTAGAGATCATGGCAGCAAAAATGACACCCCTTACAGCCCCGTAGGTCAAAAAATAAAACCGTTATAAGCGTCACAATAGGCCCATTTTATTAATATTTAATTGCCAAAAAAAGGATTTCATTAAAAAATATATATATAACATTAGAGAATCTGTGTAACCTGCATATGGTTGTGTTCGGACTGACCTATAGAATAATAGTATCATGTCGCTTTTACCATTATAGTGCATTAGTAGACACAGGAATCCCCCAAAAGTTACCATATTGCATTCTTTTTTTACGATTTCACCTATTTATATCTTCATAAATAATATATTTGGGGTTCCATCATACATGTTATGGTAAAATGAAAGACGCCATTACAAAGTACAACTATTCCTGTAACAAACAAGCACTTACATGGCCTTGTAGATAGAAAACTGAAAGTGCTAGAGCTCTTAGAAGGGGAGGAGGGAAAAACAAAAGTGCAAAGATCAAAATTTGCGCGGTCCACTGGGTCATTTTGGGCCTGGTCCTCAAAGGGTTAACAGACAGAAAAATTGAGTCAACACTATTTTTGTGTCCATTAAAAAAAACGCATCTGTTTCGATGTTTTTTTTAATAATGAAAGACAATGGAAAAACGGATCCAAACGGATGACACCCAATTCCATCTGTTTTTGCATCGTTTTTTTGCATCTGATTGCAAAAAAGCTGCGTGAACTCAGCCTTATTCTGCCTTACTTTTGTATTTAGAAGCTCGTTGTCCTGTGGAGTACAGTGGTACACTGCTGTAAACCAATATCTGGCTGCGGATCCTTACTATTTTTGGGTTATTATAATTAGAGATGATCGAACATCGGTATTTTGCAGGTTCGATTGAACTCGAACCTGCAGCATTTGATTTCCAATGCCTTCCTTCCCGGTCCGTGGGGAAGGAGGAGACAGCCCGGGTACCGCCTGGAATTCCGGAATCTATTACCTAGGCTGAATCCCGGAATTCCAGGCGGTACCCGGGCTGTCTCCTCCTCCTCTAACTGGGAAGGCATCGGGAATCAAATGCTGCAGGTTCGAGAAAGTTCCAGTTCAATTAAACCTGCAAAATCCCGATGTTCGATCATCTTTAATTATAAGGCCCTCTGCATGTGTTGGAGCATAACCAGTTCAGGTAAGTGATTTTATTTGATTTAATTTCCTTTGTAGGCATGGTTGATAATGCATTAGGAAGCACCCCTTTTTTCTTCTTCTTTTTCTTCCCCTCTATGTGGTTTCACAAACAAGCTAAGTTTTAAATGTTCAACATTGTTTATGTCAACAGCTAAAGGACTTCAGGAATGAGATCAGTGGCGTAGCTATAGTGGTCGCAGCCGTCACCATGGCGACCGGGCCCCTACACTAGGGGGGCCCGCACGGCCCCCCCTTGCCACTTCTTCCTGTGCTCCCCCAGCCCAGCACCTCCCATACACTAACTTTGTCCCGCTGCGCCCGCTGTGCTGTTACATGGGACTGCAGGTGACATCAGGTGACTTATCCAGGTTGCAGAAGTTCAAACGTCATTGTGCCCTGCTGACAGTTTATTATGGGAGTTGTAGTTTTGCAGCATGTGGCTCTTCAGATTGCAGCACTACAACCCCCATCGTTTCCAACTGGCAGTTCATGATGAGAGTTGTAGTTTTTCAGCTGGAGAGTCAAAGATTGGAAAACAATGATTAGACAATGACACAGTACAGTCCATTAATTATAGGGGGCAGTAGGACAGTACATGAGGTGGAGGCAGTGGCAGTTCAATAGAACATGGTGGCACATTAGAGTAATGAGTAATTGGATATAATGTTAGATATGACTTTCCCTGATTGGGTGCGATGGGGGGGCCCCTAGCTAAAATTTTGCACCAGGGCCCATCAGCCTTTAGCTACGCCCCTGAATGAGATAAAAGCTAGAGTTTAACACAGCTCAAGTGTGATTCTCCGATTGTTCACCATTTGAAAGCAGCCCTAGGGATTTCGGAAAAACATAGATACAACTTCTTTAGTCTTTGGTATTCAAATACAGAACGATCGGACCTGAGAACACTCGAGCTGTGCTCATCTCTAATAAAAGCTATGACGTAGAAAATCACCGCAGCATTCCATAGGGAATTCACAGTAACATGATTTTTATGGCTACTTGACAATTATGGCTGCGATGAAGGGTCACATGACCAAAGATTGCGGTCTCCCACTGTGTGGATCCCACTGCACTGCATCAGGGTAAGTAAATAGGATGTGAGAGACCCAGCAGTAACACAAAATCCATCCAAGATTGAGTTCTTGCATCCACGGTGGCCAATTATGAGTTGGGACGCAACTTTGTTCACTAACCCTAAGTGTGTATAGCATTAACACCACACTGCAACCTGTCGACTATTGATTGCGACCCTTGTCATTGAAATTTTTTTTTTTTTTTATCATTAAACATTCAAGCGCTTCATCCATTCTGGACAAATGGAAGAGACTTGGTCTATGCCCCGAAGAATAAAGTAGGTTTTCATAAAGTTTTCTAACTTTATCCTATCAGATAGTTATGAATGTGTTTTTAGGAAGCAACACAAAAACCATGGCTACAATAACACCCAGTATCTTGCTTGCAAAGCAATTTCTTAATGGGAAGCGCAGTCGTCTGTTACACCGAATGTTGTCTTGTTAATGACGGGAAGAGTCCTATCCCATAGAAAACAAGCTCGGCACACATATTGCAGCAGAGTGCACTTCACAAAGGATCCCTCGCCTCATCTACATGATTGCTGCTGCAGTACGCTGCATAAAATATGGATAATCCTCTCCTAAGGGATAAACTACATGGCAGACAGTTGTGGCAATAGTGATTTTTATTCTGAGGGAAAATAGATTTGCATTTATTCAGCTGGCAATGAACGAGGATATGATAAACCATGTTCCCGGCTTGTCTCCCAGCACTGAACAGAGTATATATAGGGAACTGGCTGCGATACCGTACAGTCATCTTAGCAGATCAGGACAAAAAGAACTCACAAATCAGTTACAAAGCCTGATATTTTTTCACTTTTGCCTTTTTTATTGTTTGTCTGTATCAGTTTGTTTCTATATATATATTATATAGTGAAAACTTTTTTTTAGACACAGTTTCTTGTCTCTGAACAAAATGAGTCTTTCCGTATAACAACAACGAGACTTGTGGATGGTATACTGTATCTTATGTGTCTATGTTGCAATGAACTGTTACACAATGGGCCGCTCCATACTGTAATATGATGATACCTAGAACACAGCTTGACTGATATTACAGCGTACAAGTAGGGTTAACCTTGTGGCGATCTGTACTGAGTGCACTTCTTCCAGTCCTGCCCTTATATAATATTTATACTCTCTGAGAGGGAATATATTTTTGTAACATATTCCCACGCTCCCTGCTAGCAGATGCACTTCTGAAAGCATTACTGTCAGCTTACAGGGATATTTTCCATCAGATCCTGACATACGCTAATTAAACTTGGATCAGGCAGCGCAGGATAATTGTTAAGTATATGCACAGCAGCTAAATTTACCCCAACCCTTTTGGGTTGTTTTCATGATAGAGGAACAATATTAACCATCTTAACACTATTCTGGAGTTTCCATTACACGTAACAGGTTATTGGGTTATCCTGTGTGTATAGTCACTGTTTATATAGCCTGCGTTTAAAGTGGCTGCGAGACTGATAGCAGGTATCATAGTATTTCCCCTGAGCATACATTATGGACATAACATAAGTATAGGTGTGATATAACACAAGTATAGGCACACTAATGTTCTATCTTTACCTAAGTGCTACCTTTCTTTATCTGTTTTCTCCTGGTATCTAAAAAGAAAAACTGCCAAAGGCTATGTTCACGCAACGTCAAAAATAGAGAAAAGGCAGACGATTTTGGAATTTAAAATAATGTCTGTTTTTGCCGCGATTTAACTGACTGCAATGGCATAGATTGAAGTCAATGGAAAGACGGACGTCCAATGAACACAATGTATTGAATAACGAACGTTTTTACCGCGGACGTCAAAATAATGAACATCATTATTTTTGGACGTCTTTTGCAAACAGCGGACATTTGTTATTAGTTGTTCACACGCAGTTTTTCTTTTTGTACCATTCTTTCTCTGTTTTTACTATTAAATTCAATGGAATTTTCAATTAAGCAGCATCAAAAGTCCAATTAGTATTCCAAACTAGAGTTATTTGCAAACACCAGTCATTGTACTAAGGGGAGGCCAGGCTGCTTAATGACGTCCGTTATTTTAGACTCAAAATGACGGATGTCATTTTAAACGGAGCTCAAAAAATGTTGTGTGAACATAGCCTTAAAGGGATTTTCAAATGACAAAACCTATTTTCAATCGTCTAATAACGAAACCTATATAGGTACATAGTTATTTTATTTTCTGTGGTCTTTTATGCTTTCTCTCTGCTTCTGATGTAAACTCTCTGCTCTGTTCCCTCCATTGTCTGTTCTTTATACTGTAGTCATTTCCTGTTCCTGTACACTCCAGCTGGGATGTCAGCCAGCTCTACCTCCCTTCCTCTATGTGGGAGGCTCCCAAGGGTATATTAGGCAGAGTTATAGTTAAAAATGTGTAGTAGCAATATATACAGATCAGAAGATCTGATCCTCTGTTTTTGATGCAATAACATACTTCTATACCACACTAGCAGGTTTAAATTATCCTCTTTGTACAACCGAATACATTGATGCTGTATAAATTGCTTCTACTATATCTTTACACTGAAAAGCCAAGCTTATTTGGTTCAGCTTTAGTATGAGATTGCATAATACAGGCTACTAAAAGGCAGACACATGGGGATTACTGGTGTAAATTCTGAATCCAGTATAATAGAATGTTAGTCTATGTACTGACCCATCTTCTGTCTGACATAGTTTCTGCAGATCATAAATGTGCTTCTTCTTGTGCCGCCATGTGCCCACCGCTTTATTTACCACCCATCCGAGTTCTTTTAAGTATGTTACTTTTAATCCTCCCGTTCCCTCGCGAACCGCTGAAACGGAATTGGAATTAGTTGTATAAGAGACTGTGAACGATGATTAATTCAGCGTTGGATAAGTCATGGAGAGGGGAGTGAATGAATTTAAAGTGCATGCAATCCTCTTAAAGCTTTTATTTCAATTTGCATTATAGATGAAGCTTTATAGCACAGGACTGCACTGAGGGGCCTCGGTTATTCTGAAATTTCTCAGTTCTTGCAGTCATATACAGTACAAGAGGTAACTATGTAGACAGATTGCATAGGATGTATTCCTAAGTGCGCCCCGAGGTAGCTGTATCAGCTAGAAACACATTGGCAGATCTTAGTTAGAGAGAGCCTGTCACCTTCCATTTTTTTCTCAGTTACTTACAGCAGACACATATTCATTGTTACTTTTTCTTCCTGTAATTTTCACATTGTTATTTTCTGTGCCTATTGTAATAAACATTTCCACCATGTTCCACCATGTTTAAAACATTAGCACAGTGCAGATTCTGTGAAAGAAGCAATTATCTGAAATCTGGGACACAGAATTATTATATATATATATATATATATATATATATATATATATATATATATATATAATTTTTTTTTTTTTTTTTTTAATCTAAATTCTAAACCTGTAATAAAAACAGAATTCTTACTATGTGGGCAAAAACAAAACAAAACAGGTCCTCCTCAATTTACAGGAAGGATCTGCCCTTGAAAATATGATGTCTGCTCACCTGGGATAGAGAGGATGTAGGCTAAACTTAAATGTGCACTGTCACACTAAACAAACTTACAGCATGTCACAGGGACTTCTCCCTTGTCTTACTAAAGGGACCCCCACCAATCAGGAGTATGAGCTGGAAGAAGGGTGCTATAGTGCATCTTACTCCGCGGCTTGCAGCCATCTCCATCCAGCTGGCTTCATTATAGGTCAATGGGACTGCTGAATGGAGAAGATTAATGGGGAGGGGGGAGTGAAAACAGCTACTACATGCTTCTTCTTCTTGCTCGTTCTCCTAATCCATGATGGTCTCAGTAGTGAGACCCTGACAGATCAAAACTGTCCCTGTGACATGTTAAAGCGCAACTATAAAATATTTTGACCATTCAGTTTTAGTTAGCTTAGGTCATGATAAGACTTTTTGCTATATACATTAATAACCTAAAATGAACAGTTTTTTAAATACATAAGGCTGATTATGCCCTTACAGCCCTCTCTGGCTCTTACTTATTTCTGCATTCCTGCTGGGCGTCAACAAGGAGGGACATCCCAGCCATGACTCCAATGTACTGCATGAGGGAGAGTGGGTGAGTCACTGAGGGAAGGTCTACAAGTCCCAGCACAACACAGCTGTAGTCCTTCCATAGTACATATAACATTCACTATCAGATGTCTGCAGCAGGTGCCCCCACCTCCATGGCTGACATTATCCTACAGTGTAATGAGAGCAGATGACTGTATCTAATCCCACTGTGTGTGATACCATCTGCTGGGGCTCTGTATCTAATCATACATTGTGATACTGTATGCTGGGGTTCTATCTGATCCTGCTATGTGTGATACATCTGCTAAGGTGCTGCTCAGTGAATGGAGGGACCCAGCCAGGGAGATGAGGGATAGGCCACGCCCACTTTCTCTCAGGCCGAAGAAAAATTCATTTATTCCTCTGAGCCAAACAACTGGGGATACCTCAGCGAGCGCACAAGCTATCAACACAGTTTAGAGCTCTTTTTAAAAGGTAACACGAGGGCTTTTTATTTGAGGAATTTCATTATATGGCTACTGAAATTATAGTTGCGCTTTAAAAGTTTTTAATAATGACAGGTAGGGTTGGGCAATTAATCAAATTAGATTAATTCACCCTCGAAAAAAATTTTAATGTCAAATTTGATAAAAAAAAAAAAAAAAAAAGCACTCTGACCTGCAAGGGGAGCAGTGGCACTCTGGGGTTGGGCGGGGCAGTTACCGTTGGCCTCCAGAACAGAAGTCTGACCGGGCCTGGAGCAGCAAGCGTCCGCACACAGGAGATCCCTGCTGCCTGCACACAGCAGCCAGGCACTGAGGAGCTCCAGGGCAGTAGAGACCCAGAGTGCCACCAGCAGAGAGCAGGTGAGGACCTGGTATGGCAACCCACATCTCCCCCACCATGCCTACCAAGTGACTGCTACTAGCACTCCCACTACTACTACCCCCACTATTGCTACTGCTACTACTACTCCCATTATTGCAGCTACTCCTACTTCTCCCAATACTACTCGCACTACTGCTATTACTACTCCCCCCATTGCTATTGCTACTACTCCCACTACTGCTGCCACTACTCTCACTACTACTACTACTCCCAGTAGTACTCCCACTCCTGATACTACTTCTCCCACTACTGCTGCTGCTACCACTCTCACTCCTGATACCACTACTCCCACTGCTATTGCTACTACTACTTCCACTCCTGCTGCTACTATTCCCACTACTATTGCTACTACTGCTCCCACTACCCTTATCTACTACTATACCCCTCATCCACTATGCCTCTACTACTGCACCCATCATCATTAGCACAAAAAAAAGATGCGACGATAATTTAAGAATGTTAATTTTTTTTTTATCCCATTTTGCCCAGCCCTAATCACAGCTATACTTTAAAGGAGATCTGTCACCCCCCATGCCGGGGTGACAGGCTCCGAGCCCCCAGTTAGATCCCCTTATACGTAACTCATCCCGCCGAGTCCCGCTGCCAGAGCCGGTGCCGGGACGGAGATATCCCGGTCAGAAGCCGGCGCGTGCGCTCTGGAGAGAGGTCCGGCGTCCATAGAGAATGAATGGAGCCGGACTTATCTCTGCAGCGCGCGCACGGCGCCGACTTCTGACTGGGATATCTCCGTCCCGGGACCGGCTCTGGCAGCGGGACTTGGCAGAGATCTAACTGGGAGTCGGGAGCCTGTCACCCCGGCACGGGGGTGACAGGTCCTATTTAACTGTAGAATGTATAGACAAGAACAGAGAAGCTGTCAGTCAGAAAATTTGTCAGTCACATACACAAGAATAACAGGATCTAAGGTTTTTTACTCAACATTGCCCAGAGTAACACACAGGCTCTTTTTACCTTCTTTTCATAGTACATCCTGGTCCTTCTCTTTGCCAGGTAAGTGATGCTAATGCACCCGGCTGTTCTCGTGATATGAAAGGAAACGTGATTGACCATTCCAAGTCACCTTCTTGCATTGCTCCTTGGACCTGTGCGATGGTCACTGCCTATTGTGGATGCTTTTGGCAGTGGACAGTAGTGAATATCGGCACTCAGCTAAACAGTCCCATACATAGTAAGCTGCAATGCACTGTGTCTTCTGGTGCTTTTTCATAGCAAGAATTAACTTTTTCAGCCGTTTGTGCCCCCAGTAGCTCTTCTGTGTTATTAGACCAGGCGGCTAGCCTTTGCACCCCATAAGCAGCAATGGTGTTGTCCCCAGTTGTGCTGTGTGCTGCAGCATGGTCTGACTTCATGATTACCGGTTACCGTGATGATTTGTACTTGTTGGCAGCTATTTCAGCTTTATGAATGTGCAGATCTCGCTGGGCTCCATTTCTACTGTGTTGTTATATTATATGGCTTGTGAATAACCTGTTGTAATGGGGACACCCACACACCATTTGCTCTGGAGAAGGAGTAGTTTTCCTTTTTAAAGTGCTGATATAATTAATTTTATTTTATTGTCATTTATTCATTTTATTCTGTTTGCCTTTCACTATATGTTTTTTCTCTTTTGTTTGCATAGTGTGCTTTTCTTTGTCTGCTGGTTTCATAGCTGTGGTATTTTAGGTAGCGATTGTGGTAAAACACACCAAAGATGATACTAAGGTTAGCTAAAACTATATGTCAGTCTCCCACTGATTGACATGAAACTCCTTAAAGTGTCACTGTCGTTATAACTTTCAAAATCTAAATCAACAGTAGATATAGTGTGATATAAAGCAAGTTTGCAATTTACATTCCTTATTTATTTTTTTTTAGTTATCATGGAGAACACGGCACTTCCTGTTTTCTGACAGTTTTTTCCCTCAAAAAACAGGAAACAGTCAGAAAACAGGACGTCCTGTGTATATCCCAGGCCATCTGAGCGCTCACAGCGAGAAGGCAGTCATGTGACTGATGGATACATTGAGCCGTGGCTCTCTCTACTGGCCAGAAATCCTGTTTTTAGGGTACAAACACACAAGCCTGACCCACAGTGGATTTCTCGCTGTGCTTTTGTGCATTGACATCCCGCTTCAAGTATGTAAGGAGACTGCCTGTTAACCCCCTGCCGGCCGGAGCATTCTGCACCTGCTACACGCTCCGGCTTGCTACACGCTCAGGCTACACAGCAGCGCACTGATTGGCTGAGCTGGACGTCCAGACACCATGGAGCAGGTAATCTAAATCACATGGCCTGTGTGTTTGTATCCTTAGTCTGTTTTTTTTTCAGCCAGCACAAGTCAAAAAATCTGCCTTCAGGAGACTGGACCTGGATTTCTGATAAGTTCAGCTTTGTTTTACAGCATGACCACAACAAAACAAATAATGAATGTATATTGAAAACATGCTTGATATTGCATCTACTGTTGCTTTAGAAAGTTATAATGACAGGGACACTTAGTGTTTCCAGCATAGTAGTGTAGTATAAGAAAGTTCTATGGTTCACACCCAACTGTAAAATGTCTCCCTGTACCGTCCTGTGCAGTAAAACAATAAAAGCCAGCATACCTCCCCAGCAGTTCCAGCTGTTAGATCTTCTGGTCACCACTACTGTTCTTTCTCCTTCCAATGATGTCTCACTCCCTGCTCCCCCCAGTGATTGGGGCAAGAACAGCATAGGAGTGGGAACCAAAAAATCTGACAGTGGGAGGTATGCCAGCTTTCATAGTTTCATGAGAGGCATATAGCTAACTTTTAGATTTGCCCTGAAAACCCCTTTAAGAATATGTATTCCTCTCCGTAGTGCCTGACCTACATAAAAACCTTCAGTAGGAGGCACATAATCCTATATAGAATGGGCATTGGATTATTATTCTGTGCATTTAGTCATGTGCGGATATTTTATTCAGTGGAGTTATTTATTTATTTTTGTATATTCATATATTTTTTTTAGTTTTAATTGTATCTATAAAGCTTTGATAGTACCGTATAGACAGAGTAAACCATCACAAGCTAAGCCTCTAGTATGTGGTGCTCTGCTTGTCACCTGAATTTTGCAGGCTGCATTGTGCTCAATTTTTTTTAGAGAATAAAAGGCAGATACAAATCAGTTAAAAAATAATAATGCTGTGCTTTTTTTGAGCGATCCTGTGTGAGGTGCCATGGGAACAGAGCACATAAATGCAGAAATTTGTCCTGAAATTGCCAGGAAAATTAATGTAAGTTGCAGCTGAGAGAAAACTGCGAGTTTATTTATCATCAAGAAGTATTCCAGCGACTACGAGGGAAGCGTGCCTCTTTTGGTGTGTAAATTCACAACAAATAGATAGCACCCGATGAAAGCAGGTATCCTGGCGAGATGGTGCCGCTCTCTACTGATACCCCTCCCTGTTACTTGGTTAACAAAGTGTACAGCTACCCTTGGATATCAGATACCTTTTGACTGAAGAATTTTTCATAAAGATACATGTATTATGAATCTGTTGGCATTTACCAGTCCCATAGTCACGAAGACTGATGATTGAAATCACCATATTGCTATGGACACCTCACATAAATCTCCGATACGGTCTGTAGCCCTCACCTTTCACAGTCCTATCACATCATACGCCATATGGGTATAAATAGCTATACCATTATCATGACACTTATAAATGCATCCTGTAGCTAAAGGAGGAATCGGATCCTTTACAGGACTAAAGAGAAGTGTAAAAATTTTTGGTTGTGTCATATTGAAAGAGGAACAGATGAATATGTGAGGTTACTGTGGAAGTGCTGGGGATGTATTGTTCCTAGAATTTGCTGTAAACCATGCACAGACAGTCTTCCTTTTTTCCCCTTCTCTCAAAACAATGCAACTTTGAAGAAAACCTCTTATTTTTTACCATCTTTAAGTGTCACTGTCATTAAAATAAAAAAAATTAAATTAAAAAATATATGTATATAGGGTTCAGACATCTACGGGTCATAATAATCAGTCGGGAGAAGCACTCTGCTGAGCGCTTCTCTCCCTAGCTTGCTGCTGTCCCCATTCGTCAGCAGTATTTGGTCTTCACTAGTTTTAAAGGGGAACTCCGGATTAGAAAAACTTGTTTTCTATTAAAAGTACATTAAAAGTTAAATAGATGTGTCTATACAATGTATTACCGTATCTGTACGGTTCTGCCACACTGGTAGCTGATAGAAATCCAGGAAGTGAAAAAAAATGACCTCTGTGCTAATTCACTTTGTCTCCTGCTCCTTCTGCTCTCTCACCTTAGGAGACAAATCTTCCATGCCCCTGTCTCACATTGTGTGTGTTTGCTGAGCACAGGCTGATGATGCAGACAGGGGGCAGGGCGTGATCTCACAGGAGGCTTGGCTGAATCCCCCAATCCCGTGAGTGATCCACTATCTCTGACCGGCCAGATGCAGGTTCAGCACTAATTTTACTGATTGTGATGGGAAGGGGACTGTGATGATCAGCTGAGGGAAAGCATTGCATTCTGGGAACTGCTCTATCAGGAAGGACAGAAACACAATACAGAACAACCCCCCCAGTTTGAAAGCTGGGTTATGCTTTTGCAGAAGTTTAATTTTTTGTAACCTCCAGCTGGAGTTCCCCTTGAAGTGGAGAGACTGAACTGTTCAACTTTCTCCGAACCCAAACACTTGGCAATTGATTGTTGCAGGCAGCCCTTGGGAGTCCTGGAAAACACATGTTAAAAATCCACACTGTTGGTCATTTTTCTCATGGATTTTCCTTGGCAGAGTGGGTGGGAGTTCTACAAATCTCAGCCTCTTTTGCTGTTACGGTAATACACAGTGGAATATCCGTTCGTACATCCACAGCAGAAAATCCACCTTGTGTGAACATACCCTAATGGCAGGAATACAGTTTCCTCTAACATTTTCAGGTTTGTTCCCTACACATAGTGTTAAGTCTTGTGTGCAGCAATGACCCAAAAAACATTATTGGATTGTCCTTACTGTTTGTGTCACTCATCCCCCGTCTCCACCGTACTGCTGCAGCGCTGGAGTCCACAGTGTATTGGCAGGGACGTTGTGCCTCCAATGTTCTTTATGCTGAATTAAAGTGAACTTTTTACCCTCACATAAAATTACAGTTTAGCGTTTTCAAAGTCAGTGTGATGACAGGAGCCTCTGACATGATTTTTATTTTGTCTTGCCTTTGTGTTTTTTTTTTTCTTTGAAACATGTTAAAATCAATTGAATCTGTGTTTCCTTTGTGAGTCGCATCACAAGCTTTAGGATGGAGGTGTCAGTAGGGTGTTTTTCAGCTGTTATTTGTGATGACATGTGTCTACTAATGTGCAATTGTCTGCTGTCCTAATTCTATATGTACAAGTTCTACTGACAAATTGGTGTCTGTACAGGACTGTTAGCAACGTTTTATGGAACTCGGAAAATTCCACTGAGAAAACAACATGTCTGGCATTTACTTCATGTATTTGCTATAAACCATGGCTTTTTTTACTCAGGCCTCTTTGACAAACACATTACCTTCATACAACACCAATGTTATATTATTCTAAACAGCTCCATCCAAATACCACCTCGCAGTGCACATAGTATCCTATAGCAGCACTAAATACTGTTCCACCAAATACAAACCAACACTACAGTGCAGCAATACATACTACATACCTATACAGAGACAACTGAACCTCCTTGAGTAGTCAACATACAAAAATTCTTTATTTCATAAAAAGACACATACATTTAGAAAAAGTCATAACAAACAGTGAACTGCGACTGAGAAAATACATTAAAAACAACAGAAAATACAAATGAGGGGTGCTGCTGTCAGGCAATATAGAGATGATGAGGGAAAAAAGACTACAAATCAATGGTATAATACCATAAAAGAGACCCTAAACCAGCTCTGTCACAAGGTGACCATATAAAGTGTTATACTTTACCCAAGTGGATTCGATATGCCAGCCAGACAGCTGCCCCCACCCCAACGCACGTTTCGGCAAGCAACCTTTTTCAAGTGCAGCAATACATACCTCTCCACCAAAGACAAATCAACACCGCAATGCAGAAATACATACCTCTCCACCAAAGACAAACCAACATCACAGTGCAGCAATACATACCTCTCCACCAAAGGCAAACCAACAACCCAGTGCAGAAATACATACTGTACCTCTCCACCAAAGGCAAACCAACACCACAGTGCACAATACATACCTCTCCACCAAAGTCAAACCAACACCACAGTGCAGCAATACATACCTCTCCACCAAAGGCAAACCAACACCACAGTGCAGCAATACATACCTCTCCACCAAAGGCAAACCAACACCACAGTGCAGCAATACATACCTCTCCACCAAAGGCAAACCAACACCACAGTGCAGCAATACATACATGAAATTGCACTGGCTGCACATACAGTATGCAGTTCACTTTATTCATTGCAGGGACAATTTTGGAAACATTGGTGTTCTGGTATTTGGATCCCCACTAAACAGTTTATTATGTGCATAGGAAATAGCTTTTTAGATGGAAATATCCCTACAAGCATTATACATGGTCTATTCAGATAAGTGGATTGAGTGTAATCCAGAGACTGGGCAGGTCCTCCACATTGAGAAGTTCTTTCTAACTACTCTCCGCTGTGACCTACAGATCTTGAACAGGAAACTACTCTCTGTTTACTTAGAATTCCCTAAAAGGGTATATAAAAATGGATTTGAAATCAAATAACCCCTTTTAAAGAGGCATTCCTATTTTAGGTATTTATAGCACATCCATAGACTACCTTTCCATTGAAGTATATGGAGAATGTTTCAGCCATCAATCAGCAGTAACCCACTCACCCACTTCTATTATGTTTTATGGCATATCCTGTGACTAAACCATCAATTCTAATAGGATTCCCCTATGAGTAATGGCGGAATTATCTAGCTGCTTCTCCCACTTTCAGTAAAAATCTAAATATCTGTCAGCCTGGGGCATACCTGCATGAAATGGATGGAAGTCATGTAGATGTTTTTTCTATCATAGAATAGAATATTTATAGCTTGGCTTTTAGCAGTGTTTGCAGTTTTGTATCTTTTTACTATGTCTTAAGATTGCTGTTGCTCACCTTTGTGCACCTACAAAGTGATGCTGCCTCCTTCACGTGTTTACAAAGTGATGCTGCCTCCTTCACACCACGACAAGGTGATGGGGGCACATTTATCAATGTGCGCCAAAGGCCTTTGCCTTTTTCATGGCGTGCACCAGGTGTAAACCCCAATTGCCTGGTTGGGGGGGGGGCATGGCAAGGTAGGCATATGGCGTGGACTCCTCCCGTGCTTAACGTCTCAAGGTTTACGCCTGGCGTAAAGCATAGCAGAAATCTACACGTGGTCGGGAGCAATGTAGATTCCTTGGCCGCTGTGCGTGCACCTCTTGATAAATCTGACAGACTGCATGGGGACAAGGCTTTTATTTAAGACCAGTGGACAGTAAATCTCCACCATGGTGTCTCTTTGTGCTCCTCCTTAGCCTCACATTGTGTTCCTGAGGTAAGGATCCTTTCTTACCTTCACATGGTAATAATGCCGCCCCCGTACCCATGCATTTCCTAGCTGCTCTTCTCCAGTGTCCTCCTGACACTGCGCAGCATGTATCCGCATGTGGGTCCTGAACCCTCCTCCCTTGTCTATGGCATCTTACAGCACTGAAGCCGGGAGGAAGATCCAGGACACTAGCACTACTGTGCAGTCAGAGTAGTCAGGAAAGGAGTCTAAAGTGGCTTAGGGACCTAATCTCTACTATGACCACCATAGCTACACAACTGGCTCTGAACAACTCAGAACCGGTATGGAGCATTACTACAACTGTGCTTAGATCCTGAATTGCAGTGGTAGGTAAATGCTGCTCCCTCTTGTGACCGAAGCTCTCCGTATTTAATGGTAAATTGTAATGGCTCTAGTGATTGGCTCTAGTAATTGTAGGCTATAACAGTGCCAATGTGACGGGAACAGTGAACTACTAAAAAGGATTATGTATCTACACAATGTATAATTTGCTCTTCAGACGCACACGTGTGGCTGTCTACCTAAAATGATTTTACTCCCTCCATTTTTGCAATGTGTCTTTCATGCTCCCCATTCTGTTTTTACTATAATTCGTCATCTCCCCTCCACCATAATAACTCTATTATTGCAACTACATTAATCTGCCGGTTCACAATGTTTATTCATGAGGCTCCAATTACCCTGCCAATTGCGTTCAGCAGCTGAAGGCTTAATGTCCTCAATTGCTACTATCGCTCTATGGAGACTACAGAATTATACCTCATACAACAGACACCACTTTGGTATTCTGACTTATGGCGGGTCTGTTCAGAGAACCGCAGCCATATCTGCCCATTACTAACAGAATATGCAGTCTTGGGGCTTAATTATAAAGTAATTACAAAAAGTCATTGAACTGGCTTCTTATATAGAGGTAACAATTCAGTTGTTTCTTAGTGATATCTGAGGATAATAGATGATAAGCGGCGACTGCTGTTTAAATGTCACAGTCTGGTGTAAAAAAAAAATAAAAAATTGGTGTCGGGTCTTACTGCACAACATTTCCTGATCACAGACAAAAGTGTTAGCCAAGTGCTCGGCCGGTCAGTGACCACAGTGGTGACCTGTAACAGCCTCTGATTGGGTCAGTGGCCACTTAATTGTATCAAGAACAGGA
The DNA here is from genome assembly GCF_027789765.1 of Dendropsophus ebraccatus. Lineage (NCBI taxonomy): Eukaryota > Metazoa > Chordata > Amphibia > Anura > Hylidae > Dendropsophus > Dendropsophus ebraccatus. Next base: position 52,326,392 of record NC_091462.1, read on the forward strand.
CCAGTGCTGCAGGACAAGGACCCACGCTTAGGACATTTATCTGTAAAAAAAAAAAAATAAATAAAAAAAATTCTGCTGACAATTTCTTTAAAGGGAAACTATCAGCAGGTTAGGCAAATCTGAGGGTGCTGAGGATGAAGGTAAGTCCTCTTACCTTCGTCCTTGGCGCCACTTCCGTTTAGTTAATAGTTTAATTTAGCATCTAGTAAGACTGTTTAGAGCACTGAGGACAGGGCTATTGGCCTGCTTCACTAATAATCACTAGAAGGGGCGGGCCAGTGCTCTGGGCTGGGGGTGGCAACCCTGTCCATAGTACTCCAATCGTCCTTACTAGACGCTGAATTAAACTACAAACTGCAAGGAAACTGCGCCAAGGATGAAGGTAAGATACTTACCTTAATCCTCAGTGCCCCGTGTGCAATAGGGACATATCAGCAGGTTAGATTGATCTTTCCTGCTGATAGTTTCCCTTCTCATGTTGCAGATACGTCAGAAGTTTTCATCAGTCAGGGCATGAGTTTCCTGACCTCCACCAATCTCTAGATCATGCAGATGTGCACTTCTCTCCTGGTTCTCTGCAGTCCTTGTCTCACATCCACAGGACAAGCTCCATTATAAGTCTGAGGCTTGTCTCATGCAGCAGCACTGAGATCCCAGGGGAGAAAGGCACGCGGCCGGCTATGTCTGGAGATCCTGGAGACCTAAACACTCAGACCACGGCTGCTCAAAACTTTTGAATTGTTATTTCACATAGCAGAATCTAGTTTTTCTATATTGTAGAACGACAAATTCATACACAAGTCATACACTGATAAATCATACAACCTTTGGTAGAGCTAGGTTGATTTGCTATTTAAGGCCAGGTTCACACTATGTAAAAACAACTGGCGTATTTCATAACAACAGCCATAGTTGTGCAAACAACGACCATTATTTGTGAAATAACAGCAATTGTTTGCACAACAATGGCTGTTGTATGAAATACAGTTGTTTTTACATAGTGTAAACCTAGCCTAAAACTGTAGTCATATCCACTGAATGAAAGTTTTAAAGGCTCTCTATCAGTTGAAAAACACTAGACAAGCTGCTAAGGCAAGGAGATACATAGTGCTTTTAATGTGGTAAATCTTATTACATTGTGGCACATGCACGGTGAGTAATGCAATGCCCAGAGCCAGAATGCACACTGCATGTGCTCAGCTGCGTGAGTGCATGGCTCATGTACAAGTGTTAGACAGGGCTTGGCACTGGAAGCCAAGCCTTGTCCCCCAGTCAGGATGGGAGTGGGAGAGGAGGAAGAGCTGGGGGAAGGTTTCTCTGACACTCTCTCAGCAGTGTCAGAAAAAAAGACATATTTTTACTTTACTGAAAGCATGAACATCTATAGCAGAGGTACCAAGTGTCTCCTTGTTGGGCCTATTCACATCACCTAGGTGTCAGGGGGTGCTCCATTTTCAGAAGAGGTTGACCTAATGTGACAACCCTGTTACAGAGGACCTCTCAGAATATTTTTGCCCCCAAACTGGCACCAGTACCCGATGGCTGTAAAAATGTGTTCCTTTCAATTCTTCATCCTCTCTATGTACTCAGCAACCATGTTCACTTTGGATGAATTTTGTCAGCAAGTCATTATATTTCCATTGTCTGCTATCTTCTGCTTTATTTGTGTGAATGCTTCCAATATGGCAGCATACAGAATGGATTCTGGTGTATCAGCAAGAAGAATTTATAATAGGAAGAATGTGATTACTATCATTATGTTCATGCCTATATTTATAAGGGAACATGTGCAAAGAAGGACATACAGTGCAGATCATAGTCCTTTACATATATTTATTTATTTTTCGACTTAGATGTTAAAGTAATTTGGAATTTAGGGCTAAATTTGCACTGGAAAAACAGCAAGCCCAGCATCTACCCTAAGGCTGCATGCACATAGCAGATTGCTTTCGGCTTTGTCCTGAAATGCCAGGCACTCAGTATGCCACCATATATTGCCTACATATAGTACTAGAGGGGAGGGAAAAAAGTGCAAACTAGTCATATATTCCAGGGGGGCTGCTATTTACCAGAGATTCTCCTAGAGAAGCAATGACTAATATGGCTTGTTGTAGATGTATGGTGACATGCTGTATAAGGATGTGGTCACATGCTGTATAAAGGTGTGGTCACATGCTGTATAAGGATGTGGTCACATGCTGTATAAGGATGTGGTCACATGCTGTATAAGGATGTGGTCACATGCTGTATAAGGATGTGGTCACATGCTGTATAAGGATGTGGTCACATGCTGTATAAGGATGTGGTCACATGCTGTATAAGGTTGTGGTCACATGCTGTATAAGGGTATGGTCACATGCTGTATAAGGATGTGGTCACATGCTGTATAAGAGTATGGTTGCATGCTGTATAAGGGTATGGTCACATGCTGTATAAGGATGTGGTCACATGCTGTATAAGAGTATGGTTGCATGCTGTATAAGTGTATATTCACACGAACGGACTCGCAGCGCGATTGTTGCTGCGAGTCCGGCAGGTCCTGGCAGTTCCCACACACTATATGAACGACCGCAGCGAGTATGTAATTCTACCGCCCTTAACCCCTTCTGCTCCCGCCCGGCTCCCCCGCTGTAAGCATACATTACCTGTCCTCGCTGCATAGGTCCGTCGTCCTGCTCTCCCGTCCAGCCAATCAGTGTGTTGCCCAGCCACAGCCACTGATTGGCCGGACGGGAGAGCAGGACGCCGGACCCGTGCAGCGTCTGAACGACCGCAGCGAGTATATAGTGTGTGGGAACTGCCAAGACCTGCCGGACTCGCAGCGAGAATCTCCGTTCGTGTGAATATACCCTAAAGGTGTGGTCACATGCTGTATAAGGGTGTGGTCACATGCTGTATAAGGGTGTGGTCACATGCTGTATAAAGTTGTGGTCACATGCTGTATAAGAGTGTGGTTGCATGCTGTATAAGAGTATGGTTGCATGCTGTATAAGGTGTGGTTACATGCTGTATAAGGGTATGGTCACATGCTGTATAAGGGTGTAGTCACATGCTGAATAAGTGTATGGTTCAGGGGCGTAACTAGAAATGACTGGGCCCCATAGCAAACTTTTGATTGGGGCCCCCCTCCTCTGACCGACCACTATGCCATTAACACACCCAGCTCTACACAGAATCTGTACACCATACAAATTACAGTGCAGTAACATCAGGTGACTCACAGGGGACGTCTTCTCTGATTGGAGTTCCCCTTTTCATCATCTTCTCCATCTACCCTGGGCCGTTATGAGAACTTCTCCGAGCCACGAATCCACAGAATCTGCCAGAGAAACATATTAGGCTCCTCACTCTGTCACCATCCTCATTTCTCTACTAACTGCACTTGCCCCTTTAAGCCCTCATTTAGTAGGTAGCCCTGACTCTTTGTAGTGTATGTGTGTGTGTGTGTATATATATATATATATATATATATATATATATATATCCCTAATATGCCCCGCTCTGTGTAGACACCTTATAGATGGTCCCTTGTTCAGTCCTCCATATAGATGGTCTTTTCTGCATCTCCTATAGTAGGGAGCCTCCCTCTCTGTGTCCCTTTATAGTAGATGACAACCTCTGTGCATCCCCTATACCAGGGGTAGGGAACCTTGGCTCTCCAGCTGTTGCAAAACTACAACTCCCATCATGTGTGGACAGTCAAAGCTAAAGCTGTAGTTTTGCAATAGCTGGAGAGCCAAGGTTCACTATCCCTGCCTGATAGTATATGGCTACCTCTGTGTGTGCATCATCCTATAGGTATCCCCCAGTGTTGTCCATCCCCCATATAGATATCCCAGTGTTGTGCACCCCCTATAGGTAGCCCAGAGTTTTGTAAATCCCCTATAGGCTGCCCCAGTGTTGTCCATCCCCCTATAGGCAACCCCCAGTCTTGTGCATCTTCCTATAGGCAGCCCCCAGTTTTGTGCATCTTCCTATAGGCAGCCCCCAGTCTTGTGCATCCCCCTATAGGCAGCCCCCAGTCTTGTGCATCCCCCTACAGGCAGCCCCCAGTCTTGTGCATCCCCCTACAGGCAGCCCCCAGTCTTGTGCAACCCCCCCATAGGCAGCCCCCAGTCTTCTGCATCCCCAGACCCGTATAGCCCTCAGTGTTGTTCCTCCCCCATATAGCCCCCAGTGTTGTGGTTCCTCCCAAATATAGCCCCCAGTGTTGTTGTTCCTCCCCCATAAAACCCCTAGTGTTGTTGTTGTTCCTCCCCCATATAGCCCGTACTGTTGTTGTCCTTCCCTATATAGCCCCCACTGTTGTTGTTCCTCCCCCATATAGCCCCTAGTGTTGTTGTCCTCCCCCATATTGCCCCCAGTGTTGTTGTCCTTCCCCCATATAGCCCCCAGTGTTGTTGTCCTCCCCCATATAGCCCCCAGTGTTGTTGTCCTTCCCCCATATAGCCCCCACTGTTGTTGTCCTCCCCCATATAGCCCCCATTGTTGTTGTCTTTCCCCCATATAGCCCCCACTGTTATTGTCCTTCCCCCGTATAGCCCCCACTGTTATTGTCCTTCCCCCATATAGCCCCCACTGTTGTTGTCCTCCCCCATATAGCCCCCACTGTTGTTGTCCTTCCCCCATATAGCCCCCACTGTTATTGTCCTTCCCCCATATAGCCCCCACTGTTATTGTCTTTCCCCATATAGCCCCCACTGTTGTTGTCCTTCCCCCATATAGCCCCCACTGTTATTGTCCTTCCCCCATATAGCCCCCACTGTTATTGTCCTTCCCCCATATAGCCCCCACTGTTATTGTCCTTCCCCCATATAGCCCCCACTGTTGTTGTCCTTCCCCCATATAGCCCCCACTGTTATTGTCCTTCCCCCATATAGCCCCCACTGTTATTGTCCTTCCCCCATATAGCCCCCACTGTTATTGTCCTTCCCCCATATAGCCCCCACTGTTATTGTCCTTCCCCTATATAGCCCCCACTGTTCCCCTCTGATAAAAAAGAAAAAGACAAAACAGAACTCACCAAACCACACGCTCCCCCGTTGGTCGCTGGTCTCTTCTTTCTTCCCCGCCGGATGAGCAGCTCCCTGGTCGAGTCCCACGCAGCGCCATTACTGAGCTCAGTGTGCGCCGCGGCGGCTGGGTCTTCCGGTACAGAGAGTGACATGCTCTCTGTACCCGGAAGTCCCAGCCGGGGCGGCGCACACTGAGCTCAGTGATGACGCTGCGTGAAGTCGACCAGGGAGCTGCTCATCTGGCAGGGGCCGACACTCTTGTGATCGCAAGCAAAACACTGCTTGCGGTCACAAGAGTAATTGAAAGGGCGGGAAGCCTATGGCTTCTCGCGCTGTCAATTAGAACACTTAACACCCGGGAGGCCTGCTCGGCCACCGGGTGCTGCAGGCGGTCAGCTTCGGGGGCCAAGGGGCCCCATCGCGGCCGCTACGGCGGTAGTTCCGCCAGTGGTATGGTTACATGCTGTAAAAGGGTGTGGTCACATGCTGTGTAAGGGTGTGGTCGCATGCTGTATAAGGGTGTGGTCGTATGCTGTATAAGGGTGTGGTCGCATGCTGTATAAGGGTGTGGTCGCATGCTGTATAAGGGTGTGGTCGCATGCTGTATAAGGGTGTGGTCGCATGCTGTATAAGGGTGTGGTCGCATGCTGTGTAAGGGTGTGGTCGCATGCTGTGTAAGGGTGTGGTCGCATGCTGTGTAAGGGTGTGGTCGCATGCTGTGTAAGGGTGTGGTCGCATGCTGTGTAAGGGAATGGTCACATGCTCTATAAGGGAATGGTCACATGCTCTATAAGGGAGTGGTCACATGCTCTATAAGGGAATGGTCACATGCTGTATAAGGGAATGGGAACATGTTATGGATTTGTTGCACAAAACATGTAGTTATTATACCCAAAACAAATCTATTTATATGTATTGTGACCCCGCACACAATAGTATCCACCCCTCACTAAGGACTTTCTTAGAAAAAAATAAATAAAATAAAGTAATACTCACTTAGTCCCAAAGCGCTCAGTCCTTCCCCTGCATATGCAGCAGGCACAATGGTCTAGCAGTGTTCTATTATGGCTCTGTATGCAGCTATAGTACATTTGTGTACACAAGTCCCTATTGTCAGGCTGAATGTAAGTAATGTCTTGCTCAGCAGTTGGTGCACTGATCCTCCAGAACGCCTGTGACCGGCCTGAGAGGAGCTCTGCCATTATGTTATTAGGTTGACAGGCCCACGTCTATTAAAGTCATCATTTCCTAAATTCTTTGTTTTGTTCCAGGCTAAAGCGAAGAAAAATCCCTGCAAAGCCAGCCGCCAATTTATTTGCACAGGAGGAATACAAATAGAAATCCTTCCTTAGAGCAGAACTACAATCAGATTATTTACCTGGATCAATCTCTCCAATTATCCTTTGTACTTTGTACAATTACAGGCTGTGGAAGACAGACATCTAAGCCCTTTTACCCATTCATTTCCAGACGCACATGCCGCTACAGACACCAACAGTGTTGTCACTCCGTGAGCTGGCACCGTCTCCCCGAGTATGCCAAGCTGTTGGGTGCAAAATGTGCTAGCATTTCATCCAAGTTTTGCTAAAAAAAATAGTGAGCTACTATATACCAACTTCTGAACTCTACTGATTGTAAGAATAAAGGGCATGGGGTACTGCCCTTCAAGATAGGGTTGTGGTGCCAGGTCGCAGGATACCCCTTAGTTTTCCAAATCAGTGGGGAATGTCAAAATAATGGCGATATCCGTTTACTGTTCAGTTTAAACATATTTTTTTAATGTTTATAAATATATTAAATTACACGTCATAGTCCAAAGGTGTATTATCAGTTCTGTAGGCTTCAGAGCTGGAATTTCCCAGCATCCCCTGCCTGCTGAGTCCTCATATACCTTGCAGCCATCATTTTGAATTCTAGGAATTATCTTGTTTATAGCAGGCTGTCTATAATTTTAGGTTGTGTATATAGTTTTGTGATGATGCTGGGGGGTTTTTTGTTTTGTTTTTTTAGGCTGGGTTCACACTATGTTTTTGCAATCCGTTTGTCACATCCGTTTGTCACATCCGTTTTTTAAATGGTTACTTTTAACGTACACAAAAACTTACGCTGAAAAAGACGCATCAGTTTTGATCCTTTTTCTTTTTTTTTTAATAATAGAAGTCAATTGAAAAATGGATCCAAAAGGATTTCACACTATTGCATCCATTTCCATCCAAAAATATTAATAGCAGAATTATGAATTCAGCTCAAGACTATAATACAGGCTGTAACCGAGAATCAGTAGATGGAATATAAAGTAATTATGAATGTACTCAATTTTTTCAGTGTTGTTTGCATGCACAGTGACAACCCTTTAATCTGCCAAGACCTAGGCTAGAGGAACGATACCTTGTTTAAAATAAAGCAATACTGACAAACCTTATATAAACGTTTTCATAATTCTGTGGGATTTCCATAAAGGTGTCTATCCAGCATTTACTCTACAGTGTGTTCCTATGTCTAGTATATACTGTGTGATAAACAGGCACCATTCACTTACCCTTAATGACAGATTAAAGGACAATCGTCATAAATATCTGTATTCCGAAATGTATACATGCAGTTAGCCTACATCTGCTGTGCATGCCTAACCAGTTCCTATGGGAGGACTATCCCACTGCTTCACAGACCTTCTCTATAAGAATCTATTTAGTAGAGTCTGTTTTTCTTTTAATGTAAGTATCCTGCTGGCCTTTAAAGATGTAGATTGACATTGCACGCTGTTATTTAGTCTATGATCTACAACTAGGCCCACATCCTTCTCCATTAGTGATTCTCCTAGACTTACACACTTTAGAACTTACTGTGCATGCAGTTGATTGGCCCCAGATGACCAGTTTTGCATTTATTCTCATTGAATTTTATGCCTTGTAAGCGTCTAGCCTATCAGTGTGTCTGGGTCAGCTTGTTTTATATAAACCTCTTCGAAGAAAGCAATACTGATAATGTATGAAGTATGAAATAATAATTGGCCTATATAAAAGGGCCAGCGATCAGCTGATTAGCTAGAAGATGCTGGTTTGTCAGCTGATCACAGCACAGCTGGGGCCATTTAAATCATCATTATCAGCCGTACATCACCCTGTGTTAGTGGGCGATGTCCAGCTAAAAAAGTTAAATTCAAAGTACCGCAGTCTGTGAGCGATTGAGTGGTGTGAGGGATCATAAAGTAATCGCCAGTCAGCGAGCCATCGGCCCATGTAAGGGCCTTAAATAGTTTCCTTTTCCATTGAACAGCAAATGTATAATCTATATCATATACTGTATGTCAGAGGGTAAACCTCATCCACTACTGAAGACCTTTTCCGGTATATTGCTGTCTACCATTATCTCTTGTTTTGTTGTCATTATGTAACTAATTTTTTTACACGTGTTAACATTTTCCTTTCTTTGCTTTTTTATTCCAGGCAAATATGTATACCAACCAATGACTCCTGTGGAACAGCTCCCAAGCACAGAAATCCCAGTGGAACCACAAGAACAGACCAACACAATTCAGATTTCTGTCTCGCTGGCCGAGCAGTTTCTTAAAGTAGCCTCTTCCTTCCAGCCTCCATTCATACCGGAATCTCCACGCTACTGCACCATCTCGGACCTCTTCCTTGATAATTATCAGGTGAAATGTATCAATGGGAAGATGTGCTATGTCCAACGCCAACAACTACCACCACCTCCAGAACCACCCTGTATCAGATCACGGCCTGAAAGAGAGTTCCTTCAGGAGGTGTATCCACCCAAAGACACAGAGGGACCAAAAATAGACCACTGCTCTTCACCTTCCAACTCCGAGGACTCTGGAATCAATGCAGTGGGTGTTCCGTACTTGGAATCGTGTGACGAGGATACAGAGGAAGGAGCAGAACTTAGTTCAGAAGAAGACTGCAGTCCAGATGGTTGCTGGGCACAGGAGCCTTCTCCCTTGGTATCACCTTCCAAAACTGATCTTGAGATCATAGAAACTATAGAGACTACAGTCTGAACTGTACAGAAAAGGATATTACATCTAGTGGATTAAGCACATGTAGGCAGTAACCAGCTGCCAAGAGACCGAGCAATACAATCATATTGCACACATACTTACAAATATCGATAAGTCACCAAGAATGTGTTTGGCTTAGGGGTCAACTCCTAATTACTTGCACCCCGGATATAATAGAGCACATGGATTGAGGCACCGACAAGCCTCTGGCGCGACATCCATGCATAAGAACATGTTTTATATTCATTAAGGCATATTCATTGGTGTTGTATGAGTTATGGCTGAATCGACAGATTTATTTGCACAATTTTGACAAGTCTCTCTTTGTTTTATCATGAGATTGTCTACTATAGCCTTGATGACAATGGTTGGCTGTGATTAATTTCTCTTAACAGGTTAAAGAAGTAGTCGCAGTATGTAACCTGCAGTACCACCACACGTATATGTGCCGGTCACAACATGGGGCCTTTATCTTGGGTATGCTGCAATGAATATAAAACAACTCTGTATACCAGTGTTATATTATTCTGATGTCTTGTAAGGGACGTTTCACTGTTAATAGATGACGTTTCACATTCCTTAAGTATTAATTGGATATAGTAAGCTACTGTATGGTCCAAAACTCATTTTTTTTCCTGCAACTTAGAAGGAGCGGCCTTGTACATACTTGTCACTAGCTGTTCACTGGGACCATTATTCACAAGTGTTGTACCGAAAGGTGTAAGAGGACCAATGACCTAGTGCTGTCCCCGTATTCTAGATGGTAAGGATCCTGTGCGTACATGATGTCTCCGTATGATCCTGTGTACACATTTAGCTAGCTTACCCACTCTTATCCATTATTCATAGTACATAGTTATTTTTTGGACACAAAATAATGTGACTCTTAAAGCAGTTTTCCGAGGACCTAACTAAAGCATTGCCACCCAGTTGGTCAAGGCAAAGGCAGACATACTCCAAAAGACTTCACACTGCCAAATATCCAGAACTCTGGAGCAACTACTTAGGTTTTGTTCATAACATTCTTTGCAAATTGAGTCAATTTAACCCCTCCATAAAGGAAACATGTCATGAACCTCTCGTTTTAGTTAGCGATCTTTAAGGCAGGGCCGATGCGTCACAGGTCTTCACCAACAAATGGCCCAGAAGGTTAGAAGAGAGGGAATGTTATATTTATTGTCAAATAATGCAAATAGTGGAGTGTAGCTAATTAAATCTAAAATGTAGCTTTTATTAATTTAAAGTTAAAATTTAGTTACCAAAAAATAACCAGACAAATATAAAGAGAAGGTATCCTAGGTTAAAAATATCTTACCACTCAACGGTGACTGCTGAATAGATAATACCGGAGCGGTAGTGGACCATACGGGTAGCGTAATCGTCCTGAACCTCAATGGATTCCACCATGAGCTGTTGAGGTCCTCTGGTATGAAGACGGACAAAATAGGGTGCACACTGTATGGGAGATAGGACAGCCGATCCCTGACACTGTCCTATTGTACCCTAAAAATACTGTCCCTCCAGACAGAGCTCTCGCCCTAATAAGGGCGACTCCGCCACACTCGCTCCTAGAGTCCCTAGTTAAACCCTAATACTCACTAGTGGCTGTGTCCCAATGCATTTCATCTCCCGTTAGGGGAATCATCAGGGGATCAAACAGAAAAAGTGCCACGTACAAAACAACAAAAATGAAGGGTAGGAGCTGCACGTATGGTGCCTGCTACGCGTATGGCGTTCCCCCTCTGTTGTTTTGTACGTGGCACTTTTTCTGTTTGATCCCCTGATGATTCCCCTAACGGGAGATGAAATGCATTGGGACACAGCCACTAGTGAGTATTAGGGTTTAACTAGGGACTCTAGGAGCGAGTGTGGCGGAGTCGCCCTTATTAGGGCGAGAGCTCTGTCTGGAGGGACAGTATTTTTAGGGTACAATAGGACAGTGTCAGGGATCGGCTGTCCTATCTCCCATACAGTGTGCACCCTATTTTGTCCGTCTTCATACCAGAGGACCTCAACAGCTCATGGTGGAATCCATTGAGGTTCAGGACGATTACGCTACCCGTATGGTCCACTACCGCTCCGGTATTATCTATTCAGCAGTCACCGTTGAGTGGTAAGATATTTTTAACCTAGGATACCTTCTCTTTATATTTGTCTGGTTATTTTTTGGTAACTAAATTTTAACTTTAAATTAATAAAAGCTACATTTTAGATTTAATTAGCTACACTCCACTATTTGCATTATTTGTTATTTATTAGTGAGAGTTTTTTTCTGTGATATTTTTTTGGATTTATATATTTATTGTCACAAGCCGGTAACACCTATAACATCCTGACTTTGCCGTAAGGTACAACAAAGCGTAGAAACCAATTTGTGACTGGTAGCGCCAATGTCTGGTAGGTTATCAAACCATTAAGCTTCTAAATCGATATATTGACTGTTTAAATCAGTTTTTATGCTGTGATAAAAGGACTGTGGCTGGATTTATTTATTCTGGTTACACAGCTTTCCGTAACCCACTTGAAGCTGAATAGTTTCACCTCTCAATCCTGTGCGGATAAATAGACCTGACACCTGCTCAGTACGCAGAAGGCAGTGCTCCCTTCTGTCTCCTTCACTCTGCAATTACAGAATGGATGAGAGCAACCGGAGTCAATTATGATGCAATTAGGTTATAGTGACCTTTAAGAGCAGCACATCTTCAGACGGAAATAGCAAACCATAGGTGGCCAAATTGTAATTGAGTCAGGAGCGGACAGAATAAAACCTTTAGAATGAGTTGTAGGAGCTCTGGATGGCTTCATGCGTTCTTCATTTATTGCAAATTATAGTGCAGGATTCCCGCAGTGTGAGTATTAATATTTAACTGTATTAGTAAGCTTAGAATACATGTTTGTTTTGGAGTGTAGGTGAAATCGCTCTGGGCGCCATTGTCCAGCATGGATATGGATTTTCTCGAGATTGAAAGTAATTGCTCATCGTAAAGGTAGATTTATTGTGTGCAAATGTTAGAGGGGTCTAGTTCATGTCAACGTGGCACGTTACTATGGTTAGTATTTTCCAGTAGCGTGTATTCCCTGGAATATAGCTGTCAATATTCCAGTAGAATAATAATGCTTTTGTGATTCCTCAAGAGGGGAACATTTTTCTTTCTGAGGATTCTCCAGTGGTAAAGATTTTGGGAAGCATTGAGTGGAATGGTGTTTTCTTAGTGTTTGCCCCAAGTGATTGCAATAAAGTAATGTTATTGCCATCATCTCTGACAGTTTATATGGGACCTGCTACATTGTTCCTGTAATTTGTATAATTGTTCCTTATACCAGAACGGTGGCCATTATCTTCAATAACTGACGACCGAACGATCACTCAGCTGTCAGTTATTTCTCCCGTGATCTCCCTATTCTCACCATATACAGGAACGTTCAGCACGGCCGAGCATTCTTATGTTCTGTATATAGAGGGGAGGATTAGACAGCTCTGGCTGTGGCTTATATTATCCAGAATATAGGGGTTGGCCAGTGATTTTCCATACACAAAGTACGAGCGGCGGGTATTGCCAGCAAAGTATGGGGACCTTTAGGCATTTAGTATAATGTCATTAGTTTCATACCAAATACCAGAAAAGCAAAATAAGTAACCAAAAAGTTTATACACTATGTAACAGCAACTATATTATGTACCTATCATCGATAATAATAAACCCACCTGCCTGATAGTCCAAAACTGTGACCCATAAACACATGGACTCCACAAAACATCTAAAGATGCACAGAGGTAGCAGCAGTTACCTTTCTGTATTTATGAGTCCAAAGGCAGCATAGGTGTGCTTGGTCTGTACAATTTATAGGTAGGTGGTATGTTTCAAAGTAATATCCACCCGAATGCCAGGACCCAACATTTCCTAGTAGGACATTATCAGAGCATCACACGTCCTTGTCAGTCTTGCCTTGTTCCCATAAGGCATCTCGGTGTAATCTTTTCCTTAGGTAAGTAATGCACATTCACCTGGACACCTTTCTATCATAGGGAAAACAGCTGGGTCCTTCCCGGAGGGATATCTGGCTAGTCCTGTGTTTCGAGGCTCCACAAGATCTTTTTTGCACCTTTCTATCATAGCTAACAATTACCTTTTAAGAAGTTTGTGTTTTTGTATCTTCTCTGAGGAATCGGACCAATCACTCCATCAATGATCACTAGATACAGATAACGCCCCACATGACCTGATGTTTTTGGAGATTCATCTAGCCATTACAATTTGGTAGAATTCTTACCCTTGTCCATTTCTCCTTCCTCCTCCATGGGATTACCAATGAATTTCTGGGTAATGTACCCTATCTTTTGGCTGGCTCTTGGCAAATTATCAGTGCTCCTGCTCCTCACTTAACTTGTTAGTGCTTTTAATTGTTATAGCTGATCAGTGTAAAGTCTATAGACGTTGTAATTGGCTAAACCGGCAGAACAGGGTTTGAGCTCCTTATTATTCAGGCGGTCTACCACAGAAAAAGAAATGTACCAGTGGACAGGTAGCCAACGTGCCTAGAGATTTGTTATTTTTACTTTTTGATTTATTTTTTTATGTGTCTATGGCCTGACTTTCATTGAAGTCAGTTTGACTCCTGGATTGTTCTACTCCATACGACAGGACAGCGTGTATGGGCAGACATCAGATTACAACCTAAATCTTATGAACATATAACCAAAATCCTCTGTACACACAGCTGTAATATGACGCTGGGGAAGAGCCTCAAATTTGATTTGGAGAAAGTTTTTCCAATTTTATAAAACAAAACTAGATTCTGCAGACTCAGTATAGTGCTATAATTCTGAATAGACCTGTTCAGTTTTCTCCCCTGAAAGCATTCCATTGCCAATGTTCATTTATATCCCATTAAAACCCAACATGTCACTGATTATTTAATTGGAAAGTGAGTTGTCCTTTACATGATAGAACGATAGTGATTGTCTATGGGCACCCCTGTCCCATCTTTAGAGTTGAGAAAGTTGGAAAAGCAGAAACGAGTAGCATCTCAAAAGTTAATATATATATATATATATATATATATATATATATATATATTATTTTTTTTATTTTTTCAACCAAGGAGGCAATGCCATCCTCCTAATGCAATATCTCAAAGAAACGTATGCTTAATGTAAATCCAGGCACTTTGTTATTTTATAGAACAGTCGCCTTCCTCGCCTTTGTGTCTTTTTTCTAATCGCTGGCTGCAGCTGGTAACACTTTCTACAACAAGTTTTCCCTGTGGACTGCCTTAAGCCGGTTAGAGAAATACTTTCCAGTATACTTTGAAAGTCAGTGCAGCAGGTTTATCTCTGCGGGCTCCTAGAAATAATTATGCCAGCGTGGACTTATTTTTCATAGCGTCTCCTTTTACCGACTGAAGGTTAAACCGTGCTGTGTTTTCCGTCTCTGAAAAGCTCAGTGTGGGAGCAGCAGATGTAAGGAATGATTCCTGTACGCAGCATACTTTGTCTTGACAATTGTTTTTAACCTGTGCGCTGTTCTATTTATGGCTTAGATGTAGGGAGCAAATTATGGAATGTTTTTATGCCCATTGCGACTGGTGTTGGAATCCTGGAATCAACGTCCTGAACGTAACATACATTTTTACCATTAGCATTCCCGGTTAGTGTAGCATGGAATTGCCTCATATAGTAGCTGATGTCCCCCCACAAAGGCTAAGCTGTTTTGTGAAAACACTTTTCTTCTCACTTTCTAGTATAGAAACAGTGACTGATTCTTAACCAGAGAGCTAAGCAACAGAACTGCATAATTCTTAGACAAGCACGAACTTGGCAGGCCACCAATTCCTCATGCCAATTGGCTAAATCCTCTTATTTTATTGTGAGCTGTTGGTGTGATCGCTTATTGGCTGCATACTCATTGCCCATCTTGTTACTGCATTACCTGCTGTCTCTAAAAGTGATCCCAGTGATGAATTATTAATAAGAGTGATCTCTGGCCTGTGACCACTTTGGAGCACCAAAATACTAAACCTTAAGTCATTGCCTTCTATACACTGGGTAAAGTAAAATATACAGGTAAACCTTTTCATAAACAAACTGTTCCATATCTATTTATTCCACTTTTGCCATTAGGATTCACTGTTAAAGGTAATAATCAGTGCAAAATGTTCCTACCAGTATTTTAGTGATCTCTCTGAAGAATGACTTCACTAGACCAGTCATTCATACCTGTGCTGTTTGGTTCTACCAGCCCAATGGGGTTCTGAATCCTTAAATAGTTCATATAGAGCTCCCCTTTGTTTAAATTCTTGTGAAATTTTAACTAAATTTATGTAAACACTTTTAGGTTATTTGATTTGAAATTATAGCATATAATGGCCTTGGATTTTGTCCTGGTTATTGCACATGGTATGGTCCATTATTATAAAAGGTGTTCCCTGCTTTGGATAATTGACGTGTTGGACAGATCCACTGACAATAAGTTGCTCCCACAGTGTCCTCTTACATTACACAGTTCCAATTCTAATCGGGGGGATTGCCCCTGTAATTCTGGGTGGGGGAGGCCCTCCAGAGATAGAGGCGCTTACTCCTGCTATCCACTCTGCCAGGAGTTGTAAATGCTGTAATAAGAACTCCCCCTCCCGGGTATTTTCTAATAGGGTATATGACAGTGTTTTTTAAAAGGGGAAATCCTTAGCTTGTGAAAAAGGACAACCATAGCTCACAATATAGAACCCCCATACTAAACCTCAGAGCTGAACCTTATGCTGAATACAAATCTCCACCACCATAACGGGTCAATCCTAAACAACCGCTTTGAACATTAAACAGTGAAGTATAGCTGAAAACACACACGTAATCTCACAAGCACAATGCAATGGACATCAGATATACAGGAGAGGTCCTAAAATGCTAGATGTAGTGTTGATTTGTTCTAGTGACCTACATATATATATCTCATGCAGATATAAATTAAAAACTCTTTATAACTAAAAAAGGGTTTCAAATTTCAGAGAGAGGAAATGTTTACCATCCCTCCAGCCACCTACTATTTTATTGATCATATTAAACAATGGGTTTGAAGCACAATGTAAACAATATTAATACACATGCCCTGTATTTAATTAGCCAAGAAAACGTATGTAAATTTTATCAAATGTAATAAAATTTGCTGTTTGTTTTTTTCTCGCTACGTTTGCTGTGTTTATGCAGTATTCATCATTTTTATTGAGAAAATGTCATCTCAAATAAAACGCGAGCTGGTTGTGGAGGCATTGTATTACTGTGTAACGCAACAATTGTTATGTTTTGTCTGGATTATCAAGATAAATTGCTTATACATAAGATAAAATACATATCAAGACAAGAAAATACATAAAGCTGTAACATGAGAGTGTAAATAGGAAAAATGTTTGTCTTATTGGTATGTATATATGACTGTATTAAGGGCATGAGTAATAGAGATGTGTGCGTTACATACATTGAAAACGTCTTCTTGGTAGGTATCGGTCACATAGCAATGTGAAATCCAGCTCCCATAAAACATTCACGTTATTTAATCATAGTAAAATTCCATAAATTGAAAAAAAAAAAAAGGTCGGGGGACAGTAATGTGTGCAGGGCTGTTTCAATGCAATCGCCGCAATGCGCAGCAATCACATCGTTTGAGGAAGTCAGTGACAAGACAGATGCTGTGGGAGCCCGATCACTTGTGTGTGTGTGTGTGGGGGGGGGACGAGCTACTTACCTGCCGGATCGCGATTTGTAGTCTGCTTTCAGGCAGACTCTATGTACAGATCGCCGATAACATTGATGAATGCTATGGCTTAGCATTCATCAGTATATGCAATCAGAGCATTGCCTATATTAGTCCCCTAAGGGAGTTTTAAAACATGTTTTAAAAAAAAACACTAATAAAAATGCCACAATAAACATTCATTACCCCCTATCCCATTATACAAATAAAAAAATACATTTTAAAAAAAATAAATAAACGTATTACACATGATTGCGTGCGAAATTGTCCAATATAGTAAAATGTAACAGTATTGTGAACACCATAAATGAAAAGTGGGGGGAAAAAACACACCAGGATTGGTCATATTTTTTAACATTATATTTTGAAAAAAGAATTAATAAAAAAGTAAAAAATTTTCTCTTACACCAATATGATATCATTAAAAACATCATGGTGCAAAAAAATGACACCCCAACCAGCCCTGTAGGTGAAAAAATAAAAGCGTTATGGCTCTTAGAAGATGAGGAGGAACATTGCTTCAATTTGATCCAGACATCCGTGCATCAATCATCTTCAGTCATGAAGGTGTTAATAAACTTATTATATATTGTTGTATTTGCCCAATCTGTCAAAAAAAAAAACAAGCGATCAAAACATCCAATCTACACAAATATAATGCTAATAAGAACTAGAGATCATGGCGCAAAAAAATAACAGTACCATACATCCCCGTAGGTGAAAAAAAATGAAACAGTTAAGAGTCACGATAGGGCAATTTTAATCATTATTATTTGTGGGGGGGGGGGGGGGGGGGGAGGAGTTTTACTTTAAAAAAAAATTGTAAATAGCTAAGCATGCATATTTCGGTGTTCGTACTGATGTATAGAATAAAGATATGGCAGTTTTACTGTAAAGTGCACTATGTAGACATGGGAACCCCGCAAAAGTTACAAAATTTTATTTTTTCCTCCAGTTTTACCCCATAAATATTTTAGGGGTTGCGTCATACCATCGATTGAAAGGCACCATTACAAAAGTACACTTTTGTAAAAAAAAATAAGCCCTTATATGGCCCTGTAGATGAAAAATAAAAGGGCTATAGCTCTTAGAAGGCGAGGAGGAAAATTGGCCTAGTCATTTAGGCCTATCTGGGCTTGGTAATGAAAGGGTTCAAGCATGTGCAGAATCATCTGGAAACCATAAGTAACCGCAAAGGCAAGTAATCAATATGTAAAAAAGACAACAAGCAACTTGTCCAAAAATTTTCCACATTGTATTATCAGTATAAGTCGCATACAACCTTGCACAACCTGTTACACCCGGACTCCGTTTTCACATCCACCTTCAGTGCTGTAAAGTCCATACATCAGGGCAGAGATACTCCATCCAGACCGGGGAGGCCAGGAGCAAACATATCACTGATCTCAGGGGGACCAGACAAAACACCTTTGGCTGCTAGTTAAAGCACTCAATACAGACTTGTTTCCCAGGGAGCAATGTTCCTAGGATATCACTGTATTGAGCACTTAAACCAGCAGCCAAAAGTGAGAGATCAGTAATCTGTTTTCTGTATGGCTCTATTAGGCATTGCTCCCACCTAGCCAGAATCCTGCTCCACACTGATGAGGGGCAACACTCCAAAACAGCTGTTTCTGGATGGATACCTGGCTTTGGTATTCCCTGGTCATATCGTCAGACCCATAGTTGAGTTCGCTATTGACTGAAGGGGCCACTTAATATGGTGGTTTTAGTGGTCTCCATACAGGATCTGTCCCTTTGCATGGTCCTTCACTGGAGGGATATTTGGCTAGTCCTGTGTTTTAAGATTCGTAACTCAGGCCAGAAGGAGCGTAAGTCATGTTACATTTTGGGGGATGTCCCACCTGTCTCAAGGGTACGATTTTAAGGGTCCTAAGGCAATCTTTTTACTGTTTAGAACATCTATAATTAAAGGAGAAGTCCGGCGATAATTTTTATTAAAGTATTGTATTGCCCCCCAAAAGTTATACAAATCACCAATATACACTTATTACGGAAAATTCTTATAAAGTGCTTTTTTCCCTGCACTTACTACTGCATCAAGGCTTCACTTCCTGGATAAAATGGTGATGTCACTTCCTGGATAAAATGGTGATGTCACGACCCGTCTCCTAGAGCTGTGTGGGCTGTGGCTGCTGGAGAGGATGATGGCAGAGGGACACAGGGCACTGGAGGGACACTGAGCATCCCTCTGCCATCATCCTCTCCAGCAGCCACAGCCCGCACAGCTCTTGGAGTCGGGTTGTGACATCACCATTTTATCCAGGAAGTGAAGCCTTGATGCAGTAGTAAGTGCAAGGGAAAAAGCACTTTATAAGCATTTTCCGTAATAAGTGTATATTGGTAATTTGTATAACATTTGGGGGGGCAATACAATACTTTAATAAAAAATTTCGCCGGACTTCTTCTTTAATTGAGGATTTAAAATATAAAATATTACCTGGGAGGTTTGTAGTTAGATATGTTAAATGAATCATCCTTAAAGGATACAATTAAGTCTTCATGTAGCTGTCACTTTGACATTTCTTTCTTTCTGCAGAAAAGTAACTAGAAGGTTGAGAATGCATCTTATATAAAGAGGAATTAGAAATCTGACTGTACAACTGCAATAGTCAACAGATGTGAAAACTTCTAACAGTTCTAATGATCAGTGGGGGTGGGAACACCCAAACCCCCACTCGTCGTGCTTCTCTCTAGTAGATAGTACCAGTCTGGTCACTAATACAAGCACAACAAGAAGTTGCTATTAAAAGAACCTAGTATGTTTTGTTGCATCAGCGACATTACCACAAAGTCCTTGTAGGAGGACATGTCTGCCTAAACAGAAGCTTAGTGTAACCAGGGTGTGTTAGGGGTGTTCAACTGCACAGGGCGCATTGCCTCATCAATAAAAAGGGGGCGCCAGCTAATTACATGCTTATTGTTAAATAAGGCGTTCTGATTGACAGCGCAAGAAACCATTGGCTACTTACGCTGTCAATCAATTAGTGTTATGCTTGCGGTTACAAGAGGCTGCTCTGTACCTCTATGCTTGAGCTATCTCTGATGTCACTGCGTGACAGAGCAGAAAGGCAGGGGACAGAAAAAGCTTGGTAAGTATGCGTTTTTCCCTAAAGCAGATTCTTTCCTTGCTTTGCTGCTGCTGTTTGTACACGGGTCTGCATCCTGTATGTAATCTTCCCCTTCCATGAGTGTGCAGGCTGGTCTTTAGCCATGGTTTAGTACTAAGTGTAACCCCTTCCTTGCTGTGCTTCTTTTATTTTTTTTTATTTCTGCTAACCTTGCAAAGCATTCGCTCCTAACATATCTATAGTGTTCCTTGGAAATAATCACCGAGCACAATGCCAGCTTGTTCACGGCACTTTCTACCGCTGTATGTAATAGCATAGCACAGAACAGAAGGTCCTGTACAGTGCTATGATTGAACAGGCAGCTAAGGGAGGAAGTGACTGTGTGTGTACTGCTGGCAAACTGCATAGTTCTAGTTCTGCCCCAAAAATAGAAGAATGAAATGTGTACTGCATGTCTGGGCGGATTCCGCCATCCATCCAAAGAATGAACGGCAAAATCTCCCCGTGCATAGAATGGAGTCTATGGCAAGAGTGGAGCAGATGCGAACTGTGGAATCGGCAATGGGTTTTCCATAGGGATTCCATAGTGTGCACATACCCTTCGGGGGAAATTTATCTAGGGCTTTGCGCCTAAATATAATTGGATTTTTCAACCATTTTTGGTCTAAGTTTGTAAATTAGTATTCAACGGGCTAATATTTTTTAGATGCAACTTTTTTAATCTTTCTGTTTTGAGTATTCTCCCAAAAGTTTGCATAATCCGGGATTAGCACCCAATTTATCATTTACGACTTTTTAAAAAGTCGCACAATGGGGCAGGCCTATGTCTGGTCAGTACCAGGTGAAAATGCGTACCCAATTTTTGAGACTTTTTTAATTACATACATTTACTATGGCAGTGCTACATTTTATGTGAAATCTGGATTTAGTAAAGATTTTGAAAAAACAAAGTACAACAACAAGTACAGAGCAATAGCTATGTGTAGCAACCACCCCTGGTTGTCCTAATTGGAACAGAAACAGAAATGAAAAGTCAATAACTGCCAGTATCATAAATGCAACAAAGCTTAGCAGATAGGCATTTGCGAATAATGAACCGCTTAGGTAAATACCTGTTTTTTCTGCTATGGTTTTTCTGCGATGATATGAAGAAAAACCATCAAAAAGAAAACAAGGCAATAAGTACCACATTCAGTGTCCACTCAGCAGCAATGGGGGACACGTCACATAAAACAGACAAAAGAGAAAAAGGAAAGCAGAAACTGACACATAGAACTCCTCTCCATCCGAGATCATAGACTGCATATCTCAAGGGCTCAGAGACCGCCTCCGAGTCAAATCTACTACAGCCATCTGAGTGGGGGGGCTCGGCCAAGCAAGCGAGGGAATTCAGGGGAATCTTTGAACAAGATTCAACCACTTGTAACACTTGCAACACTTTGGAGTAGGCAACACTACGATCATGGTCTTCAGCAATGATCTCCTCATTTCTACTGATCGCGTTAAGCTCCGTCAGCCATTCAGTCATGGTAGGGCACATCGGGGTCTTCCAATGTCTAGGGATGACCATGCAGGCCGCCGTCAAGAAATGTCTCAAAACACCCTTCTTGATTGAGGAGATAGATCCGGGGATAAGGCTCAGCAGGGCACATTGAGGCGTGTTAGCTATTCTCTTCCCTGAGTAAGTTTCATTCATTTGAAAAACCTGATCCCAAAAAGATTTTATGACAGGGCAGGCCCACCAGACATGCAAAATGCCCTCATCCACCGACCCACACCTCCAACAAGCACCTGAGGCAGATGGATACATGCGGTGAATATCAGCAGGGCACCTATACCACCTCGACAGGATTTTATAGTTTTTTTCCTTAGCGTGAGAGGCCACAGAGAGGCCATGTGTAAGAGTACAGATTTTCTGAACCTGTTCCTCAGAGAAAGTTATGGAGCAATCGGCTTCCCATTTGCTGAAGAAAGGTGCACGACCCACATTGCTGAGTGACTGGAGCAGTTGGTAAAGACTAGAGAGGGTCTGTGGCCCCGACGCATCAGAAAGAACCCACTGGTCGAAATCAGAAAGTGCCCTGGGGGGAGCCGCGCCTGACATAGCGTGGAAGAAAGATTCCAGCCATGAGATCGCTACATCAGGGTGAGCTGATTCAAGGGAGTCCCTAGAAGGCAGAGCTCCCTGTGGAAACACCTGGTACAAGCGCACCCCAGAGGAGCTATCCCATGCCAAGAAGGTGTGTCTATGCAATCCGGGCTGAAACCCAGGATTCTCAAAGAGCGGAGACATCAAGCCAGGTTGCGAGGAGATACCGTGTTTGCGCACCCATTTGTCCCATATACAAAGCACATGAGGAACAAGGAAGGGCCAAGAGGTCGAATCGCCCCAATCGCTAGGCACAAGCCATGGTGCCATGATCAGAGCAGAAGGGGCGAGCGACCCCTCCAGCTGCACCCACAACTTCGCCTGAGCGGCATGCGACCAATCCAGTAGGCGGGTGAGAATCGCTGCCTTGTGATATAATTGGAGGTCTGGGATGCCCGCTCCTCCCAAATGCAGTGGTTTGGATAGAATCTTGCGCCCCACTCTTGGACGCGATGCCGACTAGACGAAGCGTGTGAACGCGCGCTGAAGCGTCCTAAAAAAGACTGCCGACACATGAATAGGAACAGTTTGGAACAGGTACAGAAACCTAGGGAGTATGTCCATTTTAAGTACAGCCATTTGGCCAAAGGCAGTGCTACATTTTAATAAATCAGTCACAAGATATTGGAACAAAATATACACCAATCCTCATTAGAAGAGTCACACAAATTAGTACACATCTGTATGGTAAAAAGAACAAAAACTTGAGCCAATAAATACTGTTTGCTCAAGCAGAGAAGACTGGAGATATAAAACACTAGAAAGGCCAATATTTTCAACTTGTTTCTATTTAGTGAAATATAGTTATTTAGTGCTTAATGTCCCTCCTGTAAGTTCACATAACTACCAGGTATAGGAAGCTGCCTGGTGCAAACATGTTATTTTCCCACATATCGGTGTGTTTTCTCTCTGTTACCGTAACGTAGAGATTTGTACTTTGTATGCTGGATATAGGAGATGATTAGAGATAGTAACTATATCCATATGTTTACCTCTTCCTATAGAGAAGAAAGCACCCTGGAATGAACAGTAAGTGTTCTTCCTTCCCTATGGACATATGTATGAATGACTACAAACAAGACGTTGTGCAGCCTGTGATTCCCTGTTTGCCCTGTGATTGGCAGCACAGTGTGTGGGCCGGCGAGGAAAAATTAACTTGCAGAACATTTGATTTACAGTCAATCCGGAAAAATGAAAACAGTTTGTGCCGACTGGAATTGATACAGAAATGACAGGTAATTAATGGAGAAAATGTGACGTTCCTGGGGTGGGATGGGGGGGGGGTGTCGGATCACAGGCATGATGAGAA
Source organism: Dendropsophus ebraccatus (assembly GCF_027789765.1). Lineage (NCBI taxonomy): Eukaryota > Metazoa > Chordata > Amphibia > Anura > Hylidae > Dendropsophus > Dendropsophus ebraccatus. The sequence continues at coordinate 52,349,720 of NC_091462.1, forward strand.
ATTACAGCAGGAATTAGAGGGCTGGAAATGAGCTGTTGCTCTGATTGAAGCATTGTCTACTGAATGAATAGAAATAATCAGCTCTTCACTTTATTTTTCCTGTTTTTATTTATTCCCCTTGTCCTTATTTATTACTGGCAGCACATTGTTAATGGGAAGGACACTGGAGAACATAAACAGGGAGGCTACAAGGAAACATTTTACTTCTAGTACTCCTTGGTCCAGTCACTGGGTTATTATTAGTTGTATACCTATGATAAAGGCCTTTTACACAGGTCGATTATCAGTTGCTCTTGCAGCCAATGATCAGCTTGTGTAAAAGTAAGAGTGATCAGCTGATGACCAGCCACACATCTTCCTTTATACACAGGGGATCTGAGGATGATAATAATAACGGCAAACTAAATGCATGGGTATACATATTTTCAAGCTGTCGGCTTCTAGATCACACTGCCGTACATACTTACCTAGGGCACTGCTTCTGGCTCTCCCGCCCATCCTCTGTGTCTTCAGGCCTTGCCTCCTCTGTCTGTCAATCATTCAGTTTCCATGGCTGCACAATAATACATGGATCATTGTTGCAGCCTTGGTGCTCGTTTATGGCCACCCATGGCCAACAAATTGCCACATGTAAAAGGACCTTTGGGTATTTCTATTCTAGACAAATCCCCCCCTAGAGCCTTCTTTGTTCTTGTTTTGTTGTCCTGGAGATCATTCTTGGAGGAATGTAACTTCTTATCACAAATGAATTTGATCCTCTATGGATATTTTTTTGTTTCCATGAAACAACTAGAAATTTGTAGGTTTCAAAACGGTTTTCCTCATAAACACCTTTTCCCTTCACTTAAAGGCAGAAATAGGCAGCTGGGGGCCCTGTACAAGAACAGTATATGGGCTCTCCTAATATAGAGCATGCCCCTTACATCTCTCGAGGGGCTGCTGATAATCATTTGGCTTTGTGTTCTATTTTTGTATCTATGTTAATTAATTTTACATCACATACAGTAAAAGCCTTATGTGTCTAATATATGTTTTCAAAATTTTGTGTATGTAGCTTATGGCAACTGATCTAGGCGCACAGGAAAACAAAATGGCGGAGTATAAGGCGAAATCACAGCAAATTATTTCTCATGAACACGTTTGTGTCATTATACATGAAAATTTGAACATGAAGAAGCAATCTGCAACATGGCTCCCCAAATGTTTGACAACAGATCGGAAAAGCATGGACTTCCTGGTCCATTTGTCATTGTTTCCAAATTTATAGTAACTTCCTGGATCTACTGGTCACTATGGATGAGACCTGAATTTATTTGTATGACCCTGAAACCAGGGTGATTTCAGGGTGCAAAAATCAGCCACTAAGGTGATGGGGGTCTGTGTTCTGGGATAAGGAGGGTATTCTGCTAGTGGACTACCTTTAAAATGATTTCACTATCAATGCAGGGTGTTACTTTTGGACCAATTGAAGGCAGCCCTGAAGTCCAAAAGACATGGCAAGCTGTCCAAAGGAATCTTGTTCCTGCAAGACAACGCCTCCGCTCACACTGCACAAGTGACCATGGCAAAACTGGTGAACATAGGCTTCCAGCTGGTTGACCACCCACCTTATTTACTAGAACTAGCTCCCCCCCAAATATCATCTGTTTCCAAACCTGAAAAAACACCTCAAGGGATCCAAATTTCACACAATTTCTGATGCCATGGCTGCACAACCGAAATCTTTTTTTTTTTTTTTTGCAAGGTTTACAGAACTTTTAAGGTTTAAGAAGTGTGTTGACATCAGTGGCGAGTATGTGGAATAAATGTAGAGTATGTGGAATAAATGTAAAGTTTCATCTTATATCGTTTCTTACTAGGTAAAGCCAAAGACTTATCAGCATCCCCTCGTTATTGTAAGTAGTGTTGAGTGGGTCTGTCAAAATGTTCAAGTTAAGCAAGCTATCCGAGAGCGCACAGAGTTTACCTCCCAGTGGCTGCAGAAGTTCGATGCTTCTATAGGAAGTCATAGAAAAGATGGGATACAGCCATAGGTTGCCGAACCTAAACATTTTGACTAGAGATGAGCGAACTGGGTTTGGGTCGATCCGAACCAGAACTTTCGGCATTTGATTAGCTGGGGCTGCTGAACTTGGATAAAGCTCTAAGGTTGTCTGGAAAACATGGATACAGCCAATGACTATATCCATGTTTTCCACATAGCCTTAGGGCTTTATCCAAGTTCAGCAGCCACCGCTAATCAAATGCCGAAAGTTCGGGTTCGGATCGACTCGAGCATGCTCAAGGTTCGCTCATCTCTAATTTTGACAGATCCATTTAGTATGAATTGTGAGCCTCCCCAGTCACTATCTGAGCAGGTAATCTCTCAGCCAGGTCGTGACGTTCCTGCTGCAGAAGCTGGGTACATACCCGGTTTACTGCAGAAGATGACAGACGGTGGCGATGAACGGGACCCCAGAGTGGTTCAATGGAGGTACGGGGACGGGTGAGTTCACTTGTTTGCTTTCTTTCTCACCCACCCCCGCCTGTCTGTCTTTTTTTTTTACCTTTCGTGGGACTTCCTCTTTAAACACTGTTGCCTTGCTTCCAAGGATATACAAAGACAACCAATCTAGGAAACCAATTAACTATAACTGAGTATAATTTTAAAGGGATAGATAATCCAGAGAAGACACATCCAATATATGTCACACATTTCATACATAAATTACCCTGGGGAGATGTGAACCTTCGTTGAAAATCCCCCATAGAGAACATGATTATCTCCCACTAAGAATCCCATTAATGGTATTATCGAATTGGATGGGATAATAAAGTATTTATATGCATAGGAACAACAATAAGTTGGTCAAGTTATAGACAACACCCTGAAGGAACAGTAAGTCCAATAGTTCCATTTTGTATCCATTTCTTATCTTCTTTATATAGACAACCCATATCTAAAATGCGTCAATGTCGGGAGGATGGGACTTTGTGCCCTCATTTATCAGGTTGCTAATCCATTTCAGATTTAGCCAAGTTTAAGGTAGGATTTCCACCAACACAGGATTGATAGCAGCTTCCATTCCTTCCATGACCTTGTTGATCTGTGAGATTAATTTTCCCTTACTGTTCCCCCATTTTACAAAGCACATTACTGTAATAACATATCATCAAGCACTAATCCACCTCTCAGGGAGATAATGCCGACTCAAATCTCCCATTTAATAATTCATAAACTGTTCCTGCAGAGCCTCAATACCTGATATTACATGTATACATTTAATGGAGAGACATTATCCACACAGCCTGGATGTTAATATTACTTTGAAGCGTCGAAGAAAGACTCGCAACGGCGCTATGTAATCGGATATTATGCAGAAGGCGAATACACCCTCGTGTTAATGTAACCTCATTAAATGCCAATGCAGTTGATTCTGTTAATAGTAGAATACAGTATATATACACGTTAACTACCAGCTCATGAATATCCAAACTGGCTCCTCAGTACACTAGTGTGCTGCCGCATTTCTAACTGCTGGGGCCCCTTCATAAAACAGTTTATACTTTAAAGGTCAAGTGCTAGGATGGCTCAGTGTAATGATACTGGGTCAGAACTGATGATGGAGGCTTCCTGCGGTGTCAGGAATATCTTGCTGTTTCAGCACCACATGACTCAGGATGAAACTGAGAGCGGAGATAGGAAACTGATGAATGATTGAAGAAGACAAATTGGGCACACTTCTAAAACTTGAACTTTTTAAGCAAATATTTATATACAATATGTATATTGTGTATAGAGGTACATAGAGTTCTGGTGTATGTGTATTAAGAGTACAACAAATCTCAGAACATTTCACATGCAAAGAGAGACATGTGTGCCATAGCCCCCCATAACATATAGAAGCCAGGCCCTCTTCTGTGCCCCTATATAGTAGTCAGACCCCCTCTCTGTGTCCTCATATAGTAGCTAGGCCCTCCTATGTAATAAACATATAGTAAGGGTTCCCCCTACTGTGCAGCAGCCTCATATATTTTAAGGCCCCCCCATGTAAGATCCCCATATAGTAAAGGCCTCCCTATGTAGCATCCCCATATAGTAATGCCCCCCTGTGTAAAATCCCCATATAGTATAGCCCCCATGTACAAACTCCATATAGTAATTGCCCCGCCGTGTAGAACCCCCATATAATAATATATAGATCCCTGTGTAGGATCTGCATATAGTATAAAAAAAACAAACAAAAAAAAGCCCACAAAAAGCTTAGGCTCTTAAAATACAAAAAAAAAAAAGTAATGTCACCAAAAAGTGCATTGTTGGGAAGGGGTTAAGAGTAACAATGTCTGCTACGGTTTTCCTCCCTCTTGTGTTATAATCAGATGCAGCCAATATTGCACAAAGATACTGTATGCTTTCTACCACTACAACAGCGGAACATGGGGGAATTTTGCTGTGCAGACACAAGAAAAGTTAATGTAAGGATATATTGCAGACAATTACTAGAGCGATACTCTGCAGGGACAAAAAATCCCCATAGTCACACTACAGTTAATTTTCCAAGTAATTACCCTAAGCAATGGCCGCCTTCCTATGCCATTACATTAGCAGACTGTTCTACTCATGTAAGCACTTTCCCCCACTTAAGAAGGGGCTAGTTTTTCTGAAAATAAGTGAGCCAGGACGCACCATAATATCCCCTATGCCAGAGGTTTTTTACATGTATATACATCAAACGGCCAAAAATAGACAGTGTATGAATATAGCCTGACAATAGCATTATACCCATAGTGCATAAGATACGTAAATACAGTACATCTATGACAATGTCAATTGCCAATCCATCTGGCCACAAGTCAGGACTCATGCCAACCCATAGCAGTCTATGTGCACTGTATAACCTGTGTGTCTCAAACACCATAAATTGATAGGAAGACTTTTTATATTCACGGTTTTCTGACTTGCTTAGTTTTAGTGTCTCCTTAAAGTGCTCTAATGGGTTTCTCTTCTACATCTATAAGCATTTAGAGAGTTTAATATATAATGAAATATATTTACCCATTTCCTGGCAGACTGGATGTCTGATGAGGATGTGGGGAACATATAGGACTCTAGGGAAATGGAGCCAAGCTCACTAAATATAAATCTGTATAAATAGAAGCCAAGATCTTTTCACAGTACATTGTACAGCAATAGTACACCCATAAGAAGCTGATACTTCCATATTCTGGAAACACTGTGCACACTAAAGCCATGGAGCAAAGAACTAATGTATATAGTAAACATCTGGCTTCTTGTGGGAAAGGTTTATGCCTATATACTAGCAGGAGGCATGCAATAGTCCTCAGGTGTCATACCTGCTGCCTGGGCCTCAAGCTGTAGATAGTAGAGCTGTATACAGCCTTGTAGATAGTGTGGCTCTCTTGGTGACTGGCACTCTTGACAGGGAACATAGAAACCCTTGGATAATGTGGAAGGTGTCTAGAGTACATCAGGGCATAACAGTGTGGCATAATCACATGGTAAGTAGAATCCCGGCCGCACTTTACACATGCCCGGGTGAACATGTCAGACATCGGCCGTTGTTTGTGACACAGCCATGTCAAACAATGGCCAATGTTCATAATCTGTGTGAACATGACCTGAAAATGAAGGAAATGTGGTTGATGTCTGGCCTGCTTATTGGAATTGCACATAGCCAAGTATAGACTGCATGAAGCAATTACACTGGAGGGATATAGGCCCTCTAATCCAACCGACCTACAGACTAAAACCCCTAGAAACAGTATTTTTATTATAATAAATGAGTATAATATGTTCTGGTCTTAAGAACAAGGGATGAGTTATAGGCAAACAAAATGCCTACACATCACAATCTCAGACCAGTCCAATCAAATACTGATAGATTGCTAAGCAGTGTAATGAGGCCTTACAGTAATGAGAGTATAATAGAAATAGAAACAGCTTAACTGAAATAAGACGATTCCACCAGCAGTACCCCAGTACAATTCACTGGTAATAACTGGGAAGGTCCTCAGTACTGGCCCAGTTCTGTATATGTGGCAGACACAGGATAAATCGCTCAATAAATTATACGCATTTATAAAATCTTTTGAAATAGAATTGCCTCACACTGGGATTAGCTGAGCGTTAAGTAAAGAGGCGATTCACAGAGTGGCAGGATTCCTGGATATTAAAAACATAAACGGACTGTACAGATGTAATACTGGATTAACCTACATTCACAACTATGGAGAAAGTGGAACCCCACAGCCCCCCCCCCCCTCTCTCATTATCTGTTATAAATGCCGGGTTACAGAAGGCAATGCAAAAACAAGGCTCCTTCCTATTAAGAGATGTATACTGATAGATTTGTGTGATTGTTACACAAGCCAGTTTTTAAGGTGAGTTGTAACTTTTTTTTGCCACGTGCCTACCTACCTTTATAACTCTGTTACTGTTTGCTGTACTCTTAAATGCCGAACCACTATACACAAATAAGCCATAATATTAAAAACACCTGCCCAAGATTGTGACCCAACACATCTAACATTATTTTAGAGCACATTCCAGTGGAACGGCAAAATAGGTATAGGCAGTTAATCAATCTTTTTGGATTTTTAAATTATCCACATTAGTCCCTTGTGGGTTAAATGAAACCATATAAAATACCCACTAATGTGGACTATTTTTGTATTCTGACTTTAATAATGTTTTCCATGTCCTTGTTTTTAGCCAGGGACATAAACTCCCTGGAAATTCCACATAAGGAAAACTTGTTTTCTATTAAAAGTTAAATATATGCGTCTATACAATGTATTACCATATCTGTGCGGTTCTGCCACACTGGTAGCTGGTAGACATCCAGAAAGTGAAGAAGAATGGCCTATGTGCCAATTCACATTGTTTCCACTGCTCTCCCACCTTAGGAGACAAAGATTCCATGCCTCTGTCTCACATTGTGTGTGTTTGCTGAGGACAGGCTGATGATGCAGACAGGGGGAAGGGCGTGATGTCACAGGAGGCTTGGCTGGATCCCCCAATCACAGAAGCAGCTGCTGAAACTTCACTGATTGTGCAAAACTCTGCAGTGAAATTAGGGCTGTGTTCAAACAAGTTGGAGTTACATTACAGTACTGCAGTGTCTTCACAAAAATGATGCAGCAACACAATTTAATGATGGTAAACTATCAGAGCCGATCAGATCAGAGAATACAGTGTGTTGTGTGGGTGGGACTATAATGAAATGATAAAAGTACTGCAAATAATTCAGTAACACAATGAAACTGCAATGTGCGAACACAGCCTACATGTTCTGCACCAGCTTTGGATGGGGAATGTGCAGGGTGGGGAACTGTGATGAACAGAGGGAAAGCATTGCATTCTGAGGCTAGGTTCACACTATGTAACTGTGCGGCTGTATTTTTTATGCGGCTATAAATGTGCGGATGAAACTACGGCCGTGGGAAAAAATAGACATGCGGCTGAAAACATACGTTCATTTACTTGGAAATCTGGTTCAACTAAAAATAACAAATAAAATCTTAAGAAAGTGATGCAAACACCTCTGGATGCATCTGGGAAAGCAGGGGACACAGTTTACATGAATTGCTATTACCGGGGTTTGCGATCCTCTGCAGTATTCCGGTGCCGATGCCTCTCATGTTTAATATATTGAATTAATAAAACACATTTTCATTGTAATAAAGTCCCTTTCATTGTTCAATAATTTAATTTAAACGATTCCATCATTTTGCAATTAAATATACTGTTAAAATAAATATAATTATAATTAAATGTATATTTATATATATATATTTATTTTTTGACAGTATATTTAATTGCACAATGATGGATTCATTTAAATTAAATTATTGAACAACGAAACTGATTTTATTTCAACGAAAATGTGTTTTATTATTAAATATTAATTAGTACAGGAAGCTCCAGTAAGCCGTTAATTCATATTGCCGGCAATAGAGCATTCTGTACTAATCATCACTTTACTTTAATTAAAACATCAAATGTTTCTTCTAATTATGTTATCACAATAGCATTATTAGAAGAAACATTTAGAATTATATGTGCACTCAGCTGATTGGCTCATCGCACATATAATTAGCGGGTCTGCAGCACAGTGACTTCATTATGCTGCGGCCCAGCGAAGAGGACACATCGGGATGAGTATAGAGCTCTCCCCACCCCCTCCCCAGCACTGCACCCCTCCCAGCAAGGAAGGGGGGTCACTTAACCCCTTCCTTGCTGGGATGGGTGCAGTCTGACATCAGTCTGGCCCCCAAGGGGTTAAGGGGGATGCAATACATCCTCCCTTAACCCCTTGGGGGCCAGACTGTAAGCAACGATCTGTAAAGATGCTGCATACTGTAAGGAGCACAACACCGCTCACAATGACTTATAGACTTAGTAGTGGAAGCCGTCTAATAGATGGAATCCATTACTAAGTTGGGGCCTAGTGTAAAGTAAAGAAATAAAGACAAGACACAAGTTAAAACATTTTTTTATTCAAATAAAAACACCCCCACACCCCTCATTGACCATTTTATTAAAAAAAAAAAAAAAAAACAACCGCTGGTCATCGACGTAGTCCACCGAATCCGACGTAATCCCCAGGATACCGATATCTGAAAAACAAAAAGGGAGAAACACACAAAAAACACACAAACAGGAGCACAACACCCATCATTGTGAGCGGTGTTGTGCTCCTTACAGTATGCAGCATCTTTACAGATCGCTGCTTACAGTCTGGCCCCCAAGGGGTTAAGGGAGGATGTATTGCATCCCCCTTAACCCCTTGGGGGCCAGACTGATGTCAGACTGCACCCATCCCAGCAAGGAAGGGGTTAACTGACCCCCCCCTTCCTTGCTGGGAGGGGTGCAGTGCTGGGGAGGGGGTGGGGAGAGCTCTATACTCACCCCGATGTTGTCTCTTCGCTGGTCCGCAGCACAATGAAGTCACTGTGCTGCAGACCGGCTCATTATATTTGCGCTGAGCCGATCAGCCAATCAGCTGAGCGCACATATAATTCTAAATGTTTCTTCTAATAATGCTATTGTCATAACATAATTAGAAGAAACATTTGATGTTTTCATTAAAGTAAAGTGATGATTAGTACAGAAAGCTCTTTTGCCGGCAATATGAATTAACGGCTTATGGAGCTTCCTGTACTAATTAATATTTAATTAATAAAACACATTTTCGATTAAATAAATTCAGTTTCGTTGTTCAATAATATAATTCTAACGAATCCATCATTGTGCAATTAAATATACTGTCAAAAAATAAATATATATATAAATATACATTTATTTATATATATATTTTAACAGTATATTTAATTGCACAATGATGGATTCGTTAGAATTAAATTATTGAACAACGAAAGGGACTTTATTACAAAGAAAATGTGTTTTATTAATTTAATATATTAACTATTAGAGGCATCGGCATTCGGCATCATTGCCGGCTATTTTTGAAGTACTCCGTACGGACCGCCTGTCAATCCACGGCCGCATGTCCAGCCGCAAACAATGGTCTTGTTCATTTTTTACGGGTCCGTTTACGATAGGGCCGTAGATTCATATATAGTGTGCACTGTGCAGCCGTATATCCTATACTTTCCAGCGTACGCATGAACCACCAAAAATACCGCCGCACAATTACAGCCGCAAATACAGCCGCACAGTTACATAGTGTGAACCTAGCCTGAAACCTGAAGTACTGTGTACAACTGCTCAACCAAGAAGTGCAGAAACACAAAACAGAACAAAATCCCCCAAAACAAATGGATTTTTGGTGATTTCAAAACTGGGATAGATAGGTAAGCAAGGCTATATGCTTCTGCAGAAGGTTCATTTTTTTTTTACCTCTACCCGGAGTTCCCCTTTAAAAATGTTAATTATCCTCTATCACCTTCCTGTGATGTCATTATGCATATGTAATTATTTTTTAATACATGACACTTGAGAAAGATATCGTTGCAGTCTTGAAACACGTTGTATCTATTTAATAAGTAGGTTTTAAATTATTATGTTATTTGCCTATACCTGATACCATGGTTGTGGAGTGGAGTTAAGTCTACGTTTGGATGCCTTACTGGAACACCTGGGAGTGGCTGCAGTTCACACTAAGGGCCCATTTACACAAAGATTATCTGACAGATTATCTGCCAAAGATTTAAAGCCAAAACCAGGAACAGACTATAAACAGAGATCAGGTCATAAAGGAAAGCCTGAGATTTTTCCTCTTTTCAAATCCATTCCTGGCTTTGGCTTCAAATCTTTGGCAGATAATCTGTCAGATAATCTTTCTGTGTAAATGGACCCTTACATGCCCATCATAGTGTTGTGCCTCTTGATCACACAACACTATTAGGTGAGAGTTCCCTGCTGTGTAATCTCACTTGTGCTATAATCTGACTCATGCTATGGAGCGCTGTCTTTCTTCTCATTTTCGTTCATATTCTGTCTCCAGGCAGAATGTAGATACCAAAGTGAAGGGAACAGAAATGTCCCTTTTTAGATGTACCTTGTTTGGTTGTATTATTTGTTCCACCATCATACTTGCAGATAAATCTGTAATTTATTTTTTTTCCTCTAGCAAACATTTGAGTAATGCCCAGCAAAGTGTCAATTTTCCTTGGCTGGATACCTTATGTTTCAGTTCACAACACTGTGTACTCTCTGAGCATTTTAGCGCATTCAAACATCATTCAATATTAATTTGTCCTTCAAGAATTCATCAATCTCCGAGTGTGTCTCCTGCACATTCCGAAGGACAGACAGGGACAGCCACAGCATCTGTTCAGGCCCATGTATACATTTGGCAGGATTTTGGAAGTCATTTTGTAGCACTTTAAAAAAATGGAGAATCTAGGGTAAATAAAACCTATAGCCTAAATCGGGGGTTATCTTTTCAGTTAGTCAAATGAAAACATTTAACTTTTTCTATTATTACTATCTAGTATTACAGCCTGTTATAATTCATCTGTATGAGTTAGGACACAGTTATATATGTTTTCTTCCCACAACTAAATGTACTGTGGATTTATTGAAATTAATATTGTTAATGGATACCTATACCATTTATTACATCAACCTTGCTTGCTTGGTAACATTCAATTCACAATATTCACCAATTTTACCATTTAAAGGGAACCAATCACTTAAAAAACGCATGTAAAGCTATGGGAATGTGCTGTAGCAGCACCCAGCACACTTCCCAAACATGCTTTTATACCCCCCGTCCCTGCAATGTACAAGCCAAAAACGTACTTTATAAACTCGGCGCCCTGTATGTAAATTACCCCCAAGTAGTCCTCTGGGCGGGGAGCTGCGGGCAAGTAGTCACGGTCCCTGGGCGTTCTGCAGTGCTAATCACGCCCCTCTGGGCGTGATTAGCCTGCATAATTGTGGCGGCGTCATCGGAGGCACGCTGTCTCTAACGTCAGCACGCCTACGTTCTTGCTGTGCCGCTCATGCGCAGTACAGCGGGTCCGGTCTGCGCCGTACTGCGCAGGTGCAAAATAGCCTCGAACTCATTGCCGGATCTCCACCAATGAGTTTGAGGCTTTCTGCACGTGCGCAGTACGGCGCAGACCGGACCCGCTGTACTGCGCATGAGCGGCACAGCAAGAACGTAGGCGTGCTGACGTTAGAGACAGCACGCCTCCGATTACTCTGCCATAATTATGCAGGCTAATCACGCCCAGAGGGGCGCGATTAGCACTGCAGAACGCCCAGGGACCGTGACTACTTGCCCGCAGCTCCCCGCCCAGAGGACTACATGGGGGTAATTTACATACAGGGCGCCGAGTTTATAAAGTATGTTTTTGGCTTGTACATTGCAGGGGCGGGGGGTATAAAAGCATGTTTGGGAAGTGTGCTGGGTGCTGCTACAGCACATTCCCATAGCTTTACATGCGTTTTTTAAGTGATTGGTTCCCTTTAACATCAGTCCTTAAAGGAGAAGTCCAGGCTCAGACTTTTTTTTTCTTTCAAAAAAGCCGGAATGATGTGGCTGAACATAACATGCACCTACCTCCTCGGCTTCAGCGTAGGGGTCCACTGTCCTCCACTCCAGTTCACAGTCCCCTGGCAGCTTCCTGGTCTGAGCGGGGACCCAGGTCATGACGTGTCAGTCCTACTCAGTCAGTCAGCAACCGAGGCACAACCCTCCTACAGCTGTTGACTGACTAAGCGGGCCTGACACATCACGACCCAGGTTCCAGTTCAGACCAGGAAGCAGCTGGGGACCATGAACCAAAGCGGAGGACAGCGGACCCTCAGTGCTAGAGCTGAGAAGGTAGGTGCATGTTGGTATGTTGGACCACCTCCTTCCTGGCTCTTTAAAAAAAAAATATATATATAGACTGAACTTTTCCTTTAAGGTTATCTGCTTAAGTGAGTCTGTTTTGTTTCCATTCTAAAGGATAATATTTTAGTAGTACTTTTATTATGTAGACCATCCATTACAGACATGATTTTTCCAGCTTCGAGAGAGGTGGGTTAGGGTTAGAGATGAGCAAACCGGGTTCGGGTTCGAGTCCATCCGAACCCGAACGTTCGCCTTTTGATTAGCAGTGGCTGCTGAATTTGGATAAAGCTCTAAGGTTGTCTGAAAAACATGGATACAGCCAATGACTATCCACATAGCCTTAGGTCTTTATCCAACTTCAGCAGCCACTGCTAATCAAATGCCGAAAGTTCGGGTTCGGATGGACTCGAGCATGTTCGAGGTTCGCTCATCTCTAGTTAGGGTTCTTTTACACAGATCGAATACACTGCAGACCTTTTAGTGTAAATTTTGGATGGAAGCTGAGCTGCAGTAGCCTGGCCTGACCACTACAGAATGTACGGCGCTGTCTGCTTTCGGCTCCAATCACTATGTGTGTGGATGCTGTGGCTCTAACTTGGGGGGTATTGGTGGGGGTGTCAGCTGTTGGACTCCTATAAATCAGAAATTGATGGCCTATTCTGAGGATAGTCCTCAAATACAAAAAAAAAAATCTTTAAAAAAAATGCATTGATTCTTACATTCCCATAATTTACATCTACATCTAGCATAATTCACATCCTCTCTCTACAAAACTTTAATGTGGATTTGCTTTTGCGGATTTACTTGCAAAATGCTGTGGAATCTTCCCCTTTGATGTAGCCATCTTCGGTTTCTGTGACTGATCCTTAACATGACAGATTTCTTGTACCTTGGATGATACAGCTAGTGCACCTTATGGAGCAGGATAAATTGTAATTTAATCATCATTTACTTTTACTTTATCATCATTTTAATTTTTTACAACATACAAAATTCCAGCAATGAATATCTATCCCCGGGGTGCCTAATACTTTTGCACCGCAGAGTAGTTCTGGCATTCATTCCTGGGAAATGGACAACAAATAAATTGTGATGTCTTCCATATAAAGAAAGCTCATGCTTTTCTTTTCTGTTGTCTGGTGGCAGAGGTCTGTGTAACCCGCACAGGCACAATTCTTCTGTTTAGAAAGCATATAGAATAATGAGAATCCACTAAGCAGCTCTTATTTATTATAATGGCAGAGGTACTATTATTATGTTGTTTATAGCAACCCCAGGGCTTCCAGCTTTATGACGAGCAGGTGTGAGTCTTCGCGTCTGGCAGTGTATTTGCCATTTTTATTTTTGTACTTTCACAGCTAAGCATATGTATTGTAAAGGCCCTTCTACAAGGTGTAAAGTATATGGGAAAATATCTACAGCAACCACTGGACACAAAAAAGGGCTTTAATACTTGTAATCTCTATATCCACATTAAGCCTCAAGGTCCTATGACGGCCTGACCAACATTGTAAATGAGTGACGATCTTGGAGATCAGCGCTCCTTTACTAGGCCTATTACACGGCTCGATTATCATTTAGTAGGGGCTGCACGGACATTGCTAATGATCACCCTTGCCCTAAACTGTTATAAATTACCTCTCCATGCTCCCGGTCCTTCTCCATGCTTCCTCTCCGGCACTGACAGGCTGCTCAGCCAATCACTGGCTAAGACCGTTGCGGCCAATGGTCGGCTGAGGGGCTTATCAGCTCAAACATGCTGCTCTGAAGCTACAGCGCCGAAGAGGATGTAAAGAACAGGAGAAGACCGTGAATGGAGAGGTGATTTATAACAGGTTATTCAATTGTTAGCCATCGGCTGCGCTTCACTATTAGATATAGCGATGTGTGGTCATGCCCGATGATTTTTGGTCTGGACCAAAAGACACTATCAACTGATGACACAATCGGCTGATCATTGTCTCCATAACACAGAGCGATAATCGGCCTGATTTGTCAGATTATCACTCCGTGTAATAGGGTCCTTACTGCTAATCCATCTACCCACATCCCAACTCCTTTTACACATAAGCTCACTCCAGCATACAGAGGTACTAAAACTCAGCTATACCTGGGTGTCTTGGAGCAGTCTGTGGAGATCCAACGCTGGCAGGAGACGGTCCATGGCAGAGGGCGAGCATGTGCAATCTTCCAGTAAAGTAAGCACGGTAAGTTGTAATCCTAGGTGTGTGTCTGAAAGAAGTCCACAAGCAGATCTCTCAGTACTAGGAAGCAGGAGGGTCGCCCACTTCAAACACTCTGCACCAGTGGCTACTGGGATCAAATGACCCCCTGCTTCTTACTGAAGGATCTGCATATGGACTTCTTTCAGACACACACCTAGGACTACAATTTACCGTGTCTAACTTTACTGGAGGACTGCATGCCCCCCCCCCTTTCCGTAGGCCGTCTCCTACCAGCATTGGATCTCCACAAATTGCTCCAAGATACCCAGATATAGAAGAGTTTCAGTACGTCTGTATGCTGAAATAATTATATGTGTTGTGTGGTGCGGTTACACGGATTAGCAGTAAGGCTGAGTGTGGATATAGAGACTACATGTATTGAAGGCTTTTTTTGTATCCAGTGTTTCATTGGATATTTTTTCATATACTTTTGCAGTTGTATACTTCTGAACAAGTAACATGGCTATTAGTTCCACTATTCCCACATTAAACTATTGATAAGTTGCGCCTGAGATTGCAGCGGTTCAGTGGATCATTTTGCTTGTTACCTCTATGGCTGACAGGCCCCTACCTCTCAGTGCAGTACTATCAAAGTCCACTGATCTAAGGTCCCACTGATTCTAATCCAATGTGGGGTCGCGTGCACTACGGTCTGAGCGTGCTCGTATCCATAAATATCCGAACGTCCTGCCGCAAAGAGAAATTTACCACAGAGCGGGTCAACGAACTCTGTGACAGGTACACTTTAACTCAATGCTCATTCCTTGTGAAAGGGTCAAAACACAACAGATGTATGATCAAAAGCAGCTGATTGGATCTCTTGTGCGGCCAATAAAATCATTGTTATTGGCCACACATCACCCAGTCTAAACAGGTTCCAGATACTGATTGTGCGGCTGACTGATAAAGCAATATAATGGCTCAGCAAACCAATTGTAGTGCTCAGAAAGTGTTATTCTCCTACTGCAAGTCCGCATATAACGGCCTTTAGGCAACAGCAGTCTTGGAGAAGCCATAAATAGCAGCAGTAAAAGCACCTGTCCAAGTGAAAGATGTCTATCCTAACAACAGGTTGAAGTGAAAAATCACTTAATTCCGGAAAGGCATCAACCTATTGGACACAAGGGATTTGGGGCAACAATCCATTGAACATTAGGGATCAGGTCATCAATCTACTAAATAGGCAACTAGTCATTAACACTGGGCACCAATAACTAGAACATCTGATCAATGGATAATAGACGGGTTATCAAGCTCTGCTGACTATGTGTTAAAGTAACTAAACAGCCAATACTCACCTGCTAAATCCCCCTGGCTCCAGCACCAATGTCCTTGTGATCCCTGCTGCTTTCTGTATACATTGTACATTGTAGCAGGGAAGATGGGTCATACCAGCATATACTTCCAATCTCTGACCAATGGCGTGATGGCAATAAATACGACATTCTGTATTTCTGCACTGTTGTAGGATATATCCAGTGAAACAGAGACAATACGATTTATGTGAAAACTGGTATTGGTGTATTAGTGTTTGCTTTACACATACATGTATAAATATATGGGACACACAGCTTCTTCACAGTTGCGGTTTTTCAGTGCTTGCTGGACATCTGTCTTGTGCGGCTAGGAGATGACTTGAGGTGACAAGGACGGCCATGGCTGGAGTGTAACAAGTAGTAGAAGAACTTCAGAACTAATCATCAATGATGGGAGGGGGCGCTAGATGCAACTGGAAGTTCTCATTCTGAAACACACTGCTTGAGGAAACCCCGCCATAAGGGTTATGGGCAGAAGATTTCTCTGGGCTTTGGGAGCGGCACAGCTCAGTCAGCAGAGCTAGCTGCAGAACAGAGAGGAAAACAGCAGAAAGTTAACAGGTTACCTACAAAGGTAATAGAAATGTGTAAAGAACAGTACTAAATCACAGCTCATTTTGAGAAACCAAAGCTGCGCTGTGATTGGCTGCTATCAGGCCAAGACAAAAATTTGACAAATGTGGGTCAATGTCAAAATGCTTGATACTGCTCAATCCTATAACATCAATGTATTGTTATCACCCCCTGGTCCATCAAGACATTTCATAAAAACATAGCATCACATTGTATTACATTTCCTATTTGCTCCATGTGCTTCATTCTAAGATTTTAGTCCCAGCAGTAACTATGATTCAGACCCAGCTATAAGTAAACCAGGTAGAGAAAGGACAAGTGGCTGTGTATGGCAATAACAAAGCAAACCATGAGCTCATACAAGTATCCAGATTGAAGCTGTCATCTAGCTGTACGGTCTTTAATTCCACCTACGGCATACATATTATATTAGCAAGCCGTCTGTCATCTGAAAATAAATGTTCTATTCTCAGTAACGTCAGATTCACAAGCCTTACGCATGTATATGTAGTTATGTAGGCGCCTACATACTCATACATATGTATAGACAATCACGAATAAACCAGCACCAACACAGAAATGTCTCCGATTCATCCCAGCAGACGGAATCACACACTAGAGGACTAGCCTGACAAATGATTCCATTGTATTTCTGCATCATCTTATTTTTGGTTCACCTTCTGGCTTGGGTATGAGAACGAAAAGATGTAAATGGCAGTATACCTGGCACTAAGGCTGGGTGGGTCTACACTGTGTTTTTGCAGTCCTTTTAACATATCTGTTTTTATGTGTAAAAACTGATGCATTTGTGTGCATCTGTTTGGATCAGTTATTCCATTATAAAAAATAAATAAAAATAGATCCTTTTTTTTCTGCACAGTAAAAGTAACCATTTAATAATGTATTGGTTTAAAGAAATGCATAAACGCAGTGTGATCCCAACCTAAGGCCTCATTCACATCTTCAGTAGTTTTTCAGGACCGTATAGTATTATGTCTGCAATCGTTGTTCGCAATCCGCAACAAAAATTGTCCTCAGTGCATCCGTCTCCCATTGCGGATTGCAGATCCGTAAAACTACAGAATAGTGTGAATAGCCCAATAGAAGTCAACATGCTCATAAGATTACAGAACGTGTGAACAAGGCCTTAGAGGGAAAGGACTGTGTACAGATTTATTTAACAGCAGGAGTTCACTTGGGATTCCCTTTAAGGGTGGATTCACAACGTATCGCAGCAGATTTCCTGCTGAGAGTTTCACAGTGCAATCCGCTGCAGTACTGATTTCTATGAAAGTCAATGGCACTTCATTCTCGCAGTGGATTTTCATTCCACTGTGAGGATGCATGGTGCCATAGACTTAAAATTAACTACTTAGCTCCCGACACCATGCTTACCTGCCTGTGTTCCCCCAGCGCACTCCCCCATGCTTCTTTGGGTCCCTTCTCAGTGACAGCCCCCTAAGCCATTCAATGTTGCTTCCCGTATATAAAACATAAACATCTTAGGCTGGGTTCACACTGCGTTTTTGCAATCCGTTTAACGGTTTTGTGTCCTTAAAAAAAAAACGGATCCGTTTTGATCCGTTTTTTTATAATGATAGTCAATGGAAAACCGGATCAAAACGGATGCACACAAATGCATCCGTTTTTGCAATCCATTTTTCATCAGTTTTTTTCAAAAAACGGATTTCAAAAACGCAGTGTGAAACTGGCCTTATAGTGATGGTTGAGTTCTGTGTTTGTTGGCAGTCTTCTTGTCATCCTGATTTCATATTATTTGCTGCTGCGCTCTGTTCTGCTCTTTGTTATCTTGGTTTAGAGCAATTTACCCTCCATTCCTTTGTATCCGGATTGTGTACTTTTTGCCTAATGTATATGAGCTGCCTACAAATGATTGTATTGCTTTCTACTTGAAAATGTGAAATACATACATACACAAATAGAACAGAACTGAGTTTGTCCCATGGCATCAAGGTTTTCATTTTTCTATCAAGGTAAAGTAATAACCGTGCACAAAAGGCACTGATCAATAGCAAATCCAGTCCTGCAATATCTGTATTGTACTATTTAACTTGTAATCGTAACATTCAATGAAGTGAAGGCTACAGAAAACATAGACAGCAGTGGTTTTACACAGGCTTCAGAAAGCAGATCAGGCAATGTTGTGATTTGCACTTCTAGTCTGACACTTGTGAACACTCAGAGAAGCTCTCAAGCGGAGCCAACAGACAAGAGACTTGTTACTGTACCCGTGAGGTTCCTTTGTAAAGACGGCAGAGTTCACTGAATGCCTGCAGCTGCTGCGGGTCAAGGACGGAATCAGAGCTTGACTGGAAAAACAACAAAATCACTCAATATTAGTACAAAAGCAGCTGCTGCTCTACATAAAAAAACAAGAAACAGCCAAAGCAGAGAGGATTATGATGTAAAAGACTGGGAGCGACCAACATTTCACTATATTGAGACCACAATCTCTATACATGTCCATTGTCAATGCCCCAGTGGTCCATGTCAAATGTTGTAAGGTTAGAGTCACTCATGTCAGATATGATGCAGACATTTCAGCAACTGAAAAACAGTTTCATTCATCTAAATAGGGATACTTGGGGGAAGGCACAGGGATTTCTTCATGCCCAATTCAGCTGTAGCATCCATAAATTCTGCTACAAATCTGCCATAAATGAATAATAAACATAGTAGATCTTTATGTACCCATCATATGTACCTTCTATAGGCTCAATGGAATATTTTTTTAAAAAATCACCCTGTATACACCATGTTTACACTGTGTTTAGCTTCTTGGTCAAGGTTACACCAGTACATAATACCATATGTCCCATATGCCTAAAGATAGTGTCCTTGGATAATGTCCTCGGATGGTACCTGGCATACTTTAACTGTAACTTGTTTCCTGAAAACTACTATAGATACAGTGCAAAAGTACATCTTGGACACCATACCTGAATTGGGAAGTGAGAGAGATGCTATATATATATATATAGTATTTTTAAAGAAAACATTGTTAATTTTTTTTACAAAGTTATCAATAAGATATGATACATCAGCATGAAATGAACAACAAAACACAACAAAAAACAAACATGCAAGGTGTGTGCCTATTGTTTACTAGTTGGAACAGTTTGTCAACTCCTTACATTACTATCTAATGCTATATACTATAAACACAAATCCAAGGCATTTGCTTCCGAAAAATAAAAATAATGGATTTAAAGGAGAAAAAAAGTTGAGTACCACCACTCTCTGTAACAGGTTTTATTAAAGTAATATTGTCAACCCTCCTTACTCTATGTATGGTTCACAAGTTTTGATGCTGCACATTCAATATATACCGGATAACATTTGTCTGCGTCTCCTTTCTGCTCTAAAATCGCTTCATTTTATTAGTGGACAGTGGCAACTACGCAGGGGGCTTTGCGGCAGTTATGCAATCTACCTACCTGGGAAATGGAACCCAACTATCATGAAGCCACAGTACCAATTTAAGCAAAGGAGTTCCCTTCTGTAGTCAAAAAGCTGTTTTGCAGCCTCCCCTGCTCACTTCAGAAGAAGAAGGATTTCTCTGTCCATTCTGTTATATGGAGGAGGGAGGAGCTGAGGGGGATGACTGAGCACAGAGAGGAGAAAAGGCAGCCCTGCATTTATCCTGCAATAATCAAAACAGCAGAGCTGTTTCTCTCCTCTTCCTGCTCACTCATCCTGCTCAGCCCCTTCCCAATCATAGGTTATACTCAACACAGCATAACCAGTCTTCACTTTGCTTCTCTGTAATAAAGAAGACTTTTTCATGATAATGAGCAGATAAGTAAGGGGGGAGGCTGGCAAAAAAAAGCCTCTTTCGCACTCAAAAAGCTATTGCAGAGTTTCTTAAAATCACTTGTACTATTGATTTCTGCAAAAATATTTAAATGACAGTTACACTTTAAAAAAAAAAAATGCTGCAGAAAAACATAGCATTACTTAGCTGTCTGCCCCATTTCCGAAACCATCAAAAATGTATTTCACTGCAGAATATTACATCAGGGTGGTTGCAGCACCCGCTGTATTCACATCCTGCCTTTTCTTTCTGTAGCGTCATTCATCACAAGGTAACATGCTGTAAACACAACTACTTAAAGGTCCCAATAGATATATGAAAGGGAGATGGTGAGGAAGGCCGGTCAGATGCTGACATCACTCAGTGGGCACGATCCAGCCCAGCCTCCTGGGACATCAGCAGATTATGTGCTGTCTTAGGAGAGTGGGAGGAGCTGCGGAGCTGTAGACAATACACATTTTATAGTCCGTCTACTGCTGATTTCCTATCGGTGGTAAAACACGCTGAAGCCAGTAGTGATTAGTGATGACACTATATTAGAAAGTTATTTATATTCTGGTGATTTAAATACAATTTTCCTATATTAGAATACTCCTTTAACGGCACGGTGACTGAATTTTACTGTAATATTTATTTACCTCTTTCTAGCCAGTTTTTTTTATACCAGATAAAAGCAATGGGATAAACAACATTGTAAAGAACGCCCGAGAGTGTGGTGTGAGACAGACGCCATTTGAGTCAAGAATCAGTTTATTCTGAGTAAATACTGACAAAGCCAGATACATTACAGTCTGTGTACATTCATATTACTGCAAACTTAGTAAATCTTTCTAGCTCGAGTCTGTTCCTTTTATCCACAGCCTGGTAGCAATCTAGGTAGCCCCAAGCCCCCCCCCCCTTGCTAGCACTGTGAAAATGCAGCGTGTAATTACTTCTTCTGAACTATTTTCCACTATAAACCTGAGCTCCTTCTCTTCCTCAACAACACACATCATTTCTCTGTTGTCATGGTTACTTGTAAACCCCCCCCCCTTTCCTCCTCCTTCCAGGGTCCACTCTCTGGATTACTCCAGACACATTCAGAGACAAACCAGGAGTTTCATTCACAAGCACCAAAATAACAGCAATATTCTGCACACTGTCTCTATTCATGATCCTTAAAATCAATCATTTGTAACAAAATTGGAAGGAAAATGTGCGTGGGCAAAAAACAGAAGGAAATATGCAAAAAAAAACAACTGGTCAGGGGTTATCAATAACATAACCTGTCATAAGTTCTAATCTCCCCAGCTGAGAGATGGGGCCTAACTGCCATGAAGCCCCGCCTAGTTGACACTCTAAACCGATGAAATGAATGCATAAAAAATAAAGAAGCACAATAGTGTTTCTTTATTTCTTTCTATATATATATATATATATATATATATATATATATATATATATATATATATATTTTAAAGAAATAAGCAAAACAAAAAAGTATAAACATTAGAAAAACACAGACCAATTTCTTATTT
This sequence comes from Dendropsophus ebraccatus, assembly GCF_027789765.1. Taxonomy (NCBI): domain Eukaryota; kingdom Metazoa; phylum Chordata; class Amphibia; order Anura; family Hylidae; genus Dendropsophus; species Dendropsophus ebraccatus. Next base: position 52,371,497 of record NC_091462.1, read on the forward strand.
CAGGGTTACATGTTATCAGTTGCAGACCATTGTTAGTGGTATTCGCATATTTATGTCTTTATGGTGTTTTTAATAATAAAATAATTTTTTCATACTAATGTGAGTGGTTCAGCTTTTTTCTTTTTGGTGGTGCAGCCTTTTGCTAGAACCCAAATCTTAGGCTACTAACGCTTCAGTCTGCTTACATACATCCATGCTTAGAGGATCTCAGGCTAGTATAATTTTGGTGTATATAGCTAAGCACATGAAGTAGGATCAAAAGGGGGTAGAGACCAGTACTACAAAGCGTAGCATATCTTAAAACAGATCTATAATTGATCCATGTTAAAATACAAAGTGCAGTGCAAGTAGACCAACGTGTTTCAAGCAGGTGTGCTTAATCATGGTCTCAACTGCCACTAAAACAAAGGAAATGTACCATGCCTATCAAGAAACTTTACAATACAGAAAGAAGGAACACTCTAAGGGCCTGTTCACACTAAGGAATCGGCGCTGAAATTCCGCTCAGAGGCCCACCCGCGGACACCGCGCCGAATCTCGTCTGCTATCTCTGCTCGAGGAGTGCTGGAAGAGCAACGAGACTTAGTGCCAGCAAAGTCTAAAATCCCTCTATATCATAGCACTATTTAAAGGGGTTATCCAGCACTACAAAAACATGGCCACTTTTCCCCCTCTTTGCCTCCAGGTCAGGTGCGGTTTGCTATTAAAGAGGTAATAAAAAATTATTCACAGAATAATACACATTACAAAGTTATACAACTTTGTAATGTATGTTATGTCTGTGAATCGCCACCTTCCCGTGGCCGCGTCATCAGCCGCGATTGGCTGAGCATAACTGTGCTCAGCCAATCGCGGCTGAGCACAGTTATGACGCGGCGGAGGGGGGACGGCGGCAAGGATTCGTCCGTCCGAAGATGACGTTTGGCACAAAATGGCAGACGGCCCTTGACACAGATCAGGTAATGTATAATGCACCACACACTTCCGGGTACACGGGTGGGGGTGATGGGACACGGGAAGGGGGCGATTCACAGACATAACATACATTACAAAGTTGTATAACTTTGTAATTTGTGTTATTCTGTGAATAATTTTTTAGCGCCGCACTGAGTTGAAGACCCCACCCAATCTGAAGACAAGAGAGGGGGGAAAGTGTCCATATTTTTGTAGCGCTGGATAACCCCTTTAAGACCTGGTTATCACCATGTTATAATATATACTAACTCTATGGTGGTCTTTAACACTATAAAGCTTATGCTGGGAAAAGAAAGAAATGTAAATACAAGGTGCTATATGGATGAGCGCTATGACGCTGCATATTATGAATACAGGCTTGTGTAAATTAACTGCAGCCTATGAATACATTACGGGCATCTTCTTTACCAAGAGCCTGTGTGATATTTGCGTACACAAACAGCCTTCACATTTATATATAGCCTTTAAATATTTTCTTTTTAATAAAATATTTATGAACTGCACATTTTGCATTGAGAGATGAATAAAAAATGAGATATGTATCAGTCTGGGAGTCCAGAACATCTGCCAGCTTGCTTTCTTTTTTCCCTTCAAGGGTTTTTGCAGTGAGGGCAATTTGTGATGAGATAAGGCAGTAAACAAGGGTGAAGGAAGGCCACTTCAGCAGCTCCGTAATCAGCCTGTCTCAGGTGAGCGTTTGAGCACAGCAACGAGACAAAATCATTTACTGTGCAGGGCGTGCAGCGCCATTCTGGAGCCTAACCCCCCCCCCACCACCACCATGTGCAATATTATAGCTAAATACCACTGGTATGTAACAATAATTACAATACCCAATCATCGGTATCTTTTTCTATATTATTTATCTACTTTAACTCTTATAAATATTTAGAGTCAGGGCCAATTCTAACTTCACTGCAGCATAAGGCCAAAACTGAAAGAGTGCCCCCCCCCCACACTAGAAAAAAAACATAAGAAAATAAGCAAATTTCAAGTGTGCAGCATTTGATTATCGGTGGCTGCAGCCCTAAGGCGGCCTGGAAAACATGGATGTAGCTATAGGCTATAGTCTACTGCAATATTCAGGCCAAGAAGAAAAGAAAAAGAAAAGTTTACATCTGGGAAGCAGACCAAATATAACTAGTAGCCTATGGTTAGGCATTCCACAGTATACCAGTTTTTTGGTATCCTAATTCTAATGTAGACCCTAAGCACCATGTAAAACACTCAGGACAAACTGGAGGGCACCTGACTGACTATGGAGGGTGCACACTGCATGTGGCACCTCCATAGGTAATACAGTGTTATGAAGCCAGGATGTTTTCTTCTAAGGGAGGTCCGGGGATATATATACTGTGGTGTTTTTTTGCCCCCTCCCCTCAGTCCTAGAACAGGTTGCAGTCGGTTTTCCCTCCCCACTCCCCTTTGTTGGTTTCTGAAGTCACAGCAGGCGGAGATTGCTCTTGTTAAGAGGTTTGGGGTAGCAAGGTGGACTTGCGTGGTTTGAGTCGATGGCGGCATACTGCTTGGTCTTTGTTGGCACTTAATGCCGGTTTTTGTATTAACGTTCAAGTTAAATAAATTGCTATGGCCCACCACTGCCCAGCACAAAAGTTGTTGGTTGTACTGTCCATTATTCCTGGCGGGTTATGGGAGAGTTGGTATGGAGCATATATGCAGTCATGAATGCCCTGCTAGTAATCTGGATAGCATCACAATGCTGCCTACTGACCGGTCCTACAAAATGATATTGTCTTTTTTAAAGGGACTGTACCATCAGGCCTGGGCTGAAGCACTGGAGGCGGGCCGACCCACCCCCAGTGGGCGGAAACCTCTGCCCCCCTATGACACTGCTCCATTAGAATCAATGGAGCTGTATCATAGAGGAACGGGGGTTTCCTCCCATTGGGGTTGGGTCAGCCCGCCTCCAGTGCTTCAGCCCAGGCCTGATGGTACAGTCCCTTTAAAATGATGACCTGGTTTTGTCCCGAAAGCCAAAAATGCAATTTGGGGCTTCTTTATACTAATACATGTCACATTCTCTACCTTGCTTTGTCCACAGAGAATAAACTAACATCTTCTAAAGAAATCATTTCGATTATTCTCGGGTTAGCATTAGAAATCTTATCTTGAATCTGTATGGTCGGACTAAATGGAAGAAGGTTATTCAGTGCACAGAGGTAGAAGAATACATGAATATTAACCAACATGTTATAAAATGCATATTGTGTATACCTGCACAAAGAAACAGTATGAAGAATGGGTGATTATGAGCTATCTGTGCTGTTGCTGTAAGCTGTGTGTCATGCATTTGGCTTGTTTTCTTTGGATGCGTTCCTGAATTTCTCCCCAGCATTTGGGATGGGAAGCTTTCTCCCGGCTTACCCCAGGCTACATATCTGGCACTATACACAGTATGGAAGTCAGCTTACCTTTCTCACAGACTCCTCTCTGGATGGATTAGCAGAAGCAGTTCTCATCTGTTTTAATATGAAGAGGAGATTATAAATATTGAATCATATGATTTCATCAGGATCCTAACGTGTATTTGGTAAGAGACGACCCATACAGAATGCAGATTGTGATGCTTGGTAGTAAACAATGCTCCACTATTATCCACCATCGCATGAACATGCCTGAAGCATGAGACATCGGCTGGTCCAGCGTGCTCTGGGCAGACTAGGAAGACTGGATTACCTTATTTTTATTTTTTTCAATAATATTAGCACTCCTATTTATTCTCATAGCGCGAGTGACAAGTATACAGCAGGATTCTAAAGCTGCCATCCATCAGATTTCACTACAGGAAGAAGCCACCATGCTATTTATTTGTGGGTCTCAAGCAGCTCCTGAACTGTAGGTTGTCCATATCTAGTGCATCGAGTACAAAAACATGCACAGGGAAAACTAGTGGGTTTTTTTTTAAACTCCTTTATATTAAAGCGTGCCGTTCATTCATTCAAAAAACAAATAAAAATTTTGGATACGTCACAGAGACAGCAAAGGTTGTGATTGGTCAGGGTCTGAGTATTCAGATCGTGACTGATCAAGAAAATGAGCTGGGAGAAGTACGTAGTTGGCGCATTCATTCACGGTTCTGTCACATGACCTGGACAGACTCCCAATGCAAGCCTATGGGGCAGTCCATTAATGCAGTAGAGAGGAGTGCAGCAGTGCAGTCGTCTCCTTTCTCATCCCACTGATTGGTCATGGTCTAGACACTCAAGACACCAGCCGATAAAAACTGAATGGCCAAGTGGCCAGTACATCAGCCGGGTTGTGACGTGTCAGTGCCAGAGATCCAGGAGCCCAGCAGGGATCCCGAGGCTGGCCCCACCACTCAACCCAGGCACAGGGAGAGGTAAGTTCATACTCCTGATCAAAATCCCCCCTGCCCCTGCCGGCTGTCAGACTTTAAAAACAGCCAGACTTCTCACTTAATAATAAGAAAACACTGTTGATACATACAGAACCTCCACAGTCTTAACAACCTAAAAAGTGAACTTATTTATACTGTATGGTGGATAAAAATAAATAAAAATACACAAAAATATATTGATAGGCCAGTCAAAAAGGAGATAAACAGAACGTATCGCCTAGATTTTCTATTACTGATTAGAGCCAGTAAAATGGAAAATTAAAAAAAAAAAATCCCCAACACTTCTTAAAAAATATGTTGACGCATTCCCTTCAAAGTCACCTTTAACTCAACCTAGAGCAGTTGAAATGTATGACAAATCTCCATCCATGTGCTTTCTGTATTCCTTAGCATTAGAGATGAGAGCAACTCGAGCATGCTGGGGTTCGTTCAATGCAACATGCGAAAACATGGTGCTTTTTCAGCATCTACTGTTACTAGTGCTGGCTGGATGTGGTGCTGGGGCGTGATTCTATAAAGACCAGGATTACTAATAATAAATAGGCAGTTTATAGTAATTTTAGAAAATGACACTTAATACCAGATAACAACTAGCTGCAGTTAGTGTGTTGGCATAATCCATATGCCTATAGGTAACAAATGCCAATTTTCAGCTGTTCTAGCTCAGTTCAGACCGGAGTGTCTAACCCTGCAGGAGTTAATGTTTCACATTTTGCCATCAGATACATGGAGTGTGAAGAACACACTGCTTCTAGCTAAGAGATGTGATTAAAAAACCCTCGAAAAATTCTTCCATGTTATCTAATTGGAAATGTATGAAAATGAAGCTTTGTGAGAAGGTGACACAGGCACTTGACACACTCCTGAGCTAATACTGACAGAACTGGTTAACACTATTTGCTGGCAAGTTTTCTGTGCAACCTACATTTTACACTAAAAGGAAAAAGCAAAATGAACAAGAAGTTGATTCGTCAAACGCAAGTGAGCAGACCGGGCTTCCCTAACATGGTGCTGCCTAGCGGAGGAAAGGAGTTGGTCAGGAGACACCAGCGATAAAATAGTAATTCCAAAATCCGACCAGGGCAGCTAATATACCCAAATCCTGCTATCTGGGTGATCTTTATAGCATGATATGTGGGGCATACAAGTGATAACAACTGCTATAAATCACTAGGCTAGGAGCTGCAGTCAACCCGCGCCTCTGTTTCTGTGATTCATCAATACTATGCATGTCTAAGGGTAAGTTCACACTATGAAATACGCAACAGACTGAAAATAAGGCCATGGCTCTTAGGGCCAGTTCAAACTGAGTAAAAGAGGCGGAATTCTGCAACGGAACTCTCCGCCGCGGAATCCCAGCAGCCTCTGTGTTATACAGGCTGTCTATGGGAGGGCTCGCACACCGCTCTCTCCACTCAAAGAATTGACAGGTCAATTCTTTGAGTGGAGGCATGCGAGCCCTCCCATAGATAGCCTGTATGAAACTGAGGCTGCTGGGATTGCGCGGTGGAGAGTTCCGTTGCGGAATTCCACCTCTTTTACTCAGTGAGAACTGGCCCTTAAAGTGTCACTGTTGTGAATTTTTTTTTTGTAGACATCAATAGTACAGGCGATTTTAAGAAACTTTGTAATTGGGTTTATTAGCGGAAAAATAAATTTTTATCATGAAAAAGCAGTTTAAAGCTCTTCCCCCTGTCTTCATTGTTCTCCTATGAAATAAAGCACCAAAACAGGACAACAAAGAGTTAATCTACAAATACATCACCCTTTATCTCCTCTGACAGTCTGCACTGACCTCTGAATACAGCGTTCACCCAGCTCCATGCCTGTAATCCTTTGTTCTCGGCTTTCTGCTGCCGTCTAACTCCCTCCTTCCTCCTCCCCCCTCCCCTCTCCCTAGAACAGACTGGGTACGTCTGATGCAACAAGTCACAATTTCCAGATTTTTTGCAGTGAATGGAAAAGAGGAGGGAGGGGGGGGGGGGCTGGGAAAAGGCTTTTTGAAGGCAGATAATAGCATATTTGGCTAATAAACCCATATACAAAGTTTCTTAAAATTGCCTGGACTATTGATTTCTGCAAAAAAATAAAATAAAAAAAATAAGACAGTGACTCTTTAATGTTATAGTAAGATTTAGTAAATAACAGACAATCTGGTAAGAGTATGGTGATAAGTACAGTATAACCCTGAATGTATAGGACCACCACTTACCTGTACTAAAGATGCTGTCCTCCCCTTCTTCAGATCCGCCACTGCCTGCCGCCCTGACCGCCCTACATTGCTTGAATTGCATTTGTAACAAATCCACTGAATCTGACCACCTGCTTCCACTTTGCAGTCCTTTCCAAAAAGACATAGAGAGTGGTACAAATGTCCGCAGCTACGGGGAGTAAGTAATGTAGAACAAACAATATTATTACATTGTACAGAACATTATCCCAGATGAGTAATATAGAATATATACACATTCATACCATGTAAAAATGTAGGTTATTCAGATCTACAGGAGAGGAACTAAATATCAATGATTACAATGACTGAGCCGAGAGCTGCAAACCAGATATGAGCCACAGACAACCCAGATTGTTACGGGGAAATGGTTTCTGATAGATATTACATGAGAAAAATCATAATGACAAGGCTCAAGGCAGCAGACAAGGAGACATCCAGAAATCATCAGCTGCTGGCGAAAAGCTCACACCCAGAGTTACAGCTGCCAACTAGGGAATACCCTGCCTTCTCATGTGCAAGGGACACGATTATTCTCTACACAATGCTGCAGGTGGAGAGCCCAAATCTCTACTTTGGAGCAGGACAGACAATTCTGTTAGATATTCTTCAAATACATATTCCCTGCTGCACATGTGGTTCTAACACAATCCAATCAGTGATGGCACGGCCAGACTTTGGATAGACCATACACTATCGACAAGGGGAAGGCTTAGTTGTTAGTTTCAAGGAGGGGCCAACAGTACAAAGCACAACACAGAATTTTAGGAAAAAGTGTGGGTACTGTAATTTTACGTAAAGTATTTACTAAAAATGACCAGCCGGGAGAGATGTGGGTTCCTCTATGAAGAGGGATTCAAATGGTTATCATTATATGTATAGCATTATCTTATAGGATCCTGTTTAGCATTTAAAGCTAATGATTTCTGCAAAGAAGGAGAACATTGTAATAGATTATGGAGAAGGCAGCAGAGCTGTGACTAACAAGCACAGGTTATCATTGAGATGTACTGTACCCTACAGTGCAGGCCGAGATGCTGCATCCTGGTCATGGCACTGCCCTTTGTTACAAACTAAACTTGGCTTTTATTATTGGGAAAAGAGCACATACATCAAAGTGTTTCAGGGTTGTAATGACCCCTTCCAGGTAAAAGGTAGTATATACACAATGACCAACCGAAAACATAAAAATACTGTCAGGATGAGGCACAGAAAAGGAGATGTAACATGGAGGCTACCTCTTTTCTGTACTAAAGACAGTATAAAGGGGTACAGACTTACAAATGAAGGGGTCTTTACAGGCTTAAAATGCGTTGTTTTATATGTTTAACAATAATTCCTTAGAACCATTGGATACGACAATCTAGCAGGTTGGATCAACAGAACCAGCCTCGTACTTTTAAGCACTTCAGTGTCCACTATGACTTGTATGTTCTCTGTGCTTATATATCGACTGCACTGAGGGTCACACATATAGGCACTCTCCCTTTCTTCTTCTTTAGTGTATTTAGTTTAAACATATCTTCGTGGATGGTTAAAATAACAGCAGAACAGAATTGCCCTGGGATTGTCAGCAGAACACAAGTTCCCTGGGATTGTCAGCAGAACACAAGTGCCCTAGGATTGTCAGCAGAAGACAAGTGCCCTGGGATTGTCAGCAGAACAGAATTGCCCTGGGATTGTCAGCAGAAGACAAGTGCCCTGGGATTGTCAGCAGAACAGAATTGCCCTGGGATTGTCAGCAGAACACAAGTGCCCTGGGATTGTCAGCAGAACACAAGTGCCCTGGGATTGTCAGCAGAACACAAGTTCCCTGGGATTGTCAGCAGAACACAAGTGCCCTGGGATTATCAGCAGAACAGAATTGCCCTGGGATTGTCAGCAGAACACAAGTGCCCTGGGATTGTCAGCAGAACACAAGTGCCCTGGCATTGTCAGCAGAACACAAGTGCCCTGGCATTGTCAGCAGAACACAAGTGCCCTGGGATTGTCAGCAGAACAAAAGTGCCCCGGGATTGTCAGCAGAACAAAAGTGCCCTGGGATTGTCAGCAGAACACAAGTTCCCTGGGATTGTCAGCAGAACACAAGTGCCCTGGGAGAGTCAGCAGAACACAAGTTCTGTGGGATTGTCAGCAGAACACAAGTGCCCTGGGATTGTCAGCAGAACAGAATTGCCCTGGGATTGTCAGCAGAACACAAGTGCCCTGGGATTGTCAGCAGAACACAAGTGCCTTGGGATTGTCAGCAGAACACAAGTTCCCTGGGATTGTCAGCAGAACACAAGTGCCCTAGGATTGTCAGCAGAAGACAAGTGCCCTAGGATTGTCAGCAGAAGACAAGTGCCCTGGGATTATCAGCAGAACAGAATTGCCCTGGGATTGTCAGCAGAACACAAGTGCCCTGGGATTGTCAGAAGAACACAAGTGCCCTGGGATTGTCAGCAGAACACAAGTGCCCTGGCATTGTCAGCAGAACACAAGTGCCCTGGGATTGTCAGCAGAACACAAGTGCCCTGGGATTGTCAGCAGAACACAAGTGCCCTGGGATTGTCAGCAGAACACAAGTTCCCTGGGATTGTCAGCAGAACACAAGTGCCCTGGGAGAGTCAGCAGAACACAAGTGCCCTGGGAGAGTCAGCAGAACACAAGTGCCCTGGGAGAGTCAGCAGAACACAAGTTCTGTGGGATTGTCAGCAGAACACAAGTGCCCTGGGATTGTCAGCAGAACACAAGTGCCCTGGGATTGTCAGCAGAACACAAGTGCCCTGGGATTGTCAGCAGAACACAAGTGCCCTGGGATTGTGGGTCATGTTCCTTGGTAGTGTCCTGGGCTCTCTACAACCCCTTCCATCTGAATAACACTTTTCCTGACTGGAACCTAAAGCTGACACTATAAAGTAAGGGATTGTTCATATGATACTCACAATCATAGTGTAAGAGGGAATAAAATTTATGCATACCATGCACTGAGGTACCGTTAAATTACTTGACACCCCCCGCCCGCACACACACAACAGTCAGTAGTGTGGAGAGGTCAAAACTGGTGATCAGCCAATACTCAGGCCTCTGTTGAATGTACCAACTAAAACCACAGAGATCCAGTGTACTGTAAAGTAAACTTGTTTCAGTACAGTCGCACAGACTCAAGAGTTACATCCAAAATATGGACAGGTACAGATGGGAGCATCTATGTGAGACTTTTTTTTTTTTTTTTTTTTTTTATCATTATCACAAAAACATCTCCACAAATGCTGACAGTAAACACTGACCTAGGAATACTATGTACAAAGTTAATATCTTAAGCAGCCATTCATTTATTAAACTACTATAGTTAATATTATGATATACTTTTTGTTCTATAGTCTGCAGCTACCAGGAAGAGACATTTTCTACAATTACACGAATAGGGACAATTCACATGTTTTCTTAACCAAATTACACCAGATGACATTCATTGCACAAACAGAACGGCATCTTGGCAAGTAAAATAAAGCACACGCTGCACAAGCCTGCAAGTCTTAATAGCCATTAATATATTTTACATTGATCTTCTCTCAGCAAACCTCTGAAATAACATCAGCTCCCTGGCACATAACATTAGGAGAATGGTCTTGTGTGCGACTTAATGAAATCTGTGACAGGACACAATCTTGCCTTTATATCATTTACCAGTCCTTGCATTTAACCTGAAAAGTATGCTGGGGACTGTAATTGTGCAAATCCCGGAGGGGGGCCAATGACCTCTTATTGGTCAGATACATTAGCTAATAACAAATATATAGTATAGGTAAAAACTAAAACAAATGTACTGAAAATACAACTGTATGGATAAAATAGTTTACATAAAAAAACCTAGGTCTTGTGTCAAAGATTTCTATACTGGCTTTATACACAAAATACAAATGACTGAAAGATACGCACCAGATCCTGTAGTGTTGAGGACAGACAAATTCTGTACAGTAGGTACTTTGCTGAGAGGGTATGTGCTGTTTTGCAATAATTAACAGGTGCATAAAAGACCCCAGAAACCAAAAGCAACATCTAGGACTGGATAAACCTTTAGGCAAATACTGGCATCTGGCATTGTGTGAGCCCTACCAACCGCAGTCATCAATGCTGCACACTGTGCCCAGTTTAGCTACAGCCTGCATCCAAACAACAGGGACATCTGTTTGCCTGATGTCACCTTCACCATTTTTTTCATTCTGCTATACCTGGAATATTTCCTTAGAACCCAAGTACTAAGTGCCCTCAAACTTCTTGCTCTTGGGCAAGATGCCATGCACTTTAGTCAAATAATCATGATTTTGTTAAATTTCTGATGGTCACTTGCTTTCTAAAATGTTTATCAGGCCCTGGCAAACTCCCCTTAAAGCGGCACTATCAGCAGGTTCTGTCCAATGAACCTGCTGATATGCTGCAGAAGTTTGATACCTGATGACTGCATCGATGTCAATGATTCCTCTCTTCTCCCACACATTCTTTAGTTATTCGCTAATTGTGCCTTTGCTAATCGGGGCTTAGGAGCATTTGGGGAGTCACCCGATGGCTCGGAGCACCAGCTTGGCCCGCCCAGTCCGCCCCCTTCTGTGCCGCTCCCTATGCATCTATGAATATGCATAGTGGGTGGCATATAAGCTCACTGTGCAGCACGGGAGGGGACAGGCTGGGCAGCACGGAAGGGGGCCAAGCTGGTGCTCCATGCCATCAGGTGACTGAACTAAATGCTCAGTGACTGGCACCGGCTCGGCCCGCCACGTTTGCCCCATTCCATGCTGCCTAGTGGGTGGCTTGGAGCGACCCCCTTCCGTGCTGCCTAGCCCGTCCCCTTCCGTGCCGCTCCCTAGGCGGCATGGGAGGGGACAGGCTTGGCAGGATGGAACGGGGCAGACTGGGTGGGCCGAGCTGGTGCTGGTTAACGAGCATTTAAGGTGTCACCCGGCGGCCCGGAGCACCAGCTCGGCCCACCCAGTCCGCCCCCTTCCGTGCTAAATAGTGAGCGGCACGGGAGGGGGTGGACCAAGCTGGTGCCCCAGGCCGTCTAGTGACGGCCCAAATGCTCCTAAGCCCCTGATTAGCAAAGGGGCACTTAGCAAATAACTAAAGAATGTGGGGGAGAAGAGAGGAATCATTAACATCGAAGCAGTCATCAGGTAAAGAACTTCTGCGGCATATCAGCAGGTTCATTGGGCAGAACCTGCTGATAGTGCCGCTTTAACACTTAGACCTCTATGGGTCTACGGAACTGACCATACACCATAAAGATCTATGATAAAGTCTGCTCAGCTGAGTGGCAGAACGTCCAAAGGTTCCATCCGAATACAGACAGTTAAACATAGGTAAAGCTAAGGCTGTTTTTATCATTATAGGCTAGGATTTGATTTCCTGCTCTACTGCCGAACTACAAGACTTATCTGGGAAGGCAATTATGCTGAAAAATAAAGTATGTGATGATATCTGTTGCATACATGAATCCATAATTTACCATAAATTGGTTACGGTAAGAAAAAGCAGACATGAGCACTACACTGCTGTGTGGTCAGGTGAACACACACTCCTTTCAGTAGAGACTACAATTAGGCTTAGCAACCAGGAAGGTCTTAGAGGTCTAAAAATATTATCTTGTTGCAGTACAGTAAGTCTGTGTCAAAAATTTTGATTGGTTGTGGTCACTGCTAAGACCCCCACTGATCAGGAGAACAAGGGAGGAGAAGCATACAGTATGCAGTAGAAGCTTCACTTCCTCGCTGTCAATCATCTTCATCCCGTGACCCCATAGACTTATAATGAAGCTTCAGGATGCAATGCACTTTTTCCTGACTTGGGGATATGAACAGTGAGACATGTCCCTTTGACATGCCAAAAGTTTTTCTAAATGACAATGCCTATTTGAAGTGTCACTGTTGTTATAACTTTAAATATCTAAATCAGCAAGGGAAGTGATATTAAGCAAGTTTGCAATTTACATTTAATTATTTTTTTGTTATCATGCTTTATGTGAAATCTGTTTTTATTGATTACCACACACAAACAGAGTATGTTGAACATAACAGTTGCATAATGTCAAAGCGACCTGCAAGTCGTATGGTGCCAAACATTTTAGATGAAATATTTAAAAGGAAATGTGAACACGTGCTTTACTTCTTGTACATTGATTCTAAACCAACAGCAGTCTGATTCATAAACCAATATTAAAGTGGTATATGAGCATAAAAGAGGAAGAAGAGCAGAAGGAAGAAAAGAAAAATGAAAAAGATGAGGGCAAAGAAGAAGGGGGTTGCAAGTAACATTGTAGGGAGGATGGGGGTGCAGCAACCTCCCCAGCATGAAAGCAGCAACCCAGAGGTCCCAAGTCGCAAGAGTCCTGAAACTAACAGGTAAATGATATAATTTCCTCAGAATCCATGTACACCCGCCAGGGGAACCAAAGTTTATAGAGATTTCAGAATGGTCCTGTGCCTTAGTGACAATTTCTTCCATTCTGCCAAGTTCTCTGATTTCTCCTATGCATGGGTATAGTGGGTGTTTTCCAATAACATAGGATAACCATGCGATCAGCCGTCAGGAAATGTTGTAGAATCCCCTTCTTAACAGCGGAGAGCAATCCAGCAACTTTTGACAACAGAGCCAGTTGGGGTGAATTGACAGCAGTCTCTCCAGAATATGCATTATATATTGCTATCATCTTATTCCAGAATTCACAAATTCCAGGGCAAGTCCACCTCATATGTAACATGTCACCTGACCCCGTTATGCAACGCCAACAGCGATCCAAAGCCTCAGGGAAGATTTTATGCAGGGTCACCAGGCAGTAGTACCACCTAGAAACGATCTTATTTTTCTCCTTTGCTTTTGAAGCTATGAAAATACCATGAGAATGTTTGCAAATCTTCTGGAGAGACAGCTGGTCAAATAAAGTGATCCCTCTTGTTATCATGCTTTAAAACAAAGCTATACTTACTTGTATCCAGGTCCAGTCTCCTAAAGGCAGCCCTCCTTATCTTTAGGAACACCCTAAGGCAGGATTTCTATTTATCGATCGTCTAAACAGTGCACCTGCGTCGATATAGCACATGTGCACTGTTTGATAAAGGTGGGCGGGGAGGAAGAAAGAAGAGACGATGCAGACCTGGGGCACAGGCACTCTAGGCCACACCAGTATGACACAGCGCTACAGATTAAAAGATCATTTTTGCTCTAACCAAGGCACCAGGCACATTTCAAAAGACATGACAGGTAAGGACTTGCTTTCATCAAATGGATGGTATTAGTGGTTTGGTGGGGTGGGTTGGAGGATACAGAGTCACTTTAAGGCTTCTCCTTCTCATGAACCATTCCCTTCTGTAAACATGCAGCAATTGCTTAGAAATAGTCTTTTTCTAAATCATTCGGCTGTAATAGAAAACAGCTCTCCATGTTCTGACCTGCTGGGGAGCCTGTGATAGACTTGGGTTTATACAGCAGGCTATCTAGGAAGGTAGAATTGCAGGTGGGCAGTGCCTGATCTACTAATGCGCCCAAACTAGGTGGAAGGTCTCAGGCTAGCTCACAATCCCTGTAGGCACTGTACCTAAACTGTAGTCACATATCACAGCTCTCTTCTAATGAAGCAGTGCTAAAAAGCTGGTAAAAACAATTCCACCAATACAATACATAGTTATACTTTATTATAATAATACATTTATAATCTGTAAAGATCTCCTAATATACAAAATGGTGAATGGAGATAGAGTTCACATGATCTGTCTTTTATGTTGCCAGGCAAACTGTAACACCTCATCTGTAAGCCTGCCCACCAATGACATCACATAGTAACTAGCTGGCCAAGGGTGGGGAAACAACAGCCTCTCCTGAGTAGTATAGAAGTAAGGAGACACTGTTGTTTCATCTCTCTCTCTCTTTCTGTAATCTATGTAGATCAGTAGGTAGACAGAAAGATAGATACTGTGTTTGCTGTGCGAAGCAGAAGCAGATCGTGCCAGTGGTGGGCAGATACTACAGGACAGGGACGGTACCTGGCAGTTGGTTCTGAGGTGCAATGCATGCTGGAAGATGTCGTTTCCCAGCCAGAAGCCATGAAGTAAAACTGGGATAACTTGTAAAAGTTTGAATCTGCCGCTAACTTAGACAAGTGGAAAAGGCAACAAAAATAAGGCGGTTGTGGGCACAGCTGATACGTAGTTGAGGTGCAAACAACAAGCCAAACAATTGAGAATCTACACAAAAAAGCGACTATGCCACAAAAAGTAACTCTATAATTTCCCCCAGCGACATAGAATTCGCTTACCGTATTGCTTCTCTGCTCCCCGTCCGTCTCTGTCGCCTCTCTGCTCCCCCTTCCGCTCAATTCCCCGGCTACGCGCCTCCTACTCCCCTCGGCCTGTCCGCTCCCCGTCCGCCCCCGCCGCCATACGCCTGATGGGAGATGTGCCAATCTGCTCCCCGTCTGCCCTGCACTGCAACATGCCCCCTGCTTCCCCAGCCTGTCCGCTTTGCTCCCCGTCCGCCCAAACGCCGTATGCCTGCGGGGAGGTGTGCCATTCTGCTCCCTGTTCGCCTTGCGGCCATATGCCTGCCGGGGAGGCATGCTGCACTGCTCCCCCGCTGCCATATGCCTGCTGGGGAGGTGTGCCGCTCTGCTCCCCGCGTCCGCCGCCATATGCCTGCCGGGAGTTCCCATCCGCCCTTCCCTGCCATATACCTGCCAGGGAGGTGTGCCGCTTTGCTCCCACGTCCACCTCCGTCCCCAAACATAGCGGTGACTCCTTGATCGTTCATTCAGTCATTCACCTGAAAGGTGTCAGTGATTTGATCAAATTCCTAGGGAAACAATGGAACGGCGTGTTCATTCTATCATTTCCCGGGATTTGATCAAATCTATTTCACTGCAATATATATATATATATATATATATATATATATATATAATGTGACCAGAATCAGGCCATGTTCATACTATGTATGAGACCGGCCGTTCCGTGACTGCAGTACCGGCAGGATAATCTTTTGGGCCGCAAAGTTCTGATCATCAGAACTCCCCACAGCACACAATAGGCCGCTCGCTCCACTGTGTGCACTGACTGAATAGTGGCCACAGAAAACTAACAAGTCAGTTGTTTGCGGCGCCGCTAGGGATCCCATAGACAGCAATGTAACATATTTTTTCGTAATAATCATGGCTGCTGTTGCATTGTGCAACATTGGCCTTAGAGTTACGAAAAAATACGCAGTGTGAACATAGCCTCACACTGTATATTCACTGACTCCTGATAAAGTTATGGGGACATAACAGAACACGTGGGGTTTCAGTGCCATTACACAAAGTATGGTCTGCTCAGTATATTTTGTACACATTTATTCTGAGTTGGTTCCTGTTCGATTGTTCTTTTTTTATTTGAGAAGCAGCTCTCTTGACTTATGTAATTGTGCCATCTGACTTGGTGTAAGAGTGTGGTCACAGTAATTGGGGGGGGGGGGGGGGGGTGATATTACTGCCTGAATTAGGAAGTATGCTATATAAATTAATCAACTATAATGGATTTGGATTGTACATGAAAATTGGTACATGGCGCTAACACTTTCGGGAAACTCTCCTTTTGTATCTAAGCTTTCTTTATATATATTCTGCTTGTAACAGAAGGAAAGACCAGACATCTGACCTATGGATTTGTCCTGACAGATTTTCAAACTGAACTCTAGAAACTCCCAACAAGTACACTGCAGACACACAGCCCAAGCTTACAATCTATTTCTATAGCCAAGGGCACAGGTAGATAAGGTCACTACAAAAAAGTTACAAGGACAAGTGATGTTATTAAAAGCAGTGACATTTCCTCCAAGCTGCTCTTTCTGCTTCATATGGTATTAAGATGCTTTTGGGACTTATTCTTTAGAACGGATCTGAGTCACAACACTAAAAGCATATAATAAAAAAAACTGCCAAACCACCATACCAAAAAATCATAAATTACTTAATTTTATAACAGCAAAAGTTTGAATTCCCCAATAATAAGCTCTCTCTAGGAAGCCCACACAAATATATGTCTTTAGTGTACCACAAGTGAAGGAAGAATCAGAGCATGTGCATGGGTTCCTATATGATAATACTGAAGAAGCAAATATATTGCATATTGCAATTTCAATTGAAATAACTTAAAATAATAACATTTTAAAGTGGAGTCTACCTGAAAATAATGATATCATCAGAGGATTCCTGTCTCTTCTTGTACTGCTGCAGACAGACACAACAGTAATCCTGCTTTGGTACAAGTGCCTTGGTAATAGAAGCCTTAAGGTTGCGCAGAGACCAGTGCAGGTCTTGGTTTAGCAAGCTTGTGGTGGTCTCCAATAGTGTCTGTGCAAAGTAGAAATAAAAAGTTTAATTCAGAAGTTTTTGCTAAAAGAAAACCTGTAATAGGGCAATAATTGAAAGACTGTGGCAAAAGTCATATATATGGACTGTGGCAAAAGTTACTATATGGACACACAGATGGGGCTTAAATACTAGATCAAAAGTAAAAATACTCCTCAAAAGTAAAAAATTTTGTCCACCTACATTGTGTAATTCTTCTGTAATTCATTGTGAACATGTATGAATAAAATGGATGTTATTATTCTCCTTGTAATGTGGGCATGTGCCTTCATAGTCTGTTACTGTCCAATCAGCTGACAGTGTTCCAGTTGTAACAGAAGAATGGCACAAGGCAAAGTTCCAAGAAAATATATTGCAGAATTGTTGGGGATTTTTTAAGAGCTGGAAAGCAGTCCTTAAAGGGCTTACGCAATGCTGACAGCTTATTTCCTATCCACCAGACACAATACCTCATTGGTCAGTTCCCTACCAATTAGGAGAATAGGGGTCTTATGTTCCACGGTTTTAACTGGGCAGCAGTAAAGAATGTGCACTACTGCTCTTTTTTAACTATCCGGGACCCCCGTTGTCATGATCTGTTGGGTTCTCATCAGTTGCAGCCCCACCAGACACTTATTATTGGTAATAGGTAGGTATAATAGGTAGGTAGCACAGAACTCCAGCTTTACCTGTTCATAGTTAAATGTATCCAGCATTCCTAACACCAAGCCTTGTATTTCACCCAACTTCCCTTTCCCGTACACAGGATCCTAAAATCAGAAACAAGTAATAAAGGATCTGCATTCATAACACTTGTATGCTTATACATTTTTATACACTTGTACACTTTTATAGGGGGTACTGTAGTATTAAAATACAAAGTGCAGAGAAATTCGAAAACCAGAAGATCCTGTATGGCCTTATGATCATGACAGACATATGTTAGGTCTTGTCCGGTTGTATAAGGCAACTATTAAGCCACAGTTAATATCTGCATGGTGGAGCACATGTGAAATTTCCCATTGGCAACAAACTGAATCTGCTCTTTTCAGCAATTTCTATGTCAAGACATTACTTTTTTTTCTCTAATCTTGCAGGCCAACCCACCTTTGCCTGTCTTCTTTTTGATAAAAGCAGGTCTGAGACTATGGATACAATTACATAAAGAGTGCAGAACAAAATATGAATTCCCACCTGACTCTACGCCCCCTCACAATGCAACAGGAATCAGTGAATGTTTTCAGTCTACTGCAACAGGGTTCAATGCATTCATTTTTTGACCCATAGTCCACACTAAACAGGATTTTTACTAATTTTTACAAATTAGACACCACCTTTTATGCACTAGATCACAATCATTTCTATATAGTAAAGACATTTTCCAACTTTTTACCAGAGGGCTTAAAGCGAATGTACCACTAGGTGTTTTTTACATGAACAGACTGGCGTGGTGATGGTGGTGCCGTGGTCCATTTTGCTTAAGCACACGTGCCGGCCAGGGACACCAGAAAACACCGGGAGCCGGTATGTGTGATCGGGGGGGCGGGGAGTCAGCCATGGGATAGGGTTAAAGTTTGGCCGGATCCAGGAAGAAGGAGGAGAGGGGAGCGGAGGGGCATGATGGCTGCACTGTGATGAGCGGCTACCCCCTGCGCGGCATCAGCAGCATCAGCCATGTAATAGCGATAACCAAGCTACTACCTCCCATCACCTGCATCCAGAGCGGCAGCGGGCGGTCGGGGGCAGTTCGGCGGGCTTACCATGGAGATCGGTCATGGTACTACTCCCCATTATCTGCTCATACTATGAGCAAATGATGGGGGAGTAGTACAGTGTGTATGTATGGCAGCAGCACCGAGCAGGGAGGGAGGGGGGAGGTAGATGCACCTCTCTCCCTCCCTGCTTGGTGCCCTCCAAATGTACTGACTGATTACATTTATGGAATACTTTTGGGGAGCAAGGACACTAGCTCCCCAAAGTATTCCATAAATGTATTCAGTCAAAAACATACTGTATATTACATTCACATACACATCCATTGTAATTCTAATGGAGTGTCCAGGAGGGGCGCACGATATATATAAAAGTCAATGGTACTCATTACACACTAGAAATTTGTCTAACTTTCCATAAGTAATAACATATTAAAAATAGTATTGGCTGGACTTCTCCTTTAAAAAATGTCTAATTAACCTAAATGTTGCCAATAAACCAGAACCTTCCAAAGACATGACATCATCATATGGACTGTCCCCAACTGTTCAAAAGGCATAGTATGTAAACGTCTGACTTTGAAGAAAGTAATAAAAATGTCTTAAAAAATTCTCTCTCTCATCATTCCAGCATTTGGCAAATATAAATCATTTTAATAATCCTAACTGACCTGAAACGGGAAAGTTTTATTCTGATTTCATGTCAGATGAGAAAATCATATGCATATGTGTCTTTTTATATAGTATATGTTAACTTCGGGTTTCAACTGTATGTCCTCATTTCATTTCCAAAGGTTGCCAGCATATAGGTGGAACATCTTGCAGAATCGTGATGCAGTCCACCCCAGTATATTATTGGATAAGACTGTATTTTCAGTTTAAAGGTTTAAAAGGTTTTCATTTTAAAATTTAAAGGTTTAACATTTTTCGAGTCAGTACTACTTTAAACCAAGAATAAGATGTTAAAGAGCGTAGTAACAAAGTAGCCTAGAAGCTGGAGGCCCCATGTGTGCCACGGGTAATGAGAACAGTCCACCTCCTAGCTGTTATAAAAACTCCAGTGATTTAATATATGGAAACAAAAGCTGCAAAACGCAATGTGACATTAAGGGAAACTCACATCAACGATAAGGCCGGCTAATGAGCTATCTGGCTAGCAGTAAGTCAGGCCTGAGACTTATGCTGTGTAATTGGCGATTTAGGAGTATTTCTGTAAAAAAATCACGGCAGTCAGTGAACTGGCTGGAATATTCACTTCAAAGCCTACGATCCAAAGACAAATAGGAAACAACAGAAAGGCTACACGCCTACACACCAAGAGTCACCACGACGGCAGCTCAATAGGTTGCCAAAATAGAATCTGCAATAAGGGCAAAATCTGCAACAACACTACAAAATCAAAATTAATGTGTGAACATAAACTTGATCTTTTTTCTAACTCATTTTATTGAAGGGTAAATCACCAAAAGGTCAGTGTAAATGAAGAGAGTCAGGCATACGTACAAGGCTCTGAGGATGACATTTAAAGTAATAAACAAAAAAATTTTTTCTCAAGAAAGCTTGCTGAAACTTTCTAATTTCTAATATTCTTCAAAGGGGGATGGCGAAGGGTAACCAATAATTTCTCTGGATATATAAATATATGGATGCCGACTTCCAATGTACTGTAACTCAGCCCCAATATCAGACCCCCAGCGTAATACAGACCCCCAGTATCTGACCCATAGTACGATACAGATACCGGTATCCAACATCCAGTATAATGCAGACCCTAGCATCTGACCCTCAGCAAAATTCAGAGGCCAGTATCAGACCCCCAGTGTAATACAGACCCCAGAACCTGACCACTGGTGTAACACAGACCCCATTATAATCCAGACCCGGTATCAGACCCCTAGAATAGAACAAATCTCAGTATCTAATCCCCAGTATAATGCAGGCCGCCAGGATAATAAAAGTAGAGGATTATACAGCAATCCCCATTATAATGTATACCCCAGTGTCAAACCTCTAGTATAATAAACCCCTCAGTATTTGATCCCCAGTATAATACAGACTCCAGTATCAGATCCTTCAGTGTAATACAGGCTGCACATCAGGCCTGCCAGCTTTCTATGATAGCCACCATTAACTTTTTTAGTAATCTGTGCTACAGTTAGTAGGATTTCATGTGCATCAACTCAATATCCCACGTAACTGGGGATGACATATTATGCCCAAATACACAAGCCTCTGACACCACTTGCACAGTTTATATGGGTTTACCGGGGTTTACTGCAGCTACCCGACATCCAGGGACTACATGATTGCCAGGACAGGAAGCTATATGGGATCACATGACTGCCAGGCCAGGAAGCTATATGGCACCTGCTTTGCAGTATACACATCACTCGTTGAGCACTCTGTATACAGTGGTCAACGAGGCAAGCGTGGTGGTACACTATCCCTGCCCTACCTCTGAAGAGCCTAGGGGTCACAGACAGCCAGCTCGCCATTCTTCCAGATGCATGGTCCCCATGCTGCTGCAAACTCGGCAAGGATGTTTCAGAATGTTTGTGCAGAGTTAAATGCTGACTCCCTGGATTTTTAACGTCAATGGGTGGTCGGAAGAGATGAGCGAATTTACATTACAAGCAAAGCGAATACAGCTGCCTTTGTCTTCATGCCGCTCCCTGCCGCTCCATCCCGGGTGCCTGAAAAAGCTGGATCCAGTTTTGGGAAGCTAGAAGTTTCTAACTTATTGGCAAACTAGATGTTTTGGCTGTTAAAGTAGCAGTGCTTTTTTTTTTATTCTTTCCCCGGCTGCAGGCAGGCCCAAATACTTACCAATGATGATCATTGTTCCACGGCGAGACTTTGTTCTGGTCCTACAGAGCCGCTTGGATCCCACTATGGGTGACATCACAGCTTTTGTGACCCCTCTTGTTTCCACAGGTCTATTGAAGACCGGAGATCAGGGTCTCCAATGCATCTCTATAGGAGCGCTCTTATAGAGATGCATTGGAGAGCCTGATTTCCAACCTCCTGAGCTGCAGGGCCGAAGCTAAAGAGGTCACAAGAGCACCACGCCTCGCCACAGGACACCGATCATCATTGGTAAGTATATGTGCCAGCCTGCAGCCAGTGGAAGAATTAAAAAAGAAAAAAAAACTCAGTCCTGCTAGCCTCTTGTAAAAGATATTTTTTTAGTCCTGTCTTTTAGTGTGTAGTCAATAATACTGACCTGACTTCATTGATGCTAAAGAAAACTGACGTTTCCCAGTGTTCTTCTGGGACGTTTTCTATTTTCCTAGATGAGATGCACATTTTGGCAGGCAAACATCTCCTGGGAAGAGTCACCTTTATTCCAAGACTTTGGAGGCAACCACTGTCCAAAAGCCTTAGAAACTGCCTTATCACAACATTTTCTTATCAATTCATGACCTAATTCAAGTAGCTTATGCCTGGAACCCATCAATGAGGATATTTCTACAATGGAGAGAGGGGCTAGACCAAAAGACTCAATAAATTTTAACTGCAAGTCATTTTCACACAGCATATTCCAATGGTCAGCATCTCCCGATAAACAGGACAACATAAATGACTCCGCAGGTTCATTTGTAAACTATCCTCATAAACACAAAAAAAGCAAATAACAAAATAAAAAAACAACAAAAAAAACAAACAAAAAAAAAACACAAACAAAATAAACAAATAAATTATTTACACAATACATTGGTGGTTATAGTAACCACTGATCTATTCGAAAACAAAGTTGCAATGACCCATATTTAGCTATAAAAGAATACAGAATAAGCAATAGCATAAAAAGTTTGTTTGTAAATAACAAAATGAATTTATTCACCAGGTCTTCCATTTTGGCTCCAACTAGAGGATTTTTTAAGCCCTTTCTAGCTGTCTGCTGCTGCCAGTAGAGGTGAGATGGAGTATTTTGCATACAATTTTATTACAGAGTTTAATGTTTCTCATAAATTTTAAATTTGTATCTATGCAGAAGATTTGGAGCTCTGTATCGGGAAACAAAAGCTCCAGCTGCTATAAAAATATATAGAAAAATTAAACAGCACAGAAATGAGGTATAACACAAGGCCGTACTTCATATCCAATAATGTGCTACATTAAAGCCTGAGGAAGAGTGTCAGTCTGTGCACACATTGTAAAAAAAAAAAAAATAAATTATGTGAACACAGCCTAAATTGAAAAAAATCTTAATTAAATGGACATAAAAGTTTTGAAAAGTGTCCAAGTATTATCTGACCATTCAGCATTCTGTACTCAGACAGTATTGTACATGTATTGTATGTGGTGCTTCATTTCTGAAATATGTATAATGTAAAGTATTTGATATATTACTCCACAATGGACGAGTTTGTTTGATTCCCAATCATGAAGTAAGGATGCAGGTAGCTAGTAAACCAAGGGTAAACTTAGCATCATAGCTCTAACATGTTGCTGAACACTAAGTAACAAGAGGGTTAATGCCTATGAATACCCAACCATGATAATACTACAGAGCTGGCATGAAATATGCATGAAATGGTGGCCCAGATTTCAAAGAGATTCTCTGCAACATCTGCATTCTGCAGGAAAGGGAGCCAAGGACAAGCGGACAGCAGATGAGGCTTTGGTTTCAACTGGCACAGTGTTTAACCCATTAATTGGCATTTAGGGCATTTCAGGGGTTTGGCATTTTATAACATGTTCAGAACTTGACCGACTCCATTTTTTAAAAATCACTCCATGAAAATCACTTTTTTTTTTAACCCAAGAAGCTGCACTAACAGCCCTTGCTATGGGATTTCTGATTTCCAATGTAATCATAGAAAAGGAAACAACATCTTGTGCAATAGAGGTAGTTTATCTGAGACAAGCTTATGGTGAAGAACCCTTATTTTCCCCCTAATTCAGGATAATTAGTGGTTTCAGTCATTGCCTAATGTAGCTAAAACCTTTCGTATAGCTACAAAACCTGAAAAACTCAGCAGAACTGGGGTGCATACCTGCAGGATCCTCTGGAGTATCGATGGAAGGGAGATATATGCGGCCATGCTATTGAGGACTTCCATAGTCAGACTCTTTAATGCTAAAAGGGAAAAATACATGAACAAGCATATGTAACATTTATTGTGGCAAGTTGCAGACATACATGCACACATAGGGAAGAATAAAATGAGTCCAAGCGAAATGTGGGTCTCCATACCTTAGCAATCAGATGTTTTATTCTTAGAAAATAAAAGCAGTTCCCTGACTAGTAGCTCGGGGAATGACTAAGAGCCAGTAAAGCTTGAAACGCATAGGTGGAACTGGATTTCATAATTATGGATGCTAGAGCTGGAGTCTCCAACTCTAGACAGTCCATGAAGTAATTTACAAATCCTCGTAATTTTCTGACAACAGTTAATTAAAGCAAATGCACCATTAGGTACATTGCTTTCGAGCGTAACTGTCATTTCAGGGTCATTTTTCTGAAAATTATAAATATCTATAGTACAAGCGATTTTAAGAAACTCTGTAATAGGTTTTATTTAGCAAAAGAGTTTCCTTCTGTACGGAAAAAGCTGTTTTCCTAGCCCCCCCCCCCCCCCCCCCACTTCAGAAGAAGCAGGATTTCTGTGTCCATTATGCTCTACGGAGAGGGGAGGGGCTGAGAGGAGTGAGTGAGCATGGAGGAGAGAAATATTAGTCCTGCACAGCACAACACCCTGCAATCTTCTCTCAGCAAGTTCCTAGATAAACACTGACCTTCCTGACCCCTGAATCCTGCGTTTTAGGTGCCCAGACAGTCTACAAACAGCTGACCTTCATGTCTCTTCTTCCTGCTCACTTATCTCCCTCTGCCCCTCCCCCCTCCATAGCATATAATGGGCACAGCAGAACCTGTCTTTACTGGCTTCTCTGTAATAAAGACGGATTTGCCTGATAATGCACAGATAAGAAGTCAGGGGGGGGAGGCTGGGAGATTGCATTTTGAGTACAGAAAGAGGCTTTTTTGGCTAATAAATACTACTGATTTCTGCAAACAAAAATGACAGTTACACTTTAAGTTTTTTTTACATGAATGGATAGGTGCCATTTTCTATTTGTAATGTACCATCAAGTTTTTAACATGAATAGATCGGTGCCTGCGAGGGAATACTGGTGCCACAGTCCTTTTTTTTGAACCGCCACTCGTTTCCTGTGCACAGCGCCGGTCTATTCCCGGGCACCGACCAGGCACAAAGCACTGGAGGTGGGCCCATTGGCCCCCATTGTGACAATTAGTCCTCCCAGAGGGGAGGGGGTTTAATCACACTGGGGGCTGGCGGGTGGTACATTCACTTTACAAAACAGAAAAAAAATGGTAGAGATTTATTAACCTACATAGATTCTAATTCTATTACAAACTGTGCAACAAAAATGGAGAGCACGCCATGTACCCAAATAGCCAGATTAATTGTGCATTTTAGATGCATTTTATCTACCACTTTATTGTTGGCTTATGATGCATATATGCCCCAACACAATATTATTGATACCTCTCTTCATTGTTTCTCTACAAAGTAGCCATGAGCACATGATCCCTAATGTGACATTTAAACAAAATTATTTACTATTCTTGTTCTTGCTCCAATGTATCTGCTTCACAGAAAAGTCCTCACACACACTGTGCTGACACTCGAAGTACCAGGAAGGGAGACGCAGGGAAGGTACTTACACTCAGAATAAAGCGGAGATGGAGAGGAACTTAAAAGCTTCTGTGGTGACATCATTGCTTCAAGCAGTGGGAACCACAACGCCTGTATAGGAAAGTGAACATGTCACTGAAGTAAAGGGAAATCACACACAGTGGGGACATAAATAGCCTGTATTAAACTCATGACATTAAATAACAGCAAGAAAATACAGTAAAACATACACAAAACAATAAAACATTACTTCTATTCTGTCCTTTTATCGACACTGTACATGTATTTACCTGTGCATACTGTTCATATCCCCCTCACCTACTTGGTTTTACTAAATTTACTGAGCGTTTGGATTGAGAGAACTGGGGTGACTTCCAGAATATAAAGAATACACCTGTCTAAACGAGGTCTAATACCGAAAAATTAATTTCTACAATTAGAAAAAAATAATATTCATCTAGATGGAAAATCACGCCCGACCCTTTTGTTTCGGGAGAAAAAAGTTGCGGCCAGAGCCGTCTGGCCAAGGCTTACCCCTCCCCATAGAGATAACAGGAATGCTTGGCTGTGTTGTAGGGGGGAGGACAGGAGAGATAATGAACGGTTGGGCGATCATTCGGACGTCAGTTATTGAAGGTGTATGGGGAACCTTAAAGTGATATTGTTGCCTGCTTTCCATATAAGAAATTCTCTGCACCATTCTTAAGTTTATATTCTGGACATTTCATATCTTAAAGTATAAAGGATTTCTTGGTGGTCTCTTCCCTTTAAAAATGCATGCTATTGTTGGTGGACAGTGATGTAGGGGCAGGGCTTAACAGCTGTTGTGCCCCACATTGGCACTGTAGGCCTCGTCCGCTCTGTGGAGTCATCTCCGTCTAGGCCCCACCCCCTCTGCAGCGTCATTACAATGGGCCGACCTTGAGACATAGCCACCGCCCTCTCTGTGACAGCTGGATCAAAGGGGACTGGGGCTAGGCCTCTAGGTTGGCCAATTCCAATGACGCTGTGGAGGGGGGGTTGTCCACCAACAATACCATGCATTTTTAAGGGGAGAAACTACCAAGAAATGTACCAAGAAACCAAATACACCAAGGAAACACCAGCTGTTGTGCCCCACATTGGCACTGTAGGCCTCGTCCGCTCTGTGGAGTCATCTCCGTCTAGGCCCCGCCCCCTCTGCAGCGTCATTACAATGGGCCGACCTTGAGACATAGCCCCCGCCCTCTCTGTGACAGCTGGATCAAAGGGGACTGGGGCTAGGCCTCTAGGTTGGCCAATTCCAATGATGCTGTGGAGGGGGGGGGGGGGGGTTGTCCACCAACAATAAATGCATTTTTAAAGGGAGAAACTACCAAGAAATCCTTTATGAGATATGACATTTCCAGAATATAAGCTTAAGAATGGTTCTGAGAACTCCTTATATGAAAAGGGGGTGGCAATATCACTTTAAGACCTAGGAACATGTCGAACGTTTTTATTAGTGAAGATCTGAGTGTTCAGATCCCAGCTGATCAGTAGAATGAGCATGATATGAAATGATGGTGTCCATGTAAAGGTGACACATTAACCACTAAATGCAGGCATGGATATACACTACTGATCTTACAGCCTCCAGACTACTATCATCATAGCAGGACACATATCAGGCAGCAAATACCTCTCTCTGCTGTTGGTTGAGTGTATGCGACGTTCTTTCACACAAAGAGATAGTTTCTGATAGTGTTTCCTCGACATCTTTTAAGACTACCATTTGCCTGGTATCTACAATTGGAGAGGAAAATTAAATAAGTACAAAGAACATTGGTATTATTCTCCCAATAAGCTTTCCACTTGGGACTGAAACGCTTTTTCAAGCACAATACTTGAAGGTTTCAACTTCAAGTGCACATTCCTAGTTGTAGCAAATTTCCAATTCAGATCTATTCCATTATAGAGGAAAATGCTTAATTTAAATATCAAATGCATCTTACAGCAGCAACCCCTTCGGTGTATCAATTGTATCTGAATGTATTGAAATGTGCATTGTTTAAGAGCTACCTCTTTCATGATGGCGCCATCTTTTTCTCTTGAGAATACGAATATTTAATTTCCTTACTGCAGAGAATATTAGCTTTAACTTGTAGGTTTAAATAGACATACTGATGAGCAGAAATAGGGCTGTATACTTTGACTAAGGCTAGGTTCACACTGCGTTTTCAGCATCCGTTTAACGCATCCGTTTTTTGAAAAAAAACGCATAAAAAACGGATTGCAAAAAACGGATTCATTTGTGTGCATCCGTTTTTCCATTGACTTCCATTATAAAAAAAAACGGATCCGTTTTTTTTGACGGACCAAAACGGACAAAAAAACGTTGCTGACCCTATTTTTCTGGACGTTAAAAAAAACGGATCCGTTAAACGGATGCTGAAAACGCAGTGTGAACCTAGCCTAATCATACAATGCATCATACTCCCTCTCAATTACTTAGCTCCTTTCCTAAGCATGCTGAATACTCTTAACCAGAAAAAGAAGTTGTACAGTATATACTAGGTACATACCTGCTCCATCCACCGAGTCCCCAGTCAATGCCGAAAGTCTGTCTTGTAGTCTCTAAATATATGATAAAAGTGTAAGTACAGGTAAGGATGCCCAAGACATGGCAATAGCAAATGGAAATATAGCAGGTATTATACGTAGCCGACAAAACTTCTCCTCATCCGAAAGGTAGGTATTTGGCTTTACAGGATGATTTGGGACTACAGGAACAATGCTCCAGTTAAGTCAAGGTAAGGAGATACTAAAGATTTATATTGTATAGAGACTAGTCTTGCCAATGGCAACACAATTGAAACATTGTTTCTAGAAATTTATGCAAAACCAGGAAAGATGATGAAATGTTAAGCACCATCTTGACACGTGTTGCCACCCAGCAAGGTGGGCTATGGCACCATCAAGGTATACTATGGCACCACCAAGGTGTACTATGGCACCATCAAGGTGTACTATGGCAGCAATTAGAAGCACAGATGACAATATAAATAGGTTATACATAGGTGATAAATTTTATCTGCTGAATTACACCTTTATAATTTCAACAATCTATTTACACTAGAGGGTACTGGAGAGCTCACTGCATACATTTATACAATTAACTAAATCATAAAAAAATTACGCAGTAAGCCCCTAATCTCTTATTCCCGAGGCTACAAGCACACACATTTAAAGTGTTTCTTTCAGTCAAAAAAGCTTTTGATATGTCACAAAGACAAGTTAAAAATTTTGATTGATCAGGGAGTTCAGACGCCCACTGATTGTTAGAATATGCTGGGAGGAGCACAGTGAGACTGGGGGAGAAGCATTCAGCCACATGCTTCTCCCAATTCAATCTGAGGCCCCGTTCACACTATGGAATCGGCGTAGGGAGTCCACGTGGACTCAGCGCCAAATCCTGCCTTCAATATGTTTGAATGGGAGGGCTAGATAGTCTATTCAAAATTATATAACTTTGTAATGTGTGTTATTTAAGCTAAAAAGAAATTCGCCGGAGTTGGAGCCAGCCATGAAAACTAACCCAAAAGGTTATTGCTGGTTATAGGCAGTGCCATTCTAGTTACCGTAAGCATGACTTGGAAAGCAGCCTGGATATCCCCCTTCTTCTCCAAGAGATAGGCCAATGTCTCATGGTTATTGTGCTTCTGGGCAATCTGTAATCATAAAAGAAATCGAAAAAGATCTTGAAAAGAAGTTAATCTCAGCAATAATAATTTCCTTTTATGAGACAGTTTGTAATGTTCTGACCTCAATAGTCTCCTCCAATCTGTAGTGTTCCAGTATCTGCAGAACTTGAGTCACATTACTAGGGTCATATTGACACATAAGATCTATGAAGTGTTCTGTGATATGCGGCTGGTTCTGTAAAAACTCGGGGCTTAGCTGAGCTCCATCCCTACAAATAAACACAAATACACAAGAGATTTATTAAAGGGAACCTGTCACCGCCCGTGCTGGGGTGACAGGCTCCCGACCCCCCGTTAGAGCCCCCTATACTTACCTAATCCCGCCGGGTCCCGCTTCTGGAGGTGGTCGGGTGATGAAGATCTCAGCCGCTGCAGCCCGGTGCGCGCGCTGAGAGATGAGTCCAACGCTCATAGAGAATGACGGAGCGCTGGACTCTCCTGTCATTCTCTATGGGTGTTGGACTCATCTCTCAGCGCGCGCTCCGGGCTGCAGCGGCTGAGATCTTCATCACCCGACCACCTCCAGAAGCGGGACCCGGCGGGATTAGGTGAGTATAGGGGGCTCTAACCCCCCGTCGGGAGCCTGTCACCCCGGCACGGGGGGTGACAGGTTCCCTTTAAGTCAAATTTACTATATTTTCCTAACTGCAAGGTACAAGAGTTAAATTGATAAGCAGTATGAGGTAGGCTCTTAAGCTCCCCCTGGTGGCACCCTCTGTGAGATAAGATTTAAACCAGCACTGATAATACAGATTTTACACAGGGGTTGGGTAATTCTGCCCATGAGTTGCTGAAGTTGTTTGGCAAGTGATAATAAAGCAGTCAGTGTTGGCATATCCTGTTGTGTCATATGCAGTTAAAAAAATAATGCTTAAATATAAAACCCACTCAATACAAGATAACTGCAACCAATACCTGGGAAAAGCCTTAAATCACAAAATGGGTCAGGTCTATATCATAGAACTAATTACACCTTTTTCTTAGCTGATTGCTGCTTGTAAAATTATAAAATCATGTTTCCTTCTAAGCTCACGAACCTTGGAGGCTATGCTAAGCTGCAGCAGGCATGTTTTCTCCCTCCCAATACCTCCCTGCCCTGTACGAGTGGGTGGGGGAGGGAAGCGGTGTGCATTCTAAAGCTCAGCACGGCCTCCAAGACTCTTGAGCTTAGAAAATATGATGGGGTAACTTTCAAAATAGACATCAGCCAAGAGAAAGTATCATCTGTTTATCTTACTATCTGCAGCTCTGTGCATGATATCGAGCTGACAGATTCCCCTTAAAGCATGTGTGAAGATAGAGAGACAAATACATGTTTTATACAAACCTTGGATCCAAAAGGCTTTTGAGAAACTGGAAAAGCAAAAACGAATCCTGCAATTAGAACAACATTGTGTTAGTCTCAATATACCTGACACTACTTGGTATAGCATAGATGTTAATCACACCAAGGAGGTTATAAGGCACAACATAAAGTATACACATATTCACACTATGTTGATTAGGCTGGGAATCATTACTAAGGTGCTACAGAAAGCAAAGGCAATGCTGGGTTTGTCATTTGGCGAAAATCCACATATTACTAAAGTACAAAATGGAACTGACAAAACCTGCAAAAATAAGTATGTGTGTGTGTGTGTGTGGGGAGGGGGGGTTATATGGTGTGGTATGGAGATTTCCACAGTTGGTGCACACAACACAGTAGAAAAAAAACACCATCACCCACAGTGGTTGTGCAACCGATGGGCACAATACTAAGGAAGGTGTTAGAGAACAAAAACATCACCACAGTTTGCCAGAGGCACCGTAGTCAGCGACTAGGTGTAGGAACCTGAGTGCAGCAGAGGTTCACCTGGATAATGCCAGCAAGAAAAGTCAGACCCCTTGGAACATCAGCGCTGGAGATTTGTGTAACAACTGGACTTCTAACAGGACCCAGTATTTAAAGACGCCACTCATACCGCAGAGATTTATTCCATAAAAAGCAACACGCTTCGGCTCCTTTTCACAGTGGGGCCCTTTTAAAGCTCACAAAACAGTACACTCATTTACTTCTATTTAAAGGCCCACCCCTATGGCCGCTTTCTGAACCTTTAAAGTGACACTGTCACCCCCTTTCTGTATTAGGACTTCTCTACACAGCTGTGAAGCCTAAATTCTGCAGTTTTAATACTTTTAATAGATTTCTTGGTAGTAAGTCCAGTTAAAAATGCTTTTCATCATTGGTGGTTTGTGCCATCTGGGCGGGGCTTCATGTCCGCAGCACCACTTAGCGCCACCCACACCTGCGTTGTAGGCTACGCCCCTCTGTCATTGGCCTCTAAGCCTCACCCTCTCAACAGCCATTGGAAAGGGCTGACCCCCTCTAGATCGACCCCCTCTAGACCCATTGGTCTTGGCCCTACCCCCTCTAGATCGACCTATTCCAATGGGCGCCAAGGGGGCAGGGCCTAGACCCAGATGCTGGAACAGAGGGGCAGGTCCTACTGTGGTGCTGTGGGCAGGGTTAAGTTTCGCTGCGGACATGTAGCCCTGCCCAGGTGGCACAAACCACCAACAATAAAAAGCATTTTTCACTGGACCAAGCACCAAAAAATCTGCTGTTCCAAAGGGTCGGACTGTTTTTGATGATGTTATCCAGAGGAGCTTCTGCTGCACTCAACTTACAAAACTTGAAAGAAGTTATGAAAATTCCATGAAAGCTCTCACTAAGCACAGACGCCCTGGTGTATGGAACAAACCATAGCCAATGCCTCACTGCTCTTCCCGTCACCAAGATTTACTATTGCACATGTATCCCAGCTAGTATAAAGTTGTTGTGTGGCTCAAAATTTCTGTCAA
Organism: Dendropsophus ebraccatus; assembly: GCF_027789765.1. Taxonomy (NCBI): domain Eukaryota; kingdom Metazoa; phylum Chordata; class Amphibia; order Anura; family Hylidae; genus Dendropsophus; species Dendropsophus ebraccatus. The sequence continues at coordinate 52,403,372 of NC_091462.1, forward strand.
AATGTCTGGGTATCATGAGTTGTATACACTGTCATTTTGATTCTCAAACTGCTAAACACTGCTAGTACTTTGTTACTGCGGCTGTGCAAGGGTTAATACTGTTTTGTACTGCCAATCCTAGTGAGTAACATGTCAAGGATGTAAGGAACTTCGTCACATGACCCTCTCTCAGACGGTTTCTACCTGAAGCGTTGCCTAAAGGAGAAGTCCTCCTTTTACTCCAGGTTGGAACCAATGGCTACAAACCAAAGTTCAAAATAGACACAATTCTGTGGAAAAGGAATAGTAGAGATACTCTGCAGCAGCACATTATTCACTCTCTGTTAAAAGAACCCTCCATAGATGAGCAGGTTTTTTTGTATTCAACATCCATCACCGTTGGGTTTTTATGTCTTAATGATACTGCATCTGGAAACATCCCTTGCCTTCAGAATCACATGGAAAAGTTAAAGCATCCCTGAGCTATAACCAGAAAAAGTGAAACAGGTCAGAATTGACAAATAGGGTAGTTTGACTCCCCAATTTTTTATTTTTTTCCAAATAAAATGAAAAAGTGTGAGATAATTAACTGCTATCAAAAAATCTCAAGTCTTTCAGTTCCTATGAGCAGCTGTATGTCCTGCAGGAAGTGTTATTCTTTAAAGTCTGGAGAGCAGGACAGGTTTTCTATGGGTTTTCTATTGAGGTTTTTCTACTACTTTAGACAATTCCCGACATGGGCAGAGGTGGCAGCAGAGAGTACTGTGTCAGATTAAAGCGACTCTGTACCCACAACCTGACCCCCCAAACTGCTTGTACCTTCAGATAGCTGCTTTTAATCCAAGATCTGTCCTGTGGTCCGTTTGGCAGGGGATGCAGTTATTGTCATAAAACATTACTTTTAAAATTGCAGCTCAGTGCCCTACGGGAGTATCTGTGCCCTAACTTTGCACCACCCCTCCGACCCTCCTCCCCGCCCTCCTCATCATTAGGAATGCTCCAGGCAGATTGCCTATTATTCACCACCTGTGTTCCCACAGCACACAGCCTGGATCATTAAGACACCTGTGCAATGTTCAAACAAAAGTAAATGTTCCAGTGGCATTTCTAATGATGAGGAGGGTGGGGAGGAGGGACGGAGGGGGTGGTGCAAAGTTAGGGCACAGATACGCCCATTGGGCATGGGGCTGCAATTTTAAAAGTAAATTTTTATGACAATAACTGCATCACCTGCCGAATGGACTGCAGGACAGATCTTGGATTTAAAGCAGCTATCCGAAGGTACAAGTGGTCTGGGGGGTCAGATTGTGGGTACAGTCGATTTAAAGAATATCACTTCCTGTGGACATACAGCAGCTGATAAGTACTGAAAGACTTGAGATTTTTTTTTAATAGAAGTGAATTACAAATCTCTGGCACCAGTTCATTTGAAAGCAAAGGGCAGATAGTAAACCAAATAGTAAAATCCATTTATCTTGAAAATGGAGAAAACCAAAACAAACACACTGCAGGAATCAGGGCCACAAAATAGTGTAAAAATGTAACTGTTTATATTGACAACAGGTCCTCTCTAATGTTTGTACTTTTTAAATGTTTAAAGAAAATCAAAACAGAAAATTAAAAAGTTTGGAGCATTGTAGTGGTGAAGTAGGAGGGTAAATGAGCATTATTGTTATAAATCTAAATCAGCAGTAGATTAAAGTGATATAAAGTTGACAATTTACATTATTTTTTTAGTTATCATGCTGTAAAACAAAGCTATACCTACCTGTATCCAGGTCCAGTCTCCTGAAGGCACATTTTTAGTCTTGTGCTGGTTGAAAAAAGAGGAAGTCCCGGCCAATACAGAGTGTCATGGCTCAATGTGTCTGTCAATCAAACCACTGCCTTCTCTGTGAGTGCAGATCATCGGGACATTCTGTGTTTAGTTTCCTTTGTTAAACCAGCACAAGACCAAATCTGGGCCTGGATTTCTGGTAAGTATAGCTTTGTTTTTAAGCATAATTAAAAAAAAAATATATATATATATATATATATATATATAAATTGCAAACCTGCTTTATATCACATTCCCTGATGATTTAAATTTTGAAAGTTATAATGACAGTGACACTTTAAAACCACAGTGACTTTAATACTCGGAATACAGACTCGGAGCCTTTTATTTGGCTTGCAGTTTTACATATAATGAAGATGGTTACATGTCTTGTCTGTGTTTCTGTCAAAGGAGTCTCTAGAAAAGTGTGGAATGTGCCTGCCTCAGAGCTGGCAAAGAACCAAACAATGATGACCACCCAGATGCAAGGTTCTGAGACAAGTGATTGAAAGGTTTTGCGTGGTGCAGGTCAGGAAGACGGAGCCCGCCTTTGTGGAGAATGTGCTAATGAACTCATTAAGTGTCCGCCAGCAGAGATGATACCATTGAACTGGTTAGAGGTGCAGGAGCAGAGACACGAAGCCGAGGCTGGTAAATACATCTCCGTACTTTCATCTTTCATCAAACACAAGGCAGAATATGCTGGGGACGCTTTGCAATCAGTGCCTGTTAATACATACAGTAGTCGTATGTCCTATTCTCAAGATAGTCTACAGAAAGATGCAAATGCATAGCACCCTGCTGATAGACAAAAAAAATCTACAAAATGTTTTACTTTGTTCTAAACATCAACTTAAACATGTAAACGTAGGGTTGTGTGATATCAGTAGGATTCCTGTCTGTGAATACCCTACAAATATATACCCATAATGGAAAACAGAGAACAATCATAATATACTTCAGATGTCAACTGGGTAAATACAGTAAAACTGTTTCAAATATAGTACTTGGTCAAGGACAGGATCTCATAAAGGTCAAATTAAGAATATAACCTAGCCATAACCTGCACAAGGAGGCATGGAAGACTGTCCCAGTTTATTAACAGGTTTATCCTCCAGATAGGCCATGAATATTACATCAGCTGGGGTCCAATTCCTGTCATCTGTACTGATCAGCTGCACGATCTTTACTGTTTACCTCTACTTGTCCTTGTAATCTCCAAGCATGGGGACAAGAGCGGTGACAGGAGCGGGGTAGATCGGAGTGGTGAGAGACGGGAGCGGGGGAGATGGGGGGGGGGGGTGAAAGGAGCGGGGAGAGACAGGAGCGGTAACAGGAGCAGGGGAGATGGGAGCAGATGTCAGGAGCAGGGAGAGACAGGAGCAGGGGAGATGGGAGTGGGGGGAAAAAAGGAGCAGTGACGGGAGCAGGGGAGATGGGAGCGGGTGACAGGAGTGGGGAAAGACAGGAGCGGTGACAGGAGTGGGGAAAGACAGGAGCGGTGACAGGAGTGGGGAAGATGGGAGCAGGGAGAGACAGGAGCGATGACAGGAGCAGGGGAGATGGGAGCAGATGACTGGAGCAGGGAGAGACGGGAGCAGGGGAGATCAGAGCAGGGAAAAAAAGGAGCAGTGACGGGAGCAGGGGAGATGGGAGCGGGTGACAGGAGTGGGGAAAGACAGGAGCGGTGACAGGAGTGGGGAAAGACAGGAGCGGTGACAGGAGTGGGGAAGATGGGAGCAGGGAGAGACAGGAGCGATGACAGGAGCAGGGGAGATGGGAGCAGATGACTGGAGCAGGGAGAGACGGGAGCAGGGGAGATCAGAGCAGGGAAAAAAAGGAGCAGTGACGGGAGCAGGGGAGATGGGAGCGGGTCACAGGAGTGGGGAGAGACGGGAGCAGGGGAGATGGGAGGGGGTGAAAGGATCGGGGAGAGACAGGAGCGGTGACAGGAACAGGGGAGATGGGAGCAGATGACAGGAGCAGGGAGAGACAGGAGCGGTGAGAAAAAGGAGCAGTGACGGGAGCAGGGGAGATGGAAGCGGGTGCCAGGAGTGGGGAAAGACAGGAGCGGTGACAGGAGTGGGGAAGATGGGAGCAGGGAGAGACAGGAGCGATGACAGGAGCAGGGGAGATGGGAGCACATGACTGGAGCAGGGAAAGACAGGAGCGGTGACGGGAGCAGGGGAGATGGGAGCGGGTGACAGGAGTGGGGAGAGACAGAATCGGTGACAGGAGTGGGGAAGATGGGAGCGGGGAGAGACAGGAGCGGTGACAGGAGCAGGTGACAGGAGTGGGGGAGATAGGAGTGGTGAGAGACAGGAGTGGGGGAGATGGGGGGGTGACAGGAGCAGAGGAAATGGGAGCAGGTGACAGGATTGGGGAGAGACAGGATTGGTGACAGGAGGGGTGGAAGATAGGGGCAGAAAGAGGCATCCGTGCCGCGATCCGCACTATGATCTGTCCTTTTCATGGTAGGGACCACGGCATGGATGGTGGGAATGCACACATAGGATTTAATGGGCCCTAAAATTGTCCGTGGCCTCGGATCTGACGTGTGAATAAGGCCTAATAGTGGTCGATTCCTTGCACAGCCACCACCCTTAAGTGAGTAATTCTTATTACCACTAACTAAAAACACCACAAAAGGAGAAAAAAAACTAATTGCCACCAAGGGGCCGATTTATTAACACTGTGACATTTATCAAGACTGATGTACTCGTACACCAGTCTTAAATAAAGCCCCATCTCCTTTTCCCCAGCATACGCTCGGGAGCAGGTGTACTTTTGTATCGTTATTTACGCTTTCAAGCATGTGTAAATCATGATGAATCTGGTGCAGGAGAAGGCGATGTCTCCTCCTACCTTGCCGCACCCCCACCCATCAGACGAGCGGGGCTTACAGGGGTACACTAGGGAGAAAGAAAGAATCTGTTTGAGTGTTTAGACCCTGACCTATCAGGGTCACATGATCCTCTCCCTGCTATGTGAGGAGACGTGCCCCATGGATTTCCATTATACTGGCGTCTCCTAATGTGACACAGAGCTGGGAGAGGACAGCGCTGAGTTTGTTCTCCCAATTGGTCACGGTCTGAACACGTAGACCCTGACCGATCAAAACTTTTGGCATGTCTCTCATGTTTTGCTAGCTTACTGGTATAGTTACATAGAAAACATAGTAAACATGTCACTATAAGGCAAGGTTCACACACAGTAAAAAAAAAAAAAAGCTAAATACAACTGTAATTTTACGTGAAAATAAAACAATGTGTGAACAGATGAAAAAACAGACATATTTAGCAAAAACAGGTAGTAAATAATGAGTATGTTCATTGTTTGGATGGTTGTAATCAATTACAGTTTTAATCTATATGGCTTGTGCACTGCCTGCTAATTTTCCATTGATGACAATGGAGAGCATTATTATATTGAATATAATAATGCATTTTTACCTCTAAATTACGGTCGTATTTTATGACATAGCCTAAAAGCGCTATATTGGAAGTAATCGGTATAATGTCTTTAAATGCTTCCAATACCTGCAGCTTTCCGATGATCTCCTCCAGCTGTTCACTAAAGTGGGTGCACACCAAATCAGCCGCTTTACTTGGACTCAGGGTTAGCAGTTCCTAGAGAGGGAAAAGAGAAACCAAATTACTGTAAAATGAATTAGACAGTAGAGCTTACCTAAGCATTATAGCTGATCAAGTTCATCCCCTTACGGTACCTGTCTACCACTTTCAGCAGCATAATGCACCATCCATGAGGATTGTATAAAGTTCTAGGCACATGTCAGTGAGATTTCTTTCTCTGACCTACACAGTCCCCAAATCATAATCCTATAAAGCAGCTCTATGACATGGCAGAACGGCATCTTCAGAGCATGTCAGTGCTAGAGCTGAGCGTATCTCAAGCACGTCAGTACCTCTATGTAATGTGCATCAATATGGAGAACCCATCCTATCTGTGAGAGTCAATATTCCTACAGAATGATTGTAACACCCAGTACAATCTATGCCACATTAAACTGCTGAAGGTCAAAGGAGATCCAATGTGCTATTAAGTAAGTGCTTCCAATAAAGTGGTCATATGGGGGACATTTACTAAGATTCGCCTCTGCCATATGCCATGGAAAGGAGGGAGATACGGGATGGCATGGCGTCCTCCCGTGCTAGATTTATCATGATTTATACATGCTCGCTGGAAGCAGGTGTACATTTGTTGAGCAAAACTGCTCCAGGAGCAGGGCCGGCCGGCTTTACTAGGAGGCGAAAAAAAGTTGAGTAAAAAAGGGGGCAGGGCGTTATTTAAGACTGGCCTATGAGTATGCCAGTCTTGATAGATGTCTCCCTTAGGGTGTGTTCACAGAGAGCAAAAGCGGCAGAATTCGTTTGCGGATCTCTCCCCTGCGGAATCATGCCTGGCTCATTGTCACACAGTGTCTCTATGGAAGGGCTTGTGTACCTCCGCTTCTGTAGCTGTCTGCTCAAAGAATTGATATGTGCGGAGCGGCGGCGCGCAAGCCCTCCCATAGAGACACTGTGTGACAATGAGGCAGGCATCATTCTGCAGCGGATTTCTGCCGCTTTTGCTCCATGTGAACATACCCTTAGTGTATACAACCACATACCTGGGGTTGTCCACAATTCAGTTATTGTACCTAGAAAACAAATGTATGCTACAGCGTGCTATAAGTAACCATTTCAATTTCTCATTTATCGGTGTACTTTGAAGGGTCCTTTACTTCAACATCACAAGTAATAATATTCTGAAAATATTCCCTTCTCAGTACATACCGAAAGATCATAAGCTCTTTAAAATAAAAGAACCACTTGAAGTAGAAAATAAATGGGATTACAAAGGCACTTTAGTTCCCAAGCAGGCCGCACTTACACAGAGTATTATCACATGTAAATATAAATGGCTTCTGCACTCGGAATATAGATAGTACATACTTTACCTTCATTGAACTTATACTATAGTTTAATGTGGAAGTTAATTAGATGTAATGTTTTCTTTGAGGCAAGTTAATAGTAAAATGTAGATACATAGTCTTAATAGTAAAATTGGCACTGAAAAAGACTTGGGGGTATCGGTGGACAGTAAAATAGGCTTTAGCAACCAGTGCCAGTCGGTTGCTGCCAAGTAAAATTAAATGCTAAGGATAAGAACATGGCTGTGCCTTATAATTAGTGAGAACAGACATGAAATATTGTGTACAATTTTGGGCATCTGTATAGAAGAAGGACATGGCTGAAATGCAGGAGGTGGGTGGGGAACCTGAGGTAAAAAGGTAATTATAGCGTATCTGTAAAGACTCTATCACACCAAGTGATTATCGGCCATATTTGGACAAATGTGGGCCATTATGGCCGATTATCACTTGGGGTAATAGCTCCTCGTAATAGCTGATCCTCGTCTTTCAACATGTTGAAAGAAACTAGAACGATGGCAACAGTCTGCTGGCCATCACTCTGTTAAACAGGAGCACCGCCATGTCCTATGGGTTTCCCATGGCGCCCCCACTCTTACCCGCTTGCTGTCGGTGCATGTAATAGCACAAACAGCAAGCAGGGCCTTAAGGCTGAGCTCCTGTCTATCAGGTGTGGATAGATGCCCAGTGGGTTCCAAGTACAAGGTCTATTAATCAGAAATTGAACCAGCGTTGTTAACACCTCATCTGAAGAAGGAATTGGTGGGGACTGATGTATCAAGACAGCTATCAAATTTTTGTTTTTTGAGTTTAAAGAAGGGTATTTTAGGGGTGATATAATTACAATTAACAAGACAAGACATTTTTCTAGTGATCTGTTTACACCAAAGATGGTAATTCTTTCCTGGCAGAGCAGTGAGACTGTGGAACCCTCTGGCACATGATGTTATGAAACAATAGAAGGTTATTTAACCCCTTAAGTCCGGGCCTGAAATGGCCTTAAGGAGCGGCCCAATTGTCACTTTTGCGTTTTTTTTTTCCACCTCGCCTTTTAAGACCCATAACTCTTTTATTTTTCCACCGAGAGGGCTATGTGAGGGCTTGTTTTTTTTTCCAGAAACAAGTGTACATTGTAATGGCATCTTGCAATCTAAGCATAAAATGAATGACGGAACCCCAAAAATCATTTATGGGGTGAATCTGGGAAAAAGGAAAATGCAATTCCGCAAATTTTGGGGGGTTCCGTGTTCAGGTAATGCATTTTACGGTAAAACTGACATTTTTTCTTTATTGCATATGTCAGTCTGAACACAGCGATATGCACGTTTACTAGGTTTTCTAACATTTTACTATTTTTATTAGCAGTAAAAAAAAAATTAGCAAATAGTTATATTTAAAATGGTCCTATTGTGACTCTTAAAGCGCTTTTATTTTTTCACCTACTGGGTCGTATGGGGCATCATTTTTTTGGGGGGTCATGACCTCTAGATTTTATTAGTAACATTTTTTTCTAGATCAGAAGTATTGATCCCTTAATTTTTTATATATAAAATATAATTTTAAAAAAGCAATCTCAGTGTTTTTTACCGCTTTTGTTCATGCCGTTCACCGTGCAGGAATAATATTCTTTTATTTTAATAGATCGGATTACGCATGCTAAGGTATATTATATGTTAATTAAATTTATTATTTTTATGTGTTTTATGTATAAAATGGGAAGGGGGGGGGGGCGATTTTCACTTTTATTGGGTGAGAGGCTTTGGGGCATTTTTTAAAACTTTTATTGATTTTTTTTTAACACTTTATAAGTCGCCTTAGGGGACTTTTACATTAATACATTAGATTTTCTACACTGATCACTGCTATGCCATAGCATAGCAGGGATCAGTGTAATTTGTGATCTTCTGATAGAGCCTGCCTGTAACACTATCAGAAGATCAGACTGCATGGAGGTAAGGTAAGTGACAGAAGACGTCACACTTAAATGCCTCGATTACGCAGCGCTATAAAAAATGGCCACTTTCTCCCAGAGACAGCACCTCTCTTGTCTCCAGTTTGGATGAGATTTTGCTACTCCAATTCCATTGAAGTAAATGGAGAATTCTTAACTGCAAACCACACCTGAACTGGAGACAAGAGTCCTACTGTTTCTGAAAGAAAGGGGCCATGTTTTTGTAGAGCTGGATAACCCTTTAATCTGCAGAACTGTGTACAGACACTTAAAATGTGTGCATGACACTTAGGCTGGGTTCACACTATGTATATTTGAGGCTGTATTTGTGAGACTGTATAGCAACCAAAACAAGGAGTGGATTGAAAACACAGAAAGGCTCTGTTCACATAATGTTGTAATTGAGTGGATGGCCGCCATTTAATGGCAAATATTTGCTGTTATTTTAAAACAACGGCTGTGGTATTGAAATAATGGCCGTTATTTACTGTTATATGGCGGCCATCCACTCAATTTCAACATTGTGTGAACAGATCCTTTCTGTGTTTTCAATCCACTCCTGGTTTTGGTTGCTATGAGGACCTGACATGAGGACCAAATACTGCCTGAAATATACATAGTGTGAACCCAGCTTTAAAATGTAGATGAAATAAGAATTTAAACCAAAAGAAACTATGTGAAAAAATATCAAATATTAAAGTCAAATAAGGGAAACTCTCAAAGAAGTGCTAAAGCAAACACTACATTACAATAGTGGACATCTTCTTTCAGACTGATCTAGCCGTATTCTGGCATACCTCCATATGTTTCATTGCTTTGTCCCATGTTGACTGCTTCTCCTCCGGGCTGTATCCAGGAATTGACAAGATATTATGAATATAATTAAAAACTTCTTGCTGGTGGAAAAGAAAATAATTTGTTGAGCATAAATAAAATATACACAAATCTGCCCATATGTAATATAAAGGTTATAAGCTAAGTACAAGAGAGTAGAATAATGGCTGTGTGTTCAGTCACCACTACTGGTGTCTCACCAGAAACAATGATCACTAGGATATGCCTGGTGGGGGACTGACCACTATGACCCCTGACAATCACTAGAATAAAGTGGCTGCAGTGCTTGGAGAGTGATGTCCACTTAATCCCTAGTCAGCTTTGTCCAGCTTTTCCTGTGCAGCCACACATTTACCATTGCGACTATGAACTGAGGCGACAGGAGACAAAGCCGCGCTGAGCATTTGTAACCCTGCTGACACTTTGTTCTGGCAATCGGCAAGGTTCATAGAGACAATACTTCTGTTGGTTTGACATTGATGGCACATCTTTGCAATATGCCATCAATCTCTCCTGAGACAACTCTTTTTAAAGCTAAAACTGGATATAGAGAAAGGTAACTGTAAGCCGAGCACTCATTCATTTCACTGACTGCTCCCCCAGCTTCCCTATGCTGAGAATGCATGTTTATAGAGAACCTGGGTCTGCTTTAGTAAATACATATACTGCCCATGAAATAATTCTGATGCATCTTTTCTTATAAGTCTTTGCCAGTCCTCCCTTATTCTTACTAGAAATGATGACTAAATAGCCAACTGGGTGTTACCAGTTGGGGCAGTATCCCTACACTGTCTTGCAACGTCAGGTTTGGTTGAATAGTGCCATACTGTGTAGTGACCTTCCCAATGGTGATACTTGGTTTGGTTAGTCATACAATTCTAGTAAGAATAACTGAGGAGCAGCACAACACAGAGATATAAGAAAATATGTTCCATAACTGCTATATCATGGGGGAAAGAAGGATTTGACAGGTCGGCATAATCCACATGTTCTCTTTAAAGAGAGGGATGTGTAATTTTCAGACCCTATATTTTGAACCAATGGGAAGCTATATGATGACATTCACTATACCTGATCCTTTTTTTCCCCAGGCAGCATATTCTAGGACAGGGGTGGGGAACCTTTTCCATGTCGAGGGCGGGTCGGGCATTAATAAAATCATTCGAGGGCCGCATACTGTGCGCGGCAGTTAGTAGCGTGGGTTTGCAGCACACGGGGCAAGGCAAAGTATTGTTCCCCCAGTGCCCCTGCTATTGTAGTTAACCCCCAGTGATGACCCTGCTATTGTAGTTAACCCCCAGTGATGCCCCTTGTAGTCTAGTTAACCCCCAAGTCATGTCCCTGGTAGCCTAGTTAACCCCCCCCCAGTGATGCCTCTGGTAGCCTAGTTAACCCCCATCAGCCATGTCCCTTGTAGCCTAGTTAACCCCCCATCAGTCATTTCCCTGGTAGCCTAGTTATCACCCCCATCAGGCATGCCTCTGGTAGCCTAGTTATCACCCCCATCAGGCATGTCTCTGGTAGCCTAGTTATCCCCCCCCCCATCAGGCATGTCTCTGGTAGCCTAGTTATCACCCCCATCAGGCATGCCTCTGGTAGCCTAGTTATCCCCCCATCAGGCATGTCCCTGGTAGCCTAGTTATCACCCCTATCAGGCATGCCTCTGGTAGCCTAGTTATCCCCCCATCAGGCATGTCCCTGGTAGCCTAGTTATCACCCCCATCAGGCATGCCTCTGGTAGCCTAGTTATCCCCCCCATCAGGCATGTCCCTGGTAGCCTAGTTATCACCCCCATCAGGCATGTCTCTGGTAGCCTAGTTATCCCCCCCCCCCATCAGGCATGTCCCTGGTAGCCTAGTTATCCCCCCCCCCCCCCCATCAGGCATGTCTCTGGTAGCCTAGTTATCCCCCCCATCAGGCATGTCCCTGGTAGCCTAGTTATCACCCCCATCAGGCATGTCCCTGGTAGCCTAGTTACCCCCCCCCATCAGGCATGTCTCTGGTAGCCTAGTTATCCCCCCCATCAGGCATGTCCCTGGTAGCCTAGTTAACCCCCCCATCAGTCATGTCCCTGGTAGCCTAGTTATCACCTCCATCAGGCATGTCTCTGGTAGCCTAGTTATCCCCCCCATCAGGCATGTGCTTGGTAGCCTAGTTAACCCCCATCAGTCATGTCCCTGGTGGACTAGTTAACCCCCATCAGTCATGTCCCTGGTGGAATAGTTAACCCCCATCAGTCATGTCCCTGGTGGACTAGTTAACCCCCGTCATGTCCCTGGTGGACTAGTTAACCCCCATCAGTCTTGTCCCTGGCAGCCTAGTTAACCCCCAAATAAAAAAAATAAACATCCCTCTCACCTTTCCTCCGTTCCCACGCTGTCCAGGTCCTCTTCTGTCCCAGGTCCTCTGTGCCGGTCTTCTCCTGCAGGCGGTGCGCAATGAAATGACGTCATCCCGCGCGGCCCGCAGGAGACTGAAGACACACGCCGCTCTAGTGGGGAAGAAGCCGGCACAGACAGCATCCTACTGTATCCGGCAGCTGTCACAGACACCGGAGGATGCTGTGTATGCCTTCCTCCTCCAGAGCGGCGCGCATCACACCCCTGTTCTAGGAGAATGAAATCTATATGAGCCAGATCCACTAACCTTCCTGGTTCGGTCAATTATCGCTCCTTGCAATAGAGACAACAATCATCGGTTGGTCGTTTCTTTAGGCCCTGACCTAAAATTACATCACGACCACACAACGCTACGTGTAATAGTGATACGTGGCCGACAGCTGAAGATTGCCCAAACAGTTAATACTTTACCTGTCCACACACCCGGTCTCCTCCTGTGCTCTGTATGCATCCCAGCAATGCACGCAGAAGCTTCAGAGCGTGGACATATAAAGTATTAACTGTTTGTGCAAGGGCTGCACGGACATCGCTAACGATGTCCGTGCAGCACCTGCTAAACGATTATCGGGCTATTTAATAGGCCCAGTAAATGAGCACCAAACTTTAATAGTAGTACCCCATTAAAGGGATATTCATTATTATGTTATATTGTGATCATTGACCCAATTACCTGTGATTAATAGTTAAAAGATGGATTATTAAATCCCCAGTTATTTAAATCGGAAGCCCATCAAATAATAATTATATAGTTTCTCTTTTTGCTAATGTACTTGGTTTTTATGTAGTTCTCTAATGTGTTCCCCAAAGGTTTACACTGATTTTATTCATATACATACATGTATAAAGTACTGTCCAAAGGTTTTAGGCAGGTGTGGGAGGAAAAAGCAAGATGTCTTCCATGAGAAGACATGGCTGGCTCCAAATATTTGTTCTGCAGCAGACCAATGGCCCCAAACACCCAGCCCAGCCAATGTCATTAGGAACTGTATTCAGTATAAAGAACAACAAGGTGATGATATAGCCCTACGAGCTCTGATCTCACATCATCCAATTTGTATGGGATTATATGAAGTTACAGAAGGATTTGAGTAGCAAGTGACATCTACAGAAGAGCTGGACTTAGAGACAAACACCTTTATTTACTTTGCAGTATTTTTTCAAAAACTGCCAACAGCTTTTGTACAGTACTGTATAGACATATCATTCTTTTGACTGAGATATATTATATATATATATATAGAGAGAGAGAGAGAGAGAGAGAAATTTATTTAGATATTTCTGTCACACACACATACATATATATATATATATATATATATATATATATATATATATTAGATAGATAGATAGATAGATATCAAAGTCATAAAAAATATTGAAGCGCACCTGCAGAATAGCCTACCCGTCTACTAGAAAACCAACATATATTTTGCCACACACAATTCCCCTGGACAAAGTAAGTGGAATGAAAGCGCAATGGAGGGAGAAATATAAATCCATATTCTGAACAGCAGGCAGAAATATGTACTGTACTATGTACAACATTTGTCTTCCCACTCAGCTTGGTAGGCAGAAAATCTCGGGTATATTGAGTAATGGAAACTATGGGGTGTTCTGTAACATAAAAATGGCTTGGAATCATTTCACAATACCTTTCTCATGGGATCTTGCAAATAACATTCTATGATTTTATCGTATAGGTGCTTTCTTTCATACATGAACTCACAGATTTGGTAACTAGATATAAAAACACAGACAAAGGGAACAATTGTAGTTATTTATATGAACACAACTTGAAAAGTCACAAATGCTATAATGTCTATACCTGCTAAGCTGCAAAGTCACCTCAATGTAGTAATGTGCTATTATGGCAATAATGTTTTTCACTGCACTCAATCATTAGGGATTTCTACTAAGGTAATGGTTATCGCAAATCATATTGATGTCAGTAAAATGTCAATGATTTAAGAAGCTATGTTAACCTGTGCAATCTTTTCTTTTACTACTCCTATGCAAAGGGGTTACTCCTTAGTTAAAGGGGTTGTCCAGCATAAATCTTTTTCTTTCAAATCATCTGATGTCAGAAAGTTATATAGATTTGTAAATTACTTCTATTTAAAAATCTCAAGTCTTCCCATACTCATCAGCTGCTGTATGTCCTGCAGGAAATGGTGTTTTATTTTCAGTCTGAGGCAGTGCTCTCTGGTGACATCTCTGTCAAAGAAAGGAACTGTCCAGAGCAGAAAAAGTTGATTTGAAAAAAAAAAGATTTTCGCTGGACTACCCCTTTAAAACCTTTTAACATTTTGGGGAAGATTTATTAAGACTCATATGCCAGTCTTAAATTAGGCCCCGCCCCCATTCACCCTGCTGGATTTACTAAGAGGCGCACACCTCCTAGGTACAGCTACTTCCTCTCCGCCAACCCCTGCTTTTATTAAAAAGTTGTACTTTTTAATAAAAAATTATATGCAAGGTTGCTTAAATTTTTGTTCTCGCATTGGAGCAATATTATAAAAAAAAGTTTTAAATCTAACTATTATTAGTCTCTCTCATGGTGTTATATAATGCAGTCATAGGGAACATTACACAAGACATATTATGTGTGAAAAGGATTATAATTCTGTATAACACCTATACAGTATCGGATAGCAGTGTAGCAAAGAATTGTAGTAGAATGATCTTACAATTGGGCTCTCTCTGCCAGGTGGATCAGTCTGTTCTCCTCAAACTGAACAATTCCTCCAGCCTGAAGCAGCTCTAGAAGAACCTAAAACAGAAATCATCAGAATCACAGAGGGAGGTTTACACCATACAACGCGGGAAGCTCTAGGCAGGTGGCGAAGGCATCTATGATTCCTTCTGATTTCACATGAGGTGTAATATACTGGCTTGGGGCCTATTACTACATAGAACAACAAAAAAATCTTTTTAGTTTTATTATTGTTTACCTAAAAAGTCAGTATCATAGGCTGCCTCTCAACAAGATATTATTAATATACAATGGATAGCATGCCTCTTTATTAATATCACTGCCTGTATTAAAAAAGGCTCTGTTCACACTAGTGTTTGTCTAAAATAAAGCCATGAGCACTGTATGGATCTGTTAAAGGGGTAGTGAGACTTTTTTACAAATCTGCCCACCACAGCACAGGATTGCTTTGGAATAAAAAGAGAAATACTTGCCATTTTCACCCTCACAGTACCCAACACCAATGTCCCGGAAACCCACGTCCCCATTGCAATCACTGGCCTCATGATACAGCAGAAGACCACTGAGACCAGGGATTGGTTGCATAAGTAATGTGGGTATGATCTCACGGCCCAGCTCTATGACCGTTCTGTCTGCTTCTTCCGGACACAGTACTATTGGGATCAGTGTACAGACACTGTTGAGTTCAAAAACCTTTTAGCTCAATAGCTCAATATTAGTGTTCTTCTTCCTCCCCCTCCTCCTTTGTTTCTTTTCCTCTTCCATGTGAGCCTCGGCGCTCTTCTGCTTCATTGCACATGGGGGCTATGTTCACACTACGTATATTTCAGTCAGTATATTTCAGTCAGTATTGCAACCAAAACACATTATAAGCACAGAAAGGATCTGTTCACACAATGTTGAAATTGAGTGGATGGCCGCCATTTAATGGCAAATATTTGCTGTTATTTTAAAACAACGGCTGTTATATTGAAATAATGGCCGTTATTTACTGTTATATGGCGGCCATCCACTCAATTTCACCATTGTGTGAACAGATCCTTTCTGTGTTTTTAATCCACTCCTGGTTTTGGTTGCAATACTGACTGAAATATACGTAGTGTGAACATAGCCTAAGGCTGCGTTCACACTACGTATATTTTAGTCAGTATTGCAACCAAAACCAGGAGTGGATTAAAAACACAGAAAGGTTATGTTCACACACTGTTGAAATTGAGTGGATGGCTGCCATTTAATGGCAAATATTTGCTGTTATTTTAGAACTAATGGCAGTTATTTACTGTTAAATGGCGGCCATCCACTCAATTTCAACATTGTGTGAACAGATCCTTTCTGTGTTTTTAATCCACTCCTGGTTTTAGTTGCAATACTGACTGAAATATACTGACTGAAATATATGTAGTGTGAACGCAGCCTAAAGCTGCACCCATTACGGGTTGTTTTTGTTGTTGTATGTATAGCATGTCAACTTGCTAATGGCTTTTCTAGCCGCGCCTTATCCGGCACTTGTTTGTGTTATATTTTAAAAAACAAATGTAAACATTTTTGGAAAAAAAATAAAATTGAGAATTAAAAAAATAAATAAATTAAAGCGGGTATATGGATACATCATTGCCGCAGCCAAGAAAGGTAGGATTGAAAGAGTAAGTTAGTGAATATAACTACTTTTTGCATTCTAAGACAATCAATTGTGGGTGCAGTTTTTCATCCATTCACAATAATAACATTATGAAGAACATCTTTTTTTATTTATTTCTTTTTTTTACAGCTGAAAATAATGAGGGGCACTTTGCTGGTACTGTGTTCACACCTGCTTTGGAGGTTCTATTAGTCTGTGATGCAGAATCTGTAAAAACGGCAAGAGCAGCATGCAGTGCTATATTACCTAGTAAAATGACGGATGACTACCCACCTAGCTGTCACTTGAAATACCTGTCCCAAAGAATGAGGTTCACTACTGATGACAATTTTGATGGAAATGCCACCTCTGCATTCTGTTACCTATAGTGTTGTCATGAAGACTTTGTCTGGATTGAAGATTACATCTAGTCCCCACGTATCTACAAGTCTATCAATATTCAAGTTTGGCAGGATGTAGATACTGATGCACTATAAATTGAATCATACAAAGTCTCCATGACACTGCACCTGACCGAAATCACCATCTCTGTAGTGAATACCTGAATAGTGAAGCCTTAGGCAAGTCAGTCAGCAACCACATCAACTACTTATATATTTGAGTGTTTGTAATAAACAGTTCAGGTAGCAGGATTCATATGCCAAGTGCTCGGGTTGGCTTGCGTCCGGACATACTGCAAGTTCACTTTTCTCTAGTTAACATATTAAAGTATGTATCTAAAAGGCCATACCTGTTGTCTTTCTGAGTGTCTGGAATCATCATCAGGACTGCATAAGAACTCCAGGACCTTATTCATTATAGAAAGTCACATTATTGAACATAACTACACACTCCTCAACACACAAACATATAGCAGAGCTTGCTCATAGCTCATTTCAATGTATTTTCTTGCTTCACTCAGAAATCAATCATCAGAATCTATACCCAAGAATACCAACCAAAAATGTACTTATCAGAGACAAAGAAATTCTAGCAAAACTCACCAAATAAGATTCCTTATTAGCTTCACAGCAGAATATAGCAGGACGTCGAGACGCGCTACCTCCCAGCCCATAGCTGTTTTGCGCCCTTTGGTGCTTCCTCAAGGTAAAATAGGAAAACAGCAACCTCCAGTCTATATACATGTACAATATCAATTAAGACACAGTATATTTATAGAAATACACTATAATCATTTCTGTCATTTAGACCCAGGATGCCCAATGCATCTGTTTCTGTTATACAGCAGGCTTCTGCATGTAATAATTTCTTATGATTTTATTTCCTTTTCTTCTGTTTGTCTGCTCCTGTTTAGGCCTGTAAATCTCAAGGTATATCTATCAGCTGCATGGCACTCTTTCATATGACCTATTAGATGGGGGAAGTCCTAACCCGTAACCAATGATCTCTTTTACCCAATCCTGTAACCTACATATAGTTTTCCTTATGAAATTATTGTTTACAGGCAAGGGCCCTATTCCACGGGATGATTATCGTTCAGATTATCGTTAAATCGTTCGAATCTAAACGATAATCGTTCGGTTGAAATGCAGTTAACGATTAACGACCGAAGGAGAAATCGTTGATTGCTTTAAAAGACCTGGACCTATTTTTATCGTTGCTCGTTCGTAAAACATTTGCAAAACGTTTGCACTGAATAAGACGTCGTTCGCAGTAGAAACGAACACAATAGCGAAGAAATAGCGAAGAAGAAACAATCGCAAATACGATCATAAGTAACGATTATCGTTCCATGGAAATGAGTAAATGTTTTCAGGTCTTTCGCAATAGCGGTCGTTTAAGATCGTTATTTGTTAACGATTATGCGAACGATAATCGTCCGGTGGAATAGGGCCCTAAGGGCTGACCCCATCTAATAGCACATAGGAAAGAGTGTCATGCAGCTGATAGAAATGCCTTGAAATTTGCAGACTTAAAAAGGACCAGACCAGATGGCAGAAAAAGAAATACTCATAGGAAATTATTATTTAAAGGACAGAAATAGTGCATTTCTATAAAGATGCTATGTTGTTCTTCATTGCTTTTGTGTAAATTTTAGAGGACGCTGCTTTCCCATCATGCCCTGAGGAACTGCCAGAGGGTGCAAAACGGCGGTGGGCTGGGAGATAGTTTGTCTCCACGTCCTGCTATGCTGCTGTCAACCTAATAAAGAATCATATTTTATTTGGTGAGTGCCACTGGAATTTCTTCCTCTCTGATGATTCAAGTGGACTGTTGGAAGTTGAGCATCACCTGAGATTTGTGTGCCAAATTGTGGATACTGTATGTCATCATATGCATTGATGCTTCTGCTGGGACTTGAACTACTGGTGTGTCATTTCTTGTGGACTACAAAAATGTATTTACTTTGTTCTTCTTTATTGGTCATGGGTCCAGGGAGTGCCTATGCATATTACTTTACTGAGCCTTATACTACCAGAATTGGCCCCTAGTTATATAACCAAGTTGCCCCTAGCAACCAATTAGATTCCACTTTTCATTCTTCACAGATTCTTTGGAAAATATAAGGTGAAATCTGATTGCTTACTAGGGGAAACTGAGCCAATGTGTCCATCAATCACATGACTGCCTTCTCTGTACGGGCAGATAATCTAAAGAATAACAAGATAACTAAAAAAAAAAAATAAAGAATATAAACTGTAACCACGTTGACTCTTTAAAATAATAGATAAAAGTGGGAATTGACTTTTTTACCTGATCAAACAGGACTCTGTTAACAAAAAGTGTATTGTCTGGTTTGGCAAGCTGGCGAGCCAAGAACGTAAAGAGGCATCCAACTTGAGAAGGTGTAAAATCAGAGTTTTCAACCATAACCTGAAAGAAAAAAAAATTCTATACAGTACTGCGCAAAAAGTTTTAAGTAGGTATGGAAAAAAATGCTGGACAATAAGATTTCAGGGGGCCACTATGTATTCCAGCAGGGGGACACTGTGATCAGAATATTGTCATTGTAAGATGGCCTATGGTTGCCTAGTGTGCCCATAGTTCATTGGACCTTTATACAGGAAGAATTTTTATTAATCACCATCGACAGTAAGAAGGAATCTTAGGGGGAAAGGGGTAAAATGGCCTTTATTGTATGGGTAACAAATGTTTATAACATCTGCATAGGTGAGATATGGCTGAAATACATTAGAATCAGTGTAAGCCATAAGAATCTGGATTTGTAGAAAAAACTATGTATTTTTTGTATGTAAATGAATGGCAAGCCACATTCTTTAGGGAATCCAGTGACCTTATTACCATGTACTTACCTTCAGTAAGATGTCCACAATCCTTTGTTGGTGTTCCACAGCTTGTTTATCATTAGTAAAATCTTCAAATGTCTAAAAAATGAAAAGAATAAAAATAAAACAAAAAACTAAAGAGTACACCAGTCATTATGTTTCATATTTTCGATAATCCCTTCTCTCCTACGTAGCAAATCTGCTGCAGAGGAGTGAAAAACGTATAATAAATGCTGTGCTCCACTTATCCCATAGATATCATTTATCTTAGTTATTCACAGCGTGTATTCACCGTCAGCTGAGGCTTAACGGGAAACCAACACTTTTAAACACTATTATTGAAATCCATCATTTATTATAATAGAAAGTTCCATTACTTTGCCTAGTCACTACCATATCTATACATTATACTTCAGGAGAAAGCCCTACAGGCTTCCTTAAAGTCTTCCTTAGGAAGTCTTCCTTGCTTTTTATATGGTATAAATTAAAAGAATTAAAGGGGTAGTCTTGCCAGGATCTCATTTTTCAGAATGCCCAGGGAAAGCATCTACCTACCTCCCTGGCTCCCGTGCTGCCACCTGCTTTCCACCTCTCCAGTCCCTGGCCGCTTTCTGGTATTAAGACAGACTTGAGACATGACGTGTCAGGCCCACTCAGCCATTTAGTAGCAGAAGTGGGATACCGCTACAGCCACCGGATGGCTGAACACGTCTCAAGTCTCATTTCAATACCAGAACTTGGTTGGATCCCGGGGACCAAAGCAGCAGAACGCAGGTGTAGGAAGGTAAGTGGATGTTATTTTTATCACCCACCCCTTTCACGGGCATTCTGAAAAAACAGTTCCTGGCCAGACAACACCTTTAAATTTAAAACAAAAATTCCATAAGAAACTGGGTAGTTAAATTTAAAATGGACCAATTCTCAAATATAACTATATGTAACCCAATATTAATATGCAGGTATTACCTATTTATTATAGAAATACATATAGTACTGTATCAATTCACAAATTCAATGTGCACTTTATGTATTTACTACTGACCTGATTTTCTAGTATGACGCTACACATGAAAATCTTTCCATTTTAAGGCTGGGTTCACACTATGTATATTTGAGGCTGTATTTGTGAGGCTGTATAGCAACCAAAACCAGGAGTGGATTGAAAACACAGAAAGGCTCTGTTCACATAATGTTGTAATTGAGTGGATGGCCATCATTTAATGGCAAATATTTGCTGTTATTTTAAAACAACGGCTGTGGTATTGAAATAATGGCCGTTATTTACTGTTATATGGCGGCCATCCACTCAATTTCAACATTGTGTGAACAGATCCTTTCTGTGTTTTCAATCCACTCCTGGTTTTGGTTGCTATGAGGACCTGACATGAGGACCAAATACTGCCTGAAATATACATAGTGTGAACCCAGCCTAAAGGGGTATTCCCATCAGGGGATATACCATGCATCTCTGATAGATGTGGGTCCCCTTCTGGTTACAGCAGCTGGGTGTGAGCTGTTTTAAGCAAGATGTGTAACTCCCATTGACTTTACAATATAGCACAGTGAGCCATAGTGTTTCAGTAACCTCTGTTCCCCCAATGGTAGCCTAGGCTGCAATCATGAGCGCCTATGGCTTTCCATGGCAGCCAAGGGCATAACAAATGCCTGCAAGTGCTCCAATATTTATATGCCATACATTACTGACAACAATTCTTTGGGATATTGAATATACCAAGGTATAATATAAGTGATCAGCAGATCACATTCTAAAAAGGGGTATACCATTTCTTCACACAACTCCCCTGTAAGCTCCAAAAACTGCGTAAGGGTGCGTTCACACCTACAGGATATGCAGAGCAGATCCGCAGCAGATTTGATGGTGCAGATTTGATGCTGTGTTCAGTTATTTAAATGAAATCTGCTGCGGATCCGCAGCAGAAAATACGCTGCAGATCCGGTAAGTGTGAACGTACCCTAAAAATTCCTGCTTAGCTTCCTGACCACATATGGCTGCCACAAGTAGACAGAATGTGCCCAGGGGGCCCTCAATCTTGAGAGAAGTGCAGGTCCCAGAAGTGGGATTGTTATCTATAAAACTTTTACGATGGGAATATACCTTCAATATAACGGATAGTTTTACTATTTCATTATGAAGGTATTGTTTTAGACCTGTTTCCAAGCAGTACCATATAGTCAGAACATGCCTGTATACGGAAACATGATAGGGTCCAGCCCTTTAACTCACAACTGCTTTGTGGATGAACAGCCATGTAGGGTTCAAATGAAATTGTAAAGTTCTAAAACTCAGAAGAACCTTAGAAGAGAATTCAATTCTAGCAAGGCATCTATCCGATTGCTGATCCCAATACTCTTTAATGCATACAGCAGGGGTAGGGGACCTTGGCTCTCCAGCTGTTGCAAAACTACAATTCCCATCATGGATGTTGGAGTTTTGCAACAGCTGGAAAACCAAGGTTCCCTAGCCCTGCTGTATGCATTAAAGAGTAGTATATGCTTGGAACATGTGGTTGGTAAATCTACAATAACATAATTTAAACCTGCCTGGGATAAACATATACCTATCCTTAGATAATAAGAAGGGAAATACTAAAAGGGGAGACTAGATGGACCCAGTGGTCTTTTTCTGCTGATAATCTTTTATGTTTCTACATGAATAATTTGGTATACATACATGCAGTTCATTATTCCATGTAAAATAAGCCCGTACTGTGGTGCAGTATTTATATAATGCATTTCAGAGAATGGCTAGCTATCTGTTCTGTGATGTTCCTTCTAGGCCTTCTAGCAATTTCTGTAAAAAAAATTTTAACAAGTATAGCAGAAATAGTATTCCAACTGGAAATGTTTAGGAGTAATAAAGGGTCCGGACCGTTTCTCTGATGAAAGTATATGTCAGAAAGTGACCTATTCCTATGCAGGGTTGATTACTCGATAGCTAGACATACTGGACAGGCGCATGGCACTTTTGCCTGTGTGCTTTCCGCAAGCCTAATCATCTGACGCCTTTCAACAACTTAATTATTATTCCCTGTTCTGTTCCCAGATTATGAGCTTGGAGGGAGTTGAATAAACCTCATTTAATTTTGCTCAAGTCTCCCGAGGACTATGCTTTAGAAAAAGAGACTTCAGAGGGGAGAGAGACGCTTGGATTAAATGTCCTCCCTTTGAACTAAAGCCGAGTCGTGGTGTTGATAATAAGCAAGCGTTCCCCAAGCAGATGAAAGCTAAGCATTTGGGGGGTGAG
Organism: Dendropsophus ebraccatus; assembly: GCF_027789765.1. Taxonomy (NCBI): domain Eukaryota; kingdom Metazoa; phylum Chordata; class Amphibia; order Anura; family Hylidae; genus Dendropsophus; species Dendropsophus ebraccatus. Next base: position 52,426,128 of record NC_091462.1, read on the forward strand.
GAGGGGAGAGGTGCACAGACGTCCTGCCTGCATAGGAAGAAGAAATGGAGGAAAGATTTATATTCTGCATAAAAGGATAAGTCGGTGACAATCCGGAGATAAGCTAAAAAATGTACAAAAACAACACGAAACACAGGAGACTGTGGTCAGACAAAAGACCGCCTGGTTCATATAGGATGTCCTTATAGTATGTCCTTTTTATTTTTATCTTGAATATGTATTTCTCAGACAATAGGATGCACCCGTAGAATGTCACTAATCTTTGTGTTCTAGGGTTGAAGAGGAGGGTTAAAGGGAACCAATCACCTGAAAAACGCATATATAGCTTTTTAAAAGTGCTGTTAGAGCACCCAGCACATTTTCCATACATGTTTCTATATACTCCCTGCCTCCCCCGTGTAATCCATAAAGTAACTCTATAAAACTGGCGCCCGTTATGCAAATTATATCAGGTAGTCACCTGGGCGGTGTTTCAAATCTGGGCGTGATTCAAATCACCCAGTAGCTCTGACATCACTCGGGAGTGCGCCGTGCACGACGTTGGCGCGCCTATGTTCTTACGCCGCCGCGCATGCGCAGTGCAGCCGATCCTATTCTGGCTGTACTGCGCCTGTGCAGAATAGCCTCAAACTCCGTCTCAAACTGAGTTCAAGGCTATTCTGCACATGCGCAGTACAGCCTGAATGGAAGTGCCTGTACTGCGCATGCGTGGCGGCGTAAGAACGTAGGTGCGCAGGCGTCGTGCACGTCACGCTCCCGAGTGACGTCGGAGCTACTGGGTGATTTAATCATGCCCGAAGAACGCCCAGGGGACCCGGACTGACTGTGACTACCATCTAGCCGAACACCGCCCAGGTGACTACCTGATGTAATTTGCATACTGGGCGCCAGTTTTATAAAGTTACTTTATGGATTACACGGGAGAGGCAGGGAGTATATAGAAACATGTATGGAAAGTGTGCTGGGTGCTCTAAAAGCACATTTAAAAAGCTATATAAAGCTATAATAGTCAGATCCTTTTAAAGGAGAAGTCCAGCGAAAATTTTTCATTAAAGTATTGTATTGCCCACCAAAAGTTATACAAACTACCAATATACATGTAATATGGGAAATGCTTATAAAGTGCTTTTTTCCCTGCACTTACTACTGCATCAAGGCTTCACTTCCTGGATAACATGGTGATGTCACGACCCGACTCCCAGAGCTGTGGCTGCTGGAGAGGATGATGGCAGAGGGATGCTCAGTGTCCCTCCAGTGCCCTGTGTCCCTCAGTGTCCCTCTGCCATCATCCTCTCATGCAGCCACAACCCACACAGCTCTGGGAGTCGGGTTGTGACATAATTTTATCCAGTAAGGGAAGCCTCGAAGCAGTAGGAGGTGCAGGGAAAAAAAGCACTTAATAAGCATTTCCCATAATAAGTGTATATTAGTAATTTGTATAACTTTTGGGGGGCAATACAATATTTTAATGAAAATTTTCACCAGACTTCTCCTTTAATTCTGACCACTAAAACAAACTGCAATGGCACCTGTAGTTACCGTGTTACATTTAAGGATAACTACGGTGTTTTGTTTTTGTGTTTTGTTTTATAACTTAATAAGGGTCATCACATGAAACAAACCTACAGTCCTTTTTCACTAACTGTGACCTAACTGCAGGTGTCTGCAGCTCTATGCTTAAAACCGTCAACCATTTTTGGGCCCATACTATTTTACCAATATCTTATTTAGGCGAGGTCTCCAGAAATGGACACAGTGGTTTCACTAGAGCTCAATACAACGGGATCACAATCTCCTTCCTACTGGTTAGACTTCTGGCTATTCAGGCAAGCACTGTATGGTAAGTTTATTGTGGTGTCCCACCATGGGTAGTTACACCCTTCGCAAAAGCCTATACTTTTTGTGTGTCAGTGGTGATGAAGTAGTGTTCCAGTTTCGTTACAAAATGTCGCTATTGTAGGTGTATATACTTAGTTGATGCATAGCTGCAGAACTGTAAGGGTTATTGTTTATATTGATATGTCATATGGATCTGTAGACCAATGAGCGTGTTCTCTTCTGCCCTATCACTTTACCTCTTCTGTATGCACTCTTCAACCATTCACAGCACACCTTATAGGGGGCTTTAGATAGGAAGTCACATGGGTAGAGGAAGTGTAGTGGTCTTGGTCACTAGACTTTGTAGAGGAAGGACACAAGCCAGAACGCTCTCAGGACAGTATCCACAAAAAAGAAGGCTAGGAACTGATCTGGAGAGAGCAAAGTTGCTAGAAGCCTATGAACTCTATCTCGCAGTGTGGGTGCCAGCAGGGAACCCTCAGCATTCCGCTCATCCCAGGTAACAAAGACGGGTCTCCCGACCCTGGTAGGGCATTAAATGGTGTGAAGACCCAAAGGTCAAAACACTGGCACAAGTATTCTCTCTTTCTTCTCAAGTATTCTTCTACTATATCCTCCAACATCCCGGCAGAGCACAGTACTAATTGGGTTGGCACTTTCAAGACATCCTCCTCTCTACTCCTCTGACTCTATACTTTCAGAAAGCAACTCAGTCCACACGACTGTACTATTCCTTCTCCGCTCACTACAGATCTGGGTCCTAACTTATTAAGTGTCTTATCAAGTATAAAGTGTTGTTTCATGGTAAAGCTGTGATTTCTCACCCGCACCAACACAGTACACAAACACTCCTTGGGTCATCTCCCCTTTCTGTGGGTGGCAGTGCCAATAGTCTGGGTGGGTCATTACTCAACTCCAGACCACCGTGACTATAACCCAAGGGACCCTGCAACAGCCCGGCAGGTCACTGACCACAGGGAAACAAGGTATAACTGTCCCTTTAAAATAAAAGCAGGTGTGCCACCATACCTGTGTGCCCAAACGGCACTGGCGTCACAACATAATATCACTGGGCCAGGCTATATCTCGGCCACTATAGAACTGGCGTCACACTTTACCACCTGGCAAGTGACCGGCTGTACCTCCGCCATAACACCGCGGGGGCATACCCCAATATCCCTCTCTACACTACATTTCAGAATGTTAGATTACCTCTGTGGTTGAAACGTTACTACTTTTAGTCAGGTTCTGGGTGGGACTGAGCAGTAAAATAAGTGGGAAGAGGTGCTACTGCCCTCTCTGTGTCTAGGTGAGCAAAGTTGCTCCATAGACTTACTCTATGTAGCCATTTCAGTCATGTGACACAGAGCCAAAAAGGATCGTGCCAAGTGTAAACCTCCCCTGACAAATTCGCTATGTCTCTTTGACATATCAGAAGTATTTTTGAGACAGTGTCCAATTTGAGCTCAATAAAAACTGCATTAAGACATTTTTCCTAAAATGCTGTTTATGAAACCAAACTGAGGCCACATCCAAATGTTGAGGCAAAAAAAAAAAAGCTCATATTAGGTTACAAAATACACCTACTTTACAAAAGTAACTGCTTTCCTTTTAAAGCCGAAGTGCGGTGAAACTGAAAAACGGAAGGAAGGCAGGGGGGTGCGGGAAAATAAAAAAAAAGTAAGCTCCCCCCAACTAGCCCCACTCCCGGATCCCGTTGATAGCAGCGGGCCACCTGCAGCTCTTCCAGCTGCAATGTCATGTACCTGGGTGATCGACTACCCACTACTGGGCAATCGTTCACCCAAGTACATGACATTGCAGCTAGAAGAGCCCAGTACATGACGTACCCGGACTCCAGGTAAAAATGACATCTATCAGCCACCAGCAGGTCCCGGGAGTGGCGCTACAGAGACACAGGGAGGGGTGAGTTTACTTTGTTTATAATTTTACTGCACCCCCCCCTTCCTTCTTCCCATTTTTCAATTTCTCCTTTAACTCAATGTAATTCTGAAATGCTTCACAGTTTATGCTATGTCCTTTATGTCACAGTTTATGCTATGTCCTTTATTGTTATGGCCATAAAAAGCTGTGACAGATCATTTGTTAGAGATGTATTCCCCAAGCTTTAGGCTTTATTCACATCTGCGTTGAAGGTTCCATGTGTGGCCCGCGCCGCAGAATTCATGTAAATAATGAGATGAAGAAAAAACGTTGCATGTAGGTTTTTTTTTTGTCTCATTAGAATCAGAATTAGAATGTCAAAATGATGGACACCAGTGCAAAACCAGACCCCAGTAACGTCAACTGGGTAATTCTCCGTTCATGTCCATAGTGCAGCGGACCGGCTGGTTCCATTTGCGGATGCTGAGTGGAGTCTGTGACAGAGGCCTCAAACAGATCCTCCACTGCAGATGTGAACCTAGCCTTATGCTATTTTATATGTGGATCATATTATGTAATTTATATCTAAGCAAGTCAAATTATGCAAAACTGGCAAGCAAAGGACTGATCTGCAATGTATAGAAAATTACCTGTAAAACATAAATGTGCATGAAAACAATCCAAAATAAAAAAAAAATCACTTTGCTTGCAAATACAAGCAGATTTAGGAGACTCCAAATATATTGTGAGAACATCATAGTAAAATTGATGGGAAAAAATGCACAATTACAGCATCACACCCTCCTGAACTGGCGCTATGTCTGCAGGCATCCTGAACAACAGAACGTGTATCAGAAGCAAACTAATTGTACTTTAGGAATAAACCCTCCAATCTGTAATACAGCCCAATATATGGATGCTGGCTGTGGGTTTCCTACTGGCTGCTGAGACACGATAGTGATTTATACCGCTGAAATGCAGAATTTTCAGCAAACACCAAATAATTATATGTGAAGATTTTTCCTCATCTGTCCCTGTCAGCAGCTGATACTTCACATAAGGAAAGCTGAGCGGAAATAAATAATGTCATAGACTGTTGGTTGCTCATTAGGCAGGAAACATATTCAGCATTGCCATAGTAAAATATGTCACCCGGTGTCATGGTATTTTGATAGTATAAGCTCCAAATCTTTTTAGAAAACAGCGCTCAGCAGAGGCCTGCAGCCTTACAGTGACGGGCACTGCTGTCTGACAAGGACAGCCGCGCTTCTGTGACAGCTGACATTTATGCACTAACAAACAAGGCTGCTTCTCTTCAAAGTGCAAATACAATTAGAGACTGTACTATATGGTAATGTAATGTACTACTGTGGTGTAGTAGTATAAGAGAAATTACAGACACCAAATCAATACATGTCAAAGAATAAAACTCAAGTGATGTGACATGGAAAACACGGCTAAATTTGCTATATATATATATATATATATATATATATATATATATATATATAACACACATACACAGAATAATAATTATTATCATGTCACAAAGCCGACTCTTCTAGCTGCAACGCCACGGCCCGGCTGATCAATTGCCCATGCAGCCAGTCAGTGAGTGGGGCAGTGACTCGCTGCAGGTCACTGATTGGGTGAGCAGGCAATCCATCAAAAGGTATGTGACGCTGCAGCTGGTGGAACTGCAGGAGGCTGGAAGCTTTAAGTGAGACCCAGGAACAGGCACTAGGAAGGGTAAGTATACTGTATTATGTTCCTGCACCCCCCTGCCTTACTGTCATTTTTTATTGTCATGGAACATCTCCTTTAACTATATAATTAATGCATATTATCTCTATATCATGATTTATGTTTTTACTTTTAGAATTTTTTAGGCAGCCCTCACACACAGAAGCTTTCACTGTTACTGTAGTTTTTGATCCAAACCAGAGGTGGATCCAGCAGGAAGCAGAAGTCATTTTTTTTTACAATTTCCATTCATTTTGGATCCACTCAAAAACTGCAGTGGCAGTTTACCAAAAAAACTGGTATGTGTGACACCAAACAATGCTTACCGACAGGCCTTATAATAGGTCACAGGCTTCTTATGGCAGCCTAGTCTTCCTAGTGATGCTGGAGGCCCAGTGACAGCCAAGCTCCTACTCTAACACCAGGACCAGTGGAATTCAATCCCTTAGCTGCAGTGAACAACAGCAATTTTGGCACCCAAATTGTTTACAGAAGGATTGATCTCTCTGTTATAAGACTAACGGTGCCCCCATGGAATTTAACCATGGGGAGATAAGGGATTAACAATGGCTCCAGGTCTGCCATGTACTGTTGCTTATTTGGCCCTGCCAGCAGCCATATAGTCCTAAACAAAAAATGATCACCTTATTAATCTTTCATAGTCAATTTGATTAAAATGTGATTTGAAAAATTTAAATTTTATGGCAAGTTGCATGTACCCTAAAATAATAAAAGCAAAACAAGGCCTGGTTGGTTTAGAAAAGCTGTATCAGTGACTTACTGATATACAGTGTCTCTTCTGTGTTATGCAGCTCCATCCCCCCCACTGGTCCTCAGTCCTTGTGTGTGATACGACGGAGCTCCCAAACAATGATGGTGTCCTGTAGAGGAGTATGTGACTATACCGCATTTCCCTGTCTTCTTGTGCTCATTTTCAGAGTGGAATGTGCCACAAAAGAGAAGGCAAAGTGATAAAAAAGTCAAATTGCTTCTCTATAGGAAGCCATCTAATGATGGGAGCTCCGCATTCTGCCACACACAGGGACAGGGAACCAAGTTGTAACTGCAGCATTCCAGGACCAGGCCACATGTTGCTCAACCTACCTCTTCAGCACTGCCAAATAAATATCATACAGCAAAGCATAACATACTCCAGAAGTGCCAAACAAAAAAACAAAGTGCAGCACAAACCATCTCCCTCCCCAATAGCATCATAAATCACAATGAAGCTTTCCAGAAGTGCCAAACAAATCATACTGCAACACAGCAGCGGCAACATTGTCCTCCTTCCTATACCTCCCCCACTAGCAGCAGCATTGTTCCCCTCCCTATACCTCCCCCACTAGCAGCAGCATTGTTCCCCTCCCTATACCTCCCCCACTAGCAGCAGCATTGTTCCTCTCCCTATACCTCCCCCACTAGCAGCAGCATTGTTCCCCTTCCAATACCTCCCCCACTAGCAGCAGCATTGTTCCTCTCCCTATACCTCCCCCACTAGCAGCAGCATTGTTCCCCTTCCAATACCTCCCCCACTAGAAGCAGCATTGTTCCCCTCCCTATACCTCCCCCACTAGCAGCAGCATTGTTGCCCTCCCTATACCTCCCCCACTAGCAGCAGCATTGTTCCCCTTCCTATACCTCCCCCACTAGCAGCAGCATTATTCCCCTTCCTATACCTCCCCCACTAGCAGCAGTATTGTTCCCCTTCCTATACGTCCCCCACTAGAAGCAGCATTATAACCCTTACTATACCACCACCACTAGCAGCAGCATTGTCCCCCTTTCCACCCCTACCCCACTGGCAGCTACATTGACAATATTGATAGATAATTTTTGTAACAGTATCAATACATTTAACTGCGAATTACTATCCAGGGGGCATTTCCTTTAATAATGAATAGTCTTTTCTACTATAAAATGTGCATGAAAAGTAGCATGGTTAGGCTGGCTTCACATTAGGAAAGGGCTCTTCATGTATGGTATACATCAACATACTGTTTAGTCTATAAGTCAATGTAGACCATACATGCACAACCATACTACATATGTACCCCATGCTAGGTGCATTTACTTTTATGGACTGAATGTAGCCTACTGATGAATAAGTTTGGACGGTTTCCAACACCCACCGATAAGTTTGTTAACCCCTATTTTATGGATAGGGGAATTTCATTGGAATTGAGATACAATTCTATGTGTATGGTATATTTCCCCCACACAGGGCCCAAATAATTTAATCTACTAACATCAGTCTACTAACTATCTTAAGGCTATACTTTTTTTATTTTATAGAAAACCACACAGAAATACACAGAAGTATACATTTGGAACAGAACAAACCACAGATGAATAAAAATGGCTTCCGCATAAACAATACAGTAACAACTTTGTTTCACTTACCAAAGCTAAAACATTAAGGAATTCTCGAGTGTCAAAATGCAACAAAGTGCGAATATAGGGATATACTTCCTCATCTTGTGGGGCCTCTGGGGAGTGTAACCGGATCAAAAACTCAAAAACCTGAAGAAAAAATAAACAGGTAAGGTCTGGTGTCAAAGAAAAGAAATGTTCATAGGAAAGCACCATCTATCAAGTCAATGCCTATGGAGTAATAAATCTGTGTGGATAATCCATGAATGCCATTAGGAGGGAAAAAGTACAACAAACATACAAATAAAAAGAATATTGATATTAATAAAATCAAGAATATGTTTCATAGTAGCAGAATTTCTGTTTATTACACTTACGCTGAAATCACATCTTGTTTTATTAGACCATACGTTGTCATTCTGTCAAAATGGCATGCCAAAGAATACAGGGCATTCTATCAGGAGGCCCATTCAGCTTAACCTCTTAAGGACGGAGCCAATTTTCATTTTTGCGGTTTCGCTTTTTCCTCCTTGTGTTTAAAAGGCCATAGCAGTTGCATTTTTTCACCTAGAAACCCACATGAGCCCTTATTTCTTGCGTCACTAATTGTACTTAGCAATGGCAAACTTAATTTTTCCATGAAATATGCTGCGAAACCAGAAAAAAAATTATGTGCGCGGTGAAATAGAAAAATAAACGCAATTCTTTTTCTTTGGGCTTTTTATTAATGGAAACACTTTTTTTCTTTTACTTTTACTTTAATTTGAAGTCCCCCTGGGGGACTTCTAATACATCTACACTGATCTCTCATAGAGATCAATGTAGCTGTATAACACAGCACCGATCCATGAGATCCAGGCGTCATTACGTCGCTGAGGCCCGTCCCGGTAAGATGAAGGGATCCCCCCTCCGCGATCGCATCACGGGGGTGGGGGGGGTGGGGGGGGGAAGGGGTATCCGCGACTAGACACCAGGGATGGGCTGCATTTAAAACTGTTAGATGCAGCTGTCATGTTTGACAGCTGCATCCAACGATGTTAATTAGCGGGAACGGTGCGGCCCCCCTCTGAACACCTCTTGGGGACATATGACGTACGGGTACGGCATATGTCCCTAAGAGTTTAAAGGAGAAGTCATGTGAAACTGAAACTTTTCAAGCCTGCAGAGGTGGGGGGGGGGGGGACATAATAAATAAGCGCTGCTTACCTCTCCCCGTGCCCCTGAAGTGCTGCATCACAGCCTCCTGGATATCCCACTGGAACTCATGTTCCTCAGGGTTCTGATGTTGTCACGACTCGGAGGAAAAATACCAGACCCGGCTGATAAATTACCCACTGAACCAATAAGTGACTGGAGCCAAGTTGTGACATCAATGGAGGAGGAGATGCAAGAGCTTGGCAAGAGTCCCACAGCGGTGAGGCAGCCTTACGGAAGCATGGGGATGGGTAAGTAGCGATTATTTATTATTTTCCGCCCTGCCCATGCCTGCTTCAAAAGTTTCAATTTCGCCAGACTTCTCCTTTAACATAGCCACCTACACACCTCAATTCCTGTAGGGTAAAAACACCCCTTTACCCCCACGCACCCTAATCACTAAATATCACTTTTATACATGTTATTATTCAGATGTCAAAAACAAATTATTTGTAATTTGTTGTGATTACAGTAAATATATGTGATTAAAAATCAACAACACCTTCCACACTATACGATAACGCTTCCCACGTTCTATTATCATTGGAAGTCACACAAAGATATAATCCCAGTACTTTTGTTTTTGATGTTTTAATAATAACAAATTAGGATGGCGAGTATTACAGGGGCGTTCTTAACCCTAAAGGAATTTCTATTTCTGGAGTTTCTATTTTGCTACGCTGCATCTACTTAGGATGTGTTCTTTTCTAGGACTGAAAAGTGTTGTAATGTGCTTCAGAGTGCCGCAAAGTATGTCTGCATACCTTTTTACAGGTTACTGACATATACCTCGGACATGCTAATAAAATAACATGTGGATCCAGCAAGAATAGAGTAGTGCTTAAAGAGGACCTGTCTTCTTTTCTGCTATATCTTTTTAAATACTTGTTTTGCCTGTTAAAAAACAGTTACGCAGTTGTGCCACTTACCTGTCAAATAGTTTGAACAAATTGGCAGCTGGCTGTTACCATTCCCTTGTCAAGGCCGTGTGCCTCTATGCAGTATGATACTGTGAGCAATGATTGGACAGTGTCACATACTCAAGGAAACGCCCCCAACTGGTAACACTAAATCGTCAATTTAATCATATATTTCCTAGAGAAATATCCAAAGCCCCTATTACACGGGGCGAATGGAGGAGCAAATGAGCGCTGTCAGCTCCTCGTACCCCGCTCGCTGCCGCCGCCATGACTCGAGGCGGCAGGGACCAGGTGAGTACAGGGGAGGCTGCGAGGGGGCGGCTGCCCGGGTGATCGCTAGATTGTCAGGGCAGCCCATAGAAGATAGCAACGATCTGCTGCTGCTGCTCCTATTCTGCGGAGTGACGGTAGCAGATCATTGCTATATTAATCGTTTGTCTTTCAACATGTTGAAAGACAAACAACTGCAACGATCAGCCGACATCATTCACAACGGCTGATCGTTGCCTTCTATAACACAAGACGATTATCGGCCATAGTGGCCGAATATGGCCAATAATCGTTTTGTGTAATCGGCCTTAAGAAATGGCACAAAACAGTATTCTAAACATTATAATCTAATGGGGAATACAAGAATATAGCAAAAGTCAAATGTTCAGAGAGCTATTTCAGATATTATCCCCATGATTTAATAGCCAGTATATACTTGAAAATACATAGAAGATTGTGGGCAGAAAAAGACCACCTGGTCCATTTAGTCCTCTCTTATATTATTTCCCTCCTAAAATTCTAATTAACCCTGTAACATAGTTAAAGGTTTCGAGCTTTCCCCCCTTCACCTTCTTGCCACCAGACTATACAGAATAAGTTCCATAAGGGGGTATCCCCATCTGGAGTAGTTATGTCCTATCCTACTGTGGTTGGTGCAACATAGTAACATAGTTATTAAGGTTAAAAGAAGACAACCTAGGGAAACTTTACTGTGTTGTTCAAGGCAAAGGCAAAATGAGGCAGATGCCAAGTGCCCCATCAGGCCCCGTTCCCACTGAGGAAAGGTAGCGGAATTCCACGACGGAATTGTCCGCCACGGAATGCCGTTAGCCTCCCGCTCATAATGGGAGTCTATGGGAGGCGCACGCTCCTGCTCTGTACGCGCTGAAGAATGAACAAAGTTGAAGCAGAAGGTGGCCGGGCCGTTGCTGAGGTTTTAAAAGATCAAGAGCACAAGACCCCTACACATACACAAAATCTTTCTATGCATGAGGACCAAACAATACTGCTTTAGGCCATGTTCACACAATGTAAGTTTTGTATTAATTATGTCTGTTGTTGCCAATTTGCAACAATGGCCGTAAATAGTAGAAAACTTACGTTGTACTGCAGTCAGAGGGAATCCTGGCTGGAGTGTATACACATAGTACATATATACATACACAAAGTACATATATACATACACACAGTACACATATACATACAAATAGCATACAATCCGGCTGGGATCCCTAGCGGTTGCATGAAAAACTGACATGTCAGTTTTGTGTGGCCGCTATTCACTGAATAACAGCCGCACAAGCCTGACAGATCACACAATGGAGAGTGCAGCTCCAGCATTCCAATTCACTAGAATTGAAGTTTTTCCAGCTAGTACTGCAGTATCGACCAGGAAAAACTTCACTGACCAGCTCAATGTGTGATCCTGGCCTAAGGGTGCGTTCATACATACAGAATCTGCAGCAGATTTGATGCCTTTTTCAGTTATTTTAGATCAAATCTGCTGTGGATCTGCTGCAGAAAATCCACTGCGAGACGGTGTGTGTGAAGCTACCCTTAATAGAGATGTGCACAGTACCTGCTTGGCGTCACATGTGCAGCAGCATAATCTCTTTAGGGCGCATTCACACGTACAGGATCCGCAGCTGATCTGCAGCAGATTTAATGGCGCAGATTTGAAGTCGCATATTCAAAGAAAATCAAATCTGGGTCATCAAACCTACTCTGGATCTGCTGCAGATCCTGTACGTGTGAACGCACCCTTAAAGGGAACCAATCACCACCAGCTAGCCCCTGCAGCTATACATACAGTGTAATAGGCCTGGTAGCACTGTTTGCACATATATAAGTACTCGCTATGACTATTACACAAGTCCTCCTCACGGGGGGGTGACACGTTCCCTTTAATGTTTAGGGGATTTGTGCAGCTGACATATATTTTTGCCAACAGTGCTACCAGCCCTATTACACTGTATGTATAGGTGCAGGGGCTAGCTAGGGGTCATAGGTTCCTTTCAATACACAGAATAAAAAAAAATAGAACACACTATATTATATACACATATATATACAGCCACACACATATATAGACACATGCCACACATGTGTATAACACACAGTGCACACAATAAGCACACATACATAACACAATGTTCACAATACATACACACAAACACACGCACACTTTATACATCACTATACTCATACTTCATGAAGGAGCAGGGTGCAGGGGGGGTGACAAATCAGCCTGATACAGGAGACAGGAAGTTGTCAGGGAGCTGCACAGCATCTGCACACACATCTTTCCTCCCTGCCGTCCCGACATGTGACAGCTGCCGGAGCTGAGGTAATGAAGGGGAGGGGGGAGGTGTCACAGGGCAGCGTGATCCTCATCCAGCAGCAAGCTGGAGCGAGGTTTATGAGGACAGGCTGACCCTGAAGCTGCAGGGGGCCCCTTGGGGATGGGGGCCCTGGGCAATTGCCCTCTTTGCCCCCCCTAACGCCGGCCCTGCCTACTGGTTATACAGTACCACAGTATATAGGCAGCTATAGATGATTATTGCGCATGCAGTGCAAATAGATGGGCTAAAGTGTTTTCTTCCAATTCAGAATGTATATCAGTAAACTACAGAATTTCTTCAATACAACATCCAAATTTATGGCAATAATAACTTGTCTTAAAGGCAAAAGAAAAACAAAGTTGGTATGAAAATCTAACCACTGTAAACTTCTCTCTCATCAGGTACAAAGCATGTAAATAGGAGAGCACTGACCTGGTTCTTCACCTGTGGGACAAGGTCTTCAGGGATGTCTCCCAAAGGATATGCTCTTCCAGCCAAACTAGAACTGTCAAGACAGTTAGGAAGTATGTAAAAACTAAAACAAAAAATTCTAACAAAAAGGGTTAAAGGCTTAAAGCCAAGTAAATAAAAAAATAAAATAAAAGACAAAAATGGAATTTAATTGGTTGTATTCTTAGACAAAAATGATTCTGAAATCTTGGTTACAGTGTATAAGAAAATTTATATTCTACAAAGGTGGATGTACAACACAGAAGACACCACATGAAGATGTTCTGAACGGCTTTATTAAAACGCCATGATGTTAAAAGAGGGTACTCCAGCAAAAATCTTTTTCTTTCAAATCAACTGGTTTCAGAAAGTTACATAGATTTGTATTTTACTTCTATTTAAAAATCTCCAGTCTTCCATTACTTATTAGCTGCTCTATGTTCTGTAGGAAGTGGTGTTTTCTTTTCAGTCTGACACAGTGCTCTCTGCTGCCACCTCTGTCCATGACAGGATCTGTCCAGAGCATCAGCAAATCTCCATAGAAAACCTCTCTTGCTCTGGACAGTTCCTGTTTGTCACATAGGTGGCAGCAGAGAGCACTGTGTCAGACTGAAAAGACCCCCCCTCCAGCAGGGCATACAGCAGCTGATAAGTACTAGAAGACTGGAGATTTTTAAATTGAAGTAAATTACAAATCTATATAATTTTCTGAAACCAGTTTATTTGAAAGAAAAATATTTTCGCCGGACAACCCCTTTAAGGTATTCATTCAGGACAACAGCTGTTTCATGGCACAATGCACATTGTGTAATGAGCGAGTGCCGCATTGTAATGACATCTTTGTGGAGACAAAATAAAATGAAATGTATATATATGTATATATATATATATATATATATATATATATATATATATATATATTACATATATATATATATATATATATATATATATATATATATTATATATATATATTATATATATATATATATATATATATATATATATATATATATTGGTTTCAGAGAATCTCATTTTCATGGCTTATGAGAAACTAAAACACATTCAACTGGAAAATACTGATATAAATAACCTACCTAATATAAACAAGGAGCTTATTTCCCATCACAACTTGTTCATCTAGGGAGAAAAAAAATGATATTGCTTTAGATGAAAGTCCCTGGTATGGGACAAATCTACAAATCATAGGTTTACACAGAAAAAAATATATCCATTATATACATACACATGCACAAATCTCCATGTACCACTGATCAGTCTTAACATTAGAGAAGTCCAGCCAGACCCATTTTTTTTTTTTTTTTAGCAAGAGCTGGGGAGGGAGGGTCAGAAGAAATAACATGCTCTTACCTCCCCTGCTCCAGCGCTGGTGGCTGCATACCACTGCTCCAGTACCCAGACGCTTCCTGGTCTGAGCGGGGACTCGGGTCATGACATGCCAGGTCTGCACAGCCAGTCAGCGGCCGTAGTGGGGTGCTGCCTCAGCCATTGACTGGCTGTGCGGACCTCACACGTCACAACCAGGGTCACTGCTCAGGCAGTATGCAGCCCTCATCGCTGGAGCAAGGGAGGTAAGAGCATGTTATTTCTTTTATTCTCCCTCTCCCCAGAACTTGCTTAAAAAAACGGTCTGGCCGGACTTCTCCTTTAAATATATATTGTTTTGATGTAATACAGTGCGTAAACATACACAGACCACTCTGTAATAACACTACGACCACCCTCCTTAATATTAATACTGTCCAGGTACCTCTAGTGCCAAAAACGAAAAACAGCTGTGACTCCTCAAAGCATGGACGCCACAAGAACTCTGAGATAGCACTAGCACATTAGCAGCAGATGCCTTGGGCTGGGTCCACACTCAGCAGTTTGGTCGATATTATATCCTTACTTTGGTTGGTATTTTTACCAAAGTCAGAAGCGGAACCGATAGAGAAAAAAATTCTAATTGAAAGTATGCACCCTGTTCTTTGTTATTGAACCACTGTTGGTTTTAGTAAAAACTTGTAGACACGGGAACTTGTCCTTAAGCAGAGTATTCAAATAAAGGTAATGGAGAGGAGACAGGCGGCACAGGAGGGTGGTAGGAATATTAGAGTTGGTATGGTACACATGCGGTTACCGGCACTACACCTATATTCCGGGGGAGACCTCAAGAGTGTAAGCTGTGTTCTTTTTGCTGCAAGTATGTAACTAATCCAGTAGAGGTTAATAAAGGAAAACTAAACAAAGAGTTTGCAGTTCTTATGAGTAACCCCTGCCAGGCTGTTTCCCTGTAGATTTCCCTGCTTATCTCTGCTTATACCATACATATCAGTATGTTTCCATCTGGGGGAAATAAAAGATGCAACCCAAGCACAGGCTGTGCATCAAATGTATCCAACCTTTACCTGAAAACTATCTCTCTGATATATGTGCAGGTTCATACCCTCCAGAGGATTCTGCTATGAAATATCAAGAGAAAAATAAAATTTTCCAGGCTGGGGTCTCAGATGATGAGCTCCTCTTCAAGACACAAAAAGCCTGCTTCTAAGCATCACAGGTTAGAACAAGGCTCTTCCTTATCTTTCAGTACAGATCCGGATCTATCACAGAGGAAGATTGGTAGCGCAGAAGCTGACATTACCATTTCTGTAGACAATTTCCTGTTTAAAAAATAATGCTGAAAAACTGATCAAATCAGTAAAAAAATAAACTATGTAGTCTAATAAGGATAGGCTCTATGTCCAAGATTAGGAAAGCTTGCTTTACCCTCCTAAGAAAAAAGCTGACTCTTCATTAACCGACACATATGTGATTTGGCTTTCCTTAAAGGGGTATTCCCCCCAAAAGCAAAAAATGTAATGCCCCCAAACCTAGCTGGTCTTACTCACCAAGTCCCCCTGAGTATTTTGAGCCATCTCCCATCGTTCTAGCTGCTGCCGTTCCTGAGTTACAAGTTTTTCTAAAAGATGGTCTATTATCAAGATAGGAAACTACATTTCCCATCATGCAATGCTTATGTCTGATGATGGTTAAGTAGCAGAACTGAGATGGCGGAGATGGTGTAGCAGAGCTGAGATGGTGGAGATGGTGTAGCAGAGCTGAGATGGCGAAGATGGTGTAGAAGAGGTGAGATTGTTTAGCAGAGCTGAGATGGCGGAGATGGTGTAGCAGAACTGAGATGGTGAGATGGTGTAGCAGAGCTGAGATGGTGAGATGGTGTAGCAGAGCTGAGATGGCGGAGATGGTGTAGCAGAGTTGAGATGGTGTAGCAGAGCTGAGATGGTGGAGATGGTGTAGCAGAGCTGAGATGGTGAGATGGTGTGGCAGAGCTGAGATGGCGGAGATGGTGTAGCAGAGCTGAGATGGTGGAGATGGTGTAGCAGAGCTGAGATGGCGAAGATGGTGTAGAAGAGGTGAGATTGTTTAGCAGAGCTGAGATGGCGGAGATGGTGTAGCAGAACTGAGATGGTGAGATGGTGTAGCAGAGCTGAGATGGTGAGATGGTGTAGCAGAGCTGAGATGGCGGAGATGGTGTAGCAGAGTTGAGATGGTGTAGCAGAGCTGAGATGGTGGAGATGGTGTAGCAGAGCTGAGATGGTGAGATGGTGTGGCAGAGCTGAGATGGCGGAGATGGTGTAGCAGAGCTGAGATGGTGAGATGGTGTAGCAGAGCTGAGATGGTGAGATGGTGTAGCAGAGCTGAAATGAACGCCATGCACGGGTGAGCTGCCGGGGTGTTGGGGGGGAGGGGGGTTTCAGTGGTGGGAATAGTGCCGCTGGTAAGCCGTGGATGATGGGGGGACAGTGAGCCGCGGTGCCGCTGGTAAGCGCTGCGGGTGGGCTGACGCGTTTGAGTCGTGGGGGTGATGGGGCTGCGGTCATTGAGTGATAGAGCCGCGGGTGACAGGGGGACAGTGAGCCACGGGTGACAAGGGGGGGGGGGGCGCCGGGCTGATGCGGGCCAGCGTCGTGGGTGCCCAGCCACGGGTGATGGGGGGACAGTCAGCCGCGGTGCCGCCGGTATGCACTGCGGGCGACTGAGCCACGGCTGACATCAAGTGACGGGGGGGGGCAGGGTGCCTTGATTGAACACAGCCGCGGGTGATGGGGGGAAAGCGACTCGCGGTGCCGCTGGCAAGCACCGCGGGCGGGCTGACAGCAAGTGACGGGGTGGAGGGAGGAAGGGGTGCCGCGATTGAATTGTGGGGCTGACGTGGCCGCCGGTAAGCGCCTCCGGGGTGATGCGGGCCAGCCGTGAGCCGTGGGTGACAGCGGGTGCCGCGAGTAAGTGAGCCGTGGGTGACAGCGGGTGCAGTGATCGGGCACAGCCGCGGGTGGTGGGGGCAAGTGACAGGGGGAGGGGGGGGCAGGGTGCCGTGGGCGAGTGGTGCGGGTGATGGGAGGTGCCGCGATTGAGTGGGTGAGTGGGTGGGGGGGGGGTTGCCGCCGGTAAACGCTGCAGCGTGCGATTGAGCCCAGCCACGGGGGATGGGGGGACAGTCAGCCGTAGGTGACAGCGGGTGCCGCGATTGAGCCCCGCCGCAGGTGACGGGGGGGGGGGGGGTGAGCCGCGGGTGGCGAGATGGTGTAGATGGAGATGGGGGGTGCTGTGGGTGAGCGGTGCGAGTGAGCCGCAGGTGACGGGGGGTGCCACAAGAGTGAGGGGTCACAGTCAGGGGGTGAGCTCTGGGCCTGGGGACACGGTACCGGTGACTGGGGTGGCTGCTGTTAGAGAGGGAGACAGTGACAGCTGCACTGATCACTGTCTCCCTTTCTAACAGCAGCCACCGCCGTCCTCCTTCACTTCAGTTTGGCTTGGTTAGAAGCGCTAACCCGGCCCATTGAAGAGAAGCAGGACACGTGATGCAGTCTCGGAGGGTGCGGGCCAGGAGCAGGGAGTGGTGACGGAGTGGACTGAGAGTTGATGATTCTATGTGTTTGGTGGGGGTGAGGGCATCTAGATAACAGCAAAACTGTGCAGAATCCATAATGACTTTATATTGGAAAGATAGAAAGCTATGAATGGGCAACGTATTAATGAAAAAATAATTTTGTGGGAATACCCCTTTAACCCCTTGAGGACCAAGCCCAAAATGACCCAGTGGACCGCACAAATTTTCATTTTTGTGGTTTTCTTTTTTCTTCTCCCCTTCTAAGACCTCTAGCACTTTCATCACTATCTACAAGGCCATGTGGGGGCTTGTTGTTTGTTACAGGAATAGTTGTACTTTGTAATGGCATCTTTCATTCTACCATAATATGTATAATGGAATCCCAAAGTTAATATTTATGAAGATATAAATTGGTGGAATCGTAAAAAAGAATGCAATATGGTAACTTTTGGGGGGTTCCTGTGTCTACGTAATGCACTATATGGTAAAAGTGACATGATACCAGTATTCTATAGGTCAGTCCGAACATAACCATATGCAGGTTACACAGATTCTCTAATGTTATATATTTTTTAATGAAATACTTTTTTTTTTGCAATTAATTATTAATAAAATGGGCCTATTGTGACGGTTATAACTGTTTTATTTTTTCACCTACGGGGCTGTATAAGGGTGTAATTTTTTTCCGCCATGATCTCTAGTTTTTATTAATACATATTTGTGAAGATCAGACACTTTGATCACTTTTTATTAATATTTTTTCATATATAATGTAACAAAAAAAAAAAAATCCTGGCACTTTTTTCCCTCTTTTCGCGTACGCCGTTCGTGATGACGATTGTTATATTTTAATAGATCGGACAATTACGCATGCTAAGGTATATTATATGTTTCTTTATTTATTTTTTATATGTTTTATTTATATAATGGGAAAGGGGGGTGATTTAAACTTTTATTGGGGGAGGGGCTTTGGGGCTTTTATGAAGACATTTTAACTTTTTTTTTCTTACACATTTTAAGTCCCCTTGGGGGACTTTTACATACAATTGTTAGATTATGCACACTGATCATTGCTATGCCATTGATCAGTGTAATAGGCGCTCTGCTGATTAAGCCTGCCTGTGGCAGACTTAACCAGCAGAGCGCCAATCGGACCGCACGGAGGAAGGCGAGAGACCTCCGGCGGTCCGTTAAAATGATTGGGACCTCCACAGTCACATTGACGCAAAGTCCTCTGGCAGGTGGGACAGAAATAAGACGTCCTACCCAGACCTCCCTGAAATCAGGAGCACATCAGCAGTGGGGCATGCGGCAGCTTGCTTCAGGACGTGGGAAGGACATGGGGGCCATGGATCTGTATGTCTGCGGCACCGGCTGTGAAGGTCCACAAAGGGATTAGTGGAGTCCTGGGTCGTGGTGAGTCGCAACGGACGGCCTTACTTTCAGGGGGATGCCCTAGTTTAGAGTAGGGGGTGCCTTATTTGGGGGGAGGATGCCTTACTTTAGGCCAGTTGTTAGGATAGTTGGGGTGTCTTATTTTAGGAGGGTGTTTTTATTTATCTTGTATGTGCTGGCAGGGGTCTGACTGCTAGGACCCCACAGATCACAAGGATAGGGGTTCTGTTGAGCACACATGTTGCTGTTCTATTCACACTCTTTGGGACTATGGTCACTACAACAACCATCTTCCACATGAAATTTTCTGCAATTATTCAAGCAGATCTGCTTAGTGAAAGGACACTGAACCCAGAGAAGCAGAGCTTAAGACAAAATGATTTTATCTAACTACAACTGTTCCTCGGTTGGATTTTATGTCAACCAGGGAAAATCAGAAGCTTGCGGGAGTCGGATTAACCAGAAGCAACTAAAGCATTGTCCATCAACGAAAATACATGTTTCTTTATAGTAAGATAGATCATCACTAACTGATCGGCGGGGTGCCGACACCTGGAACCTGTGCCGATTAGCTGTTTGGTGCTGGAATACACAGTGAATAGAATTCGTCTTTGTTCAATAAGCAGTGATGGAGACCTGTAACTGCAGCTCAGCTCCTGTTTAAGTTAATAGGAGCTGTGCTGCAGTTTGCAGTTACACATCGCCACCACTACACAACGAAAGGTAACAAACTCTGTTCACTACGTATTTGCATCAATGATCAGCGTTGGTGCCGGATACATCATGGTTACATTTTGCCTGGAAAACCCCTTTACACTGTAAACTGCTGATCACTTATATAATAGTTTAGTATATTTAATATACCAAATACTTATTGTCTTTTGGCAACAAACAGATTACATTCACATGGTACTTTTTTTGCGGACTGTATATTATGTCTGCAATTTTTAGCCTGTGATCCACAAAAATGCACCCGTAATGTGACCACATTGTCCGTATTTTTTTGCAGACTCGCAAATGTAGGAAGTTCCGTAATCACAGCCCGCACTAGGGCAAGTCCGTATGGTTTATGGACAAATCATGGATATGTAAAATTATGGACGGGTGAATAGGATCATAGAAATCTATGGGACCGTAGTTTATCCCTAATTGTGGATGCGCAATTACGGACAGAAAATATGGAAGTGTGAAAAAGGGCTTATAGACGGATCCCTAGTGAGGAGTCTGGGGGAATCACTGGTGTGTTTTTTACCATCTTGATGAAAAGAATAGTGCTACATGCAGTACTATGCTTTTTGTCAAAACTGCAGAGACTACAGATGGAGGCTTCAGACAGAACCTCTGATGGAAGTGTGAACAAAGCCTCAGGCAAATTCTTATTATATGTCTATGCATAGACAGACACACACTTGGGCTGGAAAACACAGCATTCACATTCAACATCCCATTTGCATGCAATGCCCACAACATACCTGTCAAAGACTTCCCAGAGCTGACAGGTGCAGAAATGGATTTAAATAATTTCTAAATGAAAAAGACCATTAAAAATTAAAAGTAAAATAAAAGCAGAAGAAAATAAAAATTATAAGGGAGCTGTACAAGACGTCAAATAGGCACTTCATCTAGCATTTCAGGACCATTTCTATACCAACACTTTAATTTACATAAAAACCTGCCGGTCTCCTCTATCTCCTGGTCCTGTGATGTCCCAGCCCTGCTCAGAAATGTCCGCTCAGCCAGTCAGTGACTGAGGTGGGAAACCTTCTGATAACACAGGAAACAGAGATTCAGGAAGGAGAATTGAGACAGTGACAGTGAGCGGTGGTGCTGCGGATGCAGGGGGCACCTGGACAGGTAAGTATAACTTCATCATTATGTTTCCACCACTCACTGTTTTGTTTTTTGTTTTTTTTTACCTTTGCCTGGAGTACTCTTTAAAGGCTTCTGTCTGATCTCTCACCTCCCATTAAGCTCAGTTGTAAATACCAGTGTAAATACTGCTGTATTTCCACACTTCCGCAGTGTAATCTCCCTTCCTTTCACCTTGTCAGTGCAGCATTTATGTGCTCAGTGTAACCCCTTCTATGCGGTGCTGCTTTTCTTTTATTTCTGCTTACATAGCACCTTGCAGAGCCAGTGCATCATTACTCCTTCTCCTCACACAGTACTATAGTGTGCAAGTCATCAACTCAGCACAGTGTACAGTGCACTTTCTCCAGTACTGAGTCATGGCATAGCAGAGAGGTATAGGTGCTCTGCAGTAATGAAAAGGAGGCCATGTGTGTGAACTACTGGAAAACAGCCCAGCTCTTGCCCACCCATAGAAATAAGAAATAGCTATGCACCATGGAGGGAACTTTCAAGTGTCACTGTTGTTATAACTTTCAAAATCTAAATCAACAGTACATGTGATATAAAGCAAGTTTGCAATTTACATTCTTTTTTTTTTTGTGAACATAGAAAACACAGCGCTTCCTGTTTTCTCATTTTTTTCCCCCTCAAAAACAGGAAACAGTCAGAAAACAGGAAGTCCACTGTTTCCCAAATCATCTAAGCGATCATAGAGATAACAGATCACATCTACTGTTGATTTAGATATCGAAAGTTATGACAGTGACACTTTAAAGGGGCTTAATAACAGCAGTAAGACCACTAAAGTCACCTTGTCAACACTCCAAAGGGTTAATCTAACAAAACCTTAAAGGCTTTTAAAAAAAATCTTTTAAAATGACAAATAAAGCAAAAATCGAGAGAAGGAAGTGCAATAAAATATAACCTTTATTGTTTCCAATTTAAAATAAATATGACACACAGTGTTATGTACAGTAGTGATATATACAAGTATTATGGTCTCCAATCTGTCTGCAAATATCGGTGCCTGCTAGTCAACAGTTCAAAAAAACACAGTAGGTATCCACTTATCCAGATACATCAAAGGTCAACCACTAACATCAGACACAAGCAGTAATGTCGTCTCGCAGGTTGGGGGAGACCTAAGCACCGGATTAGACCAACTACCATCTAATACCCACTGTTAGGCTAGTGTCACCAAATGAAAGAATGGGAAATCAGGGAAATCAGGTACGTCAAACACTGGTCAAGAACTACCAACAAAGTACCAATTACCACGCCCAACGCGTTTCAAAGACCAATGTCCGTCTTATCATCAGGGGCCAAGCGGTCACAAGTACATGGTACGTATTCAAAACAATTTAGACATGTGTGAATAACAACAAAAACACATGATAACGGGATGGTGCTTCCAGCGGGGACCAACAGTGGCTGTTATACTCACTATCCCAGGGAACAGCATAGACCAGCAGGTAAAAGTGCCTAGTGTATAGCAGTGGCTGGTACCGGACACTGTAAAGGAGGATGAGGAGAGTAGTATAAGTGCCTATATGAATATTGTTGGAACATACTTACTCCACCCGCTAGGTCAATTGGCTAATAGGTGAGTGTAGAGAGCCGTGTCAGTGCCTACCTACAAATAGAGCATTCTTTGCATTAGCTAGCTAGACATCATATTACACAAGCAAGATACCCACAATGGGAAGATACTTACTATATGGTCCTCCCCTTTGGGAATCGCATCCCGGCATCCCGCAGTGGCAGAATGTCGGGAGCGTTAGTCGGGGCCGCGGACTCGGGCACGTGTGATGTCATCACGGCCTCAAGAGCGCACTAGACGCTGTCCACTCCCCCCACGCGTCTAGTGCGCTCTTGAGGCCGTGATGACGTCACACGTGCCCGAGTCGGCGTCCCTGCTATATAGCGGGCCGCGACTAACGCTCCCGACATTCTGCCACTGCGGGATGCCGGGGTGCTAATCCGGTGCTTAGGTCTCCAACCTGCGAGACGACATTACTGCCTGTGTCTGATGTTAGTGGTTGACCTTTGATGTATCTGGATAAGTGGATACCTACTGTGGTTTGAACCGTTGACTAGCAGGCACCGATATTTGCAGACGGATTGGAGACCATAATACTTGTATATATCACTACTGTACATAACACTGTGTGTCATATTTATTTTAAATTGGAAACAATAAAGGTTATATTTTATTACACTTCCTTCTCCCGATATTTGCTTGATCTTGATAGTGAAGGACAGATGCAACTTGGTGGTTCGATGTACCCTATTGACATTGATTGTTTGGAAAATGACAAATAACACTTCAAATCAATTTATCAGTGCTTACATAGAGTTCTTTTGATGTACATAGGGCTTAACAAGCCCTCGTACACTACATCCCTGGATAGAACACCATAGCTATATAGCTAGACTGTCTGTTTAGCACATGTGGTATGCTGTGCCCGTACTATGCTGTGACAAAGTAGATTTTACAGAGAAACCATCTTTGCTGTCCTAAAGACTTAGATCGCTCTGAACCTCTGAGAGACAGCTCAGCGAGGGAGTTCAAATGACTGTTTACAACATGGTAGTAATTGGTGACAGAGTCCGATCTCCGATACAGAGCAGCTGAAACCCACACTGGTTCATTAATTCCTCTGGCAGCTGGGCCCACAGAGATAAAAGGCAGATGAGGGAAAGAACTAAACTATTATAGACTTTTACTTTTTCACATAGTATCAGCTTTAACAGGAATAACATTTTTGGTTTCTAACCTTATTCTGATATCTATATATTTTCTGTGGGGCATGTAGGATTAATGTATACAGTCATATAGGATCATTATCTTTTGTTTCTAAAGCCCCTATCACACAGGACGATGGAGAGGATAAAAGGAGCGCTGTCAGCGCTCACTTGCTAGTCGTTCCCCGCTAGCTGCCGGCGCTATTACACGTCTTGGCAGCAAGCAAGTGAGTGCAGGGGTGGGAGGTGCGGTGAGGCTGCCCTGGTGATCACTAGATCATCCGCGCAGCCCATAGAAGATAGCTGCGGTCTGTTGCTGCCGCTCCTATTCCACAGAGCAGCAGCATATCGCTGCTATCTAGGTCGTTTGTCTTTCAACATGTTGAAACAGACAACGATCAGCTGACATCATTCTAGACGGCCGATAATCGGCCAGTAATCATTACGGCCAACATGAAAGTTTTAAAGAAAATCCAAGGATTTATTAACATCACGATTTACCAAAACACTGCTTGTATATGTTGTCATCCTGAATAATAACGGTTTATAGGAAATGTTGTATAAATAAATGAAGGTTCTAGATTTTTTTTTTAACAACATTACTTTTCATACCTCCATAGGACTAATAAAATCATTTGTCCCACTGTTGTACACATAGATCATGGCATCATAGAGTCTGTGCTCCCAACACATCTGAACAATCTGAAAAAAATACAACAAGGTTTTAGGTATTAAAAAAAAAAAGATTTTATAACACTTCAGCTGCAAGAAAAAGTAAGTGAACGACATCAATTCACATTGATTACTTGTAAATTGTTATTTGCATTTGTAATGAAAACTTTACCACCCCATTGTAAAGTATGGTTCATCTGTTAAATGTACACACTGTCAGCTGTTTCCAAAGAGAAAAACAACAAGATGTCTGAGGAGGACTGCAAAAAAGGTGCAGCAAAATCTGATGTCAGCAAGCACCAAGGTTTCCGCTTGCACAGTAAGATACGTACTAAAATCTAAAGGTAGACTAAGTACTAAAGAAGCGTAGGGGGCATTCACACATTCCATAGTTACTGCTTATGCACAGAAGATGTGCGGAACTCCCAGCATCATCATTCATTATGATGCCGGGAGCTCCGAAACAGATTACATCTGTGCTGACACAGTTCTGCATTCTAAATCTGGTCCATAGCACGTCTTCCCTGCATAAACATTTAACTGCCCCCTTAAAATGAAGGGGTTGAATAATTCTGAGACTGCAGAAGTCATTAAAAGTAGGATTTTGTGCTTAAAAGATAGTTCAGCAAAAAATTAAAACGTGATGTGTTACTGTTCTGGACAGTTCCAGTCATGCACAGAGGTGGCAGCAGAGAGCACTGTATCAGACTGCAGGACACCACTTCCTGCAGGACATACAACAGCTGATAAGTACTGGAAGACTTGAGATTTTTTGAAAGAAGTAACATACAATTTTGGCACTTTCTGGCAACAGCTGATTTGAAAGATTTTTTTTTTTTTTTGCCGGAGACCCCAAAAGTTTCGTCATGCCAGTGAACATCCATAATACACAGAGAAAAATTAAGTGTACTCTTGACTCTATCCCTAACCTGCTGACAGACCCTTACAGAGGGAATCAGGCAAAGGCACATATTGCCTGTAGCATGGCGCTGTGGAGAGCCGTTTTTATGAAATATGTATTTATAGCAATATGGTAATTAGATCATTTGATGCATCGGGGGTTGGTACCCTACTCTGCAACACCAAAACAGCCACCTGTTCGGTCCTCTAACAATTGTAGTGAATAGCATAAGTGACAAGAGAGAATCAAAGTCAACAGGGTACCTGCTGAATGTCCAGGCTTGTGATGTCCATATGGATTATACAAGCCTCTACATTCTCCATTAGGCCTCGATCCTGGAAGTGAAGTAGAAGGTCCTTCATTACTTGGGTAGTAAGACCGGCAAGCTGATCCCGCAGAAGATAGGGCTCCAAACACTCCAAGAAGACTCCTTTGGCTACACAGTTCTCACTCAGTTTGTCATACATCTGACTGAAGAGGATATCACTATAAAGAAATCACAAAGCAGAGAGTTAAAATTTGTGGCTATAAAAGCAACAAAAGAGATTATATTCTGTAGAGGCCGCCTTGTGTAGTGCAATGTAACTACAGTATCAATGTGGTAAATTTGTTCAACAGGGTTCCCTTACCTCACAGGGAACAATTTTAGAATGTAACAGACAGCGAGTGCAGACCTGCTATACTGGTCAATCGGTTTGGCCACACAAGGGGGGCAAAGTCTAAGTGCGCTATAGGTCTTCATTAGAGATAAGTGAACTTTGAGCATGCCCGAGTCCATCCGAACCCGAACTTTCGGCCATTAGGGCATTACTGGCAGTACAGGTGTATGGGGCCCGGCCTATGGGGGGGGGGGCCCGGGCCTCCCACACACTTCACTTTGTGAGAAGCCTGGTATACAGACAGTGCAGGGAGAGGGGAGAGCTACTGCAGATGCAAGGGGCCCCTTCTACTTAACTAATATCATGAGGCCCTCCCCCCCCTGCACTGTGGACCGGGCTGCAGAATCCCCCCCCTACACAATGGACCGGCCCCCTCCTCAGCAGCTCCCAGGCTCGTGCGGAGCTGGTGACTTCCAGCCTGTGTGCTTTCCCAGGTGACAGGAGGATGCAGCGGGCCCCCTCTCCTCTCTCCTCCCTCCCTCCTTCCATCTCACAAACTTCTCTGGACCGGGCTGCAGAATCTCCCCCCTACACAATGGACCGGCCCCCTCCTCAGCAGCGGGTCACTGCAGCCCGCTTGGCCCGCCCCTGACGTGCGCTAATCCAATCAACGTGGAGCAGCGTGGGGCCGCTACGGTGCACGTAACCCGCGTTCCACGGCCATCCGCAACGGCCACACGCTGCTCCACGTTGATTGGATTAGCGGAGCACGTCAGGGGCGGGCCGAGCGGGCTGCAGTGACCGGAGCGGGCAGAGGCTGTGATCCGGTGACAGGTGGCGGACAGAGCGGGCTGCAGTGACCGGGGCAGGCAGAAGCGGACCGGAAAGAGAAACGGGCCGCAGCGGTGATTTTTTTTTTTTTATGCAGCCCGGGCAGCCCACAGACTGGTAATCTGGCCAGCCCAGCGGGCATTTGCCCGGCTTGCCAGATTACCAGTCCGGGCCTGCGAGTACCCGTGGATAGAACGGCGCCGTACACGGGAACCGGGCCGCAGTTCTAAAAACGTACCACGGCATCGGCTTCACCGTGTTCTATCCGTGGGTCATATTAAAGAGGATGTGTGTGTGTGTTGATTTCTGTGGACATGGAGTCTGGAGGGGTGATGCTGAATGGCTATCTGTATATTGTATGCAGGCTGTATGGTATGTGTATACTATACCCCAGGCTGTATGGTATCTGTATATTATATCCAGGCTGTATGGTATGTGTATACTATATCCCAGGCTGTATGGTATCTGTATATTATATCCAGGCTGTATGGTATGTGTATACTATATCCCAGGCTGTATGGTATCTGTATATTATATCCAGGCTGTATGGTATGTGTATACTATATCCAGGCTGTATGGTATGTGTATACTATATCCCAGGTTGTATGGTATCTGTATATTATATCTAGGCTGTATGGTACGTGTATACTATATCCAGGCTGTATTGATCTGTATACTATATATATATATGTATATATATTCAGCAGCGGCTGACCAGGCATGCTGGGGGTTGTAGTTGCAAAGCAGCGGCTGACCAGGCATGCTGGGGGTTGCAGTTGCAATGCAGCGGCTGACCAGGCATGCTGGGGGTTGTAGTTGCACAGCAGCGGCTGACCAGGCATGCTGGGAGTTGTAGTTGCACAGCAGCAGCAGACAGCACATCTAATTTCAATTTGTAAGTTAAGTGTGCTGTTTGTCTGCCTGTGCATCCCCGCCCCAGCTAGCTAGGAGTGATGTGCCCTGTGCCAGCCACACAGGTCGCACCCACCAAAGGCTAGCCCTGAGTCAAAGATATGTTCCATATTTTTTGTTAGTGGGGGGGGGGGCCCAGACAATTTGGCTGTATGGGGCCCCGAAGATCCTGATGGCGGCCCTGCTGGCCGGGATGAGCTTCTCTGACACCAGCCGTTCTGTGACATAACCATGTGTGAACCCGGTCTAAGGTATATACACATGAAATAAGTCTAAAGACAAAAAGGAGCATAAAGAGCGGTGAGGCATGATTTAGAGTATCTGTATGTGCTAGCCTTCACAGAACGGGCACCACTCCAATCTGCATGCGAATACTTGGCCTTCTCAATAATCACAGGCCACGTCAATGGTGCTCATGGTAAGAGCAATACTGTCAACCACTTAAACACAGTCTCATCCAGCTGCTCTAATTTTATCTGCTTTACCATCTGCCACTTCAACCAGCCCCTGATTCATTTGATTCTGGAAAATATTATGACCTTCCAGATTCTGATATCATGGATGGCAGATGAGTCAGTGTTGTAACCTGACATAATTGAAGAGCCACTTTTAAGACACCAATCAATGTAAATGAATGTGTCAGGCTTACATACTTCCCCATGCTAACATGACATTTACTGGGTCTGAATACCGTTTTGTCATTATATGGTGTTATTTCCTAATACATAATCAATGAGGTGTTCCACTTGAACTACTTTTCCTCCTTTACTATTACTATCATTGTATGTCAGAATTTCCCCTTTCTTTCTGGCAGCTTCTCACAGAGGGAATGTGTCAGCACGAGCATGCTGCTGTAACCCTCGGGCAGCATGATATAGTGACAGGTCCCACACTACTCATAATTTATGTTTAACTCTAACACACTGCCAGGATTCAGAAAAATGTCATGTAACACAGGTTTTAAGGGGGTGTAATGTGCCAGGTTTAGGGATAAATGTCCGCTATGCAGCTCCCCTCCAGCCTTCCCTATCCGGCTCACTATGACTGACGACCTTCTCCCTACACACAATTAAAGAGAGACAATTAATTAACAGCTAACGGGAAACCAGTAATGGCTTCTAGCCCCCTCAGTAATAATACTGTATGTAGTTATTTTCTGTTGTATGGACAATAAATCCCTAGAATTAAAGGGGTTCTCTTTAATATGCTGTATATGAAGGAAGAGACCAGCAATTTTCTGCAGTATTATGTACACAACATCATTGCAGCACATGGTGGGGAACACAAGAGCAGTGGAGAATTAAGGGGTCAATCAAAAGTTTTATTTTTTTTATCCTGATCTCATCCTGGAATTGTTATTGGAGGTGTGCAGGTACTGGCCAATAATTTATAGCAGTGACAAGAGCTTACGGGTTCTCACTTGGAAAACACTGAGTGTGACCTTTAAAGAAGTTGGCCTTTTTAAGCAAAGCATAGTAACTAATTAAAGGGGTAGTTCAACCCCCAAGAAAACCTTTCAAATCAACTGGTCCCAGCAAGTGCCAGAGATTTGTAATTTACTTCGATTAAAAAATCTCAAGTCTTTTATTACTTATCAGCTGCTGTATGTCATGCAGGAAGTGGTGTATTCTTTCCAGTCTGACACAGTGCTATCTGCTGACACCTCTGTCTGTGACAGGAACTGTCCAGAGCAGTAGCAAATCCCCGTAGAAAACCTCTTCCGCTCTGGACAGTTCCTGTCATGGACACAGGTAGCAGCAGAGAGAACTGTGTCAGACTGGAACGAACACACCACTTCCTGCACGACATTCAGCAGCTGATTAGTACTGGAATACTTGAGGTTTTTTTTTAATAGAAGTGAATTACAAATCTCTGGCACTTGCTGGGACCAGTTGATTTGAAAGAAAATGTTTGGTGAACAACCCCTTTAAAATGAATCACTTGCTAATATATAATGTGCTCACTGCAGCCTTGTTGATTATAAGTCCCCCCATCTCCCCATGTACCAGCAGACAGCCCCTCCATCCATCCATCCATCCATCCAGCGGCCACATTATTTATCAGTAAATGTGAATGTGCCCCTAAAGAGGCAGCAGAGACTCTAAAGATTGCATTTGTTTATGTCTGTTAGGAACAGTTTTAAATGTTTTGTGTCATTTTAACTCTTTGTACCTTTTCTACTCATTGGGGGACATTTATTAGGTCCGGCATTTTTTAATGATGTCATCCATTGTACCTTAAATACTTAAATGTAAAAATCATTTGGTTCTTGTATTCTCTAAAGAATCTATAGCCTCTTAACCGTTTCAGTGCTGGAAAGCAACTTGTCTCTATCGTGGGAACCTACAGTACCTGCCCCGAATTGAAGGGAACCTGTAGCACTAAAAACCCAGTCTAACCTGAAGGCATTATCAAATAGAACAAAATATCCTCAGCAGACTCATGTATATTTTTTGGGGTAAAGTTCCGAGATAACTGGTAATATCTCGGTAAATTAAAGGTAGTTATGTGGGTGATAACTACTACTCAGTGATTGACAACTTTGTGTATAAGTGAGCATATAGACAGAAAACTGTGAGTGGGACCGCCCACATGACTATTTAGCCCAGAATGAGCAGGGAATGATTAAGTGACAAATTATACTGGAACTTTTCCCACAAAACTATATATTAATCCGCTCAGCTTCTCCTGTTCTATTACAGGCTGACTGCTGATTTTCATCAGAGCAGGTTCCCTTTAAAATTAAATAGGTTGTATCAGAAAGTTGTGTCTCGGGTGTGTGGACTGTGTGAGGAAGACATTTTTGCTCTTTCTGCAACCTGAGTTGGAGGTGAGTGTACAACCATACATCCAGGCTATAGGATACTGTTATATGTGAGAGTAGCATGAATGTATGGCACTGTGCAAGAACTATAACATCAAGAGGAAATCCACTAAGTCATAGGTAGTAAAGACAAAGGCTCTTCAGTATTTAGAGTGCTCTTGTGTATAATTTATGTGAAATAGAGGCAATCACAGACAGATTATGCAACATTTCTGTGAGTGTATGTGGCACTGTCATCACAGTGCGACATAAACTCTCTGGACGGCACGTGCTGCAGACCGCCGCCTGGTTCTGCTACCCGGTGTCCCATACCTCCAGAGCCACTAAGGGCTCCCGAGCCATATCCGGACCGGCACTAATACCAGGACGCCATTCTGCTCATTCATCTACCATCACCTCTACAGCTGCTGCCATGCATACAGACTCCTAGATTAAGATGTTACCATTGAAACGCTGGATAATCTGTCTGTGATTGCCTCTTTTTTCAAATAAATTATGCGCAAGAGCACCTGCATCTAAATACTTAATAGCCTTTGGGGGAGATTTATCAAACTGGTGTTAAGTAGAATTATCCTAGTTGCCCCAAGCAACCAATCAGATTCCACCTTTCATTTTTCAAAGAATCTGTGAGGAATGTAAGGTGGAATCTAGGGAACTAGGACAATTCTACTTTACACCAGTTTGATACCTTTGTCTTTACTTCCTATGACCTAGTGGATTACCTCTTGATGTCATAGTTTACCTTTCGACTCGGACACCAACACTGAGTGTTACTCCTTCCTCCTACTGTGCAAGACCTATCTCCGGACTGTTTTATATGAGCACTTCAATAAACGCTTAAAAAGGATCTGAAAGTCAGATGGGTCCACAAGTTTTAAAAAAAAAATTAGTGGAAGCCCCGTGTTCCTAACGAGCGAATTTTCATGTTTTTATAGCATTAGATATCACATAAATGGCGGCACTTCAAAGCGTGGGAAGGGGAGTTCAGCCACTACTGGGAACTATTAGCAGGTTTGTATGCACAAACCTGCTGATAGTTTCAATTTAAAGCAATATATCTTGTGCTGCAAATCCCTAACTGGGAGCTTCCCCACCAACTAGCCACCGTATCTGTGTGAAAGAGAAGCAGTTTGTATTTCCATCCCTTTATACTATTATGAGCTGCCTAGACAGTAAAGCCGGTATGAGAATTCTCTTAGATGCTGGTAGATATCATATACACAGACAAGCTCATTGACTTACGTGCGCTGTAGAAGAAGACAATATTCTACTATGACTGGCACAGTGTCCTGGAAAGAGAAAGGTATTTTATAAGTTTGTTATAAAGATAATGATAATAAAAGGGGAAAAAAAGCTATTATTGAAATTACATAATTCTGCCAGAGTCGATAACATCCATACATGACTGCCCATGATTTCACTCATTCTGTGTCTCAGCAGCCAATGGCTGTCTTGTCTGGCTAAGAGGGGAGTCCCAGGGGAGGGTCTTCCACCTATCATATACCATGATTGTGCCATCCAAAGCACCTGTCTAAATGGGTGTCAATGTATAGAAGCAGGGATAGGCTAAGCTCTCAACTATGCTTGGGTACTTTTATGAATGTTAATATGCTTGTAGTCTGGACTCCAAAGAGTGGTGAGCCAAACACATGTATGTTTGGTAAATGACTCAAAATATAGTTACTAGCTGAGTGGGTCTGTACCTGTTAAGGCTTTTATACATTAGTATCCCAGTGCAACAGATTGCTGATGTGTATGTGCCTCAGATGGCAAGGCCATGATGTGAAGAAGACACCAAAGAAAGATATTCTAATGTAAGTTATAACCAACAGCAGTCTACATCACATAGTCTCATACTATGTCAGAAAAACAAGGGTTGGAATCTGATGCAACGTGACCCAAAGTGCTTAGAGCAGTCATCTACTTGCATACTCCAACTTGGAACACAGAGTCCGACCTGCCTAGTCAAAAGGATTTCTCAAATAACAGTGTTCATTGGCTGGGAATAGCCCAGTCTAACGTCATATACGTTACAGATATTCTTCCTCTATTCACATAATATTTTTACTAGCCAACTAAGAGTGGTCCCTGCTTCTAGTCATCATAGTCCTTAAGAGAAAGACACAAAAGCAAAAACAAGAAAATCCGAACTTATAATAGACTCTGTCCACATTTGTGTTTGTACCTATTTGGAGTTCAACTAAGGTTTCTATCAGTTATGAAGGCAAGGACAGCATAGAATGGTTTTCATCAAAATGATGGAAACCTCAAAAGAACCCCATTATAAGTCAGGGTCTGCCGGGAGCCATTTGGATGAATTATACAAAGAGTCCGGCGCAGTGTAATGGCTAGCATTATAAAATAAGGCCTGGGAGCTGATGTGAACAGAGCCATAATCAAGCATCAAAATGTCCAGCCCAGCACCATAAACATTGGGGTTATAAGATGAATGGGGTGGGAAGTAGATCTCTTTATTGGAAGTACAGGAATAAAACAAGATCTAATAATTTGCATTCTTAATAATAAACATCGACAAGCCAAAATAATGAATGTAGATAGACACAGAGGAAATAAAAGCAGAATAAACCCTCAAAATAATACGATTAATATGTTGGCTCGGATATTTATCGTAACCCTTTAAAAATAGAAAACCCATCTCAGAGTGTAACACTGGTATGAGAGTCTCTGCACGCAAGAGGCTTACATACCTGGAAGTGCTGCTCCATAATCTGGATTTTACCCTGTTCTGGGCACTTCCTTAGGGCTTTGTCAGTGTACTGAAGCAATATTTCCACTATCTAGAAAGATATAAAAACACATCACTTTTAATACTAGAATGAGTTATACATAACCTTGACAGTATAAACTTGCATTAATTCAGTAAAACACAGAAACTCTTTTCTATTCACATCCTTACTTATGGCAGAACCTACCTGACGTGGGACGTCTCCACAGCAATCTCATCCGTAGGTTTGTTTTACATGTATAGTGCTGCTAAATCAGTGGAGGAACATTGTTGCAATGTAAAACAAATCAGCAGGTGCTGTATGACTGAAGTGCTGGAACAATTGTATACTAGCAGCTCTCTGTAATATACTTTGGTACAGGTAGGCCATCGTGCAGAACTGTAAATGCTCTTTGCATCACTGTACCCTACCTGTGCTGTACAGTTCTTTGTTTGTACTGTTCCACCCCTACCTGTGCTGCATGTATTGCACCGCTCCTTCTGCTGTCTACCACACTGAGGAATCCACGTGGATCACCCACTGCGGATTCACCGTTCACCCCCGCTCGCATCTCCGCCGATGCCATAAACTCCATTCTATGCACGGGCGGATTCCACAATCTGTCCAATGAATGAACTGGTTTATTCTTTCGACGGAAAGCAGAATCTGACCAACCGTAGAATGGAGTCTATGGCACGGGCGGAGATGCGCATGGCCGTGAGCAGGGGTAAGCGGCAGAATCCGCGGCAGGTGATCTGCATGGATTTCTCAGTGTGAACATACCCTTACAACTACAGCACTATACTTGTATTGTTCTGCTACCTACCTGTACTTCACGTACATCTACATGCACAGGATAGGGGATAAATGTGAGATTTCCCTCCACAATCTATAATGCTGCCACTCCATTCATTTTCTATGCAGCTACATACAATGGTTGGCTCCCTCCATCAGTACTCATAGAGAATAAATGGAGCAGCAGAGTGCGTGCAGACCGCCATATCAATAAAAAGTCACACTCCATTCAGGAGACTGCATCCTGTGGATAGGGGATAGGTAAAATTAAGTCAGAATACATCTTTAGTATTGTACCTTTCAGAGCTGGTCCTTACATGCAGCAAACTAAGTACAATAGAACCCATATATCTGCAGCCTAGTGGCGCTCAGCCTGTGTTACCCTATTCAGTGATGCCTGTTATATACAAATGTATTCTCTAGTAAGCTAAGAAGTTTATGCTCACAAAAAAAATCAGTTTCCTGCCCATAGGTCTTCCTGTTTCACTATCACATGATCTTACCTTATCAGCCACCACACTCTTCCTTTTCTTTGGGTCTCCAGACAGACCTACACAGAGAAAGATCAAACTCTTTAAGGTGTAATATCACAGTGTAAAGTCTGATTTATAACCTGTCTGCTTCTGTACAGTACTGAACATGTACAGAAAATAAATAACAATGAAGAACATCAATATCACAAGTAAGGCCGGTCCACACATCGTATGACACCGGCCGTTCTGTGACCCTGCCAAGTCACAGAACGGCAGCTGTCAGTGAAGTTTATCCCGGCCGGATAAACTTCAATTCTATTGAATTGTGATGTGGGCGCGTCCGTGTGCCCGCATATAAATACACTATTGAACACAATAGAGAGTGCGGCCGGAGCCGCACTCTTCATTGTGTGACTTGTCAGGCTTGTGCGGCAGCTATTCAATGAAAAGCGGCCGCACAAAACTGACATGTCTGTTTTTCGTGCGGCCAATAAGGATCCCGCCCGGAGCATATACTATGTGTACACACTCCGGCTGGGATTCCCTCTGACTGCAGTACAACGTAAGTTTTCTATTAATCACGGCCGTTGTTGCAAATTGGCAACAATGGCCGTGATAAATACAATACTTGCATTCTGTAAACATGGCCTAAAAGAGTAAAAAATAAAGAGGACTATCTATGTATTTTGTGGTAGACAGTTTGTGTATAGAACCTAATTTAAATGTATATCTGCTAAATGTTTCTTGCTTACCAACAACGGCCTTTGCTTTCCCTTCATGGAACGACCAAGATAACGCTAAGGCTTCATTGTAACAATCCTGCTTCAGCAGATGGTCAACTCTCTGAAATAAAAAAAAAAAAAAAGAGGAAAACTTGAGAACTTTCATCACATGAGCTAATACGATCATAGTATCCTATATCCATGGGATATTTATCAGCAGTAGTTTAGTGGCGCAGCCTCCCAGAGCAATCCATCATACTGCTTGTTATTCATTTCCCCTATCAAGTTATCACCTGCAAGTGCTGATTCCGGTAGTCGCTATGTGCTGATCCCACAATATCTCATATAATGTAAAATAAAGGAAGACTTCATCTCCATGCTTTCCTAGTACTAAAAGTTTATTTAACTGGAAATTTTCTTAGGATTTTCAGTAAATTATATGTAATATTCTTAGCCTGAGGCTGTAACCCGCTAGCGTGCACGTCATATAACTGCACAAATAACACAACAGTTGGATAAGTGGAATGTGACTGCAGGAAATGCAGACTTGGATTGTGCAGCCTACCTCTCGCCAGTTCCTCAGCATCATAGCATGCACCGACTGTGGGAGGCAGAGAAAAATCTGTGAGATTGGGACTAGAAACAAGGAAGTCAGATAGATATGATGAGAGAGAGCGATACGGGCAGAGGAAAGAGAAGGGGGCAGGAAATGGTCTGTCTTAAAGCAACAGCAAGAGAAGCATAAAGCAAACAATGCTTAACTCACATCAGCGCAGAACAAACATAGTAAGGTGCAGAATGGAAACACTTTCCACCTATGTATATATGTATATACCTTTGTTCCCAAGTAGAATATCTGTCCACCATAATTGCTGATCGACTGGTAACAAGCCTTCTCTCCTACCAGTGCCTGTAAGGAAAAAACAGCACATAGCACACAATACAAAACTGCTGTTCTCATGGGATGATCTGTGTCAGCACTGTAATATTCACTCACTGCACATGACCAATATTTTATGAATTTCTAAGATAACTAAAAAGTGTTTAACATAGTGTTTTCCAGAACCAGCACCACCTTGGTCCATACTACTGCAGCTCAGCCCTATTAACCTGAATGATGATTAGCTGCAATACCACACACAGCCCATGGACAAGTGTAGCACTGTGTATGGAAAGCAGCAGTTTGCACATTCCTGATTTAGATCCATCTGGAAAAAAAACGACCCCAGCATATACCAGCCAGATAGTCTATTTAAGCACATCCATTAAAGGGCAAAATTTTTTATTAAAGTATTGTATTGCGACCCAAAAGTTATACAAATCACCAATACACACTTATTGCAGGAAATGCTTATAAAGTGCTTTTTCCCTGCACTTACTACTGCATCAAGGCTTCACTTCCTGGATAAAATGGTGATGTCACGACCCGACTCCCAGAGCTGTGCGGCTTGTGGCTGCTGGAGAGGATGATGGCAGGGGGACACTGAGGGACACAGGGCACTGGAGGGACACTAAGCATCCCTCTGCCATCATCCTCTCCAGCAGCCACAGCCTGCACAGCTCTGGGAGTCGGGTCGTGACATCACCATGTTATCCAGGAAGTGAAGCCTTGATGCAGTAGTAGGTGCAGGGAAAAAAAGCACTTTATAAGCATTTCCTGTAATAAGTGTATATTAGTAATTTGTATAACTTTTGGGGGGGCAATACAATACTTTAATAAAAATTTTCACCGGACTTCTCCTTTAAGCAGCTTGCAGCATCACATGCGCAAAGAGTAATTTCCTATTGCACATGCTACAAGATGATGTTGTTCAGAACATTCTGCAGGCTTCTTACCACCAGTTACTCCTCAACAGGGGTAAAATTCTCTGTTCAATAATATGCAAATTCAGAGATTGTTTCGCAGCTCCCACTGGGCGGTACAGTTGCGACTTGCGGCACTGATCTTTGCAAAAAAGTAGAAGCTCTGGCAAAAAGTACAAGCTCTGGCCTTGCACTTGAAAGGGGTTCTTCACCAAAAGATTTTTTCTTTCAAATCAATTGTTGATAGAAAGTGCCAGAGATTTGTAATTTACTTCTATAAAAAAAAAATCACAAGTCTTTCAGTACTTATCAGCTGCTGTATACCCTGTAAGTGGTATGCTTTTTAGTCTGGAGAGCAGGAGAGGTTTTCTATGGGGACTCACTGCTGCTCTGGAAAGTTCCTGACATGGACAGAGGTGGCAGCAGAGAGCACTGTGTTAGACTGAAGAAAATACAACACTTCCTGCAGGACATACAGCAGCTGATAAGTACTGGAAAACTTGAGATTTTTGTTTTAATAGAAGTAAATTACAAATCTCTGGCACCAGTTGATTTGGAAGAGCAAAAAATTTGTGAACAACCCTTTATCGGTGACTATATCAACTCATATCGGTGATTTGGCTTTATAATTGTATCTGAAAGTGTTGATCAGAAAGGTAATATGTTAAAGCACCCACAAGACAGACAGATACTAAAGAGGACCCACTCAAAAGATCAAGGCTCTTGCATTTCCACCAGGGCTGCTGTGTGCTTAGACTCTGCTTTAGGCTATGTTCACACTACGTTTATTTGAGGCTGTATGTTTGAGGCTGTATAGCAACCAAAACCAGGAGTGGATTGAAAACACAGAAAGGCTCTGTTCACATAATGTTGTAACTGAGTGGATGGCCGCCATTTAATGGCAAATATTTGCTGTTATTTTAACCCTTAGGGGACACAGCCAGTTTTCATTTTTGCGTTTTCGTTTTTCCCTCCTCGTGTATATAAGGCCATAGCGCCTGCATTTTTCCACCTAGAGACCCAAATGAGCCCTTATTTTTTGCGCAACTAATTGTACTTTGTTATGGCAGATGTAATTTTTGCCTAAAATGTGCCGGGAAACCAGAAAAAAATTATATGTGTGGTGAAATTGAAAAAAAAAATGTTTTTTTTTTTATTTGGGGGGGGGGGGGTTGTTTTTACTATGTTCGCCCTGGGGTAAAACTATATGTTCCTTAAGTTGTTACGATTACAACGATATGTAACATGTATAACTTTTATTTGATTTGATGGCTTGTAAAAAATTAAAACCTTTTAAAGAAAATATATGTTCCTAAGGGTACAAACCCACTTGACGTATTTGCTGCGTGAATCAGTCTTAAAAATAAGCAGGCAAAACGCAGGTTGGCTTTATACAATTGTTCTGCGTTAAAATACGCAATTGCGTATTTTTGAAGCGTGAAGCTACATGCGTTTTTCGCACAGGTTGTTAACAACTGATGCTTTGCTAACAACAAGCTTCACGCTTCAAAAAGTCGCAATTGCGTATTTTAACGCAGAACAATCGTATAAAGCCAACCTGCGTTTTGCCTGCTTATTTTTAAGACTGATTCACGCAGCAAATACGTCAAGTGGGTTTGTACCCTTAAAATCGCTCCATTCCCAGGCTTATAGCGCTTTTATCCTTTGGTCTACGGGTCTGTGTGAAGTGTCATTTTTTGCGCCATGATGTGATCTTTCTATCGGTACCTTGATTGCGCATATATGACTTTTTGATCGCTTTTTATTACAATTATTCTGGATTTGATGCGACCAAAAATGCGCAATTTTGCACTTTGGGATTTTTTTGCGCTGACGCCGTTTACCGTGTGAGATCAGGAATGTGATTAATTAATAGTTCGGGCGATTACGCACGCGGCGATAGCAAACATGTTTGTTTATTAATTAATTTATTTATTTTTATTTATAAAATGGGGAAAGGGGGGTGATTCAGACTTTTATTAGGGGAGGGGGTTTTGTGTTATTAAAAATACATTTTTCTTTTACTTTACACATATACTAGAAGCCCCCCTGGGGGACTTCTAGTATATGCACTCTGATCTCTCATAGAGATCCATGCAGTATAGTTATACTGCATGAATCCATGAGATCAGTGTTCTATTACTTTTGGCTGCTGCAGCCAAAAGCAATAGAATGCCGAGCCGGGATCAGCGCCATTACGGAGCAGACCCCGGCCCGGGATGGATGCGGGGATCGCCCCCCCGCAATCGCGCCGCAGGGGG
Source organism: Dendropsophus ebraccatus (assembly GCF_027789765.1). Lineage (NCBI taxonomy): Eukaryota > Metazoa > Chordata > Amphibia > Anura > Hylidae > Dendropsophus > Dendropsophus ebraccatus. The sequence goes on from NC_091462.1 coordinate 52,465,547, forward strand.
GGCGATCCCCCCACTAGACCACCAGGGATGCATATCAGCAAGTATTTAGAAGCAGCTGTCAACTTTGACAGCTGCTTCTAAGTACTTAATTAGCGGGCACGGCGATCGGACCGTGCCCGCTAATAGCCGCGATCCCGGGCTACATGCGGCACCCGGGATCGCGGCAGTTCAGAGGGGGGTCGCCGTGCGACCCCCCTCTGAACTCCCATAGCGGCACGAGGACGTTCAATAACGTCCTGGTGCAGCTATGGGTTAAAACAACGGCTGTTGTATTGAAATAATGGAAGTTATTTACCATTATATGGCGGCCATCCACTCAATTTCAACATTGTGTGGACAGAGCCTTTCTGTGTTTTCAATCCACTCCTGGTTTTGGTTGCTATGAGGACCTGACATGAGGACCAAATACAGCCTCAAATATACATAGTGTGAACCCAGCCTTAGGGTGCGTTCACACATACAGATCTGCAGCAGATATGAAGCTGCAGATTCAAAGCAAATCAAATCTGGGCCATCAAATCTGCTGCAGATCCTGTAGGTGTGAACGCACCCTTAATCAAATGGTCACGTACATTATGTATGAGTATTGATGAGGGTTGTGCTAGAGGCTGCACATGTAACTTACCAGGGCCTGGCTGACATTTCCCCCTGTAGCCAGAGACTTGAAGTGGCTGCTGTTGTACACAAGCTGGAAATCAGAAATCTCCAGTGTCTCCAGTTCCTCTTGACTCTGTCTGTCAATGACATGGAGCTTTTCTGCACTGTCCAGGAGTGCCAGTGTACGGGCGTTAATCCACTGTAAAATAAAGAGCAAGCGTGCCTTATAACAAAGAGCAGCAGCTGCCACCGAGACGACAGGTGGCTGCAGGGTACTTACTGTGAAGTTGATAAGATCGTAGTGCAGATGGAGCTGCTTCTGTTTGTTTATATGAATCGCTCCAGATTCATCCCTCTTCACCTGCACACACAGGATCCTTGTTAATCATACACTCACATACTGAACACAGCATAAGCAATAGGAACCAGACCCTAACATTAAAGAGTCACTGCCGTTTAAATTTATTTTTGCAGAAATCAATAGTACAGGCAATTTTAAGAAACTATTGGGTTTATTAGCTGAAACATGCATTTTTATCATGAAAAAACAGTTTGAAGCTCTCCCCCCTGTCTTCATTGGTCTCTTATGGAGAGGGGAGGGGTTGAGGGATATGAGGCACCAAAACAGGACAACAAACAGTTAATTTACAGCTACATCACTAGGCTGTCCCCTCTGAAGTAAGTACAGATCTCTCTGAGGCTTTCAAACAGCTCCCACTGTGTAATCCTTTGTTCTTTGTTGGCGACTAATCTCCCTCCTCCCCCTCCCCTCTCCATAGATTACACAAGGCTCACTGATGTAAAAGAGTTGAGATTTCCTGATAATGAGCAGTGAATGAGAGAGAGGAGGGAGGGGGGACCTGGGGAAAGGCATTTTGAATGCAGATAATGGCATTTTGCCTAATAAACCCAAATACAAAGTTTCTTAAAATCGCCTGGACTATTCATTTCTGCAAAAAAAAAATAAAAATATGACAGTGACACTTTAAAGCGACTCTGTACCCACAATCTGCTCTCCCCAAACCACTTGTACCTTTGGATAGCTGCTTTTAATCCAAGATCTGACCTGCAGTCCGTTCAACAGGTGATGCAGTTATTGTCCTAAAAAATACTTTTAAACTTGAAGCCCCGTGCCAAACGGGAGTATCTGTGCCCTAACTTTGCACCACCCCTCCGTCCCTCCTCCCCACCCTCTTCATCATTAGGAATGCTCCAGGCAGATTGCCTCCTATTCCCTACCTGTGGCCGCCCAGCACGTGGGCTGGATCGTTAAGGACCTGTGTAATGTTCAGCATGGAGAAAATGTTTCAGTGGCATTCCTAATGATGAAGAGGATGGGGAGGAGGGACGGAAGGGTGGTGCAAAGTTAGGGCAAAGATACTCCTGTTGGGCACGGGGCTGCAAGTTTAAAAGTATTTTTTAGGACAATAACTGCATCACCTGCTGAACGGACCACAGGACAGATCTTGGATTAAAAGCAGCTTTCCGAAGGTACAAGTGGTTTGGGGGGGGGGGGGTCAGATTGTGGGTACAGAGTCCCTTTAAACTACAGAATATGGAGGCAAATGTTATACTAAAAAAATGGGGTATTGCCATCTCAGCTTATATAGTTATACTTGAAGGGCTTGTCAATATAAATATGTTTGCAAATGCATTAATTCAGCAAACTAGCCCCTGTCTTCTGATATGCTGCTCTATTCCTTCCAGGAAGAGGAGGCAAGTTTTCTAAATGAATGTATTTGCAAGAATATATAACTTCATGACCTCTACCTCTTAACTATGAGAAAGGATTAACCCTTTAAACATTGTATTTAAAAATGTGACCAATGTGTTATGTTTCGGGCACATTCAGTAAAGGCTCTGTTCATGATACACTCGCCACATGTGTCACAAAAGTTCCCGCCACATCCACCATACATATCCACACTGTTTCTCTTTGAATTAGCACAACTTACTAAAATCACAAATACATTAACACAACGCTATAATGAAGCATCTGAAACTCTTAGACAAAGGAGGGTAAGAAACCATTCACACTTTTCGTACCATAGTTTATCCTATAATGGAAATATATTTACTTTTGTCCCTTCTATTACTAATAATACAATTAGACTATGTTGCCCTCTTTGTGGGGTGCTTGCCTGATCTAAAGTGTACACATAAAATTTTAAATATTCTGCTGGTACATTAAGGGTGTGTTCACACATACAGGATCTGCAGCAGATTTGATGCAGTGTTCAGTTATTTAGTCAAATCTGCTGTGGATCCTATACGTGTGAAGCTAACCTTAAAGGGTATTCTCATTTCTAGCATTTATGACATATTTCAAGGATCTGACATTAACGTCTGGGTCTCAAAAGAGCAGAGGTCCATTGCTATCACCATGACTGGTCTAGGTTGGCCTACACCCCATTGGACGGTGCTTTCCCCTCACCCCTTTTTTTCTTTCTTTCTTTCCTTCCTTCTCGTTTCTTATTCTTTTCTTGTCTCTCTTGCATGCAATTTTCTTTCACACACCATTTCTCATTGGGTCCACATGAGATTCGTAGCGTTTGTCTGTCAAGAACTATTCTAGTGGTTTCTGAACTGCCCTCTTGGCAATGTATTCCGTTGTTTAAACCTGTTACTTGACCTCTAGTATTTGAGCGAGATAAGATGTGTAGTTACGCACCCTTTCTTTTGATCATACTTGATCTGTAGTTGACTATTGCTCATGTTACTTTTATTTTGATTGTTATTTTTTTATTGCTATTTTTCCTGTTTTGTGCTTTTGTACCTCTGTACCTTTTCTTGAAACCTGGATAAAAACTTTTTGAATATGAAAAAAGAAGCAGGGGTCCAGTGATACTATTTATCAAGCCCTGGTTGCCATAAGCTGTACTGGAGATCAGTAAAGAGATCGGTCATTTTGCAGTGGTCTGAAAACAGCCGAGAAGACAGTGAAGAGGACTGATGCAAGTGGAACCAGAGATCACCAGACCCACATTCTCCAGAGAGATGGTGATCCTATGGATATGTCATAAATACCTACATTGGGAACAGTCCTTCAAGTGACCCTATACATGATCTTGTCACCGGCAGCTACATGTTTTTATTCTCTCACATTGCAACTTCATTAATTAAAACTTATTCATTTTAACGAGAGAAAAAAATGTCTAGTGGTCGCGTCATATGTTCTTACCAAAAGGAAATGAACCACATCGCCTCTGCAGAAGGCCAGCATGGGGTTTAAGGCCCCCTGCAGAATCACAAAGTGCCAGGCTAGAAGTGGTACACTGGAGGGATCCATCTGCCAGATGAAAAGGAACAGTAATTAAGCAATACATATTAAACCTAGGACTAGACTGGCAAATTGATTTCTGGTCCTCACAAAGCAGTCACAGGACATCAAAGATAAACTAGTCATCTCTACAAGCAAAATAAACCTGTCCTCAACTTTCCATCGCAGCTAATGAGTGAATAATTAAAATCTGCACAATACGCGGGCACAGCTGGCGGCACTTTTTGTTTAAAGAAACCATCACAGTCATCCTGTGCTTTACAATCACTCCACTCAAGGTTACTACAGCTCTTAAAGGGCTTGTCTGGCCTTTAGGGAACTCTTACACATTGCCATTTTGTAATGCAGTTTTAAAGCCAAAAGCAGGTTTAGATCATAATGAATTAGATAATATAAAGAGAGAATGCTACTCTACCGGCATCTGCTTTCTATGTTATCAAATTCATCAAGATTCACCCCTGGGTTGGCTATAATACCTGAGCAAAACGGCAACGTATAAAAGCATTCTAAGAGTCCTTTTACATGTACACATAAATTGCTTGAGCGCTTGTTTCGTCAACGACAAGCAATGATTTTTTTAAAACTCTTTTTTTTTTTATTACAAGTAATTAGCATAGAACAGAAATTCACAATGGAGTATTTAAAGGGTATCGCAGTGCCCAAGGTAATAGGATCTAAATAGAAAACTCAGAAATTAAGGTACATAGGTACCACAGTAAGAAATAACATAAAAGAACACAAACAGTATTTGCAGCATCAACAAGTAATAATAGCTACCATAGATCATACCTCTCATGTTGTCTCCAAGTAACAATTAAATGTGTACCTCATGTGTAGGGGTTGTAGTAAGAGGCAAGGTACACCATACACCCTTGAACTTCTTTGGGCATTTTTTATGTATATAAATCAGCCGCTCAAATGCCACTACCCTGTCCACCATATGAACCCACATAGCCTGCCATGGAGGCCTCCTGTCTATCCACCTTGTGGCAGTGGCTTCATGAGCCAGAAAAAGTGTCTCCCTAAGAAAAATTCTGACGTGGCCATTGTTCTTCATCTAATAGCCCCAGTAGGCAAATGGCTGGACACATGTTACAGGTCTTTGAGCTATTTCAGCTAAAAAAAAAAGAGGCGATTTCCCCCCCCCCCCCCGAATATACACAAGCAATCATTTTTAAACGATAGGCGCTCAGATTACATAAATATGAGATAAATACGATCACATATACTGTGAATGACCATAATTGCGTTCCTATCTCTATATTGTGAATTGTATATTGTTTACACTCAATGACTTGAGAACGACTAACAGTGATTTTGAGGTCAGCTCAAACTAATGGTGCGTTTACACAGGCAGATTTATCTGATTAATTTTGAAAGCCAAAGTCAGGAATGGATTTGAAAAGACAGGGAATCTCAGTCTTTCCTTTATGACCTGCACCCTGTTTATAGTCTGTTCCTGGCTTTGGCTTCAAAAATCTGTCAGATAAATCTCTCTGTGTAAACGCACCATAAGCAACCAAGGACATGAGAACAAATTTTCATTTGTAGTTTGATAGTTGTCGCATTTACACTACAAGATTATTGCTTAAAACCAAAGATTTAACAATATTTTGCAGATAATCTGCCCGTGTAAAAGGCCCTTAAAGGTCCCTCTTACATGCCATGCTACAATCTGTGGCTAATACAGTTGAGCAAACTTCAAGCCCGTATCCGTGTTTTCCAAGACACCCCAGGGCTGCATCCAACTTCAGCAGCCACCGCTAATCAAATGCCGCATGCTTGGGTTCAGAGAAACCTGACTGTGCTCAGTTCTAGTGGCTAACACATGTAGCGGTAAACTGCACACAGGACTTGGATCTGCCTCATTAATCTGTGGCAAGTGCAGGTACAAGGCACACTTATACTCCAAAAAAGGGGAATAATCTACCTCGCTCCCAGTGCTCCCTTGGTATCTGTACATGAAGTTAAATCATGTAGCCACATTTTCTACAGGCAGTTGTGTGTTGTACTTTCATTTTTGAAAGGTTGTGTCACTTTAAAAAGGTCAGACAACCCCTTAAGGTTTAACCTGTACAATAGTGTATAAGGAATTCTCCTCTGGCAGCTGTTAGTACATATGATATACCCTCACTGTAAGCTGGAAAAAGACCTCATTGGCTCAAAACATTGCACTGTACTCACATACACAATAAAGCTTTGAAGCGACTTTCGCCACTTGGATGTGTTGGACCTTGCATGTTATTGGATGTTATCAGACATCTGAAGTTACTTCTGAGACCCACTGCAATCCCGACAGCTAGAGGGAGTGCACAATAGCAAGTGTCTCTTACTGGCAGTCAATCAAATCCATAGGGTGCGTTTACACAGAGAGATTTATCTGATACATTTTGGAAGCCAAAGCCAGGAATGGATTTAAAAAGAGGATAGATCCCAGTCTTTCCTTTATGACCTCATCCCTGTTTATAGTCTGTTCCTGGCTTTGGCTTTAAAGATCTGCCAGATAAATCTGTCTGTGTAAACGCACCAATAGAGTTTGATGGAGTGCACAGCTGAATTTGATCTACAGCCAGGGAGAGATGCACCCTTCCATGCACTCCCATCAGCTGTATCTTGGATTGCAGCAGGTCTCAGGAGTGAGACCTGATGCAATCAGCAATTTTTGACGTGTCATACATTATTACTAATAACAGTAACACTTTAAGGCTATGTTCACACTACGTAAAATAACGGCCGCTGTTCACGCTGCAAAACTACGGCCGTTGTTTTGAGGTTCCTATAATGAATGTAATGCAATGTAACTACCGCCGTTGAATTCACACTACATATCAGATTACGGCCGTTGTTTATATGGCCCCGTGAAAAATTAACATGTCAATTATTTCCGGCCGGTAATACTGCAACAACGGCCGTGGATTTCAACGCGGCCGCGAACGTAAAACTTATATCTGCCGAATTAAACTTGACCTGTTTCATCCCGTTTATAAACATGCTAGGAATCAAAATTAAACAACGGCCGTAGTTTCACGAATCGCCCGTACGTTCGTAATTCTACGGCCGTTGTTTTGGCCTCAAAATAACGGTCGTTGAAAATAATGGCCGTTATTTTTTGTAGTGTGAACATAGCCAAAATTGGCAGGGAAGTTTATACTACTGTAAATTTATGTCTTCATAATGTTAAAATGTGCAATAAGAGAACAAAAGAAATAAATAAATAATAGTAATTAAAAACAATAGTAAGAACTAGTACAGTGAGTAATAACAGGTAATGTAGATTATGAAGCAAAGATAATATACTCTTAATGGTCGGGATGTACGGTTTGCATCTGGGCTCTAGCCAAGATCATAACAGGAATACATGATGAATACAGGAAAGCAGAAGGAAGGAAGTCAAGAACAGCCTAGAACATCGGTATGACCCTGTGATAGTATGGAAACTGTTCAAACAGCTTTTATGTCAATCTAAAATAAAAACACTAAGGGGGGACTCTATCATAGCAGCTGCGCACAAATAAAGCATGTTTATCCCAGACATGTTTATGTTCAGTTACTGTAGATTTACCAACCACATCTGCTGGAAGTTTATTCCAAGCGTCTACTACTCTTTCATTAAGGTAATATTTTGGATCAAGTATTCAGAGATTGGTCTCACAAAGTGAAAAAAAAACCTGGATGACCATCCTTCAAGTGTGGTGAAGCAATTTTACCCAGGGGCTGTGCAGACCTATATGACACTGAGCCTCGGGAGAAATCTAACCAGTGTAAGATGTGATATAAAAAAGGTTACTTACCCGTCCATAGGGAAAGGTCATCCATACTTTCAGAGACGGTTTTAGACCAATTACCAATATCTGTAGATGTTTACATAGAAGCACTAGGTGTCAATCAGCCATAAAACAGTAGCACATACGATAGCACCAAATATATCTGACATAAACATAGAAGAAAACACCAGAAATGGAAATATTCATATCACTTTACTATACAATGAGCAGAACACAGGGCCATAGAACCTATACAGCAGGGAATGCAGGCCATATGTCATATGGTCCCTTTAAGAAAAGAAGCTGTCGTTTGACGGAGTAAATCAGCCCTCAGGCAAAGAAAACAAGACTTTTTCAATAGGCCAATTCCCCCTTGAAACCATGGAATTTAGTCTTGTGCTCCAACTTTGGCCCATGCTTCCACCATGTCGGGGCTAACCATCTAACCAATGATTTATCTTTGTAAAATAGTCTAATGATATAACAGTAGAGGGAATTTTTTTTTTAGCAATTTAATGATGCTAAGCAAAATACATAAACATGTTTTTAGTATAGTATATGATATGATCATTTGCCACTACACAGCGGCCAATTTTAAGTGGATTCTTAGGGGCTATTTACATGTTCCATGTACAGTCAGTAAATACGGACTATGTGCAACGGATCAGAATTCCAAGCACAATCTCAAATCTACCAAAGTCTGTTCTGTACCACATCATCCATATTTATCAAATTAAATTTAATCATTTTATTCAATTAATTATATGTGCGCCAAAAATTATACCTCTAGCTAGTTCTGTAAAATGTATGATGTCGCTATTGTACCAAGATCAAAGGCCTTATTTTAGCTTTAAGGGAAACCTATCATCACTTTCATGTGGCCTAAACTACTCCCGGTAGTCATTGGGGCCATCCGCAGAGGCTGACAGATCTCTCCTTACACCCAAATGGGGAAAGATTTAGGGATAAATGCTGGTGGGGCAGAAGCTGCTGGGGACCACCTGATGACTTCAGGCTGCATAAAAGAGATGACATGTTCCCTTTAAATGTACATTCTGCGTGACAGGAATGTGTCAATGTCTGAGAAACTTATACTCCTGAAAAACACAATATTATCATGCAGAATGTCCGATAGGAGTGTGCACTTGAAGAAGAAGAAATTGCCTAAATGGAAGAGCTGTTCCCTGCCAGTGTGACAACCTGATCTTTTCAATGGTAGCAGCAGGGCCAAAATAGCACGCAGGGCCAGCTAAATAATCACATATAGTGATGGGCTGCAGGCAGAAGGACCAGCTCTGCAGCTTTTTACTTTTCGCAGTATGGGTGTGATGGGGTTAATATAGAAAAGAGCGCAATGTGCAAAAATAATTTCACTAACAGCAAAATGAGGTGTTAGGCAATGGCCATGGAAATCAATAGGCAAGCCATATATTGCAGATGTTGTACAAGCTGCCCTCTAGAGGTAAAGATGGGCTCTGGTCGCCCAGAGCAGGAATCTGTCCTGTATTACATTCATGAGCTAAGAGGAAACTTTAGAAGAGGTTCCTTACTGGGACGGTTTCTTTATTCCTAGTGGCTGGATTCTTATCCAGAACAAATGGCCACTGTATAATAACAAAGCCATTTACTGTACCTAGCTAGTTATTAGGTTTGCCAGACTGTGGTGTAAGGACTTCTGGGTGACAATAGATGACACTTATACCTTAGTCAAAGATGCCATAGCCAGCAGGGAGTACTGAGTGATTGGATGATCCCGTAGCTCCGGCTTTGTGTGAAGGGGCTCAATGCAGCAGACTTCTCCCTTGGAACCACTAAACAGACATCGGGATTCACAGGTCCTCACTCCCATGACTCTCCTGCACCATAATGCAAAGTAAAGTTAGCAAAGGATTTTAGATTTTTTTTTTACCCTATTTTTCTTTGTAGATCTCTTATCAGAGGAGGTAAAAGAACATCACCCTACATTACCCTATAGCATAACAAATAGCAATAGGGGGGGGGAGGTCTTACTCATAAAGAACAGAGATAAAGCAGTTGCTTAAGCCTAAATGTTAATTTTAATAACTTACATAGATCATAACCAATGGCAAGCGGAGAATTTTTCTTTAGATTCATAAGAAAGCTTTAAAAAAAATCTGCTTTAATACTTTAACAAAATATTAATGGGAACCTGCCCAAACAAAAATGCAGTCCAATCTGAAGACATTGTGTTACAGACCAGGATAAGCTGGAAAGACTGATATAATTTTATGTTAAAGTTCCAGAATAACTTAATAAGTTATTTATTTGTGTAAACCTCTGATTGTTCTGGGCTAAGTAGTCAAGTGGGTGGTCCTACTTAGTGATTGACAGCTTTATGTGTATCAGTATGCATAAAGGCAGCTGTCAATAACTGTGCAGCACCGCCCACTTGACTGTTTAGCCCATAATGAACAAAGAGCATATATTGCAAGCAATAATATCATGCGACACAGTCAGCAAGTAGTTTTCCAAACAAGAATTCAATTGAATGGAGCTACTAACACTGCGTCATAGTTAGATTTTGAAAGAGTTACAGAAAGGGTATCTGTCACTTATTCTATGCTATAAACAAAGGGTTGTAACCCTATTCTTTGGAGAGAGCAAGGGTTCTCTTTGTTATGTCACTGTATATGGCGGATCAGCATTCAGGTATCTCTTCTACAACATGCACATCTAGGAGTGCCATTGTCTTAGGTCGATGTGTCTAGGCTATGTAACATGCTCTCCTACATTGGGTGACTTTATATCAGAATCTTGCAGCTTTATAGAAATATAGAAATACAAGAAATACTGAACCTACTTGAACGTCAGCTCAAATACAGATCCTCCACTATCATTGCAAACAGCAAGAGTCGGATCATCTGTAAACTGGGAACAGAAGACGTATATGCATTTTAATACTATTAGGCAATTACTGATCAATGTCATTTGAAGGGGTTTTCGGGACAAAATATATTGATGTGTCAGTATACACAAGAAAGCACAGCAAAAAGTAGATGGCTCTGTACATTGTGTAGTGGCCAAAGTGGTTCATTGCAACTCAGCTCACATTGACGTGAATGGGAGGTAAGCTGCAGTAACTCAGGATGGCCAATACATAATGTACAGAGCCATTTGCTTTCTGCTCACTATGAGGCCATGTTCAAATGGCGTAAGTCAGGGGGGTAGCTAGGATTCATGGGGCCCCATAGCAAAAAAAACTGTATGGGGCCCCCCCTCCCCTACACACTTATATATATATATATATATATATACATACATACTCTGTGATGTGGCTCTTATCTTCCCTGGCCCCCGTCCCTCCACGGGCCCCATAGAAACCGCCTTCCCTGCCTCTATGGTAGCTACGCCCCTGGCGTAAGTAACTGGCCGTTCCGTGACCCGTGACTGCAGTACTGGCCAGATGATCTTCGCTGCTGTTGAATTCAGATGTGGGCGAATTCGTGCATGCCCACATCTAAATTCGCTGATGCACACAATGGAGCGCACGGCCGAAGCTGCACGCTCCATTGTGTGCACTTAGGGGTTCTCTGCGGCCACTATTTATTGCCAGGATTCCACAGACGGCAGCACTACGTAAGTACCATAGTAATCACGGCTGTTGTTGCAAATCAGCAACAACGGCTGTGATTACTACGGAACTTATATAATGTGAACATAGCCTGATGCTGCGACTCTGGCAAAGATCTGATTGGGGGGGCGATGACAAGTGTGACAGCAGCACCCCATCAATCAGATATGGATAACCTCTCCTTAGAGCTGGCCATGAAGCCATTACATGGAAAACCATTTTAAATAACAATACACAACCAATAAATGTGCTGGACATGCACAGCCCAATAATAATATAGGGTGCTAAGGAGTAGACATGAAAACCAATATGATTAAGCCAAACGAAAAAAAGCTATGCCAACAATATACCAAAGCACACCAAAAAATATATCAAGAATAAAAGTACTTTATTATAACAGGTACAATATTAGAAAGGTTTTTGATCCCATAGATTAAAAACAACTAAAAATGACAAACATGGGGGTACCCGGTATGGTACCACCCAAAATGACACCCCAGTATAGGTATATCACTCACCCTTTATAAATAACATGCTAATGCAATGTGTAAATGACCAAAAAAGGAGAAAAACTGTCACTCAAATGAACAGTGCTAACATAAAAAATACACAAATCCTACAACCAAGAAAGAACCACGTGATAAGTAACAATCATGAATAAATAAAGAGATTTGAGAATAGTCAGTTAACGGTCAAACCAAATGATCAAATGTCACCAAAAAATACAAATAATAAAGACAGGATGGTGTGGGGGTGTCAAGGGAGAGAGCCGCACACGTTCCGTCCGCCCAGCCGGACTTCCTCAGGGGTACAATATAATTAAAATCGTACCTGTTATAATAAAGTACTTTTATTCTTGATATATTTTTGGTGTGCTTTGGTATATTGTTGGCATAGCTTTTTTTTCGTTTGGCTTAATCAAATAACAATACACATCATACAATACAAGTGTCTGCGATGTTTAATCTCCAAAGACACGGTATCATTTACATCTTTAAGGGAGGGTACACACTTGGTGTGAATTGTGCGGAATTTGGTGCAATCACCTCCATCCAGACAGACCCACAGAACTGCAATGAAGCTGCCTGGATGGAGATCGCTGCAAGCCTGGGAAGGAACTGCGTTCGCTTCCTGGCATGTTCTCCAGACTGGTGGGGATTTCAGCAGTGAGACTTTGACCGATCAAAAAGTTTGAATGTTCCTGTGACATTAACAAATCTGAGGGCATGGGGTAAAAAATAAAATCCTCCGAATGCACCATCTGTCGTAGCTGATTTCACTCTTTGTTTTAAAGGAACTAAGATGTTGGATAAATCTATGTTCAGCCGAAGAATTCATCTACATATGTTTCCAATTTGCAAGTAATTATGATGTTATAAAAAAAGTACTACAAAATAGTTATCCACAAATAAAACAGGTCAAATTTATAACTGAAAAAGGGCAATCTTATATCTGACTGGTGGGTTGTACCTGGTCATCTGAATACAGTTTACTGAATCATTGACTGTATACTCTCACAGTTGCTATGTACTCAATATAGTACCCATATATAGTCATGTCTACTGTAGCTCTGGTGTCTGTGTATATGGAATATTTTACGAGGAAAGACTTTTTTAACCATCCATGTTTGATCAGTGGTTTAAAAAGTGGTTTTCTGAGAATCTAATGAATATTTCCACCAGGATGGCCATCAGAGCGGCGAGCACTACTGTTGTCTAGCAATGGCTTTGTTACAGTCACAGGATAGACAGCAACAACTGTAAATGTGTTCTCTTTTTCTTCATTTTCACTGGCCAATATTCATGACATTGTTGAAAGGCTTACAGTGAGCTAAGGGTCCTTTTACACTTGCCAATCTTCAACCGTCCGCTTACTGCATTGTTGGGGTAGCCATTTAAATATATTGCTATTGTTTTTTGCTATATATTGGTATTGTTTACACAGAGAAATGTGCGACTGATAGCAATAAATTTTGCCGCTACTCAAAAGACGTGATCTGCCAACAAGCGGGCAATTCCCATTTCTTGGCTGATCTCTACTAGCAATGCTCCTGAAATCGTCTCCTGAAAAAGGGACCTTAGTTTAATAATCATTAAGGAACTGCTTTTCAACACATAAGATATAGTTCCTGTACCTTTATATGCAAGATGGCAGTCCCAGGAGGATGAGCATCAGTTATAGAACGCAGCAGTTTTCCACTGGCCAAATCCCACATTGTAATCTGACAAGATCAGAGACAAATGCTTATCATTAGCAAGAAACAGTATGCAGAACGACAGATACCTTACAGATGCTTATTGTATGTACAAGTCTATGCCCCATTTTATGTATCCAGTCATGAAGAAGGAGATGTGGCTGTGTCCAATTACTCCAATAATCCCTCCCGGCATGATCTAATTGATGTCCCTATGCGCAAGCATAGTCCCTAGGCACTAGCCACAACTCCTCCTCATTGATAGCATACATCAAATTGGTATCAAGGATACAGCGTTATTGTGTCATTCAAGTAAAGAGACTGCAGCAGTCACATGGGTACAGAGGCCCCTTTAAACAGCCAACTGGTTGGGGGGGGGGGGGTGCAGGCAGTGGGACTCCCACTATTCCAGTACTGATGGCCTATACCGAGGGTAGGTCACCAATTTTCAAAGGCTAAATAATTAATTTAATTAAATGACAAAATGAAAATCAACGCATGGGGAAGCTGGAGAGCAATGATGATGAAATGTACCTGTCCTTTAGCAAAGCCACAGAGAAGTCTGGAACAGTCATTATTAATACTCAGGGCTGAGACAGCTCCATACTGCGCACCCACAGCTGTGCTGCCAAGACAGAGCCGCAGAGCCTGGTTTGTGTCTGTGAAGAAAAGCAAATGTGTTTTAAATGCAAAATCCAATAATTATCCTCGCACATCCTTCTCATATAAACATGGAGTGTATACCTGTGAATTGATCAACACCTCGATAAACAACTTAACACTTACAGAAATCCCAAGCCTAACTACACCTTCAGAATGAGGATGTACCGGGCATATACCTTTATGGTGCCAAGTTCAGTCTAGATGGTATCAAATTCTACAGGAACATATAACAATTGCTCAAAGTGTTTAATATATTCTGCATTCATATCTAGTCTCCAGGCCACAACTACAGATAGGAATGTTTAGCATTATGACTCAAGATACCCAAGGTAGCTGAGATTTTTATTTTTTATTTTTTCCTATTTACGCTTTTAAGTCAGTTACCCAAAATAAGAAAAAAAGACTTGCTTTCCTCTATTAACAGTACCACATTTGTACATGTTACGTGTAGAATTGCAGCCCAGACTGATCTATGTGATCGGATCATTTATTATTTAATTAGTCACGTGTTTTGCACATTTATCACATATACATGACTGATGATTTAGGAGTCAAAGGGGTAGTGACTCTCCTTAAAGGAGTAGTCCAGCGCTGATAAAAAAAAACCACAAAAAAATAATCAATCATAAATCTAGTTTTCCCACTTACCATCCCTCCAGGGTCTGTCTCGATTTGAATTTCCCGCCGCTTGCCGGTCCCTGAAGCTCCGGTTGATGTCTTCATTTTTTCATTACTTCCTGGTTTGGGCTTTCCCATGATGCACTTTGTCTCCTGTGATGTCTACCTGACTCTGTAGAACTGTTAGATGGCTTACAGCTTGTTCAGCCAATTAGCGCTGAGCAATCTGAGTCAACTGACAAAGGGAGGCTAGCTAGACTGTACCACCAGGCCCAGGCTGAAGCACTGGAGGCGGGCCGACCCACCCTTAGTGGGAGGAAACCCCAGCCCCTCCCTGACGTGACTCCATTAGAATCAAAGGAACCCTATCATAGAGGGGCTAATGTTTCCTCCCACTAAGGGTGGGTAGGCCGCCTCCAGTGCTTCAGCCTGGGCCTGGTGGTACAGTTACTTTAAGGCTAGGTTCACACAGAGCAAAAGGGGCGGATTACGAGAGGAAATATTTCCGCCTAAAATCAACTGACGCTGAATTCCGAGCAGAATATAAGCAGAATGTAAGCAGAATCCCTGTGTATTCCGCTAGGAAAGTGTTCAGCTCGTAATCAGCTCTTGACAAATTCAGCACGGAATACTCGAGGAATCCGCGCTGAATCCGCATGCATTCAACGCTGAAATTCGGCGAGTATTTGGCGAGTAAACTAGACTATACCAGAATATATACTAGAATACTCCCCCCCCCCTTTTTTCCCCATTTCTGCGCTGATTCAGCGCGGAATTTCTGCTTGTATTACGCTTGTATTCCACGCTGAATACGCACTTAAAAAAAAAAATCAGAGCCCCATTGGTTTGTATAGGCTTCATGTTCATTCTTCTGGCAAAAAGCGGATTAGTTCAGTGCGGAAATTCCACCGTGTGAACTGCAGAGCCGAATTTCCATTCAACACAATGGAAATTAGCTCTGCACCTATTTTAACGGCTGAAATTTCAGCACTGATTCAGCGCAGAAATTCAGCTGCTTTTGCTCTGTGTGAACGAGCCCTAACAGGGCTTAGGCCCGCCTCCCTTTTGATGATGCCATTGTCACAAAATGTCTTCCACAGAAAAGCCTGGGGTCAACAGTCATTAGGTAAGAATGACTTTACTTCACTTCCTGGTGGGGGGGGGGGGGTTGAGGAGAGAAAAGATTAGGAAGGGGGGCAGATAGGTGATTGAAGCATATTACAAAGTTATATAACAAGTTTTTCGCTGGATGACGCCTTTAAGAAGAGCCCATCATAAAGACATGCGGAGACTTACAGACCATTTCTGCTCCACTAAGAATTCTGGAAAGAAAGAATATGCTAAATTGTTCTCACACCTCTTGAGCAAAGAGATGTCCCTTCAAGTCAAGTCTCGCTCAATCAAGGAGCCTTAAGGCCCTATTCCACGGGCTGACTTGAGGAGCAAACAAGCGCTCTCAGCGCTCGTTTGCTCCTCGTTCCCCGCTTACTGCCACCGCTATTCCACGCTGCAGCAGCAAGCGGGTGAGTCCAGGGAGGGCCAGGGGAGCTGCGGGGGGGCTGCCCGGGTAATAGCTAGATCGTCCGGGCAGCCCATAGCATACCGCAGCATCGATACAGCATCGTTGCTGTATCAGTCATTTGTTTTTCAACATGTTGAAAAAACAAACGACTGCAACAATCAACCGACATGAACAATGTCGGCTGATCGTTGCCTTCTATTTCATGGGATGATTATCGTCCGTCAGCCGAATACGGATGATAATCGTTCCGTGGAATAGGGCCTTTAGAACATTGACTGGGGATTTTATGCCAAGCTTTATCTGTATTCTGTGTGTATATATATATATATATATATATATATATATATATTTATTCTGTATATCTGTAAGGGTGGCACTCTCAGGAAGGGTGGCTGAGCTGCAATACCACACAGAAACTTAGGACAAGGGTGGCATTGTTTCAAAAAGATAGCGTTATATTTTTCTAATTCTGGGTAACCAACTTCTTTAAGAAACATCGATCCAAATAAAATCTACCAATCATCATTCCCCGCACTTGCTGGCATGCAATAGATTATCATACCTTTGCCTTCTCAGTTGCATCAGAATAGAAGAATAGACAGAGAAACAATTCATTAGAACCAAAAGATGTAATTATTTCCCCAACTGCATGCTGTGTTTATGCTAGGATTTATACGGTTAGGGGCTGACACAGAAAGGATAGGGCCCCTATACATGGAAAGCACACTGGTCCCTTGTTATAGAAGTCTTATTGTTCTCATTAGAAGAAACATGCGTTGCAGACATAACGCATTTTAATGGCTAACAAATAAAAGAAAGACGACAAAACACAAGCTGTCGAGACTGCTTAGGTTTCTTCATCAGACATAGAAAAAAAAGAAAAAAAGTAACACCATAACCCCAGAATGAAGTGAGAGAGTAAATCCTTTAAAGGGTTGCTCACCAAAATCCTATTCACAAAAAAGGGGATAAATGCCGGATTGCAGAGGACTGATTGCTAGGACTACTGGCAATCCCAAAATCCCAGTTTGAATGCATACTGGTGCTTCACTCACTGTCTATGGATTACTATAAGCAGATCTGTACAGCAATTTTTGACAGTCCCATAGTCAGCTCAATTGTGGTGGTCGGAACTCCACTGATCACACATTTACCACCTGTTTACAGGTTGAACAAAACCCTTAGGCTGTTCCCACAATGTAAAAATAAGAGCAAATAGCAGCCATTATTTCTCCTTAGTATTACATTGTGGGAATGTAGCCTTATACATATACTTTATACTACAGTGGGTCAAATCATGTGTAACCATGTGACACTGTCACCCCCTTTGTGCATTCTGACATCTCTACACAGGTGTAAAGAGTAAATTTAGCGGTTTTCATACCTTATTTCATATCATACGTCATGGTGCTTGTTCAAGTAAAAAGTGTCCTTTTATCAACTGCAGATTGTATTAAGTGGGCGTGGCCTCGCGGCATCAGTGCCACTTAGCCCCGCCCACAACAGCACAGTTGGGCCCGCCCCCTTGATGCCCATTGGTTGGCCGACGTAAAGGGGGTGGGGTCTAGACCTTTCGGCCAGCCTGTTCCAATGGCGGGCGAGGCGGCAGGGCCAACTGTGATGTTGTGGGCGGGGCTAAGTGGCGCTAATGCCGTGAGGCTACGCCCACTTAATACAATCTGCAGTTGATAAAAGGACACTTTTTACTTGAACAAGCACCATGACGTATGATATAAAATAAGGTATGAAAACCGCTAAATTTACCCTTTACACCTGTGCAGAGATGTCAGAATGCAAAAAGGGGGTGACAGTGTCACTTTAATGATACGTAAATAGCAAGGGCCAGCCTCTCTGGCCTCATTACACTAAAGAGCTAAGCTACCTACAACAGTAAAGCGTCAGAACAAACCGAGCATCACAGCTTGCTGGGTAGCTACGAGCTGGTCAGATGTCTGGACTGAACCCCAGAAGGGCCCATGCAGATTACTGCCCAGAAGGGCCTATGCAAAGTGCAGTGATAGAAGGTGGCCTGATCTGATCAGTATTTTATATCATGTTCAGGTGTGTAAGATGAATAGACCAGGATGTCTCATATTCCTTTCTTTTGCATCCACTCCTTTTTATACCTTTGATACCTTTTATCTTAAAGCTGTACTGTAAGGTATATAAACTTTTAAAACTTTTATGTGTTCAGACATTTTAAAAGCATGCATTACATTGAGTGTCAGTCCTGTGACCTGCTGCGATCATGTGTTGTAGCCAGGTGAAGCGGCCGCCTGATCCAAATGATTACAGGTGTCAAATGCTGCGTTTACACGGAACGATTATTGTTCGAATTT
Source organism: Dendropsophus ebraccatus (assembly GCF_027789765.1). Classification (NCBI taxonomy): domain Eukaryota; kingdom Metazoa; phylum Chordata; class Amphibia; order Anura; family Hylidae; genus Dendropsophus; species Dendropsophus ebraccatus. Next base: position 52,484,116 of record NC_091462.1, read on the forward strand.
GCGCGATAACGATCGAATTTGAACGATAATTATACGTGTAAACACAGCGAACGATCAAACGACAAGCGAGAAATCGTTCATTTTGATCTTTGAACAATTTGCAGATGGTTCAGTGTAAACAGTCGTTTACCGATTTTACCTATGTGTGAGATAGGCTCAAGCGTTCGCAAAACAATCGTAAAACTAATTTTCCATACGATATATCGTTCTTTCGTTATTAAAAAAAAATATCACTTCAAAATTATTAATTGTACGATCAGGCAGTAATGAATCAGATCAAGTAACCAGACGGAAAATGAAGCTAGACAACTTGTCAAAGGTTTATACAAATGACAGTGCCAGTAATTTTATTAAAAGTGTATATGTGATTTTAGACTTAAAAGGGTTGTTCACCAAAATATGTTTCTTTTTTATCAACCACAGCCAGAAAGTTCCATTTGCAATTTACTTCTATTAAAAACTCTGCTGTTTGTCCTGCAGGAAGTGGTGTATTTTCTCAGGTCTGACACTGTGATCTCTGCTGCCACCCTCTGTCCATATCAGGAACTGTCCAGAGCAGAAGCAAGTCCCATAGAAAACCTTTCCCTGTGCTCCAGACTGGAAAAGAATACTTCTTCTTGCAGGACATACAACAGCTGATAAGTACTGAAAGACTTGAGATTTATAATAGAAGCAAATTACTACATCTCTAGCACTTTCTGGCAGCAGTTGATTGGAAACTGAACCACTCCTGTAAAGGGGTTTTAAAACCACCTTTGCTTTTAAAATTTGGTGAACAACCCCTTTAAACATACGCATCCTTTTTTTAAATTCACAGAACTTACCAAAAATTAAAGCCAATCCATGAGAAGTGCCAACAGCAATTAGATTAGATACAGCCTACAATTTAAAAAGGAAAATTTAAAGGAGCTCAGCATATGACAGCATGACAAATACACTGATATATACTTACAATTGCTGTAGGCAAACCGGCATCCACTTTATCCTGAAATGAGAGGGGAAAAACTTTTTTAAAACGTTTTTTTTATCCACTTCTCTACAATCATGATTTTAGACGTAATTGTCCATAGAATAAACCATTGGTATACTTACTGTAGCAGACACTATCTGGGCTGAGATCCCTTTGAGCAAAGTATGGCGCATTACTGATCCATGGCGGGAAAATGCATCGGGAAGCCTCTTCTTTCTGACATGAGTAACAAAGGTTGCCAATAAGTAGTGTGTATTTGCTCCTAAGTGCAAACTGGGTATTACTGTATTATTGTGATAGCGTAAGATTTGTAAGACTAGAGGAGAAGAATTATAGTCTTATACGAGTACCTTTTGTGGGCCCGATCCCCGCTGTCAGAGCTGGCCAATGACGAAGTGTCACATGAGTGGGTATCTATCGTCTCTATGTTTAGAAGGGCAGGATCCTCGGGTATAAAAGGTTCATCCTCATCATCTGTCTATAAATAAAAATGCTATATAAACAAATTGTATCCAAATTTATCTGATTGTAAGAACAAATTAAAGATGCAAAGAATGTCACCATAAAGCAAATAAGCAAAATACTTATGTCTGCTGACTTCTAATGCAAGTTATCAAATCATATAGCCTAGCCTATAACCTAGTATAAAAATAACTGGAATAGAGCAATATACCTTAAAGGGGTTGTCCGGCGATAAAAAATAATTCACAGAATAACACACATTACAAAGTTATACAACTTTGTAATGTATGTTATGTCTGTGAATGGCCCCCTTCCCCGTGTCCCACCACCCCCACCCGTGTACCCGGAAGTGTGGTGCGCTATACATTACCTGTCACGTGCCGACCACGGTCTCCGATCGTCAGCAGTGACGTCTTCTTCGGGAGGCCGGCGGATCTTCCCGAGTGCCGCCCGCCCTCTGCAGCGTCATCCAAAGCTCAGCCGCGATTGGCTGAGCATAACTGTGCTCAGCCAATCGCGGCTGAGCAGCTGATGACGCTGCAGAGGGCGGCCGGCACTCGGGAAGATCCGCCGGCCTCCCGAAGAAGACGTCACTGCTGACGATCGGAGACCGTGGACGACACGAGATGCGGTGAGTATAATGCACCACACTTCCGGGTCTGGTGTGGGTGGGGGGAAACACGGGGAAGGGGGCCATTCACAGACATAACATACATTACAAAGTTGTATAACTTTGTAATGTGTGTTATTCTGTGAATAATTTTTTATCGCCGGACAACCCCTTTAAAGGGGTAGTTCAGAAAAAAAATCTTTACAATCAACTGGTGCTAGAAAATGCAAGAAGGAAATACCAAGGAAATACCACTTCCTGCTGTATGTCATGCAGGAAGTGGTATTTTCCATCCAGTCTGACACAGTGCTCTCTGCTGCCACCTCTGTTTGTGACAGGGACTGCCCAGAGCAGTAACAAATTCCATTATAAAACCTCTCCTGCTCTCCAGACTGGAAAGAATACACCACTTCCTGCACAACACACAGCAGTTGATAAGTACTGAAAGACTTAAAATATTTAAACAGACGTAAATTACAAATCTGTGGCAATTACTGGCACCAGTTTATATGACAGATTTTTTTTTGCTTAACTACCCCTGTAAAGAGGTTTTAAAAGCACCTAAATTATGGCTCTAATAGTAGGATGAAAGTTCAAATGTATTAAATGGGATATGAAACATGACTACACTAACCAGCAGCAACTTTTTCTCCACTAGTTCTGTGTATAGGTCAGCAGGTAGTGATAAGGAATCCACAGTGATTTGGTATCCTATTGTGTGATCCCAAAAAATTGGGGTGTGGAGACAGCATCCATTCAGAGAAAAAAAAACTTTATTTTAGCCATTGCATATAAAAAAAACACAATGTTTCGGCTCTTACAATCCTGAGCCCTTCTCAAGTAGGGCTCCTTCAGGAGTGGGCTGACCTGACGGAAACTGCATCCTTGGGAGGTTCCACTGTTCCCACTGATGGAAATGTTCTATTGTGTGATCCATATACTGTATACATAGGACCTATTAGTATTGTAGCAATACCATGACTTACACTGTTCTGAAAAAAACCCTCTGAAACCATGTAGAGGTTGCAGCCTGGGGTCCTGGGTCTAGGCTGTGAATGGAGCGGCACATTGCTGCTCTATCCATTCATTTCTGGAGATGGCTCGGATAGTGCAGGGTAAATATCAGGATAATGGAGTGGTGCAATAAATGTGAAACAATTGTAATACATTCCCTATATATATGTCCCTATAATGTCACACAGATAAGAGCCACACTGCATCCCCCACAAAATCATAGGGAACTCACCTCATTCAAGATGCTCTCTAAGGTTGGAGGGGTGTCGACTTGGGGAATATCAAACTCCTTGTCATCAATCTAATAAGAAAAGATATGAAAACATAGAGTTCATGCTGGTGTCAGACCACACAGGGCCTTACAGCTTGCGGTGTAGCTGCAGACTAATCAGAGTGCTCATGATGATCCCTGTTTATTAGATCTGGACAATGGAACAAGGCAACTTGATCCGATGAATTAAAGGCTTATTCCGATCTCAACCAATATAGTTAAAGGAAAAGTCCGGCCTCAGGGATTTTTTTTTTTTTTTTAAAGGACAGGGCCTGTGATTCTCCATCTGAACGGCCCTAGGACCCCTGCCGGGCTCCAGGATCTCCAGAGCTGACACGTCACGACCCAGCTGATGGACGGGACACTCAGCCAATCAGTGACTGAGGTGGGACGTTGCTCCAGTCACTAATTGGCTAAGTGGGCTGTCTATCAGCCAGGACGGGCATTCTCCCCCAAGTCATGACGTCGGGGGAAAATGCCTTCTGGGGGGGTCCCGGTCAGCTGGCGAATCGCAGGCATGGGGAGATTTAAGTTAGTGTCGTTTGTTGTTTTCCCCCCATGCCCTTAGGCCAGACTTCTCTTTTGAAGCGGGTGTCTGGACTACGGGAGTAATGTATGCTGCTGCCAGGGCTGTGGGGGGACAAAGCAATGATATATACTTACCTGTCCCACTCAGTCACAAATTCCAGTTACTGGGCTGCCCGCTGCCATCTGCTCCTCACCGCTGTCATCTTCTTAACAATTTCCAGTTACATGCTGTTACATGCTGCTCAGCATAGACAGCCTCTTTGACGACATACACCAGGTGTAGGATTGGTAAATCCCGCATTAGTGTATATATACTAATATATATATATACACACACAGTACGTATCATCCAGATCATGGTGATACCAAGAAGTATGATAGGAAAATGGCAAGCTGGTGCAGGCAGTGTAATGCTGTGGTAAATATAACAAAGGACACCATCCTGCTGAATAGATTCCTCAGTCAGAGCTGGTTAGGCCACATAAGGGGGATCTTCACAATATTAGGTAGGTGGCTACAATGTTATGGCCGATGGTTGATGTGTGTATGTTTATCTATTATAGTTCACTATTTTTTCATACCTCTACCATGAACTCATCTTAATAATCTGTTAATAAAATTAATAGCATTTTAATCATACAACTAATAGAATATTCACCGATTCCTGCTTGAAATCCAGGTCCTTGTCCACATCAATGGAACCTATACGAGTCTGGGATTTGTTGAGTTCATCTTCTACACTCGCAGATAATCCAGCAGCTTCAGCAATAAGTCTCCCCGCATCCCATCCCTTGGAACCGAGGTCATCTTCTCCAGGGTCTGACTCCACTGCAAAGACACATCCCATGTTACCACCTACAGTTTTTACTACAGCCACTGAGCCTAACAACAAGAGGGCACTTCCTATTTCATACAGATTGCTTTTCAGCAGTCAACTCAATATCATTGAAGACTGAATCCCAGTGAAAGGCAACACTAATATAATGAGAACAGAGGACCCATGATATACATTGATCATATACCCCTCTTTATCTCTTCCTGAGATAAACCTCTCTAAACCTCTGAAAACTCTCCAATAAGTTAAAGGAGACCTGTCACCCCCCGTGCCCCCCAGTTACAGCCCCCTATACTCACGTGATCCCGCCGGGTCCCGCTTCCTGAGTCGGTCGGGTCACGGAGATATCAGCGCCCGAAGCCCGGCGCGCGCGCTGACAGCAGAGTCGGATGCCCATAGAGAATGAATGGGGAGTCCGATGCTCCGTCATTCTCTATGGGCTTCGGGCGCTGATATCTCCGTGACCCGACCGGCTCAGGAAGCGGGACCCAGCGGGATCACGTGAGTATAGGGGGCTCTAACAGGGGGTCGGGAGCCTGTCACCCCGACACGGGGGGCTGACAGGTCCTCTTTAAGGCCCTATTACACAGTGCAATTACCGTTTAAAAATTTGATATAATGATCGAAAATGAGCGTTTATCAGACATGTTGAAAAATTATCATTGGTAGGTCGTCAATCGTTCGCATATCTGTTCGCGCATAATAGGCCGTTCACCGATAAAACATGTTGTGTGGGTCATCCTGGGGAACGAATAGCGACCGTTAAACAATGTAAAAACAGTCGTTCATAACAGTAATCGGTGAATATAATGACCTCAAAATTGTTCGCTACAAAATCACTAGTTTTCCCTGGTGATCGATCGTTGTAGAGAATTTTTAAACAATAACCGCTGTAATACGGGCTTTAGCTGCAGACTACAAGTTCCTATAGTTAAAGGAGAAATCTGGCGAAATTTTTTATTGAAGTATTGTATTGCCCCCCCAAAAGTTATACAAATCCCCAATATACACTTATTACAGGAAATGTTTATAAAGTGCTTTTTTCCCTGCACTTATTACTGCATCAAGGCTTCACTTCCTGGATAAAATGGTGATGTCACGACCCGACTCCCAGAGCTGTGCGGGCTGTGGCTGCTGGAGAGGATGATGGCAGGGGGACACTGAGGGACACAGGGCACTGGAGGGACACTGAGCATCCCTCTGCCATCATCCTTCCCAGCAGCCACAGCCCGCACTGCTCTGGGAGTTGGGTTGTGACATCACCATGTTATCCAGGAAGTGAAGCCTTGATGCAGTAGTAAGTGCAGGGAAAAAGCACTTTAATAAGCATTTCCCGTCATAAGTGTGTATTGGTAATTTGTAAAACTTTTGGGGGACAATACAATACTTTAATAAAAATTTTCGCCGGACTTCTCCTTTAATGGAGCCGCCGTGACTCCTATCTCTGCACACCGTATAATCACATCCTGTATTATATAATACGATTTTGTTTCTGACAAAAATAGTGAAACCATGCAGTGTTGGTGATACTGAGCCTCCATTAATACATATTAGCATTAGAATAGACATTACAGTTGGGGAAGTAGCTGTGAATCAGACCGAATGGTGATTGACAGTTATCTCCACTCGCTCTGCTTTACTGTACGGCAGTGTTCCTGACACAGATAGCTTCCCCCTGTGCATTAGAACAGGAGGCTCTATATAGCTAACTGTGCCAGGATTAGGGCTTCTATAGCCCTGCAGTTCCCAACACACCTACTGGTGGCAGCAGAGGGGCCCTGTCAGCCCTTACTGCTGCAACTCTATGGAAACCGGAAAACAAATGTACATTTTCTTTTTTTTTTTTTTAAGTTGTATTACAAAGTTACCCGTATTACAAGAAAATAAGCATAGATACGTGTGCACATATAAATGCTGGGGCTGGAGCTCAGTCATTCACCCCCAAGGTCCATTTCTATTTGTCTTTTATCTATAGACACATATGGTACAGCATCTATACACTTTGGGAGACATCTATCAAGACTGGCATTTAAGTACACCAGTTTTAAAAACAGCACAGTGCCCTTTTATCCCAGCTGGATTTACTAGTAAAGCCTTAAGGTGCGCTTACATGTAACGATTATCGTGCGAATTTGCGCGATAACGATAGAATTCGAACGATAATCGTACGTGTAAACGCAGCGAACGATCAAAGGACGAACGAGAAATCGTTCATTTTGATCTTCATGTTGTCAAATCGTCGTTCACAAGAAATTCGCAGATCGTTCCATGTAAACAGTCGTTCTCCGATTTAACCAATGTGTGAGATAGGCTTAAGCGATCGCAAAACAATTTTCCGCACGATATAATGTACCGTCTAAACGCTGATAGTTATGAAAAAAAAAATTGTTACTCCGACATCGTTAATCGTACAATCGGGCCAATTATTGTTTCGTGTAAACGCACCTTTAGTAAAGTCGGCCAGCCCTGCGGCTGGTGCAGGCATTGCAGGTCTAGATTTGTATCATGATTTATGCCCGCTCGCTGGCAAGAAAAATCTGGCACCTTTGTATTCTCTTAGGTGGCTCTGTAGAGAATAAATGGAGCTGTGATGTGCATGCCTGTCCTGTACCTCCATTTGTTTGGGATTTCGGTGCCCCTATATTCCAAATTGCAGGGGTGCCCCAGTGTCCACAACCTCTTATTTATGCCCTATTCTATAGATACTGTGGGTTTTAATAAATGTTCCCCTATGTTCTTACTTTGACTGCACCCTATAATGATGGCTGTCTGTAGTGGGACCACAGCCTAAGGGTGGAATCACACTGCAGTTTTTCACACCATAAGAATGCCAAGTCTTATTCACACATTCGGTGTTTTCCTAGTCCACATAAAGGTCCGCTATTTTTACTTCATGATCTGTGCAATTTGGTCCATAATTGCATCCTAGTGCATCTGAATCCACATCCGCATAAAATGCTGGTGTACAGGTGGACAAAAAAAAAACATTTTGATGTCTGTGAAAAACACAGATCACAGACTTCTATTGGCTAATCCACGCTGTGACCACGTCCGACTTATGACATGTCTTATTTTTCCCCGCATGGATGGTCTGAATAAAGCCAAGGATTCAATGGCCCACAATATTGTCTGTGGTTGTGGATGCTGCCATGGTTTTTTTAGATTGATTTGGAGAAGCAGCAGCTTACAAGATGACAGTCCTGGTGATCCTGATCACATTGCAGCCCCAACAGATTCTAATTACGGCAACAAAGAAATGGAAACAAAGACGCACGTTTTCCATATGTTTTTGGTTTTTTTTTACATTTGCGTTTTTTTATTTACATATTTAGAAACGTAACTGTTTGGACTGTAATGTGATGGGCATAACTAGGTGCACTAAATGTCTATAACAAAGACTAGTGCTATATTGCATTTTTTATAGGCAAAACTGACTGATGGTGTATCCACTGGATAAGTCATCAACCACTTATCACAGAGTGCTGGCACCCACGCCAATCAGCTGTTTAGCACCTGCACTACACAGTCAATGTAGTTTGTCCCAATTCTCTGTGTAGTGGTGGTGACCTGTAACTGGAGCTAAGGTCCCATTTAAGTGATTTGCTGCAGTTAAAGGGGTTGTCCAGCACAAATCTTTTTCTTTCAAATCAACTGGTTTCAAAAAGTTATATAGATTTGTAATTTACTTCTATTTAAAAATCTCAAGTCTTCCACTACTTATCAGCTGCTGTATGTCCTGCAGGAAATGTTTTCTTTTCAGTCTGACACAGTGCTCTTTGCTGACATCTCTGGCCGAGACAGGAACTGTCCAGAGCAAGAAAGGTTTTCTATGAGAGTTTGCTGTTGCTATGGACAGTTCTTGTCTTGGACAGAGATGTCAGCAGAGAGCACTGTGTTAGACTGAAAAGAAAACATTTCCTGCAGGACATACAGCTGCTGATAAGTATGGGAAGACTTAAGATTTTTAAATAGGAGTAAATTACAAATCTGTATAACTTTCTGCAACGAGTTGATTTAAAAGAAAAAGATTTTCGCAGGAGTACCCCTTTAAGGGTCACCACTGCTACACAATGGCAGAGACAAACTTTATTCACTGTGTAGTGCAGGTGCCAAACAGCTGATCAACATGGGTGCAGGGTGTCTGCATTTTGCTTATAAAGCAAAGCCACTAGTGGTGACAAGCTGATACACACTGTGTAAAATGTTACATACTGTCCATAAAAGAACTAGAACATTGCCAGAAGAAAAAGACCACATTATGCATCAAGTCTACTCCTGTAGTATAGTACACCTAAAGGTCACACACATAATCCTATTAAAGGGGTTGTCCAGCGAAAAACTTTTTCTTTCAAATCAGCGAGCGTCAGAAAGTTATATAGATTTGTAATTTACTTCTATTAAAAAAATCTCAAGTCTTCCCATACTTATTAGCTACTGTATGTCATGCAGGAAGTGTTTTATTTTCAGTCTGACACAGTGCTCTCTGCTGCCATCTCTGGCCCTGACAGGAAATCTCTCTTGGTTTTCTATGAATCCCCATAGAACACCTCTCCTGCTCTGGACAGTTCCTGTCTCGGCCAAAGATGTCAGCAGAGAGCACTGTGTCTGACTGAAAATAAAACATTTCCTGCATGACATACAGCAGTTGATAAGTATGGGAAGACTTGAGATTTTTTAATAGTAGTAAATTACAAATCTATATAACTTTCTGATACCAGTTGATTTGAAAGAAAAAGTTATTTTCTGGATAACCCCTTTAACAATTCAAAGATTTTTCTTCTACATCTCTAACACTAGAAACCTTGTCAATAGAGGGAGGTGAAAGTCATTTTTACTTAACATAAATCTGCAATGGAGAAAACAGCATGTGATTAGGGTGGGGGCCCATATGCAAACATCTGCCTATTGTTTTATCATATTGGTGAAGTTTTGTGTGCTCCTCTATTGTATTGTCTGCTGTACCGCTATTCACGTACACGCTGGAGAACAATGCTTACATGTGGATTCAGTATGTAATCACAACAGAATGGAAATACATAATTGTGATGTAAATGTAGTCATCACCTACACCACAGCCAGGGTGTGGACACTAGACTGATAGTAGGGATTTAGTGGCAATGGTTTAGCTACAGTAGTTTTATAACACGCTTCTCTGGGAAAAACGAATAGGTTTAATTTTATAGAAAAAGAATAACACAGGTTTATGCTCGTACTATTCTTTTTATTTAAATGGACACTGTTACTCCAAAATACTCTCTTCTCCTAATCAGGGACAATGCAGGAGTGGAAGGACTACACTACTCTGTCTACCCTGGTGCCATGTAAATGTAGATTGTTGTTCTAACCAGGAACTCTCTCCAGCTGTTAAAGAACTGCAATAGCCCAGTGTGTCCTAATGCCACACCGCCATGACATCAGGGTGCACTAACAGCTGGAGTCTCGCTTGTTAGAATAACCATCCACACACAGCATGGCAACAAGGTAAAGTGGGAGCTGTAGTTCTTCACCAGCAGGGGAACAACTTATGGCATAAAATATAGCATCAGGGGAGACTGGGAGTTGTAGTTCTGCAACACCTGGGGAACATATAGATACCATCAGGGTAGACTTAGAGATCTTCTTCAACAATTAAGGAACAATGTATGGTATAACATATAGATACTATTAGGGTAGACTGGGAGTTGTAGTTCTGCAAAAACTAGGGAACATATAGATACCATCAGGGTAGACTTGGAGATGTAGTTCTTCAACAATTGAGGAACAATGTATGGTATAACATATAGATACTATTAGGGTAGACTGGGAGTTGTAGTTCTGCAAAAACTAGGGAACATATAGATACCATCAGGGTAGACTTGGAGATGTAGTTCTTCAACAATCGAGGAACAATGTATGGTATAACATATAGATACTATTAGGGTAGACTGGGAGTTGTAGTTCTGCAACAAATAGGGAACATATAGATAACATCAGGGTAGACTTGGAGATGTAGTTCTTCAACAATCGAGGAACAATGTATGGCATAACATATAGATACTATTAGGGTAGGCTGGGAGTTGTAGTTCTGCAACAGCTAGAGAGCCTTAGGTCTTGGATCTGCTCTTCAGCCATTGATAATCATCCATACACCCATCTGCCAAGCACCCACCATTATCCCCAAGGCCAAAGTGGCAGCATGTGCCCCCTACTACCCAGCCTACCCTAGGAGGAAGCAACATGTATATATAATACATAACACATCAGTATCATCTCCAGCACAAGCAATGCCCATGGGGCAGAGGGATTACTTCTGGGCATGCTGATAAGGCTGATAACAGGGAGCAATAGCCTGCACTCAGCCACACACCAGCATATGTCACCCTGATGCTCCTCACTCACTATATGATCTATGGTAGACATCATACACCCCCTCCATGTAGTATATACGGGCTCCTCGGCAGTAACGCCCCCCTGTACATAAGCTTATTCCCCGCCGCAGCTAGACGTCACTTACTATGTCCAGGTACACAGGAATGTTAGGTTATCAGGGAACAGCTGAATTGGCAACAATCGCGCATGCGCCAAACCCCCGGAACTCACGCTTCCTCTTTTTTTGCTTGTCAACTATGCGTTCCACGCATACTCCCCCCCCCCCCCCCTAATGTTATCACATGACCTCTGGGTATCACGTGACACCAGAGGCGCTGACTGTTACGGTTATAATTTGCATTGTAGACTATCCGGCTGTTATTGTTATGACTGAGTTGCCCCTGGCCTCTGTGTGCGGTCTAATTATCACTTGAATGAGGTGAATAGTTTAAACAGAAACAAACAACCTATCGCAGCCAATGAAGCGCGAGCCAGTAAAAGTTACGCCCACTACGTGACGTCAGCGTCACCGCCCGACAACTTCCTGCTCTAATGGAGAGGCCGCACATGCGCCTTACAGCAGTCAGTACCTGCAGCAGTGATCGTGGTGGAGATCAGGTAAGAGCACCGGTGAGCAGAGGTGGTGTGTGGTGTCAGTCATACTGCTGTGGTGGAGAGACACGATCGTGTGGCAGCTTCATATGGTTGTGAAATATAGGCATGTGTGCAGACATCGCCGAGTCTGAGCGCCTGCTTTCATGTGCTGCAGGTATTGGGTAGATACAGAGCATTACTTATCTGTGTAATAACCTTATTAGTCTGTAGGCTTCAGAGCTGAAATCTTAAAGCATCTTCTTCTTAGTCACTACCTGCACACATCAGTAAGTCAGGACAGTGTATAACTGTAAGCAGTAAGGGTGTGTTCACATGTGGCATATTTGTTTCACATACATATATGTGGTGGGTGCCCATAGGTTTTATCAAACCCCATTAAGGTCTATGGTACAGTCAATGTTTGCTTCAGATATGCCATCACTCTTAAAGGGGTAATCCCCTATTTGCAGCCAATCACTGGGGGTCTGATTGCAGGCTGGTGAGTTGCCCTCTAAGTAAATGGAGCAGTAGGATGTGTGCTGTATGTGGGGCTTACAAGCACCGCCGTATCTGCTGTGTATCATGTCAGTAACATTCTGCTTGTGTCTCTGCAGATGGCAGTGTGAGGAAAGATCTTTACTATAGAAGTATTGGACGTAAACCCTAGCCATGAAGATCGCAGTGGAAGGTTGCTGCCATGGGGAGCTCGATAAGATCTACGAGACCATCCAGTTCCTGGAGAAGAAAGAGAACACTAAAGTAGACCTCTTACTTTGCTGCGGAGACTTCCAGGCCGTGAGGAATGAGGGGGACATGAAATGCATGGCTGTGCCTCCAAAATACCGCCAGATGCAGACCTTTTACAAGTAAGGCAATATTACGTAATACTGAAATAGAGCTAGCAAAGGTTGTACTCCTGGGGGATCACACTGACATGAATGTACAGCATGGAGCAGAGGTAGGGAACCATGGCCCTCCAGCTGTTGTACAACTACAACTCCCATCAGCTAATGCTTCAACTGTCCAGGCATGATGGGAGTTGTAGTTTTGCAATAGCTGGAGAGCCAAGGTTCCCTGCCCCTGGCATAGACCTTCCAAGTAAGGAGACACATAAGCCAGGTTTCCCTTGGGTGATCTATACCAATGTCTGAGTGAGGGATTGGACTGTTGAGTCACACTATGGATGCAGACATATGGCAGAGATTTCATTCCTGTATATTACTGTGGTATATCAGCACTAAGAATTATTGTTATGTTGTAGGTATTATTCTGGTGAGAAACATGCTCCAGTACTTACCATCTTCATTGGAGGAAATCACGAGGCTTCGAATTACCTCCAGGAACTGCCCTATGGTGGTTGGGTTGCACCAAATATATACTACTTGGGTAAGTATAGCGTTTACTCTGATTCTATTGGTTAATTCCTCGGTTATGTCTTAAAGGGGTATTAGGTAGGTAACATTGAAGGCATATACCATCTGCATTGGTCTGACCACTAGGACTGGCACAAATGCCTAAAATGAAGGGGCAGAGGACAGTGTTGTGTCAATGATTCAGGGCATTTATTGGGCCCCCATTGAACAAACCCTGATTTCCTATTATATCAGATATTATGCCATGGATGTTAGTTATAGTATACCATGTGATTATCGGACCTGGCAGTGTTACGTTGTAGAATTTGGAGAGCTGACTGCAGTTTAACCTTTTTCAGGATACGCTGGTGTGGTGAATTATCGTGGGTTGAGAATTGGAGGAATTTCTGGAATCTTTAAATCCCATGATTATAGAAAAGGTATGTATGGGTGATGAATAAATAAACCACATGACTGTGAAAGCCTATTAACCCTTTTGTTGCCAAGTACATTCTACAGGCATCATCTAAAATGGGTAGAGGGGATAAATATAACAGAGGGGGATCCCTTTGCTTTGTGATCAGCTGTCAGTTCGGGTCATCAGATCTGCGGCCTATCCATATTAGGCTAGTGTGAACACAGCAGCAAAAATATATGGGACTCTTCATTCCTTCTTCCCTCACAGTGATCAACAGACATGAGCCAATGGATATTGACAGTGTTTCCCCACAAAGCTCACACATCACCTGTCTGCAGGGTAGATGGGCGCCCCTTTAGATGTTATTCCCTTTTTGTAGAAAAAAAACCTCTTTAACAAGTACTTTATTTTTTTATTTTTTTTTTGTCTTGCCCTCTGGGATACTATTCCTTTATACTTACAATGTACTTTATACTATATAACATGTAATGTGTATTGCGCTTCCTTTTTGTTTCTATAGACTGATTTGTAGTATTCATCATTTCCGTACAGTACATACATTACTATAACATTTCTCCTGTGCAATTTCTTTAGGTCATTTTGAACACCCACCATACACGAAAGATACAATTAGAAGTGCATATCATGTGAGGAACATAGAGGTCTTTAAACTTAAGCAGGTAGGCAGATAGAACTGCTGTTCTCCATCCCATTGTATACCTCAACTCTGCAAGATGTTAAAGATGCATTCCAAGCACATGCGTTGGCGACTTATTGGGGTCCGACCCTCAGAAAACTCAGTGATCAGGAGAACTTTTTCGGGCACAACTGTACATCCATACATGTAGCTGTGCATTCAAGTCCAGCAAGCGATGCCTTTGTTCTCAATGTGGGGGTCATGTGGGATTTACCAGTAAAAAAAAATGTATATGATGTCTGTGTAATTTCCATAAAGTAAATGCTCAGAATCTTATCTGTTTCCTTACACTTACAGATAAAAGAACCTATGGATGTGTTTCTGTCCCACGACTGGCCCCGTAGCATCTATCACTATGGGAATAAAAAACAGCTACTAAAGAAAAAGATGTTCTTCACACAAGAGGTAGAAAGCAACACCCTTGGCAGCCCGGCAGCCAGTGAGCTTCTCCACCATCTCCAGCCATCATACTGGTTCTCTGCTCATCTCCATGTCAAGTTTGCTGCTTTTATGCAACATCCGGTAAGACCAGGCTCCCTTTTATAAATGGGGGGGTTTAATAAGACCAAAGTCGGCGGAACCTGCGCCTACCTCAGGTTTGCACAACAGTCTACACCAGCGCCGGAGCAGATGTAAATTTCTACATGGTTTATGCCTTTTCTGTGGTGTATTTTTTATAAATGTGCCCTATGATGTTTGTGTAGTTTTATACAGGGTTTCCTTCCCTTGATTAAGTTATGTAGTTTAGTATAGTATGACCTTTGCCATAAGGTCCTGTTCTCCTGATATTTGAACATTTTATATTTTATTCTATAGAATAAAGAAGACGGCAAGTTACCTAAAGCAACAAAGTTCTTGGCCCTTGATAAATGCCTACCACATCGGGAATTTCTCCAGGTGAGAATGGTTTCTTGTTGTCTGGCTGCATTATTAATCATTATCTTTAATATCTGCTGTGACACTTATTGAATGTCTTTTTTTATATTCCCAGATTATCGAGGTGGAGCATGATCCAAGTAAACCAGAGAGACTACAGTATGACTTAGAATGGCTGTCTGTTCTCAAAGCAACCAAAGACCTCCTGAATGTTACATCCGGTACATGGAATATGCCAGAGAACAATGGTCTACACAGCAGGTGAATTTTACTATAAAAGTGTTATAGGGTTATCATTTCATAGAAAAAAAAAGGATGTTTGTGCAGTACATGTAAATCTTTAGTGAAATCTAACAGTGGTCCAACATACATGGCACCACAAAAAAAAATAAAAAATCTGAAATACCATTTTCATATTGGGTCCAGTAAAGGACAGCAGCATATATAACTATATGCTTAATTTTATTTTTCTCTGTCAGGGTCAGCATACAGAATTTTTTGTGCAATAAAATAAGACCCAGATCTAACTTGCTACATAGTTGAGAAAACTGAGAATTGCATTAATCATTAATATTTTCACTTCTAGGTGGGATTTCAGTGCAACTGAACAAATGAAACAAGATATCCTCAATGATTTGGATAATGACCTTATTATCCCACAAAACTTTAGTGTCACTTTACCATGTTATAACCCAAATAATCCTCAGCACAAGAGGGTGGCCTCCCATGTGGTTAATCCACAGACGACAGAGTTCTGTGCCCGCTTTGGACTTATTGATATCAATGCAAAGATCCGCCAAAATGATGATGAAGGTGGAGAGTTCGATGCAGCAGAGGATAATGACAGCAGTGGTTCAGTGGAAGATCCTAGTGAATATAGCACCGATACCTCTGTCCTGTCTTCATCAATTAACCCTGATGAGATCACTCTGGACGATGATGAGGATGAAGAAGATGACGATGATCATTCTGTTAAGCCTGTGGAGCCCTCTCCAGAACATACCCCACACTTATCCATAAACTTTCCTAACACTCATGCACTTTCTGATTCCATGGCTGTCTCATCAGATGATGCGATGGATTCAACCAATGATGAGCTGGAACGGTCAGAGAGCAGTCAGACTGAAGGGGAAGGAAAGAACCCCGAGAGGCAACTCAAGAGGTTGAGTGATGAGAACGGACGAGGCAGTGTGAGGATTAAGAGGAGGAATCAGGCCATTTACACCGCTGAAGATGATGAGTGATTGGACTGTGTTGTAAATATATAAAAAAAAACTCATACCACCAGCTGCAAGAAATTATACCAGGCTTAAAAACTTTATTTTAATGTTTTAATATTATTTGTTCATTATGGAAATATGTCTGGCATAAGGTTTTGTCTTTTTAAAGATTTTATATTATGGTAATGTGCCCTTCTCATTTCCTTCACAAATACAGTCCTGTAACATGACATGTTTCCAGTGTGTACAGTATACTTTATTTTAATTTTTTAAAGGTTATGGGCAGAAATTTAATTTAAAGAAAAAAAATACAAATAAATCAGGACTCTTAAATTGTGGTGTGTATTTATATTACACATGTTTATGGACTCTTAACAGGCTTGTCCAGGCAGGGAATGATTGCAAATAATAAACTACACTCCCTGCCAGTATTGGATCACTCCATGCCTGCTATAGGGAAATAAATTGGAGAAGTCATTTATTCTGTGGAGAAAGATGTCAATTTTGTCCCTTATTTAGGGGAGGAGGATGGCAAATGTAGCAGCTGTTGGTTGTAGTGCATTTTGTTTTGAAATACTGGGGGAATGGGTCATGTCACCCATTGTTCTAAAGAAAAATGTACTTTGATACTTGGCTGGAGAGGGAAAATATAGAGAAGTGCAGCAAAGTATGGCCAGTTATCAAGTACTTTGAGATGGCAGCTAAAAGATGGAAAGATCCATAATTTTATTTATTGAATGATTTGACAATCTGATTGAATAAATCAAAGAATAGGCAAAAACTCAGCCAATGATCACCTCCAGAAGGACCGAACATCTGAAGTTTTGAGACTTTGTAGCAGTGCTCAAATCAAAAGACAAAAGTGCAGCCAAGTTACCAGCAATAATTCCTTGCAAAGTCCCATTGTGGAGAAAAAGACCTGTCCCGAATACCAAGCAACACACTGGCCCAAAAAGAAATGGTGCAACACTTTTGTGAATTAGGGAAACTATTTTGCGCTCACCATCGTCCCATTGGCATCACAACATATGGGTATTATCGCCCCTGCGACGAAGGAATTTTAATGAAAAAAATAAGTAAAACTTTTTATTCCCCTCCTCCAGGAAGTATAATAAGCCCCACCTCCCCACACACCTCAGTCTTTTTTCACTTCATTTCTGTTAGCCCTAGGGGACTCTGTCCCTCCTCCTTATTTTTCTAGGTACCTGTGGATTCTTGGTGCCAGGTATCCACCGCAGGATCCAGTTACAGGCCAGTAGCTAATGTCCCAGGTTTCGGACCCGGGTTTCTCTCCTATCTTACTTTTTTTAGGTTTTACTCTTTGAACGCATTTTGCGTTCCATTTGCGGCGTCACGTCATTTCCGGTGTCTGCCGGGCTGTGGAACGCATGACGTGTTTGCATGTCAGTGCCGAGTCAGAGGTGCGTCACTTCCGGTTCCGGCTCGCTGTGTGCGCGTACGGCGCTGCAGAGCTGCATATATAAAAACCAACACGCCAGCAGACAGGTCTGACCATTTGGATCTTGGGTGCTGTATCCCAGCTTCTGTCTTTGCAGAAAGTATATACAGAGCGTGAATCCGGCTTTCTATTTCATCTACTAAGTACTCTGCTGCCACCTTGTGGTGTTATGTAGTATTACAGTTCCATTATTTCCTATAGACTCGGTCTATGCTGGAACTTATTGTATACTTTTCCTTAGATGTCTGAAATGGAGACCAGTCCATCCAGCAAAAGATCTGGAAAAAGAAAGCATTTTGCTTGTGCTGATTGTGAAACTCCTCTGCCGGACAGCTATGAATACCGTATGAAGATCATCTATTCAGATAAGATTATTCCATTTTTTTCTCTTAGAAGTGTGTGTATATATATATATATATATATATATATATATATATATATATATATATATATATATATGTATTGCAGTTCGCTGTGAGTCTTGCAGACCTAAGCCTAATGAGGAACCTGACGTTGTCATGTGGGTAAATGACTATGTACAGAAATCTCTGGCTGCAAGAGAGGTTGTTCAGCCTAGTTCCAAGAAAAAGAATATGCGGAGTATTTCTCCTTCCACTTCTCAGCCTGTGAATATATGTTTCTCTGGCTGAGAAATACAGTATCTCAGTTATACTAATATTATATTATTCTGCCCTAGGAGTCGGTACTCTCTATAAACCAGCAAGAGAAATTCTCCTCTTCCGAGTCTTCTTCTACATCTGAAGATGAGAAAGAACTGTTTAAAGGGTACTTTACCACTGAGAGTTAGAGAAAGGTCAGTACTCCAAAAAAAAGCCTAGGGCTTTTCATGTTGTAGAGACATCAATGAGTATGTTACAAACGGAATGGAAAAAAAACGGAAAAAGCTCCGGTCTTGAGTAAGAGGTTCAAAACCTTATATGTCCTCAAGGAGGATCAATGTAAGGAGTGGTTGGAATCTCCAAAGGTCGATACAGCCATTGCCAAACTATCCAAGTGCACGGTTTTATCTGCGGAGGATGGTTCAAACCTCAAAGACCCTATGGACAGAAGGGTCGAGGTGGCCTTTAAGAGATCTCATACTGCGGCCGCTGCCCAAGGGGCGGTTTCTATATCCTCATTTGAGGTTTCTAGAAGCCTCAGACGTTGGCTGGCTAAAGTCCAAGAGAACTTGGAATCTGATAAGATCCTTCACTCCTTCAAAAAGGTAAACATGGCCATAGATTTTCTCTGTGATGCAGCATCCCAGGGGACAAGGCTAGCCTCCAAGTCTATGGCTCTCTCCGCTGCGGGTAGGAGAGCATTATGGTTGAGACCCTGGTTTGGAGATGCAAATTCAAAGTTTCAACTATGTAACATGGGATTCCAACCAGGGAGATTATTTGGCACAGAACTTGACAAACTAATGGCAGAGATGTCAGACAAGAAGGGGAATCGCTTCCTCTATCCTACAAGACTCGGGATTCCTTTCGTAGAGCTAAATCACCACAGCGTGGAAGAACTAGATACCAGTACAGAGGAAGAGAAAAGAATTACTCAAGAAGAGGTCCTGGCAAGCAGCAAAATAAGGACACTAATAAAAACCCCGATTTTTGACGCCAGAAGCATCCCTGTGGGGAGGCGTCTAACTGTTTCTCCCAACTTGGGAAACGTTAATAAAGGATCAGTGGATAATAAACTTAATCCGCAGTGTTTATGTCCTTCATTTCTCTCTTCTTCCTCCTCCAAGGTTTCTTCTCTCACGAAAGCTAAAACCAGAGAAACACAGTTCTAGAGAAAGAGATTCTTCACCTCTTATCCATACAGGCATTGGATATGGATAGGATTGATAGATCTACAAGATGCCTATCTCCATGTTCCAATTCTAAAGGCACACAGGAAATACCTAAGGATCGCCATCCAACTACAGGGCCAGGTAAGACACTTGCAATTCAGAGTTCTCTCATTCGGGATAACCTCTGCTCCCTTCATCTTTACAAAAATAGTGTCAGCCATGATGGTCCTATTCCGGTTACAGGGGATAAAGATCATCCCATACCTCAAAGACTGGTTGATTATGGCTCAGACTCATAATCTTCTGAATCAGCAGTTGAATTATGTCCAGGACATACTTCAACAGCTAGGTTGGCTTATCAACCATGAGAAATCGGACCTAGTTCCATCCAGAACCAAGGTGTTTCTGGGATTTCTAATAGATTCTGCACAAATGAGATTATTTCTATCAACTCCCAGGGTGGAACGTATCCAGGCAGGTGCTCAATTTCTTATTCCTCCTCGTAAGGTCTCCATAAGAACCTTAATGAGATTTCTAGGACTCCTCGCCTCAGCAGCGGATGCAGTTCCTTGGGCGCTGTGGCACATGAGATTCCTACAGACGGAAGTCCTAACTGCTTGATACTGGAGACTGGAGGATCTGGACGCATTGCATGCCCTGTCTACACAAACAAGACAATCCCTAATGTGGTGGAGGCAAGTCAAACATGGAGTTTTGATTTCAAAGCCACACTGGGTCACCATAACGACGGACGCTTCGGGCACAGGATGGGGAGCCCATCTATTAGACAACACAGTCTCAGGAGTTTGGAGCCCACTAGAATGGAGTCTTCCTTCCAACATAAGAAAGCTCAGAGCAATTTATCTTGCTCTTCTCCATTTCTCTCCAATTATAATGCACAAAGCAGTGAGGATCAGGACAGACAACATTGCCTGCGTTGCTTACCTGAACAAGCAGGGAGGTACCAGATCCCCCTTGCTTCTCAAGGAGGTGGAAAATATTTTCACATGGGCAGAAACCAGGGTGACCAGGTTATCTGCCATTCATATCAGAGGTATACACAATACTCTGGCGGATCGACTAAGTCGAGGACTTACGGTCCCAGGGGAGTGGTCTCTCTCAAGGAGAGTGTTCACTCAAATTACACACAGATGGGGACTTCCTCAAATAGATCTCATGGCATCAGCAAGCAATGCCAAACTGACGAGGGTTTTGTTCCCTGTATACGTCTGACAACCTGACCGTAGTCGATGCGATGACAATACCGTGGACGTTTCAACTAGCCTACATTTTCCCAACGATTGCCATGATTCCCAAAGTTCTGACGAAGATCCGGTTGGATCAGGCGACAGTAATAATCGTGACACCCTTCTGGCCGAAGAGGTGGTGGTTCACCCTGCTCATGAATATGAGCAGAGGGGATTTTTGGAAACTCCCTCTGTATCCAGATCTGATATCCCAGGGACATCATCTGTGCAGAGATCTAGTCAGCCTCAGCTTGAAGGCTAGAGGGACCATATTGAATGCAGGGTTTTCTGAGAAAGTTTTGCATACTCTTTCTCATGCACGTAGCAGTGCCACAAATGAATCCTACTTTTGGATTTGGAAGATTTTTCAAACCTGGTGTTCTTCTAAAGAGATCGATCCAATGAAACCGTCTACTCCACAGTTATTAGAATTCCTGCAAGAGGGATTCGATAAAGGTCTTAAACCTAGTTCTATCAAGGTGCAGATAGCAGCTTTATCTGCCCACTTGAATTGGCGTCTCTTTCAAATTCTGGAAATAAAAAACTTTGTTAAGGCCGTAACCAGACTAAGACCTAATCTGGTGAAACAGGTAGACACTTGGTACTTGTCCCTAGTGTTGAGGCGTTTATGGCTCCCTCCATTTGAGCCATTGGAAGAAACAGACTTCAAATTCCTTTTTTTTAAAGTTGCCTTTTTGTTGGCGATCACTTCTGCCAAGAGGGTTGGGGAGCTCCAAGCACTTGGTTCTGCCCCCCCTTATGTTGTGTTTTCACAGGATAAAGTTATTCAGAAGTTTCCTCCAGGATTCCTCCCTAAAGTGGCGTCTTATTCCATCATTAACCAGTTGGTGGTTCTCCCTGTTTTTTCTCCTGCGTCTCCGGTTGAAGAATACTTGGATCTCTCGCTGTTGGACGTTTCCAGAGCTATCAGGATATACCTGAATAGAGTAAGTGCATTCCGTAAGTAAGAAACATTTTTTGTTCTTTTTGCTGGGAAGAACAAAGAAAAAAGAGCCTCAAAGCCTACGATATCTCGATGGATCTGTGATCCCATCGCCCTGTGCTATATTTCGGCTGAGTTATCTCCACCTGAGTTCACTAGAGCTCATTCTACTAGGGCAGTAGCCTCTAGTTGGACAGAGCGGGCATCTGTGCCGCTTGAGGACATATGCCAGGCGGCTACCTGGTCATCATTGTCTACTTTTGTCAACCACTATAGATTGGAATCTATCTGTTCAGCAAGAACTGTATTTGCAAAATCTGTACTCTCTGCTGCTGTGATTGTTAACCCACCCAATGAGGATCATGCTTGCTAGTTCCCCATATGTTGTGATGCCAATGGGACGATAGGGAAGCGAAAATTATTATGTTAATTTGTTTTCCCTGAGACCCATTGGCATCACAAGACACCCGCCCTTCTTGTATTCGTTATAATTGACTGAGGTGTGTGGGGAGGTGGGGCTTATTGTACTTCCTGGAGGAGGAGAATAAAAAGTTTACTTATTTTTTTCATTAAAATTCCTTCGTCCCAGGGGCTTGCAGGGGCGATAATACCCATATGTTGTGATGCCAATGGGTCTCAGGGAAAACAAATTAACATAATAATTTTCGCTTTTTTTATGGGTGTGGTGGCTGCAGACAGGCGAGCAATGTATTCAGGCCACACTACCCTGTGAAGACAGTAAAGCATGGTGGTGCAAAAATCATGAGATGGGGAAGTTTCTCATACTGTAGTCTTAGGCCTAAGGGCCAGTTCACACGGAATTCCGCCAGCCTCGGTGCCATACTGGCAGTCTATGGGAGGCTCACGCAGACATGTCAATTCTTCCGAGCGGAGAGAGAGGAGGCGCGCGAGCCTCCCATAGACTGAACAGTATGGCACACTTTACTCCGTGTGAACTAATTATTGCATTGCATCCACACTTAACCCCCTAGAGACCAGACATATATCACACTGTACCTATACCAGCAAGGAAGGGGGTTAAGTGCCCCTCTTCCTTGATTTGATGTGTGCCGTGCTTTGGCTCTTGAAATCTGCCATCAGCGGCTGCAGCCCAACTATCTGCTCAGCCAATCAGCAGCTGCAGGGTCCCGCCTCAGCCACTGAATGGCTTAAGACCCCCGTAACAGAGCACAGTCTGGCCCACAGTGGGTTAATTTGACCCCCTGGGGAGCAGACTATCACCCCCTGGACCCCCTTCCACGCCCTTACTGACCACTGTCTAGCCAACAGGGGGTTAAGCTAACCCCCTAAGGACCAGACAGTTTGTTTTTCCTTCCCCCAATGACCCGGCACACAGCAAGCTTTGTGTGTCAGGTCTGGCGGTCACTTCAGCAAGTAAGGGGTTACTTAACCCCTTTTCTGAAGCGGGTGCATTTGGGCCGTTATTTGGACGTGAACACAGACTTCAGCACTGAAGTCCATGCTGGGGGTCAAAATGTCAAACACACACAACACAATTACAATTAAGGTAAAAAAATGTAAACGCAAGAAAAAACATAAAATGCGACATGGAGAGAAGTGAGCTACCGCACATCACACCTATGGCTGATACTAATGCAGCTCAGCTAATTTTAAAAACCAACGCCAGGATGTTGGTATATAATTTGATCAACCAATACTGCCCCGTGTACCAACGTGCAGGTCTCCTGGTTCACACGGGTCCCTACGCTAACTCCACACTGTGTCGGTCAGCGACTGCCTACCCCGCAAAGCGTGCACATGCAGGGAAGGGAGGTCATGGAATGGCCCTGCAACCCCAATGTCACAGGACCAAACCCAAAATGCCCCACCGGCGGACAAGGCTGCCCCCAAACAACACAAGTATGAATATGGTATTACACTCACCACCACTGCTGCAGACAGAATGGGAAAAACATGAGGTACTGACATGTGAGCACAGGTATATCCTGCTAATTTGGGTCATGTGGGTCTTATGAAGGGGGGTGCCAGCCGCTCAGAAAAGGGAGAAAAACATAAAATGCGACATGGAGAGAAGGGAGCTACTGCACATCACACCTATGGCTAATACTAAATGCCGCTCAGCTAATTTGAAAAAACACCTGCACGTGGTACTCGGGGCAGTATGGTTTAATCAAATTATATACCAACATCCTGGCATTTGTTTTTAAAATTAGCCGAGCGGCATTAGTATCAGCCATAAGTGTGATGTGCAGTAGCTCCCTTCTCTCCATGTCGCAAGAAACAACACCATGCACTGCATTGGCCTTTTTTATGGCGTTTTTTTAAACTTGAAAAACGCAAGACAAAAAGTGTGTGTGATGGCACCCTCAGGGATATGGAGGGCAATACTCTAGAATGACATTTATCAATCCCACCTTCCAACACTGCGACAGGAATCTTCTGCCAGTAGTGGATTATATTAAGTCTGTTTTGGGCGGTAGCCCGGGGCCCTGAGCTCTTAGGGGGGTCCATAGCCACCCAAACAGACTTATACTTTCTGTAGTGTATTGTCCCTGGCTACAGTTCTGCCATGATTTGCAAACAAATACTGCTTTCTTTACCTCGATTTTGAAATCAGGGCATCACGACTGTGCTGCCATTGGTACAGTGGGGTGGGGGTAAGGGGGCCAGGCTTGGTGAACAGACCAGGGCCTATGGTAAAGATAATCCGCCCCTGTCTGCCTCATAGACCATATTAACAAATTTCCTGACTAACAGACAAAGTAAATCCATGGGTTAGCTAGACCACCTGACTCCTTATCTCTTTGTGATGTTTGATCCTCACCACTTTTTTCTTCCACGCCAAGTCACCAATGCCTTGAATTTTATGTAAGTATTTTAGGGGGATCCAAAGCGGGGAGTTGAAAATAATATATAAAAGCTGTGGCATAAGAATCATTTTAAGAAGATTTCCTCTCCCAATTATAGACATATGGAGTCTACCCCAAGCATCTACTTTTTGTATGAATTTATCAAGAAGGAGCAGTAAATTATCTTTTATAGTCTTTGGGATTGGGAGTCATGTGTATTCCTAAATATTTAAACTTGGTAACTACTTGCAGTCTGGTGGAGTTAACGCCGTCAACTGGCTCAACCAGATCCAAAGGCCTCACCGATTTATTCCTGTTAATGGAGAATCCCGACCAAACCTATAATACTGTAATAAGCCAACTGTATATGGTTTGTCATAACAATATCTATAAAACCTGTGTTGTGATCTCGGTCTATAATGATTGATCATGTTTAATCAGATATTAGAAAATACACCATATAATCTTTGTATCTTGTAGTAATAATGGCCAGGATGTAGTCTATGTCCCAACTGCACAACTTCTCCTTGGGCAAGGTAGTACCTATAATAATCCTTTTACTTGGTCCAACACTTTTAATACAAAAATACTTTATAATTTTATATTTATAATCCAGTTCAACAAAATAAAGGGCATGGACAAATAAGTAATCTGTAATATAGAAGAATTGTAGAGAAGTCTACCCTGGATTTCTAGTTCTCATTTATGATAGCACTCTTTAAAAGTCCCATATTCAGCTTCTCAAGTTGCTCTCTAAAACTTCCAACTTGCACATGAGGCCGTATGGCATCATACACATGGGTATTGGTTACGAGAGGCTGGCCAGTGGCTCCTCGTTCATCTAGTGGCATCATAGATCCAGAATGCGAAGAAGGACTGTGCGTTAGACCAGCACTTGTAGAGTTGAGAGTTTTTCTGTGTGTCAATAAAGGTTTCTTTCCTGAATTCTTAATTTCTAACTTATACCTTTTAATGTGAGGACCAGTCTCTTCTTCCTGGCTAGAATCTAACACAAAGCTGTATGGCTTATGTGATTTCTTGCCTGTCTGTGGCACAGTGTCCTCTGCTTGCTTGCTGGATGCCGCCTTTTTAGACCTCCTTGATGTACTCCCAGAGTTTGGATGTTTTCTCTTTTTTCCGCTTTGGTTTTTAAACAATAATTTCTTCTGCCGCTCTCTGCATGAGCGAACATTTCTGAACAAAAGAAAACATGTTTATTTTAAAATTAACTATACAAGGTCATACACTACGCTAATCTATTAGCCAACTCACGCTCCAAGTATACTGGACAGGGGCTATGAAAGAGCACTGGGAGGAGTGAGATGCCTCCCAATGAATATTGGCCAGTGCTCTTCTCATATTTGTCAGGAGAGGCGGATAGGAAGTGAAGATCGGTAGTCCTGCCCCAGATGCACCAAACTGCTACATAGAGAGAGTACCAAACTACAAATATACTGAAAACATCACTAAGAATAAAGGGAAGAAAATTCTCTTCATGCTCAGTGCTTTGTGACGTGCACTATAGGGACATATCAGTAAGTTAGATGCTTCAAATATGCTGATAGTTTCCCTCAAAGAGGATGTACCACCAGGTACGTCCTCTTTAACCTGACACAGGGATAGATCGGCGCAGTCACGGGGAAGACTGTGCCGCAGCACGATTTTCAAACCGCGGCCCGGTTTCCCTGTACGACACTGTTCTTTCCACGGTTACCGGACGGTGCTCAAGCACTGGAGGTAGGCCGGCGTGCCCCCAGTGGGAGGGAACTCCCTCCCCTCTATGTGGCGGCTCCTTTGATTCTAAGGGAGCCGCGTCATAGAGAGGAGGGAATTCCCTCCCACTGGGGGCGGGCTGGCCTACCTCCAGTGCTTGAGGCACCAGCCAGTAACCGTGGAAAGAGCGGCGCCGTACAGGGAAACCGGGCCGCGGTTCGAAAAACGGGCCGTGGAACCGGTTTCCCAGTGACTGCGCCGATCTATCCCTGTGTCAGGTTAAAGAGGACGTACCTGGTGGTACATCCTCTATAAGGAAACAAGTATTTTCTGCTCCTGCATAATATAGACCAGTTTTAAAGAATGATCCCTTTACCTCTTTAGAAACAGGTGCAATCTGCAACATGTCCAGTAAATCCTAGCAGTAGGCGAACATTTTGAAATCCGCAAATCCCTAAGTCTCCTCAATACACTCCTCAAACCCCTAAAATGCAATTAAAAAAAGATTTAAAAAAAAATCTATGTTAAAAAAATGCAGTAATGTAAGTCACATTGTAAAATGCACCAGCACTGCCTTCTATCATTTTAGGGTCCTTTACCATGTGCATATTATTAGTAAGGAATGTTCCTTGGATTGACCATTTGGCCAATAAATGGGTTGTGTAAAAGGGCCAGCGATTAGCCGACAAATGAGTGTCACATCAATCATTGTCTGCTGCACATCTCTGTGCAAGTCTGCCTAAATGGGATAAGCGGCTGATGACAATGCATGTCAGTGATCACTCAAACTATCTAGCAAACTGCGTAAAGGATCTACAACCACTGCAAAGCAGGGCTCCTTTACTGCCTCCAATTGGGCCATATAAAAGGGTATTTTAAACCTAAAGAAAAAAACCTATATGCACCCATTGGCTTGACCTTGCACCCAATGACAGTCCTTAGTGGTCACTTGCATGTGATCACTGAGGCCAGTGACTGGCTGCAGCATCACTTGCTCAGCATATAGGAATATCATTGCAGCACTTCCACTTGTAGTTGAGGGGCAAGTATACTTATTGATTATTGCAGACAGCACCTGGATATGCCACTGTTGAAAGAGGCAAGTCCAGGTGCCACTTGTAATTAAAGAACGAATGCAGCAGCTACGGTTGATACTAAGATGTGTAATCGTCCGTTTACACGGAGCGAATATCGTTCGAATTTTCACGATCGCGATCGCCTTTGAGCGATAATCGGCTCGTGTAAACACAGCGAACGATCAAGCGACGAACAAGAAATCGTTCATTTTGATCTTTCAACATGTTCTCAAATCATCGTTGGTCGTTCACTGAAAATTTGCAGATCGCTTCGTCTAAACAGTCTTTCACCGATTCGCCCTGTGTGTGAGATGGGCTTAAGCAATCTTAAAACGATCGCAATAACAATTTTTTCAAACGATATATCGTTCCGTCTAAATGCTGATCGTTATAAAAAAAACAAACACACATGATTACTACGAAATCGTTAATCGTTCGATTGGGCGAATTATCGCTCCATGTAAAAGGACCATGAGGCCCAGTTCACATGTCTGTATTCTTGTCCTTGGCCGTGGATCAGCAGCTACGGATAGCAATACAGATGTGCATCAATAGTCGTCTGCAATTGCACTGACCCATTCATAGTTGGTACAGACCCATACAAGGGCCGTCCAGTTGTTTTTGCAGCACAGACCTGTAACAACTACGGGCATGTGAACAGGGCCATAGAAGTTAATCTGTCCGCAACTGTGAATAGAAATTGTAGACATGGAACCTTCCCTAAGAGTGATCTTACTGAATGCTTTCACCATGAGCCAGTGCTAAAAGAAAACATTTCCATATTAACATGTATTAAATCATACCTCTTTAGGGTTTTTCTGGATCTTCTTCCTGAAACTTGATTTACAAACATCCAGGATTTAATGTACCAGGGTCTTGGATCTAACATACAAAAATGGTAACATTTTCGCTTAAAGATTTATTCAATGAGAATTCCTATTCATTTAAAATAACTAAATCACAGACAGGATTTACTGATTAAGGGTATGTCCGCACTAAGTTATGGTGCATATACACAGAGAGATTTATCTGACAGATCTTTGAAGCCAAAGCCAGGAACAGACTATAAACAGGGAACAGGTCATAAAGGAAAGACTGAGATTTCTCCTATTTTCAGATCCATTCCTGGCTTTGGCTTAAAAAATCTGTCAGATAAATCTGTGTAAACGCACTCTAAATCAGGCAGAATTTTGGGGTCGAGAATCCTGCCTGTTCCATGCATGAAGAGGTGAGTGCCGCTGTTTTCATCTACCAACATCCTGTTAAACTGAATAAAGGCACAGCTTCAGACTAACCTGTAGTGTGCGGATCTGTAACCATGGCAGGTTGTTTTCTTTTTCTCACTTTCTTGTACAGATTTTTACAGTCTTTGCACAAACGCAGAACGTCGGTCATCTTGGTCTCACCAGACTCATAGCCATCGACTTCCTGATAAGTCTTCTGGGGACGTTCATCCTGACAGACGCACTCTGCGGCCGTTATAGAGACACAGTTTAATCCAGAAATGTCATAGTTAGTTTCTTGATGCAGCTCATCTTCCATAGACATAGGTTCTTCCCCTTGACTAAAGGTTGTAATGTGCTGCCCACTAGTGGTGGATTTCATAATCGTCTCATTCTGAAGCCTATACACGCTTGTGGTTGAGTGCTGACTGCTTACTATGAAGGTTTTGGACATAATATCGCTTGAGGCCACTGCATGTCTCTGGTAATGTCCAGGAGTGTAAGATCTTCTGTGTTTGCTCACATTATCTAATTGCCACTTTGAGCTTTGCTTCGGCTGCTTATCCTTCTGTAGTAATGATTGATACCTGCAAGACCAAAAAAAAAAAAATTATTTTTTACGCAGTTTCTTCATACAATCCAAATGACATGATACATGCATTCTGCAGGTGAAAACAATTACGATGATACCCAATTTATATACATGTATTCTTTCTTTTTAATCAACAGCTGTTGTATGTCCTGCAGGAAGAGCTATTTTTTTCCAGTTTGGAGCGCAGGAGAACTTTTCTATGGGGATTTGCTACTGCACTGGACAGAGATGGCAGCATTGAGCACTGTGTCAGACTGGAGAGAATACACCATTCACATTTTGAGTACTTTTTATGTAAATTTTTAGGAAGGTGAAATAATAATAAAGTACAGTATTTTTAGTTTTATAAAGTGTGTGTGTGGGGGGGGGGGGGGGGGAAGAGACTCACCGCATCTTATAAAGCGAACATGGCGGTGCCAAATACCAGCATGCCAATCTTGCCTCTTCCTATAAAGCCACTGCTGGTTCTCCCCGCAGCGAGTAGTAGCATCCCCTCAGGCCTCCATCATCCGGTACTGCCCGCTGATTCAGCAGCGGGTGGTGCCAAATTAAAGGAGAAGTCCGGCCAAAATTATTTTTTTATATGTTATTAATTATGGAAAGTTAGACACATTTCTAATATACACTAATTATGGGAAATGCACATAAATTGCTATTTCCCTCAATTTAGTGGATCAGGCAGACTTCAGTTTTTCTAAAAACCAGTGACGTCACAAACCGAACCAGAGCAGGGCTGGGTGTAATTCCTATGAAGCGTCCAGTAGGGGCGCAGTGTATAGAGAAATGACATTGTAAGAATAACTATCACAAGTGCCAGCAGCCCCATCCACGGCACATAGGATGGGGCTGCTGGCACTTGTGGTGCAGCTGCCCCCATGCCAGCAGCCCCTCAGTGAACACCCCCACCACCTAAAGACCCCCAAACTACTCCTATCAGAAGTGCCTTCAGCCCCATCCACGGCGCTTAGGACGGGGCTGGTGGCACATGTATTGCGGCTTCCCTCTGTCTCCCCCCCCGGACAGCAGACCCCAGACCAGCCGCCCACCCCCCCTAAAACCCACAAACTTCACTATTCAGGAGTGCCAGCAGCCCCATCCACGGCACATAGGACGGGGCTGCTGACACTTGTAGTGCGACTCCCGCCTCCGGCGCCATAGCAGATCTCAGACCAGCGCCCCCCCCCCCTCCCCGTGCAACAAGCAGACCTCAGACCAGTGATCCCCCCAGGACCCCATAGCTTACCCCTGCACACCCCCTTCCCCCGGGTGCCCCCCGATCTGCACAGAGAGGACATACACATCCTCCTGTGCTGCGGCGTCTCCCCGCTCTGCCTCTTCTCCCGTACAGCAGCGGGAGAGGAGAGAGAGACAGAGCGGGGAGACGCCGCAGCACAGGAGGATGTGTATGTCCTCTTTGTGCAGATCGGGGGGCACCCGGGGGAAGGGGGTGTGCAGGGGTAAGCTATGGGATCCTGGGGGGGGGATCACTGGTCTGAGGTCTGCTTGTCGCACGGGGAGAGGGGGAGACGCTGGTCCGAGGTCTGCTATGGCGCCGAAGGCGGGAGCCGCACTACAAGTGTTAGCAGCCCCGTCCTATGTGCCGTGGATGGGGCTGCTGGCACTTGTGATAGTTATTCTTACAATGTCATTTCTCCATACACTGCGCCCCTACTGGACGCTTCATAGGAATTACACCCAGCCCTGCTCTGGTTCGGTTTGTGACGTCACTGGTTTTTAGAAAAACTGAAGTCTCCATGATCTACTAAATTGAGGGAAATAGCACTTTATGTGCATTTCCCAGAATTAGTGTATATTAGAAATGTGTCTAACTTTCCATAATTAATAACATATAAAAAAAATAATTTTGGCCGGACTTCTCCTTTTTGAAAGCACACAGATATGGGAGAATTCAAGTGTCAGCTGAAGCAGTCACCAAAAGATCATCACAGTTAGTAAGTGGATGTCCTGCAGGCGCCCATGGTGGCACAGCACTGGGGAGTCCCTGCCGACCACCCACCCTACCCTCTAGCAAGCTTCCCAGCATAACTGGTGTTCTGGGAGCAGTGGTGTCAGGGAGTTAACCCTCAATGAGCTGTAGCCTTTTACAGCTTATTGAGGGTTAACAACCTGGCACCACTGAGAATAACCTGATACAGTTTGTATATATAGTGTTGCCTTGGATTACGAACATAGTTCGTTCCGGGACCGTGCTTGTAACCCAAATCCACTGAATAACTGGTAGAAGAGTTGAAACAAACAATGAGAAACAGCTGAATATGTGATATTATAAGTTACTGTACAGTATAGCTATCAGCATGTGGTGTATAACAAACAGCAGCAGTTTGTAGATACAGGATAGAACTGCAGATCCCCATAATGCAGTAGGGTAGTAGAAAAGGCTAGAATAGAGAAGCAGGGCTGCTGTCAGAGGTCTGTGTGGTCACATGACTGTAATGGGAGAGGGGTGTGTGTTCAGCGTGGACCAATCAGGAAGTGAGAATCACAGAGCTGTGCAGGAGGACAGACAGAAAATTTTCTACACAACAGTGTGAATGACTGAGTGTAAGTGCAAGCACATTATAGCAGCAGTGTATTAAGCTGTGTGTTAGTGCAGGCACATAATAGCAGCAGTGTGTATAGCTGAGTGTAAGTGCAGGCACATTATAGCAGCAGTGTATTAAGCTGTGTGTTAGTGCAGGCACATAATAGCAGCAGTGTGTATAGCTGAGTGTAAGTGCAGGCACATTATAGCAGCAGTGTATTAAGCTGTGTGTTAGTGCAGGCACATAATAGCAGCAGTGTGTATAGCTGAGTGTAAGTGCAGGCACATTATAGCAGCAGTGTATTAAAGGGAACCAATCACCGGAAAAAAGCATATAGAGCTTTGAAATGTGCTGTTAGAGCACACAGCACACTTGCCACACGTGTCTTCATAGCCTCCGTGCCTTCCCGGTGTAAGCCGCAAAGTAACTTTATAAAACTGGCGCCCTGTATGCTAATTACCTGAGGTAGTCATCTGGGCGGTGTGCGGCTAGCAGGTAGTCAAGGTCCCCTGGGTGTTCTGCTGTAATCACGCCCCTCTGGGCGTGATTAAAATGGCAGAGTAGCTGTGGCGTCACTCGGGAGCGCACCGTGCCCGAGGTCAGCGTGCTTACATACTGATGCCGGACGCCGCTGCGCATGCGCAGTGCAGCCGCTTCCATTCCGGCTGGACTGCGCCTGTGCAGAATAGCCTCGAACTCCGGCTCACACTGGTGCAGTACAGCCGGAATGGAAGTGGCTGTACTGCGCATGCGCGGCGACGTCTGGCATCAGAATGTCACAGCTACTCGGCCATTTGAATCACGCCCAGAGGGGAGTGATTACAGCAGAAGAACGCTCAGGGGAACGTGACTACCTGCTAGCCGCACACCGCCCAGATGACTATATGCGCCCTATATGCGCTTTTCCGGTGATTGGTTCCCTTTAAGCTGTGTGTTAGTGCAGGCACATTATAGCATGAATGGAGAGGATGGGAAACACAAGGCCTGACAGAGACTCTAGGGAGCATGAAGGAATGAGCAGAGCAGATGTGGGTACATACATGCAGCACTCTTTGTCTGGGGAGAAATTGGTTAGGGTCTATTCACACATCAGTATATTTTCCAATCCGCAATCTTCAATTCGTAAGCAATCCGCAAATTTTCATCCGTATTGCATCCGTAAAATACGGACCCCATAGAGTTGTATTGGGTGTGTCAGTTACTGTCCGTACTAGGGCCTGTCCTTTTTTTTTTTTTGCGGAACGGATTGCAGCCCAGTACACAACACGGATGTGTGTATGGGTCCATTGAAATACATTGGTCCTATTTTTCTGCGGATCCGCAATTGCGGACAGGAACAGGATGTGTGAATAGGGCCTTACAGCTATAGAGAGATTACCTCAACAGTCCGCTGCCCTGACGTAAGCCCCAGCCTGAAGTGGATCTGCCATGATTTGGAAGGTGAGGACAGGGCCTGGGTCAGAGTACAGGGCTGTAGACCCCACTATGCAGGTTTCCTCACCCCTGGCCCAGGGGATATATTATATAGCTGGGTGTATAAAACAGCCTAGGCCATGCTATATCTCTCCGGGCCATAATGTTATTACTTCACTGATTTTCTCACGCTTGGCCAAGGCCACAGTATATCCCGGGGGATATATTTGTAAAATAGCCTAGGTCATACTATAAACCTGGGTATAGTCTAGCTCAGGCAACAGTATACCCCGTGGGATAAACTCTATATTTGGGAGTGTAAAAAAGTCTAGGCCAAACCATATTCCTCCAAGTTATCATGTCACTGGTTTTCTCACTTTATTTCTAATTTGTTGAAAAATGTGCAGTTCTTTTTTTTTTTACATCCTACTCAGATACGCAGCTACTTCCTCTTGTTGGGAAATACAGTACAGTGCTTACCTTGAACTGACAGTAGATGGCGCTGTCCCATCACTGCATCATCTGCACAATTTTTTTTAAGCAGGAGGAGCTTTTTGTGGGCTGCACAAAATTTTACGGTTCTTGCACAAAAATAGTCATTAGACACAAGTGCCTTGATACATCTTGCACAATTTAGGTCTAAAGCTGGGTTCACACTTCGTTCTTTACAGTCAATTTTGATCCGTTCTTATCATGGCAGTCAGAGGAAAAATAGGTCAAAGTGGGGAGCACACAAATGCATCTGTTTTCATCATCCATTTTTTGCAATTTAAAAAAAAAATGGATGGGGAGAAAAGAAAAAAAGAAAAAAAAAAGCGGACAGCAAAAACGCAGTGTGAACCCAGCCTAAAACAGCATGGCTAAAAAGCTACGCTACGGTAGCATTGTGCGCTAAAAGTAAAAATTTGCAAACGATAAATCTAACGAAAAAAGTAGTTAATAGAAAACTCCGCCCCCTCCCAGTGCAAACATTAAAAAAGGGGGCAGAAAGTGGAAACTGATAGAAAATAGAACAAAACCCACAATATATCTTGCACAGATTTTTATGAAATGCACAAATTGTCCTCATTAGCCCCCCCCACACACACACACACACACAATAAATAGTGCAGGCACAATGATAAATGTCCCGTGTTTAAACTTTTAATATTTACATCAGCAGTTTCTCACTTACCTTACCAGAGAAAGCTGAATCCCCAATAAAATGCTACCGATTTCATGGGGTATAATGTGGCCTGAGGGGGTATAAATCGGCCTAGGCCAAAATATAACCAGGGAATAATCTAGCCTAGGCCATATTAACCCAGGGTATAGTCTGGACTGGGGGTGTACTCTGGCCTGTTACACCGGCCATCATGAAGACTTCTCCCAGCTACAACTCGTCTTCACAGAATCTGTGAAACAAACATTTTAGGCTCCTCACTTTAGCACTATCCTCCCCTCTATACAAAGTGCCCCTCTGTATTAGCCAAGCAGTAAAGGGCCTATTACACGGGTCGTTAAGAGGAGCAAACGAGCGCTCGTTTGCTCCTCGTTGCCCGCTCGCTGCCGCCGCTATTCAACTCGGCTGCAGCAAGCGGGTGAGTGCGGGAGGGGGCGGCGGGGAGCTGCGGGGGGGCTGCCCAGGTGATTGCTGATCGTCAGGGCAGCCCATAGGATATAGCGGCGTCTGCTGCCGACGCTCCTATTCAACGGAGTGACGGCAGCAGATCGCTGCTATATCAGTCGCTTGTTTATCAACATGTTGAAAAACCAGCGACTGCAACGATCAGCCGTCATGAATGACGTCGGCTGATCGTTGCACTCTATTCCACGGGACGATTATCGTCCGTAGCGGCCGATAATCGTTCCGCGGAATAGGGCCTTAATAGTGGCCACTGTGCCCCATCAAATAGGCCCCCTCTGTGTCTCCAATTACTTTTTTGCCCCCTTTATACACCTATATATTTTTATGTCCCCTGTGTGCCACCATACGGTTTTCTGTCCCAATTAGTGTTATGCTTCCTCAGTTCCCCCATATAATTTTATGCCCCAATGAGTTCTATGCTCCCTCTGTGCCCATATAATTTTATGCCCTCCTCTGTGCCCCCAATTAATTTAATGCCCTCCTGTGCCCCCAATGTTTTATGCCCTCCTTTGTGCCCCCTCTGTGCTGTCAATAAGTTGTGTTATGCTCCCTCCAAATGGAAGAAAAAAATAAATAAATCATCAACTCACCTGTCACGCGCCCCCTGGCTGCATTCTCGCGGCAGCGCACGTGTCCTCCCCCGGCAGCTACATCATCCTCTGCGTGCTCTCCTCATTCTCCTTTCACCTTCCAGCGCAGACAGCGTGGGACAGAGACACTGCCTGCGACCAATGTGTCCCGCAGCTTGGTGTGTGTGTGTCAGATCGGGCGCACACAGTGTATCTGTCCAACGCTGTCTGCGCCTGAAGATGAAAGGATGAGCAGAACGCGCAGAGGATGGGACAGTTGCTGAACAGGTAACAAGTGGCAGCCCCAGCTAATCATAGCAGCCAGAAGACCCAGTGTGTGAAGCGGGCCCAAGCCCTCTGCTGTGATCCTATGTCCAGTCATTTTCTATGGTTTTACATGACTTTGGGTATAGCCGAGTTCCTTCTGGTTAACTCCCCCATGCACTCACCCACTCTAAAACAGTCACTTCAATGCCCACCCCCTCCTCCTTTTACCTTCACTTCCCAAACTTCAAATCGATTCCAGTTTAGCGTTGGAATAGAACGGCCACAACAGACTTTTATGAAAGTGCTTCAACATAACAAACAACATGTCAACAAATATTATAAAAAAAAAAAATCACAAATATTATCAAGATATTAATAACTTTCTGTAATTTGTAAAACCAGGAAGGTCTGGCAGGGCCCCATCAGGGCAGTACCAAAACCAAACCAATTTCTCCTAGCTGCACCGCACTGACTCAGGAGCTTACAATATGTCTGACGGTACTGCCAATTCACCACACTGTTCCCAGGGACCTATCCCGAAGGGAACAACACATAACTTAACACCACACTTTCTATCACCAGATAACTTTGTAAAAAGGGGAAGCCATCCCTATGATGGGTCCCCATTTATCCCGGCCCCATTGAAGTGCCCTGCAAGACCTCCCTATGCAGGCTGTCATGACAAAGAAACACAAAGACCCTCAACCCAACCCACGTACGCAACCCACGTTGCTAGCTAGGGCGGCCAGGCTGAAGCTGGTCCGGCGGACAACTGACGATCCACATGCTCATCCTACTTTTATGGACTCCGACTCCTTGCTTGGTGAGTGACCTGCTCCAATCCAGTCTTCTTTCAAACCGCTCACCAACTTCCCTTAACCCTTTCCTATCCTCCTGCTGCTGTCCCTCTACCTGTAACTCCTTCTCCCCCTTTGCCTACAGTCCCAGCTGAACCCAGTCACGCCAGGCCTCCGCTTTACTGCGCTCGCTCCATGCCCTTCCTTACTTGCAATTGATTTTTCATTCCGCTGCAAGTATGAAAAGCCTCTTTTCACTTAGCTCCAACGCTGCCGGGCTAATATACTACCTGATTGCTTCTCAGGCTCCCGGCTCAATGGCGTCCCGCTCAGCCATACAGTGCGCTGTCCCATCACAGCTAATGACTGGCTTAGTGGGATGTTAGGGAGCCTGAGAAGCAAGAGGGATCGCGGACAGGTAACATATTAGCCCGGCAGCATTGGGTTAAGTGGGAAGGGACTTTACATACTCGAAGCGGAATGAAAAATCCATTGTAAGTGTGTAAACCCAGAGAAAATGAGAGGACACAGAATCGCAGCAGATTTTGCTGCAGAACTTGCATCGTGAAATCTGCTGCAGATCCTGTACATGTGAAGGCACCCATAAGGAACAAATGGTGCAACTGTACTGCACGCCAAGGGGTTAGAAAATATATAAATATGGAAATAAAAAACAGTAAAACTGCAGTGTTTTACTTTTATTAATTTTTTTTAGGATTGTTTATATTTTCAAAGGAAAGGGGGAGGAAATAAGGGGTATGGGGGAGGGGTAAGGGGAAATGTGGGGTTC
The DNA here is from genome assembly GCF_027789765.1 of Dendropsophus ebraccatus. NCBI lineage: Eukaryota > Metazoa > Chordata > Amphibia > Anura > Hylidae > Dendropsophus > Dendropsophus ebraccatus. The sequence continues at coordinate 52,521,193 of NC_091462.1, forward strand.
TTTTCTTCTATTTTTTTGCTTTAAAAAGGTTATAAAGGCGTTTACATCTTTCCCTTTTTTCTTTCAGAAGTGTTCGTACTGGCTTTCTTCTTATTATTTTTAATTTTCTTGCGGTCTCCATAGCCCGAGTCTTCATTTTCTGAAAAGTGGATCTAACCTGTTTTACAGCTTCCGGGAAGCCATGAAAAAAGGAAACAATCATTAGGTAATGGCGCGATTACACAGACAGTAATGGACAGTAATCCATGGCTGATATCTACACATGCTCCGGAGGTGCGCGTCAGGTCCCACTAAATTTACTAAGGGGTGTACAAGGTAAATGGGGGCAGGGCTTTATTTAGCACTTGTGTACTGACAACTATTACAGAAATAGCTGCAGAGCATAGAAAGCTCAAAAATATAGCAAGAAATGGCTGGGATATCCTAGCAGCAGCTGCCTCCCTGGAGCCCATATAATTTCAGCCTACAGGCCTGTCCCCAACAAGAGTACAGTAATACTTACCTGGCTTGTGGACTATGACTTCCTGCAACAAATCTAGCTTTTTATAACATCTTTTTATGCGGCGCTTCAGACACCTGTAACTGTGAAATAGAGAAGTCTTGTTATATAGACCTGTAATTATCAGTGTGGCTTATACAGCAGATCCCTATAGACCAGTGTTTCTCAACTCCAGTCCTCAAGACCCAACAGGTCATGTATTGCAGATATCCCATACAACGGACAGATGTGGCAGTTACTGGTGCACCGACTATAATTATATCAACTGGTAATTCCGCAAAACATGACCTGTTGGGTCTTGAGGACTGGCGTTGAGAAACACGGTTAGGATACAAACACACACACCGTATACGCAGCAGATACGCAACAAATACGCAACAAATACGCAGCAGATTTGATGGTGAAGATTTGATGCTGTGTTCAGTTGTTTAGATCTAATCTGCTGCGTATTTGCTGCGTATACGGTGTGTGGGTTTATACCCTTATAGACAATAATGTGATATGTAAAGTAGATGAGGAAAAAAAACTCACCAGTAAATACCAGCAAACAGCAGTGCGCCACCTATGGCCAGGATTATAACACCTCTGACTGATGAGAAAGAAACAAGATGGTTGTTATTATTACTGACAGTGTATTCTATAAGACATAGTACAACATCTATAACTCCTCCTGATGCCAGCCATGTCCTTCATAAAGCCATCAGTAGGGCAGGGACTGGCAGCTTGGTTGGGCACAGTGGAAACAATAGCTGGAGGGTCTGTTCACACACTGCAGATGTCACCACCGGCCGGGCTGAACAGGAGGTTGTGAGTGCAAAACTAAGGGAGTAAAAACGGACTACTCACTTTTCCTAGGAATAATATGCCACAGTTCTGTCGCTATCCTGGATCCTGAAGAATAAAGAAAAGTAACAACATGAAATACACAATAACAGCAGCTGATCCCCAAGACTTTTCTTCCAACCATCTAAACCCTAGAAACCCCTCACAAACCCTCCACAATGATAATGTCCATTACCTGCTGGCGTCTCTGTAACTTGTCCCTGTACATGACAGGTAAATATCACCAAACATATCACAGCAATTCTCTGCACATCCATCTTCTTCACAGCAAATACTGAAAAGACTGAAGTGTAATCCCAGAACCTAGAAGCCTGGACACTCTATTGTGATGTCACAATCATTACAATGATGATGTCATATGACCTATGCCTGAAGTAGGTGACATCACAATAGAGTGTCCAGGCTTCTAGGTTCTCGGATTACACTTCAGTCTTTTCAGTATTTGTTGTGAAGAAGATGGATGTGCAGAGAATTGCTGTGATATGTTTGGTGATATTTACCTGTCATGTACAGGGACAAGTTACAGAGACGCCAGCAGGTAATGGACATTATCATTGTGGAGGGTTTGTGAGGGGTTTCTAGGGTTTAGATGGTTGGAAGAAAAGTCTTGGGGATCAGCTGCTGTTATTGTGTATTTCATGTTGTTACTTTTCTTTATTCTTCAGGATCCAGGATAGCGACAGAACTGTGGCATATTATTCCTAGGAAAAGTGAGTAGTCCGTTTTTACTCCCTTAGTTTTGCTCTCACAACCTCCTGTTCAGCCCGGCCGGTGGTGAAATCTGCAGTGTGTGAACAGACCCTCCAGCTATTGTTTCCACTGTGCCCAACCAAGCTGCCAGTCCCTGCCCTAATGATGGCTTTATGAAGGACATGGCTGGCATCAGGAGGAGTTATAGATGTTGTACTATGTCTTATAGAATACACTGTCAGTAATAATAACAACTATCTTGTTTCTTTCTCATCAGTCAGAGGTGTTATAATCCTGGCCATAGGTGGCGCACTGCTGTTTGCCGGTATTTACTGGTGAGTTTTCTTCCTCATTACATTATTGTCTATAGGGATCTACTGTATAAGCCAAAATGTAAGTTCATTGTACTGTGTGACCGATAGGGGGAGCAATAAGCACTGCAGCCAGGGATTAGACTGTGCTAAATCCTTCTTGCTGGTTATACATTGTACCTTTATATATCACGGTCAGTAGTGGGGCAGGGGGTATTCTGATGGATAAGTCAGCATTGGAATCTTTACAGGTCTATATAACAAGATTTCTCTGTTTCACAGTTACAGGTGTCTGAAGCGCCGTCTAAAAAGATGTTATAAAAAGCTTGATATGTTGCAAGAGGTCATAGTCCACAAGCCAGGTAAGTATTACTGTACTCTTGTTGGGGACAGGCCTGTATGCTGAAATTATATGGGCTCCAGGGAGGCAGCTGCTGCTAGGATATCCCTGCCATTTCTTGCTATACTTGAGCTATTTATGTTCTGTAGCTGTTTCTGTACCAGCTGTCAGTACACAAGTGCTAAATAAAGCCCTGCCCCCATTTACCTGGTACACCCCTTAATAAATCTAGCAGGACCGGCGGCGCACCTCCGGAGCAGGTGTAGGTATCAGCCATGGATTACGAACGGTGTATACTATGATAGATCAGGCACAGGATGAGGACACGCCGCACATCTTTAATACATCTGCCCCAATGTGTCACAAACAACACACTCAACACACAATTACTGGGATAAATTAAAGCATCCCAGAGCTATTACCACATAAATGCTGGAAACTCCTGTGTGTGATTCCACCAAAAGTGACACATGTCAGATTTGAAAACTAGGCCCCGGTCCTTAAAGGGTTAAAGTGAAAGCTTCTATTATATATCTTACCTACTGACGGCTTTCTTTTTTCATGGCAGTCATCCCGGAAGCTGTTGGTTCCACTTTTCAAAAACTGAAGACTCGGGCTAAGGAGACCTCACGAAAAGTGTCTACTCTAACAAGAAAATTAAAACTAATAAGAAAGAAGCCATTACGAACACTTCTGAAAGAAAAAAGGGAAAGATGTAGACGCCTCTATAGACTTTTTAAAGCAAAATAATCGAAGGGATGAAACCCCATTTTCCCTTCTCCCTCATACCCCCATCTCCCTCCCTCATACCATCTCTCCCCCCCATCTCCCTCCCCCATACCCCTTATTTCCCCCCAATCTCCTCAAAAAAATAAACATAAATACAAAAATAAAAACAATGCAATTTTACTGTTTTTTATTTCTAATTCTTTTCCTTTAACGCCTAGGCGTGCTGTACAGGTGCACCATTTGTGCCTTCACTCATACAGCAGATATCCCGCTCAGCCATACAGTGCGCTGCCCCATCACAGCTAATGATTGGCTGAGCGGGATGTCAGGGAACCTGAGAAGCAAGCAGGAGCCCAGCTTGGGCCAGCTCCATTCACTGTGTCTCCCGGCTGCTATGAGAAGTTGGGGGCCGGTGCTTATTTTACCTGATATTTAACCATTTAGTTGACGCTGTCAAAACTGAAAGTGGCGAACGGCCTAGGCAGGTGTGAAATATAGAAAGGCTTTGACACTGCTCTCTGCTTCTTTTCTATTATGAATAACGTAGCAGAATATTCCTTTATTTGGAGAGCATTGCTGTCTGCTGAGATTCCCTATAGGTAACAATAGGCAGGGAGGGGGCACCTACACTCACTTGCTACCCCTAGGCTGTACCCCTTGCTACCAGGGATGTGGAGTCAGTAAGCCGCAGCTCTGACTCAGACTCCAGCTCCTTTATAAACGGCCAGTCAGACTCCAGGGGAGTTATTTATCACACTGGTGTAAAGTAGAACTGTCTCAGCAGCTTGCTACTAATGTCCTACATGATCCTGGGGCGACTTCTGAGTGAATAAGGAAAAGTATAAAGCAGATTCTCTGTCCTGAATAACTCAGAACTACAACTCAGAGTCTTTTCTGCTGACAATTTTCTATATTTCTAACTAAATATTCACCATACACAAAGAAACACTACTAACAATGCCAGATACTAGTGATATAGAGAAGTCAGCCATAGGCATACGCACACACACACACACACAGCCTGCTGCAGCCATAGCATAAACACACACACAGCCTGCTGCAGCCATAGCATAAACACACACACAGCCTGCTGCAGCCATAACATACACACACACACCTACTGCTGCACACACAGAGACTGCTGCAGCCATAGAACACACAGTGCACTGCAGCCACACACACTGATACACACACAGCCTGCTGCAGCCATAGTACACCGAAAATAAACACACAATCTTCTCTCAGAGAGAAAACACCACACTGAGGACAGAGGTTACTGCTACACTACTTATGTCTCCTCCTCCTCCTCTATATTACACAGGATATCTTCATATTACACTGCTGCTCATATACAGTCATCCAGCATCCAGGAAGAGAACAGCACAGATCACCCCACACACAATGGACTCTTCCAGCTCAGAAACAGGCTGCCAAATAGAGACCAGATTACTGATATATGGAGGAAACTAAAATGTATATGAGAGGGTTTTTCTAGTTGTTATAAATAAAGGGCTTAAATTGATAAAACATAAACTATATTAATGAGGAACATTTATAAAATCCATATGAAAACTCAATTATAACATTTTAAAAGGTTTGTTTTAAAGCTGAAATCAGAGTCGGTACATTTTTTCCCCAAGTCACTCTCCACAGCTCCAACTCAACGATTCCAACTCCACAGCCCTGCTTGCTACGCCCATTCCTATAGGTGTCTGAACACTAGGGCCGGCCTTAGGGTAAATGGCGCCCTGCACAAAACCTTTTTTGCGGCTCCCCCCCCACACACACACACACACTTAAAAGAAACATAAAGCTCCTTCTGCCTCCCACCCCTCTAGACAACACCCATCACCCGACCCCCTCCACCATACTCACAACTACCACCCCCAGCCCCCCACACAACTACTACCCCCACCCAACTACAGCCATCCAAACAACTAACACCCCCATCTCCCCCAAACAACTACAGCCCCCACCTAACTACAGCTCCCCACACAACTAGCACCTCCTGGACTGCACGTCCCCTTAATGATTAGCTGGACGTGCAGTCCGGGTGATATAATGTTACGGCGCCAAGTAGGGGAGGTGAGGAGATAAGCACTGCGGGAGGAGGGCAGCCAGGGACGTTCCGGCAGAGAGCTGCACTGCTCTCTAGAAATAGAAGTTAGATGTGTCGTGTGCTTCAGCAGACACACAGCACATCTACCGTCTGTTTCTAAGTCAGGTGTGCAGTGAAGCTCTCTGCCTGCCGCAGCACCCCCAGCTGGCCAGGAGTGAGGCGTCCTGTGCAACCTGGACATCCGGGCATCAATGACCTTTGTAATAATAATAATTATAAAGAATCGCACTCAGTGGATAGAATATTCCTAGTGTATAAGATTATCCACAAACGGAGCCACAAAGATGATAAGCGACATGGCCGGACACCCTCCCGCCTTTCTCCTCATCTCTCCGCTCCTCCAATTAGAACGTGACCACCACCATTCCGCTCTTGTATAGCTCATGTGCCTTTGTGCTTCCATCCTATATGGGACTATACATCCTCCAGCTCACTCCTACATTACACTGCACAGAATCCTAGAAAAAGGTTTACACCAAAACATTGGATCTTATGGTGTGTGATTGTACTTTTCTACTGAATAAATATGTACTGGGGCACTTGCCGTACAAACAAGAAGTCTATTATCTTTCTTTGGATAATCTTATACACGGTTACACATCTACATTGAACATAAGCCTTCAGCCCAATGTGACCAGACCATGAGATATTCATGCCTACCTATTCCCAAATTAAATGCTTTACCTTATGGATTCCATGGAACTATTACTTCTATACAGACCTGTAAAATTAAAGTTTAAAGATTATTTTGTGTTTGATATTTAAAGTGTATCTGTCACTGTGAAAAACCTTCCATATTGGTTATGGGGTCTGAGTGTAAGCAAAGGGTACAGCCAAGGAGGGCAAGTGAGTTTCAGTGCCACCCCCTCTTAATTATTTTACTTTACCTATAGGACTAGACTGTGCAAGCTATTCATTGCAATCTGTACTGCAGTGTATTGTGTCTATTATTATTATTATTATTATTATGATGTGTATTATATTAGTGTTATACTGACGGGTACAGCAAATAAGGGTGTTGGCTCCCGTGGCCAGCAGAGGCTGCTCCAAGTCCTCCAGCTGCTGTGGCTACCATTGTCAATCTGCAATTGCAAGAGCGACAATGGGGAATGGCCACCTTACATTTTAAGTTAAAGTGTCACTGTCGTTATAACTTTCAAACGCTAAATCAGTAGTAGATGTGATATAAAGCAAGTTTGCAATTTACATTCATTATTTTTCATTAAGCCAGGAATGGTTGTGAAAAGAGGAGAAATCTTAGTCTTTCCTTCATGACATTTTGCAAGAATTAAATACTGTGTTAGACAGACCGTTATTCCTAATATTTGAAGATTCTATAATGACAGGGATTTTTCCTCTGGACTGGCGCATAGCTAATGTGGTACCAATATTCAAAAAGGGGTCAAAGAGTGATCCTGGAAACTACAGGCCCATAAGTCTAACATCTATAGTAGGTAAAGTATTTGAGGGGATTGTAAGAGATGATATACTGGAGTATCTTAATGAAAATAATCTTATGACGCAGCACCAGTATGGATTTATGAGGGATCGATTTTGTCAGAATAATCTGATCGGCTTCTATGAAGAGGTAAGTTATAGACTGGACCTGGGGGAGGCTGTGGATGTTGTGTTGTGTGATCTGGACTTTTCAAAGGCATTCGATACTGTGCCGCATGAAAGGTTGGTCTACAAAATGAGGATGCTGGGACTCGGGGAAAACGTATGCAAATGGGTAAGTAACTGGTTGTGTGATAGAAAACAGAGGGTGGTCATTGATGGAACATATTCAGACTGGGTTTTAGTTACTAGTGGGGTACCACCGGGGTCAGTGTTGGGTCCACTTCTTTTTAATATTTTTATTAATGATCTTGTAGAGGGGCTACAGAGTAGAATCTCCATTTTTGCAGACAATACTAAATTGGGTAATCCGCACAGAGGAGGATAATATCATATTACAGAGGGATTTGGAGAAGCTAGAGGCTTGGGTGGAGAAATGGCAAATGAAGTTTAATGTGGATAAATGTAAGGTTATGCATTTGGGCCGTAGAAATAATAAGTATAGTTATGTGCTAAATAATAAAACACTGGGTAAAACTACTTCCGAAAAGGACCTGGGGGTATTGGTGGACAGTAAACTCAACTTTAGTGATCAGTACCAGGCAGCAGCTGCCAAGGCTAATAAAATAATGGGATGCATCAAAAGAGGTATAGATGCTAAAGAGGAGAACATACAGTGGTTTTGCCTCTTTATAAATCACTGGTCAGACCACATATGGAATACTGTGTACAGTTTTGGGCACCGGTATATAAGAAGGACACAGCTGAACTGGAGCGGGTGCAGAGGAGGGCAACAAAGGTCATTAAGGGAATGGGTGGGTTACTGTACCAGGACAGGTTATCAAGCTTGGGGTTATTTACGCTAGAAAAAAGATGTCTTAGGGGCGATCTGATCACAATATACAAATATATGAAAGCACAGTACACAGATCTTTGTAGTGGTCTTTTTACTCCTAGGTCTGTAACCATGACAAGGGGGCATCCTCTACGTCTAGAGGAAAGAAGATTTCACCATCAGCATCGACGCAGGTTCTTTACTGTACGAGCGGTAAGACTGTGGAACTCTCTGCCACATGATGTTGTCATGGCCGATTCATTAAATAAGTTCAAGGGAGGCCTTGATGCTTTTCTTGAACAATATAATATTACAAGTTATGTGCATTAGATTTCTGGTGATACGTTGATCCGGGGATTGTTCTGGTCGCCATTGGAGTCGAGGGGGGGGGGGGGGGGGGGGGGAGTGTTTCTCCCTGTGGTGGGGCGATTGTTGTCTGCCTCTGGGGGTTTTTGCCTTCCCTGGATCAAGACAGTAGGATTTCCCTAGGTTGAATCTGATGGACTCTTGTCTTCTTTCAACCTTATTTACTATGTTACTATGACATGTTCCCTGTTCATAGTCGGTTTCTGGCTTTGGCTTCAAAAATCTGTCACATAAATCTCTTTGTGTAGGAGCCAGTTCACACAGAGTAAAAGAGGCGCGACATGTCATAAGTGGAGAGGCATAGAGAGTGGAAGCCCAACTAAAAAAAAAAAAATAATGAAAGTAAATTGCACATTTGCTTTATATTACATCTACTGTTAATTTAGATTTTGAATGTTATAGCGACAGGTACGCTTTAAAAAGTTGGCCTCATTCACACATCCACATTTTTTTTATCCATTATTGCAGACAAAGAACAGTCCATACGTTCCTATTCACATATCTGTAATTTTACAGATCTGTGATTTGACCTCTAATAGAAGTCTATGGGATCATCCATAGGCAGATTTTTAGTTTTTTTCAGTGTAACATGTTACAATAGTAAATATGGGACTGGCGCTCATTCATATGAACATGAAAGAAAGATATATATATAAGTGGCAACTCACCTGGTGTATGTGGACGATAATAATCATCCGCAACGCCCAGAAGCCGAGACAACACAAAAGTATAGCTATATCCAAGGCAGTCAATGATGGTTCCTCATCCTAGTAGATGTCCCCGTCCAAGAGGAACACGCCAGACCATAATCAGGTATGCCTCACATAGACAAACACAATGTGTACAATGAAAAGGAAAAAAGGGTCTCTGCGTCACCTGAATGAGAAAGTTGTGAAAGTTTATAGGGCTGTCTCTTTCACATAGAACGGGGAGAGAGGCGGCACATGTTCTCCTGATCAATCAGACTAACTTATAATAGCTTTTGGCAAGTCTCTGTCTCAAAAGTGTTTTTTATGTCAAGTCTAGTATTAACAAAACCTTCTGTACTAAAGTATAAACATACTAACAGTATATAAAGGCCATGTAATGCCGCCACAGAATGAACACATACTAACGCCAAATAGTGACTACGTTCTATCACTATATTGTTACAGTCTAAAATCCTATATACCAAAACCAATATAACAAATAATAACTTTACACAGGGGGCAAATAATACCGCCACATCCTAACCACATAACACTGCCTAATGAAGTTTGGGTGCCTGTCGCAGGTTCACTCCAAAATCCCTGACAAAATAGTGCAACATGCAGTACAATTATCTATTCAAATGACACCATGCAGGAACCAGATGTACTCAAGTAATGTCAACAGGGTGCATATGGTTCTGTATGGGTGCGTAAGGTTGCATATGGTTCTGTATGGGTGTGTATGGTAACATTTAGCACTACAGTAATACCTCGGTTCCCGAACACCTCAGAGTTCAAACAATTCCCCCCCTAAATTTCCCCCTAATGTTTTGCTCGGTACTCGAACATTGCTCGGTATCCGAACAAAATCAGGGGGATAACTGTCAGCTGAACTGATGTTCAGCTGACAGTTAGAGGTGTTCGGGAACAGTGAGAGGCAGGAGCTGGTGGCTATTTAAACTTGCCGCCATGCTCCTGCTCCAATCAGCTGTGGGGGACGCCCTGTAAAGAAGTGGGGAATCATAATGAGGGGAATCCCCACTTCTTTACAGGGTGTCCCCCACAGCTGAGAGGAGCAGGAGCACGGCGGCAAGTTTAAATAGCCGCCCGCTCCTGCTGCTTACTGCGGGGACGCCCTGTAAAGAAGCCGGCCCGCGGCCGCACTGACCTGTGTCTCCACATCCCCCCCACTGGCCCGGAGCACTTCCTATAAGCTCACCCAGCCGGTACACTTCTATAGCCTGCAGCGGGCCCATGTTGTTGTGCCCGCAGTCCCGCTCACCAGCTTCTTAGTTTCTTGCTCCTGCTGCTCCCCACCGCCTCTGCAGACTCTCCTTCACCCTGCAGAGGTGGCGGGGAGCAGCGGGAGCACGAAGCTAAGAAGCTGGTGAGCGGGGCCGCGGGCGCAACAGCACGGGCGCGCCGCAGGCTATAGAGGTGTACCGGCTGGGTAAGTGTATAGCAGTGCTTCTTAATTCCAGTCCTCAGGCCTCCCCAACAGGTCATGTTTTGAGGATTTCCCATACAAAGGACACCTGTGCTAATACCTGATGCACTGAGTATAATTATATCACCTGTGACATACTAAGGAAATCCACAAAACACGACCTATTGGTGAGGCCTGAGGACTGGAATTGAGAAGCACTGGTGTATAGGAAGTGCTCCGACCGGGGGGGGGGTGTGGAGACAGGTCAGTGCGGCCGCCGGCCAGCTTCTTTACAGGGCGTCCCCGCAGTGAGCGGCAGGAGCCAGCGGCTATTTGAACTTGCCTCCGTGCTCCTGCTCCTCTCAGCTGCAGGGGGCACCCTGCAAAGAAGTGGGGATTCCACTATTATGATAGGATTCCCTACTTCTTTACAGGACGGCCCCCGCAGTCGAGAGGAGCAGGAGCACCGCGGCAAGTTTCCTGCCTCACTGTTCGCGGGAACGTAGAGCGTTTTTACGCTCTGTGGGCCGGGTGCTCTGCACCTGACCCACGGAGTGTAAAAACCAATTAATCAAATTTAAATTGTTCCCTTTAGGAACTTACAGCTCGGTTCTCGAACTGCTCAGTTCTGGAACCGGAAGTACCAGCCTCGGCGCACACCAAGATGTCACTGGTGTGCGCTCTGCTGAGGAATTCCTGGGACATCCCCAGAGAGCGCATATCAGCCGGGGGCCAGGCCGACAGGGTGAAAGAAGAAGACAGTCGCAGTTGGGGAGCCAGGTGTTAGTTGTTTATTTTTTTTGTCTGGGGGACATGTACAAGGGGGACATGTACAAGGGGCCATCTATAAGGGGGGACATGTACAAGAGGGCATCTATAAGGGGGACATGTACAAGAGGGCATCTATAAGGGGGACATGTACAAGAGGGCATCTATAAGGGGGACATGTATTGTGGGCCATCTATAAGGGGGACATGCATTGTGGGCCATCTATAAGGGGGAAATGTATTGGGCACAAAAAAAAAAAGACAAATTTGGGCAGCTCTCCTAGAACACTATTCACACTAGGCACAGGAGCACACTGCTATGGCTGAAATTACAAACACACAAAAACACGGAAAAGGCAACAGCTCACCGCAATGGCAAGATACAGACCCACTACAGACATGAAAATAGTTAAAAGCAGCCCCCCCCCCCAACTGCCAAGAAAAACTTCCACAAAAATAATGAGGCTCTTGGTTACCATTTGCCAATGGTGTAAACTACCCCACCACGTTACGGTGGCCTCATACCGGGGCAGTCCTACACTGTACTCTGGCCTCTCCATGGCATGAAATACGCCTATGCTCTGGGCATGCAAGATCTGTATTATACAGCCAAAAGTAATTACACCACCTGGGTGGGATGGGTAGAGTGTACGACCACGTAGAGGCAGCTACTCCCCCCATCTGGAACACAGGAAAAAAAAAAAAATTTGGTCAGCTCTCCTAGAACACCATTCACACTAGGCAGGAGCATGTTGCTATGGCTGAAATTGCAAACACACAAAAACATAGAAAAATGCAACAGCTCACCGCAACAGCAAGATACAGACCCACCACAGACCCAGGTGGTGTAATTACTTTTGCCGGTATAAGATGAATCTTGCATGCCCAGAGCATAGGCGTATTTCATGACATGGAGAGGCCATAGTACAGTGTAGGACTGCCACGGTATGAGGCCACCGTAACGTGGTGGGTTAGTTTACACCATTTGCAAATGGTAACAAAGAGCCTCATTATTTTTGTGGAACTTTTTCTTGGCAGTTGGGGGGGGGTTGCTTTTAACAATTTTTATGTCTGTAGTGGGTCTGTATCTTGCCATTGCGGTGAGCTGTTGCTTTTTCTGTATTGGACATGTACAAGGGGCATCTATAAGGGGGACATGTACAAGTCTCATCTATATGGGGGGCATGTATTAGGGGGCCATCTATAAGGGGAACATCTAAAAGGGTGACATGTACAAAAGGGAAATCTATAAGGGGGACATGTACAAGGGGCAATTTATAAGGGGGACATGTATAAGGGGGCAATCTTTAAGGAGGACATGTGTAAGGGAGCAATCTATACGGGGGCATGTATTAGGGGCATCTATAAGGGAGCAATGTATAAGGGAGCAATGTATAAGGGGGACATCTATGAGGAGGCTACACAGAGGGGGGCATATTCTATAAGGGAGTCACAGAGTCAGCCTACCCACTAAACGAGGGTGTAAAGGGACCAATACAGATGTGCAGTTTGTAGAGAGATGAGAATGGTGGATTTTATTCAGTAGCAGCAGTGGCATAAGAAAATCAGTGTTGCGCTACCCTGTGTTTGGGGCGTGGTTAGTGGCGTGGCTTGTGACATGGGTGTGGTTAGAGGCGTGGTTTTTTATTTGGTTGGGGCGTGTCCCTCTTTGCACTCACTCAAAGTTGGGAGGTATGTATACCCTGTTGTGTAAAATAGCTCAGGCCAAACTATATCCACTTCATGCCCAGGGGTGTAAAATAGCCTAGGTCATACTATAAACCTGGGAATAGTCCAGCCCAGGCCACAGTATACCCTAAGGAATAAAATCTATATTTGGAGCTGTAAAACAGTCTAGGCCAGACTATATTCCTCCAAGTTATCATGTCACTAGTTAGCTCACTTCTGGCCCAGGCCACAGTATACTCCACAATATATATTTTACACTGGAGGGATATTTTCTGCTATCACTTTATTGGTTTTCTCACTTTTTCACTAATTTGTTGAGATAAAGTGTGCAGATCTTTTTTCTTTTTTTTTTTTTTTTTTTTTTTAATCCTACTCAGATACACAGCTGCTTCCCCTTGTTGGTAAATACAGTACAGTGCTTACATTGAACTGACAGTAGATGGCGCTGTCCCATCACTGCATCATCTGCACAATTTTTTTGAGCAGGAGGAGCTTTTTATGGGCTGCGCAAAATTTCATGGTTGTTGTGGAAAAAAAAATCATAATTAGACACAAGTGCATTGATACATCTTGCACAATTTATTGCACAATTTATGTCTAGGGGTCCATTTACACAGAAAGATTGTCTGACAGATTATATGCCAAAGATTTCAAGCCAAAGCCAGAAAAAGACTATAAACAGAGATCAGGTCATAAAGGAAAGCCTGAGATTTCTCCTCTTTTTAAATCCATTCCTGGCTTTGGCTTCAAATCTTTGCCAGATAATCTGTGTATATGGACCCTTAGGAAGGGTTCACACTACATTTTTTGCAGTCAGTTTTTTTCCCCATCCTTTTCTGCAAACAAGAAAACAAATTAAAAAAAGGGATGGAAAATGCATCTAATTTTTAGCATACACAAAGACGTGGTCAACCATGTATGCTAAAAAAAATCCGTTTTTATTATGGAAGTCAATGGAAAGACAGGTCACAGAGGGGGAACACAAATGCATCCATTTTCTCCACCCATTTTTTCAAACCGTTTGTTGCAACAACAACAAAAAAGGATGGGGGGAAAAAAAGGCGGACTGCAAAATGGCAGTCTGAACTCAGCCTAAAACATCTTGGTTAAAAAGCTACGCTAGGGTAGGATTTTGCGGTAAAACTGAAAATTTGCACACGATAAATCTCATGAAAAAGTAGTTAATAAAAAACCCTGTCCCCGGGGGGGGCGGAGCCTGACATGGAGGAGACTGGACGTGTGCACTAGGAGCTCCTGCTAGGGCTGACAGTTAATAGGGGTCACAGCCAGCTTATATGGGGCTTAAAAAAAAAAAAAACTGCCAAGAAGGTACCGAGGAAGCCAGTGCCACCTCTCAACCCGATTTCAAACTATTTTATCCCGCTTGCCTGAAGATCCGGAGTGTGTGGTGGAGGAGCGGGCGCCATCTTGGACGGGGCTACGCCGAGGACACATCGCCGACTCAGGAGCCAAACAGACGGGTCCCGGGAGTGCTCGGAGTCGGCGACTGCAGCCCCATCGGCGAGCAGGTACCGGGGAGCCGGGAGCAGCCAGGTCAGGAGCACGACGGCAGCACAGTCGGCACCGGAGGTGCGCGGCGCACAGGCGCCATTGCTCACCGCGTGTGAGGGAGCAGGGCAGGCAAGGAGTGGGACGGCTGGAGGGACTCTGGTGCACGAGGGGGAGCCCCTGATACAGCCATCAGAGAGTGCCCAGACGGGAGAGGCTATTGGACCCTCGGGGGAAACGGCCTGTTGTGCAGGGGAGCAGGGATCATCTGTGCCGTGTACAATCGGCGGCCCAGGCACTGTCAGGACCGCAGCAAGCTACAGCACCTGCAATTGAGCTGCCATCTCCTATACCAGTCACAGCTGCAAGCCCCAGCAAGAATTCCTCTGATTTCCCCCCAAGGACTGTTCCACTCATACAGTGTCCAATTAATATGCAAAACAGTAGCCCCTTACCTGCACAGAGCTCTGCCTCTGGAATACATTCCACTGATAATACTTTGCTTGGCTGCCAAATCCCAGGCTCCTCAATATCGCTTAGGCCCCGTTCCCACTGAGGAAAGGTAGCGGAATTCCGCGACGGAATTGTCCGCCGCGGAATGCCGTTAGCCTCCCGCTCATAATGGGAGTCTATGGCAGGCGCGTGCTCCTGCCCTGTCCGCGCTGAAGAATGAACATGTTCATTCTTCAGCGCGTACAGAGCAGGAGCGCGCGCCTCCCATAGACTCCCATTATGAGCGGGAGGCTAACGGCATTCCGCGGCGGACAATTCCGTCGCGGAATTCCGCTACCTTTCCTCAGTGGGAACGGGGCCTTACTTTGCAACCACATGCTGATATACCTAACATCCAACACATGGAGGCTGCTGCCGCCCTGAGGGCGCACCCGGAACTGCAGGCTCTACTGACCTTACTCCCATCTAAAAGCGAATTAAGAGTCAATGGCTTCAGACTTGAAATGTGCTTGGAGGCAAGATCTGGGTGTGGTGAAAGCAGACATATCTACGTTGCAAGTGAAAGTGCAGGAATTGGAGTCTTTTAAAGCTTCTGTTCAACACTCTCTCTCCGATTTGCAAGCGAAAGTTTCTTCTCAGGCCTCCCAACAACAGTATCTCAGCTTCCAAATGGATGATTTGGAGAATCGCAATGGAAGAAACAACATAAGGATCAAAGAATTGCCAGAAGCTACCCGCCCCACCGACCTGCTCTCAACGTTAACCGGCATATTCAATATGTTATTGGGAAAACCTCCTACTGCTCCTTTGGAAATTGATCGAGCACACAGGGCGCTACGCCCGCAAAGCTCCGACCCTAACAAACCTTGGGATGTGATATGCCGAGTGCATTTTTATGCTGTCAAGGAGGAGATAATGAGAAAGGCGCGACAACTGCCAGAGGTGGACTTTGATGGCGCCAAGCTGCACTTCTACCCTGATTCATCCAGGCGCACCCCGAGGCTGCGAGGGGCCCTGAAACCTCTCCTCGCTCACCTACAGTCCAGAGACATTCCCTATAGATGGGGATTTCCGTTCGCCCTAATTGCACGACAGGGCGCATCCACGGCAACGCTACGCACCCCAGCGGACTTGGGACCTTTCCTGACTGCTTTTGATCTTCCTGAGGTGTCTCTGACTGAATGGGAACAGGTCCTGCAAGATTCTACCACCACGGACTGGCAGGCCGACGCCTCCACTTCCAGGAGAAGATCGCCGTAGTTCTCTCCCCAACCACAGCGGGCGCGTCGCAGACGACACAGTTTCTCCAGATCTGACTCCGTGGCTTAAAACTGAGATTCCTTGTTCCTGTTTCTATGTTATTTTCTGGTTTATAGCAGTGTTCATAGTGTTAATATCCTCCTTAGTGCAGGATCTATATCCCCCTACTACATCATGTTTGATTACCCCTAGACTTACTGAGTTACGTTTGTGTGATTCTCATACTGTCAGCCCGATACGCCTTTAGCTCCGTTAAGATGTCTTATATGACCAAGTACCATGTACCTACCCCCAATAGGTAATGAGGCGGGTTCTTACCGCCTGTTAAAAGCAGACTTGATGCTGCTCTTGTTAGTTTTATTGCAACCTCTTTCAAGGTGATATATTGTTTGTCTGATGTTGTTCTCCCTTTCTAATCTTTCTCTTTTTCCTCACCAGCACAGTCCCACCCTTCCACCTGGGTCCCTCGTGATCCACCACCACCCATGGCGCTGATGAATATTGTATCCCTGAATGTTCAGGGCTTCAATGTTCCGGAAAAGAGAGCAAAGGTCCTCTACACCGTGCACAAACAGAGAGTACAGATTCTATGCCTTCAAGAGACACACTTCAGCCAGGCCAGTATGCCCCCTATCTCATCTCGCTACTTCCCTGTTTGACACCATAGCAGCAACCCTGCTAGTAAGTCTAAAGGGGTGGCAGTCTTCTTCCACCAATCTTTGTCTTGCCAAGTTATTGATACCAAATAGATCCTGATGCGCAATTTATATTTATAAATTGCCTCATAGTAAATCAGCCCTACACGGTGGCCAATGTCTATGCCCCCAACTTAAACCAACAAAGTTTCTTAATTAAGTTGCTGGATGAACTGACCGTGTATGCTCAGGGTAGTATAATCTTATGCGGTGCTCTAAATGTAGCCTTAGACCCATGCGTAGACACCTCTTCGGGTCAGTCTTCCCTCTCCCACGCCAAGTTAAATAAAATACGAAAAGCCCTCTATAATCTACAACTTTGTGATGTGTGGAGATTGCAGCACCCTAGTGACAGAGATTACTCCTTTTACTCTAGCCCTTACGACAGATATAGTAGGATTGACTATGTTTTTGTACATCACTACCTCCTGCCTAGGGTTTCCTCCACCTCCATCGGTAGTATTCTGCATTCAGACCATGCTCCAGTACAGTGCAGTCTTGCCATGCCAGACCTGCCTCGAGGAGCATATAACTGGAGGTTGAATAATTCCCTGCTGCGGGACCCTGCATGCCTGACTGAATTGCGCACCACGGTTACTAATTTTCAGACAGACCACTTGAACGACTACATCCCCCTCAGACGAAATGGGACGCCTTAAAATGTGTTTTACGAGGGGTGCTTATTGGGCATGGGGCGCGCCTCAAGAGGGAGGCAGCTAAGTTGAAGCGCTTGCTGACTGAGTTACATGATCTGGAGGTTACACACAAGGCCACGCTGCAGGAGGAGACGTATAGGGACCTCTTGCGGGTCCGCCACGAACTTACATCCCTGCTAATTAAAAAGCAACAGCGGTTTAGACAGGTCTGTTCCAGGGGGGGGGGGGCGGAGCCTGACCGGGGATGGAGTAAGCCGCACGCCGCGTGAGCTCCCGCATACTGCCGCATCATACATGCTTCTGCGGGCTGGAGGACGGCGGCACCCACATACCCCACATACCGGAGGACAGAGGACGCGGCGGGAATCAGATATGGTCGGCGGGACGTCCAACAAGAGCACCCGGGAGCCCAGGGACACGGCGGCGCCATCCCACAGAGGCCTCCAAAATGGCGCCGGCTCTACTGTGCCGCGGTTAAAGGTTCAAGTAGACCCTCACGGTCAGTTCATTTGTTTGTATTGCTCCATTTATGCTACTAAGTGGGTATTGTGTTCACTCTATATACCTCCACCTTACAATAGCTCAATCTTAAAAACAATTTTGAGTTTTGGTGCAGCACACCCGGATGCCTCACTGCTCCTCATAGGTGATTTCAATTCTGTTGTGGATGGCACCCTTGATAGGATGTCTGTGGTGGCATCGACCTCTACTGCTCGCCTGACCCCCTTGGGTGCGCTCTTACCCGAGGTAGCTCTCTTTGATCTTTGGAGGGCACGGCACCCGGGTGTGCGCACCTACTCCAGTTACTCGGCCACGCACAATAGCCTGTCTCGTATTGACCTTGCCCTTGGGGATGCTCGGACGCTGTCCTTGGTGATAGAGGTAGAATATTTGCCGCGGTCACTCTCTGACCACTCCCCCCTGAGCCTCCTCCTGGAGCACCCTGGGGTGTGGCGCCCCACAGTGCGGTCTTGGCTCCTTAATCCGCATTGGCTTTCTATTCTCGAGACACCTGGTATTCAAAAGGCAGCAGAAGAATTCTTTAATCATAATGCTGGTACTGCCACTGAGTGGGATGCCATGAAGGCGTATTTAAGAGGATATTTTATACAAACAATTACCCGAACTAAGCGAGCAAGAGGCCGTCTACGGCCGGCTCTCCAGGACTCCTTTCTACAGGCGGAGGAGAATCACATTGCAGGTAATTCTGCTGTTACCTCAGCTAGACTTAGAGAGGCCCAACAGGTACTTACAGATTTTGACCTTGAATCCGCCGCCCATAAGAGAAACTTTGCTAAGCACATGTTTTTTGTAGAAGGCGAGCGTACTGGGCATCTCTTATCTGTTATCACGAGTGCTCAAAAAACTTCGACCTTCCTCACCCACATACGGAATAATGAGGGAGCCCTGGTGACCTCTACCCGACATCTTACAAGTCTTTTATTCTTATTATTCCAATCTTTATAGCTCTAAATTGGAGGCCACTCCCAATCATATCAGGGATTTCCTGTCTTCTATCTCCCTCCCGGTCCTAACTGCTGATGTACGGGAAACATTGGAGACCCCACTGACCTTAGAAGAGCTAGAGGCTGCAGCCTCCTCTATCACCAACAACAGGGCACCGGGGATGGATGGGTTGCCGGGAGAATTATTTAAAAAGGTGGGAGAGGTGCTGTTACCCAAGCTGTTGGAGGTGTGGCAGGCCTCTGTGGAATCAGGCTCCCTTCCGAAGTCCATGAGGGAAGCAATAATTATAGTCCTACCCAAGCCTGGGAGAGGTGTAACCTTGCCAGGTTCCTATAGACCCATCTCTCTGTTATCTACAGATATCAAGATAGTGGCCAAGGCCATGGCCAACAGACTCTCCCTCTACATGAGTGCTCTAGTTCATCCCAACCAAACGGGCTTTATTCCAGCCAGGTCCACTGCCATGAATATTAGACGGTTATATGTTAATCTCCAGTTGCCCTCGGAGGATTCGGGAGGGAGGGCGGTGTGTTCACTCGACGCTGTCAAAGCTTTTGACAGTGTCGAATGGGCCTTTCTATGGGCAGTACTGGACAAAATGGGATTTGGGCCACACTTTATTTCTTGGATCCGGCTGCTATATTCCTCACCCTGTGCACGTGTGAAAATAAATGGTGGCCTGTCTGCCAGATTTGATTTGCAGCGGGGTACGCGGCAGGGGTGCCCCCTGTCGCCGTTGCTTTTTGCGTTAGCCATAGAGCCACTGGCATCCCTAATATGTGGCCACCCGGATGTGTGTGGTTTTAAGAGGGGTCCCCAAGAGGAGAAAATAGCGTTATACGCAGATGACTTATTGTTATATCTAAATGACACTGATGCATCTCTGGCTATGGCTATCACGCTTATTGATGACTTTGGCAGATTTTCGGGATTGTCTATTGGTTGGGACAAGTCGGTGCTGCTGCCACTGGATGTTGATGTGGCACACATGCTTGTCCTCCCCTTCCCTCTCAAGATTGTCACGGAATTTAAATACCTTGGCATTATCATCTCCAAGGATATTAAAGCCTATGAGAGATTGAATCTCACACCGATTCTTTCCAAATTTCAGGCCAAAATGGGGGTGTGGCGTAAGCTCCATTTATCAGTGGTGGGACGCTCTAATCCAGGGGTCGCAAACTCGCGGCCCGCGGGCCAACTGCGGCCCGCGGGACACTAGTTTGCGGCCCCCACCTCACCCAGTGTGCCGCATTATATGTGGCCCGAGGCGAGACAGCGATCGCCCCCAGAAGATCCCCCCCGCTCCGGCACTCACTGTGTCAGCACGGCCCTCTCTCCCCTGAGGCCGGATCCCAGCACGTACAGCACGCTGAGGACGCTGAGTGACGTCATCCAGCCCCTCATTCATTGGATGGATGGCCGCGGCGGCTCCACGCTCCTGCGGCGCCTCTCTTCTGCCTCTTGTTTACACCGGACGTCACCCGGCAGCTGTTCCCCTGCGATCGGATGCAAGCTGGTGAGTATTCTATTGGCGGCCAGGGGGTGGGAAGGCTTGGGGGTTGGCAGTGTGTGTGAGGATGGTGGCCTGGGGGGGGGGGGGGGGGGGGTCAGGGGGTCAGGGGGGGGGGGGTCAGGTGGGATAGTGGGGGCACTAAATGGGGGCATTGGATACTATGTGGGCATATATGGGGGCATTGGATGCTATATGGGCATATATGGGGGCATTGGATACTATGTGGGCACTAAATGGGGGCATTGGATACTATGTGGGCACTAAATGGGGGCATTGGATACTATGTGGGCATATATGGGGGCATTGGATACTATGTGGGCATACATGGGGGCATTGGATACTATGTGGGCATATATGGGGGCATTGGATGCTATGTGAGCATATATGGGGGCATTGGATACTATGTGGGCACTAAATGGGGGCATTGGATACTATGTGGGCATATATGGGGGCATTGGATGCTATGTGAGCATATATAGGGGCATTGGATACTATGTGGGCACTATATGGGGGCATTGGATACTATGTGAGCATATATGGGGGCATTGGATACTATGTGAGCACTATATGGGGGCATTGGATGCTATGTGAGCATATATGGGGGCATTGGATACTATGTGGGCATTGGATACTATGTGGGCATATATGGGGGCATTGGATGCTATGTGAGCATATATGGGGGCATTGGATACTATGTGGGCATTGGATACTATGTGGGCATATATGGGGGCATTGGATGCTATGTGAGCATATATGGGGGCATTGGATACTATGTGGGCACTATATGGGGGCATTGGATACTATGTGGGCATATATGGGGGCATTGGATGCTATGTGAGCATATATGGGGGCATTGGGTACTATGTGGGCACTAAATGGGGGCATTGGATACTATGTGGGCATATATGGGGGCATTGGATACTATGTGGGCACTAAATGGGGGCATTGGATACTATGTGGGCATATATGGGGGCATTGGATGCTATGTGAGCATATATGGGGGCATTGGATACTATGTGGGCACCATATGGGGGCATTGGATGCTATGTGAGCATATATGGGGGCATTGGATACTATGTGGGCACTATATGGGGGCATTGGATGCTATGTGAGCATATATGGGGGCATTGGATACTATGTGGGCATACATGGGGGCATTGGATACTATGTGGGCATATATGGGGGCATTGGATGCTATGTGAGCATATATGGGGGCATTGGATACTATGTGGGCATACATGGGGGCATTGGATACTATGTGGGCATATATGGGGGCATTGGATACTATGTGGGCAGTATATGGGGGCATTGGATACTATGTGGGCACTATATGGGGGCATTGGCTACTATGTGGGCACTATATGGGGGCATTGGCTACTATGTGGGCACTATATGGGGGCATTGGATACTATGTGGGCATATATGGGGGCATTGGATACTATGTGGGCACTATATGGGGGCATTGGATGCTATGTGAGCATATATGGGGGCATTGGATACTATGTGGGCATACATGGGGGCATTGGATACTATGTGGGCATATATGGGGGCATTGGATGCTATGTGAGCATATATGGGGGCATTGGATACTATGTGGGCATACATGGGGGCATTGGATACTATGTGGGCATATATGGGGGCATTGGATGCTATGTGAGCATATATGGGGGCATTGGATACTATGTGGGCACTATATGGGGGCATTGGATACTATGTGGGCATATATGGGGGCATTGGATACTATGTGGGCAGTATATGGGGGCATTGGATACTATGTGGGCACTATATGGGGGCATTGGCTACTATGTGGGCACTATATGGGGGCATTGGATACTATGTGGGCACTATATGGGGGCATTGGCTACTATGTGGGCACTATATGGGGGCAATGGATACTATGTGAGCACTATATGGGGGCATTGGCTACTATGTGGGGCACTATATGGGGGATTGTCTACTATGTGGGCACTATATGGGGGCATTTTCTACTATGTGGGGCACTATATGGGGGGATTGGCTACTATGTGGGGCACTATATGGGGGGATTGGCTACTATGTGGGGCACTATATGGGGGCATTGTCTACTATGTGGGGCACTATATGGGGGCATTGTCTACTATGTGGGGCACTATATGGGGGATTGGCTACTATGTGAGGCACTATATGGGGGCATTGTCTACTATGTGGGGCACTATATGGGGGATTGGCTACTAAGTGGGCACTATATGGGGGCATTGTCTACTATGTGGGGCACTATATGGGGGGATTGGATACTATACAGGGCACTATAATTGGGATTGGATACTGTATAGGGCACTATTCAGTAAGCAGCATGTGGTGACTGTAGTGGAGTGGCTATGGGGGCGTGGCTAGGGAGGGTCGCTTTTCTTGCATCGTTTTAAGGTGGATCACTTTTCTCTTTTCTATTACAATGATTGCACAACAACATTCAAATTATCAGATTAAAACAGGAATTAGGTAAACGTATTGTTTATTTTTTTCCTCTTAAAATTTTTGGACCCCCCAGAAAAAAAATTGCTGCTCAGCTCAGAGGCTAAACACAGTGAAACCAAGTGAATATATATTACACAACCCCAAACATGTCTTCTTCTAAGCCTGCAGTGAAGAGAAAGGTTGGTGATGAGCACAGACAATTTCAGGAAAAGTGGGAAGTGCAATATTTCTTTGTTGAGCATAGGAGCATCCCGACGTGTCTTATTTGCACAGAGAAAGTTGCAGTGCACAAAGAATACAATTTGAAACGTCATTACATAACTAGACATGCTGAAGAGTATGAAAAATACCAGGGAGATGAGAGAGCAAAAAGGGTTGCTAATCTTAAAACAAATCTATTGAGGCAACAAAATTTATTTAAGAAAGCAACCAAAGAGAATGATGCAGCAGTCGAAGCTAGCTACGTGGTTAGTGAAATGATCGCTAAAGCAGGAAAGCCATTCAAAGAAGGTGAATTTGTAAAAAATTGCATATTACAGGCTGCAAGTATTGTCTGTCCAGAAAAGAAAGGTCAGTTTAGCAACATCAGCCTTTCTGCCAACACCGTAGCAGAGCGCATATCTGACCTGTCAAGTGACATTTATGATCAACTGTGTGAGAAAGCAAAATGTTTCAGTGTATACTCAGTCGCTCTTGATGAGACCACAGACATTACCGACACTGCCCAGCTTGCAATCTTTGTTCGTGGTGTTGATGACAATTTTGAAGTCATAGAGGAGTTGCTCACAGTGATTGCAATGCATGGCCAGACCACCGCTCAGGAGATATTTCATCAGCTGTGTGATGCCATTGAGAATGCTGGTTTGCCTTGGAGGAGGTTTGTTGGAATAACAACTGATGGAGCGCCATCAATGACAGGGAGGAAAAATGGACTGGTGGCACTTGTTCAGAAAAAACTGGAAGAGGAAGGTGTGGAGGAGGCCATTGCTCTGCACTGCATTATCCATCAGCAGGCCCTTTGCAGCAAATGCCTGAAGTTTGACAATGTGATGTCTTTCGTTGTGAAATGCATCAACCAAATCAGATCTAGGGGCTTAAAGCATAGAAGGTTTCGTGCTTTTTTAGAGGAAATGGAGTCAGAATATGGGGATGTGCTCTACTTCACCGAGGTGCGTTGGCTCAGCAGGGGAAACATGTTGAAGAGATTTTTTGAGTTGAGAGCAGATGTGAAAGCCTTCATGGAGAAAGATGGGGTTGCTGTTCCCTTGCTAAGTGATCCAAAATGGCTCATGGACTTAGCATTTTTGGTTGATATCACACATGAGCTTAATGTACTGAATAAGAAGTTACAAGGCCAGGGGCAACTTGTCAGTGCTGCCTATGACAACGTCAGAGCATTCTCTACAAAACTTATGCTATGGAAAGCCCAGCTTTCTCAGACAAACCTTTGCCATTTCCCAGCATGCAAGGAACTCATGGATGCAGGCACACCATTCAGTGGTGAGGAGTATGTGGATGTCATTTTGAAGCTACAGGAGGAATTTGATCACAGATTTGCAGACTTCAAGACGCACAGAGCGACATTTCAAATTTTTGCGGACCCCTTCTCCTTTGATGTGCAAGATGCCCCTCCTGTGTATCAAATGGAGCTCATTGACCTGCAGTGCAACTCTGAACTCAAAGCCAAGTTTAGGGAGGTGAGTGGAAAAGCAGACAAGCTCGGGCAATTTTTGAGGGAATTGCCCCCCAGCTTCCCTGAGCTTTCACAAATGTTCAAGCGAACCATGTGTCTTTTTGGGAGCACATATTTGTGCGAAAAGCTCTTCTCTACCTTGAACTTTAATAAGTCCAAGTACAGGTCCAGACTTACTGATGAGCATCTTCAAGCCCTACTGAGGGTCTCAACTGCTTCCTCCCTTAAGCCAAATGTGGCTCGGCTATGCCAGAGTAAGCGCTGCCAGATCTCTGGCAGCAAGAAGTAGGCAGAAGAAGCCATGTTCAATGTTTCATTCAGAAGTTTATGTTCAAAGTTCCATTCATGTTCAGAAATTTAAATGTTAAGGAACTGTCATTTGAATCTGAATAATAATAATTACATTTCTCTAGTCAGCAACTATATGTGGTTTTAACAGATGAAAAAATAAAAACATTTGATGACATTGGAATGTTTTTGTAAGAGCTTTTCTTGTGGAAACCCTGATGCGGCCCAGCCTCACCCAGACTCTACCTCCAGCGGCCCCCGGGTAAATTGAGTTTGAGACCCCTGCTCTAATCTGATAAAAATGGTATGGATGCCCCAATTACTATATGTATTGCATAATTCCCCGATATGGATTACTCTCCGTTACTTTCATAAAGTACACAGCTTATTCAGAGACCTCATCTGGGGTTCCCAGCGCCCTCGTATAAAGCTAGAAACTTTGCAGAGAGCTAAGACAGCAGGGGGGCTGGCGGTGCCTAATGCCATGATTTATTTCTTAGCCTCTCAGCTGCAACATCTTAGGGGGTGGGAGACAGACACGTTAATGGACCCTACTTTCCAATTATTACAGGCCCACTTTGGAACGGGGCAGTTATTTGAGGTCCTGGAGGCTAAACGTTTCTCAACGGCTGCAGCAGGCCTCCCTACACTTCAGCTTTATCATAGAGTCTGGTGGAAGGTTAGAGACATGTATGGGTTGTCCAGATGCTCTGCATACACCTTTATATGGGATACACCCTGGTTGAGTGAGCTATTTTTCTTGAAAGGGTTTACACCATGGCGGGCACTTGGTCTTAGACGAGTGGAGCAGTTATATATTAATGGTCAGCTAAAAAGTTTCCAGCGGCTGTGTAAAGAATTCCCCATCCCTAGGACACATTTTTACAAATACCTCCAGTTACGCCATGCGTGTGATAGTGAGGGGGACATTTTGTCCCGGGAGCGAGTAATTATTCCGCCTATTCATATAGTGGGTGCTTCTACTTCCACATCTGGTCTCATTTCCTTGTTATATATCCACTTGCACGACAAGTTTTTAGAAAAACATCCGTTGACCATAAAGGAGAAGTGGAAGGCTGACTTGGGTCCCCTAGAGGATGAGTTGTGGAGGGAAATTTTGGAGATGACGCCCCAGTTGTCCGTGGGGGAGCAGCACCGACTGTCCCATTTGTACCTATTACACCGTGTCTACAGAACTCCGGAGTTCTTATTTAGAGTGGGACTTCGTCCCAATGCCCTGTGTCCTCGGTGCCGGAGAGATGAGGGAGGGATCCTGCACATGTTCTGGAGGTGCCCAAAATTAACGAGGTATTGGCAGGAGGTTGCTTAAATTATCCACAAAGTCTATTCTGTTCACCTTGAACAGTCTCCCTTAGTCTGCATTTTAGGCTACGTAGAGGACATAGCCTTACCTAATCCTGGTAAAGTAGCTATTGCTAGGATCTTGTATATGGCTAGAAAGCCGTCACTTACTAGAGGCAGGCTCTCTCCCTCACCGGCCACCTAATTATATATCTAGGAGTTTCTGCTTATAATGGAGGTTATAGAGCCTATCTACTGGTT
Source organism: Dendropsophus ebraccatus (assembly GCF_027789765.1). Classification (NCBI taxonomy): domain Eukaryota; kingdom Metazoa; phylum Chordata; class Amphibia; order Anura; family Hylidae; genus Dendropsophus; species Dendropsophus ebraccatus. The sequence goes on from NC_091462.1 coordinate 52,547,604, forward strand.
TACTGTCTATACTGCTGCGTATCTCTCCTCTTCTAAAGGGTTGCCTCTTCGGACTATGTTGGTTGTTGCCAATTTGTTGTGTTTCTTTTTTTTTTTGTTTTCTGTTTTGTACTGTTCTGCGCAGGGTTTGGGCTACTGTGCTAGCCTCCCTGTGGTTCTGTGTACTTTATAAAATGCAAAACCTTTAATAAAAACTATTTGATAAAAAAAAAAGACAGGTCTGTTCCAGCAGGTTTTATGCTGAGGGTAACAAGGCAGGACGAATGTTGGCTAGGGCCTTAAGAGACAAAAGAGCGGCTATGTACGTCCAGTCCATCAAAAATAGAGAAGGGGTAGTGCAGCGCCTTAAATCTGACATCTTGGGGTCATTTAGGGCCTACTATGAGGCTTTGTATAACTTAGATCCCCATCCTGAGGCCACGCCTACCAGGATCCAGGAGTACATCCTCCGTACTAAGTTACCTGGTTTAGACACCGACTCCCTAGATGCCCTGGAAGACCCCTTCACCACAGAGGAATTGATAAGCGCTATAAAGGCACTGCCGTCGGGCAAAAGTCCAAGCCCAGATGGCTATACGGCCAAGTTTTTTAAGGTTCTACAAGAAGCACTTTCTCCACAACTGCTAGAAGCATTTAACAACATATCAGCCACGTCACCCCTACCCCCTTCTTTCATGCGTGCACACATAGTTGTTATTCCAAAAGGGGGGAAGGATCCCAATCTTTGCTCTAGCTACAGGCCCATTTCTCTGATAAATACGGACGCAAAACTATACGCGAAGCTGCTGGCCAACAGATTGGCGCCCCCTCCTGGGACGTGCAATTCACCCGGATCAGGTGGGTTGTATTCCTCTTCGAGAGGCTCGTGAAAACACGTTAAAGACCTTCTCTATACTTCACCACACTCGCCGTGCTAAGCTCCAGTGTATGATGTTATCATTGGATGCAGAGAAGGCTTTTGACAGGGTGGGTTGGCCGTTCCTGGAGGGGGTGCTACGCAGCCTGGGATTGGGGCCACTAGCGGCCCATAGGATTTTAGCTTTGTATAGCAACCCCTCAGCACAGCTTAGAGTGAACGGATCCCTGTCTGACCCGTTTTTCATACGAAATGGCACCAGGCAGGGATGTCCGCTGTCCCCGATGTTGTTCGTCTTGGGTCATGGAGCACCTCTTGCAGGCCATTCGTCAAGACTCGAACATGGCAGGTGTACGTGTGGGTGACCTACACTTTAAGTGCTCTGCCTTTGCAGAAGACCTTTTACTGTATATCACACAACCCAGTACCTCCCTGCCGACCCTCATGTCTGCTCTGCAAGACTTTGGCATTGTGAGTAACCATAAAATCAACCTTGCCAAGAGTGTGGACTTGGGTGGGACCCTCCAGCGAGCTGAGATTCCTGCGCTGCGCCGCCGCTTCCCTTTTGACTGGTCTGACACGTCTTTTAAATATTTGGGGATTCATGTCCCAGCTGACTTCTCCCGAATCTATGACTTAATTTTCGCCCCACTTCTAACTAGCTTTAAGGGTGACCTCGCTAAGTGGGATCGCAAAGATTTTTCTTGGTTAGGGCGAATAAATATAATCAAGATGAACCTGCTCCCGCGACTCCTGTACCTGTTTCAGACAAAACCAATAGTCATTCCCAGAGCCTTTTTCCTAGCCATCTCCAAATTATTTTCATGCTTTGTCTGGATGAAAGCCCGCCCTAGAATTGCGAGAAGCACCCTAACCCTGGCAAAAGTACATGGTGGCCTAGCTCTCCCCAACCCATATAAATACTACTTAGCAGCAGTTGCTGCTCGTGTGTTAGATGCTATCCACCACTCCTCGACTACCCTGTGGGTCCGACTGAAACAATCCCTTTCAAGATATGCCCTTCCAGCTGTTTTATGGGTGCGTCCGGCATCTTGGCCTACCACGATACTTAGGCGCATGCCCCTAATTACGTATACTTCCATGTCTATCCTCGGTAGGAAGCGAGCGCAGGCATTGCTCTTTACACCTGATGGCCCCTTAACACCAATACTTAATAATCCCGACTTCCCTCCTGGCACACTTGGTATGGATTTCCTATCACATTCAATGGACAGTAGATTTCTATTCCGCCAGGTCACTACAGCTTCAGCGCTGTTGCCCTTGGAGGCACTGGTCCCTGATTTGAGCCGCTTACAGCGATATGACTGGCAGTACTTGCAGCTGCAACATTACCATAATGCATCGGTTCGTCCGCTGCAAATTCATAGACAACTACTGCCCTTTGAAGAACTATGTACTCACAGAAGCGCCTACTCATGTAGTGTCGCTTGTTTATGCCATTCTGACGCAACCTCTCCCTGACGTCAAGCTCCCGTACCAGGTGGGCTGGGAACTTGAATTGAATCAGTCTTCCTTGCTCTCCCTTCTCCCCTGTGCTGGTCTCTTCCTCCCTTTTTTTTCTTTAAAGGGAACCAATCATGCCGAAAATCCATCTTAAGATAAGGAAACATGCTGGCACATCACCCAGCACGTTTCCTAAACATCCCCCTGTAACCTCCGTGCCCCCCTCCATCAGTCAGTAATCTTACTTTGAAGAAGTCCCGCGCTGTATGTAAATTTCTGGCAAGTAGTCACGGTGGGTGGATTTAGTCAAGGTGGGCAGGATCAGTCACAGGTCCTGGGCGTCTGTAATGGCTGTAATCACGCCCAGAGGGGCGTGCTTGAGGTCTGCCTTCCATCCACGTGACCCGGCGACTTGCGTTTCACGTCGGCGGCGCGCTGACATCATCCGCAGGCAGCGCAGACGTCTTTTGTAGTCCGCGCATGCGCAGCACGGCGGGAGACGCCGCCGATGTACTGCGCATGCGCGGACTCCGGAAGATGACGGCGCTGCGTGCGGATGATGTCAGCGCCCCGACGACGTGAAACGCAAGCCCCCAGGTTACGTGGATGGAAGGCAGACCTCAAGCACGCCCCTCTGGGCGTGATTACAGCCATTACAGACGCCCAGGACCTGTGACTGATCCTGCCCACCTTGACTAAATCCACCCACCGTGACTACTTGCCAGAAATTTACATACAGCGCGGGACTTCTTCAAAGTAAGATTACTGACTGATGGAGGGGGGCACGGAGGTTACAGGGGGATGTTTAGGAAACGTGCTGGGTGATGTGCCAGCACGTTTCCTTATCTTAAGATGGATTTTCGGCGTGATTGGTTCCCTTCAACCTATACTCTAAGTTACTTTTTGCTGTGTTTTAGTTCTTTAAATCCTGATGATCGGTTAGCAGACATAGGATGTTAAGTACAGATGGAAAATACTGTTGTTTGGCTTGTCAAGGCCCTGTACAGCATGCCCCCCTAGTTAAGGTCTACTTTTTACCATGCAGTAGTGCTGTTCCTTGGTAGTAATCTGAGTTACTGTCGAACAATGTCGTTTTATGAGTAATGTTTATATGACCTATCATCTTGGAACTATGTTTGTATTTATTGCTACTTTCAATAAAATATTTGAATAATTAAAAAAAAAAAAACTGTCCCCTCCCAGTGCAAACATTGTAAAAAGGGGCAGGCAGTGGAAATTGATGGAAAATAGTGCAAAACCTGTAATATATCTTACACAGATTTTTATGAAATGCATAAACTCTCATTAGCCAAAAAAAATAAAAATAATAAAAATGGTGCAGACACAATAATAAATGTCCCCTGTGTTTAGACTTTTAAGATTTATATGTCAGCTTCTCACTTAACTTAGCAGACAAAGCTGAATCCCCAATAAAATGTTAAAAACTTAAAGGAGAAATCCAGCAAAATTTTTTATTAAAGTATTGTATTGCCCCATAAAAGTTATACAAATCACCAATATACACTTATTACGGGAAATGCTTTAGGGTGCGTTCACACCTACAGGATCTGCAGCAGATCTGCAGCAGATTTGATGCTGTGTTCAGTTATTTAAATGAAATCTGCTGCAGAAAATCAGCTGCAGATCCTGTAGGTGTGAACGCACCATTAAAGTGCTTTTTCCCTGCACTTACTACTGCATCAAGGCTTCACTTCCTGGATAAAATGGTGATGTCATGACCCAACTCCTAGAGCTGTGCGGGCTGTGGCTGCTGATGGCAGGGGGATGCTCAGTGTCCCTCCAGTGCCCTGTGTCCCTCAGTGTCCCCCTGCCATCATCCTCTCCAGCAGCCACAGCCCGCACAGCTCTGGGAGTCGGGGCGTGACATCATCATGTTATCCAGGAAGTGAAGCCTTGATGCAGTAGTAAGTGCAGGGAAAAAAGCACTTTATTAGCATTTTCCACGTAACAAAGAGCATCCCTCTGCTTTATACATTATCTCCCTGGTGGCTAGTGGATCGGACCTCCTCCCCAGCGATGCAATCACAGAGGGTAGATCAGTTCTTCTGGCCGAGCCGGGCCTCAGCGCAATAACGCTGATCCCAGCTCAGCAATACATTGCTGTGGTCTGCAGCAGGCCAAAGCAATGTATCACCGATCTAATGGATCTTTGCTGTGTATATACACAGCACTGATCTCTATGGGAGATCAATGCTGTGTATATAGAAGTCCAACAGAAAAAAAGGGAAAATTTGGCAGCACATCTATGACTCTGTTCACACTTAACATTGGTGACATGGTACACTGTTTGATCAAATAGTTTGCTATGATCAAATAGTTTGCTAAGATCCTCAATTTTTAATATCTACAGAGCAGGTGTTTACCGTGTATACGCTGGGAGGAGTATATATGGTAAGCCCTTGCACCTGTGGGTTGCTGTTGTAGTTTTTGTTTTTTTGTATATAGAGGTCCCCCAGGGGTACTTCTAGTTAATGTAAAAAGAAAAAAAGTAAAAAAGTGTTAGTATTAATAAAAAAAAAAATCTCCTCCCCTAATAAAAGTCCAAATCACCACCCTTTTTTCCATTTTATAAATATAAATAAAAATTTTTGGTATGGCGCATGCGTAATCGCACTAACTATTAACCCCTAGACAAACCTGGGCGTAGCTGTACGTCCTAAGGTCGCTAGGGGAGATCAGAGGGATCCCGGGCACTGCTTGTAGCTCGGGACCGTGGCTATTAGCGGGCACAGTCCGATCGACGTACATGCTAATTAGCTTTTTAAATGCAGCTGTCAAAGGCTGGCACAACCTCTCTGTCCCTCCTCCCCACCCTTTTCATCATTAGGAATGCCCCTGGAACATTTTCTCAATGCTAAACATTGCACAGGTGCCTTCAGATGCTGTCAGTTTAAAAGTTGTTTTTTAGGACAATAACTGCATCACCTGCCGAACGGACCCCAGGGGGGTCAGATTGTGGGCACAGAGTCGCTTTAATGCCCTCCTGTGCCCCCAATCCATTTTATGCCCTCCTTAGTGCCCCTTCTGTGCTGTCAATAAGTTGTTTTATGCTCCCTCCGTTGGGGGGGGGGGGGGAAACACAACATCAACTCTACGCTACTTCATCCTCTGCGTGCTCTCCTCATTCTCCTTTCATCTTCTAGCGCAGTCAGCATGGGACAGAGACACTGCCTGCGCCCAATGTGTCCCACAGCTTGGTGTGTGTGTATGTAAGATCGGGCGCAGGCAGCGTCTCTGTCCAACGCTGCCTGCGCCAGAAGATGAAAAGATGAGGAGAGTGCGTGGAGGATGGGAAAGCTGCTGAACAGGTAACAAGTGGCAACCCCAGCTACGCATAGCAGCTGGAAGACCCAGTGTATGGAGTGGGCCCAAAAACTCTGCTGTGATCCTGTGTCCAGTCATTTTCTATGGTTTTACATATTTGCAATGGATTTTTCATTCCGCTGCGAGTATGAAAAGCCTCTTTCCACTTAGCTCCAGCGCTGCCGGGCTAATACGTTACCAGATTGCTTCTCAGGCTCCCGGCTCAATGGCGTCCCGCTCAGCCATACAGTGCGGTGTCCCGTCCCAGCTAATGATTGACTGAGCGGGATGTCAGGGAGCCTGAGAAGTAAGAGGGATCGCGGACAGGTAACGTATTAGCCCGGCAGCATTGGGTTAAGTGGGAAGGGTATTCACATACTCGCAGCGGAATGAAAAATCCATTGTAAGTGTGTAAACCCACAGGAAATGAGAGGACACAGGATCACAGCGGAACTTGCAGAGTGAAATTTGCTGCAGATCCTGTACGTGTGAAGACAACCTAGGGGTTAAAAGAGAAATGTAAAAAAAAACAAAAACAGTAAAACAGCAGTGTTTTATATTTATTTATTTATTAGGATTGTTTATATTTTATGAGGGAATGGGGGAGGAAATAAGGAAATGTGTGGAGAATGGGGGTGGTTATGTTTTTATTTTAAAAGGAAAGGGGGGGGGGGGAGGAAAAAGGGGAAATGGGTTTTTTCACCTTCTATTTTTTTGCTTTAAGAAGGTTATAAAGGCGTTTACATCTTTCCCTTTTTTCTTTCAGAAGTGTTCGTACTGGCTTCCTTCTTATTATTTTTAATTTTCTTACGGTCTCCATAGCCCGAGTCTTCATTTTATGAAAAGTAGATCCAACCTGTTTTACAGCTTTCGGGATGACTGTATGAAAAAAGGAAACAGTCAGTAAATAAGATAGGTAACAGAAGCTTTCACTTTAACCCCTTCAGGACCAGGGCCTAGTGACCTGTGCCACTGTGGAATCGCACACAGGAGTTTCCAGCATTTATGTGGTAATAGCTCTGGGATGCTTTAATTTATCCCAGTAATTGTGAGTGTGTTGTTTGTGACACATTGGGGCAGATTTATTAAAGATGTGCGGCATGGCCTCCTCTCCTCCTGTGCCTGATCTATCATAGTTTACGCCGGGCGTAATCCATGGCTGATACCTAAACCTGCTCCGGAGGTGCGCCGCAGGTCCTGCTAGATATATTAAGGGGTGCAGCAGGTAAATGTGGGCAGACAACTGCTACAGAAATAGCCAAAAATAGCTCAAAAATATAGCAAGAAATGGCTGGGATATCCTAGCTGCAGCTGCCTCCCTGGAGCCCATATAATTTCAGCCTACAGGCCTGTCCCCAACAAGACTACAGTAATACTTACCTGGCTTGTGGACTATGACTTCCTGCAACAAATCTAGCTTTTTATAACATCTTTTTATGCGGCGCTTCAGACACCTGTAACTGTGAAATAGAGAAATCTTGTTATCAGTGTGGCTTATACAGCAGATCCCTATAGACCAGTGTTTCTCAACTCCAGTCCTCAAGACCCAACAGGTCATGTATTGCAGATATCCCATACAACGGACAGATGTGGCAGTTACTGGTGCATCGACTATAATTATATCACCTGGTAATTCCGCAAAACGTGGCCTGTTGGGTCTTGAGGACTGGCGTTGAGAAACACTGTAAGGATACAAACACACACACCGTATACGCAGCAGATCTGCAGCAGATTTGATGCTGTGTTTAGTTATTTAGATCTAATCTGCTGCATATCTGCAGCAGATTATGCAGCAGATTACGGTGCGTATACGGTGTGTGTGTTTTTACCCTTATAGACAATAATATGATATGTAATATAGATGAGGAAAAAAAAAACTCACCAGTAAATACCAGCAAACAGCAGCGCGCCACCTATGGCCAGGATTATAACACCTCTGACTGATGAGAAAGAAACAAGATAGTTGTTATTATTACTGACAGTGTATTCTATAAGACATAGTACAACATCTATAACTCCTCCTGATGCCAGCCATGTCCTTCATAAAGCCATCAGTAGGGCAGGGACTGGCAGCTTGGTTGGGCACAGTGGAAACAATAGCTGGAGGGTCTGTTCACACACTGCAGATTTCACCACCGGCCGGGCTGAACAGGAGGTTGTGAGAGCAAAACTAGGGGAGTAAAAACGGACTACTCACTTTTCCTAGGAATAATATGCCACAGTTCTGTCGCTATCCTGGACCCTTAAGAATAAAGGAAAGAAACAACATGAAATACACAATAACAGCAGCTGATCCCCAAGACTTTTCTTCCAACCATCTAAACCCTAGAAACCCCTCACAAACCCTCCACAATGATAATGTCCATTACCTGCTGGCGTCTCTGTAACTTGTCCCTGTACATGACAGGTAAATATCACCAAACATATCACAGCAATCCTCTGCACATCCATCTTCTTCACAGCAAATACTGAAAAGACTGAAGTGTAATGCCAGAACCTAGAAGCCTGGACACTCTATTGTGATGTCACAATCATTACAATGATGATGTCATATGACCTATGCCTGAAGTAGGTGACATCACAATAGAGTGTCCAGGCTTCTAGGTTCTCGGATTACACTTCAGTCTTTTCAGTATTTGCTGTGAAGATGGATGTGCAGAGGATTGCTGTGATATGTTTGGTGATATTTACCTGTCATGTACAGGGACAAGTTACAGAGACGCCAGCAGGTAATGGACATTATCATTGTGGAGGGTTTGTGAGGGGTTTCTAGGGTTTAGATGGTTGGGAAAAAAGTCTTGGGGATCAGCTGCTGTTATTGTGTATTTCATGTTGTTACTTTCCTTTATTCTTCAGGGTCCAGGATAGCGACAGAACTGTGGCATATTATTCCTAGGAAAAGTGAGTAGTCCGTTTTTACTCCCCTAGTTTTGCGCTCACAACCTCCTGTTCAGCCCGGCCGGTGGTGAAATCTGCAGTGTGTGAACAGACCCTCCAGCTATTGTTTCCACTGTGCCCAACCAAGCTGCCAGTCCCTGCCCTACTGATGGCTTTATGAAGGACATGGCTGGCATCAGGAGGAGTTATAGATGTTGTACTATGTCTTATAGAATACACTGTCAGTAATAATAACAACCATCTTGTTTCTTTCTCATCAGTCAGAGGTGTTATAATCCTGGCCATAGGTGGCGCACTGCTGTTTGCTGGTATTTACTGGTGAGTTTTCTTCCTCATATACCTTACATATCACATTATTGTCTATAGGGATCTACTGTATAAGCCAAATTGTAAGTGTCTTCTACTGTGTGACCGATAGGGGGAGCAATAAGCACTGCAGCCAGGGATTAGACTGTGCTAAATCCTTCTTGCTGGTTATACATTGTACCTTTATATATCACAGTTAGTAGTGTGGGGGGGGGGGGGGGGGTGTATTCTGATGGATAAGTCAGCATTGGAATCTTTACACGTCTATATAACAAGATTTTTCTGTTTCACAGTTACAGGTGTCTGAAGCATCGCATAAAAAGATGTTTTAAAAAGCTTGATATGTTGCAAGAGGTCATAGTCCACAAGCCAGGTAAGTATTACTGTACTCTTGTTGGGGACAGGTCTGTAGGCTGAAATTATATGGGCTCCAGGGAGGCAGCTGCTGCTAGGATATCCCAGCCATTTCTTGCTATACTTGAGCTATTTATGTTCTGTAGCTATTTCTGTACCAGCGGTCAGTGCACAAGTACTAAATAAAGCCCTGCCCCCATTTACTGGGAACACCCTTAATAAATCTAGCGGGACCTGCGGCGCACCTCCGGAGCAGGTGTAGGTATCAGCCATTGATTACGGCCCTCGTGTACTATGATAGATCAGGCACAGGATGAGGACACGCCGCACATCTTTAATACATCTGCCCCAATGTGTCACAAACAACACACTCACAATTACTGGGATAAATTAAAAGCATCCCAGAGCTATTACCACATAAATGCTGGAAACTCCTGTGTGCGATTCCACCAAAAGTGACACAGGTCAGATTTAAAAACTAGGCCCCGGTCCTTAAGGTGAAAAATAGCCTGGTCCTGAAGGGGTTAAAGTGAAAGCCTCTGTTAGCTATCTTACCTACTGACGGTTTCCTTTTTTCATGGCAGTCATCCCGGAAGCTGTTGGATCCACGTTTCAAAAACTGAAGACTCGGGCTAAGGAGACCTCACGAAAAGTGTCTACTCTAACAAGAAACTTAAAACTAATAAGAAAGAAGCCATTACGAACACTTCTGAAAGAAAAAAGGGAAAGATGTAGACGCCTCTATAGACTTTTTAAAGCAAAATAATCGAAGGGAAGAAACACCCTTTTCCCCTTCTCCCTCATACCCCCCATTTCTCCCCCCATACTCCTTATTTCCTCCCCCATTTCCTCATAAAATATAAACTCAAAAATAAAAATTAAAAACGCAGTTTTACTGTTTTTTATTTCTTTTAACCCCTTGGCGTGCTGTAAAGGTGCACCATTTGTTCCTTATGGGTGCCTTCACACGTACAGGATCCACAGCGGATTTCACAATGTGAGTTCCGCAGTAAAATCCGCTGTGATCCTGTGTCCTGTTATTTTCTATGGGTTTACACACTTGCAATGGATTTTTGATTCCGCTGCAAATATGTAAAGCCCCTTCCCACTTAACCCAATGCTGCCGGTCTAATATGTTACCTGTCCGCATTCCCACTTGCTTCTCAGGCTCCCTGACATCCCGCTCAGCCAATCATTACCTGCAAAGGGACAGCAAACTGATTGGCTAAACGGGACGCCAGGGAGCCAGGAGCCTGAGGAGCAAGTTGGAGCCCAGAAAGGTAATGTATTAGTACGGCAGCACTAAGATTAGGTGGGAAGGGGCTTTACATACATTTGAAGGCCCCCTAAGTGTGTACAGAGCAGGCAGAGGGCTTGGGCCCTCCATAAGCCGGGTCTCCTGGCTGCTATGAGTAGTTGGGGGCCGCTGCTTATTTAACCTGATATTTAACCATTTAGGTGACACTGGCAAAACTGAAAGCGGCGCTGAGTAATGTAGCAGAATATTCTTGAATTATTTGGAGAGCATTGCTGTCTGCTTAGGTTCCCTGTGGGTAACAATCAGCTTGGGGGGGGGGGGGGGGGGGGGACTCACACCCACCTAGCCCATACCCCTTGCTATGCCCCTTCCTATTGGTGTCTGATCACTCACACCCCATAACGAATTTCTCTCTATGACATATGGAAGGTTTTTCAGTGAGAGATAGACTTCACATATCAAAACACAAAATAATCTTTAAACTTTAATTTTACAGGTCTGTATAGAAGTAATAGTTCCATGGAATCCATAAGGTAAAGCATTTAATTTGGGAATAGGTAGGCATGAATATCTCATGGTCTGGTCACACTGGGCTGAAGGCTTATGTTCAGTGTAGATGTGTAACCGTGTATAAGGTTATCCAAAGAAAGATAATAGACTTCTTGTTTGTACGGCAAGTGCTCCAGTACATATTTATTCAGTAGAAAAGTACAATCACACACCATAAGATCCAATGTTTTGGTGTAAACCTTTTTCTAGCATTCTGTGCAGTGTAATGTAGGAGTGAGCTGGAGGATGTATAGTCCCATATAGGATGGAAGCACAAAGGCACATGAGCTATACAAGAGCGGAATGGTGGTGGTCACGTTCTAATTGGAGGAGCGGAGAGATGAGGAGAAAGGCGGGACGGTGTCCGGCCATGTCGCTTATCATCTTTGTGGCTCCGTTTGTGGATAATCTTATACACTAGGAATATTCTATCCACTGAGTGCGATTTTTTATTATTATTATTATTATTATTATTATTATTATTATTATTATTATTAGAGAGAGAAGTTAAATTGGTAGTGCGGCGCAAAAAAAATTATTCACAGAAAAACACACATTACAAAGTTATACAACTTTGTAATGTATGTTATGTCTGTGAATGACCCCCTTCCCCTTGTCCCACCACCCCCACCAGTGTACCCGGAAGTGTTGGTGCATTATACATTACCTGATCCGTGTCGAAGGCTGCCGGGGGAGTTTGGTACTGGTGAGGCTTCACATACAGTACAGTATAAGACTGCTGGAGTGCACATACAGTACAGTAGTAGTACAGTCAGTGCACCACCATCTCCCATCCTGTACAGTGCTGTATAAGACTGCTGGAGTGCATATACAGTACAGTAGTAGTACAGTCAGTGCACCACCATCTCCTATCCTGTACAAGACTGCTGGAGTGCATGTACAGTACAGTAGTAGTACTGTCAGTGCACCACCATCTCCCATCCTGTACTGTATAAGATTGCTGGAGTGCATGTACAGTACAGTAGTAGTATAGCCAGTGCTCCACCATATCCCATCCTGTACAGTACTGTATAAGATTGCTGGAGTGCATATACAGTACAGTAGTAGTACAGTCAGTGCACCACCATCTCCCATCCTGTACAGTACTGTATAAGATTGCTGGAGTGCATATTCAGTACAGTAGTAGTACAGTCAGTGCACCACCATCTCCTATCCTGTACTGTATAAGACTGCTGGAGTGCATATAGAGTACAGTACTAGTACAGTCAGTGCACCACCATCTCCCATCCAGTACTGTATAAGATTGCTGGAGTGCATACTCAGTACAGTAGTAGTACAGTCAGTGCACCACCATCTCCCATCCTGTACAGTACTGTATAAGATTGCGGGAGTGCATATTCAGTACAGTAGTAGTAGTCAGTGCACCACCATCCATTACAGTGCTGGGGGTATACTATACAGTAAAGGATGAGTGAGGAGTTGGTGACTACTGTTCTAAAATTGCTGGATTGTTGAATGTTTCTTGTGTATAATGTACTGTACAGTATATAGTGCTGTTCTGTACAATGTAATATATGGGTATTGTAGGTAACTATTGGTGGGTGCTGGAAACACATTTACATTATTTCCTATGGGAAGACACTGCTTGGTTCTCAGGCTGCCTTTCAGAGTCAATCAAGTTTGAGAGCAGAGGTCACACTGTATATTGCAGACTTGCTTTCTATCACATCTACTGCTGATTTGGATTTGGAATGTAATAACGACAGGGACACTAAGGATTTGGCCTCATTCACACATCCACATTTTTCTATTTGTACCTGCAGACAAAGTACAGTCCATACGTCCCTATTCACACGTCTGCAATTTTACACATCTGTGATTTGGCCTCTAATATACGTCTATGGGATTGTCCACAGACAGATGTTTAGTTTTTTCCAGTGTACCGTGTGGGAATAGCCGGCCTTCTACCTTGCATTCAATCATTTACAGTCAAAGAAAGAAAAAAAAAGACTTTTCGCCTGCATTTTGGGCCGATAATAGCGCAGCACAGCGGCTGTATTACACATGGGGAAACTCCCTTCTACTATATGTGACATCCATAGCCTGACAGCTGAGGCTCCACTAGTATCCTCTAGATCCCAGGGGTCACACTTCCCTCATGTCTTGACAGCTGAGGCTCTACTTGTATCCTCTAGATCCCAGGGGTCACACTTCCCTCATGTCCTGACAGCTGAGGCTCCACTAGTATCCCCTAGATCCCAGGGGTCACAGTTCCCTCATGTCCTGACAGCTGAGGCGCCACTAGTATCCCCTAGATCCCAGGGGTCACAGTTCCCTCATGTCCTGACAGCTGAGGCGCCACTAGTATCCCCTAGATCCCAGGGGTCACAGTTCCCTCATGTCCTGACAGCTGAGGCGCCACTAGTATCCCCTAGATCCCAGGAGTCACAGTTCCCTCATGTCCTGACAGCTGAGGCTTCACTTGTATCGCCTAGATCCCAGGAGTCACAGTTCCCTCCTGTCCTGAGAGCTAAGGCTTCACTTGTATCGCCTAGATCCCAGGAGTCACAGTTCCCTCATGTCCTGACAGCTCAGGCTCCACTAGTATCCCCTAGATCCCAGGAGTCACAGTTCCCTCCTGTCCAGGCCCGGACCCCCGGTAATCCACCCTCTCCTAATAGTCGGAATGACGGTTACGGCAGCGGGGCTCATGTACTGTCCTCATTACTGATAAACCACATGTGAATACGCATTTACCACAGAAAAACCAGGTGGCACCAAACTGGCAAAACAAAAAGTTCATAGAGTTGTCAGGAAGTTCACAATACATACACAGCTTCCAGGCGTCCATCTCTATCCATGGCTGCCGGTTACCTCACCGGGAGAGAGCGCCACTACCACAACGAACGCAGCGCCGCGCTGCACACAACCACCACGCATGCGCGCGAAAAGAGACCGGCACCGTCAGGCCCTGCCTCTGCTTCTTCACCATTGGCTGAGGTGCCCCGTCCATCCCCAAAATAGGCTGGTTGACACGCCCCCCTGCTCGTATCGTCATGGAGACCCAGAAACAGCGTTGTTTCTCCTAGGAGACGCTAACTTAGTGGAGGTGACAGCTCTTGTGGCAGACATGGCCGGGAAGAAGAAGGAAATCATTCTGCAGGTGAGAGACGCACTGAATGGCTGTGGGGGTCATGGCGTCAGCTTAAAACTCGCTTCCAGTTCATACTGAGCGATATTTTATTCAGTTTTGCTACTTGTTTATATGAACATTGTGTCCTATAGCAGCGTGTGTCATCAGGACTGGGGATAAAAGCATTGAGACGCCTATAGGACATTCCATTCTAACTCTATAGCAAGGATAGGGAACCTTCGGCCCTCCAGCTGTCGCAGAACTACAATTCCCATCATGCCTGCACAGCCAAAGCTTTAGCTTTGGTTGGCCAGGCATGATGGGAATTGTAGTTTTACAACAGCTGGAGGGACACAAAAGCCATGTTTTGATGGAGCTTGCATTGTGCATTGAGGAGCAGTTGTGCTGAAAACCCAAACCGTTCCCACAGCTGGAAGATGTCTTAAGTTGAGGAATTAAGATTTCCATTCAATGGATCTACGGCCAAACCCTTAAAGTGTCACTGTCGTTTAATTTTTTTGCAGAAATCAATAGTCCAGGCGATTTTAAGAAACTTTGTAATCGGGTTTATTAGGCGATAAATGCATTTTTATCATGAAAAAGCAGTTTGAAGCTCTCACCCCCTGTCTTCATTGTTCTCTATGGAGAGGGGAGGGGTGGAGGGAGATGAGGCACTAAAACAGAACAACAAAGAGTTAATTTACAGGTACATCACTGGCTCTCTCCTCTGACAGTCAGCACTGACCTCTCTAACCTCTGAATACAGCTTTCACACAGCTCCCACTGTATAATCCTTTGTTCTCTGCTCCCTGCTGCCGACTAATCTCCCTCCTTCCTCCTCCCCCTCCCCGCTCCATAGAACAGACAGGGGCATGTCTGATGCAACAAGACGAGATTTCCTGATAATGAGCAGTGAATGAGAGAGAGGAGAGGGGGGAGGACCTGGGGAAAGTCTTTTGAGAATGCAGATAATGGCATATTTGCCTAATAAACCCAATTACAAAGTTTCTTAAAATCGCCTGGACTATTGATTTCTGCAAAAAAATAATTAAATACGACAGTGACACTTAAGCATAACCCCACAGCATTATCCCTCCTCCAACAAACTTTACAGCTGGTCCAGTCCCCAAACCAAGACTCGTCCATCAGATGCCAGAGTGTGATTTGTCACGCCGCAGATCACAACAAGTTTACACCACCTTATCTACCTCTTATTATTGTGCTTTGGTGATGTAAGGCTTGCATGCAGCCGCTCAGCCATAGAAACCCATGCCATGAAGCTCCCAGCAGAGCACAGATTTTGTGCTGATCTTAACATCAGATGAGATTTGGTCTCTGCAGTTATTGAATCAGCAGTGAATTGAGTCTTGGCGACTTGACACTCACTTTATAGCTGCTGTGGTTCCTACACATGCCCAATTTTCATTGATACCACTCACAATCTAGAGGGGGAAGAAATTACATGACCTCACTTGGCACAGTGATGGCCCCTATTACAGTACCATGCTGTGTATTAGTGATTCCTTCACAAATCTTTGCCTGGAGATCTGCAGTGAGACTTGTCCCATCGGGGACTACAGTGCTATTACATGACCCAGCGTTCACAGTAAACAAGGGCTATAGCTCATAATCTCATAGCACTCCTTTGAAGAGTCTCTTACAGGGCTCGACTACTGAGCAGGGAGGGCCTCATTAACAATTGCTGAATTGATATTCCCTTTGCATCTGTCGTTCGCCAGCACACATCCTCTATTATACTTGCATCCAATGGACCATGATTTTTTTAGCAACCCAAAATGAAGCCATCAACCTATTAATGAACGTTTAATTTTTCAGAGACTGATCACTTTCCCCATCACACAAGTCGCAACAGACCTGTGCAGCTGGTAATTGCTGTGCGCAATAGGTCTCTAACTTGTTATCTGGATGCTATAGAGGACAGCTTCTCATTTGGTGACCTCCTCTAATAGTCAGAATGGAGAGCAAGTGCAAAAATCATCTATCAGTGCAGAGCGCTCATCGTGATCATGTTGGGGTACACAGGGGCCTATTGAATAATGATAAAATCAGAATTCCATTCATTGAAATGCAACGTATGTTTTGCATAAATCACAGCCGTTGTTGCAAATTGCAGCAATGGCCGTGATTTATGTAAAACATACGTTGTGTGAACATGGCCTAAAAGGAGATGCAATGCAGCACTCTGGCTGAAAGTGAGACATTCCTGATGCTTCTAATATGCCATCCATGTAAACTATGGAGAAAGGCCTAATAAAGAGAAGGTTTAAGGTCTCAACTTGCATTTTCAGAAGTGTTTTGCACTAGGGAGTAATAGCTGTGAATGTGACTATTTTGCTAATATCATCCATTCTTTTTGCACCTTTCAGGTCGCCATAAATAATCAGGAACAATGGGAGGAGGTTCTGTCATCCAAAGGACTCATAGGTAATACAGAGTTAAGACACGTTAAAAAAAAACAAAACTGCTTGCTGCATATATCATCATGGTATTTACTATATAGCTAAACAAGCTGTACAGTCATGGACAAAAGTTTTGAGAATGACACAAATATTATATTTTCACATGATCTGCTGCCCTCTGGTTTTTATGTGTGTTTGTCAGATGTTTTTATCACATACAGTAATATAATTGCAATCATATTATGAGTAACAAAAGCTTATATTGACAGTTAGAATGAGTGAATGCAGCAATAATATTTGCAGTGTTGACCCTTCTTCTTCAGGACCTCTGTAATTCTCCCTGGCATGCTCTCAATCAACTTCTGGACCAAATCCTGACTGATAGCAGTCCATTTTTGCACAATCAATGCTTGCATTTTGTCAGAATTTGTTGGTTTTTGTTTGTCCACTCGTCTCTTGATGATCGACCACAAGTTCTCAATGCAATTAAGATCTGGGGAGTTTCCAGGCCATGGACCCAAAATCTCTATGTTTTGTTCCCTGAGCCATTTAGTTATCACCTTTGCTTTATGGCAAGGTGCTCCATCATGCTGGAAAAGGCATTGTTGATCGCCAAACTGCTCTTGGACAGTTGGGAGAAGTTGCTCTTGGAGGACATTCTGGTACCATTCTTTATTCATGGCTGTGTTTTCAGGCAGAGACTGTGAGAGCGCCGATTCCCTTGGCTGAGAAGCAACTCCACACATAAATGGTTTCAGGATGCTTTACAGTTGGCATGAGACAAGACTGGTGGTAGCCCTCACATTGTCTTCTCCGAATAAGCTGTTTTACAGATGTCCCAAACAATCGGAAAGGGGATTCATCAGAGAAAATGACTTTACCCCAGTCCTCAGCAGTCCACTCCCTGTACCTGTTGCAGAATATCAGTCTGTCCCTGATGTTTTTTCTGGAGAGAAGTGGCTTCTTTGCTGCCTTCCTTGATACCAGGCCTTGCTCCAAGAGTCTTCGCCTCACAGTGCGTGCAGATGCACTCACACCTGCCTGCTGCCATTCCTGAGCAAGCTCTACACTGCTGGTAGCCCGATCCCACAGCTGAAACACTTTTTAAAGACGGTCCTGGTGTTTGCTGGTCTTTCTTGGGCGCCCTGGAGCCTTTTTGACAACAATGGAATCTCTCTCCTTGAAGTTCTTGATGATGCGATAGATTGTTGACTGAGGTGCAATCTTTCTAGCTGCGATACTTTTTCCTGTTTGGCCATTTTTGTGCAGTGCAATGATGACTGCACGTGTTTCTTTAGAGATAACCATGATTAACAGAAGAGAAACAATGATGCCAAGCACCAGCCTCTTTTTAAAGTGTCCAGTGGTGTCATTCTTACTTAATCATGACAGATTGATCTCCAGCCCTGTCCTCATCAACACCCACACCTGTGTTAATGGAGCAATCACTGAAACAATGTTAGCTGGTCCTTTTAAGGCAGGGCTGCAATGGTGTTGAAATGTGTTTTGGGGGATAAAGTTCATTTTCTAGGCAAATATTGACTTTGCAAGTAATTGCTGTTAAGCTGATCACTCTTTATAACATTCTAGAGTATATGCAAATTGCCATTTTAAAAACTGAAGCAGTAGACTTTGTAAAAATTAATATTTGTATAATTCTCAAAACTTTTGGCCATGACTGTATGTGCTGTATTCAGCATAAGGCTACTGTATGTTCACAGAGTTATTCAGCTTGGGTGCAATGCCCAGCCATTGTTTTCAGTAGGAATACACACCGCAATTTAAAGTGTAAGCTGCCACACATATTTCAATTGAAAACAATGAGCGTACATTGCTGTGTATTTTTATAAATTTTCAATATGCAAGAGCCATTTCAATTACTCCGGAGTTGTTCCTTGTGAATGTGCAGGATGCCAGTGAGCGTCGGCGTCGGAGCAGGCCAGGTGAATACAGTTGATTCTTTTATAACGTTACCATCATTATATCTTACTGCACTTTTTCTTTATTAATTCAGTGGATTGTTGTAGACCCCGGCAGCATATCATAACAAAATAGCCAATGCAAAGAGCCTGAACATGGCTTCTTAATGTGTTAAATTGCTGTTACCTGTCTGCTTTTATTCTTAGTGGTGGATATTTATCAGGCTTGGTGTGGTCCATGCAAAACGACTGTGAGTCTGTTCCGAAAAATCAAAAATGAACTAGGGGATGACCTCCTGCAGTTTGCTGTGGTATGAATTATCATTTAAAACATTTTTTGGGAACCTTAAAGGAGAGGTCCGGCGATTTCAAAAATCCTGCAGCCTGCAGGGGGAGGGGCGAAATTGATTGCAAGTAGACACTTACCTCTCCTTGTGCCCGCGGGGTGCTGTGAGAGCTGCTGAGGGACCCCTGCCGGAAGTCATTTTCCCCCGAGTTGTGATAACATCACAACTCAGGGGAAAATGCCTGTCCCAGGTGATGAACAATCAGTGACTGGCTACTTGGCTGAGCGGCCAGTCCATTAGCCGGGTCATGACATGGACACCCTAGAGATCCCGGAGCTCGGCAGGGGTCCCGCAGCCACTCCCGTCAACTGACACAGGAACTTTCAGCATGTCATGCAGACTTGCAAGAGTTTTGATTAGATGGGGTCTTAGAGCTGACACCCCATCTGATTTCTAGATATAGCAGGAAAATGCATGCATAATTCCAAATGCCATCATTTCTAACTTTTGATCATATCACATATTAGATAAGATAGAATAAACAGTAAACACAATGGGCCATCTCCCCCAAACTGGCACCAATATCATCTACAGATCACAGCACAGAAAATAGTTAGACTCCAGACACAAAAGTCCAAAATGCCCATTTCATGCCCATGTAGATGACATGGAGTAAATTACATGCTAATGTTCATGGTGGTAACAAAAATGTCAAACCCCATGTTGGATTTTCTCATCATGCTCTGATATAGTAGAAGTGTATGGCATGGACCATTTGCTACTTTGTGCAAGCTCACTGTAATCTGTCAGTCTGCCATACTGCTGGTGGAAGCAATCTCATCAACAAGTAATCAGTTACAATATAGTCGAGCAAAGTCCCAAAGTATGGCCATCTTTAGAATAGACCAATAATATTTCATCTGACTCAGCCATTGACTGAATATGCTACAATTAGAGATGAGCGAACCGGGTTCGAGTTCGAGTCGATCCGAACCCGAACGTTCGGTATTTGATTAGCAGTGGCTGCTGAACTTGGATAAAGCTCTAAGGTTGTCTGGAAAACATGGATATAGCCAATGATTATATCCATGTTTTCCACATAGCCTTAGGGCTTTATCCAACTTCAGCAGCCACCGCTAATCAAATGCTGAAAGTTCGGGTTCGGATCGATTCGAGCATGCTCCAGGTTCGCTCATCTCTAGCTACAATGCTTCTAGAAGCAGGGCAGCCTTTTCTCTGCTTGCCAGGCACAGCTCTGTACATTTAGTAGTGGCTGTACCTGGTTTGCAGCTAGTCCTGTTCTCAGGTTATGGAAAATATACTTCTAATCTATTTTGTCTATGTTATAGAATTGACATTTCTTTAATTATTTTTTGTTCTGCTGACTAGGCTGAAGCTGATAGCATTGACGCCCTTGAGAAATACAGAGGCAAATGTGAACCTACCTTCCTCTTCTTTGCGGTTAGTTCTGACTTTCTTGATAGTTTTGATTTCTTATAGTTCTGTGTGATTTCTGCTTGCCACATGAAACCTTTCTCACTTAATTTTATATTACTTAGGTTCTTCTCACATTACGTTTTTATGAGATCTGGCAGAGATATATGTCAGAGAACTCTTTGTAGCATCCATTATACATAGACTCCCATGCTACAGAAACCATATACCTTGTGGGTCTTGCTCTATGGCAAAGCACAGATGTATGTGCTATTCTATCCTGCAGGAAATAACAAACCCTCATGGAAGCCACCTGAATGGAAGCCAAAATGAACTTTTCTGGCCTTCATCAGGCATTGGGGTCTATACAGGAAATTTTCCAAGGCTTACAGCAAACAGACAGCACTAGTGTGGTGTAAAAAGAGCTAACAGGTCCTTTTACATGGTCCGTTCATCGTCTGATCACATCTTTTGTGCAGCAATTTAAAAAATAATTTTTCATAATTATTCATGCATTATTAGGCTCTAGTAGCCAAGAAGCCTTTATATGAGCTGATAGTACAATGAATCTTTCCTGGGAGCTGGTCCTCTTGCACAGCACTTATGTGACCATCCTATAGACCAGTGCTTCTCAATTCCAGTCCTCAGGCCTCACCAACAGGTCATGTTTTGAGGATATCCCATACAAAGAACACCTGTGATAATACCGGATGCACTGGCTATAATTATATCACCTGTTAAATACTAAGGAAATCCTCAAAACATGACCTGTTGGTGAGGCCTGAGGA
This sequence comes from Dendropsophus ebraccatus, assembly GCF_027789765.1. NCBI lineage: Eukaryota > Metazoa > Chordata > Amphibia > Anura > Hylidae > Dendropsophus > Dendropsophus ebraccatus. Next base: position 52,568,555 of record NC_091462.1, read on the forward strand.
CTGGAATTGAGGAGCACTGCTATAGAGCATCATTGCTTTTAACCCGATGAATGGTCCCTTACCACGAGTAAGGGAATAAAAGAACCATTATATGTCTCTTAATAAAATTGCAGTATATGTGCAAAGACAATAACATGCATTAGGTACATATATTTATTGTGCTTTTTCCTTTTTTAACATTATTTATTTATTATGATTTTTTAAATTTACACAAAAAGAATTCATCCACAAAGGACCTAACAATCCTCCCCCTCCCATCTATATAATATGTATGAAAGCCTTAATTTAAAATCTTATTCTGGGAAATAATAGTCCTTTCCTCTTCAGGGATACTTCATTCTTTCAAAATTGAACTGTGTACTATAGTTAATTTCTTTGATTGTTGGAATTGTATCACTTTTACAATATTTTTTCAGTTAATGCTCATGTTGTTGTTGTTGTAAGGATGTGAATTACTATTTGTTATGCTTTTTCACTTGCCTCTTTTCTTACTTATAATCTGTATTGTATAAATGAATTTGTATTGTATCTTCGAAGGGAGGGGACCTGGTTGCAGTGGTCAGAGGTGCCAATGCCCCCTTGCTGCAGAAAACCATCCTTGAACAGCTTGAAGCAGAGAAGAAAGTTATAAATCACGGCCTGGACCGTAATGTGGTAAGATTTCTTTTGGTTTCAGATGATGACATGACATAACAGAATCCCTGTTACTAGAATGAACTGTCACCTTATCAAATAGACTTTTGATATTTCATGTTTCCTAAAGAGGCTGTTTGGAGGAAAAATGTTTTTATAAGGCTGGAGTTGGTGTAAAAAGAAATAAACAAGCAATACTTACCTACCTGTGTACCCGCAGCTGTAATGCCAACACTTTCGGTTCTCTGCTGGCCACCACTTGATTCTTTTGATGTGCTGACCTCACAAGATCTGCCCTGCTCAGCCAATCACTGACGGAGGCGGGACACTATTGCAGCTACTAATTACTTAAGCAGGGCAGATCCTGTGGGGTTGGCACATTACAGAAACCAGGAAGAATCAGTGACCAGCAGATGGGGAGTGTTAGAGTCACAGCTGTGGGAGGGGGCTGAGGTAGGTGAGTTTAGCTTATTTTTAATTTTACATCTTTTTTATAACCCCCCCCCCCCCCCCCGGAAAACCACTTCAAGTAAAATAGCCATAAATGCTGAAAATTCAATTTTTTCAAGCATGCTGTGTACACTGGAAGTCTGACTCAACCACAGTTAAAGAAAACCGAACCTAAAAATAATGTTCGTTCCTTACTATATTGATATCCTGCCAGATAAAAGATGAGGCACTTCTGGAGGAAGAAGAAGAGACATCTCCTCCCCCTACTCAGACTGAAGATGATGAACTGGGTATGTGAAAACAGTTACAGGCTATGTTCCTACTCTGGGATCATAGCTGGGAAAGGCGGTCATCTCGTAATATAGACGGCTGCTAATAATGATCATGATTATTATTCATACAAAATCAAAAAAGTCTTGGTGCCTAATCGCACTGTGTGTGAATAGTCCTGTACCCGGTCGCCAACCTGGGTCAATATAGCATCAAGTTAATGAAAACCAGGACAAAAATCTCTTTTTAGAAAAAATTCTTGTTATAAATATTTTTCTTTTTGTAATGATTATTTATTTTTTGATATATTATTATTGAATATGATTATTATTAGCGGCTCTGTATATTACGAGATTGCCAGCTTTCCCAGCTATGATCACATAGTGGGAACATGGCCTCAAACAGAACCTATTTGAATTACTCTGATATCTGATGAGTTTGCATAATATAACAACCCTGGTAATACAGTAAATCGGTTATCTCCGTAAGTAATTACTACAACAAGCTGTACAGAAGTCCTGTCACCTGTCATAGACTGACATATCTGGTTGTATTTCCCATATAACAATGATGGCAAAACTCTTTTTTTAAACAATGCATTGTCGTATTGCTCTGTTATTCCTCCAAGAAATTTATGAAAAAATTGACAACTAGGCGTTACCAGTTAGGGGTGTGTCCAGGTCAGTACTGACAAAATAAGACCAAGTGGAGACACACCCCTCTCACAAAGGGAATAGTAACACCCAGTTGTCAATGTATTCATACATAGGTAAAATAATAAAGGAAAAGCACACAGCAGAGTTCTAAGAAAATATGATCCATATTGTTTTTTTGGGGGAACATATATATATTTACTACAAATCACATGTCAGGAGATGACGGGTCCTCTTTAAAGGGGATTTATGGGAGTTTAAACATATTTTATATGTCACAAAGATGATACCAGACTTAGGATGTCCACACCCTATTATTATTTTAGCAAGGTATTCCAAATATGCATAGGCTATACAATTAAAATTTCTCTTTTCCCTGCCCTGTTGTAGTTCCATCAGGAAAATCGTATACAGTAGCTATCATTAAACCTGATGCTGTTGCCCATGGGAAAGCAGATGAAATTATTATGAAGGTAAGGACTGTATAACATGTTCCATTGATGTGTCTGTCAGTAGTATAATACAAGTATTTGATGTCCATGTATGTAGTTGTCTAGGGTTCTTCACCACCTGCTGCTCACTGACTATGGAAACAGTCCCTTTTTTAAACATTTCAAATCATCTTTGTTAAGTTAGCAAAATGACTGTTTTGGACCTTGCAATTTTCAGATACAGGAGGCTGGGTTTGAAATCTTGGCCAATGAAGAAAGAACCATGACAGAGTCTGAAGCCAGAGACTTCTATAAACACAGAGCGAAAGAGGTCAGTGCAAGTCAGAAGTATGGTTAATGCGTATGCACGTGTTCCAGCTCTACCAGATTATACCTGCTCTGATATGATGAGGACCAAGCAGTTACATTGTCTGCAATATACAATTCCGAGTCTGCAAAATTCCAATGGCACATGGTTCGAAGGCTTTGTTCACATCATGATTTAACCATCCCATGCGTGTTTAGATCAAGAGTCTGTCAAAATTGGCTGCCGTTGTATGGGTGCCATATACTTCACTGACCCAAACATATTCCCGAACGTAATCATACAATTATATCATGTTGCCTGCATGTTGCACATCTGAGGGTCAAATCATGGTGTGGACCCTCTCTATCAAGGAATGACAGGAAACAGAGTTCCTCTTGGAAGGTTGGCAGGGCCTTTCAAATGCCTTCATAGAACACAATAGACAACAATCCATATTTACATATAGCTAAACTGCAACAAAAACAAGCTGTGCAGTTTCCCTGCACATCAGAGTTGTCTCTGGCCTTGAGTTCTTGATGTGCATGATATGTATGATAGCATGGCCTAGAAACTGGTAATTTTTTTGTATAGGAGTTCTACTGAAATGAATGGTACAGTGGTTCATTGTTAACACACATAATTTTATGGTCATTGACATGGCAAAATATGGCCATATTTTTTTGTGTGAATCACAAGTTAGATATATTTTGGGTAGTGCAAACCTAACTGAAAAAAATGAGTTTTTTTAGATTAGGCTATGTATAGGCTATTTATATTAATCTATATCTTTTCTTATAGTACAAAATCAGGTACATTGCTTTGGGTTTTTTACGTGAATAAAATCAATAGAGCCGCGTCAGAGAGGGGAGGGGTGTGTGCGGGTACAGCAGTGGTTGCCTGATACTATTGCTTTCTAAACCAAAAATCAGGCAGCCGCTGCAGTGCACACAAAGGTCACCTGTGATCAGAGAAGATGTCCTCTAAGAGTCACTGCATTTATAGTGAAGCCATCACCTCCCCTGACAATATTACAGTAACAAACAATGAGATAATCGTTCCAAATTTATTTTCCTTCTTTTGTAGAAAGTGTGGTTTACATATTTAAAAGAGCAGCAGCAGGGGATGTTCGGGTGGAGCAGGTCTGGGAGGGCTTGATACTGTACGTGGGCGTTGGTATGCTATTGCTGCTTTAAAATCTCAGTCCCGCCCTGGCCACAGTGGTGCCCCACCTTAGCCATTGATTGGATGAACGGTCATTTTCTGCGGGAACAATGCGTCATAGAAGGAACATGCTTCCCCTAACTAACTATAACAATTGGAGCCCCCGACTCACCTAAACATTTGATATGTCTGCGCCACTGTAAAAACTGCTGTAAAATTTACATGTGTGAACTCTAGGGGTCGAATCATTTTATGGACCAAAAGACAGCTAGAAAAACATAATGGAAACCTAGATTGGTTGCACTCATTGTTTTAATATGTTTTTTATGGCTTTCTACTTGATTAGGAGAAGTTCCAGGAGCTGGTGCAGTTCATGTCCAGCGGTCCATGTCATGTCCTCATTATATCTAAGTCAGGAGATGAAGATGTAATCCCTTCTTGGAGAGAATTCATCGGTCCAACTGATGTGGAAGTCGCCAAGAAGGAGAAACCCGAAAGGTGAGTTGATAAGAAATAAAATATGAGATATTAAAGATTTTATCTTTATCTATTTGATTGGTAATAAGTAGCTGATCAGTAGGATTCCGACCACTAATCATGAAACAGAATCCTCTTGTCCCCCAAGTGAATAGAGCAGCAGTGTGTATACTCGCCCACTACTTTATTCACTTTTTATGGCACTTCCCAACATAGTTCAGCACTTCACAATGTTTGGAAGTGGCCTGTGTCCCAGTATTCAAGTTCCCACTGGTCAGCTAGTTTTCTCCTATGTTGTAGATCAGGGGTACTCAACAACTTTAAGTGAGGGTCCACTTACCGGGGTCTTTTGTCAGGTGAAGGTCCGAGCTGAACATCATTAGTAAACTTGTTGTTTTGTTAACGTTTCACAAACATCGTTGAACTATTTACATACAGAATTGATGCTTATTAGTGGGAAAACTGTCATTTTCTCTATCACCAGCCGTTATATAGTCCCCCTGTGCTCTCCCCCAGTAGTATATAGCCCCCCTGTGCGCTCCCCAGTAGTATATAGCTCCCATGTGCGTAGACGGGTGGAGCAGGTCTGGGAGGGCTTGATACTGTACGTGGGCTGGTGGCGTTGGTATGCTATTGCTGCTTTAAAATCTCAGTCCGTCCCTGGCCACAGTGGTGCCCCACCTTAGCCATTGATTGGATAAACGGTCATTTTCTGCGGGAACAATGCGTCATAGCAGGAACATAGTCCCCCTTGTGCGTCAACGGCAGAAGGAGAGTGCGGCCTCTTGTGACCGCTGCAGCCACAAGAGTGACTGACAGGGAGGGAGCCAATAGCTCCCTTTCTGTCAGTGCTGCTGCTGCACGGTAACTATGAGCGCTCGTTACGAGCGCTCATAGTTACTGTGCAAGGGGGAGCTACAGGCGGAGTCTGGACAGTTGAGTCAGTTGAGGACCTCTGTTGTAGATCATTATTAATGTGGTTTACAATTTATATTTTGGAATTACAAAAACATTGTTAAAGTTTAGCATAACATATTGACATGGTCAAGACACATACATTGAGCTAACATTTATTTAAAACATTTACAGAGATGGGCTCCGTTCCCACTGAGCAAAGGTAGCGGAATTCCGCGACGGAATTGTCCGCCGCGGAATGCCGTTAGCCTCCCGCTCATAATGGGACTCTATGGGAGGCGCGCGCTCCTGCCCTGTCCGCGCTGAAGAATGAACATGTTCATTCTTCAGCGCGTACAGAGCAGCAGCGCGCGCCTCCCATAGACTCCCATTATGAGCGGGAGGCTAACGGCATTCCGCGGCGGACAATTCCGTCGCGGAATTCCGCTAGCTTTGCTCAGTGGGAACGGGGCCATGTACCTACTGGAAAAATCGTATTTCTGAAAATAGTCCAAGTGAGTGTATCACACGGCACTCCTGGTAGTGGTGTTAAAGTAGGAGCCCATTCCATGCTCCAGTGTGTCTAAGTAAACTTGGCACGCTTACTTACCGCTAGGTGCATTGTCATTTATATAAAAATTGGGGCTCAGTCTTGAGACCCACTGCAATTGGCACACACTTTGCTTCCCAGCTGGCTGCCCGATCTGACTGATTACAGGGGCCAGGCTCCATAGACTTATAATGGAGTCTGTCTTGTGCTATCAGTCAGATTAGGTGGCAGCCACACTTCCCACCTGTTTCAGTTGGTCCAGCTGACTATAATGTGTATATAGGAGCTTTCTGATCCCTGCCCAACAGATGATGTTGAGGGAAGGAAGGTTCAAGAATGTTGGATCTCATCTATCCTTCTGCCAAGTCCTTTTGATCTCAGGGAGATAAGCCTATGCCTCATTTACAACATATTCATTTTTGGCCAAGCCACACTTTTATGTGTGTGGAGTGAACGGTAGAGATGGCTGACGGCTGAACTAACTATCACTTGCCTTTTACTGGGCAACCGGCACAATAGGTATTACGTGCCTTTTACTGGGCAACTGGCACAATATGTATCACTTGCCTTTTATTGCGCAACTGGCACAATATGTATAACGTTTACGTGCCCTTAGTGGGCTAAACCAGTGACACTATAAGTCACTTGTACACATAGGGTACTGGAATGAATACACCTGCTAAAGCTGCTGATGCTGTTTTATCATCTATGTCTTAGCACTGGATCTTAGCCCTGAAAAGGACTTTTGGGTTCTGTAGTAAGCCTGCCTAACCCAAAACGCTACTAAAACATATCTCTCCCTGGCTAGGTTAAAAGCGCATCTGCGGTCGAGAGGCGGAAGTCAATTATTAAATATTCAAAGTCATGTGGTTCAGCCAGCCAATGAGGGTAGACGCCGATTTCGCGCTGCGTGCGTACTCCCAGGGTCCCTTACAGCCTCCCTGCATGGTGATTGGATTAAAAAAACTGCCAAGTGCGATGGGAGGGCTTTCGAATGTTTTTTTGCGTATTCGTCACACTACTCAGGGCCGTATTTACCACTAGGCACCCGTGGTCCCAAGCCTAGGGCATCCTTTTGCAGGGGGGCAGCACCAGGGAGCAGGGGGAGAGAAAAAAATAATTTTTTTGTTTTTATTTTTTTATTTTCCCTCCTCCCGTTTAGACTTGCCAGTAAATCTGGTGTCTTTTCCAGGGGGGTGGGGGGTATGGTGGTATTGGTCAGGTCTGGTATCGCCAATAGGTGCGTGAAGATGGGGCGTCTTCAGGTTTAGTGCCTATGGCAGCAGCAGCTGTTAATATGGCCCTGACACTACTCGATTGAATATTGTGTGTTGTCAGGACATTACAAAGTATTACGGAGTACAAATCTTGTGCTACTCATTCATCTTGATATTTGAGCTGCTAGAGCTCTCTTCCCTCTCTGTGGCACATTATTTTCTCAGTACCACTGGGCATATCATTTGCTGAACATTCACTCAATTATTCAGGAAGCAAGGTAAAGTACCTTCACTATAAAAGCTGTTTTCTTTTTGTGTATATGATGAGGTATGGTAATACCTTATTCAGTGCACATTGTGAAGTTATACTCTGCATCATGTTTTTCCTCCTAGTTTGCGAGCTCAGTATGGCACTGAAGTTCTGTATAATGCAGTCCATGGAAGTAATGACAGAGAACAAGCTAGCAGGGAATTGGCTTTCTTCTTCCCAAGTTTTAAACCTCAGCAACAGCTGGCAGAGGAATTAGCCTCAAGGATCCCAGAAAGGACCTTAGCCTTGATCAGACCTGATGTGTTGAAGGGCCGAAAAGGTAAAATTATGGTATATTGTCTTTAATATACTTGACTGTAATATAGATATATATTTACTTTGTTTACCCCAAACTACTTTGAACTCTTCTTAAAATCTTTATCATTTGCAATTGAAGCCGTATTGCACATGCCATACAGAGAACACACATACATATATATATATATATATATATATATATATATATATATATATATATATATATACACTTTTCCATACACAACAAATAACTTACACCTGGAAATGTTAATGTTCTCCGATCTCCATTTGGGGGACGCTGAATGACAGGTATATAACAACCTTCTAATATATTTCAGATGAGGTTCTGCAAAGTATTCGAGATGCTGGTTTCTCTATAGCAATGCAGAAAGAGGTAATGTTAACTGAGGAGCAAGTTCACGAGTTCTACAAAGAGCATGTAGAACAAGATTATTTTCCAGCACTTAAGCAGCAAATGACAAGGTGAAGTAGAGATTGACCCTTTTAAGCCATAAATATATTAATTTCTTATGCTTGTGAGAAATATTTTATTGAACTGTGTTATCTTATTCTTCTGTCAGTGGTCCTGTTCTAGCTCTAGCACTGGTAAAGGATGATGCCGTAAGCCACTGGAGGGATTTGTTAGGCCCTGCCGATCTTACTGAAGCAGTGAATACAGCACCAGATAGGTTTGTAAAAGATGTGATTTAGTACTTATTATCCTATACTCTTAGGCCTTATTCACACGTTCCGTAATTTACGGATCCGTATTTCCGTATCCGAGTTAGTGCACATTGAAGTCTATTGGGCTATTCACACGATCAGTAGCAGAAATGGATGAAAATCAATCCGTAAAAAAAAAAGGACATGTCCTAGTGTGGACCCGGTGCGGACCCAGATTTTTTCACGGATGCTCTCATTGACATCAGTTGTCTACGGATTGTTTGCGGATTGCAACATGTTTGGCATCCGTATTTCCGTAGAAAAATATGGATAACTCATGCTCCTATTTGCACAGCAGTATATAGAAGTGCTGGGATCTATAGTTCTCCGGATTTCTGTTGCTGAACACCGTATGCCGATTGTAGCAGAATCCTATCGTGTGCCGATTATAGCAGAATCAGTAGACGAATGTATTGAGGCAGTGGTATATCGGTATATATTGGTGATGGTATATCAGAGAGCTGGGATCTGTAGTACTCCACAAGGTGAAGACCATACAGAAGGGTGCCTGCTCGGAACATTGCATACTTTATATTGTGCCGAATTTAGCTGACAGGCCATTCATTCACTGCTCACAGTCTCTTAATTGATTCATTGATACTTTCCTAACCACATAGTAAACACCAATTTATTGTGCTAATTGGTAATGATGATTGGCAGCTGGGCTACAAAGGTACAAGTACCAATTACCTCAATAAATTGGGGTGTTTACAATGTAGTTAGGAAAGTATCAATGAATCAATTAAGAGCACTGAAGGCAGAACGGCACAGAAGGATCACATAGGAGATCGCATCATTACCGCAGGAGGGGGTCTGATGCCGCCGAGGGGGTCTGATGCCGCTGCAGGAGTGGGTCTGATGCCGCCGCAGGAGGGGGTCTGATGCCGCCGCAGGAGGGGGTCTGATGCCGCCGCAGGAGGGGGTCTGATGCAGCCGCAGGAGGGGGTCTGATGCCGCAGCAGGAGGGGGTCTGATGCCGCCGCAGGAGGGGGTCTGATGCCGCCGCAGGAGGGGGTTTGATGTCGCAGAGGGGGTCTGATGATGCCAATCCCGGCCGAGCACGGAAGCGTCCCCGATTGCCATGGTGATCGCAGGAGGGGTCTGATGATGCCTGTAAAGACCGAGCACAGAACTGTCCTCCTGCACCATGGCAACTGGGGACGCTTCCGTGCTCGGTGGTGATTGCAGGCATCATCAGACTTCCGTGCTTCCGGATGCAATACGGAAGCAATACGGATGTCCAACCCGTAATTTTTAGCGGGTGGTTTCCGGACCCGAAAAAATTACGGAACGTGTGAATAAGGCCTAAGAATGGTTTTACACGTGGCGTTTTCCCAAACGGTGGAAAAGAACTCCATTTAACACCCACTGTGCTCTTTAGCAGAGAGACATTGTTAGCTGGCGTTTTTTTTAGTCAGCTGCAGTTTTTAAACGCTCTTAGGTCGAGTTAAATAAAACAGAAAAAAGAAGCAAACAGCGATTCTAGCGCTAAAGAAATTTCAAAGAATTTGGTGAAAATATAGTTAACTTACGTCACTTAGGGGGACAAACCTATGTTATTGTTTAAACCCCCTCCGAGATGGCAAAATCACCAATGGATCCAAATCACATATAGTGTATTTATTTCAAACGACAGGCAACACATTTCAGTGGCATGCATTATCACCTTTCTCAAGCAATATTTCACATGACATAGAGAGAATGTGTGTGTGTGTATATATATATATATATATATATATATATATATATACATTATATATATTTTCTATATACAATTTTGCATATACAGCAAATAACCTACATCCGGAAATGTACTCCGATCTCAATTTGGGGGACGTTCCAACACTTGGAACACAGTCAGGCCATGGAAATCCAGTGCACTGGGGGTGAAGCAACGACCCCTAAATGGAGAATGTAGCACATTCCCGGGTGTAAGTTAATTGTTGCGTGTGCAAAAGTGTAAATATATGTTATATATCTGTGCAATATGACTTCAGAAAGGTGGTAATGTATGGCACTGAAACGTGTTGCCTGTCCTTTATAATAAATATACTATACAGTACAGACCAAACGTTTGGACACACCTTCTCATTCAAAGAGTTTTCTGTATTTTCATGACTATGAAAATTGTAAATTCACACTAAAGGCATCAAAACTATGAATTACACATGTGGAATTACTGTATATACTTAACAAAAAAGTGTGAAACAGCTGAAAATACAGTATGCCTTCTAGGTTCTTCAAAGTAGCCACCTTTTGCTTTGATTACTGCTTTGCATACTCTTGGCATTCTCATCATGAGCTCCAAGAGGTAGTCACCTGAAATGGTCTTCCAACAGTCCTGAAGGAGTTCCCAGATATGCTTAGCACTTGTTGGCTCTTTTGCCTTCACTCTGTTGTCCAGCTCACCCAAAACATCTGGATTGGGTTCAGGTCTGGTGACTGTGGAGGCCAGGTCATCTGGTGTAGCCCCCTATCTTTCTCCTTCTTGGTCAAATAGCCCTTACACAGCCTGGAGGTGTTTGAAAAATTTAGATGGTCCAACTAAACGCAAACCGCATGGAATAGCATGCTGCTACATGAAAATACAGAAAACTCTTTGAATGAGAAGGTGTGTCCAAACTTTTGGTCTGTACTGTATGTGAATTGAATCCATTGGTGAGTTCACCATCTTGGAAAGGGGTTTAAACAATAACGTGTGTTTGTCCCCCCAAGTAATGTAACGTAACTGTATTTTCACCGCACTCCATTGGTCTCCTTGAGCTCTATAATTGTTTGCTGCTTTTTTTTCTTTATTTCTTTGTGAGACCAACATACGTGGTGTATATCCGGGATTTAATTCAGCTCCCTGCAACATATTGAATATCCTGATGGGATAAGGAATACCTGAGCAAATGATAATGCTAACGTGGCCTTTAGGTGTTGTGGGTGATTCTTGTGTTGTCCACTAGCAGCCGGTGGGATACTTTTATGGAATCTATTTGGATGAGGCCTGCCATGTGTGTTTACTTAGGTCAGGTTGGGAATTGCAGCCATAACACGGACACAAAAATACACTATATTATACTCACTGGAAACTGGCCTTATGCTTTCTCTTTTATGTATCTGCTCTTAGCTTGCGGGCTCGGTTTGCTGCCAAAGAAACTTCAATCAACCAGCTGCATGGAAGTTCAAACCCAACGGAGGCAGAAAATGAGATTAATTTCTTTTTCCCTGTAGAGCACACCTTAGCAGCCATTAAACCAGATGCTTTGGAAGAGCATAGAGGTACGAGATTGAAAATTATTGTAATGTTTGTAATACTAGAAATGTAACTGGGTGGGACAGGGCTTGTGCAGCCTTGCAGCTCCCAACACAGCCAATGGTGGGCGTGGTGAGGGGGGGGGGCATACCCCTTTAAAATGAAATTCCTCATATTTCCCAATATTGGTTAGCAGAGGGAGCAAATAGAAAAAAGTGACTATACTTGGCAGCATCCTGTCAGCGTGGCTGCGGGATCTTCTAGCTCCCCCTTACACTCTAGCTACTCTGAGAACTGTGTCATGGTGTATTGTACACCGACACTTTATATATATTCTATTACAGATGGCTTATGTAGAAATAATAACTGTTAATAAGCAAAATATACTACACGATTTAAAAACAAAGTACTTTTGTAAAAAAAAAAAAAACTAATTCAACAAAAGATGTCTTATATTTCCTTAAAAAAACACAACAACAAAGAAACAGGATGAAAATATTTTCTCACACAGTGAAAAGAGAATATTTTCTTAAAGGGGTATTCCTATGTCAACTAACATAGTTATACTTGTAGGGCTCTGCTCTTCAAGGTATATATTTTAACAAATACATTTATTTAGCAATCTTGCCTTCTCCTGATATGCCACTCTTTTTCTTCCATTGTTGACAGCTTGTTGTCTAGGTTACCAACCACCACTCTGCTCTAAAAGCAGTGGTCTGGCTGGTATATACATAGCTATACTATACATTTTTTTTACATATTGTACACTATATATCTATACGCCTACATTATGGCTATATATACACCACCCAGACCACACTGCTTTAAGAACAGAGTGGTTGTCTGTAACCTAGACAATGAGCTGTGAACAATGGGAGGAAATAACAGATATATAAGGAGAAGGAGGCAAGTTTGCTACAAAGTGACCAATGTTAGGGAATAATACTCCTGTAACACTTGTTACAAGCAGCAGACGAAGCTTTTTCATCTTTAGTTATGAAAAGCTTTAGGGCTTCTTGACAGTGATTTTTTTGGCATGGAAAAATGTAGCATTTCTGTGGCGAGAAACTTATAGATAAAATACCATACCCGTTGTATGATGTTTATTAGAAAAGGACAGTGACCTGAAAATGCCACAAATCAAAACTTTTAAACTTCACTTCAGTGTGTGGTGTTTTTCATCAAGCCAACCTAAAGGGTTATTGCTATTTGAAACTGTTCTATCCACCAGATGGGACACATCCTCCTCTAAATTAGCTGCACAAAATCTGGAATAAACTAAACATTACAGATGTTGCCTTGGTCAGATCTATGCCTATGGCTGTATGAAAGCACCACATGACCCGCTAGTAGTTTCATTTTGTAAAGTTATGTGTGTGTATACTGTATATATTTCTGCAGATGAAATCATGGAAAGGATCCAAACTGCTGGCTTTTCTATCTCTCAAATTAAGGAAACTAATTTGAGCCAAGAGATGGCTGAAGAATTTTACAAAGAACACAAGGGAAAGCCATTTTTCGATCAACTTATCAACTATATGTGCAGGTGGGTTTAGTCTGAAAAATTCAAAACTTGGACAGAGTTGTGGGACAACCTTAATATTCATTGAAAGAAACATGTACATTTAAGACGTTTTTTTTTCTTCTCATCAGATATAACAACCACATATAAGTATTCCTAGATATTCAGGTCCAAAATATATGATTGATCATGCATTGCTAAGTGGATCAAGGCCCCTAGGATCCACTCCAAGTCATATCTGAAAGAGGGATGCATAAATAACCTAATTGTTACTCATGACAGACAAATAATAATAGATAGGGAGGTAAAACAAGAACCAAATAGAGGTTGCCTAAGATATATGGGGTTTGGCATACCAGCAGTATGGGCCAGCTCTAGTAGATTAGTTTATTTTCTCTAGTGGCCAAATATTATCACCCTGCAGGCTAATGTTTGACACCCCTGGTGTAATCAGTCTATAATCCAGTGTTTACACGGTCTGCAATGCATCCTCTCATTTTAATTGGTTGCTGCAGGTCTGGCTTTAGAAACCCTTCACAGTAAGGATATGTGCATACTACGGAATCCACTCGGATAACTTCCATTGGATTCCGTGTGTGCTACTGCTTGAAGTTTCACCGATCCCAGAGGCTCCATTCTATGCTTAGGCAGATTGCCCCGTCCACCCAAAGAATTGAATGCCAATTCTTTGGGCAGACGGCGGACTCTGCCTGAGCGGATTTTCCGGCCGGGTAGTGGAGTAGAATGCCACACTTTCTCCCTAGTAAAAAAGAAGAAAAAAGGGGGGGGAAAAGGTGCTTCCTAGTGCAATATCTGAGTTACTGGATAGCAAATATGCACAAAAACATCAATGTGCTCACCTTAGGAGGTTGTGCAATAGTAGGCACAACACTATATCAAAGCGTATTGTCAATACCGCAGCTTAGCAGAGGATCATCTACACAGCGTGTAGAGTCGATACACCAAAAAGAAGTCAGGTCCTTAGAGGACTATAGGGCCCACAAGCAATCCTTCCAATAGCATAGCGCAGGTATTCCAGCTGGGTGGTTAATAAGCCGTGTGTGGTCGGCTCCCAATAGATGTAACTCACCAAGCCAAGTCCTTACTAAAACGAATTTATTTAAAACAAGCGACGCGTTTCGGCACACTAATCTCTCAAGCTTTCTCAAGGTTGAGAAAGGCACTGAGAGATTAGTGTGCCGAAACGCGTCGCTTGTTTTAAATAAATTCGTTTTAGTAAGGACTTGGCTTGGTGAGTTACATCTATTGGGAGCCGACCACACACGGCTTATTAACCACCCAGCTGGAATACCTGCGCTATGCTATTGGAAGGATCGCTTGTGGGCCCTATAGTCCTCTAAGGACCTGACTTCTTTTTGGTACACTTTCTCCCTGGCTTTATTATGGGACCGCAGTGGGTCTCAGGCATGAGGCCTGTTATGATCAATAAATTTTTATTAAATGTCTAGTGAGAGTAACGCTTTAATGACTGGGCCCATTTTCATTTTTGAATTGTTTTTCTCCCGCTCACACTTTAAAATCCATAACTCTTTTAATTTTTCATGTGCAGACCCATATGAGCACTTGTTTTTAGCAAAACTAATTGTACTTTGTGGTAACTCCCTTAATTTTTTGGTAAAATATTGTGAGTAAAAGAATAAAAAAATATTTTTACCATTTACTTTCAGAGGTCCTTGTTTAATGATGATTCTCAGTAAAGAGAACGCAGTGCAGGAGTGGCGGTCTCTGATGGGCCCTACAGACCCGGCTGCAGCACAGGCATCAGCTCCTGATTCCTTGAGAAGCATGTTTGCAAAGAGTGTGCTGCAGAATGCTGTTCATGGTTCCTCAAACTTAAACCATGCGATGGAAAAAATCAAGTTCATATTTGGGGATATTGAACTGGAGAAAGCCAATAATGGTAAAGTGGACAATTGTTTCCAGTCCAATGACTGATGGATTAGCTACAGCCTAAACCTAAAATTCTAAACATAATATAAACACAAAAGCGTTGGTAGTGTCTATATTGCGACTTACATTTTTTTTCTCTCTCAGAAACTTTGTTTTTAAATGATGCTCCAGATGATGTCATGGAAAGTGAGAATAGTGAAAATGCAGCTTCGGAAAGTAATGATGCTGCAGAGGACGTCAAGGAAAGTGAGAATAGTGAAAACGCAGCTGCGGAAGGTAATGATGCTGCAGAGGATGTCAAGGAAAGTGAGAATAGTGAAAACGCAGCTGCGGAAGGTAATGATGCTGCAGAGGATGTCAAGGAAAGTGAGAATAGTGAAAACGCAGCTTCCGAAGGTAATGATGCTGCAGAGGATGTCAAGGAAAGTGAGAATAGTGAAAACGCAGCTTTGGAAGGTAATGATGCTGCAGAGGATGTCAAGGAAAGTGAGAATAGTGAAAACGCAGTTGTGGAAAGTAATGATACCGCAGATGATGTCAAGGAAAGTGAGAATACTGAAAACTCAGCTTCGGAAGGTAATGATGCTGCAGATGATGTCAAGCAAAGTGATAATAGTGAAAATGCTGTTCTGGAAGATAATGATGCTGCAGATGGTGTCAAGCAAAGTGAGAATAATGAAAACTCAGCTCTGGAAGGTAATCATATGAAATAATTAAAGGAAAACCATCAGAAGGTTTGTGCATATATAGTTCCCGGTGGCCGCTTACCTCCTCTTACTGGCACAGATATTCTGAGGCTTGTAAGTGCAGCTGTGTTCATGTAACTTAATCTAAAAATATGCAAATTAACTCATTAAGAGCACTGAAGGCAGTCCTCTTTCCCCCCGCCGCCAGAGCAGAAGTAGCCGGTCGGATACTTATGGCTACTTATGCAT
Organism: Dendropsophus ebraccatus; assembly: GCF_027789765.1. Taxonomy (NCBI): domain Eukaryota; kingdom Metazoa; phylum Chordata; class Amphibia; order Anura; family Hylidae; genus Dendropsophus; species Dendropsophus ebraccatus. Next base: position 52,584,498 of record NC_091462.1, read on the forward strand.
ATGGATACGTAGACAGGCTGGAATATGTGTCAGGAGGTGTGAGCATCTGAGCCAGCAGGCAGGTCCAATGGTGCTCTAAGGAATGCCCCCAGTGCTCCTAACACATTATTTTTATATTTGTATAAGATTGAATTACACGAAAGCGGTGACACTTAGAAACATCAGGATACTGGAGTTGGTTAAAGGAGGTAAGCGACCATCGGGAACTATTTATGAACTATATCCTAAACCTGCTGATTTCCTTTAAGATGTAAAAATTTCAGTAAATTTATTGGTAAATAAAGTTATATTACTATCTCTCAGTTTTTTCATGCTTTCCTTTAGTTTCAGATTCTGTTTGCTCTGTTGTCTTCTTTGCCCCATTGCCTCTTTTTATAGCAGAGGCCACAATACTACTTACAATTTGGTCTTTTAGTATTCATGCTGTCACCAGTGATGTAAGCTGGAGATAACTAGTCAAGCTGGAGGGAATAAATAAAAGGGTGTGTGCCATACTTTTAGTTGAAAATATATTGTTCATCAGCTTTTTAAAAACATATCAGACAAAATAAGCGTGTTTTTCATGTCATCTGACAGGTGGGTGGGGCTTACCATAAAATGGGTGTGGTTTAGCATAAAAGCAGGTGTGGCACAAATGCACCAAAAAAAAAAAAGGAACTAATGTTCACAATATTGCGGAAAAAAACATAATGTTATCCCTTCTCCAAACTTGTATGAAGCGGTAGTTTGGTTGTCTGTATGAGTCCTTGTATATGTTCAAAAAGAAATGTATATATATAATTTTTTATTTTTTTTTGCACATTAGATTTGATGAAGAAATATGAAGCTGCTGTTTTGTTCATTCCAAACCTTTTTATCTTTTATTTACAGAAAGTGAAGCAGAACCTTCCCAAGAACACAGCTAATGAAAAGATAGTTCATTTCGTAGTGGTGGATCTCACTGTCATTGTTTGAATTCAACAGAGAAATAGAAAACTAATATTTAAATAAAAAATAAATATACCAGAATGTGTATTGTGCAGTACAATAAACAGCTGTCCAAATTTTAAATAAAATGGATAAAATGTAAGCTATGAGACACAAAGTATTCAAAGTATTACACCACTGAAACCAGACTGTTGTATATATTTATTCTATATGGCTTATTTAAAGTGAATATGTGACTCTGTGACTGCCTACTGAGAAGGTGGCACCACTGGATAGATATCAATAAAAGCTATCAGAACATACCTATGTTATCTGTTTTTATTTTTATATTAAAACACCTTAATTCAGGCTGTGAATAGTGGCAAAAAGGCAGGCCAGGTAGTGATAAGCTACGTCTTCATTACACTATTCACATCTCAAATAAAAAATGTTAATGAGAATAAAGACACAGGCAAGTGACATATTTTTATTGACATCTATCTAGTTTTGCCGCAAGCTCGGTCACAGTCTGGCTTGATTTTTTTTAGGTAACTTGGTATAGTTTACAGCATGTGTAAATCAGAGATATTGTCTTAGAGCTCGCCTTTAAAGGGGTACTCCGGCGGGGGGGCTTTTTTTCGATCTGGTCGGGGAGGAGGTGGCTAAGGGCAGCGATGTCCACTCACCTCCCCGGTTCCAGCGGCGGGTCCCGTATGGCGCCGCTCCGGTCCCCGCTGCCCGGACCCTTCCTGGTTTCTGACGCGGGCTTGAGATGCAACGTTTCAAGTCCGCTCAACCAGTCAGTGACGGAGGCGGGATCCCGCCTCCATCACTGACTGGCTGAGCGGACTTGAATTGATACGGGACCCGCCGCTGGAATCGGGGAGGTGAGTGGACAACGCTGCCCTCTGCCACCTTCTCCCCGGCTAGATCGAAAAAAAAAAGCCCCCCCCCACCCCCGCAGGAGTACCCCCTTTAAATCTCTTTTAAAAGGAAACCTTCATGTTGTTGAACCACAAGGTGATCCCTGGTGGCTTTTCCCCCACCCCACTAGCCTTGATTCATAAATCTCTTCCTTTTTGGTTATAAGAGAGAGATCCATCAATTAAGGCCAGCAGGGGCGTTAGAATCAATGGAGCCGCATCATAGAGGAGCGGGGTTTCCTCCCAAGGGGAGGCCTCCACTGCTTCACCCCTGGCCGGTGCCCGGGAATAGAATGGCACCATACAGGGAAAACAGGCCACTGTTCAAAAAAAAAGGACCCCGGCATCGGATTCCCCACACTGGTGCCGTTCTATCCATGTGAAGATCTTAAAGGCAATGTACCGATGGTACATTCACTTTAACCCCTAGACGACCCTGGGCGTACCGGTATGTCCTTTGCTATGAAACGCGCTACCGAGCAGAGCGCGTTTCATAGGAGGTGGGGGCCGGCTACTGTGAGCAGCCCGGCCCTTACCGTTAATGTTTAATGGCGTTTAAGTGTAAGTGACGCCTGTTCCCTCTCACTTACCAATCGGGACCCCCGCAGTTGTAACGGACCGCCAAAGGTCTCTCACCTGTCTCCGTGTGGTCCAATCAGCGATCTACTCACTGAGCCTGCACAGGCACTCTTAATGAGCAGATTGCCTATCACACTGATCAATGCTATGCCTATGGCATAGCAATGATTAGTGTATGAAATCAAAGTATTGTATGTAAAAGTCCCCCAGGGGGACTTAAAACGTGTTAAAAAAAAAAAAGTTAAAATCATTATTACACTACCCCAAAGCCCCTCCTCCAATAAAAGTTTAAATCACCCCCCTTTCCCATTATATAAATAAAACATTTTAAAATAAATAAACATTTAATATACCGTAGCGTGCGTAATTGTCCAATCTATTAAAATATAACAAGCATCATCACTAGCGGCGAACGGCGTAGACGAAGAGAGGGGAAAAAGGGCCAGGATTACCGATGTTGTTACATTTATATATATATATATATATATATATATATATATATATATATATATATATATATATATAAAAAAATTATAAAAAGTGATTAAAACGTCCGATCTTCACAAATATGGTATTAATAAAAACTAGAGATCATGGCGGAAAAAAATGACATCCCATACAGCCCCGTAGGTGAAAAAATAAAACAGTTATTAGCGTCACGATAGGCCCATTTTATTAATAATTGCAAAAAAAAAAAGGATTTCATTAAAAAAAAAAAATAATAATAACATTAGAGAATCTGAGTAAACCTGCATATATGGTTATGTTCAGACTGACCTATAGAATAATGGTATCATGTTGCTTTTACCATATAGTGCATTACATAGACACGGGAACCCCACAAAAGTTACCATATTGCATTCTTTTTTACGATTTCACCAATTTATATCTTCATAAATAATATATTTGGGGTTCCATCATACATGTTATGGTAGAATGAAAGACGCCATTACAAACTACAACTATTCCTGTAAAAAACAAACACTTACATGGCCTTGTAGATAGAAAAATGAAAGTGCTAGAGGAGGAGGAAAAAACAAAAACTCGAACATCAAAATTTGTGCGGTCCACTGGGCTTGGTCATTTTGGGCTTGGTTCTCAAAGGGTTAAACTGTTCATATACCTATATGGTTTTTTAATTGTTTTTAATCATATTTGCTATGGTGCTCTTGTTGTTTTGTTTTTCTTTTGGAATCATGTATAAATAAAATTTGATTATACTTCATTTTGGTGGTGTGCGCTATTATGGTGTTTAGCTTGTTTCTTTTTTGGTGTTGTTGATTTATTTGAACATCAAGCTGCACCCCCATTGATATGATATTGTGAGGTGAGCTCCCTTTTTTTTTGCTTTATTTCAAAGGGTTAAACTGGACATTCTAAGAATACAAGAGATCAAACAGCCTGTGCAATAAAGTTTACAATGTTTTAAGAATCAGAATATTTAGTAAATCTGGAAAACTGTGTCTGCTATTTCACTCATTTTTGTAAAAAAAAAATGTAAAATATGTTTTGAAATAATAAAGTTGATATTTCTAATTTTACAAAGTTTGCATATTCACGTAATAATGTACATGTTAAAGAAATGAGTCAGCGTTTCAAAAATATATGCACATATCAAAAATTTTAGCAGACCTTTGAGTGGTCTCAAAGAATAAGTTATACACTTTAAGTCCCACCAAACAGCCTAGGCTTTTACCACTGATGTAATACTATACTAAAACACTAGATGTCCCTGTTTTATAAAGCTACTATACGAAGAAAAAAAAAACCGCTTAAACACATTACCACCAACAAACTATGAGCATATTTTCATTAATTTAATTATTGGTGAAAAGAAATCATCTAGGCCATTTGCTTACCCTGTAGATATCATATGGTTATTGTCATACAGTGATCTATTTCTACCCCTGTACTTGTGTAGATACACACTTTAAACAGGTTGTCCTGGGATCTAAAAAATGGGTTATACTTACCTTATGCCTGATTTTCCACTTCCGATGTGCCCCACAGCAAATAGCTTTCCCTCTGCTTAAAGGGGTCAGGCTGTGTCACTGGAGAAAGTACCATGGTTTTTCCTTGGGCAAAAAGTACCCACACAATTGTCTGTGGTTTCAATTATTTTTTATGGAAATTTTTTATATGGGAAAATACGCTTTGATATACAAGTGATTTGGATTACAAGCACATTCCGAGAACAAATTCTGTTTGTAATCCAAGGTTTCACAGTGCCTCTCTAATATGTGGTAGAGTGTTCTAATAAACAGGTAAGGTTGTTTGGGGGGGGGGGGGGGGGGGGGGTTAAAAATTAAAAGCAGCACTGAATGTTATACTGAGGTGGATAAAATTTTATTTAATCGCCAAAGTTAAGATAAACATCCTTGTTTGTTTCTATGGTGTTCTCCTGCCATCTTTAACTTACAAAATACATTAAAATACATAGGGGGATTTATCGTTGCCTGCACCAATTAAGATTCACACTGTTAACAAAATGTTTGCACAAGCTCGATTCAGTACAAAATGTCACACACATAAATAAAAATTGTGTAAAGCAGAGTTTGCACTAACTTTTGTGCAATTTGCTTTTCTGCATTTGTACCGGTAATGATATATTCTCCCCTATAGCCTTAGATTATCACCCATAGGAAGAGGTATGCTTATGTGCAGCCAGATCTACGTCATAAACCAGCAGAATCTATGGCGCAAGTCATGGGGCTCCAAAGACAGAAGGCTGCATCAAAACTGTCAGACTGATAGTCCAAGTCTTGAAGTATTGTCAGTGTATACACAGCCAAGCACAGAAATCTTTGTACATTAGATTTATGCTTCTGTGTTTCTTAATTCTTTCCATTTATTAACAATGTCTTGGGATAAATAGTCTGCAACACTTAAAACAGTGGGAGATCCAAATGTTGGATGAGCAGTCTTCATGTGATGTGTGGTTGTTTCCTCAATATGAGGGCTGAAGATAAAACTTGTATTGTGGTTCATTTGCAGTTCATGCAGGATCCTGAGAGTCGGAGGTCCCTGCTCCCTCAGTATTAGACTGGCAATCGGTAGACTCTCTTGGGTTGTCTTGATCTTGCTCAGTGCAAAATTCATCAACAGAACCAACTTCAACTAAAATGGATGCAGAAAGACAAATAAGTCAAGTATTCATATTAAACATTTCCGTCTACACCAGCGACTATTGACAATATAAGTATGCTCCTGACTGGTGGTGGTTCCCAGCATCCTCATAGGCCTCTTCCAAATCCCCTCGCTCCCCTCCCCCTTTTTTTTTTTTTTTTTTTTTTTTTTTTGTTTGTCCTTCTTCTTTCTTCTCCTTTCTTGCTTCTCTTCCTCTTCTCCCTCCTTCTCTCTTCTTCTTTTCTCTAGCTTTTTCTTCTGATTTCTTATTTACTTTTATTTAAAGAGCTGTTATATTGGTTGTGATATGTTGTGACAGCCATCGTGGTTGTAACGGTTTATCTGTTGGTTTGTTATCTGGCTACTGGCCTTACTGCTGTAACCCACCCAGGGTTTCTGTTTTATTTACTATACAGTGTGTAGCATGCGTATCTTACTGTATCTTGTTATGATAAAAGCTCAAAAATAAAGAAAAAAAAAAAAAAAACATTTCCGTCTACATCTCAATTGAACAGTTATGAAATATAGAATTCAATGAAGAATTACTAGTTCTTTGACTTTATCATTATGTCACTCAGCCTCCCTCATAGTAGAACACAGTGCGCAGTAGAGGAGACTGAGTGGCGCTGTATGCTCTCATGCCTGATGTGTGACATTCTATGCTCAACCCAACCTAGAAAGTGGCCAACCCCTTTAAAGCACCACTTCTTGGAGGACATACAGCAGCTGATAAGTACTGAAAAATGTAATACTTTTAAATAGAGGTAATTTACAAATCTGTATAAGTTTCTGACACCAGTTGATTTAAAAAATAGTAATTCTTTCACCTCAGTACCCCTTTAAGGTGTTTATACACCTTCAAACTCTCCTGACCTTGCCATACACATACATGTCCGGCATGGCTAAAAATTCATGTGTTCCCTTTGGGGATAGGAGAGGTAAGCTGCAGCCAGACAACTCTGGTCCTGGCTTATGCTTCTGAGAACAAAATGGTTGGGCAGTAAAAATTATCATGCCCCACCCTTCTCTCTACTGACATCATCCCTTGGTAGAGATTTGGGAGACTCTCATACACCTTATACTGTTGGCCCAGACCTGTTGTTAGCTTTCGCTAGGTTTGGTTTCTTCACACTAATGGGCAATGATGTATTGGAATTTTGTGGAATTTTGTGGAATTTTGCACAATCCATGATACAGACAGAAAGAAAAGCAATGCTTCTTAATAACTATGTATGCTGGAATTCTTTTGGTTATCTGGTACAGGCTCTATACATAATTGTAATTTATTTAGGTGAATGCTACGTAGGTAAACCTTTATATATGCACTTACCAATGGTTGACTGGTTTTCTAAAATCCTAATAGGAATAGGGTGTAGTTCCCCAAGCAGAATCTGGTGCACTTCTCCAGACACACAAGATGGATCTTCCACAGTTACCAGCTGTCCCATGCTAACCAGGTGATTGTGACCAGAGGGGGATAAGGCAGTGACTGCAGACACAGAGGTGTCACTCTGTTGGCTCTGCAAGTGACTAAGCACAAGGGGCTGATTATTTGTCCCGACATTCAACAGACCTGGTTGGCTGACTGTAATAAGAGAGGTTGTTCCATCAGAAGATGTGAATGATGGGGACTCGCCATTCACTGCAATAAGTGCTGTTGTCTCTTCAGCACTTGTGAAAGATGGAGATGGGTGATTGACTGTAATTAGCGCTGTTGTGCCATCAGAAGTGAAGGATGGAGTCTGAGGGTTCACGGTCATCAGGGTAGATGTTTCATCAGAAGATGTGAATGTAGGAGATGCCTGGTTCACTGCAATAAGGGCAGTTGTTCCATCAGGTGATGTAAAAGAGGACTGCAGTTGGAGACTCTGGAGAGAATAAAGATAAAAATATAATGAAATAAATGTAATATACAGCAAGCCGAAAGCAGCTCTCCATGAGGCCTGATCATAAGTATTCTATACCCCAACTGTGCAGGCATGATATCTGCAAGCCAAGCCCTGACAGTCAATCGTGCTAGAATGGGCCAGAAGGGGGAGAGGAGAGAGGTGCCAGGGGGAGGAGAGGAGAGAGGTGCCAGGGGGAGGAGAGGAGAGAGGTGCCAGGGGGAGGAGAGGAGAGACGTGCCAGGGGGAGGAGAGGAGAGACGTGCCAGGGGGAGGAGAGGAGAGAGGTGCCAGGGGGAGGAGAGGAGAGAGGTGCCAGGGGGAGGAGAGGAGAGAGGTGCCAGGGGGAGGAGAGGAGAGAGGTGCCAGGGGGAGGAGAGGAGAGACGTGCCAGGGGGAGGAGAGGAGAGACGTGCCAGGGGGAGGACGAGAGACGTGCCAGGGGGAGGATGAGAGACGTGCCAGGGGGAGGAGAGGAGAGACGTGCCAGGGGGAGGAGAGGAGAGACGTGCCAGGGGGAGGAGAGGAGAGACGTGCCAGGGGGAGGAGAGGAGAGACGTGCCAGGGGGAGGACGAGAGACGTGCCAGGGGGAGGAGAGGAGAGACGTGCCAGGGAGAGGAGAGGAGAGACGTGCCAGGGAGAGGAGAGACGTGCCAGGGAGAGGAGAGACGTGCCAGGGAGAGGAGAGGAGAGACGTGCCAGGGAGAGGAGAGGAGAGACGTGCCAGGGGGAGGAGAGGACAGACGTACCAGGGGGAGGAGAGGACAGACGTACCAGGGGGAGGAGAGGACAGACGTGCCAGGGGGAGGAGAGGACAGACGTGCCAGGGGGAGGAGAGGGGAGACGTGCCAGGGGGAGGAGAGGAGAGACGTGCCAGGGGGAGGAGAGGAGAGACGTGCCAGGGGGAGGAGAGGAGAGACGTGCCAGGGGGAGGAGAGGAGACGTGCCAGGGAGAGCTGAGGAGAGACGTGCCAGGGAGAGCTGAGGAGAGACGTGCCAGGGGGAGGAGAGGAGAGACGTGCCAGGGGGAGGAGAGGAGAGACGTGCCAGGGGGAGGAGAGGACAGACGTGCCAGGGGGAGGAGAGGACAGACGTGCCAGGGGGAGGAGAGGAGAGACGTGCCAGGGGGAGGAGAGACGTGCCAGGGGGAGGAGAGGAGAGACGTGCCAGGGGGAGGAGAGGAGAGACGTGCCAGGGGGAGGAGAGGAGAGACGTGCCAGCCTGTTGTAAGGTTATTTGGCACAGACTGGAAAAAGAAAACACACTGACCTGAAGCTGCGCAAAAATTTTGGGCTGTAGAGAGGTTAATGAAGAAAGCAGCTGGGCTGTATCTTGACAGTCATCTTCATTAGAACAGTTTTGCACTTTTATCAAAGAATCTTGTTCTAAGAAACAACACAGACATCAATACAATCACAAGCTCATTGACAAAGGATTTACTTCTACAACTTGTACATAGCATCATATAAATGCTGCTACGCTTGTCTGCAGTTTGCACGTTGTACATGCTGCAGATGGAACTGTGTCTGGGACTGTGCTGGGAGAACTGTTTCATAAGGCTTCACAATTGTGAAGCCTTATGACTAGTGCTGTAATGCAATGTTATTATTGAATTTATTAGAGTATATAACCTTTATAGGAGCATTATTAGCACAGAATTTATTAGAGTATATAACCTATATAGGAGTATTATTAGCACAGAATTTATTAGAGTATATAACTTTTATAGGAGCATTTGGAGGCACAGAGAACATGATTATTATATGGAGGCAGAGAAGGCATTATTATTATATGAAGGCACATAAGGGCATTATTCCTATATAGGATACAATGGGGGCATTATTAGTGAGGACATTATTATCGTATTGTACAGTATTGGGGTCACCACAGTCTGCAGAGACAAGCTGTCTTTGCCGTCTGAGCCACAATGCAAAGTAAAGGAAAAATAAATTACTTCTGATCTGAGAAGATGTCACCTCTATATGACTGGTTTAGTAGTCAGTAAACCACAATGTCACATACAGGCAGAAGTAGGTGAACCTCACTTTGAATAGATGTCAGTGTAACAAACCTTCATGAGAGGAGGATTCAAACGTCACTGTGACCATTTCATTGAGAATATTCCCACTGTCGGTACTCCATTGAAGCTTTAAGAAAATACATAGGTTCAGTGATCAATACATAACAACAACAAAAAAGATAAACTATTTTGACTATTGTACACCAGTGGAATAAACAGGAGCAGACACATATTTTAAAGAATAGTATGAACTACACGGAAACATATACCTGTATGTAAATCACACATATGTATCATGTATATGTAGAAACTACTTAACATATGAATGCTAAACAGCTTAGTGAGTAGTAGTCGTATTTGTGTGTAATTTAATGCAAGGTGTCGCGCCAGCCTAAGATGATGTATGGTGGCCGCCTACGTCATTAGTTTCGACAGAGGAAGGTCCAGCATGACCCGTCAAGGTCTTAAAGGGGTATTCCCCCCCAAATTATTTTTGCATTAATACATTGCCCACCCATAGCGTTCCATCTTTCCAATATCAATTTATTATGAAGTTTGCACAGTTTTGCTGTTATCTAGGTGCATTCACCCCCCCACCAAACGCATAGAATAATCAAATCTCAGTCCAACCCGTCACTGCTGCCTGCTCCTGGCCCCCACCCTTTATCTCTTCAATGGGCTGGGTTAGCGCTTCTAAGGGTCCATTTACACAGTAAGATCTGACAGATTATCTGCCAAAGATTTGAAGCCAAAGCCAGGAATGGATTTGAAAAGAGGAGAAATCTAAGGCTTTTCTTTATGACCTGATCTCTGTTTATAGTCTGTTTCTGGTTTTGGCTTCAAATCTTTGGCAGATAATCTGTCAGATAATCTGTGTAAATGGACCCTAATGCTACGTTTACACGAAACGATTATCGGGCGAATTTTCGCGATAACGATCGCATTGAGCGATAATTGTTGCGTGTAAACGCAGCGAACGATCAAGCGATTAGCTAAAAATCGTTCATTTTGATCTTTGAACATGTTAATAAATCGTCGTTGATCGTTCGCAAAAAATTTGCAGATCGTTCCGTGTAAACGATTCGTTCACTGATTTTACCTATGTGCGAGATAGGCTTAAGCGATCGCAAAACGAATTTTCTGTACGATATATAATTTCCATCTAAACGCTGATCGTTATAAAAAAAATTGTTACTTCGAAATCGTTAATCGTACGATCGGGCGAATTATCGCTCTGTGTAAACGTAGCATCACTCAGTCCACTGAAGTGAGGGAGGACTCTGAGACAGTGACAGCTGCCACTGATCACTGTCTGTCCCTCTGAAAGCACCTGGACTGTATGCCCCCTGTCCCCCCTGGAGGTCACCCACGGACTCCCCAGAGCTTACCCACACAGCTCACCTGGTGGGGCTCCTGTGCTTGTAGCCCCCCACCGCAGCTCACCCAGTGGTCAGTGCAGCCGACCCCTCGCGCTCCGGTCATTCACACACATCCCCCCATGGAGCTCCTGTAACTGCAGCCGCGGCCCCTCGCTCTCTGAAAGCACCCGGGTCGTATGCCCGTCCGACCGCCCCCCTTCCCCGGAGGTCACCTGTGGACCCACGACCCATAGCAGAGCTTACCCTCACAGCTCCTGTGCTTGTAACCCCCAGCCCCGCAGTTAACCCGGTGGCAGCCTGGGGCTCCAGTCATCCACAACACCTCCCCCTGCTGCGCTCCTTTCACTGCAACCGCCGCATCATCTGCCCCCCCCATGAGGTGCTCCGGTCACCCCTCCCCACAAGCTCAGTCGGTGACTGCCCGGCTCTCCTGCCAGTACAGCGCCGCCCCCCAGCTCAGCCAGTGTCCCCTCACGGTGCTTGCAGCCCCCCAACCTCATCCCCTCTGCGAACTCACCTAAAGGCCGCCCACAGTGCTCGCCTGAATAACCCCCTGCCTCATCTCTGCAAGTCTGCCCCTGCACTATTACAGCTGTGCAACATCACAGCTCTGCTAAATCGCCATTACCACCATCATCTCAGCACCATCACAGCTCTGCTACATCACCATCTCAGCTCTGCTACATCACCATCATCTCTGCTCTGCTACATCACCACAATCACCTCAGATCTGCTACATCACTATCACCACGATCATCATCATCATCATAGGTCTGCTACATTACCATCATCAGGCAAAAGCACTGCATGATGGGAAATGTAGTTTCCTATCTTGATTATAGACCATCTTTTAGAAAAACTTGTAACTCAAGCAACAGATAGAAAGACGGGAGATGGCTCAAAATACTCAGGGGGCCTTGGCGAGTAAGAACAGATAGGTTTGGAAGCATTTAATTTTTTTTAGCTCTTGGGGGGGAATACACAGTACATATATAAAAGCCAGAGAGGCATATAATCAGATAGACACTGTGTTATGCACATGATCACATGGAATGCTACTTTAAGGATCACATGTATCACAGCAACATAGGAGGTGCAGGATACAAATTTTCTGCCTTTCTATTTAGTCCTTTAAAATAAGTGCAACATTTCTTCAGGATAATCCTGTTATATCTGCAATATATAATATACATCTGAAATGTCCTTCCAAAACATTGCATTTTAGGGGAGACTAAATAAAAACGCAGCAAGTTTGCAACCTAGACCTTCCATGTTGCTGTGATCCTTTCCTACAGTAGGTGGATACATAGGAGACAAACATTTTTCTTACAGCTCTGGGAATAGTTTCCTGTTCATAGATGAGCTCTCCATTTCCTAGGGCTTTTTGTGCTTCATGAATGTGATTCTTCAGGTCATTTACTGTTGGGAAGTAAGACAAATTATGCCGTTCGGGAATTTCATCTGGTTTGAAGAGCTCTCGTTCCACAAATTTTCTAATGTGAAGAAAGAGAAACAGTAATAGGATGATATTCCATAGCAAACGGCAGTGCCATCAGATCAAAAGATTACCTTAAAAATAACTTATATCACCTACTTTACCTCTCTGCTAAGAATGATCTAATAAGAATTAGATGTGACCCCCCCCCCCCCCCGGAAACCACAGGGACCAAGTTAAAGCACCACTTTACTGTTTTACTTTGTTGTCTGTTCACTTCACACTATTTTGTGTGTGTGAAATACTTTTTTAAACATTTTTTTATGGAAATCTGTCACCATTTTTGGCCAACGTGCTGTGCCGAAAAAATATTGCAGTATAATATAGAAATGATCGAGCATTGCTTAAAGGAATAATCCAGTGTAAAAGTGTAAAAGAGAGCACTGTGTTAGAATGAAAACAATACACTATTTCCTGCAAGACATACAGCAGCTGATAATTGCCAGAAGGCTTCAGATTTTAAAATAAAGTTTTACCTCTGGACTATGCCTTTAGGCTACATTCACACAATGTAACTTTTCTATCAATCACGGCCGTTGTTGCTGATTTGCAACAAGATTTGCAACTGCAGTCAGAGGGAATCTTACTTACACATAGCTGGGATCCCTAGTGGCTGCACTAAAAACTGACATTTTGGCCGCACAACACTGACAGCTCACAAAATGAAAAGTGCGGCTCGGGCCGCACTCTCCATTGTGTGCTATGGTGAACTGATTCAGCACAAATGTTTATTCGGGACGAACTTCACTGACACCTGCTGTTCTGTGAAAAAAAAAAAAAGTATACCCCAAAAGAGTAACAATAAACACTAAGGGAGGCATTTATTAAGTCCGGCGTTTTTTACGCCGGACTTAAAAATGCCCCCGCAGCTCCGGCGGTACGGGGATTTATGTAGAGGCGGACTGCCTGTACATAAATCCTGTGCGCGCCGGTGCGCACCGCCGAAAACCTACGCCAGCTGAGGACTGGAGTAGGTTTTCGGCGTACATTTGGGCGGAACGGATAATAAATCGCGCGGACTCTGAGTCCGCGCCCTCCGTTCCGCCCACTTCCCGCCCCCTTTCCGCCCCCTGGCGTACTCGGCGGAAAGTGCCGATTTGCGATTATTTTATTCGCAAATCGGCCATTTGCGTATAAAATAATACGCAAATCGGCACTTTCCGCCAAAAATCATCCGTCCGCCGGATGATAAATGTGGCCCTAAGGCTTGTCCTGCAAAAGTCAAATCCTGACAAAGCTCTGTTGGTGGAAATATACATAGACATGATTTTCTTGTGAACAACATAAAATAAATAAAATGTTACCACCATAATTTTACTTATCCACAACATGTTATTTAAATTGAACATGTTATTTATACTGCACTGTAAATGCTGTATGATTTACAATGGAGAAAGAATGAGAGAATTGTTTTTTTTTTTTTATTCCACTGCACGCAAAATAAGTTAATACAAATTAATAAATTATGTCAACCTAAAAGCTGTCCTACTGAAAGACAGAACTCTTCCACTGCCTGTTATTGTAAGTTCCTCAAGGTATACCTCCCCAATGTACACCCACAACAGAAGCCATTGAGTGTCATCTCTCATCTCAGACTACATAGGCTCTCATAATAAGAAAAATCTTAGAGCTGCACTATATAATAGCACAGCAGAATGCTAAAACCCAACAAGCACCACATAAATGGAGGCCAAACTTATGGATACATGCACAGCTTATGTAGTTGTATTTTTACCTTAGCTGTTTTCTGACCGCATAAACCTCATCAAAGCCTTTGGCAACCAGTTCTCGGATTTTATCGGCCACACAAGGATGCAGACGAGATGACAAGGTAGAGCTGTCCTCACAAATCATCTCATCCTCCTCCTCAGCAGGTGCCTGAAATGAAGTGGGTGAAGAAGAGAAACAACCTGGATCCAGATTGTGATACTGATGTGCTTCCTGATCAGGTAGCTGGACATACCATCTGTAGAACAAAATAAAGCACAAAGAGAAAGGAAAACAGTCAGTTATCAATACGGTATCACAGCACAACTATGGTTTCACCATTTTATAAAATTAGCTTCTTTACAAGATAATTTGTCCTTAGACAAGACTATATATACCGTACAGTTCATTAACTGGTTACATTATTGATGCCTGCGGTCAGTGTTCTAGAGGTGCAGTGAGTTTAAAGTAAGTATCTGATTTTTCACCTTCATATATACAGCTGTCCACTCATGGACTTGTTTCTTCATGAGAGTCTGTCAGCTCATTTTCTCATTTTAGACTACGAATAAACTGATCAGTGAAATGTTTTATTGGGAGCAGTGGGTGTGGCATTGTGGGGTAAACCTGTATTCATGCTCATAGGGATCCAGTATGATCAGTAAAGTCAGGCAAGCAGTTAAATGATCACAAACACTAACAACTACTTTTAGGGGCAGATTTATGCTTCCACACTTCTCTTTATACTGGCACAGTGAAGGGGTTTTTTAGGATATTAATACTGACAGCCACTGTTCCTTCATTCTGCTGGTTAGTGCGGATGCCAATCTGATATTCATGGCATGAGATAAGCAATTATTATCAAAGTGTTAAAAAGACCTCTGTAAGGCTGTAGCCTAGTTATTATATATTGTAGTCAGCATGTATGGAATAGTGATGTGTACAGAATGATTGGCCTACCTTAGAACACCCTCATTTGCTTCTAAATCCTTTTTTAATAAGTTAAAGGCTTTTTCTTGTTCCAATTTAATCAATTTCTTGTCAATCTTCGGATCTGTAGGAACTCGATAAGAAGGGAATTTCTTCACTTTTTTGATGTATATCCTTGAAGATACAGAGGGATGTGAGAATAATTGTACTTAAAGCAGACCTGTCAGTAGGGAAACAAGGGTATAAAAAGGCCAAAGCTAAATAAGGCCTCTCCTCATCATTCTGAGCATATCTTTTTTTTCAGGCATATAAAAGCCTTTTTGCTATGCAAAAGAGGCTCAAGTGCTCAGGGGGTGTTGTCTAACACAGCAAAAGCCCAAGTAAGGGCCCTATTACACAGGCCATTATCGAGCAAAAAATTTTTATATCATTTGAATTTAAACGATAATTGTTCTGTGGAATTGCAGGCAACGATCGAAAAATTGTTTGTATTTTGTTGATTGTTGATTTAGATCTGAACCTAAAATGATCATTAATTGTTCGCTCAAGTTCCGCATTTTTTCACTAATCGTTTAGTGTAATTGCACATTGTCCATTGTTTTGCTGGGATCAGAAGTAGTAAACGATCATAGTAACCATCACAATAACGATCGTAGTAACGATCTAACTAACGACCATCGTTCTGTGTAATATGGTGAACAATTTCAGGTTAGCAATAAACAATCTAGTTTGCGATCGTTTATCGTTGCTCCGTGTAATAGCACCCTAAGGAAGTAATCACTGGTACATGGATGTAAGTATCTTTACTAACAACAGATAGATATCTGAAGAAATATGCTGTTTTTAGTAAAGATACTTACATCCATGTACCATATACAGTGGTGCCTTGGATTAAGAGCATAATTTGTTCCGGGGCCGTGCTTGTAATCCAAATCACTCTTAAAGCAAAGCTCCAAAACTCCAAAACTCCAAAGCAAATTTTCCAATAAGAAATAATTGAAATGCAGAAAATTTGTTCCACACCCCAAAATGATTTTTCATTCTGAATAACATGTAAAACTAATAATACAAACATTTAGAAGCAGTTGAATATGTGATATTATATGTTACTGTACAGGAGAGGATGGTAAACTCAAGGGCTGACAGAGACTGCAGGGAGCATGAAGGAATGAGCAGGGCAGATGTGGGCACATACATGCAGCGCTCTCTGTCCGGGGAGAGAGGGGTTACAGCTATGCAGAGATTACCTCCACAGTCCTGTCCCCTAATGCAAGCCCCAGCCTGAAGTGGATCTGCTATGATTTGAAAGGTGAGGGAGCCTTCCTAGGTCAGAGTACAGTGCTGTAGACCCCGCTATGCAGGCCATGCCCCTCCTCCACTCACTCTGCCGCCCAGTACAGGGAGCTCTTAAACCAAAGCAATGTTCATAAACCAAGTCACAATTTTGAGAAATTGTGAGCAAAACGCTCTCAATTCAAGTTACTCTTAAACCAAGGTACCACTGTATATATATATATATATATATATATATATATATATCACCAGATCTTACCTTCTTTGCTTTGTGACACTACCCCATTAAAGTATTCTCTTCTAACAAAGTTATCTCCTATCCACAAAATAGGGGATAACTAGCTTATTAGGGGAGGGGGGTCTGACCACTGGGGACCCCAGTTTTCCATCAAAATGGGGTAGCTTGTCGCACATGTACAATGACGCTTCATTCATTTTCTTTAAGCGCTGGGGAAACAGCCAAGTGCATAGGGAATGAATGCAGCAGCAACATCCATATGGATAGGGGATGAGAAACATAGAATACTGTAGACAGAAAAAGACCACCTGGTCCATCTAGTCTGCCCTTTAGTAATTTCTTTATCATCTTAGGATAGATATACGTTTATCCCAGGCATGTTTACATTCAGTTATTGTAGATTTACCAACCACATCTGCTGTTCTTTTGTTCCAAGCATCTACCACTCTTTCAGTAAAGTAATATTTTCTTATGTTTTTTTTAGATTATCACTCCGTGTATTAGGGCCCTTACTTTGTAAGAGCTAGGGAGTACCCACCTTGCTGGACACGTTGCTTTATATATCTGCCCAGTTGTGCTGTCACCCTCTCCGCTCTTCTTGGGCTGTGATCCTTTTCTTCTTGGTCCATACTGACATTCCATTACTATTGCTCTACTTCCTACAAAAACAAACACACTTTTAACAGATTTGTTTAAAGGGACTTTCTCACATGAACCCCAATAAACCCCTGGAAATTTACTGTTTAATAAATGTATTGATAATGGACATTATAGTGGGGGTCTTAGATCATTTTAAGCAAATTTGTTATACATTCTATGCTGAAAAATACTTTTGTTGGAAAACATTGTGGATTTTTAACCCTTTCAGGACCAAGGCAAATTTTATGAATATGACCTGTGTCACTTTATTCATCAATAACTTAGGAATACTTTTACCACTCCTTCTGATTTCAAGATTGTTTTTTTGTTACATATTCTACTTTATGTTAGTGGTAAATTTGAGTTGATAGCTTTAGAATTTTTTTGTGAATAACTCCAAAATGTTGTTAAAAATGTAAAACAAAGTGCATTTCTCTACATTTGAAAGTCTCTGCCAATAAGGAAAATAGTAATACTACATTCATTATTTATTAATTCATATCTATAACATGTCTACTTTATTTTAAAAGCATTTGGTGAACATGCTTTTACTTATTTGGGATGTTAGAGGCCGTAAATGTTTAGTAGCAATTTTCAAAATGTTCGTGAAAATTTCAAACTCAGAAATTCTTTAGGCACCAGTTCAGTTTTGGAGTATATTTTAGAGGCCTGTATACTAAAATCCCCCACAATTCAACCCATTTTGAAATCTTCACTCTTTCAAGTATTTAAATTTACATTAATTCAGTTATTTAACCCTTTGGGCATTTCACAGGAATAGCTGCAAATTAAGAGTGAAAAGTTAAAATTAGCATTTTCTTTCCAGAGATTCCAATGTAATCCTATGTGTTTTTTACAACACCAATTACCGTTACTGATCCACCAATGCCGGCAATTGCCGATGCTGGACCCCCTTTGGGGGTCCAGTGGCAGTTACACTAAACTGTCAGCTATCAGCTGAAAGTTTAGTTGCAGCTCCTGGTCTCTGTTTGTGTAAACAGTGAGCATCTGAAGCAGGTCAGTAAATGCCATGATTAAGGAAGCCTTTCCGAAACGCGTTGGCGTTTATGATACTGTCATGTACAGTTTTTAATATGCTACAATAAAGAAAAGATTTTTATACTACTTGGAGCCAGACAGCAACTATTTGTATTCCATATATGTATCGGGAGTCGGCCCGACTCAAGGTCTCGTGCTTCATGGTGGCTGGTGCCTGAACTTTTGGATCAAGGGTGAACTGATATTATCCCTTTCTTCTCTACAGTAAATTTACTGACTTTTGCTTGAAAGGGTTAAGGAGACTGGAGCCTTATGCACAGATGGGGGTGAGCTGATCTATTAAAGACTTTTATACTAATTATAAAGGGGGTCCCTAACTTAAGACCAGAGTGGAGAGCCTCTTTTTCTGCCAGACATACTGTAACTTGTGCAATTTTTCAAGGGAAAATGTCATACTGAAGATGCAGTCCAATCTACAAACATCATGTTATAAAGCAAGAGAGCTGAGCAGACTGACACATAGTTTTATGGGAAAAGTCCAGGATATCTTGTCATTTAATAATGTAAACCTCTGCTCATTCTCAGCTATTATCTACTATTCAGTGTTTAGTAATTGACAGCTATCAGTGTGTGTAAATGTGCACTTAGATAGTGCTGTAGGACTGCCCACTTGACTTCTTATTCTGCTCAGCAATTCCTGATCTATAAAATGATTCCTGCAGATTGGGCTCATTTTCAACATGATAGGTTCTCTTTATTCCTCCTTCACACGTCAGGAAAATCTGCAGCCAATCACTGGTTCTTAGTCTCATGCTATCTACTGCTGAGGCAAGTGATAACCTGCAGGGTACATGGGCATGGGAAGGTTAGTATGGCAGATTCTTTCTTTAAAGACAATAACAAGGTTGTGATTCAGAACACCTTTAAGGTGTCATAGTGGCATCATTGTTAATGTGGGGGACTCCCAAAATGAACCATTGAATCGGGACCCATTAGCCTTTAGCTGTGCGCCCAGTAAGCAGAGTTTCCCTGCCACACACCCTACAACAGCCAAATATTATATGCACAAGCCAAAAAGACAGAAATGGCTGCACATCGCACCCATGGCTGACACGAAGGCTTATTCAGCTACATTTAAAACCAACATCAGAAGTTAGTATATAATTTGGCCAAACCATATTGCCTCATGTACCACGTGCAGGTCTTCTAATACACGAGTCCCTAACCAAAAAACATCACTGTGCCGGTCAGCGACCACAATCCCCGCAAAACGTGCGCAAGCAGAGAAGGGGGGCCACGGAATGGCCCTGCAACCCCATTGTGACAGGACCAGACCACAAAAGGCCCCCCCAGACCCCACAGGCGGAAAAAGTGGACGCCAAGCAACACAAGTGTGAACAAGCTCTTACCTCTCTCTCCATTCCTCTGCAGGTAGAATGGGAGAATACTAAGAGATCCTCCCCTTATGTACACAGGTGCTTCCTGCTAATTTGGATCACATGGGTCTTACAAAGCACGAGTGCTAGCCAAATATTATATAGATGTGTGAACTTAATGGGGTAAGGTTGGTTACAGAGCTTATTAGACAGCTCAATAATCGTGTGGTCTAGCTATGTTCGCCCAGCCCTTTACTTTAAGCAGCTGCTGGCTGTGCATCTACTACTACATGGAGAGATGTGCGGATGACTGAAGAATATTTTTAAACATGTTGAAAGACAACAATCATCTGATGAGCGATTGTTTGCTCCCTAGTCCGCTCACCGTTGTCTCTATTATACAAAGAGGTAATCACCCCATGTAATAGGACCTTTACTTTTGACAACTAAATGTTTAAAGCGTAACTCTAATTTAAGCAGCAAAAAAATGAAATTTCTCGAATAAAAAGCCCATGTGTTACCCTTTAAAAAGAGCCCTAAACTGCGTTGGTAGCTTGTGCGCTTGCCGAGATATCACCAGTTGTTTGGCTCAGAGGAATAAATGAATTTTTCTCCTGGCTGAGAGATAGTGGGCGTGGCCTATCCCTCATCTCTCTGGCTGGGTCCCTCCATTCACTGACCAGCACCTTAGCAGATGTATCACACATAGCAGGGTCAGATAGAGCCCCAGCATACAGTATCACAATATAAGATTAGATACAGCCCCAGCATACAGTATCACACACGATGTGATTAGATACAGGGCTGCATAACAGTAAGGTGTGGGACACTGAAGGGGAGTGGGGGCTGGGGGACCACAGTACTCTTCCCTCTTATTTACTCTGATGTCTGACAGGAACACATAGCAGGAGGACAGCGTTGCTCTCCTGCTTACTACAGGACTGAGGAGAGCACCAGCACTGAAAGGGTGTCAGCCTGAACGGAGGAGGGAGGGGGAGGGGACCGGAGTGCTGCTCTTTCTATGTATACAGATACCAGATCACATAGGAAGAAAGTGCAGGAATCGGGGGAGGGGACATAACAATCAAAGATACCGGAGATGTGCCTGAGCTGCGGAGGGGGCTGCCGTCCAGTGCAGGATGAGAGGAAGCAAGGGAGGAGTGACCTCTGAAGTTCTCCTGTGTTTGAGCTGTCATGAAGCACATGGCAGGGAGAGTGCTGGGGTCTCCTGCTTACCATAGGCTAGTAACAATCACGGAGCTCCAGCAGTGGCAGCAGGGTGATCAGGAGACAGGAGAGGGATGATGCCTCCAGGGGTTGGGGGAGGGGGGGTCCTGTCCTCTCCAGGCATGCATTTATATCTGAATGACTTCTTGCTATGTGCCCGATGTGTGAATCATCCCCGAGCACATAGCAGGCAGAGCGTACCTCTCACCTCCTCACTGCCTGTCATGTGACTTGCTGACAGCCCGTACCTAACTGCCACTTAGGCAATGGACGGATTTTCAGGAGGCTGGGACAGTTTTGCACAAGTAATAGAGAGGAAAACACACAGCTAAGGGGACATTCCGCTTCATATATTTAAAAAACGGTTCAATTTAGGTAAATGATCTAAATTGCAAATATTCTTATAATGGCCTAAACTAACTAAAACTAAATTGTAAAAATATTTTATAGTTGCGCTTTAATTACTGTTTAGTCACAAATACCAAATTATAATTTCTACTCGAAGGCCACATTCACGCATCTATAGTGCAGCCCAGGGCGGATGACTCCACTATGAATGTGCATAAGCAGTGCTCCGGGCTTCAAACAGTACTACATTGGCAGTATATTGAGATAGAGATCTGTGCGACAAATCCCGGTCCACACGTCAACATGTAGTTTTTTGGGGGTTTTTTTGTGGCACAGATCTCAGCCCTGTGCACATGTAGGGATGCACGAATGGGGCGATTAAAAAACACTGGTCCTACGGATGTGTGAGTGTGGCCTAAAGACGGGGATTTGTTCAACCACAGTTAAAGATATACAGATATACATTGTGTACCTGCATTAATAAAGGGGATGCCATCATAAGGGACATACTGTGACTTCCACATAAGCCGGGTGGCAGGTTTGGCTGGGCTTGGAGATTGTCTGGTCCCCCATACACTCATTGTGTGTTGCTTGTGAAGACCTAAAATATTCATCAGTTCAGCCTCACTCAAACAGTAACCACGATAAGAATCTCCAATTTTCTGAAAGATGGAACATCAATGGAGAATATAAGGTCAAGTTCAATAATCTGACGAGTCATTCTTGTGAAGGAGCTGTAAATATCAGACACATTTTTAAAAAGGGTCTGATTTTTCAGTGAAATACATAAAGCTACAAATTTTATTATTTTTTCAAATGAACTCGTGTCCGAAAGTTATACAGATTTGACAGAAAGGGTACGTGCACACTACAGATTCCCGGCGGATCACCCTGCACGGATTCTGCAGCTAATCCCCGCTCGCTGGCGCGCGCATCTCTGCTGTTCCCATAAGCTTCATTCTATAGTTTGCCAGAGTCTGCCATCTGCACAAAGAATGAACCTGCTCATTCTTTGGGCGGATGGCGGAATCTGGCAAACAATAGAATGAAGCCTATGGGACCAGCGGAGATGCGTGCAGCTACCAGCGGCCGCGAACGAGTGTGAGCTGCAGAATCCGTGGCGGGTGCAATCTGCAGAATCCGCTGCGGGTGTTCCTTCGGGATTCCTTAGTGTGCAAATACCCGAACTGTCCAAAGCAGGAAAGTTTTTCTGTGGAAGTTTGCTCCTGCTTTGAAAAGTTTCTTTCACGGACAGAGGTGGCAGCAGAGAGAACTGTGTCAGACTGGAAAGAATACATCACTTCCTGGACGACATATGGCAGCTGATGAGTACTGAAAGACTTGTAAATACAAGTAAATTACAAATATATATAACTTTTTTATACCAAAAACTTTTTATAAAAAAAAAAAAAAAAAAAAGAATTTCCCTGGACTATCCCTTTAAAGAAGTATTCCCTTCTCAGCTTCTTACCCCATCCATTGGATAGGGAATAACAAGCTAATCACTTGGAGTCCAACAATCACGGATCCTGTAAACAGTTAGTGCTCCATTTATTTTGGGGATAATTAAGTCCCTGTTCTCGGAATAGGTGGGGTTCTTCACGATCAGACTTCCAGTGATAAGCTTGGTATCTCCTATTCAATAGATAGGGGACGATAGGCTGAGATTGGAATGCCCTTTATATGTCTTGCTGCAATCTTGGCAAAGCTAGCTTACCTCACAACTCCTAAGTCGGCGTGCCCAAACAGGAATGTTAGGTGGAAGTGGTTGAAGAGGTTTTGGAAACTGTTCTACAGATAACCTAAAAAAAAAAAAAAAAAAAAAACAGGTTTAAATCATCTTTCTATGCATAAACCTAAAAGAACAAAATCAAGAGTCAGACTCTAAATAAACACAAAATGGTGGTGAAAAATAGATAAAGTGGTCGGACAATGTCGTCGGATTCACATGAGCATAATACAGGGGTGGTTTTGTGCCCACATTGTTGCTTAAGTCCTGATCCAACTCCAGATCTATTGACTTGAACTAACATCATTGTAGAACAGCATGCTGTCTGTTCAGGTCATTAGACCCCTGATCAGACTGTGCCTAGTGACTGTAATACATGCAGACAATTGTATTATGCTTATTTGAACCCAGCCTCAGTGTATGACCACATTCAATGAATGGAGTAGGACCTCCCACATGACTACTCAGCCCAGAATGAGCAGAGATTTCCATGATTATTAACATGTTATCCTGGAACCATAGATCAATCTGCACAGCTCCTTCTGCTCTATAACATGATGCCTGCAGATTAGACTGCATCTATTATATGACCGGTTCCTGTGTACTAGTTCTCTCCATGTGTGAATCTGGCCTTAGAAACAGCTGTTCCTCCTGACTCCTCTGTAAATGTGCAAATCTGCAAAGGGTTGACCCAGCGTGCATGATTTTTCAGGCAAACGATAATAGGTTACTGCCAGACTTCTCTGGTAGCAGATTACCTCCTGTGGTAGCAAAGAATAGGACACACAGACATATAATATGCAGAATACTTCTTTAACTTAATATCTGGCAGAGTTGGGAAACCCCCATATATAGTAGATAATCAGCCAATTTCAAGACATTAGCAGGTTCAGATTATCCATTGTGTATAAATCACCTTTTCTACTGAAGTTGCTCATGTGTATATGCATTACTGTTGAGCAGGGTTATGTGTCTGTCTCTTCTTCGCTAAGTGTACGCAACATCTCATACACACACTGTGGCAAATATCAGTAGTGTGTACATTTGTTTTCATGATTTTACGTGTAGAATTAAAATAATTGGCAGATAAACTAAATGTAAAACTAAATTTATACCAGTGTAATTTTCACCATGACTACATAAGTACGACAGCCTGATTTTTTATTTTCTACCTGGCAGCTGATTTCTTAGATACATCAAGTGCAGTGCCGGAGTGGATGACGAGGCTGCCGGTGCCTTCGGGGACAGCATTTCCTGAGATATTTTGTACAGTCTGCAGAGTCTCTCTTGTCTGGTTGTGTTCTACAGGCTCTTTAAACCATTAAAAACAATTGTGCGTTAGAAACACATTAAATTCAGCTTTAGACGTCCATATTATGCTGGGGAAAAAACTCTTCAGGTAGAGAATGTAAAGTCTAAACATTAAACCATATGTGTCTTAAATAGGTTACCCAGGATTAGAAAAAGTCATCTATTTTTATCCAAAAATAGAACCACACCTGTCCTCAGTTTGTGAGTGATATTACAAGTCAGCGCCATTCACTTTTTTTTTTTATAAATGTAATTTTTATTAAAGATTTTATAGAAGTTTTACGACAATACAGGTATGCATAAGAAAGGAGGAATAGAGCAAGTTCCGCACAAGGGGAAGTACAATCGCAAAAAGGCAAAATATCGTCCATCAGTGATGTACTTTAAAATACAATAGCCAGTCAATAACAATCAATTGTCATCTCAAGGTAGAGCGCCATTCACTTTAATACAACTAAGTTCTAATACCGCACACCCAAACAGGAGGACATAAGTGGTGCTGTTTCTGGAAAAAAGCAGCAATGTTTTTCTAAGTCTGGTTAACTTCATAATTGAAATACATGGACAACAAATAATGTAATTAACTTGTTATGAGGTTAAATTGGTTCACTATTGAAACTTTTAGGTTATGTTCACACGCTGTACAAACAACGGCCGTTCCATAATGCTACTTATGGCCAGAATTTATGATTATTAATTCCGGACGTAGGTAGGGTTAAACAACGGCCATTCATGACGGAACATTTGTACGTAGTTGGAACATAGCCTTAGGCTATGTTCTCACAATGCACTATTTTTTTTTAAAGAACGGTCGTTGTTTTCCATTAAAGCAACGGCAGTTCTTTTTATACTGCAATGATATGCACTGAAGACAATGAAACAACATTGTTTTCACATTATGTATTGAACAACAGCCGTTGATTTGAGTGCTAAACAATGGTCGTTGTACAATGCATTGTGTAAAAACAACGGACATTGTTGCATTGACTTTAGTGCATATCGTTGCAGTATGAAAAGAACGACTGTTGTTTTAATGGATAACAATGGCCGTTCTTTTAAAAAATAGTATGTCGTGTCAACATAGCCTTATACTGTTTTATGCCTATTGCATGGTTTGAGGGGGCAGTGCAGGACAAAGATTTTCAAAGTAGCTCTCTCACACCACCTTGGAAAGATAGCTTTTCCTTCAAGTCAATATTTCACTCTAACCAGGAGTCTCAGAACATGACCAGGCATAAATGTCAAGCCAAAAATCCCTCCAAAAGGAAAAGAATACCCATCTGCAGACAGATGTTTTGGGGTTATTGCCCTTCCTCTCCATACATATCTATGCTCTCCTCAAGTAGAATTGGGGTCCCTTTGGTCCAATGACAACCGACCTCTCAACAGCCAGCTAGCACCCTGCTCTGTACTGACAAGGGGCAATAACCTCAAATTAGCTGTCTGCAGATGGGTATTTTTTCCTTTTGGAAAGATTTGGGGTTTGGGTTTGGCCCATTCATGTTCTGAGATTCCTAGTTGGAGTGAAACACTGACTTGAGGAAAGTCATTCTTTCAATATGGTGTGTGAAAGATTTTATGCATATTCTTTCTTCCCAAATTCCTAGTGTAGCATGAATGGCCTGTAAGTCTCCATACATCTTTATGACTTTCTCATCAAGGGGAAGTAGTATTCCATTGTTCCCAAAGATATTCCAAGTACACCAAAGAGAAAATCCATGTGCCATGTACAGGGAATTATATATTGGTGTCACTGGTTATTTCTGTATATAGGTTGCTTTGTGCAGTGGCAGTATGATGGCAATATTTCACTGCATGTTGGTAACTGTAAGATACATTTAGATTTCCCTACATTTGCTGTGAATGCACCGAACATTATATATGCCTATGTATTTTGTTTTGCATTATTGCAAATATTATACTGCCCGACTGCTAAAAATACTCGCCAGAAATGCTTTGAGAAGTGTTTGTTCTCTGCTGGATAAAATATAGTGTGACTTCAGGTTACATGTCCTACAGGGCTATTTGTAACAGTTCTCTGCATTGGTAAAAGGGGTTATGCAGTTTGTATACACTAAAGACTTTTCAACAAAAAAAAAAAAAAAAATAAAAAAAAAAAAAAAATATATATATATATATATATATATATATATATATATATATATATATATATATATATATATTTTTTTTTTTTTTTTAAATAAAAAGGACCGGTAATTTTTTTTATCCTGGATAACCTCTTTGAAAGTGTTTCACTATTCATTAATGAAAAATATTTCAAAGGGAAACTATCAGCAAATTAAAAGTATCTAATGTGCTGATATGTCCCTATAGTGCACAAGGTGCTGAGAATGAAGGTAAATTTCTTACCTTGATCCTCACTGCTGTTTTTGGGATATTAGTAGTTTCATCCATATGCCACTGTAGGATTTGGTGAACTGTAGGCAGAACTACCACCCTCAGTGCTCCAATCTTCCTCCAGCTAGCCCCCTCCCTCTAATAAATATTGGAGCGACACTCTGCAGTGATGTCACCCATCATTACAGGGCATCGGATGAATATTAATTAGGTGGGGGGGCCAGCCGAGGGCAGATTGGTGCACTGAGGGAGGTAATCCTGTCCCCAGTGCACCAAACTACCTAACTAGCATATGAATGAACTACTAATATCCCAAAAACAGCAGTGAGTGTCAAGGTAAAAAACTTACCTTCATCCTCAGCGCCCCATGTTTTATAGGAATATATAAGCAGGTTATATAAGTTGAGAACACTTTTAAAGCAGCATTTGTCCTTGAAAGTTGTCTTAGTCATTGTTACCTTGAGGAATAAGAAGCTGAGCTGTTGTCTGGTTGGAGGGAATGACATTGACATGAAACACTTGTCCGTTCTCTGATTCACTGGCTAATATCATCTTTAGCAAATAGAAAAACAGAACAGGAAACTGATCAGTATACAGCAATATAACAATATACATAACTATCTTCCTAGGACCTAGTGGAATGACATTCAGGAAGTATAACATTATAAAGAAGTAATGCATTTCATGGAGTATTATGCTTATCTACCCTGTCATCCATCTGCAGTAGACTACAGGAATATATTGTACGGTATAATTATATAACTATTACAAAATTCACTTACCATCTGAGGGCTGGTGCCGGGCAATGCCTGAATTTCATAACGGATGGCATTCCCATCTTGATCTATAAAGTGATATTGTTCAGTAAGGGTTGAGATCTGCTGCTGTGAGGCATCCTAAAGAGAAAATGCATGCTGTATAGTAAGTAAAATAACATGTAAATGGGGTATCCCTTATTGTTCCCCTGATGTAAAATTGTGTGTATTAACCTTTAAGTTTATTCATAATGTGTATGTGTGATGTTGTGTAGCGTCCCACATTTGTGCACCTATAGCCCTTGTGTTGTAAAATAACAAAAGGATCCGTATTACTATACAAAGTGTACAAAGTTTATTAACAGCGTGCAAGGTGCAAGGCCAGGTATATACAAAATATAGCACCTCACTGATGCAATATAGTGAATAATCTTTATTGCCACAATTGTACACTTAAACCCTAGCCAGGATCTTTTTCAATGTTGCAGTGGAAGTCGTAGTGGAAGCGCTCCTGGAAGCGCTCCCTTCATCAGGAGGAGGGCTTCTGATGAAGCCAATGTATGGGTGAAACTAGTTGAGGGGCTGTGCAGTTTATTTTAAGTGCATTGCTCTCATAGCCCAGTTAGATATTACTATTACTACTAGTTAGTCAGTAGTCTGCAGCTACTATGACTATATAAATATAGGTACAATCCACTCTGGAAGGCTAGGGAAGCTATGTGATTTTAATGAGCACAACTTTATACATATTATTTTCTATTTGAAGGCCATTAAAAGTTACGTTTTACTCAGTGGTAGGTGTTATTGGATGTGATTTGGGCTTTTGGCCCTTACAAGTTGGCTCTGGTATTGATACCATCCATATTACCTAGGGCACATTATTTTTGTCAGTTCACAAAAAGGCTGACTTAAGGACCTATTACACAAAATGATTATCGTCCGTATTCAACTAATAATCGTCCCGTGTAATAGAAGGCAACGATCAGATGACATGAACTATGTCGGCTGATCGTTGCTGTCGTTTGTCTTTCAACATGTTGAAAGACAAACGACCTAGATAGCAGTGATCTGAAGCTGTCGCTCCACGGAACAAGAGCAGCGGCAGCGGACTGCCGCGATCCTCTAGCGATCACCCGGCATGAGTGCTGACAGCGTCTGTTTGCTCCTTAATATCGCCCCGTGTAATAGCTTTACTGACCTCGAGTTCCAGTTCATGCTCTCCCGACTGGGTGTCTGCATTTGTGCAAGTAATTAGCAACTCTGTGGGGTGTGCCATTGTGTCACATTGTAGCCCACTGCTCTCCATTTCTGTGTGACCTGCGGATATAAAACAAAACATTAGGTAGAATTAGGTAGGATCTTAAAAGGGTACTCCAGTGGAAAAAAATGTAAATTAACTGGTACCATAAAGTTATACAGAGTTGTAAATTACTCCTGTTTAAAAAATACTCAAGCAAGCCTTTCAGTACTTATCAGACTTATCAGTACTTTTCTCCAGTCTGACAC
Source organism: Dendropsophus ebraccatus (assembly GCF_027789765.1). Lineage (NCBI taxonomy): Eukaryota > Metazoa > Chordata > Amphibia > Anura > Hylidae > Dendropsophus > Dendropsophus ebraccatus. Next base: position 52,613,229 of record NC_091462.1, read on the forward strand.
AGTGCTCTCTTTTATTTTTTCAAACATATATTTATTCAGTTTTGCAGTTTTACAAAATAAAAAGGTCAGTTGGCGAAGGAAACCTCACGCCTCGTTCCTTCTGGGCATATGCAAACATTAACCCCTTAAGGACAGAGCCAATTTTGATTTTTGCGTTTTAGTTTTTACCTCCTTGTGCTTAAAAGGCCATAGCACTTGCATTTTTCCACCTAGAAACCCACATGAGCCCTTATTTTTTGCGTCACTAATTGTACTTTGCAATGACAGGCTAAATTTTTGCATAAAGTACACTGCGAAACCAGAAAAAAATTCAAAGTGTGGTGAAATTGAAAAAAAAAAAGCATTTTGTTTATTTGGGGGAAATGTGTTTTTACGCCATTCGCCCTGGGGTAAAACTGACTTGTTATATATGTTCCTCAAGTCGTTACGATTAAAACGATATGTAACATGTATAACTTATATTGTATCTGATGGCCTGTAAAAAATTTAAACCATTGTCAACAAATATACGTCACTTAAAAATCGCTCCATTCCCAGGCTTATAGCGCTTTTATCCTTTGGTCTATGGGGCTGTGTGAGGTGTCATTTTTTGCGCCATGATGTGTTCTTTCTATCGGTACCTTGATTGCGCATATACGACTTTTTGATCGCTTTTTATTACAATTTTTCTGGATTTGATGCGACCAAAAATGCGCAATTTTGCACTTTGGGATTTTTTTGCGCTGACGCCGTTTACCGTGCGAGATCAGGAATGTGATTAATTATAAGTTTGGGCGATTACGCATGCGGCGATAGCAAACATGTTTGTTTATTTATTTATTTACTTTTATTTATAACCTGGGAAAAGGGGGGTGATTCAGACTTTTATTAGGGGAGGGGGCTTTTTACTATTAACAACACTTTTTTTTTTTTACTTTAACACTTATACTAGAAGCCCTCCTAGGGGACTTCTAGTATAAGTGCTTTGATCTCTCATAGAGATCTCTGCAGCATAGATATGCTGCAGAGATCCATCAGATCGGCACTCGTTTACTTCCGGCTGCTGCAGTCAGAAGTAAACGAGTGCCGAGCCGGGGACGGCGCCATCTTGGAGCGGTCCTTGGCCGGCTTCAGAAACGGAGATCGCTCCTCCGGGATAACATCCCGGGGGAGCGATCTCCGCCACTAGACACCAGGGAACGGCTGAATCCGGTAATCGGATGCAGCTGTCATGTTTGACAGCTGCATCTGATTACTGTATTAGCGGGCACGGCGATCGGACCGTGCCCGCTAATACCTACGGTCCCGGGCTACAAGCGGCACCCGGGACCGCCACGGTTCAGAGCGGGGTCGCCGCGCGGCCCCGCTCTGAACGTCCTTACCGGCATCAGGGCGTAAATTTAAGCCCGATGTCGTTAAGGGGTTAACAAGGCAGTTTAACACAACAAAATATAACAACATCTGGTCTGGTAGGGGTAATTTGGCACCCCAGTATTTAAACAAAGAGGGCTCTGTCCCCTTCAGTGCTGCCTGTCATAATGTAGCATGCAAGTAGGATACAGAATGGGTTGACATAGGAGTCCGTATATATACTGATATGGGATTGGATGTCGACTCACTCCGCCGGTCTCGCAGTCTGGAGGAAAGGAACCCATGTATCTGTCGAAAAGCCAGGAAATGGTTCGGTGGGATAGAGGTTTCCTGTGCTTCTGCAAATGACAGATACCTGTGTTGCGAGGCTTTCATTAAATCAGAGGCAGCTTTTACTCCCCTCATTTTCCAGATCCGGAACATTGGGTTGAGTTGTCCCTGTGTAAATTCCGGGTGTCGTCACAGGTCCATATGTAAACTCACTAGAATGGGGAGACCCAGGAGCTTCCAACTATGTTGCCAAGCTTTAACTGTGTCCCGAAGGAGCAGGCTTTGTTAAACTATTGGGGGCAGGGCGGCATATCTTGTATGTAATAGGCTATTGAGTGACCAAGGGGTCGCCAGTTGAGACTCCAACTCATAATTAGAGTATGAACTGAGCTTTTTTTGAGAAATACGGGGCCGTTTCAAGGCCCATATAAAAGTGCTGAACGCTTTCATAAGCAGTTTAACATCAGTATGCTTAAGGAGTAGTGGGACTGTCTGCAACAGGTAGAGAAGTTTGGCAAAGCCCATTGTTTTCAGTAGGGATACACGCGCTAGTAAGGAAAGAGGCAAATTGGACCATCTCTGGAGATCTCCCTGGATTTTCTTAATAATGGGGGGGGAAATTCATAGTATAGAGGGAACTCGGGTCGCTTCCCACCTTGACTCCTAGGTATGTAATCGAAGTGGGGGCCCATTTCAGTGAAAAATGTAGGTCAGGTGGGGGGTGGCGTGGTGTCCGCGGGCACAAGGCTAACAGTTTGCTTTTATCTACATTGACTTTAAAGCCCGAGTGGCTACCAAATTGCTCTAGATACCGTAGTACAGCTGGCAGATCTTTTCTGTAATAATTTAAAAACACCAATAGGTCCCCTGCAAAAAGCGCTACCCGCTGTTCCCCCGCTCCAATCCCTATTCCTCCCACATCAGGCGCAGATTGCAGTCTGCGGGATAATGGTTCTATAGCCAAGTTGAAGAGCAAAGGGGACAGCAGGCACCCCTGGCGTGTCCCTTTAAAGAGAGGTAAAGATGGGGAGAGGAACCCCGGGATATGGATCCTCGCTAGAGGCGTAGAGTATAGACTCTGTATATATGTGAGGAAAGATCCAGTGAAACCCATCTTTCTTCCCCATTACCTCCATCATCCATCCCCAGCTCACACTATCAAAGGCTTTTTCGGCGTCAATGGACAGGAGAGCTGGAGATGGATGACTTTGAGGCTTGAATCTGATCTCGTCAAGAACTGCCAATACTTTCCTGACATTCATGACTGCTGCCCGCCCTTTGATAAACCCCACCCTGGGCAGGTGAAATAAAGTCCGGCATTACCGGGGATAACCTATCCTCCATAATCTATGTGATAATTTTTAAGTCCAGGTTAAGCAAAGAGATAGGGCGGTAGGATCCCAGGAGTTGCGGGTCTTTTACGGGTTATAAGAGTACTTTAATATATGCCGTGTTTGATGGGCCTGGGATGGGGGTCCCCTCTAGGTAAGTTTTATAGACAGATAATAAGGTGGGGGAGATCTCTTCATTCAGAATTTTATAGAAATCCCCTGAGAACCAATCAGGGCCCTGGGCTTATGTGTTTTGAGATGTTTTATGACTCCCCGATATTTCCTCTAGTGTAACCGGGGAATTTAGAAGGGTCACTTGGTCCTCCGACAATGAGGGCAAAGCGCATCCCAACCATTGGGCCTTGGTGTTATCAGGGGACAAGGTGGGTCTGGCATACAGAGTTTGATAAAATTCTTGCAGGAGAGACACAATTTTTCAGGGTGATTGTGTGTGGTTCCCTTGGTGTCCTGTAATGTATTAATTTGTTGTGAAAGGGGCCCTTGGCAAACCTGGCTAAAATGCTCCCTGCTTTGTTACCATGCTTGAAAAGAAGTGCATCGAAATAAGATCTGTTAAGTGCCTATTTCCTTTCCATCCATTGTTCATAATCCTTACACGTTTGTTGCCCCTCCTTCCTAGCTTGGTCAGGCGGGGCTGTCAAAAAACAGGTGTACGCTCGCCTAAGGGAGAGGCAAAATTTGGTTATATTGGCTGTAAGTTTCTTTTGGAGAGCGTTTTTATAAGCCATAATTCGGCCCCGCAGGACAGATTTAGCTGCGCCCCAGAACAGTTGTGGTTGGTCAGCATGAGCTGAGTTATGGGTTGAGTACTCCAGCCACCATCCCTTTAAGAGGGCTTTGAACTCATCATCTTTGGCTAGCCCTATAGGAAATCTCCACAGAAAGTCCCGCCCCCTAGGAATAGTCGTTGCAAAAGCGCACAGTAATGGGGCATGGTCTGAGATTACCAAGTCCTCTATAGTGTGGGACAACAATTTAGGGAGAAAGGTGGACGATGAGAGTACATATTCGATTCTGGACCAAGAATCATGGGGAGCAGAATAAAAGGTATACTCCCGTGAGTCTGGGTGCAGGTGTCTCCGCGTGTCAGACAGTCCCACATTCTGGGTCATTAGTTCTAACGGTGTGGGTCTATGGGGTGATGAGGGCGGGTCTGGACGTTTATGTGACCTATCCTCCATTACCGACATCACTTCATTGAAATCCCCTGCCACCAATTTATTGGGGGTAGGGTCAGCCAGGAGTCTGGAGGAAAGCCTAGTAAAGAAAGCAGTGTTATTCCCATTAGGGCCATAAACATTATACACCATAACGTCATCAGACTGTAGTTTCACATGTAGGGAACATAGCCGACCCTTGTCATCATGTTCAGAACCCAGCACTTCGCCCCGGAAAGCTCTGCTAATCAGGGTCCTTTTTTGGGGAGACTGGAGCCCCTTTATATTCCATGAGATCAGGCGCAGCATTGACTCTGCTTAAGATGTGAAGCCTGTTGGAACTTTTCGAGGCCCTTCCTCCCGCCAGCATCCCCATCCACCCAACTCCCAACAAAATTAACTTGACAAGCTGCTCTGACGGCTGCGCCACAAGCACAGTGATCAGAGAGCAACGTATGCTGACTTCACTTTTTCCCATGCCGAGAGGCATCGTTTTACATATGTTACCGTCCCTGAGCCTGCCGCCGCCGCCCACCACAACCGGCAGCCGACACAGAGAAGGAAGCATATTAGGCAACAACTATCGTTAACGATATAGCAACTCAGTGTAGAAAAAGAAAAAACAGTTAACTAGGGGGCCAGGCAGGCAGTGTCCCAGAACGTAGGTCGTGGATCTCCATCATGAGGGGACACCACGGGGAATCAGGGTGGTAGGGAGGATCTCCTGCGCCGCTGTTTTTTTGGGGGGGCAGAACCACTCTGAGCCTCCTGGGGAAGCGGGGTCACCGACGAAGGATCATCATAAAGTTGTAAGTCCTCTCTGACTTTATCCGGTGATCGGTATGTGGAATAGGAGCCATCTTGGTGAAAAACGCGTAGTATTGCAGGGTGCAGCAAGGCAAATTTGCTATTTCTCCGATATAGAGCAGAACAAACAGGAGAGAACATTTTGCGTTGTCTGGTGGTTTCAGCAGAATAATCCGCAAAGATAAGTAGCTTGGCATTCTCATATATTATGGCTTCACGTTGGCGGCGAAATGCTTGGAGGATTTCTGCCTTGTCAAAATAGTCCAAGTACTTAACAATGACCTGGCGGGGACAGGAGCGCTGCTGGAGAGTCGGCTGGGAGACCCCCTGATCAGCACTCCTCCGGTCTGGTCTGAGTCTGTGCGCCCGCTCCACTTTACAATCATGAGAGAGGCCCAGGAGGGAAGGTAAGTTGGATTCGCATAGCGAGGCAAGATCCTGCTGGGCCCCCTATAACCCGTAGGTTGTTCCGCCTCGAGCGGTCTTCAAGATCTTGTAGTTTATGCCATAATTTGCGGTTCTCCGCTATCAGATCATTAGAAGTAGGAACCAGGGAGTCCATACCTTCCTCGAGCTGCAGAATGCGGGTCTCCGCCTCATCTAGGCGGTCGCCCTGTTGCGTGACCTCTGCCTGTAGATGCTTCAGGGCGGCATTAACAGTGGCCGTGAGTGTGGACTGGATCGTGGGTGAGAGGCGTTTAGCCACCGCAACGGCCAGGCGTTCATAGTGGATGTTCAGAGGGTCCTCTCCGTCCGACACATCATTACCCGATCGGCCTGGGGAACTGTCTCTACGCTCTGCAGCCGGCGGCTTACCCGCCATCTTGGCGCCCTGCATCTTCTCCCTCACGGGCTTCCGCAACGTATTGTCGTGCTCCTTGGGACCCATCGCCTGCACAAAGCGGTTCATGCAGCTTCTCTGAGTTGTTATGGTGGTAATTCACCTAGCTGTTGGCTGTTGTGCGGGTTTGAAGCGGCTTAACCGATGCGGCAGGCACGGTGCTGTGTCTCCGAGCGTCTTCACCACATGGCGCCAGAACCGGAAGTCGACACAGTGCTCTCTGCTGCCATCTTTGTCCATTTGAGGAACTGCCCAGAGCAGTAGACAAAGGTGGCAGCAGGGAGCTCTGTGGCAGACTGTACACCACTTCTTCCAGAGTATACAGCAGCTGATAAGTACTAGAAAGCTTGGAATTTTTTTCCTAATAGAAGTAATTAACTTATCTGTATATCTTTCTGAGAACCACTGCCCTAGAGGACCTGTTCTGTAATGCACGGACAACTTCACATCTGAATACATTCTGTGTAATGCTCATTAAATGCTCTTATGTTGCAGGGAGATTATATGCTTACTGCCGGGTTTCTACACACACAGATTGCAGTTGATCTCTCGGGTTTCTAGCAGTGTGTAGGTTGTGCACAGCTTTTGTCAGAAGGTCCTTTTATCAAAGAAGGATCGTCCAAGTAGAGTGCCTATTTAAAATGGATGTGCATGCAAACTACTTTTCAACAAGTCATGAAGACACTTCAGAAGATCCCTTTCTCACCCAGGTAAACCCTATTGGACCATGGACTACAATGACCATGCAATGTTCATCCCAAGTCAATAGATGTCATAGAAAGCCAAAGTGCCAGGGCACTCTGACTGCACACAGTGCGAATGAGCCTTTCAGACATGCTGTATACCTTTGACAGAAGATTCTGATGCGTGATACTATATAGGCATACTGTGGCATATCACCCATAGGTCCCCATATGCCAAAACGACACTCACAATTGTGGGCAACCCTAGGGATATGCTTAGCGTGTTAGCCTATGATGTGATGAACATTTCAACCTATGAATTAACCATGATACTGGTAGTGTCAGGGGAGTAAAGTAAGTATGTTTTTTTTTTTGTTATATGTGTCCTCCGTACCTCACTTTTCCTCCTCCCCTCCCAACTCTATATACTTGTATGGGCATCATGCAATCTGATCCCTTAGGGAACTTTGGTCTCATGTACTACCCTGCCCCATTGCCAGGCTACATCTGTCTTGGCTGAAAGGCACTTCCTGCTGTCATCTCAACAAGCAGAAACAACCTTCTCCGCCAATCATTAGCCAGAAGGGTCAAGAAGACAGCAACAAGTGCTGTGTTGCTGGGACAGACACAGCAGGGGATGGGAGTGGACATGGATAACTTTATTTTTTTTATGTGTATACACTGATTTCAGTGACAGACTGATACCCAATGTGTTTGGGGCCCCCAACAGGTGATGATGGGGAAAACCAATGATTAAAGTGACTCTGTACCTACAATCTGCCCCCCCCCCCAACCACTTGTGCCTTCGAATAGCTGCTTTAAATACAAGATCTGTTTTGGGGTCCATTAGGCAGGTGATGCAGGATGCAGTTATTGTCCTAAAAATCAACTTTTAAACTTGCAGCCCTGTATCAAATTGGTGTGGCCTAGAGTGTCTGTGCATTAGGGCCCTTTTACACAGAAAGATTATCTGACAGATTATCTGCCAAAGATTTGAAGCCAAAACCAGAAATGGATTTGAAAAGAGGAGAAATCTCAGGCTTTCCTTTATTTCCTGATCTCTGTTTATAGTCCATTCCTGGCTTTAGCTTCAAATCTGTGGCAGATAATCTGTCAGATAATCTTTCCGTGTAAAAGGGCCCTTAGGCTTACTAATCCCCACCCTCCTAATCATTAGAAATGGCCCTGGCAGAATTTCTTCTATTCCTCACTTATATGAACACAGCACATGTGCCGTTTTCAGACAAGTGGTGATTAGGAGAAATCCTGCCTGAAGCATTCCTAATGGTGAAGAGGGTGGGACGGAGAGGCGGTGCAAGCCTAATGCACAGACACTCTAGGCCACGCCAATTTGACACAGGGTGCAAGTTTAAAATTGCATCACCTGCCGAACGGACCCCAGGACAGATCTTGGATCAAAAGCAGCTATCCGAAGGTACAAGTGGTTTGGAGGGGGTCAGATTGTGGGTACAGAGTCGCTTTAAAGGGGTTGTCCGGCACTAAAAAATTATTCACAGAATAACACACATTACAAAGTTATACAACTTTGTAATGTATGTTATGTCTGTGATGGCCCCCTTCCCCGTGTCCCACCACCTCCACCCGTGTACCCGGAAGTGTGGTGCGCTATACTCACCTGTCACGTGCCGACCACGGTCTCCGATCCACAGCAGTGATGTCTTCTTCGGGCGGACGGCGGATCTTCTCGAGTGCCGGCCGCCCTCTGCAGTGTCATCCGAAGCTCAGCCGCGATTGGCTGAGCATAACTGTGCTCAGCCAATCGCAGCTGATGACGTGGCCGCGTCATCAGCCGCTCAGCCGCGATTGGCTGAGCTCAGTTATGCTCAGCCAATCGCGGCTGAGCTTCGGATGACACTGCAGAGGGCGGCCGGCACTCTGGAAGATCCGCCGGCCGCCCGAAGAAGACGTCACTGCTGAGGATCGGAAACCGTGGTCGGCACGTGACAGGTAATGTATAGCGCACCATACTTCCGGGTACACAGGTGGGGGTAGTGGGACACGGGGAGGGGGCCATTCACAGACATAACATACATTACAAAGTTGTATAACTTTGTAATGTGTGATATTCTGTGAATAATTTTTTTTGCACCGGACAACCCCTTTAAGCATGTTGAATATCTTCCTTTTTAAGGAAATAAACTGCCAGAGCAATCTGACAGTGGCTTTCTACAGAACGCATTCACACTCAGCTGGGCTGGTCATGTGCAGTTTAGCTTTAAATCTTTAACTGGAATGTGTCAGAACATAACTTACTGTTTAAATTATGGGGTTTTTTTTATTTTAAACATTTTTAAAGGGGTTGTCCGGCGAAAAAAATTATTCACAGAATAACACACATTAAAAAGTTATACAACTTTGTAATGTATGTTATGTCTGTGAATGGCCCCCTTCCCCGTGTTTCCCCCCACCCACGCTAGACCCGGAAGTGTGGTGCATTATACTCACCGCATGTCGTGTCGTCCACGGTCTCCGATCGTCAGCAGTGACGTCTTCTTCGTAAGTTCGGCGGATCTTCCCGAGTGCCGGCCGCCCTCTGCAGCGTCATCCGAAGCTCAGCCGCGATTGGCTGAGCATAACTGTGCTCAGCCAATCGCGGCTGAGCAGCTGATGACGTGGCCGCGTCATCAGCCGCTCAGCCGCGATTGGCTGAGCACAGTTATGCTCAGCCAATCGCGGCTGAGCGGCTGATGACGCGGCCACGTCATCAGCTGCTCAGCCGCGATTGGCTGAGCACAGTTATGCTCAGCCAATCGCGGCTGAGCTTCGGATGACGCTGCAGAGGGCGGCCAGCACTCGGGAAGATCCGCTGGCCTCCCGAAGAAGACGTCACTGCTGAGGATCGGAGACCGTGGTCGGCACGTGACAGGTAATGTATAGCGCACCACACTTCCGGGTACACGGGTGGGGGTGGTGGGACACGGGGAAGGGGGCCATTCACAGACATAACATACATTACAAAGTTGTATAACTTTGTAATGTGTGTTATTCTGTGAATAATTTTTTTCGCCGGACAACCCCTTTAAATTTAGTGATTTTTTTTTAATTTTCAATTTTTCTTTCATATATATATATATATATATATATATATATATATATTTATTATAACATTATATTATATAAATAATCCTAAAATCTCGCAGTTTTCATTCTCAACTCTACAGCTAAAACTAAGTCGAGACTTCCTGTTGTATCTGTAGTGATAAGAGGAGGCTGCTGTAAAGTGATCTGTACAGCATTACAGCGACATGTGACACCTGTAGATAGATAGCATCAATACAAGACAATAGCAGCTCCATGTAGAATAAACTATTTACAGAGTACGCTCCGTGATGTTTCACAATCATCTCAAGGGGACACGCTCTGTCTATTGTCGTCTAGGTCTATGAGAATGGCTGTAAAGCAGGTGACTAAATGCTGTTAAAAGCTGAGCTGTTTCATGTACAAAAACTGGAAAAAAAATAGTCAGAAAATAGAAACAGATTAGGAAAAGAAGAATTTTCAGTATATGACTGTAATCAGTAAAAGAACACCTGGGCAATACATGCCCACACAGGCCCTTATGGTGCTTTTAGGGTATAAACCCACACATTGTATACGCAGCGTATTTACTGCTGCGATACGCAGCAAACACGCAGCAAATACGCAGCAGATTAGATCTAAATAATGGTACTTTTACACAGTGCGATAATTCGCCCGATCGCACGATTAACAATTTTGAATGAACAATGTTTTTTTTATAACGATCAGCGTTTAGACGGAACGATACATCGTACGGAAAATTCGCTATGCGATCGTTTTGCGATCCTTTAAGCCTATCTCACACATAGGGGAAATCGTTGAGAGAATGTTTACACTGAACAATCTGCGAATTTTTTGCGAACGATCTACGATGATTTGTGAACATGTTGAAAGATCAAAATGAACGATTTTTTACTCGTCGTTTGATCGTTCGCTGCGTTTACACGTACGATTATCGGTCGAATTTGACAGTTATCGTGCAAAAACGAACGATCAATCATCCCGTGTAAAAGTACCATAACTGAACACAGCATCAAATCAAAACCATCAAATCTGCTGAGTATTTGTTGCGTATACGGTGTGTGGGTTTGTACCCTTACACGGAGTGATAATTCGCCTGATTGCACAATTAACGATTTTAAATGAACTGTTTTTTATAACGATCAGCATTTAGACGGAACAATACATCGTACGGAAAAATCGTTTTGCGATCGCTTCAGCCTCACACATAGGTGATATCGGTGAACGACTGTTTAGACGGAACGATCTGCGAATTTTTTGCGAACAACGAACGACAATTTAAGAACATGTTGAAAGATCAAAACGAACAATTTCTCGCTCGTCGCTTGTTCGTTCGCAGCATTTACACGGACGATTATCGTTCGAATCCGATCGTTATTGCGCAAATTTGAACAATAATCGTTCTGTCTAAAAGCACCATTAGGCTGGGGCTACATGGGAATTGTAGTTGTGCAGCAGCTGGAGGGCACTGTGGCAGATGTATAAGATGAATGGAGACTCTCCCCCCCTCCAGTGACACCACCACAGGCAGCAGGATAGTCTCAGCCACAGCCATTCATTACAGTCACATTCACGTCAATGGCATCTCAGCCCTAGCACAGCGCACTGTCCCCATCCCGGACAGCGATACTAGCTGCCAATAACAGCAAGGCTCAGCGCCGCCATACATCTATAGTGACTGCGGCTACATGGCAATGTTACATATGCGCCACCTATCACTCAGCACCGCCATATTAGAAGACGGCTAAACAATAAGCTAATGAGGCAGGGCGCCGCTCCGCCACCCTCCCCGGGTCACCACACCGCTCCACCGGAGCACAAGCCCGCTCCCTGCCCAGCACACAGCTCTATAAGGGGGGAGGGGTGGGACCCAGCCACCAAAGGACAGAAAATTCAAAACGAGTCTACTCAACCTCGTCTTGGCTTTCACAGGCACCACCATGGAGACCAGGACACCCGCGCATGCGTACACCGACACAAGCGTGCCCTCCTTAGGCCTTCGCGGCTTCCGTAGGACCCGTGGAACGCAACTGGGTACTTAGGAAGCGTTCCGGAAATTGAGCTGGAACGCACCGGAGAACGATTCGTATTTAAAACTGACATTGCAGATAATTCTGACTTCAAAATCTGTCCAAAAATAAAGACGTAAAATGATTATTTAAGCTAAAATAATTATATTTATTGTGTCTATGAGCATAGGCAGCATGTAAAGAGAAGGAAGATGCCTATATTTATTGTAGATGTAATTGTAGTATAAGCAGAGTAGAAGCATGTACTGTGGAAAACCACTGCTGCGTACACACGGAATAAGTGGTTGGTTTATGTGAGCACTGCCCCTTTAAGGGCAGACCGGATGAATGGATCGGCTGATCGGCGCTCGGCTAGCCGGCCTGCTGTGTGTAACACGTGGTCAGTGTGCGCCGGCTGCTGAGCCTGTGGGAGCGTGCTGTGTAGTGTCCGCAGTGTCCGCCATGGCGCAGCTCCAGGCACGGTTCTTCACCAGGAATAAGAGGTGAGTACGGTGTGTGAGCTATACTGTATACTGATCGGGCCCGATCCTGCTCCCCGGTACAGTGTGCAGCCGCCATATAGTCTGGTGCTCCCTGTTATCAGCCAGAGCCTCTGTATACTGATCGGGCCCGATCCTGCTCCCCGGTACAGTGTGCAGCCGCCATATAGTCTGGTGCTCCCTGTTATCAGCCACTTAGGGAGAGCTGACTGTTGTGTCGCCCAATGTGATTGAATCTAGAAAAATCTTTGCCCCAATGATCCTTTATATCACAAGTGTCCAGGTCTGTTACCAGCCCATCCCCCTACCCATGTGTGACAATGGTTGCTGCTCTCATTACAGCCTTCAGATCCTTCCCTGGAGGCATAATCATGTCCTGGGTGCAGATGGCATGGGTGGCAGCTGTAATATGCAGCCGCCATGATGCTGCAGTGGCAGGGATCTGAGGTGTAATATACAGCCATCATGGTGCTGCAGTGGCAGGGATCTGAGGTGTAATATACAGCCGCCATGGTGCGGCAGTGGCAGGGATCTGAGGTGTAATATACAGCCATCATGGTGCTGCAGTGGCAGGGATCTGAGGTGTAATATACAGCCGCCATGGTGCTGCAGTGGCAGGGATCTGAGGTGTAATATACAGCCACCATGATGCTGCAGTGGCAGGGATCTGAGGTGTAACATACAGCCATCATGGTGCTGCAGTGGCAGGGATCTGAGGTGTAATATACAGCCGCCATGGTGCTGCAGTGGCAGGGATCTGAGGTGTAATATACAGCCGCCATGATGCTGCAGTGGCAGGGATCTGAGGTGTAATATACAGCCGCCATGATGCTGCAGTGGCAGGGATCTGAGGTGTAATATACAGCCGCCATGATGCTGCAGTGGCAGGGATCTGAGGTGTAATATACAGCCGCCATGATGCTGCAGTGGTAGGGATCTGAGGTGTAATATACAGCTGCCATGGTGCTGCAGTGGTAGGGATCTGAGGTGTAATATACAGCCATCATGGTGCTGCAGTGGCAGGGATCTGAGGTGTAATATACAGCCGCCATGGTGCTGCAGTGGCAGGGATCTGAGGTGTAATATACAGCCGCCATGGTGCTGCAGTTGCAGGGATCTGAGGTGTAATATACAGCTGCCATGATGCTGCAGTGGCAGGGATCTGAGGTGTAATATACAGCCGCCATGGTGCTGCAGTGGCAGGGATCTGAGGTGTAATATACAGCCGCCATGGTGCTGCAGTGGCAAGGATCTGAGGTGTAATATACAGCCGCCATGGTGCTGCAGTTGCAGGGATCTGAGGTGTAATATACAGCCGCCATGATGCTGCAGTGGCAGGGATCTGAGGTGTAATATACAGCCGCCATGGTGCTGCAGTGGCAGGGATCTGAGGTGTAATATACAGCCGCCATGGTGCTGCAGTGGCAAGGATCTGAGGTGTAATATACAGCCGCCATGGTGCTGCAGTTGCAGGGATCTGAGGTGTAATATACAGCCGCCATGATGCTGCAGTGGCAGGGATCTGAGGTGTAATATACAGCCGCCATGGTGCTGCAGTAGCAGGGATCTGAGGTGTAATATAAAGCTTCTAGTATCCTAATGGGGACAAAGAGAGATAAAGAAGTTCATTGCAGACACTGTGCAGCAGTGCAAGGGGTTACATCTTGTCCTGTGGACATGAATTGGAAAGCATGGGATACAGTGTGGCGAGTACAAGTCTGGCTGTGGAGGATGTTGGAAGTAGAATTCCATTGGTTGATCTAATATTGACGGTGTATCCTTACAAAATGCTGGATAATTCCTTTAAAGGGAACCTGTCACCCCCCGTGCCGGGGTGACAGGCTCCCGACCCCCCGTTAGAGCCCCCTATACTCACGTGGTCCCGCTTCTGGAGATGGTCGGGTCACGGAGACATCGGCGCCCGAAGCCCGGCGCGCGCGCTCCTCAGATGAGTCCAGCGCTCATAGAGAATGACGGAGCACTGGACTCTCCTGTCATTCTCTATGAGCGTTGGACTCATCTGAGGAGCTCGCGCTTCGGGCGCCGATATCTCCGTGACCCGACCATCTTCAGAAGCGGGACCCGGCGGGATCACGTGAGTATAGGGGGCTCTAACGGGGGGTCAGGAGCCTGTCACAGGTCCTCTTTAAAGTTATTTTTCCAAAATAGATACACCAGAGTAATCAGAGAATGCCATAAATATTTGTGCTGGGAATACCCCTTTAAAAGGTGCCTGTCACTGTGCGGCCACACTCCACAGCTCAGTGTGAGGAGACGCAGCTTACGTTGGGGGATTGGGCTTAGCCAGATTTGGGAAGGGGGAGATAAAAAAGCTAATAAATATACCCCCTTTCATTGCTACTGTGTTGGCGCGGTGCCCAGCACTTTCTGCATTTGGGGTCAGCACGTGGCATTGTCTGCTCAGCCAGTCAGTGACTGAGGTGGGACACCCTGATGCTTGTGGCTTAGGTAGCAAGGAGGTGATGACAGGTTCCATGCTATTATATTTGCAGTGAGGTAGGACATATAAGAACAGGTAGGACAATCATTCAGTGACATGTCACCTTTCATTTCAGGTATGAGATCGATGATGTTCCCTTTTCCATTCCGGCTCCATCTGAAATTACAGATCTCAGCAATATCATCAACAAGGTGCTCGAAACCAAGAACGGTATGTCTGGGCAGTGGGCTACTTATGTTGTGTATTAAAAGGGTTCAGGACTTTAAAGGGGTTGTCCGGCGATAAAAAATTATTCACAGAATAACACACATTACAAAGTTATACAACTTTGTAATGTATGTTATGTCTGTGAATGGCCCCTTTCCCCGTGTTTCCCCCCACCCACGCTAGACCCGGAAGTGTGGTGCATTATACTCACCGCATGTCGTGTCGTCCACGGTCTCCGATCGTCAGCAGTGACGTCTTCTTCGTGAGTCCGGCGGATCTTCCCGAGTGCCGGCAACCCTCTGCAGCGTCATCTGAAGCTCAGCCGCGATTGGCTGAGCATAACTGTGCTCAGCCAATCGCGGCTGAGCGGCTGATGACGCGGCCACGTCATCAGCTGCTCAGCCGCGATTGGCTGAGCACAGTTATGCTCAGCCAATCGCGGCTGAGCTTCGGATGACGCTGCAGAGGGCGGCCGGCACTCGGGAAGATCCGCCGGACTCACGAAGAAGACGTCACTGCTGACGATCGGAGACCGTGGTCGGCACGTGAGAGGTAATGTATAGCGCACCACACTTCCGGGTACACGGGTGGGGGTGGTGGGACACGGGGAAGGGGGCCATTCACAGACATAACATACATTACAAAGTTGTATAACTTTGTAATGTGTGTTATTCTGTGAATAATTTTTTATCGCCGGACAACCTATGTGCACATTGATGAATCAGCACTGATTTCCCCACTGAAAATTCAGCTCGAAAAATATAGTGCAGAGCCAAATTCCATTGAGTTCAATGGAATTTGCACTGTGCAGTTCACACAGTGGAATTTTCTGCCAAAATTCACATGTCAATTCTTAGGGCAGAATCCATGGCGGAATCCCATCAAAATAAATTGAGCAGTGAGTTTCTGCTCTAGAATTTTTTTTTATTGCAGAAATTCAGGGAGGAATTGGAAAAATGAATGAATTTGATTAAATGAAAAATGAATTAGCATGGAATTCCACCAGCACGGAAAACATTCTGCGCTGATTCCTCGGTGTGAACTGGCTCTTAGGGTATGTGCACACTGAGGAATAGGTGAGGAGTTGGGAGCAGAATCTGCTCTTAAAGCGACTCTGTAACCACAATCTGTCCCCCCCCCAAACCACTTGTACCTTCGGATAGCTGCTTTTAATCCAAGATCTGTCCTGGGGTCCGTTCGGCAGGGGATGCAGTTATTGTCATAAAAATAACTTTTAATCCGGCAGCGCTGTGTCTAACGCCCGGGGCTTACATTTGTGTATGCATTAGGCTGGCTATGCTCAACATTTACTGCTGTCTGAGCTTTGCACAGGTATATTAACGATCCAGCCCATGTTCATTATACAAACAGGTGGGGAATAGGGAGCAATCTGCCTGGAGTATTCCTAAAGATGAGGAGGGCGGGGAGGAGGGACAGAGGGGTGGTGCCAGCCTAATGCATATACAAATGTAAGCCCTGGCCGTTAGACACAGCGCTGCTGGGTTAAAAGTTATTTTTATGACAATAACTGCATCACCTGCCGAACGGACCCCAGGACAGATCTTGGATTAAAAGCAGCTATCCGAAGGTACAAGTGGTTTGGAGGGGTCAGATTGTGGGTACAGAGTCACTTTAATTTCAGCTTGATTTTTCTTACATAAAATATGAACAGAGCAATGTCCCATTGTGTTCAATGGGATTTTCGCTCTGTTGTTTACACGGCAGAATTTTCTGCCGTGAATTCCGCTAGAGGAATCCTACAGAAGTCAATACGGCTTGCATTCTGCTCAAATATCGCTCCTATTCTGCCAGTGCTGAAGAGGCAAAGAAATTCAAGCAGAATACTTTCCTGTTCAATTCCTCACTTATTCCTCCGTGTGTACATACCCTCCAGGGTAAGAACTTCGACCATGTTTTCGGCATAATCAAGTTGCAAATCATTTCTTAGTTGTACAAAAAAGTGCAGCTTTTGGCTGATTTACGCCACACTCACCACTTGTGACAAGTGGGCAAAGTGGGGTGGAAAAGAACATGGCCACAGCCTGCCAGACTTTCTATGATTTGCACCTGTGACCTTGCTCAAAAAGCCTGAGCGGTCATAGGTGTCTGTGTACAGTACAGGGCCAGAGCCTCTTGATATTGGATTTTAACTGCCTGATCCTTTTTACCCTTGGGGAGGTAAGCCACAACTGGAGCTTTCTGGCAGTGGCTTTCTACCCCTCCATTAGGACACATGCACACACTGACAGGCCTGTGTGTGGATGGAGGAATCGGGAAACAAAGCTGTCTGTCATCTTCATCTCCCTCACCAATCTATTTGCTAAGTTCTTAGGGGTATTACGGATGCCTCTGTATTGTTCTGTATTTTTCTCAATTATAATAGATTTTCACAAAGAAAAGGTAAATGTCAGCCGAACAAATGTTTTTACAAGTATCCAACACTTGCAGCACTCAGTAGCTGAGTATCTTTGACCCAGTTTCTTCATGACGTGTGTGTATATGTATGTGTGTGTGTATGTATATGTATATATAAATATATATGCGCCACTTCTATTTTCTTCTCTGCAGATGAACACTCTCACGTGGAGTTTGACTTCCTGGTCAGGAGCCAGTTCCTTCGGCTGCCGCTTATTAAACACATGGAAATGGAAGGCATATCAACTGTAGGTGATCCCGCTTTATTTATACCTGGCTGACATCTATAGGGGGGTTTGGCGTATGGAGAAGATGTATGACATGTTTGATCCCCCTGGTGCACTTGGCTGATCATCACATGACCTGGACATATGTTGATATATATCATGTACTGGGGCAGCATGAAGACTTTTTGTAGTAATGCGTTTATATTATTATTAGCACATAAGGTTGCATTTGTTCAGACCATACTGAGGTATCTGCTATACAGGAGTCTTGTGGATTTCTCAAGCGTTCAGAGAATAACTCCTTTATTGCTTTCTAAGTTTGGTGTCATGAAGAGCCCTATCCTCTGTATAAATGAATACTCCCCTGAATGATATTATAATATTCGGTAGGGTTATTTTGGTGACTTACAAACCCTATAGTGACAGAAGTTTTGGAATAATTACATCAGTTCAATAATATAAATGTTTATTGTATATAAATTTGATATTGTCTCCCTATTGGTATTTATAGGAAGAAGTGGTTGAAATTGAATATGTTGAGAAGATTACAGCCCCCCAACCCGAAGAATGCATGCTTCATGATGACTGGGTCAGCTCCATAGCTGGAAGTGAAGAATGGTGCGGCAAGCTCCGTTTTGGTTGACGTCTTTACTTTGCCATCTTCTTTGTCACCTAATAATTAATCTGCAGCTTTTTTTTTACATTTTGTGCTTAGGACTTTAACTGGTTCTTATGACAAAACATGTAGAATCTGGTCTGTGGAGGGGAAGCCACTGATGACTATTGCTGGCCATACTGAAGTTGTCAAAGATGTTGCCTGGGTGAAGAAAGGTAACTATCATATTTCCTTCTATTTTCTGCCTGTAATCATAGAACTTTTACACTTAGATTTATGTACATGTAAGCTGGTAATGCACCTTAGAATGAGGAAAGAGAGGCAGGACCTCTACCTTTTAAGCATAATATAAAAGGTTCAGGAGGAAAGTTTTTTTAGTAATAAAAAAAAAAAAACACTTAACACACACAAGAACAAGGGGACACAATCTGAGGTTAGTTCGGGGTAAATCAGGAGAACCAAGAGAAACAAACTTCCAGCAGGTGTGGTTGGTAAATCCACAGTAGCTGAATGTACACCTGCTTGGGATAAACATATTATTTCCCTTTTCTGTCTTAGAAAGCTTCAGTATGAGGGCAGACTAGATGGACCTAGGGGTCTTTTTAACAATTATGATGTTCGTGAACTGTTCTTCTCCCTAGACAGCCTGTCCTGTTTGCTGCTGAGTGCATCAATGGACCAGACTATTCTTCTTTGGGAGTGGAATGCTGAGAAGAATAAAGTAAAGGCTCTTCATTGTTGCAGAGGACATGCTGGCAGTGTGGACTCTATAGCTGTGGATGGCTCAGGGAGTAAAGTGAGTCATTATATTGATTCTTTTCATGTAGCAATGATTTGTTGTAAATGCAAAGAACTTAAAGGAGTATTCTGATGTCAGGTAAAAACATGTAATGCTGCAGAAGCACTTGGCATCATTTACCTTTGTGTTCCAGTTGTAACCCCATTTATTTTGTGTGTCTGTAATTCTCTCCCTTACCGTGTCCTGTTACAACTTCCCTGTTAAAGCGACTCTGTACCCACAATCTGCCCCCCCCCCCTCTAAACCACTTGTACCTTCGGATAGCTGCTTTTAATACAAGATCTGTCCTGGGGTCCTTTCGGCAGGTGATGCAGTTATTGTCCTAAAAGATACTTTTAAACTTGTAGCCCCATGCCAAACAGGAGTATCTGTGCCCTAACTTTGCACCGTCCCTCCTCCCCACCCTCTTCATCATTAGGAATGCCACTGAAACATTTTCTCCATGCTGAACATTGCACAGGTCCTTAACAATCCAGCCCATATGCCGGGCTGACACAGGTGGGGAATAGGAGACAATCTGCCTGGAGCATTCCTAATGATGAGGAGGGTGGGGAGGAGGGACGGAGAGGTTGTGCAAAGTCAGATCACAGATACTCCCGTTTGGCACGGACTTCAAGTTTAAAAGTATTTTTTTAGGACAATAACTGCATCACCTGCCGAACGGACCCCAGGACAGATCTTTGATTAAAAGCAGCTATCAGACGGTACAAGTGGTTTGGGGAGGACAGATTGTGGGTACAGAGTCGCTTTAAGCGCTACTACAACTCCCAGAATGTATTTTCCCTGAGCTCTTCTTCACAGCCCTCCCACCCTGCCTACTCGCCTCCCACAGCACTCCTGTCAGTTCCCTACCGAGAGCTGCTGCATTCCTCCTCACAGCAAAAGCTGATGTATCATCCCCTGTCTGCCTTTGGCATGATGTAAACACACCTTCTTCCCTAAATGTCCCAATAAAAATATTTATGTGTATAAAAGGGAGTTGGTGATGTAGCCTGGAAGGGCTGGTCAGAATTAATGACATCACTCGGGGGATGGGCTAGAACTCAGACAAGATCCAGCCAAGTCCTGTAAGACCGCAGAAGATATGTTGAGCTGGGGAGCTTGAGACAATACCACACTGTGTAGTTCATTCTATTTGAATATCCTGTCAGGGGTGAATTGCGCAGAAAGCATGCTGAAGCCAGTACTATTAGTAATAACACTAATAGTAAGTTAAACTAATAGTTTTATTCAAAAATATTTTTTTGGATTTTATTTGCAAATGTGCTTGGGTAATACTAAAAAACCCAGTTGCACTCACCAGTCCTGCTCTCCCACCACCACCTTTCTGACAGAGTCTCGCTCAGCCAGTTACCGGCTGTGGGGGCAGTTAAACAGGATTGGCTGAGCAGATAACTCCGTCAAGACCGAAATGCTGCACAGCAGGACCAAGCTCCATCAGAATGGTGGTGATGGGGAGCAGGACTAACAAGTCTGTCTTTTATATGCAAATGTCCCCAACAACACCTTTAGCCCTTATATGTCTTTATGCTTAATATTTAAGATGATTAAAACAATATTCTTGTCAGTGATTTAACATAACCCTTTGTGTCATTTAGTTTTGCAGTGGATCATGGGACAAGATGCTGAAGATCTGGTCTGCGGGTAAGTCATAAGCACTGGATCATTTATTTGGGTTTTAGCTGTAAATCTATGTTAAAGGGGTTATCCAGCGCTACAAAAACATGGCCACTTTCCCCCTACTGTTCCATTGAAGTAAATGGAGCTTAATTGCAAACTGCACCTGAACTGGAGACAACAATAGGGGGAAAAGTGGCCATGTTTTGTAGCGCTGGATAACTTTAAAGGCACATTATATACTGG
The DNA here is from genome assembly GCF_027789765.1 of Dendropsophus ebraccatus. Taxonomy (NCBI): domain Eukaryota; kingdom Metazoa; phylum Chordata; class Amphibia; order Anura; family Hylidae; genus Dendropsophus; species Dendropsophus ebraccatus. Next base: position 52,633,846 of record NC_091462.1, read on the forward strand.
AAAGGGACTGGCAATCTGAGAACTGATACTGTGCACTTGTGAAAATAAGATTATTCCACTTCCAAGGCTAGGTTCACAATATTTCTGGTTGGTTTTTACTATGATTTGTGCAAAATACAACAATTGCTGCAATTTTGCCCAAATTGCCAAGAAAAACCGCAATGTGAACACCGCTTCAGAAGAGGCATATAACTAGTATATATCTTGATCCCATAGAGCAGGAAAATCAGCATCCTCATACAAATCTGGGTAGGGAGGAGGGGGATAAGTGATTATTTAGAAAGAATCTGATAGGTAATTATGTCATCCTGTAGTTCACAGGAAGTCAGCTGACCTTTGACATATTAGACACTGATTTTCTGTGGGTCAGCCTGGTGACCACATGACTAATTTACAGTAATGAAATGTATGACTGCAGCTGTTCTGGAATGAAACAGATGGCACTGTTCTACTAGTGATGGTCAATGCACTATATAAGTGGGAAAAAATAGTGCTTTTTTTTTTTTTTTTACAGCAACAAAAAATGATGCCTTTAGGAAGGGATAAAGTGTAAAAAAAAAAAAAATACAAAATACCTAATGGTCAGAACCAGAGTTGTAAAGTTTGTGATATTGCAGTGCCCACAGATGAAGAAGATGAAGTTGAAGACAAATCAAACCGCCCAAGAAAGAAACAGAAAACCGAGCAGCTTGGATTAACCAGAGTAAGTTTACATGAGGCGGAGGCCCAAGCATTGGTTTTCTGAATGATAATATTGAAGCTGATAAACAGTAAAATGTAGTGTGAATACTCAGTGTGGTGCATGCTAAGAACTGGGGACTGGGTATGACAAGTGGAGGCACATAACAAAGCTGCAAGTAAAGATTTACTGAGGATATCCTATCTGATTTTAGACCCCAGTTCTTACTCTCTCTGGACATAATGAAGCCATTTCATCAGTGCTGTGGTCTGATGCAGATGAAGTTTGCAGTGCATCGTGGGATCACACTATCAAAGTGTGGGACGTTGAAGCAGGGGAAGTTAAAACCACTTTGGTAAGATCTGCATAACATCGTACAGTGTTTTTATGCTTTGAAATGACTTGACACGCCGCCGTTATCTTTGCACCGCTGTGCATATTCACAGTTCTTACAGATTCCGGAAAATTATGGCTATTTTCTTTCAGAAACAGCAGCTTTTCAGTCCTTGGTTTGGGTAGGGTGTTGCAGCTCAGTTCCATTGCTGCTTTTGAAAAAAAAAAAAAAAAAAAGTGACTGTTTGTCACTTTTACATATTCCTGGAACACACCATTAAAGTATTGGACACCACAGTGACAGTGAGGAGGCTACTGCTGCATCTACTTGTCATACAGGCAGCACAGGACAGGGAGGAGGCTACAGCTGCATCTACTTGTCATTCAGGCAGCACAGGACAGGACAGGGAGGAGGCTACTGCTGCATCTACTTGTCATACAGACAGCACAGGAGGGGGAGGAGGCTACTGCTGCATCTACTTGTCATTCAGGCAGCACAGGACAGGACAGGGAGGAGGCTACTGCTGCATCTACTTGTCATACAGACAGCACAGGACAGGGAGGAGGATACTGCTGCATCTACTTGTCATACAGACAGGACAGGGAGGAGGCTACTGCTGCATCTACTTGTCATACAGACAGCACAGGACAGGGAGGAGGATACTGCTGCATCTACTTGTCATACAGACAGGACAGGGAGGAGGCTACTGCTGCATCTACTTGTCATACAGGCAGCACAGGAGGGGGAGGAGGCTACTGCTGCATCTACTTGTCATACAGACAGCACAGCACAGGACAGGGAGGAGGCTACTGCTGCATCTACTTGTCATACAGACAGCACAGGACAGGGAGGAGGATACTGCTGCATCTACTTGTCATACAGACAGGACAGGGAGGAGGCTACTGCTGCATCTACTTGTCATACAGGCAGCACAGGAGGGGGAGGAGGCTACTGCTGCATCTACTTGTCATACAGACAGCACAGGACAGGGAGGAGGCTACTGCTGCATCTACTTGTCATACAGACAGCACAGGACAGGGAGGAGGCTACTGCTGCATCTACTTGACATACAGACAGCACAGGACAGGGAGGAGGCTACTGCTGCATCTACTTGTCATACAGGCAGCACAGGACAGGGAGGAGGCTACTGCTGCATCTACTTGTCATACAGACAGGACAGGGAGGAGGCTACTGCTGCATCTACTTGTCATACAGGCAGCACAGGACAGGGAGGAGGCTACTGCTGCATCTACTTGTCATACAGACAGGACAGGGAGGAGGCTACTGCTGCATCTACTTGTCATACAGACAGCACAGGACAGGGAGGAGGCTACTGCTGCATCTACTTGTCATACAGACAGCACAGGACAGGGAGGAGGCTACTGCTGCATCTACTTGTCATACAGGCAGCACAGGACAGGGAGGAGGCTACTGCTGCATCTACTTGTCATACAGACAGCACAGGACAGGGAGGAGGCTACTGCTGCATCTACTTGTCATACAGACAGGACAGGGAGGAGGCTACTGCTGCATCTACTTGTCATACAGACAGGACAGGGAGGAGGCTACTGCTGCATCTACTTGTCATACAGGCAGCACAGGACAGGGAGGAGGCTACTGCTGCATCTACTTGTCATACAGACAGCACAGGACAGGGAGGAGGCTACTGCTGCATCTACTTGTCATACAGGCAGCACAGGACAGGGAGGAGGCTACTGCTGCATCTACTTGTCATACAGGCAGCACAGGACAGGGAGGAGGCTACTGCTGCATCTACTTGTCATACAGGCAGCACAGGACAGGGAGGAGGCTACTGCTGCATCTACTTGTCATACAGGCAGCACAGGACAGGGAGGAGGCTACTGCTGCATCTACTTGTCATACAGACAGCACAGGACAGGGAGGAGGCTACTGCTGCATCTACTTGTCATACAGACAGCACAGGACAGGGAGGAGGCTACTGCTGCTTCTACTTGTCATACAGACAGCACAGGACAGGGAGGAGGCTACTGCTGCATCTACTTGTCATACAGACAGCACAGGACAGGGAGGAGGCTACTGCTGCATCTACTTGTCATACAGACAGGACAGGGAGGAGGCTACTGCTGCATCTACTTGTCATACAGACAGCACAGGACAGGGAGGAGGCTACTGCTGCATCTACTTGTCATACAGGCAGCACAGGACAGGGAGGAGGCTACTGCTGCATCTACTTGTCATACAGGCAGCACAGGACAGGGAGGAGGCTACTGCTGCATCTACTTGTCATACAGACAGCACAGGATGGGGAGGAGGCTACTGCTGCATCTACTTGTCATACAGACAGCACAGGACAGGGAGGAGGCTACTGCTGCATCTACTTGTCATACAGACAGCACAGGACAGGGAGGAGGCTCCTGCTGCATCTACTTGTCATACAGACAGGACAGGGAGGAGGCTACTGCTGCATCTACTTGTCATACAGGCAGCACAGGAGGGGGAGGAGGCTACTGCTGCATCTACTTGTCATACAGACAGCACAGGAGGGGGAGGAGGCTACTGCTGCATCTACTTGTCATACAGACAGCACAGGACAGGGAGGAGGCTACTGCTGCATCTACTTGTCATACAGACAGGACAGGGAGGAGGCTACTGCTGCATCTACTTGTCATACAGACAGCACAGGATGGGGAGGAGGCTACTGCTGCATCTACTTGTCATACAGACAGCACAGGACAGGGAGGAGGCTACTGCTGCATCTACTTGTCATACAGACAGGACAGGGAGGAGGCTACTGCTGCATCTACTTGTCATACAGACAGGACAGGGAGGAGGCTACTGCTGCATCTACTTGTCATACAGACAGGACAGGGAGGAGGCTACTGCTGCATCTACTTGTCATACAGACAGGACAGGGAGGAGGCTACTGCTGCATCTACTTGTCATACAGGCAGCACAGGACAGTGAGGAGGCTACTGCTGCATCTACTTGTCATACAGGCAGCACAGGACAGGGAGGAGGCTACTGCTGCATCTACTTGTCATACAGACAGCACAGGACAGGGAGGAGGCTACTGCTGCATCTACGGGTCATACAGACAGCACAGGACAGGGAGGAGGCTCCTGCTGCATCTACTTGTCATACAGACAGGACAGGGAGGAGGCTACTGCTGCATCTACTTGTCATACAGACAGCACAGGACAGGGAGGAGGCTACTGCTGCATCTACTTGTCATTCAGGCAGCACAGGACAGGGAGGAGGCTACTGCTGCATCTACTTGTCATACAGACAGCACAGGACAGGGAGGAGGCTACTGCTGCATCTACTTGTCATACAGACAGGACAGGGAGGAGGCTACTGCTGCATCTACTTGTCATACAGACAGGACAGGGAGGAGGCTACTGCTGCATCTACTTGTCATACAGACAGCACAGGACAGGGAGGAGAAGGATAATATAAGATAGATGTACAGCAATTGCTTAATAAACCTTTCAGTAACCCCATATATGATAATATATAAATTATAAATAAATATTTGTGTTCCACAGCGCTGGATTATTCCAGATATTGGCTGACCATTGTACAGTGTGATCTCAGACTACGTTTTGAGCCATATCATGCCGGAGAATTTTATATCATGCTGTAGGGTTAAAATAACATCCCCATCTGCTAAGGTGTTTGGTGTGCTTGTATATTGTGTGGTCATCTCATTGGGTTATATATATTGTCAGCTATTATTATATGTCATGCATTCATTCTTTTGTTATCCACCAGACTGGAAGCAAGGTATTTAACTCTATCTCCTACTCGCCACTGTGCAAACGACTGGCATCTGGTAGTACAGACAGACATATCCGCTTATGGGATCCAAGAACTAAAGGTGAGCACTCCTTCCAATGAAATGACAATTAGAGGGGACAGTGACATCTTGTTCTTCTGCTGGCCCAGCATCCCTTGGACTTGTTCCAGCTTGTCTTAATAAACAAAGCTTTTGACGTGTCTCTGGGACATCTGAAAGTTTTGTTAAGGGTACAAACCAACACACCATATACGCAGCAGATATGCAACAAATACGCAGCAGATTTGATGGTTTTGATTTGATGCTGTGTTCAGTTATTTAGATCTAATCTGCTGCGTATTTGTTGCGTATTTGCTGCGTATCGCAGCAGTAAATACGCTGCATATACGGTGTGTGGGTTTATACCCTAAATGGCACTTAAAGGTTCAAGAGATAACAAAATTAAGCAATGTTAATCATTAAGGTAAGAGACATTATGGATTTTGCTTTTCTCGACAGATGGATCCCTGGTTCTGCTCTCCTTAACTTCTCACACAGGCTGGGTAACAACAGTGAAATGGTCACCCACCAATGAGGAGCAACTTGTCTCTGGATCTCTTGATAGGATTGTGAAGCTCTGGGACACCAGGAGGTATGAGTCCATGAAGTCATATCCTATGGTGTAAAGTAGAATTGTCTTAATTTCCCCTAGCAACCAATAAGATTCCACTTTTCATTCCTCACAGGTTCTTTGAAAAATAAAAAGTGGAATCTGGTTGCTAGGGGCAACTAAACCAATTCTACTTTACACCAGTTTGATAAATCCCCCCCATATATCTATACAATTGCTTGTTCACAGTATACCCTTTATACCATGGTATTTAGCAGTGCTGTTCTTTCTGCTCACTTCTCAGTTGTAAAGCTCCTCTTTATGATCTTGCTGCACATGACGATAAAGTTTTAAGTGTGGACTGGACAGAACATGGGGTAAGCACCATAACACGGCACATGCACTTTTCTTTACTTGTTTAGTCTGCTTTTTGAGCCATACCAGGAGTGGATACAATGGAGAGAAGCATCAGTCTTGCTGTCATGTTTTCTTCTTTTTGCATCCACTCCTTGCTTCCAGCCTTAAAGCTGTTATTGCAGAAATCAGTAGTATAAGCGATTTTAAGAAACTCTGTAATAGGTTTCATCAGCCAAAAAAGCCTCCTTCTGTACTCAAGAAGCAATTTCCCAGCCTCCCCCCCTGACTTCTTATCTGTGCATTATCAGGCAAACACGTCTTCATTACAGAGAAGCCAGTGAAGACGGGCTCTGCTCTCTCCATTGTAAGCCTATGAAGGGGGGAGGGGCCGAGGGAGATGAGGGAGCAGGAAGAGGTGACATGAAGGTCAGCTGTTTGTAGACTCTCTGGGCACCTAAAACGCTAAATTCAGGTGTCAGAAAGGTCAGTGCTTATCTATGAACTTACTGAGAGAAGATTGCAGGGTGTTGTGCTGTGCAGAAATCCTCCGTGCTCAGTCACTCCTAACAGCCCCTCCCCTCTCCATAGCCACATAATGGAGACAGAAATCCTGCTTCAATTGATGAGGGGGGGGAGGCTGGGAGATTGCTTTTTCAGTACAGAAGGAAACTCTTTTAGTACATAATAGTACATTACAGAGTTTCTTAAAATCGCTTGTACTACAGATATTTATTGTTTTCAGAAAAATTACCCTGAAATGACAGTTACGCTTTAACCCCTTAAGGACAGAGCCTGAAATGGCCTTAAGGACCGGAGCAAATTTTATGAATTTGACCAGTGTCACTTTATTCATTAATAACTTCGGGATGCTTTTACCTATCCGGCTGATTCTGAGATTGTTTTCTCGTGACATATTGTACTTCACATTTCTTGTAAATTGGAGTCGATACTTATAACGAATCTTTATGAAAAAACCCAAAATAGCGTGAAAAATTGTGAAAAAATGCATTTTTCCAACTTTAAAACTTTTCTGCTTATACAGAAAATGGTTATACCACATAAATTATATATTAAATAGCATTAGCAACATGTCTACTTTATGTTGGCGGCATTTATTAAACTATATTTCATTTTTTTTAGACAATAGGAAGCTTAAAACATTAGCAGCAAATTTCCAAATTTTCAGTAAAATTTCAAAATCAGATATTTTTAGGGAACTGTTCAGGTTTAAAGTGTATTTGAGGGGACTGTGTGTTAGAAAGCCTCACGAAGCACCCCATTTCAGAAACTGCACCCCCTAAACTCTGCAAAAGCACATCCAGAAAGTTTTTTAACCCTTTAGGGGAGTCACAGAAATGAAAGCTAAGTGTGTAAGAAATTTGAAAATTTTAATTTTCTGTGCAGAGATTTTATTGTAATCCAATATTTTTCATAATTATAAACCTATTACCAGAGAAATGCACCCCAATATTGATTGCCCCATTTCTGCAGTTTATAGAAATACCCCATATGTGGCCCTATTGCGCTATTTGACGCAACCACAAGCCTCAGATATAAGGGAGCGCCTAGTGAATTTCAATGGCTCCGTTATTTTTGGTCATTTTTGACTGTACCACTTCAGGTTGGCAGAGGCTCTGGGGTGCCAAAACCTAAAAAACACCCCTAAAGGGACACCATTTAGAAAACTACACCCCTCAAGGAATGTAACAAGGGGTGCGGTGAGCATCTGGACCCCACAGGTGCTTCACAGATTTTCCAAACAATATGGCTTGAAAAAAGACTAAAGTATTTTTTACACTAAAATGTTGTTCTAGCCTTCAATTTTTCATTTTCACAAAGGGATAAAAGGAAAAAAAAAAACACAAAACATGTAGCACAGTTTCTCCCGAGTACGGAAATACCCCACATGTGGACATAAAGTGCCAAGCGGGCGCAGGACGAGCCTCCAAAGGGAAGGAGCGCCAATTGGCTTTTGGAAGCTGGATTTCACTGGAATGGATTTCAAGGGCCATGTCGCATTTACAGAGCCCTCGTGCTGCCAAGACACTGGAAACCCCCCACAAGTGACCCCATTCTGGAAACTACACCCCTCAAGGAATCTAACAAGGGGTGCAGTGAGCATATGGACCCCACTGGTGACGGGCACAAATGTGGAAAAATGTGACGTGAAAGTGAAAATTTTCATTTTTTCACTTTCATGGCACAAATGTGCCCGTCATCCAGGGGTCCATATCCTCACTGCACCCCTTGTTAGATTCCTTGAGGGGTGTAGTTTCCAGAATGGGGTCACTTGTGGGGGGTTTACAGTGTTTTGGCAGCACAAGGGCTCTGTAAATGCGACATGGCGTTCATCATCCATTCTAGCCAAATCCAACCTCTAAAATCCAAATGGCGCTCCTTCCCTTCGGAGGCTTGCCCTGCACCCACATGGCGCTTTATGTCCACATGTGGGGTATTTACGGACTCGGGGGAAATTGCTCTACACATTTTGTGTGTTTTTTTCTCTTTTAACCCCTTGTGAAAATGATAAATTCAAGGCTAGACCAACATTATAGTGTAAAAAATTTAATATTTCATTTTCACGCCACATTGTTCCACATTTGTGCCCGTCACCAGTGGGGTCCATATGCTGACTACACCCCTTGTTACATTCCTTGAGGGGTGTAGTTTCCATAATAGGGTCACTTGTGGGGGGTTTAACTGTCTTGGCAACACAGGGGCCTTTTGAATGCAACATGGCCCCTCGAAATCCATTCCATCCAAATCCAGCCTTCAAAAACCAAATGGCGCACCTTCCCTTTGGAGGCTTACCCTGCACCCGCATGGCGCTTTATGTCCACATGTGGGGTATTTCCGTACTCAGGGGAAATTGCTCTACACATTGTGTTTTTTTTTATCTTTTAACCCCTTGTGAAAATGAAAAAATCAAGACAAGATCAATGATTTAGAGTAAAAATTTTAAAAAAATTACACTAAATGTTGGTCTAGCCTTGATTTTTTTCCATTTCCACAAGGGGTTAAAAAAGAAAATGAACACAAAACGTGTAGGGTAGTTTCCCCTGAGTACGAAAATACCCCACATGTGGACATAATTTGCCATATGGGCACAGGGCAAGTCACCAAAAGGACAGAGCGCCATTTAGAGGCTGGAATGGGGGATGGAGGCCATGTCGCAATTACAAAGCTCCTGTGCTGCCAGAACAGTAGAAACCCCCGACAAGTGACCCCATTCTGGAAACTACACCCCATAAGGAATCTAACAAGGGGTGCAGTGAGCATATGGACCCCACTAGTGATGGGCACATGTGTAGGACATGTGCCGTGAAAATAAAAAATACCATTTTTTTCATTTTCACGTCCCAAATGTGGCCGTCACCAGGGGGCCATATACCCGCTGCCCCACTTGTTAGATTCCTTATGGGGTGTAGTTTCCAGAATGGGGTCACTTGTGGGGGGTTTCTACTGTCCTGGCCGCACAGAGGCTTTGTAATTGCATCATGGCCTCCTCTAATGGGAATGGCAGCCATACCTATTTAGCTGGGGAACAGGGACAATTCTAATTTATTTGGGGGTATTAGGCCAATTATTAGTTTATAAGGTTGGAAAATGACAGGTGTCCATCAAATTCAACCTGTGTTGATCCAGAGGAAGGCAAAAACCCCTCGTGAGGCAGACGACAGTAGCCTCATCACAAGGGAAAAATTCCTTCCCGACTCCATAATGGCAATCAGAATAATCCCTGGATCAACGTGACCCCTGAAATAGGAATAAGGGACAGAATTTAGATAATGTAGAACCCCAATGACGTGTAGTGCGCCTTGGAGCGATCCAGTATGCAGAGGCCGGGGGGATCAGGACAGGTGTCACACTGGAAAATGTTGTCCTTCCTGATCCCCCTGTTACCCCACACTCTGCACTTCTTCTGGGGTCTCCTGTTCTCCAGTGTGGGGGACGTCACCTGGAAAATGTTGTCCTGGTGCGATACGGGGTCCTTCATATCCAGAAGCGCTGGGTCCGCTCCATGGCTGCTAAATATTAGGGCGCTATTACTACTTCTGATATGTTCGGATCGTGCCGCAAGCTACAGTAGCTCGGGCAGCGAGGGACCGGAAGAGGGGGTGCTGGTATAAAAGTTATCCCCGTACAGGTGGTGACCTTTATCCAGCCGTGGGAAGATCAGTTCCCGGACGATCTCCCCACTAACTCCGAGGATGGGGGGGGGAGGGGGCATCTGGCGGCTGGATTCGGGTGTCCCTTCCTTCATACACTCTAAGGGTACGTGCACACTGCGGAATCGCGAAGGATAACCCTTTGTGCATTCCGCAGTTGGCACCCGCCGGCGGACTGATGCAGGCGCACGTCTCCGTCCGTGTCGTAGACTCCATTCTATGCACGGGCGGATTCCGCTCTGCGTCCAACGTGTTGATGGAATGACGGATAATGGAATCCGCCCATGCATAGGATAGAGTCTATGACACAGGCGGAGACGCGCCCCTGCATCAGTCCGCCGGCGGGTGCCAGCTGCGGAATGCACGAAGGGTTATCCTTCGCCATTCCGCAGTGTGCACGTACCCTAAATCTGTAAGTGTACCCTGAGGTACTCTCACAGAGTTTGTAGAATTTCACGCCATACCGTCATCTCTTATTGGGACGGTACTGGCGGAAAAGACGTGTCTGGGGGGCAGCGTACGCTACGCTACTCCCAGACACGTCACTGGATGATGAGGAGGATGAGGATGAATGGAGGAAAGAAGGATCCCCCAATTCATCCTCACTGGCTGTTTCGGTGTCGGAGGCAATAATAATGTATGCGTCCGACACCGAAAACACCCTGGGGGCCATCTTTATATGGGGATTGGTATATGGGGTATGTAGTGGTGTAGTGTAAAACTTTATTCAATGTAGTGTGGTGTAATGTAGTGTTTTTTTTACGTGTTTTTTACAGTAAGTATACAAAAAAAACCTACGCCAAAAATGGTGTTGCTGATGAATGCCGCACTTATGTTCGGCACTTATAAGCAGACCGTGGCAGTAGGATATAAAAAAAAAACACCCTACGCCAAAAAGGAGGAGTTGCTGATTAGCAGCGCACTTTCGTGCGATGCTGATCAACACTCAGCGGCGATAGGGTGCGGAAAATAGAAAAAAAAAAAATTGGGAAAAAAATTTTTTTTTTTTACTACATTCTGAACATCCCTGTAGTGGCTGATACGTGTATTACACTTATCAGCCGCTAGGGGGCAGCAGAGCGCAAGATCCGAAAATAGACGACGCTGGAGCCGGAAAAATACGAAAATAGACGACGCTGGAGCCGGAAAGAGACGATCGGGACTCACGGAAGAAGCCGAAGTCCCAACAAGAGGAAGTGGACGCCGGGAACCCGGAAGACGCCGATCAGGACCCCGGGACAGGTGAGTAATGTACAAATACCTGCTCCGGACCCCTCAGCTACCTAGCTGAGGGGTCCGGAGCAGGTATTTATTACTTGTGGGGACTTTGATCGCCGTTCACGGCGATCGGGACGGTGGTACCGTGACCACCATTACTTTTTACAGTAATGGCGGTCGGTGCCGTCCTCGGACAGCACCGACCGCCATTTTTTTCCGGGTCATCGGGCCACCGATGGCCCGGAAAGGTTCCGATCGCCGCTATGGGCTTATCAGCCAATAGCGGCGATCGTCGGCATGGGGGGGGTTAACAACCCTCCATGCCGACAGGGAGAGATGGCCTGCTATGTATTATAGCAGGCTATCTCCCCCGATCGGGACCCGGCCGGCCGCGGCGCCCGTTTAAAGGGATGACGTACCGGCACGTCATGGGTCCTTAAGTGACAGTGATCCATGACGTGCCGGTACGTCATGGGTCCTTAAGAGGTTAAAGGGGTATTTCAGGGAAAAAAAAACTATTGATAAACAGTAGTTGATCAGCAGGGTGCAATATTTGTATAGTTTGTATTTGAATTAATTTATAGAGTTTCTTCTGCTGTAGAATGATTCCTAATTCCATTTTTTTTCCCGTTCTTTCTACAGCTTATCCTTAGTGGAGGAGCAGACAACAAATTGTATTCCTACAGATACACAGCGCCACCTTCAGATGTTGGTGCATAACAGCATGGACTGAACAGATTTTTGTTGCTGCTGCAAGTACTATTGCAAATGAAGCTGTTTGGTGAACCAGGCCTTTTAAATACTATAGTATATTTGTACAGAAACATAATGTGTATTTGCCTTTTTTTTTATTATATCAGGCCCAGCCTTGAGTTGTCTTGTCACCATTTATCTTCTGTATCTACGGATGCGTTTACACTATGGAATCAAGACGGATCACCCGCTGCTTGCGCACATCTCAACCCATGCCATAGATTCCATTCTATGCACAGACTGATTTGGACGGACGGTGGAATCCGCATGTGCATAGAATGGAGTCTAAAGCATAGGCGGAGATGCGTGTGAGAGGCGAGTTACTTGCTCAGATTCTGTAGTGTGAACGCACCTTAACTGTCTCCCAGTAGTCCAAGATGGGAATAGCAGCAATTATAAAGGATGTAAACGGTGCAATATGATCTGCATTTACAATGGTTGTGCATTAAACTCTCACACTGTAAGCTGGAAAATTCTTATATCTTTATCTATAAAATAGTGTTGGTGCCTTAATCCCACCCTTCTGCTGCAGTACATTACAGTATATTCTTGCTGCCAAAACTGAAGGCTAACTATCCATGCCACAAACTTCTGATGTGTCATAGGGACACGTCTGAAGTCTAGATCGGCAGGGGTCTAGGTGCTGATGCCTCCACTGGCCACGACTAGTGGGCAGAAGCCCTATGCACTGTGCCCATTTGTTTTTCTTGGTGCCGTTTCCTTAGCATGTGATTGTATAGGTCCTGCCCATTTGTTTAGAGTTCTAAAAGAATTGCTGTCTTGTAACCCCCCTGTGCTGAACTAGGTATGGTTTAATACCTAACCACAAGTATACAATGCCCAAAAAGAGAATCCAAGGCAGCAGAATGTAGAAACTATGTAGAACTTTATTGTAAACTCATGTTAAAAAAGATAGGGTATCGTTGTCTTTTTAATGTAAATGTGCAGTAAAGTACTACATGTTGTGTACACTCTGATGCCATGGATTTCCTTATTTTGTTTTGGAAATTAGTGGGAGTCCATGGAGATCGCCCACCAATTTGGCTTTTCAGGATTCTGTGTCTGTATACTAATTTTACTTGTTCTCAGTTTAAGTATCTTTTTTAATCTTTAATTTTGTAAATACAGATTACAGGGTTTTTTTTTTTTGACATTTTACAAATTCTAACAGGACAAAGCTATTGATCTGAGTATACAGGGATTATATAAATATTATGTTACTGATCTTGGAACTTTCTTGGAAATAAATACAAAATCTCGCTAATGTTTGCCTGTCACAAAGTACTCTTTTGCTGATTGAAGTTTGGGTATCCAAAGAGATGACCATGCTGGGGTCGTTACTTTGTGCGATCCATGTTCAGAATGAATTGGGGTCACACATATTACCGACCTGGCGTGGTCATCTCCATGGATATCTGAGCTTCCAGTGGCAGATAGATTGTGTGCCGATCGTCTCCATTGTACCATTTAAGTGCCAAGATTAAAATCTCAGAGCCAGTGTTTTCAGAACTGTATGAGGAATGAGTACATAGAAAAAAATTAAAACCGAGGCCATGTTTATACATGGCAAAACAGCAGCTGCTCTGCGACATGGCTGTGTCAGAACGGCCGCTGTCTGAGATGTTAAACATCACTTCAACTTAATTGCAATACAGGCACATTCAGGTGTGCATGCACTCCAATTAGCCATAGCAGACAATGTAAAGTATGGCCGGAACCATACTTTTTCATTGTCTGCCCAGTCTATTTTGTGCAGCCGCTGTTTGCTAAATAGCGGCCACACGAAATAGACATGTCCGTTTTCTTTTCTGTGCGGCCGCAGTGTGTATACACTGTGGCTGGGATTCTATAGGGGTTAAACAACGACCATTGTTTAAAATATATATATTTAGTGTGAACAAGGCCTTAATGCGTTTACACATGGGCCATGCAGGATGCAAATATTTTGCTGACCAAGTTTAGCGCTGTAGTGAAATAATAGGCTGCACTCACTTTTCCTGACCGCCAACCCTCCCACTGCAGTTTCGATGACTCCCAGTTCCACCAAAAACCGGGAGCTAGTTGGTGTTTCAATTTGAGAATTACACTGAGCCTTTCTTGGGCATGGAGGCCAGAGAAAGGCTCAATGTAATCCTTAAGCCGAAACTGCTGAATTGCCTCTGTCTTCCTGAACTACTGCATGATCAGTTGTGCTTACTTAAAGGAGGAAGCGTTGTTTGTTCCCTGCTCACCAGGTCCAGGCCACCTCTTTTCCATGGGCAACAAAAATGTATCCTTACAAAGAGCATTTAAGTACAGAGATATTTGACTACAGTATACACTCACCGGCCACTTTATTAGGTACACCATGCTAGTAACGGGTTGGAGCCCCTTTTGCCTTCAGAACTGCCTCAATTCTTCGTGGCATAGATTCAACAAGGTGCTGGAGGCATTCCTCAGAGATTTTGGTCCATATTGACATGATGGCATCATACAGTTGCCGCAGATTTGTCGGCTGCACATCCATGATGCGAATGTCCCGTTCCACCACATCCCAAAGATGCTCTATTGGATTGAGATCTGGTGACTGTGGAGGCCATTTGAGTACAGTGAACTCATTGTCATGTTCAAGAAACCAGTCTGAGATGATTCTAGCTTTATGACATGGCGCATTATCCTGCTGAAAGTAGCCATCAGATGTTGGGTACATTGTGGTCATAAAGGGATGGACATGGTCAGCAACAATACTCAGGTAGGCTGTGGCATTACGATGCTCAATTGGTACCAAGGGCCCAAAGAGTGCCAAGAAAATATTCACCACACCATGACACCACCACCACCAGCCTGAACCGTTGATACAAGGCAGGATGGATCCATGCTTTCATGTTGTTGACGCCAAATTCTGACCCTACCATCTGAATGTCGCAGCAGAAATCGAGACTCATCAGACCAGGCAACGTTTTTCCAACCTTCTACTGTCCAATTTCGATGAGCTTGTGCAAATTGTAGCCTCAGTTTCCTGTTCTTAGCTGAGCGGAGTGGCACCCGGTGTGGTCTTCTGCTGCTGTAGCCCATCTGCCTCAAAGTTGGATGTACTGTGCGTTCAGAGATGCTCTTCTGCCTACCTTGGTTGTAATGGTTGGTTATTTGAGTCACTGTTGCCTTTCTATCAGCTGGAACCAGTCTGCCCATTCTCCTCTGACCTCTGGCATCAACAAGGCATTTCCGCCCACAGAACTGCCGCTCACTGGATGTTTTTTCTTTTTCGGACCATTCTCTGTAAAACCTAGAGATGGTTGTGCGTGAAAATCCCAGTAGATCAGCAGTTTCTGAAATACTCAGACCAGCCCTTCTGGCACCAACAACCATGCCACGTTCAAAGGCACTCAGATCACCTTTCTTCCCCATACTGATGCTCGGTTTGAACTGCAGGAGATTGTCTTGACCATGTCTACATGCCTAAATGCACTGAGTTGCCGCCATGTGATTGGCTGATTAGAAATTAAGTGGTAACGTGCAGTTGGACAGTTGTACCTAATAAAGTGGCCGGTGAGTGTATATTCTGCTAAGTCAGTGCTGCACAACTCATGGGCTTCCAACTACAATTCCCATTCTGCCTGGACGGCCAAGTGGTACATCTACAATTCTGTATTTAATAATCTACTAAATGTATAATTATATTAAGTACCAAAGTCTTCCCTCTCCCATTTTCATATAAGATTGTGATAGGTGTATATGCAAGACCACTATTCTTCCTGACCCTCTCCTATTCAATATAAATGCTCAGTAGAGATGAGCAAACCTGGAGCATGCTCGAGTCCATCCGAACCCGAACGATCGGCATTTGATTAGCGGTGGCTGCTGAACTTGGATAAAGCCCTAAGGCTGTGGAAAACATGGATATAGTCATTGGCTGTATCCATGTTTTCCAGACAACCTTTATCCAAGTTCAGCAGCCCCAGCTAATTAAATACCGAACGTTCGGATCGACCCGAACCCGGTTCGCTCATCTCTAATGCTCAGCTATTGGGAATAAGCTGATGCCAGATACCCCTGACGTAGGCTTATTTTTCTTTCCCCTGAAAGGATCCAGCCTGTTAAAGCTAACATCATCAATCTATGCCACATTCGTCTCTCAACCCCCCAACCCCCCCAAGCTTTGCTGTCAATAGAGAGTAAAGACCCCCCCCCCATATACATTGGATGGTCATGTGGCATAGCAAACAATAATTTATATATGCATCTTTACTCTCGATAAAATGAACTAGTCCCTTGTCAATTTCATAGGACTTGAACAGTTTTAGTCTTTTGAAGAAGTACTGTGAGATGTAAAATATTTAGTCTGAGCAGATCCAAGATGCTGGAATCCATTGTGGCTCATCCTGAGCACGACGGGCGATGGACAGGAGCTGGACTGTAGCAGACTGCAGATCATCATTCACCAACACTTGGTCAATAAATTGGCTAAATTGGTCTTCAATCTTCTTTGCTGCTTCTTCTATATCCTGAAAGTCTTCTTCCTGCAGGTGGAACAAAATAAATGAGGGATCACAGATTTTCCTGACTTTGAAGTGGAAGTCTACAATAAATCCACATTGTTGCAGAATTTTTTTAACACCATGGCACATAAATCCGTTGTGGGAAATCCATACGAATAAGGCAAAATGTGGTGCAGATTTTCAACTGCAGGAAATTTGCAGGATTCTACTATATGTTGCCGTACCCTTAATGGCAAAAACAGTACCACCCCTTCCTCAGGTTGTGTGTGTTACCATTACAATCTAGCTGCACAATAATAGATCCAAGCTGAGAAGAAGAGTGGCACCCCTTTAAAGCTAAAAGATCAGCTGTTGATTAATTGAGGCCTCATTCACATGTCAGTATATTTTTGCACAATTTTCTGTTTTATTTTTGCAAGCGTTACGAAATTAATGTCTGCAACATCCGCAATAAATACATATCTCAGAATTTGCCTGTAATTGTACATCAGCAATTACGGACAAATTTTGCAGTCATGTGAATGAGGCCTTGGGGGCATTTACACGTTCTGTAAATACGGATAATGAGCTACAGAAAGGAGTAAGGAGCTCTTGGCATCATTCACTACTTTCAATGTGCCCTAATTGCCAGAAGCATTTCCATCACTTCCATGACCCTAATAGGCCAATATCATGTGACGTTCCACAACTGCTTCACATTAACTTTTCACTGCCCTACAGGACGGTAGGGTGGTATCTGTATCCACTACCATAATTCAATTATATTATACTGGTTATTTTATGTCTTTGTTTTGTCAAACCACAAAGTGCTGATGGGGTTTCTACTATGATACAAATGATAAATCTGCTTGGACAGAAAACATATACCAATTATAATGTTAAAAAAAAATATATACCAAATAATGGTAACTGTACCTTATACTTCAGGTTCACATAGTAATCGGTGAGAATGCTGGAGTTTCTTCTTGTCTGCCTCATACAGTTTCGGCTTGGTGGTTTAATAAATATTATGTATGGTTTAAGTTCATGGTTTCGAGCTCCTGTAATACCCTGTAAATAAAAGGACAAAAAGTAAGCAGCATATCAGGGCTTATTTATCAATCCCAACTGTTGCTCTTGTGACATTGTTCCAAAAGGTAAAACCTACATGCACCGTGCACACCTATAAATACTGTGCATGATTTGATCCAATGGAGTACCTTCCATAGAGGCAGTTCTTCCTGCTTCTTATTAAACTTTTCAGTAAAAGAATAAAATTCTATACCGGCAGCCTGCACTAGATGGCGCTCAATGCATGCTTCAATGGAAGCTGTATAAATCCCTACGTACACTGGCGGAACTACCGCCGTAGTGGCCGCTATGGGGCCCCTGGCACAGGCCGAGGCCTTGGCCCCCGAAGCTGACCGCCTGCAGCACCCGGTGGCCGAGCGGGCCTCCCGGGTGTTAAGTGTTCTAATTGACAGCGCGAGAAGCCATAGGCTTCCCGCCCTGTCAATTACTCTTGTGACCGCAAGCAGTGTTTTGCTTGCGATCACAAGAGTGTCGGCCCCCGCCGGATGAGCAGCTCCCTGGTCGAGTCCCATGCAGCGTCATCACTGAGCTCAGTGTGCGCCGCCGCGGCTGGGACTTCCGGGTACAGAGAGCATGTCACTCTCTGTACCGGAAGTCCCAGCCGCCGCGGCACACACTGAGCTCAGTGATGGCGCTGCGTGGGACTGGACCAGGGAGCTGCTCATCCGGCGGGGAAGAAAGAAGAGACCAGCGACCGACGGGGGAGCGTGTGGTTTGGTGAGTTCTGTTTTGTTTTTTTCTTTTTTATCAGAGGGGAACAGTGGGGGCTATATGGGGGAAGGACAATAACAGTGGGGGCTATATGGGGGAAGGACAATAACAGTGGGGGCTACATGGGGGAAGGACTACAACAGTGGGGGCTATATGGGGGAAGGACAATAACAGTGGGGGCTATATGGGGGAAGGACAATAACAGTGGGGGCTATATGGGGGAAGGACTTCAACAGTGGGGGCTATATGGGGGAAGGACAATAACAGTGGGGGCTATATGGGGGAAAAACAACAGTGGGGACTATATGGGGGAGGACAACAACACTGGGGGCTATATGGGGGAGGACAATAACAGTGGGGGCTATATGGGGGAAGGACAATAACAGTGGGGGCTATATGGGGGAGGACAACAACAGTGGGGGCTATATGGGGAGGACAACAACACTGGGGGCTATATGGGGGAAGGACAATAACAGTGGGGGCTATATGGGGGAGGACAACAACAGTGGGGGCTATATGGGGGAAGGACAACAACACTGGGGGCTATATGGGGGAGGACAATAACAGTGGGGGCTATATGGGGGAGGACAACAACAGTGGGGGCTATATGGGGGAAGGACAATAACTGGGGGCTATATGGGGGAGGACAACAACAGTGGGGGCTATATGGGGGAAGACAACAACAGTGGGGGCTATATGGGGGAGGACAACAACAGTGGGGGCTATATGGGGGAGGACAACAACAGTGGGGGCTATATGGGGGAAGGACAACAACAGTGGGGGCTATATGGGGGAAGGACAACAACAGTGGGGGCTATATGGGGAGGACAACAACACTGGGGGCTATATGGGGGAAGGACAACAACACTGGGGGCTATATGGGGGAAGGACAACAACACTGGGGGCTATATGGGGGAAGGACAACAACACTGGGGGCTATATGGGGGAGGGACAACAACACTGCTGGCTATATGGGGGTGGACAACAACACTAGGGGCTATATGGGGGAGGACAACAACACTAGGGGCTATATGGGGGAGGAACAACAACAGTGGGGGCTATATAGGGGAGGACAACAACAGTGGGGGCTATATGGTGGAAGAACAACAACAGTGGGGGGCTATATGGGGGAGGACAACAACACTGGGGGCTATATGGGGGAAGGACAACAACACTGGGGGCTATATGGGGGAGGACAACAACACTGGGGGCTATATGGGGGAGGACAACAACCGTGGGGGCTATATGGGGGAGGAACAACAATGGTGGCTATATGGGGGAGGACAACAACACTAGGGGCTATATGGGGGAGGACAACAACACTAGGGGCTATATGGGGGAGGAACAACAACAGTGGGGGCTATATAGGGGAGGACAACAACAGTGGGGGTTATATGGGGGAGGAACAACAACAACACTAGGGGTTTTATGGGGGAGGAACAACAACACTGGGGGCTATATTTGGGAGGAACCACAACACTGGGGGCTATATGGGGGAGGAACAACACTGGGGGCTATACGGGTCTGGGGATGCAGAAGACTGGGGGCTGCCTATGGGGGGTTGCACGAGACTGGGGGTTGCCTATAGGGGGATGCACAAGACTGGGGGCTGCCTATAGGGGGATGCACAAGACTGGGGGCTGCCTGTAGGGGGATGCACAAGACTGGGGGCTGCCTGTAGGAGGATGCACAAGACTGGGGGCTGCCTGTAGGGGGATGCACAAGACTGGGGGCTGCCTATAGGGGGATGCACAAGACTGGGGGCTGCCTGTAGGGGGATGCACAAGACTGGGGGCTGCCTATAGGAAGATGCACAAGACTGGGGGCTGCCTATAGGGGGATGCACAAGACTGGGGGTTGCCTATAGGGGGATGGACAACACTGGGGCAGCCTATAGGGGAATCACAAAACTCTGGGCTACCTATAGGGGGTGCACAACACTGGGATATCTATATGGGGGATGGACAACACTGGGGGATACCTATAGGATGATGCACACACAGAGGTAGCCATATACTATCAGGCAGGGATAAAGAACCTTGGCTCTCCAGCTATTGCAAAACTACAGCTTTAGCTTTGACTGTCCACGCATGATGGGAGTTGTAGTTTTGCAACAGCTGGAGAGCCAAGGTTCCCTACCCCTGGTATAGGGGATGCACAGAGGTTGTCATCTACTATAAAGGGACACAGAGAGGGAGGCTCCCTACTATAGGAGATGCAGAAAAGACCATCTATATGGAGGACTGAACAAGGGACCATCTATAAGGTGTCTACACAGAGCGGGGCATATTAGGGATATATATATATATATACACACACATACACTACAAAGAGTCAGGGTTACCCACTAAATGAGGGCTTAAAGGGGTCAGTGCAGTTAGTAGAGAAATGAGGATGGTGACAGAGTGAGGAGCCTAATATGTTTTTCTGGCAGATTCTGTGGATTCGTGGCTCGGAGAAGTTCTCATAACGGCCCAGGGTAGACGGAGAAGATGATGAAAAGGGGAACTCCAATCAGAGAAGACGTCCCCTGTGAGTCAGCTGATGTTACTGCACTGTAATTTGTATGGTGTACAGATTCTGTGTAGAGCTGGGTGTGTTGATGGCATAGTGGTCGGTCAGAGGAGGGGGGCCCCAATCAAGTTTGCTATGGGGCCAATCATTTCTAGTTACGCCCCTGCCTACATAGAGTTTCCACAGTGGTGGTAGCAGACAGCAACCACACTGCCCAATATTTACCAGTCTTGTCTGAGGCAGAAACTGTTGGATTTGCTCATAGCTCTGGGCAGATCAGATTGATAAATTCAGTGTATTCATGCACAGTTGCTATAGCTTGTTTGTGGACCTATGGGATGAGTCCTATTTTGGTGAAAGGCCCTATTACACGGGACTGTGTAATAGACAATGATAGAAAAATCCTCTATGTGTCGTTAATTTAGATCTGACCCTAAAATCATTGGTGATAGTTCGCTAATCGTTTGCTGTAATTCCACATTTGTTCACTAATCAGTCAGTGTAATTGCCTATTGTTCCTTTTTTTGCTGGGATTAGATGGAGTAAACGATTGTAGTAACGATCCTAACTAACGACTATCCTTCTGTGTAATATGGTGAACGATTTCAGGTTAACGTTAAACAACCTAGTTTTCGATTAGTCATTAATCGTTAAAAATCGCTTTGTCTAATAGAACCCTAATTCTTAACAGAACAGATTCATGAAATAATACAACCACAGCATGCACTACCACATAAAGTCTACATAGAAGAACATTTTAAGAAATGATTATGAGACTCTGGACACATGCTGATGATTGGTTTGGTCTCCCATTGCTTCTGAACGTAGTGTGTTATTATAAATGTATATATCATGTACATTACAGCTCTAACCTGTGGCTCCAAGTCAATTACACATATTTTCCCAGCATCCAGTACTTCTTTTACTGTGTCCACACTGGTACCATACATATGTCCTTTGTATTCTCCATACTCCAGGAAACTGGTTAGAAATAATAAAAGGAATTTTATTTAACCTCTTAATGACACATTTTAATTTTAGTTTTTACCTCTTATTCTCAGAAAGATAAATCCCTTTTTTTTTTCCATGAATATGCACCAACATATAAGGTCTTGTGTTTGGAAGTTGAACTGTTTAATAGTATCCTTTATTGTATGGCATATTAACATAGGAAACATAAACTAACATGTTAACCGCAATATGCGAGTCAGTACAATGAAGGGGATAAAAATTTTATTTAGTTTTTGTTATGTTTTACTATTAAAAATAAACTATTTAAGACATTGACTTGCCATATTCTGACATCTATCACTTAAAATATATTTGTAGTTTTTTTTTTTTTTTTACTAAATTTAACATTTTTAATATATTTCAATTTACTTTGCAATCACTTAAACAGTACACTGCAATACCTTTGTATTGCAGGGTGCGGTCATTCTAATTATAGCAGCTACAGAGAACTTCTGAAGGCAATAGACATGACAGGACTGGCTAGTGTCTTCTAATCTAGATGTCCCAGCTGCTATTGACTCAAGCATCTAGGGGGTTAAATGGCCATGATCACCTTTGTAGCCAGTTACTGATGGCAAACATCCGCTGCTCATAGTATCCAGCACCTTTATATATAGAGTGGACTTAGCTCCTGAGCCTCCTGCATACTTCCATAGCATATATACATCATACATGTATGGCAAGTGTTGTCAAGGAGTTAACACATACAACATTTTTCTGTTCTATAAAACACAATGGGTGTCAGGTGTTTGGCTGCATTGTTAATGCTTTTGTATGAAATAATAAACTGCAGCACTATCTCTGGATAAACTCATCCGGCACAGAGTTTTTTGTTTTTTTTTAATCTTAGGATACTGAACAACCCCTACTATTCCATACCTGTGGCTGTATATCATACTTTCGAAGGTCTCTTTGGATACAAAGAAATATTCTCGACCATTCTCCTCATAGCTCTTCTTGTGGCGAGTAGTGTCTGTTGTAATATAGATACTTCCATGTTAGTATTGCAGTGTGTATTGTTATTTACTAACAATTTATGTTTCTGTGTTGGCGTTAAATCAATTTTTTTTATGATTTACATCCAGAAATAAACTTGGGCTGGGTTTATATTTGCATTGGTGACTTTGTTCAGGGCATCCATTGCAAAAGCTTCCCACTGACTTTGCTGGTATCTGTATATTTGACAGGACAAAGAAAATTGTGCTTGCAGCTTTTTTTTTTTTTTTGTTCACTCACATCCTGATAAATAAATGAAATATGCAACAAAGCCCCCTGAATGGAGCTCCAATGCAAATGTGAATCCAGCCTTACCCTTCCCTAGGATCAGCCGATTTACCATTACCTGAGCTGACCATGAGGTCTTGTTCAGACATAAGATGCACAAAACAGTGACGGTTCTGGCACTCCAATGAAGATTAAAATGTAGATACTTTATTTCATAACAAACGTTAAAACATGGTGTACCTTGCAGCATGTTTTAACGTTTGTTATGAAATAAAGAATCTACATTTTAATCCTCATTGGAGTGCCAGAACCATCACTGTTTTGTGCATCTTGCGAATACCACGACTAGCCATCGTTGGAACCAAGCACCCTTCATTATAGACTGTGTCCAGCATTAATTTCTAGAGGTGAGCTGGCTACAATCACTATTATTCAGACATACACTTCTCAGCGCTGAAATTGCTACACATAGAAGGGCAAGCCATAAGATTTAGCAAATCCAGGAAGAAGCAAATCCTAAGAAGAACCTAGCTGTAAACTGTGGCATGTGCAACGGACTTCAATGGCAGAACCAAAGAAAAACATTTTCAGCCATATAAAATAGGTTCAAGTCAGAATAGTATAACTGTGCCATGCCTCTTGTTCATTGACGTGCCAGTTATGACCACTTATCACAAACTGAGAGTAACACAATCCTTGATCAGGAAGTTTGGTTTATCAAACAGGTTACATAAGCCTCAATGTCAAAACTGTTTCTGTACAAACCATCAGAAGGTGCTTGCATCACATCGGGCTATGAGCCAGATGTTCAGATATAGATGCTCCATTGATCTGATGACACCGCTCTATCATGGTGCAGCGCAAAATGGTACTGTCACAGGAGCTGTTTTTTAACATGAAAATGGCAGGCCCCATGTTTCTCTTAGCCTTAGATTAGCCTAAATATCCTACCATGGTTTGCAGCTTCTCTAGATTTCTGGGGCATCATTGGTCGGCAATTGCAAAGGGAGCAATCTTTATAATTTGTGCGACCAAAAGCATTCAACATGACAGAACATTCCTCAAACAACCATTAAAGGGGTTATCCCAGTGTTAGAAACATGGCCACTTCTTTCCAGAGAGAGGACAACATTGTCTTCTTTGGGTGGTGTTTTGCAACTCAGTTCCATTGAAGTGAATGGAGCTTAATTGCAAAGTACTGTACACCTTAATTGGAGACAAGAGTGGTGCTGTCTTTGGAAGAAAGTGGCCATGTTTTTCTAACACTGTATAACCCCTTTAATAATGTGACTGATAGTATGCAAGGTATGTAAGTGCATGTATTTTTCTCACTGACTAATCAATGTCTTGGACTGACTGGGATGGGACACCGTGATCACAGAAGATTTGTCTTTGAAATAGCAACAAGCAGAGAACGGGAGCTGTGTCATTGGGTGAGTATTATTTATTTTTACAGCATCCCCAACAACATATAAAAAGGTTAATAAACTTTAACAGATCTTTAAATACCTAGGTGACATTGCCATCAGAATACCCCCACTAAGTGCCCCTATATGTAATGGTGCGTTTACATGAAGCGATAATTGGCCCGATCGTACGATTAACGATGTCGGAGTAACAATTTTTTTTTCATAACGATCAGCGTCTAGACGGTACGATATATCGTACGGAAAAATCGTTTTGCGATCGCGCGCCCGCAGCCCGGCCCGCCCGCTGCCCGGCCCCCCGCTCGCAGCCCGGCCTCCCGCTCATCCGCAGCCCCCTGCGCCGGCTTGATCGCCACCCCCGCCGCTCTCATCGCCGCCCCCGCCGCTCTCATCGCCACCCGCCGCTGCTCCGGTCGCCCCGCCGCTCTGATCACCACCACCCCGCCGTCGCCGCTCTGATCGCCCCCGCCGGCCCACGGTCATACGGTGACCTGCTCCGCACAGCAGATCTTCAGCCATCCCCGACTCCGCTCTTCAGTGCACTGATTGGCTGAAGAGGGGAGCCGGGAATTTCAAACGGCTCCTCTTCAGCCAATCAGTGCTCCTCTTCAGCACTGATTGGCTGAAGAGGAGCCGTTTGAAATTCCCGGCTCCCCTCTTCAGCCAATCAGTGCTGCCTTGCATTGATTGGCTGAAGAGGAGCCGTTTGAAATTCCCGGCTCCACTCTTCAGCCAATCAGTGCTGCCGTGCATTGATTGCCTGAAGAGGGGAGACGGCAGTTTCAAACGGCTCCTCTTCATCCAATCAGTGCTGAAGAGGAGCACTGATTGGCTGAAGAGGAGCCGTTTGAAATTCCCGGGTCACCTCTTCAGCCAATCAGTGCACTGAAGAGCGGAGTCGGGGATGGCTGAAGACCTGCTGCTGAAGACCTGCTGAAGACCCCCCGTGGGCCGGCGGGGGCGATCGGGGCGGCGACGGCGACGGCGGGGGGTGGCGATCAGAGCGGCGGGGGTAGCGATCGGAGCGGCGGGGGTAGCGATCGGAGCGGCGGGGGTAGCGATCGGAGCGGCGGGGGGGGGGCGACCGGAGCGGCGGGTGGTGATCAGAGCGGCGGCGGGGGTGGCGATCGAGCTGGCGTAGGGGGCTGCGGATGAGTGGGGGGCCAGGCTGCGGGCGGGCGGCAGGACTATCGCGTGACAACTGTTTACACGGAACGATCGGCGAATTTTTTTACGAACGACCATTTGATGACATGTTGAAAGATCAAAACGGACGATTGCTCGTTCGTCGTTTGATCGTTCGCTGCGTTTACACGTACGATTATCGTTTGATTTGATCGTTTGATCGTTATCGCGCAAATTCGCCCGATAATCGTTACATGTAAACGCAGCATAACATTGCCTGATAAGTGTAATGGTGTAGGTGCAATGGTATATCTCTAGTTGTCTATTTTATATTGTCATTTTGTTTTTGATTGATGTAGAGCTCTCTGAAAATCCACTTTTCCTTTTTAGCCATAGAGTTAAACTCTACAGCCTACAGTGTGTTCGCAAAGATTTATAAAGATCTTACTGAAGTCAATGGGAGCTATAAATAATAAATATACAGTCAGCTCAGCCTAATAGAGGCTGCCGACAGGTTCACCAAACTCTGTAAACCTCCCCTGTGTACAGTTCTGACAGCAAGTGAAAATGAGAACTGTTCCCATGTGCAAAAGATACACCACAACAATATGTGTATGTTACAGAGCTAAGACGAAAGGACACGGTGTACACATGACCCCGCTACATACACAATGGACGCTTATTTCTATGAGAGCCTTTTCTGATGTCTCAGTTCAATGATAGTGCTCTAATATATATCCTAGACAGACTGTTAGCACTTACGTGGCACAGGGCTGTGAAACATGCCGGGATTTAGTCTAATAAGTTGCTTTCTTAATTCATTAACACCAACTCCTGAAGGCCCTGCAAGGAAGAAATTGTGATTTTATTTACTAAAATGGTAACTTGTAATAATCTATGGGAATGTTATGCTGCAACCACAAGAGATAATGCACAGTATGACAAATATAATGTATGTTTACATGCATGTATCTGAATTCACCTCTCTCTACACATATGGACTAACCTATTAGAACAATAAGTCTATGACGATCACAGGGCCTCCTCTGATATCTTACAACCTCTTCATAAGGAGCAGCTAAAGTGTGGTAACAGCTACTTGGACATCGGGAGTAGCAGGAAGATTGGGTGCTGTGAGACTTTCTGCGGCAAAGGCGCATGCTCCTCCGAAAACCAGCTGTGGAGAGGACAGGTCAATGTTATTACACCAACAATGCATACAGATGTGACCTTCCTTAAAGGAGAAAAATTTTTATTATTAGTATTGTATTGTCCCTTAAAAGTTATACAAATCACCAATATACACTTATGACGGGAAATGCTTATAAAGTACTTTTTCCCTGCACTTACTACTGCATCAAGGCTTCACTTCCTGGATAACATGGTGATGTCACAACCCGACTCCCAGAGCTGTGCGGCTGTGGCTGCTGGAGAGGATGATGGCAGGGGGATGCTCAGTGTCCCTCCATTGCCCTGTGTCCCTCAGTGTCCCCCTGCCATCATCCTCTCCAGCAGCCACAGCCCACACTGCTCTGGGAGTCGGGTCGTGACATCACCATTTTATCCAGAAAGTGAATGGAGATGAGCGAACCAGCCGAGGTTCGGGTTCGTATGAACCTGAACTCTCGGCTTCTGATTCCCGCTGTCTGCCCGCTCCGTGGAGAGGGTGGATACAGCCTGAGGACTGCCTGGAAAACCGGGATACAGCCTATGGCTATGGCTGTATCTCAGTTTTTCAGGCGGTCTTCAGGCTGTATCCACTCTCTTCACAGAGCCTGCAGACAGCGGAAATTAGAAGCCAAGAGTTCAGGTTCATACGAACCCGAACCTCGGTCGGTTCGCTCATCTCTAGAAGTGAAGCCTTGATGCAGTAGTAAGTGCAGGGAAAAAAAGCACTTCATGTGCATTTCCTGTAATAAGTGTATATTGGTAATTTGTTTAACTTTTGGGGGGCAATACAATACTTTAATAAAATTTTTTGCCAGACTTCTCCTTTAACTTATCTCTAAGCTCAATATATTCTAAGATGTATGGTGTGAGACTACAGCTTTTCACCACAACATGATCTCCTGACGTACTCTTACTAAGTGTGCGCACTCTGTTTCTCTATGTGTCGCACTCTTGGATGTTCTGGTAGTTATGGCCTGATATTGGTTTATGAGTTCTTCGATTAGTTGTAATATACTAAAGCAAAGGTAAGGGTGGAATCATCTGTAAAGGATCCAGTTAACAATGTTGAAATCCCCTATTAGGGCATATAGATGAAATGTAGGTGGTCTTCCGCTCAGGACCCTTATCCTTGAGAGCTACAAATTATTATTTTTTTTTTCAAAATAGGATGCCGACATATATGTATACACAGGTACCCATTGATTCTAATGGTCCAAATGTAATCTTTAGTGATGAGTGAATAGTATTCGATCAAATAGTACCCCATTCACGCTATTCGATTGCGTTAGAATATTTAAACGATTACGCTGTAAAAATTCGATTCGCCCTCCCATCGCCCCCCTGGTGCTTTTTTCCAGCCAATAAACATGCAGGGTGGAGGGACAGGCTCTAGGAATAGGCAGGACTTTAAAAAAAACAAAAAAAAAAAAACAACTAACTGTGATTGGCTGGCTAAACTATGTCACCTCCGCAGTGTGCGAATAGGGGATTTCAGATTCGTGTCACTTGCTGGTTGGAGCTAGAGAGGGACAGGCTGTATACCAGGGAGAGAAAGCTTTTAGGTGAAGTTAGGAAGGAAGGGACCCCCAAATGCTCGTTAGGGCTAAAAGTATAAAAAACTGAGATTTAGAAGCTGTGAGACAGGCAGTGTGTTCAGACATCTACTGAAGGTGTATATGAGAGTGTGGGATAATAGCTGTTATCTTGCTACTACTGATACATACGCAAGTGCGTACTGATAGACCGAAACATACACTACTCCTTTACTTTCGGAATTTGTTCGTGAATGTTCGGAGTACACAAACCGATCACAGAGGTTTTTTTTTGTTTGTGTTCGGGATCTGAACCGAACATTGGGATGTTTGCTCATCACAGGTATGCTTCCCCTGCTGTCCCATATGCATTCCAGAGATGTTGGCATCATTTCCTGAGGTGTCATTGAGCACTTGGTGACCTCCTAGTGGTCGAATATTGATTTCCATGTCCCAAGTATTTTTCTACCATATACTATAATGAGATTCAATATTTGTTCGCATATACGAATATCAGGAGCTATTTGAATCGAATTTTAAATTATCAAATATTTTACTATTCGCTCATCTCTAGTAATCATCTATTGTTTATATTCAGGTCATTTTCTGAACGTATATGTATTTAGCCTTACATCTAAAAGCATGGTTTGCTGCACCTTTGGGTCCCAGGCCAAATAGCTGATTATATTGGGGTTAAAGTAATTTTTCCATTAATAACTCCTGTTACACGATGCCAGGCTAATATACCTTGTGTTTCAATTCTATAACATTTTTAAGATCTCTGCTGGCTATTACAGGATACATTCTAGTTTGAAGTAGAATGTAGCTTCTTTGAGTTAGCTATTAGTAAGAAGCTAAAAACCTGATCTGATCATGTCCATCTGACAGAGAAGGCCATAATATCCTGTGATGACGTATGGTAGTTGAAGATGGACAGTTTTCATATAGTTCCCACTCCCTGACAGCAAGCAAAAATTTTAAAGGAATTTAATGAGTTACTGTTAAAAGTTTTGTTTGGTCGGGGTCTCAGTGCTAAGATTTCACTAATCTCTAGATATAGCATGTGACAGTGCAGGTTGCTTCCCAGCTGCTCACACTATTCGTCTCATTTCTGGAATTGGGTCCCCTAGACTTATGATGGAGCCTAACTCCTGCAATGAAAGGGATTGAAGAAGCAAGCGAGGGAGTATAAAGTTGGTTACATATCAGTGGTGGTCTCTGCACTGAGACCCCAACCAATCAAAATGTTTTTTTTTTGTCTTTGTAAAATAGATGAAAAGAAATATGGTCCATCATCCAAATGACATGAATTATTTTATTGCAACATTGTAGCCCAAGCAAAAGGCAACTTTTCAGCCCTTCAGATAGTATGTGTCTTTCTCAAGGGTTAAAAAGTTTCCTTTTCCTTACTATGATGGACAGGTGTGGTTCTGTTTTTGCAAGAGAGTGGATGTGTTTTTTTCCTAAATCTGGCTAATCCACTAAAGTGTATCTATAAATTCCATGGAAACATACTAATTGAAAATAGTAATGTGCACCACAGTGAGTTAAAAAAGACACAAACTGTCAGTAACTACATAATAGGATCTGTCCTTATATTATGGAATAACAATGCTTTTTTTTAGACCTACATGTGTACTATATTTATTTTTCCAACCTTGTTTCATTGAACTGCTCATATTTATTAGGATGTGGGGATCCCCATGGACAGTGGTTAATCCACATTCCTTTGCTGTAATAACAAGTCTCAGACATACCAATAACATATGGCTGTCCATCACTGCCATATTCTTCCTCTTCTTAACATGCATGGAAAAACAGGAAGGGGTGAGAAAGGATGTTATTATAAATTCTGTCATTCTTTACCATTACATCAAATAAAATTCTATATAGCATATAAAAGGATTGTGGCCCACCTGTGTGAGACAAAAACTGCTGTAATTTGCCCAAAGCAACCAATATCAGTTCAGGTTTTACTTTACCAGAGTTTATTCAAAGAAACCTATGATCTCAGTTCTATCCAGTAAAAAATAAAACAAAAATTAAAAAAAAGGTTTATCTTGAGCACACCCTCATAACCAGTCAGCCTCAATGTATCAGCATCCACCTTCTTCTTGGAATACAACTAAATGACAACTAAATGACACTAAACAATACTGCAGCCAAGTAATCGAAAGGGCAAATTTATCAAGCCTCTAGTCAGTTTTCTGATTGTAAAAAGTCCAACATTTTTGTTACTTGATTTTTGAGGGCTGTGTTTGCTAGTTTGACATAAAAAAAGGAGGAGGGGCTCCAGAGGAGGTCTGGATCGGGAAATGCCACCTCGGCTAATTACTGGTTGCAGCAGTGTCCCATCTTGGCCAATGACTGACTGAGGCAGCCCATCCTGCTCCTGAGCGTTTGTTTCAAAAGCAGGAAGAAGAGAGAAGACCAGAGAACCAAATGGAGGGACCAACATGGGACTAGGTAAGTACGGTATATTTATGCTAACATGGGGGGAGATTTATCAAACATGGTGTAAAGTAAAACTGGCTCAGTTGCCCCTAGCAACCAATCAGATTCCACCTCTCATTTTCCAAAGAGTCTGTGAGGAATGAAAAGTGGAATCTGAGCCAGTTCTATGTTACACCAGTTTGATAAATCTCCCCTCTGGTGTACAGTCAAAATAAAATGAGCCCTAATCTGGGCCTTCTCCACTAGGCTCATGACTGCAATTAGAAAGGAGAGAAGCTTCATTTGAATCCGAGCATTCAGCATTTGATTACCAGTGGCTAAAGAAGTTGGATGCAGCCCTAGGGAGTCCTTATGGATACATGTTTTTCAGGCAGTCTGCATCCAACTTTTTCAGCTCATCTCTTTCCGCAATGCTCAGCTATGATATTCATATTGCCATTGTGAGATGCAGCTGACCATAACATTTGCAAGGCCATTGGCCAGCTCAGGCGTTTGCTGCAGGCTAGAGGAGCACAGAACACATTCACCAGGAGATCAGTGTATGTTCAGTTGATTTCGCATACAGCGAGGAAGGAATGATCATAGACTGTAACTAAACCATCATTTACGTCTGCTTACAGTTTGCTTTAGTTGTTGTATTTTTGGTCAAGGCAATGGCCATATTCCTTGCCCCAAAGCATAAAATAACACTGATAAAACAACATTAATTCCTCCAAAATACTCATGAAGTAAATAGATCATCTTACCTCCTTTTAATTCCTCTGGTAAGATTAAAGGCCAAAGAGAATTCATATAAAATAACACCACCATAAAAGAATACATAGAAGATATTATGTTTAGGAGGTACAAACATAAAGGGCATATCTTATAGGACTTTATGTGCATACCAGCTGGCATGGCTCAGTAAGCAGCGGGTATACACAGGACAGCACTATACTGAGGACATAGTCCTTACATGCTCAATGCTAAGATTACATTACACAGATTGACATCTTAATGTTCAAACGGCTCAAGATATATTAATATCAGAAAGCTGGTAAAGATATTATACAAGCACCATTCCTCATACATGATCTTCATTACTTCCAATACATCAGTTATATAGGCAAAATAAAATACACATGCAACTAAAGTCAAAAAATGTTTCTTGTGCACTGAATGTAAGACATATTATAAGACATATTATACAAGCACTGCACCAAGCCATTTCTATTACTACAAACCTAATACTGTATCTACATTACCTGACTCAAATGTTTCCTCATCTAGCAAAAGAAAGAATAAAGAGTAAATTATTTGTAATTTACAGTAGTTTTTTTTATGTTTCCGAGGTCATCTGAGCGCTCACAGAGAAGGCAGTCATGTGATTGATGGACACATGGAGCCGTGACTCTCTGTACTGGCCGGGACTTCATGTGTTTAGTCTGTTTTTTATTCAGCACAAGTCTAAAAATCTGCCTTCAGGACCTGGATTTCTGGTATATTCAGGTTTGTGTTTTTTAGCATGATAAAAAATAAAATAAAATAAATAATGAATGTAAGTTGCTTCATATCACATCTACTGTCGATTTAGATTTTGAAAGTTATAACGACAGCGACACTTTAAATCCAGGCAACAATAGAACCTGATAGATGCAAGGATATTAGAAAAATCAAGATTATGTGATTGTCTGCAGTATTGGTTAAAGGGATTTCAGGATATTTTATATAATTAAAAGCAGAGTGTATTTATAGTTTTTATATGCCTGCACAAAACAGAATGTTTATCTGTGCTCTCCAATCCATGCCATTATTACAGCACAACAAAGTCACAATACACATGTAAGGCTATGACAAAAATGTACTGAAAATGTCAATAATTTACCTAATTAAAAAAAGGTCTTTGACAAAAATCAAAAACACCATACTAAAGGAAAACCCTAAAAACGTTATCTATCCGACAGTTTCCCTTTAAAGGAGAAGTCCAGCAATTTTTTAAAATTTTCATCCAGTACTAGATTGCCCCTCCGGGTCCCCCACTGGGCTCCAGGAACTCCTACACAGCCGACGTCACCACCCCATAGATGGATTGCCTGGACTAGGGCAGTACACCGCTGCAATCACTGATTGGCTGACGGGCAATCCATCAGTCGGGTTTGGCAGTTTCCCCTGAGTCATGACATCTTCGAAACTCAGAGGAAAACACCTGCTGGTGGGGGTCCAAGAGCCTGTGAACTGGCGCTTCACAGGCAAGAGGAGAGGTTAATAATGATTGTTGATTATGTTCTCCCCTGCCCCTGCTAGCTGTGAGATTTTTCAAATCGCCGGACTTCTCCTTTAAGCCCCCTTTCACCCCCCTAAGCCTTGAGAACTGGATACAACTGCAGTCTCTTCTCTCCTTATGGCTATACCACTGGTTGCTGACATATAGGTAACAGTCCATGTTACTGCTTTCTCTCAAATACCTGTACAAGTTCCAAAGAACACTTGGGCTCTACAGATCCCTTGCTGGTAACTATAATGTAGGACTATTGATTAGAATTTTATAGCACAAAGATATGATATATCCTTACCAGCCTCTACACATTTCTCATCAATCTTCATGTCTTCTTCTATAAATAATCACAGACAGTCAATAATTAATTAACTGTATAAATTAACTATATAACTACTGCATATCTGTTCAGATTAAGGAACTTAAAGGGGTAACGATTCTTTGATTTAAATATTTTTTTTAAATACATTGTTCTATCCCCTTACGGACTTTGCAGGGATGCAAGGGATAGGGACATGTTTGGAAAGGGTGCTGGGTGATGTATCAGAACATTTCCTTAGCTTAATAGGCATTTTAAATGTGATTGGTTCCTTTTAAGTTTTCTATGTTTAAATCAATGTTATACAAATGGCAACTAGCTGCGACAGGTATGCTTCAAAGGCTATGGAAACCTTTGCAATGATTTTTTTTAAATGTTTGTTAAATTGTTAAATGTCTTCATTAAAAGCTTCCTACTAATTTAGCAGCTGCAAAGAGAAAGATAACTTAAATTCATTAGATGGAGCATTCATTAGATGCTCTTTCAGTGTTAGATTTAGCAGCGGTGATGGGGAGGGATTACACATCAGCTCACAGTACAGACAGGAGGGAGAGATTCTTTGGAGCACAGCCCCTATAGGCTGTGGATAGAGAGGAGAGTAAACAAAAAGTTTGCAGGGGAGAATCATATGTAAAATTATAAAGAGGAAAAAGTACAAAGCAAGAATTTAAAACATTTTCAAAGGTTCCCATAGAGTTTAATACTAGTCTCTGATTTTCTTACCTTCCCCGATTGTGCTCACTGTCCATTCGGAAGTACAGTAAAAAGGGAAACAAAGTAAAACTAAATCGAAAGTGTGCATCACTGTTTGTTACACAGGGGTGTTTACAGAAGTTACAGGGCCCTATAGGAAAAGTAAAAGCCCACCCCCGAGAGCTCTCCTAAATATACTATTTATAACTTGTTTGAATTTCATGATATCAGTATAGGGAGTCAGTGCTCATTTTTTCTTTACAGAGAAAGCACTAAATCACTGCTACTGCTTTTTTTCCATAGAAGTGTACACCAAGCTCCCTCAGGTGGCCTTTATGACAGGAAACTGGAAAAGTTGTGCAGCATTGACACTTAAAGGTTTTGTCCCAACTAGCAAAGTTATCCCCTCTTATAGGATAGGGGATAACTATCTGATTGCAAAGAGTCCGACTGCTGAATAGGGAACTGGGTCTCCTGGTAGAATAGAGTAGAGGGACGCCACTCTATGGGAACTGATGTGTACAGACAAGTACAGAGTTTGGCTATCTTTGTAGCTGGAGCAGCGACATCTGTGGGCTGCTAAATAAGACATATATCCCATATAAGACATTATCCTATATAGTAAGGAATAGAACGTGTCAGCTACAGTCCATGTTACACTCTGCAGACTGTGTTAGATAACGCTTAGGGCAAGGAGACACATGGTACCTTTTATATCTAGCTGTGTTGCCAGAATGTAGATGTTTTTATTCTATAGTACAAATTGTCAAGGAGACCTTCCCAAGCTTCTGATCTACTGCAAGCCGTAACACTTCCTGGAAGCATCCCTGCTTGCAGCTTTTCGGGAGCTTGGAAAAGCTTCTTAAGACTCCTTTTACCAGACAATAAAAAGATGTTTTCTATTTTCTGGAAGCACAGACAGATATATGAAAGGTACCATGTGTCTTCTTGACCTAACAGTATCTAACAGTTTCAGCCGTTTGGAATGTGAATTGCAGCTGACATGTTCACAAGGATATTAAAAAGAAATGAAGCGAAAAGAAGGGATATCCTTATATTGCCAGTATTATGCAAAGGCAGATACTCACACTGTGATGCTTTAAGACAAGAGTGAGACATGAATGGCTGAGACCACCAAAATTCTCGTTGTTTCCTGAATACATAAAAGAGAACAAAGTGACACTTAATGGCTGCACTCATTTGAAATCTTGCAGTTTTTACTTTTAGGGTGGGTTCATACATACCATATTCGCAGCGGAGTTCGCAGAGAAATCCGCTGCGGATACCTTCACTGTAAAAGTGAGCCCCCTTAACCCCCCATGGCCCGCGAGGATGACTTTCACATACTTGCAGTGGGATGACAATGGAATCTCATTGAAGTGACAGGTAAGGTATCCGCAGCGGATTTCGCTGCAAAGTCGCAGCATCAAATACCCACCCTTACCACTTAGCTGAAAACTAAGCCAAGACTTCCTGTTCTGTCTGTGATGATAAGGAGGCTAAAATGATCTTTACAAAATTATAGTGAAGAGCAACACCATTAGAAATCACATGAGGCTTGCAGCTCAGCCTACCTCTCCATATGTAATGACCTCAAAGATCACAGAGTATGCTCAGAAGCCTTTACCATTCATTCCAATGGCATAGCTCCAGGTTATTGTTGTTTATGTTCATGGTGCTTGCTGTGAACCATATTTCTAAATGGTGTTAAAAACGGCTCAGACAGGATGATTGCCCCATAACAATGTACAAAAAATACAATCAGAGAATAGCAACAGATGAGAAAAAAAAGAACTTGTTTTAGTATCCAACTCTAGTCAGTAATAAAAAACTAGGCGATACGTGCCCTTTAGGGTCTTACAATAACCTTACCTCTTAAGTAAGTGGTTGGACGGGATGAGACCAGCACACCTGCTGAGGTCTGATGCTTTTCTTGCTTGCCACCACATAGAGTCACTCTGGTCAACTATTTGAAGGATTTCTCCTCTTTTAAAAGGCAGGCCAGCATCTGCACAAGGTATGGCTGGATCCAGCTGAGGCCAGTAATCTGCCATCGCTCTGACAAACAGCTTGTTCAAATAGAAAGAAGGAACTAGGTAAAACAAGTGTATGCCTTCACATGAGTATTATACAATGTAACACACACACACACACACACACACACACACATTGCATTTCTAACTTTTGATGGTATTGATACAAAACTCATAATGTAGGTAGAAAGGGTGTGCTTTCAAATTTAATACAGTTTTTTAAACCAAATCCAGGAACAGATCATAAATGGGGGTCATGTATAGAGGAAGCAGTGGGATTTCTGACATTTTTTTTTCCAAATCTACATTGGCTTTGGCTTCGATAACCTTATAAAAACAAAACCTGAATGTGAAAATACACCCAGAGACAACCCTGGAGGTTGCAAATTCTGCTTAACAGAAATTGACATTTTAATTTCAATGTGCATTATGGGTATATGTACACCAGTCAGCCATAACTGTGAAGCTTTCAGCCTAATATTGTGTAGGTCACCCTTGTGCCATCTAAACAACTCCCTTCAAGGCATGGACTTCACAAGATCTTCTACAACAATTTCTGGAGCTGTTATGTATCTTCATCTTTAGCAACATCCCCCTTTGTTTGTGTTTGTGTTTGTGGGCCCAGTTAGTCAGTCAAAGCATCAGGACGCAGAGCCCATGCAAACTGATCTCAACACCCCAAGTTCAATTCTGATATTCAGGTGCCCATTGCAGGTGCTTTCAAGAATAAACATCAGTCACAGTCAGCATAGGTACTTTGACTAGTCTTCGACTAGTTGCTTAGTGCTGTAATGAACAAAATCAAAAGAAAAAATAGGTAGGTACTTCTTGTTGTTACAGGCTTCTACTTAGTAACATTCCATCTTTGGTACGTCAGCTTCTGAAGTCTTTTATAGTCCCAGACCAACCTTGGACATCCTGCATAGAGCCCATTCCCATCGTGGAACCTGTCCTTCAGTGTACCCCTATTTAGGGGTGATATGTACAAAGACCAAGGGGGCTAATACAGTAGGTAAGCAGAATCTCATCGTTTACTATCCTTTTTACTCTACTGACGTAATACACAAAGCGCCTGGGCCCGCTCTTGTCTTCTTTTATGTGCTTAGTGCTGTAGATCTCTAGTTTTTATTTGTATCATATTGGTGTAAAAGAAAAATTTGGATTGCTTTTTATAAATTGTTTTCTAATATATAATTTGAAAAAAAATAAATAAATCAGCAATCCTGGTGTTTTTTTTTCTGTTTATGCTTTTTACTGTGCGGGAACAGTATTGTTATATTTTAATAGCTCAGACAATTCTGCACGCTACAATATGTAATATGTTTATATATGTATTCTTTTTATATGTTTTAATTTTTAAAATGGGCTAGGAGGTATATGGGCATATACTGATCTAGGCTATGCCATCCGACACGACAGGACAGAGGTCTTACCCCTGCCCGTTGGTACAAGTGTTTGGGACACCCACAGCATGGCTGTGGGGGCTCCGATCAATTAGTGACAGGTGCTTAACCAAGAGAAGCAGCTATACATTCTGTCAATCTCCTGTTAACCTATGCCAATACATTGTCATTTCAAGTCTAAGCAGTGCATATCTGTGACAAGATTTTTTTTTTTTTTGGGAGGGGGGGGCAGCAAAATACCTCTTATACATACTCTGACATCGGTATATAGAAAATAATAAATAATGTTATCATTTCCTCTCCATGCTGCTCCTGACTTGTCTTTGTAAATACACCTTTGAGGCTTATCATCCTAATACATTGATTTCCAGCAACTTAGCCCAGTAACTTGACACTAGCACTATTACTTTATTGCATATATATACATATATATATATATATATATTTTTTTTTTTTTTTTTTTCCATTCATTTTTACATATTTGTATGAAGTTACACAACAAGTATACAGTGCCAAAAGTTTGCCATCTCACAGATATGCAGTAAGAAAGTACAGAAAACTGTACGGTAGGCGCTAATGTGTACTTTCCTGTGGGTGGGGCATCAAGATAAGACATAGAAGCAAAGAGGAATAGCCTATTTTATTGCTTTTTTACTTTGCTCAGGACGCATCCTACTGGTCTCTCATGTTGCTGTCAGATAGCCATGACAGTTCAGGGTCCATTCTAATCAGGTGAGTAAAGGGCTGTTTGGAAAATAGCAATTGCCACCCGTCCATTTTGTGGAACAATACCTAGGACAAATATTTGCTGGGATTGCCAGTCCTTCCAAATTTAGAACTGTTAGCAAGTATGTAGAGGGAGAATGACAAGTCAAGTGTGTCGATGGAGAACAAACAAAAGAGAGTTATCCCTAGCAGAGGTAAAGCGTTACACTGATTTGCAAGCAGAAGACAACTTGCGTTAAAGTTACAGCTGTGTTTCCAGCTGAAGAGCCACGGGCATCTTCCTGCATAGCAGCATGGATGATTACAATTAAATTATTCAGCTACCATAAAACAATTCAACTTTAGAGTAGACTACAGGAAGTAGAAGGTTTCCAAGGGATGATACATGCCAGGAAAGACTTTGACATTTAAAGACGATGGGTCGTTCACTTGTTTTAGATGTTTGCGCTTTTTCTTTAAACAAGAAGTTTCAAATTGGGATCTATTGAAAACCCTAAATGTATGAGTGTCACCTACATAATATGACTGTGATGCTAACTGAATGAAAGTGGTTATCAAATTTATTTATTGGTCTTCTTCTTGCTGTTCATAGTGAATTAAGAATTGACTCCCCTGAACATTGATCCATTTGCTCCTCCAGGTGTATGTCACAAACTCCGCTTATATACCAGGCTAGGAATTTCAACCCCTAGCCCATAGACCAGGAACTCACTGGAGTCAGTGATGTCACAGGGTATATGAGGTTCCACTGAAGCAGACGGGCCGGGGGCTAATTTTTAGGGCATTAGTAAATGAATTTGCTGTGGACAGTGAGGAAGAAATTCTTTGTAAGTAAAGAAAATGAGACATGCCCTTTGACCTAAAGTGATATGTAAGCATTATTCACCTATCCGCTAGATTGGTGGAGTAGCCACAAGGCCATGGCTAGAAGTCTAGCACACTCCATTCTAAGTGTATGGCACTGATGCAAACCTATAGGTCACCTGTTCTGGATGCACAAGATAAATACATTTCTGTGGTGAAGATGCAGTCTCCACCTCAAGCCCTTGACTAAACACAAAAATATATTACAGCAGGAATGAAATACATGGGTTAATCTTACCATTGTGTGACTGCTCACAGTACGATCACCAATGGGTATGAGTTTAAATATGATTGTTCCCTCAGAATGAATCTGTAGATGAAATAAAGAACAGAGGGAGTGAAGAGAGAGTAGAAAAATAGATAAGGGGAGAAGAAAGAGAAGGAAAAGACAGAAAAGAGACAGGTAAGAGATGTAGAGACGAGAGAAGAAACAACATATAAGAAAGAATAGACATGCAACAAAGAGAGAGAAAAAAAACAGAGAAAATAGAATTAAGGAAAAAAAGACCAGGCGACTGGCAGGAGCAATATGTGAACACTCCAGGGATCAACAGCAAAGTCATTCATCCTTATGAAAGTGTCTGTTACTTCTAAAAATACTCATCCTCCAAAACAGCATTTAATTTCAAATGCTCCGAGTTGGTAGAAAACAACAAACATAATTTCCTGCTGTATCCTGTCGCTGTACATCATCCTCTATCCATACCTTCACCTTTAAAGGGAAACTATCAGCAGGTAAAGTCCCTAATACACAGGGTGATTATCTGACCAATCAGGAAGATTCAGGCTGATATCCCCGGTGTAATAAAGACAACGATCAGCTGAGGACATGATTATCGACTGACCATTGACTTTTAGAAGGTTTAAAAATGATGAAAGGGCAGAGAAAATGATACAGCTATACTTTACTTGGCCACACTCCCCAGTGTTCTTTCGACTTTTCCAGCCATCTCTGCAGTAATAGGTTGTTTAGGCAATCATTGGCCACGACGTTGTCCCCCTCTCTGCCAGTGATCATCTGAGTGGCTTGTCACTTCAGAGACGTCTGAAGCATTTAAAAAACATACAAACATGTAATGCAATCCATAATAAGGTGCACTACTACCTCTGTCCAACGTGGTGGACATACTGTATACCCCCTATGAACAAAGAAAAAACTCAGCTCAACCATAGGTGGTTTGCTGTGTGATGGTGGACATTCAGGTAGGAGCAAGTGGAGTAGTAGCAGGCCGCACCCGGTAATAATGGTAAAAAGGAGGAGAAGATGCACAGCGTCAAAAAAAATATACCACCTATGTCCCTAAATAGGAGGAACAAAACATGTGTGCACATAGATCCGGGGAGCAGATAGGAACACAATATATGTATTAGATATGCATGATATACTGCTCTCTCATCCTATATGCAGAAAAGTGCCCTAGTGCATGGAATGCTAAATACAATAAACAAAGCTATACAACCTGCACCAGGATCTGTGGGGATGGACAGAGTGATGATTCAGAGTGATGATGCAGTGCGACTTCTTCAGGGACCTGGCTGCACGGACATCACTAACGCACTCTGCTGCACGATGCTTTAGCCATGTAATAGAATATTAGGCAGTGTAATACGGCCCTCAGAAGTATCTAACCTGCTGATATCTTCCTATAGTGCACGGGGTGCTGAGGTCTTACCTTTATCCTCAGATTTCACAGTTTCTGTGTACTTTGCAGTTTAATCCATTTGCTTATGAGGCGGCTTGGTGCACAGGGCGCAGGGCGCAGGACCTATCAGGTTGGCTCTGCTGACATTCATTAGAAGGGACGGGCCAGTGCATCAAAACAACTTATCAGTGTACGGAATAAACTCCTAATGTCACAGAAATGGCACAGAGGATAAAGGTAAGAAAATTACCTTCATCCTCAGCTCCCCAAGCACTATAGGGAGATATCAGCAGCAGGTCAGATACTTCTAACCTGCTGATAGTTTTCCTCTAAGATATCTCATGGCATCCCACATTCACATTTATTTTTAAACAAAATATTGGAAATATTTTAATACACATATATATGTATATCATATTAGATAAATACCAGTATTTGAATAACTTGTTCAGGTTCCAGTCCATCCACAGGAACTCCATTTACTTCTACTAGCTTATCACCAGCGTACAGCAGACCTGTAATAGAAGAAATGAGGAAGATCAAAGATATAACATACGTTTTAAGGCTACGTTCACACTACGTAAGTTTCCGGCCGTAGCGCGTTCCGTGAATAAGCGGCCGGAGACTTACGTAGTTTGCGTACAATGGAAAGTATACGATCTACGGGCACACAGTTCACACTACGTACGAACTTACGCCCGGATCGTATGCGGCGCCGTAAAAAATGAACCAGACCATTGTTTCCGGACGGAAATGCCGTAACTTACGCCCGTAGCGTAACATGCGGTCCCGTACGTAGTGGTGATTTCTTCATTTTGCCAGCTTTTTGTTTCGATCCAAAAGGTGCTGTGGGGTGTCCGGGGCTAGGCGAAGATTTCCAAGTAAAAGACCGCTGTCAGATCGCTACGAAGAGCGCTCGGGAAGCGTACGTACGCTACGGGCGTAAGTTCGCGGTCCGTACGTATCCGTCCGCAACTTGCGTAAAGTCCCGGCCGGAGTTTCATACGTATATGTCCGGCCGCGAAAAATATGCGGCCGGACATATACGTAGTGTGAACCTAGCCTAAGGGTAGCTTCACACGTACAGTATCACAGTGGATTTTCTGCTGATTTTACAGTGCGGATTTGATGCTGTGTTCATTAAGTTAGTCAAATCTGCTGCGGATCCGCAGCAGAAAATCCACTGTGATTCGGGATGTGTGAAGCTACCCTAAAATACAATAATCATCACACTTATTATATCACTTGTCTATAATGAAAAGAAAAGTATCTTACCACTTCTATCTGCAAGGCCACCATGGATTACTCTTGCAACTATGATGTCACCTGTGATTTCATGACGTTTAATTGTAGCTCCCTTGAAAGAAATAATAGAAGAGTCAATCATAAAAATTTAAAGGGGCTTTCTGGGTTAATATGAAGCTTGGTTAACTGCCTCCCTGTGCATTAATAGCCGGGAGCAGGAGAAGCAGGGGAGTAGAGGAGGTAGGTATGCATTATACTGTTGTATTAACTTTGTTTAACATACAAAGGTTTGTTTAATACAAAGGTTATTCAGGTTGGTCTATATATATGACTGTAAGAAATTTTTTATTGAAGGGGTTTCCACAACCTGTGACATGGAAGCTTGTAGTTTAGTATAAATAGTACATATATTAGTGAACATATATCTGAATTCACGCGTGCCTGCATCCCAATTCACCGCTGCAAACAATGCAGCGTGCGGCCGAAACCACACGCTCCATTGTGTGAACTGACATGTTATGAACAGCCGCTATTCAATTAATAGCTGCCGCACAAAACTGACATGTCAGTTTTTTGTGCGGCCGGTTAGAATCCCGGCCAGAGCTTATACTATGTGTATACGCTTTGGCCGGGATTCCATTTATGCACATACAACATATGTTTTGTATAAATCACGGCCGTTGTTGCAAATTGTGAACATGGCCTAAGGCTAGATTCACACGTAACGGAATTGCAGCGGATTTCACACTGCGAGTTCGCACCGAAATCCGCTGCGATTCTCCTCCCTTCAGTTTCAATAGGATTAAATATTCACAGTGGAATTGTCATCCCGCCATGAGTATGTAAAAGGCAGCCAGGTGCATACATTACCCGTTCCACGCTCCATCTTGTTGTGTGGCTCCCAGCATTTAGACGTCCCGCTCAGCCAATCAGTTCGCTGTGGCGGGACAGCTTGTGTGCCTTTCAGGATTTTAATCTATGACAGCATAGTGTGTAATTTTTAAAACTGTGATCCCAGCTCCCTTCAAGCTATTGACCAGGTCCTGAGCTGATTCCTGACCTTTTTCAGAATTATCTTTACCCAGTAAGGCAAGATTTTGCCCCAGAATAAGGAAGTTTCTTTCATTTTCTAATAATTGCACCAAGAGCTGTTGCCTTCTCGTGTCCTGAAGCCCTCCCTAGCCTTGTGCAGGTCTACAATTATGTCCCTGGTGTCCTTAGACAATTCCTTGGTCCTGATCATAGTGAAGAGATTGGAGTGTGATTGGTTTAGGGCCCTACTACAGTACATGGCCTGTTGACTTTCTATAAACGAATGCTGATCTCCTAGACTGATAATCGGACAGCAAGGGCAGAACTCTTGCTGGTTGGTAAATGATAAAATACTTTTTCATGCAATAACATGGAAATAACATGCAAATTATTTAAAAGTCAAACAATGTGATTTTCTGCAATGTTTTTTATAGATTCTGTCTCTCACAGTTGGAGTGTACCTATAATAAAAATCACAGACCTCTCTATTCTTTATAGGTGTATCAAATACTAATTTTCCCCACTGTATGTATGTAAGTGTGAATATTTTTTTTCCTATTTTATTATTTCCTTGCTTTGCCATGTGATTGGCTGAAAAGGTAGTAGTACGTTATCAAAAGCTAAACAGGAGCGCAGGCTGATTGGAAGACTGCACAGTGGGAGAGCAATGGAGGAAGGCTCTTTTATTGTTTTAATATATAGGGAAGCAGTAAACCTAGTACATAACCACCTATAAATGCGCATCATTAAGTGTGCCATCCATTGTCTTTGGAATTCAGTGGATGATATCTATATTCTGTGTACCAACATACAAGTAGAGGCAATGTGTAGCGGGCACAAGGGTAAAAAATTTTTTTATCTGTTTTATTGTATGACACTGTAAAAACAAAATACTAATCATTATCCACCAGAGATAATGTTTATGTGTATAACCCATCCAATATAAGCCCCACTATTGCTTCAATATTTCTGGGATCTAGAACACTGGAAGTTCTATAGTTAGCCCAAGATCTAAGGCTCAATCAAACAAAGCTGAAGTAAACCTACTGCGAGCACAAACAGACCTTGGAATTTTCTTATTAATGTATTATTTTGCTGTGAATTCTAAGAATAGTTTAAATGCTTGCAAGACCAACCCGATAGTGAAGTCAAACAGTGAAGTCAAAGTACTTTGCCAAACAAAACTTAAGATACCCAGTCCCACAAGGCCCTTGAAACTGATGTTCATCACATAATAAGACTAGAAAATGTGAAAAGTATTAAAACTTTGAGAAGCTTATTCAGATGGTACTGTACTTCAACGAACATTACAAAATAGAAAATTGATTTTTCTTTGCTGATGTCAGTGTAGAGTTTGATATACTAATAAATACTCTTCTTCCTCTAGTGATCATAAGATGCCATTGCTAAGATCACTTTATGGCAGCTGCAAAATAAGATGGTCCTGTTTTACTGCATACAAATATATTTTACACTT
Organism: Dendropsophus ebraccatus; assembly: GCF_027789765.1. NCBI lineage: Eukaryota > Metazoa > Chordata > Amphibia > Anura > Hylidae > Dendropsophus > Dendropsophus ebraccatus. Next base: position 52,678,129 of record NC_091462.1, read on the forward strand.
GGCCAAGATAAGAAGTGCAGCATTTTATATTTCTACATACAGCTACAATATGAAAATATAAGGAACAACAATTGGGAAAAACACTTTCTTGGTCTAATTTAAGCAGGATCTGCAGCAGATTTGATGGCACAGATTTGATATGCTTTGAATTTGCACCATCAAATCTGCTGCAGATTCTGTACGTGTGAACGCGCCCTAAAAGGGAATTGTACCAGAGGTTTCTGTTATTTTGTCTTACCAGAGGCTGCTTGTTTTTCACCAGGCACACAATCCTCATCGCTTCCTCATTCTCAGGGATATTTTCAGGTAGCGGAGGAAGAATGGGCTCGAAATCTTTCTGTGCCACTGTATCATGGGCAGATAGCAGTGCCTAAGAAGTTGTACAATGTTAGTACCCTCACTGAATACTAGGACAAAGGGACAGAAGCACTCGGTTGAGCACTGTGGCCCTAATTTCTGCTAAGCTCTCTTTGGAAAGCTGAGCAGTGTCAATCAGAAAAAAATTGGCTTAGCGGTTCTTATTGACAGGTACACTTTAAAGTGATATTGTAACCTCCCCCCCCCCCCCCACACACGCACTCACTCTACATGTGATTCTCCACATTTAATATGAACCTGTATAAAACTTCACTGTCTTCTATCCCTATTGTGTGTCCCGATTCTTTTCTCCTTCTCAGTTGGCTTTTAAACATTATAGGGTAATCTGTCAGCTCAAGAGAGTGCTTTGAGCTCAACTGTCAAAGAGGCTGTACTGAGCTGCAGCATGCACATCTCCTTTTCTCTACTCCTCCCAGGCTTGATTGATGGACTTGCAGGGCTTGGCTTCAAGTACTGAACCTTGCACATCAATCATGGAGGGCAGGGGTATAGGGGGAAGGAGGCTTGTCCAGCACTTGAGCTCTGATCATGATCTAGAGTTAAAAGATTCCTTTTAACCTAATGCTAGTATAAGCTACTATAACTTTATAAAATTGCAACAATATATATTGCGGCTGAAGGAATAATGGAAAATGTCTCCTTTAATTTATATTTCAGAACCACACTTTTTACATTGTAATAGGAAAATACATCTCTATTATATTTTAGTTTAAAAGGAAGGTGTCATCAGGAAACGACCTACTGTATAAATTTAATGGCACAGCAAGGCGGGGGGGGGGGGGGGGGCTTGTGGCCTCCTGCTGCACATGACATACAATTATTCACGCATGCAAGCAAGGGTAAATCATAGCGAAAAGCAACACTAGCTCAGAGCTGGAGTAGATTTCTGAGGTAGCTTCAGATTCTCCAGATTTATTGAGAGGTATGAGCTTCTCAATGAATCTGGCAGGGGATATGGTACAGATACATTGGTCCTTGTAAGGGGAACAGACCTGTCTTGTGCCTAGAGTTGAGATTGCAACAGGTTTACGACCATTGACACATATGCTGGCTGTTAGATCAGTATACGATAGGTAAACCCATCTAATAAAAGCTTTTTTTCTTATTCTTATATCTATATTTTTAAATAGAATGTTGTGCTGACATAAGATCTATGGAAATTCCTTGCCTTAAAGTGTGGGCCTCGCAGAAGACGTCTTAATTCACGAGAGTCAGCCGAAGAAGGGGACTCCCGCAGCACATTTGCAACCTGTCAGGAAATAAAATTTGAAATTTAATCTATCTGTACCAGCCACAAAAGAAAATGCTCTCACATAGGGCCATTGAGGTAATTTAATCAGGAGAATTTCTATACGTCCTTATATACCCTATCCTCTTGATGACAGTACCCGCTGTGGATCTGGCTGTTTGTTTAGGGTGCTGTCCCGGCTGACCTCCGAGGAATGATGTCGGTGGTGATGAGGGTCAGGCATGATGAAAAATCACCACCCAACCCCTTTGTTCATGGAGAGATAAACCGTGGCCAGTACTCCCTGGCTGTGGCTTATTTTTCCCCTCCCCAATGGAGGATCCAGGAACACTCTGCTGTGCTGAACATTTTTGTTTATGGGGGAAAGGGGGCCAGATGGGAGAGATAACTGATGGCCGAACAATCGCTAGGCCGTCACTTATTAAAAGTGTTTGGCCACCTTAGGAGCTAAGAAGATCAAGAGCACGGTCTCCAAGGTATATTTTTTGCACCTCCCATCCCCACTATAAAAATATACATAGTCCATAGTTATATAACTTTCAGAATTCAAGTTAAGATGTGCTGTCATTTCATTAAATTGTCCTTGGATATTACTTTATAATATAAAAAGAGATCCAGGGCACCGGTCTAAAGATCTCAAGGTCGCATCCTGTATGCCTGATTGAAGCTGCTGACTAAAAGATTTTTTTTTTTTTTTACTATAACTACAGTACACAACAGTTAAAATTTATGTGCAATATTAAAACTATTTTTTACTGTTTCAACGCACCTAAAATTTAAAACAATTAAAGTAACTAATATTATTGCAGTATGAAACCATACAGTTACAACAATAGATAATACAGAAAACATTTCTTTAACTAACCTCACTGCATAAAGCACGAGCCTTTGATACAACAGGTATAGGCCTCTTCCTTACATATTGGTGCAGACAATCATGCACCTGTAATAAAATATAACTGAGAATATCAGTATGAAATAGAATATATAACAATAGAAATTATATATAAAATGAACTATATATGAAATTATATAGAGTTATTTATTTATTCAACGAGGAAAGAAACACTAACATTGGTATAAGCAGTGACGGTGTGTGAGAACATAGCAATAGAACAAATAGGTACTGGTATGCAGCTTAGTAAACATATTCATAACATAGGCTTTAGATGCATTCTCTGGCACCATCCCACGATGATCATTATCCCTCTTTGTACTATGAGCTTGTGGATAGGGGAAAACTTTGGGTGTTTGGACTACTCCTTTAACAATTAAAACAAGAAAAAGGTGCTTGGTGTCTTAAAGGATGTCCAGAGGCAAACATTTTCGGGATGTGTACAGAATACAGCTAGTAGAACTGAAAAGACTTTGACTTTTACTACGGAGGTGTAGAATGCCATGCTACAGAGGTAAATAAAGGGGAGGAGCAGGATCGTGTGTTTCACATAGGTGCCACAACAGGTTGCACAGACCAGTTTTGCAGAACGTTTACTGTTTTATGCCCTGTGCACTCCTCATAGTTGTTAAGGCCAATGTTTGCCAGAAATGTGTTCCATCAGAATTTCTATATTATCAGACACTGACTTTGTGACCATTATTCATACCTTAAGTAAAGACTGCAGCCATGGGGCCTGAAGCAAACTGTATAATACCCCAATTCCATTAACATCTCTGTGGTAGAAAAGCCCCAGCTCTTCAAGAACCAATGTGAGGATCTGAGAGAGACCTTGGAGAATGAGGTAAATGGTTACTGGAAACTGAGATTATTTTGACATATGACAAATGGACAAGAAAAAAAAATCAAATAAAAAAATTATTTCAGATAAATATATATATATAGATAAATATATATATATATATATATATACATATATATATATATATATATATATATATATATATATATACTTCTTTGGATCCGTTATGTTTAGGGATGGTTCAAACATGTCAAGGTTCGGGTTCGTACGAACCTGAACTCTCGGCAATGATTCCCGCTGTCTTCCACCTCCGTGGAGAGGGTGGATACAGCCGGAGGAACGCCTGGAAAACTGGGATACAGCCTATGGCTATGGCTGTATCCCAGTTTTCCAGGCGGTCCTCCGGCTGTATCCACCCTCTCCACGGAGCGAGCAGACAGCGGGAATCATTGCCGAGAGTTCAGGTTTGTACGAACCCAAACCTCAGCAGGTTCGGACCATCCCTAGTTATGTTATTTAGGTTTTAAGGTGGTGGGCCTATAATGATGTAGTAGAGGGGCCTGATGACTAGCTAAATAGAACGGGTCTGGCTTCAGAAGCCCCCAACAATGAATCAGGGATTGGCCACATATCTGAGAATGCAGGTGAAATGTAGCATCATTATGTCAGAGGATCAGTTCAAGGCCTGTCCATGCAATACGTAGATGAGTCTGCCAGACTGAGAGATGCTCATTAGTAATGGCTTGTTGCTTTGGCTAATATAGGGGACACAGGGAACCCAACTCCTACAACATCTACAACAACAGAGCAAATGGAAAGAGTTTGTCTGATGAGATAACCTCTTTAGGCAATAAAATACCATTTTATTAGAAATTACACTTGAGTTTTACTTCATTACGTTACATTTGGGTCTACTATGGGTGACAAGGACTGAGCCATACTTTTTGTCATTTTCACAGGCCATATGATCAGTCAGATCGGAGCTCTGCTAATAGAGCCTGGCTGAGCCAGCAGAGACCCTTTGGCAGCATAGTAAGGTAAGTATGGACTCTCTACTAGCTAAGTAACCCATCGGCACCCCACAATCATGTTGCGTGGGTGCTGACTGGACATCTGACAAGTGCAGAATCTGCCATTCAATGATGTGATCACATTACATGGAAAGGCATTGAAGGGGTTAAATGACTGCACTGGTCGGTTCGTCTGTGTCAGTCATTAGCTCTGGGGTTCTGCTACTCATAATAGCCAACCTCCCGATGTCTATGAAGTGGGATAAGCTCCTGAGCCCGCTCAATTTACCCCTTCACATCAGCCAACTTATATATATGTATTGCTGACTCTAAGGGGTTCAAAAAAAAGGGATAAACAACAGTAACTGAACTTTGGAAAAAGTTACATAAACAAATCACAGTCCTTCTGGGAAAATATTCTATGGATAGATTAAACTAAACCGGAGCTCTTTGGCAAGGCAGGCCAGTGTTATGTGTAGAGACGGAAACATGAAGCTTATAAAGAAAAGTGCACCCTACTTATAGTAAAACATGGAGGAAGATCCATAATCTGGTATGACTGCTTTGCTGCCTCAGGCACTAGATGCTTTGAACGTGTCACATGAACAATGAAATTAGAACATTTCACAATGATATTTTACAAACTCGATATGTTGAACATGATAGGTCCTTCAGCCCCAAACAACAATAAACAAAAGTTTAAAACTTAACAGCAATGAATACATTTTAATCCAAAAGAAAATCTGTGGCGAAAGGTGAGATCTGGTATTAGAAAAAGGAACCCTGCTAACAGGCAAATGCAAGAAGCTCATAGAGGACTACTATAGTCATAGCTGCCAAAGTATGAGGCAAGTATTCTTTTGTTTTTTGTTTAGAAATGACTGCATATATGTTGACAGGTCAACCTTTTTGTTGAAGTTATTTAAAAATACTATTAAAATATTATAAGGATAAAAAGTTAGCACATCTAGAATACATGAGCTTTTTATACTAGAGACTGAAGGTTGCCAATAATTTTGACCACAGCTGTACTTCTACACCATATACAGTAATAATTGGCTTCCTTAGTGTCTAATAGTAAAAATGTAGTGAAGCAGATTTAGAGGTAACTGCCCACACAATAATGTACGCCCCAAAGACCGTTATATTTGACAGAATATAATTTAGATTAGTAAATGTCATCCTACCATTTTCCTGAAGACATCCAGGGTTCATTTCCATGGTCTCCCTCATTTTTAAAGACTCTCCAGCCTTCTGTGGATGAACCATCCAAACAATCCAATCAAACCAATTCTTATTCAACTGTAAAATTAAGAGGGAAAACTGTTTGTATACATATTATCCATGGAATTCAATAAGATAAGGGTTATTTTATTATTGTAGTCCATTCAAGTGAATGGGAAAAAAAAGTTGAAATACCTTGTACAGCTGCTGCAAAGTGTATGGTTTTAGGTCTTAATGTCATTTTAAATGGCCCAAAGATCAGGGTAAGCAAGTGCTAAGATTACAATGCCTATTAGATAGCTTGATTATTGTGCAACATGGGCTGCACAGATATTGTTTTAAAGGGTGTAAAATAATGAAGATGTACTTACTTCTCCATGCTTCCCAGTGTCCCCAGTCTTGTCTGTGGGGTTCCCTACTCATTGCAGCCCTGCTGATAGTTCTGGTCCTGTCCCTGCAGTGACTCTCTGACATGAGACAGTGTTGTGACTGGCTGAGCGGGCTATCACTGCAGAGATGGATTTGGACGTTTCAGTGGCAGTTGTGGTCAGTGTAGAATCCCACAGACAAGGCTGGAGGACACTGGGGGAGCATGGAGAGGTAAGTACATCTTAATTATTATCCAATCAGTAGTCAGACATGCATCAGCTATTACACAGAGCGGTCTGGCTGGTAGCCCATGATTTTTTTAACATGTTGAAAAGCAATGATCAGCTCCTCGGCTTTATTACACGGGGCCCAATTCAGCAGATAATGCCCTGTGTAATAGGGCCCTAAAGAACAATTTAAACAAAGAAGAAGCCACTGTGCTCATTGAGTGTGGGAGGGCACCTGTATACAACTGATCAGCAGAGATGTAGAGCCTTAGCCCCCCCCCCCCACTGATCTAATATTGATTGATTATTTACAGTCTGTTCTATCTCAGGAAAAAATTACACTAGGAAATATTTTACATATATTATTCACTATTTCAAATGTACTATAGCAAAAAAAATTTAAAATAATATATCTATATATCTCAGCCTGAACACTCGCTGTTGTGATGACTTTAGCAAAGAAAATCTTAATCAGCGCTCCTGCTCTTTTCTAAGAAGGTTAATCTTCTTAACATTTAATGTTATCCCCAACAGTTACAGCAGAACACAGTGACCTCCCAACCTCAGACATGAAGGTGAAAATGTAGTGCTTTATAAAAGTTACCATGTGCAAATGGGTTTCTTATTCATTCTACTGTTTGGTGTTATCTCGCAACCTTCACAAAAAGTTAGGGATATTTGGCTTGTGGGTGAGATCTATGGAAAATGCAAAAAGTTCACACTACAGTGATATTATATATGATGAAAGTAGTACATTTAAGTAGAAGCATGCAATGGTGATTTCTTCATCTCAAACAATTTATTGAAACAAAAGGCAACAGTGATGGGTTGACAACGATATCTCATGCTGTTCACAAGTCAGCTTATTGTCTCCTGAGGCACGGCATCCCACTCTTCTTGAATGTCACCACTGAAGATTTTAAGAAATCTAAAGGGAATGTTCTGTACAATGATGTCTTATGTTGTTTACAAGTCAACAGGTCAAGCTCAAGCTCATTAAGGTTGCAACAATAGGAAACGGTTACTGGAGACTGGGGGACCTCAAATGGTGTGGCTCACACTTTCTCAAGAATCTGAAACCCATAGAAAACCTATAGAGTCACCTTGTAGAGGCTCTAAACTCTGTACCCCAGAACCTTAATGGCCTGAGGGCCGTTCTTCAAAAAGAGTGGGATGCCATGCCCCAGCAGACAATAAGTTGACTTGTGAACAGTATGAGGTGTCGTTGTCAAGCTGTAATTAATGCTCAAGGGCACATGACAAGTTATTGATACACTGGCAATACGTTTTTGAGATAAAGAAAACACCCTTACATGCTTCTACTGCTGCTGCTGTACTTCTATGATTTATTATCACTGGAGTGTGAACTTTTTACATTTTCCATAAAATGTCAACCGCAAGCCAAATATTCCTAACTTTTAATGAGTAATGTAGATGAGAGATAAAAAGATATAAAATATTCTTTACACACCAGTGGATTATGTTGATGTAATAAGTATTACTGTGAGTAGAAAACTTAATAACTGAATTAATACACTTCCATTTGGATTTACAGTCATGATTCATTGGTGAAAACATTGGAAACGTCAAACTCCCCACCTCCCACTGTCCATGAAGCAGGTCGCATGCCCATTGTAGGCACTCTGATGTGTACCTGTTAATCCAGAAGTTTGGGTCTCCTTGGATATCAACACGCAATGAGACCATAATGTGTGCAACCCCCATTGAGTCAGGCATTACTGTCTCATTGTGTTTTGGTATCCAAGGAGATCGCCACTTCTTGTTTAACAGTGGAATTTGTCGCTAATTCGGCAGCGAGCCGGTGTGACAGATACTAGAGTCCTCTACCGGTTCTGTGTCATGTGATCAGTCAGGCTTTGTCTGATTGCCTATGTAAGTCTATGGAGACCGACTGATATCACGTGACAGAGAGAGGACCACGCTAAGTGCAATCTTCTCCCGGCTCATTCTCCTGAACACTCAAACCTGGACCGATCAAAACTTTTGACTTGTCAATTTTTTTTAAAAACACAACAGTGATACTGAGACCCTGACAAGTCTTTAGGTACACAGTAACTTAGACAGCAAGCTGCTACGCACTATGTTTTAAAACCTGTCTATCATAGTCATGGACAGTACTGTATGCTTCTCTTTAAACAGAACTTGTCACCACTCCTGGCCATTTTTAGTCAATTCGCCATGAAATAGAAATTCTGTAACATCACGTGTATGTTACTATCTTCTGTTGCTTATTAAATAATGTATGTTACCTCTATGTTTGTTGGAGGTGGCGAAACCCATGATCTCTGTTATTTTTTTTATTTTTGCTGTTTGCCCTTTTCTTTTACCTGAGTTTACATCTGTACAAAATTATATAAAACAGTTGATTTCTGGTCAATGCAAAGGACATTCTGCTGACTATGTACTTGGGGCTAGGACCTGCGTGTCCTCATTGTTATTATCTTTCTGGAAGATGTTCTTCTATTTCACTACTTTATCACAATAAAAACTTGTTTGGATATAAAGTGTATGTTACTAGTCGGTGGCATATCCTACACAGTCTGGCCCGGTCAGCTCTGATTGGATAGTGTGAGACACTATAGGGACACCCCCCCCAACAGACAGGTTAAAATAATTACAATAATTACTATGTCTCTCATCCTTCGTCCACAGACTTTGTTCTCATTTCCTGTCTTCCCATGATTTACAATCCTCAGAGAAACGCCCCCACAGGATTTCATTCTTATGTGAGTGACATGGTATCCTACTTAAAAAGGCTTGACCCACTAGGGCAACAATCCCTGTCCATGTCATATTAGGATACATAGACATCAGCCAGGGGTCCGACTCTCCGGACTGCCATCTATTACAAAGTGTAATGACCTGCTGCAAATAGTTTTCCTCAGAGAATGGGTTGGCCACACAGAACAACCACAATTTGATTCTTTACACATTTGTTGAGATATCAAAATTTCTATTTCATTGTAGATGCAGAATCCATAGCTTGACGGACCTCAATCACTTAAAAATGGGTGTTGGGCTTTGTGGTATTCTTTGTTTTGATGAGAAGAACAGTACTTCATGCTGCACTATTCTTTCTGACAAATTTGAGAGAATCTGTAACAGAAACTCAACTCAGAATTCAATGAGCCATTGGCAAAAATGACCTTATCTACAAAGCAGGTTGCTTTTTTCTGTGTTTTGTGTGGACCAATTGACCTTTTTGGTCACAATTCATACTTGATTATTATCAAAGTTTTGCTATTATCATATATGATTTGTAATAAATTCCAATAAAATATTTTTACCTGATCTATTAAGGGGGACAATTGGGGACATAAAGGGGCGTAGGGATAGGAAAGGGTGGAAATAGGTCAGCACCTTCTGGGAAGAGACTGTGCTAGTAAAGGCAAATGAGGAAAAGAAGAAGAGTATAATAGTCAAAGGTCATTCGAAGCACAGCAGCCATTATTAGTCAGTCTCGGCTGATCAGAATATATGCTTATCTAGGTTTTGGTGTAATTAAAAAAAAAAAACTTACTACCCTATTAATTTCCTTTAATTTATTTCATGCAGATAATAACTGAACCCCCGATCTTCCCAGCACAGCGTACCTCCCTCTATATGGACTATGTGCACATTGTACAGGTCGCGGCCTGGCTGTAATTAAGGTTCATAGTAAAAATCTTACCTGAATGAACAGCAAGATGAAACACCATTCTAATGCAGCTTCATGGAGACCTGTGTGAAAAGTGTTATCAGCAACAACCTGGCTAATCCCATCACATCCTCCTCAACCAAGAACGACGCAGGGAAGACTTAATCAGCTTTGTTTAAAGCCCCAGTGCTATTTTTTTTTCTAACTCATAGTACAGATTATACAATGAATGTAGTAGGAGAAGATTCTTAAAATAGGCCCTAGATGTGACTAGAGATACAGTCACTAATAGTGAGCGCACACTTGCTGGATGGTGCGTGTTTTTCTTTACATTTTGAAGCACATCGCTTCTGCATATTCCACTGCTTCTGCAAAGTCATTTTTCAGCTATTTGTGCAGTTCTTATGTAAGCACAGCTATAGTCTTCTGTACCATATGTTTATTGATGGAGATAAGGCGGTCGCTGACTATTTGAATAGCTACTTCTGCTCAGTATTTTCAGAAGGAGGCCTACACAATCACAGGATGGTTGGACACAGCATTGCCTCCAGTTATATGGTTTCTGCTCTAGTATTTTCAGAGGCTGAAGTTGCAGAGGAACATGCCCATTTAAAGCTCAATAAGGCAATGGGTCCAGATGGTGTCTACCCCAGGGTTCTTAAAGAAGTCGGATCTGTGATTGCTGCCCCCGACAGATCTGTATAACCAATCCCTCCTAACAGGAGATGTCCCTGATGATTGGAGAACGGCCAATGTTGTACCCATCCACAAGAAGGGGAGTAGAGAAGAGCCCAGTAACTACAGGCCAGTTAGCTTAACATCTGTAGTAGTAAAAATGATGCAAACTCTTCTAAAAAAGATAATGGATCACCTAAGATTCAACAATATGATAGATCCAAACCAGCATGGCTTTACTGAGGGCCGATCATGTCAGACTAATCTCATTGATTTCTTTGTGTCACAAAAGTGCTGGATGAAGGTGGTGCTGTGGATATCGCCTATCTGGACTTCAGCAAAGCCTTTGATACAGTTCAAAGAAGTTAAAGAAAATTAGACTTAATCCCTGGATAGTTTAGTGGATTTGTGGTTGGCTGAAGGAGAGATATCAGAGGGTTGTTGTTAATGGTGTATATATTGAGCAGAGACTGGTTACAAGTAGTGTGCCACAAGGGTTTGTTCTGGGTCCTATTCTTTTTAATAAGTTTGTAAGTGACATAGGAGAAGGGTTGATAGGTAAATGTTTGTTTGTTGATGACACAAAAGTGTGCAATAGGGTTGATATTCCTGGAGGTGTCAGTAATATGGAAAATGATTTAGCTTTGTTAGATAAGTGGTCCAAATATTGAAAATTAAACTTCAATGTTTACAAAAATAAAATATGGCACTTGGAGAGGAGGACTCCTCTATCAAAGTATCATAAGGAAAGTTCTGTGTTGAAAAAGACTTCAGAAGAGGAAGATTTAAGGGTAGTAATTTCTGACAGCCTTAACCCTTTCCCGCACGAGGACGTAACTGTACGTCCTCGCGTGGGTGCGGGCGTTCAGAGGGGGGCTGCGCGGCGGTCCCGGGTGCCACTTGTAGTCCGGGACCGCCGGTATTATCGGGCATGGTCCGATCGCCGTGCCCGCTAATACAGTAATCAGATGCAGTTGTCAAACATGACAGCTGCATCCGATTACCGGATACAGCATTTCCCTGGTGTCTAGTGGCGGAGATCGCTCCGTCCCGGAGGAACGATTTCCCTGTCTGATGCCGGCCTGGGACTCGTCCAAGATGGCGCCGGTTCCGGCTCGGCACTCGTTTGTATTCAGCTGCAACAACCGAAAGCAAACGAGTGCCGATCTCATTGATCTTTGCTGTATATCTATACAGCAAAGATCTCAATGAGAGATCAAAGTATATATACTAGAAGTCCCCCAGGGTGGCTTCTAGTATATGTGTAAAAAAAAAAAAAAAAAAAAATGTTGTCATTAGTAAAAAGCCCCCTCCCCTAATAAAAGTCTGAATCACCCCCCTTATAAATAAAAGTAAACAAATAAATAAATAAAGCTATCGCCGCGTGCGTAATCGCCCAAACTTAATTAATCACATTCCTGATCTCGCACGGTAAACTGCGTCAGCGCAAAAAAATCCCTAAGTGCAAAATTGCGCATTTTTGGTCGCATCAAATCCAGAAAAAATTTAATAAAAAGCGATCAAAAAGTCGTATATGCGCAATCAAGGTATCAATAGAAAGTAAACATCATGGCGCAAAAAATGACACCTCATACAGCCCCATAGACCAAAGGATAAAAGCGCTATAAGCCTGGGAATAGAGCGATTTTAAGGAACGTATATTTGTTAACAATGGTTTGAATTTTTTACAGGCCATCAGATACAATATAAGTTATACATGTTATATATATATATATATATATATATTTTAATCGTAACGACTTGAGGAACATGCATAACAAGTCAGTTTTACCCCAGGGCAAATGGCGTAAAAACACATTCCCCCCAAATAAAAGGGGGGGAATTTCACCACACTTTGAATAGGGGGCTACAAAGTCCCCTATACGCCCCATCGAAGTTACTCTCTAAGTTCAACTGTAGTACTTTGTGAATGTTGGAAAAGTGAATATAAGTGAATAAAGAATATCAGCTGGGGCTAGATCTGTGCACTAAGGGCGGGACTAAAAAACATCTTATTAGCATACAGATGAAACTTTTAAAGGGGAATTCCGGATAGGGAAAACATATTTTCTATTAAAAGTACATTAAAAGTTTTATAGATGTATCTATATCATGTATTACCATATCTGTGCGGTTCTGCCACACTGGTAGCTCTGTACTAGTCCACTTTGTCTCCTGATCCCTCTGCTCTCCCCCATCAGGAGACAGATTCCATGCTTGTCTCACATTCTTTGCTGAGCGCAGGCTGATGATGCAGACAGGGGGCAGGGCGTGATGTCCCAGGAGGCTTGGCTGGATCCCCCAATCCTCTGAGTGATTCACCATCTCTGACCAGCCCCTCTAGCCTACACCTGAGCAGGCAATGAGTGACAGAAGCAGCTGCTACTACTTCACTAGAAGTCATCAATGAAATTAAAACTATGTTCACACATGGTGGAGTTTCATTGCAGTACTGCAGCGTCTTTACAAAAATGATGCAGTAACACAATTAAAAGATGCTAAATAATATAGAGGATCAGAGCCGGCACTGCTAATCCAATCTGGATGAAAAACGAGGCATAAACAGGATATCTCATGTAAGATAATATCGGATAAAAGACAACAAAGAGTATCCTCCTCTACTCCAAGATGGGTAAAACAGGCACAGGTCCAAGCGGTTTTGGTGATATAAAATATATTAAAAGAATGCCAGCGACAACGCGTTTCGAGACCTTTCTAGACACTAGATAAAGAGATCGCTCTTGAAACTCGTTGTGTCGCTGGCATAATTCTTTTAATTGTATGCATTCTGGAACCTGTAGTACTGTGTACAACTGCTCAACCAGGAAGTAGAGCCACACAATACAGAACAAAGAGCCTCAAAACAAATGGATTTTTGGTAGTTTCAGAACTGGTTTAGACAGGTAAGCAATGCTATATACTTCATCAGCAGGTTTTTTTTTAACCTCTTCCTGGAGTTCCCCTTTAATATCATGGAAACATCTCAAGGATTAAGGTAAGAAACTGTGCTACAGGGAGATATCACAGGTTATTTCTTTCCCTTTAAACAGAATACTATAGTAATAAAATCCTGGTCCTGGTTTCCCAGTGCATTCCCAGATATTGTAAGTGCCTTCTAGTATATACTATATATTTGGAATCAGTCCATTCTAATGAATACCTAGTAAAGAGAATTTTAAAGATAAAAGAAAGAGGGAAAAAACAAGGAAAAGAGTATGTACGGCGGGAAGGAAAGAAATGAAGAACACACAGTTTTTCTTCCCGTCCACAATATAAATATATGCGTTCCTATTGCACATACGTTCCAGCAGTGAAGGGGCTTATAATGTGGGAGGGGCCGCTCCATTGTGAGTGGTCCTGCACACAGCAGTCCCTGAAGCTGGAGGTAATGACAGGCAGCCGCAGTCACACAGCTGCCGGTCATAAACCCCTTAAACGCCGCTAAAGGAAGTCAGGATAAGCATCTGCCACTTTCCCTGACAAGAAGAGGAGAAACACTCACCTCTGTCTTGTCGGATCGGCGATCTTCAGGCAGGCTTTATGAGAAGATCTCTGATAGTACTGATCAATGCTATGCAATGGCATAGCATTGATCAGTATATGCAAATCCAATGATTGTATATGAAACTGAAAGGGGGAAAAAAAAAGTTGTGTAAAATTTTTTTTTTAAACATAAAAAAACCTTATAAAATAAACCCCCAATAAAAATTTAAATGACCTCCTTCCCCATTATAAAAATGTAAAAAAAATTTTAATATATATTTTAGCATGCGATATTGTCCAATCTATTAAAATATAACAATATTGTTCCCGCAGGGTGAACAGTGTAATTGAAAAGGGGGGGGGGACAGGATTGCTGATTTTTTTGAAAATTATATTTAGAAAAAAAATTAACAAAAAGTGATCACAATTTTTCTTTTCCACCAATAAAAACTAGAAATCATAGCAAAAAAAAACGACACCCCAACTAGCCCTGTAGGTGGAAAAATAAAAGTGCTATGACTCTTAGGAGGCGAGGAGGAGAACACTGCTTCACTGTGAGTCTGAAGTCTTTCCTTTATGACCTGTTCCCTGTTTATAGTCTGTTCCTGGCTTTGGCTTCAAAGATCTGTCAGATAAATCTCTTTGTGTAAACACCCCATAAGAATGACGAAAATGAGAAAGATTTTCTAGGATTTTAGGAAAAACCTGGTGTAGTATAATAATGTCACATCAAGGGGCACTAGCACTCCAGATAAACCTTTTATTTGGAAGCATTCAGCGTTTGATCACTGAAATTGAAATGTACAGCAGATATTACAAGGAATATAAACCATCACTCAGTAGATTAACCCTTTAAACTCCTCTGGTGGATTGCACAGTTGAATTAGTTAAAAAACAACATCATACAAGATGAACAATAAAACATTTTGAACACTTTATAAAATCAGTTACAACCTGGTTACAATTCAGTTTAGTCCTCGACATCGTATTTACATTTACTGTACAAAATGTTAAGGGGTTTGGTTACAGGGCTCTAGTTTTTAGTCTTTGAAAGCAATAAAACAACAAACCACCATAACTTAGCACAAACCATACTAGTAGCTGTGTATGTACAGTAATCAGTAGAGCATTTGTTACAACAGAGTATTGATTGGCTGAAGAGATGTCATTGACGCGGAAGAAACCTGAACAGCCATGGGGGCGTCATCCTTTTGGAGGAAACTCTGGTTTCACTTATATGAAAGCTTGTTTTTTTTTTTTACTTTCTCTTCTCAGAGAGAAATTTCCACATTAAAGCAAACGTATGTTTAACATATTGCAACAGTAGAGTATAAAAGTCTGTATTATCACCAGTGGGAACTCCGCAGCCACGGTGAGCAGTCCAGCTATGACAGATGTTCGGGAAATCTAGCCTTAGCCATTTATTGCTGTCCACTTCTTGTGTCCTTTGTCATACAGTAAACTATTGCAAAAATTATTGCTCAACTGGGGCAAAAACAGATCGGTATTTCTTATGTGCCAGATCCTGGATACAGGTAAATGATGTCAGAAATGTATCACAATGACACTGACCGCTTCTAAAATCTCTTCTCTGTCCCATACTTTGACAACAGACACAGCTGGGCTTGCTGCATTTTCAGGGTATGTTCACACAAACTTAAGGCCCCATTCACATGTTTAGTAATTTTTTAGGACTGTATATCATGTCTGCAATAGTAACCTGCAATCTGCAAAAATGTTAATAATCCATGCATTCATAATCCATATTTTTTGAGGATCCGCAAAAAATGGGAAGGTGATGGTTAAATTAAGATGATCTGTATTTTTTGCGAACATTACGAACACTACCATAGACTTTCACGGGTAAATCTGTGCTGCAATTACAGTCCGTACTATTTATTTGCGGCACAGACTGCATATCTGGAAAACTACAAACAGTGAGAATAGCCCAATAGAAGTCAATGTGCGAATCAGTAATTACAGATAAATTTACGAAACGTGTGAATAAGGCATAAAGCCAGCGAACATGGATGTAACATGATCTGGTAGCCTGTAGTTGTAGAAGATCTCCTAAGTGGATGCATTCTTAAAAAAATACAGTATTTCTACAATGGAGAATGTATTATACATTGCTATAAAAGCAATCCATCTATAATGTGGTGAGAAGCATAGGGCTCTATAGACACTCTGTACAATGTACATTGGACGTGGGGAAATATTGTCTTATATCTAAAAAGGGGAAAAATAAGTGTGGTAGGAGTTATTTTATGGGATTCATCTGTATTGCATAGTGTAGTCAACTACATTGTTTAATATACAGTGGCATGCAAAGGTTGCCAAACCCCCAATAGACTACCTCAAAAGGTGCAAGCTAAAGGTTTTATCAAGGCCCTTACAGGCCCCTGATCTGAACATTATTAAAAATCTATGGATAGACTTCAAAAGAGCAGTGAATGCAAGATGGCGCAAGAATCTCACAGACGTGGAAGACTTTTGCAAGGAAGAATGAATGAAAATTGTGACCAGGATTATCCAAACGTTCGCATGCCACTGTAGTATTGAATAAATGGGCATCCATGAGTTCAGTGGGTTCCTATGAATACATTCAGTGTATTCGCCTAAAACTTTGCTGATGTACTCTGCATTGGCAGTGTGACTAGAGTCTAGCCCACTTTTTACAGAGGAGGTACACCTTAAATAAATTACAAGAAACGAATGCAACATAAACAGTGTATATAAAATACTGTATTAATACATAATAGAGGCTACATAACCTTATATATTATTATAAACCTTTATAAATTATGTTTTATTATGTCCAGTTTTTATGTTTCCAAGAAATAAGCGCCATTTACACACACAGGTGCAGAAAACATAAAAGTATAGATACCAAAAACACCTGCTTATCTGCAACCATACACTGTTTGGTGTGTATATTTACATATATAATTCTCTAGGTGTATTTCTCATGTGTGTATGGTATGGTATGATAAGATATCACTTTGTCTGCCATAAAAAAAACTGAAGGGGTTCTACACTTAAATAAAAAAAACAAATGACAGCCTGCTAGGGGTGTAACTAAATACACTATACACTATACTCACCACACCAATCCTGGGCTGGTGCTTTGAGTCCACCCTGGTGCCCCTGTTTACTTCCCCGAAGATATGTTCCTTCAGCTCTGCTGATGATGTTCCAAACAAACTGCAGCCACAGTGACTCAGGCACCGGAGTGAACTCTGGCATCAGTGCTGGACCCATCAAGGAGAGAATAGTGTTACAAGCCCTAATAGGGTGTCATTTGCATTTTATTTATTTATTTGCATTCCCTAATATTATGCAGCATCACAATGATACCGCGACAGTACTGCAATGTGTGAAAGTGGCCTTAATACTTCTTTTGCAATACTGACATGGCAATTATGTTTCTGATAATGTAACACTAAGTAAATAAAGCTAAAGGTTGCTATACACCTTTAATACCAACATAAGAATACAATGTATGGTGACCTTTAGCTCAATTTTGTGTTGGACACAGTCAGCAGCTCTATCATATTTGACAACATAGATTGTATTCCATAAGAGGATCCCACTAGACATTACTGTAAAACAATGCAGTCCATCTGATGCTGTTAGGGCCATGAGACAGTAGGTTGTGGCTTACTTTTAAAGCCCCTATTACAAGGGGCAACCGTGAGGAGCAAACGAGCGCTGTCAGTGCTCATTTGCTCCTTGTTCCCCGCTCACAGCTGCCACTATTACACTCAGCAGCTGCGAGCGGGTAAAAGCTGGGGGGCAGGCTACCTGGGTCATCACTTGATAGCATAGCATATAGCAGCAGTCTGCTGCCGCCACTCCTGTTCCACCGGGCGACAGCAGCAGATCGCTGCTATATGAGGCGTTTGTCTTTTAACAATGTTAGAAGACAAATGACTGCAACAATCAGCCGACATAGTTCATGCCGGCTGATTGTTGCCTTCTATTACACAGAACGATTATCGTTCGTAACGGACGATATTGGCAGAATACGGCCGATAACTGGCAGTCAACATGACTCCTGTCTAAACATATGGCTTGAATGTGTGAAGCAGTATATGGCAGGCCTGCTGACAGCAATGTGTGCGCAATATAGGAGGTAAGATTGGGAATTTCCTTCTGTTGTTTTAAATAGAAGCATATTTTATGCAAAATCTCAGGTAGCAGCCCATAGTAATCCCCTGCAACATAAGGTAGGAGACATTAGTCTGTGTATCGCCAGATCAAAGCAATTCAAAAGGTGCTGAACTCTGCCATATATATATAGTCTTCCCTACACATATAGCTAACTTTATCTTCAATGCAAGTAAGTCAATACATTTTCTTGTAAAATTTATTGCATATTATAATTTAAACTAGACTAGGCTTCGACTAGGGTTCACATTTCAGTCAGGGTCCAGAGTCAGAAAGTCTTTTGGGCACCACAGAACAGATCTAGGCAGTCAGTTCATTAATGGTCAGTAACTGATTCAGACAGGGAACCGAGATCCCATTGACTTCAGCGGGGTTCATCAGGTTTATACCTGGTGTCTGTCTGTTTTGTAGGATTTTAGCGTGGTCAACAGAGTCCACCAAACGGACCCCTGGTGGAAAGGTAAACCTAGCCGGAGACAGCAATACTTATCTTCAGTTTTCTGTGCACTATTGTGACATTGGATCTTTAGTTATGGAAAGTTAATGAAATGAAGAAATTGTAGAGACGCAAATAATTTCATATATGCTGTCAGTGTGCCTGGGAGTGAATGTTTACTTATGAATTTAAAGTAACTTGATCACATCTTTGACATATTTCTAAATTTTATGGCACCTAGGTGAAAATGCTCCAAAAAGAGGTCATACATTAAAATGTATTTCTGTTACAGGGATCAGGTTTAATACTGTATATGTAGTAGGGGTTGGTTCTGCAGTTGGGCAGGGTTGCAGTATACTGTCCGCTATTTTCCTGGGCAGATGTGCATCACATACACACACATCTCTGCAACAATATTACATGTTCTGCACCAGACTTTGTCTCAAAAGAAGCAGCACTAGAAACAATCTTTATACTGTCCAGTATATATCACGCCAGGTTTCAGAGCTACTTCCTTACTCTTTTAGCACAGCCATTACTATGCTAGAGCCCATCAGTCACACGTTAATGCTCTTACACTGAAATCATTCAATACCATCAGAAAACATTGTAACTTCAGACAGTCACATGAGTGAACTTTAAGCCTAGAGCTCAGTTGTCCAGAGCTAGCTTAGCCCCTTCACAGGAATACCACTGGCAAGTTCAGAGTACAGGTTTGAGCACTGCATATAACACATTACACCTTCTTCTGAGTCTTTCCGTAGTCTTGGATAACTAAAAATGGATGTTTCCTGTTTCCTCTTCTATTCATGGATCAGCATCTAGTGGAGTTTCTCATGTTGGATTTGGTAATAGCAAGCCTTAAAACAAAAGAATAAAGGTTATAGGTAGGTTTTAGTGGCCAAATCATAATAACTAAGCTGTCAAGGAACATTCTATAGGCCGACTGGACGGGTTCATTCTTTGGGCGGACTGCCGGACCATAGAATGGAATCTTTGGCATAGGAGGAGAGTGAAACCGGAGTGCGTGGGGACGAGTGACGGAATCCACCGCAGGTCCTCCGCGTGCACATATCGGGAAAACTGACAGTCAAAAGGTGAAGCTTATCACTATCCTGCAAAAAAAACTGTTTTGTTTCGGTACATTCCTGTCGGCTACACATCTCTCGTGAAGTTGCCTTTAAATGTAATATTGTATAACCAGTCACTCAAATAAAATTATACACGGATGGTTTGAGAGGGGGTCCCACATTGCACACCCCACTCAGTGACATTCACATGCCCTAATAAGACACGCAGACAAAAATTGTAAGAATAAATATACCTGTTACATGGTCCACTGCTACGACATATTGTGTTCTGAATTAATATGTTAGCACACATGTATGATGTATGATACAAGTCAGGGATGAACCAGCCCCTTCTTCAGATACAATTAAAGGGAACCTGTCACCCGGGACGCAGGGGCAGAGCCCGCCCGACCCCCGATGCAGCCCTGGATACTTACCCTTTCCTGCAAGTCCCGCTCCTGGAACCAGTCCCGGACGTAGATATCGTAGCTCAAAGCTGAGTGCACGCTGTATGCTAATCAGCAGCGAGGAGTCCGATGCCCATAGAGAATGAATGGAGCCGTCATTCTCTATGGGCATCGGACTCATCCCTGCAGCGCGCGCGCGCACCGCTTCCGGCAGGGGTATCTTCGTTCTGGGACCAGTTCCAGCAGTGTGTAAGTATTTGGGGCTGCACCGGGGTCGGGCGGGCTCTGCACCCGCGTTCCAGGTGACAGGTTTCCTTTAAGCAAACAAATCAGGAAGGGAGGAAAGCATGACGTGTTATAAACTGTTTTATTGGAGTTGACCTCTAATACAGAGCAGTTCCAGCATTAATCTCCAGTCTTTTTTCTACAAACTGTGTGATAAAGGTATTGGACCAGAGATTGGGAAGGAGAGGACCAGCAGCAGCCTCTAACATATCATTTTACACAACTAGAAAGATGGTAACAGATATTGTGCTTTGACATAACACTAACAGGTAAATGCATTACCAATTTTTCTATGGTTACTAAGTTTGAGACTGGAGACTACCTTATTAGGCGCCTTCTCTTGCCTTTTTTTAAAAAGCAAAACTAAGCCTGCTTAATTTTTTAGGCTCTAAGCTATGGAGCCACCACCTCTGCATCACTGTACAGTTTTTTCCCCTTAATGGATTTAATCCCTCCTTGATTTCCTCTTTAAAATGGAAGGGTTCTATTTTAAAGAGGAAATCAAGGAGGGATTAAATCCAATGCGTAGGTATTTGAGAAATTGTATGACTCACCTTCAGTGTAGTAAACATAATTCCTTGCTCCCCATGCTGTAGATATGGATCCATAAGATCTTCTATTAAATGCACCTCTGAACCCAGATTTCGTATCCTGTGCAGCAATAAGAAGGAAAATAGTTGATATCTAGCTAAGCTATTTACAAAGTTCTGGCTTTAAGGTGCATTATAAAATCACACCAGACCTGGCCCTCAGCACAACATAAAGGAAAACCGGGAACAACTCATCCATTGACCAGAGGAAACCTTCCTTGTGTGCCTCTTGTGCCTCCTGCGTTATCTCCTCAAATGTTTGCTGGATGACCTTCAGTTTGTCTGATGGAGTAAATGTAGTGCTGCAAACAATAAAAAAAGAATATTTAGGAATATCTTCTTTGCACGCAAAGACAGATCATGGAACAAAGCTGTTTTACACACAGCGAACAGTGATGGTAATGAAATTGTAATGTGATAGCCCCTATTTACTACCTAATCTGCTGCAGGCACTCCACCGCTGAGGCAAAACAGGAATCTTTTGTGCTTGCTAAAATCTGCAAAGAAACAATTTCTATAATAGTGATCAATATTCATCAGATATTTAGGCAATCACATTGCACAATGCCCCTGTAATAAATACGATAGATTATAACATTCCAGTGGTAGTAGGTATTTCCTTCTTTATCTCCTACATACCTTCTTATTTTCACCCAAGAAATTAATACTGGTTGGCCAAAATTTTCTGCAAAAAGAAATGAAAATGAAGAAATGAAATTCGCAAGTTAAAAACAAATGTGGTAGGAAAAGGGACTGACTTTACTGGTTTTGCAGTTTGTAGTGCTACTTACTCTTGTACTCCCAAAAATGCAAGTAGCGCTGTGTCTGGTTGTTTATTCAGTTTTAGGACACATTCCCAATAGGCCTCTTCTTCCTTCTCGTGTTCCAAGGCATACAGCATAAACAAGGGAGGGTATAATCTGGGCAATAACACAGGTAGCAGGAGTCCTGAACTAGTCACCACATACCTAAAAAAACAAGAGTATAGTGTAGTCCTTCATTTTAATAATAAAATATGTATTGAAATGATACTTCTGAGACGTAGAATAACACAAAAAAAAAGTTTTGGAAAAATGTTGATTTTTTTTTTTTTGTATTTATTGAAAGAAATTTTCTTTTTACAGAAAGGAATAAGAAAAACAGAACAATGTGGAAGGCACAACAAGCTTCCATAAAAGTCTGGAAAAATGTTGATGTCCAAAAACTTACTTTTAATTTTCTTAACCACCAATCACTAGGATGATCTATGAGAAGTACATGCTTCGCAGGTTCTCTCCGAGATCTGTGCCATGTGACTGAGACGCTCTCAAAATGCAAGGCTATGGGATTGTTTAACTACCAAAGGCACACAACACTTCACTCCCTGCTGTTTGTTCTAGTGATCGGTCAGGATCAGAACACTTTGATCCCTAAGACACAACATAAGTTTTTTCCTTTAAGATACTAAATGCTAACTGGAAAATAGAGGGGGTGGCAAAATAATTGCCTAATATTGCAGAAATGTTCTCCAAACCATCATATGATATACTAACTGTTATATACACAAATAGACTTGTCAGACTTATGGATTATTTACCCAGGTTCAGGAGATTCCGCCTCTAAGCCTGTTCTCCCATTGCAAATATGAGGCTTGTCTGGAGATTCCTTAAGGTTGGATGTTGGCTGAATTGTGCTACCTTCTTCAGGGAGGTCAGGAAACAAAAACCTACAAAACAGGAGAACACGTAAACTGTTACAAGCTAAAATGCAGCCATTTCCTAAAATATCAAATAAATAAAGAAACTGGAATTAGAAGTTTTTGGATGATTATTCCCCTTTATCATTTTGATGTTGGAAGCTTGTTTGATGTTGAGTTAAAAGCTATAATGCAGCTACCTGCAGCCACTCCTGGGGGTGGGGGTGGGGGTTAGGAGCTGATGCCAATCAATCTGTTTTTCAAACAGTAGTCATTTTATTTTGCCAAAGTTACATATTTGTAGCATTTCATGAACTGTGGCTATATATTTCTCCTAGGACTCAATAACTGTGTACTTTGCAGTGATGGATCTACTTTATCACAGAGCCCAGTGCTGCTGCCAAGTTTCCAATAATATAAACCCAAAAGGATTACTCAGCTATTTACCATTTTTCTATGAGTCACAGACACTAACAGATGTCTTCAAAGGACTGTGTCACCTAGCTGTTTTTTTTTTACTAATTGGAGCTAAATACTAAACAAGCTCTTTTTTTCTAATTAATTTCTATTTTCTGATTGTAATTTTTCATTTAATCATTTTAGTACATTATTATAGAGGAGATTTCTGCACAGCATTTAGAGATTTGCTTTACAGCAGCCCTGTGGTCATAGAAAACAACCTAATTCACTTGTGAGGGACAATGGGGGAAGCCAAGCTCTGATAACTACTGCTTATAAATATCTATGTGACACATTCACCTAATTCATACATGTGGGGTTATCCAGGATTAGAAAAAACACAGCTGCTTTCTACCAGAAACAGCACCACTCTTGTTCTCAGTTTGTGTGAGGTATTGCAGCTCCGTTCCTTTAAAGTAAATAGATCCAAGTTGTAATACAAAAAACAAGGACAGGTGTAGTGTCAATTTTGAAAGAAAGCAGCTTGGAAACTGTTCTGAGCATTTAAATAATAATGAATGAAAATAAGAGATCATTTGTTTGTCTTTATTCTTGTGCACCATTACATTTATATATTAAGAGAGCTCTGCACCCTCCTTTTCCCAATCAGACCTTAATCAATCTCTCCCATGTGCACAAGAGAACAAAAAATGTTGGAGTGTAATTTAAAAGGTACCTACCATTATGCTCACACGGCAGGATACAGTCTCGAAACTCTGGCAGGTACACAGAAAGTGGTGTACAGAACTGCCAAAACCATAGACAGCATTGTAAGTGTATGCTGGTTTTGATATGGTATCCTGCCGTGCGAAGACAATGGTAGGTATTAGAGATAAGCGAACCGGGTTCAGGTTCGAGTCCATTCGAACCCGAACGATCGGCATTTGATTAGCGGGGGCTGCTGACCTTGAATAAAGCCCTAAGGCTATGTGGAAAACATGGATATAGTCATTGGCTGTATCCATGTTTTCCAGACAACCTTAGAGCTTTATCCAAGTTCAGCAGCCCCCGCTAATCAAATGGACTCGAACCCCAACCCGGTTCGCTCATCTCTAGTAGGTATCCATTTATATAAATGAAATGTATGCCTTACCTCACCAGCTGAAAGATCCGTTTGAGGTAAGACTTTATCTCTCTTACTGCTTCTTGTAATAGTCTTCGGTTGGCACCTACTCCTACATAAGTCATTCTGTAGACTGCCACCAAAGTTTCCATAAGCCGTCCAAGCTGATGCATTCGGGTTTCGCAAGCCTAGGGGTAGTCAAATAATATGATGGGTGGAAAGCAATAAACCCTATGACTGTAAATCCAAACGGTTCCATAATACTTAAAGGGGTTGTCCTGCGCAAAAAAATTATTCACAGAATAACACACATTACAAAGTTATACAACTTTGTAATGTATGTTATGTCTGTGAATGGCCCCCTTCCCCGCGTCCCACCACCCCCACCCGTGTACCCGGAAGTGTGGTGCGCTATACATACCTGTCACGTGCCGACCACGGTCTCCGATCCTCAGCAGTGACGTCTTCTTCGGGAGGCCGGCGGATCTTCCCGAGTGCCGGCCGCCCTCTGCAGCGTCATCCGAAGCTCAGCCGCGATTGGCTGAGCATAACTGTGCTCAGCCAATCGCGGCTGATGACGCGGCCACGTCATCAGCCGCTCAGCCGCGATTGGCTGAGCACAGTTATGCTCAGCCAATCGCGGCTGAGCTTCGGATGACGCTGCAGAGGGCGGCCGGCACTCGGGAAGATCCGCCGGCCTCCCGAAGAAGACGTCACTGCTGAGGATCGGAGACCGTGGTCGGCACGTGACAGGTATGTATAGCGCACCACACTTCCGGGTACACGGGTGGGGGTGGTGGGACACGGGGAAGGGGGCCATTCACAGACATAACATACTTTACAAAGTTGTATAACTTTGTAATGTGTGTTATTCTGTGAATAATTTTTTAGCGCCGGACAACCCCTTTAAAAAAAACGAACAGCAATATAACTAGTTATTTTGCATTGTACCTTCATCATTAAAAGGAGTTTTCCGTCCAAAAACTATAAAAAGGCAGCACACACAGCAGCACTGCAGGAAATGAATGATGTACCGGAGTCGGAAGCTTAAACTCTGTACTATAATTCTAGTCATATTTTGACACATGGGTTTCTTTATATTTATGATATCTCATACATGCCAAGCTATTTGCCCAAGAAACCAAACAGATAAAAGAAATGTTGCCTTACAATCCAAATTTACTTTTACTTTATGCAACAATGCAAAGTAAAGCCCTATATTTACATGCAGAAAAATGTGACAACGTATAGTACAGATTAAAACAAATATAAAGCAAAGTATACTTTACATTTATTAAATAGGATTTGATCTTCTCATATTTCTCCATGGTGAAGGTGCCACTGTGCTGGGGAATTCGCTCCAAACTCTCCAGCATTTGTGTATGTGATCGGCTTAATGGTTCAGGACTGTAACAGACAGATAAACATTCAATGAAAATAACAGCATTAAAGAAAAAATAATAATAATAAAATATATATATATATATATATATATATATATATATATATATATATATACACACACACACACACACACATATACACATAATTACACAGACACAAAACACACGTTACTGTACAAAATAGTTCAATAGCAGCAGGAATTGGGTCAGGATGAAGTTTCTTTTATACATCCCTTTACAAATGTTTTTATGTTCAGTGGGCTAGAAGGGGTTAATAGAGAACTGCTGACAAAGGGAAACTGTGTAGGGAAACACCCTACTGACAAAGGGAACAATAGTGAATTTATGACTACATATCCAGGAAGAATAGAAGGAGAAGGAGAAGAAGAAAGATCTTTCTGAAAGAGACAGACCTGTCTTGTTGTTGGCGCCTCTTTGTTGTAATTGCCACAGCAATGTTGTCCCAGGCCTTCTGAGGATCTCCTTTTCCTGGGGCCTCACAACCAAGTTGTCTCCAGCACTCTTCAAAGATGGCCTTCCACTTCTCATCAGCTGGAACGGAAAGACAGCCCAGCTTGCTGCATATAAATCATGGGAAAGTTGTATGAGTTATCTTTTACATCATGGGTCTCCAAACTGCAGCCCTCCAGCTGTTGCTAAACTACATTTCCCATCTTGCCTGGACAGCCAAATCCAAAGCTTTAGCTTTTAGGCATGATGGGAGTTGTAGTTTCGCAACAGCTGGAGGGCCGCAGTTTGGAAACCCATGTTTTACATTGTGCTCACCAAACTGATTTAACTGATTGGCTGATGGGGAGCGAGGGGAGCCGGGAGCCTCACACACAGCCACGGCGCCGAGTAGGTAATTTATGCTCCAGGCCAGGGGCTGCAGGGGGTTTTCATTTTGCCGGCCCGGGTCACATACTGGCAGTGAAATGAAAATTCCGCTGCGGGTATGTAACCTATTCACTTCACACTACCAGGATCCGCAGCAGATTTCGCTGCAAATTCACAGCGTGAAATCCGCTGCAGATCCGGTACGTGTGAAACTACCCTAAAGCTGATCTTCAGAAATAGGATAAAAATAGATAAATCAAGAATGGGTAAAAATATTTTCTGGAGGGGCAATGGACACTAAATTAAATACTCGTAAAATAATAAAAGCTGTCTCCTGTACTTTTATTGCTTCAAAATACAAAAAAGAGAAGGAAACCTACATACATAAGTAAAAGTAAATAAAAAAAAAAACAGGTTAAAAAAACTCCTTGGACTCACAGTGACTTGGTTTCCTCCTTCTCCCCTTCATATAAACTTGGTTTTATGTAGGTGCCGCTGACTTTGATACCAGATCCCCATTCACCACCGAAAACACCCTCAATGCAATCACCATTGGACATTCTGAGAACTCCCTTAAAAAACAAGCAAAAAGACAAAATTGGAGTAAATGATGGTACTCAAAGAGGATTACCAGCTACACAACAAATTAAATCTTACCTTCCCATTCAGCGTCCAGTCATCTGAAAACTCTCCTTCATAGACTGTGTCATCTTCAGAGAGAAGAACACCAGTTCCCTAAAAACACATAGATATACAGGTGAGTTATACATGACTGGACAAACTTAAGCAAAGCCAGAAACTGAAGACCATGGGGCACAATGCGCCTCGGCAGGGTGAATGGGGGCTGGGCTTTATTTAGGGCTGACAAACAAGTATGTCCCCCTATATTTCTAACTCTAAATAACATAACTACACATACTGAGTGTTTTTTTTTTTAATCTACATCTGCACTGGAGGCGCCACTGCTATTTACTAGCACACCTCATTATTAGCCAGTGGAGTCCTTTGTAACCCATTGTCATCCATTGTGCTGTGATAGATCTACCATAGCTTAAATTCTAGGGGGTTTTGGCTTCTATGACATATGACTAAGATCACAGATGTGAACACTGCTGTACATATTAACTTACCATCATCTTATTAAGACTAAAGGCTCCTTCATAATATAAACCAAACTGAGTCACTACAAGCCCGTTGCCTTGCCGCAAATCATCATGCCACATTCCCATATATTTTTCTCCCCTGGCAAAAAAAAAAAATAATATTTTTTTTAATTAATGTATACAAGTATAGTGCTGAGTAAATTTGTTAACTTGGAACGATGAGACAAATGATGCACTGGACTGAACAAAAAAGTCAGACCCCCCCCCCCCCCCCCCAACAATTTTTATTTATTTTTCAGATAAAACAGAAACAAATGCCCTTATAACTACAGTAAAGGCCATTTAGATGGAGTAAGCAGGTCCCAATAATAAGAACTGATCTCACTGACCTTCTCTCGTGTAACACAGCCCCACCAACATCTAGGGCAGGCCACATGAGCAAGCACAGATTATTCATGTGACCTTTTAATTTAATCACCAGCCTCACAAATAATTTCTGTATAATTGACATGGCCACTTAAATACATTGCTATCGACCACACATTCCCTGTTTACACAGAAATATGTGCGGCTGCTCATACGAACCCGAACCTCGGCAGGTTCGGACCATCCCTAGGCACAGGAATCGGGAGATACAGGAGACCAGAGGCGGGACAGGAGCGGCTATGGCGCTGCAGCTGCGGGAACACAGAGATGGGTAATTATAACAAGTTTGCTATATTCTCACCACCCCCTGGCCACCCTGGTTTTATATTTTTACCCTTTTAAGTTTTATTCACTGCACCCTATTTTTTTTTCTTTTTTTTCCCTTTAACCTGGTTCATGATTTTTTTCCATGTATTTCTGTGCGCACTACTTTGCACCAAAATACATGCCTTAAGCGCCGGATTAATTTCAATTTTAAGATGTGCCATTGTCTTCATGGTTTTAGCATATTTAAAAAAAAAAAAAAAAAAAAAGAGACACAGCCTTTCTTAGTACACACGTCCAGATGGGTGTATCTGCTAAATAAGTGGTATCTGCAGGACAGCACTATGAATAGATGCATGTGGGACATATTCTCAGAAGCTTCCTTGAATTATCAAATAAATTGCTATTTAAAAAAAGAGACATCACTAACACAATCCCAACTGTGAAGACAGATATCCCAAAATAATCAGCAAAAAAATATGGTAAATGACCTTGTGATATCATCAAAGACTCCATAACCAGTCTTCTTATCCATCACCCACTGTCCAATAAACATACTAGGAGATGTGGAAGTCAATTTGCCACTACGAAGAAGCCCATGACCATGACGGTTATTATCCTGAAAGCAACCTTCATATACTTCTCCATTTGCATACCTATGACATAAAGAATTGATCTGTAAATAACTAAAATAACTGAATCAACGTTATAATGTCTGAAGGTGGTGGAAACACATTTTGTAATATAACCTGTCATCACTTTGGTGCAGACTGAACCACATGTCACTGTAGCTGTCCCTGGTGACTTCTGCCCACCCTCTAGACCTTGACTGACAGATCTCTGCTTTTATCCAAACAAGGAGAAATCTATCAATTAAGGCTGGTGGGGCAGGGAGAAGCCGCTTGTGGCCCTCTTGATAACATGAGTTACAGGCAGCAAGAAAGGTTCTCTTTAGCTACATTGCATCTTACCAAAAGTTGCCTTGCCCACACATTTTTCCATCTTTCCAATTGCCAAGATAGCGGTCATTCTTTTTTAAGGCTTTATTGGGGATTATATATTCCCCATACCTGTGAAGACAGAAGGTATATTATAATCAATACCACTATGTTGAAAAATGAAATAAAATTGCAAACTTTTTTATCCTGTGCTATCTTGGTAATGTATATCTTCCTTAAGAATCAAAAAATCATCACATTTATTATAAAACAGTGAGCAATTTATGAGTCTGTGTTTAACAACAACTGCTATAAGCAAATATTCAATACCATGTTTTTCACGGTTCTAATAACAGGTTCACTTACCCATCCTCCAAGCCATTTCGGAAATCACCAGTGTATATTCTTCCATCTGGCCAGCTCAAAGTCCCTCTAGGAAATGCAATAATGGTCATCAGTAACATGTGGTAATATGATGTCTGAATTCTGACTTAATGATGGAAACTTAGTTAAGTTAGTGAAGCCAAATCTGAAATCTGAAAATACAATCTGAGGGATATATGTACCAGAGTGGTGGCCCAGGACTGACAATCTGCTGACCAAGAATCCCAATCCTAGTAAACATGAGAGGAGGAGAGCGGCTAATAGACATCACATTACAGAAACAGTAGGCAACAGCCAAGTAAATGCAAATGCCTATGGCTAATGTCACACAGTAGTGTACTAATGCATTTGCAGGTTTTATAGGAAGCCAATTATTATGCTTTTTGAGTTTGGGAGCAAACCCATCCAAACATGGGAGGTATATACAAACTTATGATCAAATCCATAGCTATACCTGCCATGTGGCTTTCCACTTATCCAGCGACCATCATAGGTGGCATCTTTTAATCGAGCATCCTTGTAGAATGTGTATTTAGCGCTGCGAGATAGAGGAGGATCCTGTCTTACAATGCTTCCGCTAGTGGTGAGGGATGGCTCATGTACTCCTCGCAGAGCTTGATCTACCGCCTGGCTTATTGCTCGAAGCCACTTAGTCTGCAAAAAATAAATAAATACATAAATTGAATAGTTTAAATAAATACATAAAAAAGAAAAGTCAATTATTTTCCAAGACAGATTTTTTTTTCAATTCTTTACTTTGCAGTTTTTGCAGAGAATTTAACTAAATTTCTAATCATTTTGCCTGCAAAAATATTTTGATGGTTTATAATCACCCCGAAACTCAAAGGGGTTATCCAGTGTGGGGGCACTTTTTGAAATAAAAGACGTCCACTCACCTCCCCGGTTCCAGCGGCGGCTCCCGCATAACGGCGCTCTGGTCCCCGGTTCCCAGCCGCTTCCGGGTGTCTAACGCCGCCCGAGATGCTACGTCTCAGGGCCGCTCAGCCACTCAGTGGGAGTGGGAGCCACCGCTGGAACCGGGGAGGTGAGTGGACGTCATGCTGGAGCACCCCTTTAAGGCCCTGTTCCACGGAACGATTATCGGACATATTTGGCTGATAATCGTCCTGTGGAATAGAAGGCGACGATTGTTGCAGTCGTTGAAAAACAAGCGACTAATATAGCAGCGATCTGCTGCCGTCACCCCGTGGAATAGGAGTGGCGGCAGCAGATGCTGCTATCCTCTATGGGCTGCCCGGAGGATCTAGCGATCACCCGGGCAACTCCCCCCGGCAGCTCTCCACCACCCCCCCTGCACTCACCCGCCGCATGGAATAGCGGTGGCAGCGAGTGGGGAACGAAGAGCAAGCGAGCGCTGAAAGCACTCGTTTGCTCCTCTCCGTCGGACCGTGGAATAGGGCCTTTAGAGTTTTATTGTGGCCCATCAAAGCTACACGTAAGCCATGTTCACTGGTTAAAGAAGATCTAACAATCCATTAAATTCAGAGTCTGTTTGCAGTGTAACTATTTCATGGGTTTGTACCAAATATAAATACCTTTTCTTGTGGTGATGAAGCAACCAAAGTCAGTTGTTCCTCTGGGGTTGTGATCTTTAAACCATTTCTGAAATAAATGTACACCATATATATGATGACATACACTTTTATACAGAAACTGTTAAAGGGGTATTCCCGATGTGGGGTAGTTATGCCTTATCCATAGTGTGAAAAGGGTTGAGAATAACTGCGTAACCCCCAACAAAAATTTCTTGGTTATGTCATATCTTGTGCGGATCTTATGTAGATCGGGTACAACTACCCCAAATGGGAATACTCCTTTAAAGCGTAACAAAAACAATAAATATCTATAGTACAAGTGATATTAAGAAACTCTGTAATAGGTTTTATTTACCAAAAGAGTTTCCTTCTGAACTGAAAAAGCTGTTTTCCTAGCTCCCCCCTGACTTCAGAAGAAGCAGAATTTCTGTGTCCATTATGTGTCTATGGAGAGGGGAGGGGCTGAGGAGTGAGTGAGCACGGAGCAGTCCTGCAGAGCACAACACCCTGCAATCTTCTCTCAGCAAGTGTCTAGATAAGCACTGACCTTTATGACCCCTGAATCCAGCGTTTTAGGTGCCCAGACAGTCTACAAACAGCTGACCTTCATGCCTCCTCTTCCTGCTCCCTCATCTCCCCCGGCCCCTCCCCTCTACATCGGATATTAAGGACGCAGCAGAACCTGTCTCCACTAGCTTCTCTGCAATGAAGATGGCTTTGCCTGATAATGCACAGATAAGAAGTGAGGG
This sequence comes from Dendropsophus ebraccatus, assembly GCF_027789765.1. Lineage (NCBI taxonomy): Eukaryota > Metazoa > Chordata > Amphibia > Anura > Hylidae > Dendropsophus > Dendropsophus ebraccatus. The sequence continues at coordinate 52,709,914 of NC_091462.1, forward strand.
GGGAGGCTTGGAAATTGCTTTTTGAGTATAGAAAGAGGCTTTTTTATCCTACTAAAACCTATTATAGAGTTTCTTAAAATCGCCTATACTACTGTTTTCGGCAACAACAAAAAAAAATGACAGTTACGCTTTAACTACCGTGATACATCTAACACAGCACAAATGTAATGTAAATTTCTGCCCCAGAAAGATCCAAAAGGAATTACAGTGATTTAAAGGGAAATAACAGGCTGTTAGATTTATTCCTTCCTTCATTCATGAACATTGTGTTCTTAATAAATAACTATATCTACATAACAAAGTGTTCCCATATCAAGAGGTCATATGACCACTGTGCCCATTTGCTCTAGCAGTGAGTAATCATTTTAAACCACCCTCTATTTATCTATAATCTTCCCTTTTTTGCTGATCCACAAAAAATATGCAATACAGATGCATTATGGACTAATTTTTTGCGGATTGCAGATTACTGAACATCTAAATATAGCCTAAGGGTATGTTCACACTCCAATACAGATTTAAAAATGTTCTCCATGAAAACCCCATAGTGAACCCTATGTCTTAAAACATGCATCCTTGCATTCTGCTCCCCCGATGCTGCAGCTGTCAGATCTGCGGGTAACTGTGCCGTTCTTGCTTCTTCCAGTGGTGTCCTGTCCCCCCCCCCCTTAGCTCTGTAATTGACTGAGTGGGTAGTGTTACATCACCGGAAGAAGGACACAGGACAGAGACTTAAATACATAATAGATACTGACTCTGGGAAGCGGGTGAGGAAGCAATGCGGTATATAACATATAGCATGGGGGAATAAGGCGGATATCTGGAGAACAAGAAAGGCACAACCTTTTCTGTTCTCCGGCGCTCCACATATCCCGCCTGCCGATCCATGCAAGTAACTTCTGTAGACAAGAAGGGGGGGGGGGGGGGGGGCACACCTTGTGATAACCAATAGCTGACACAACATCAGCAACATCGGCCAGCTATTGGTCACTGCCTCCAACATGCTCCCGCCTCTTTCTCATCTGCTGAAGTAGCAGTACAGACAGGCAAAGGGGGGGGGAGTGGAGTGCCAGAGAGCAGAAAAGGTAGGACCTTTCCTGCTTTAAGGATATCCCCTTTAACTAAGGAAACTGTCCTTAGAGTATGTTGACACGTACTATATATGCTGACGATTTTCTGCAGCAAATTCTTTGATGGAAAGTCAATGACAAAAATCAGCCACAGAAAATTCACAGCACGCATAGTTTGTGTCAACATACCCTTAGGTATGTAGTGAGGCCACAATCATAACAATAGCACAGAAGATGGAAAAAATAAAGATTGGGGAAAGTATATACAAAAAACTAAAACCAAAAGACTTGCTGTGTCATTACTCTCTTACGCAAGAATGCTGTTATAGAGCCCTATATTCATTAGGACATTTTGAAAAATAAAAGAACACTGGGGGGGGCACCATAACCAGTAGAAGCACATAGGAACCTCTTTTAAAACAATTCCAGTGGAAAAAAAGATGTTTTACAACAGAGTAAATTATTATATCGTAATGGAACAAACTGTTCTGGTTAACATTGTGAATAGAGCGATTCACATCACTTTGAAGTGTCTTTCTACAGATTTACTTTAATTACCAATGCCGTGCTTAAAATATAAAGCTTTGGGCTACAGAAGGAAATAAAACATTAAGTAGATCCATGGACTGGGTCCAAAATCGAAGCATGGCCATTTAATATCCCAGAGGATGCCACCAGAGTAAACCAAACAGACATTGTGCTCATTTTTAGAAACACAAAACAAATAGATTTTTGCAATAATACCCACATTCCGGCAACTTCTTCAGATACAGGCTCCACCCAGAGTGTAGACAGCGGAAAAATGTGATGTGTAGAGAACTGTAAGAAAAGTGGTATACATGGAGTAAATAAAATAATGACCGCTGATAAAGTAGATATCTGCTACTCTGAAAATAAATTAGCAATTTATAATTATTGCTACTTGCAGTAATTTATAATAATTACAAGTGCTGACATTTTGCAGGTGGTGACCTTGAAGGGTACCTGTCACAATGCAGCTAGCTACCAACCAGAGTTCAGTTTCAGCTAATGCTAGACAATGGGGTTATTATGGATATGTCCCATACCAGCCAAGTTCCATGCATGAGCCCTACTAAAATAGGGCTTGTGCATGGAACTTAGCTGGTGTGGTATGCATCTATGGTAACCTGAACCTCTGGCATTAGCTACGACTGCATGCCGGTCAGGAGCTAGTTGCATTGTGACAGGTGCCCTTAAAGTGTCAGTGTTGATACAACTTTCAAAATCTAAATCCACAAGGGATGTGAAATAAAGCAAGTTTGCAATTTACATTAAATATTTTTTTGTGATTATGTTTTAGAACAAAGCTATTCTTACTTGTATCCAGGTCCATTCTCCTGAAGGTAGCTTTTTAGCCTGGCTAAGAAAAAAAAAAAAAAAAAAAAAGACTAAATGCAGGCCCCAGCCAGTCCAGAGTGTCACAGCTCAATGCGTCAATCGATCAAATGCCTTCTCTGTGAGCGCTCGGATAAGCGTGACTTCCTGCGTTTTGTCTCTTTTTTTCAACCAGCACAAGACTACAAAGTTGCCTTCAAGGGGCTGGACTTGGATACAAGTAAGTATAGCTTTGTCTTAAACAGGGCTGTGGAGTCGGAGTTGGAACTAGTTTTGGCTGGAGTCGGAAAAAATGTACCGACTCGGACTTCAGCTTAAAAAAAAAAATCTATTTAAAATTGAGTTTTGATATGAATTGTATAAGTTTTGCTCATCAATATATATTATTATGAGCAACATTCTAATAGGACACTGGCCCTATTAGATAAGAGGGGTCGAGGAAAAGTTGTTGGTCACTATTTGGCAGTTTGTTTCTGAGCTGGAAGAGTCCATTGTGTGGGGGGAGATCTGTGCTGTTCTCTTCCTGGATGCTGGATGATTGTAAATGCACAGCAGTGTAGTATGAAGATATGCTTTGTAATATTGAGGAGGAGAAGACATAAGTAATGCAGCAGTAACCTCTGTCCTCAATGTGGCGTTTTTCTTCAGTGTTCTATGGCTGCAGCAGGCTGTGTGTGTGTGCTATGGCTCCAGCAGGCTGTGTGTGTATGCTATGGCTGCAGCAGGCTGTGTGTGTGTGTGTGTGTGTGCATGCTATGGTGTGCCCCCACACCCACAGTGACCCCTCTATATCACTATGTGTGACTTCTCTATATCACTATGGCTGACCCCTCTATATCATTATGACTGACATCTATATTACAGGTATCTAGCATTGTTAGCAGTGTTTGTGTGTATGGTGAATATTTAGTTAGAAACAGCAGGATTGTCAGCAGGAAAAGACCACCTGGTCCATCTAGTCTAGTTGTGAGAAGTTCAGGACATGGAGGCTGGAGACTAGCTTCATCCGCTGCGCACACAGGAGAATCTGCTTTATATCTTTCCTTATTCTCTCATTTGCCCCAGGATCATGTAGGACATTAGGGAGAAGCTGCTGAGCCAGTGTGATAAATAACTCCCCTGGTATATGACCGGCCATTTATGAAGGAGCAGGAGTTGGAGTCGGTCCTGATAAAATTCAGTGGTCGGAGTCGGAGCTGTGGCTTACCGACTCCACAGCCCTGGTCTTAAAGCATGATAAATAAAAATAATAATGAAAGTTATAAGGACAGTGACACTTTAATGTGTGCTCAAATGTAGATCAAAGTGTGTCACTACAAGGGTTGATGCAGCATATTAATGCAAAAAAAAAAAAAAGAAAGAAGAAGAACTCTCTCACCTGGGCATGAACCAGGGCATCATTGAAAAGAATGAACCAGTTAACAGAAAAGCGCCCAGCATTCTGTAAACCTAGTCCGCGGTTGCTGCTTTCACAGATCAGACGTCTTTCTGGTTTTCTCAAAGAATCCTACAAAACAAAAGTAATTTTTCCTAAAGCAAATAAAGATAAATGGGAAAATTTATCAAAACTCATGCAAAGGATCAGTGGAGCAGCTGCTCATAGCAACCAATTAGATTACAACTTTTAGTTTTAGGATCCGTTTGCAGATATTAATATAACTAAATGATTACACACAGCATCAAATCTGCTGCAGCTCCTGTACACGTGAATAGACCCTTAAGAAGTAGTATTGCAGTAGTATTCTTTTTTTAAAACTCTGAAAAGGTGAAAGTACCGGTAAATTGTAATGGGACACAACATAATTTGTAATTTAAAGAGAGCCTGTCAGCTCACTGTCACCAAATAAGCTTAGTACAGAGTTCCCCTGTCAATCTTAATTTAAAGGCTGTCAGCAGTGTGGTATACTGAAACACAACTGATGCAGCTAATTGGTGGCCTCAGCAATCACATGTTGAACTTACTAGAATTACTGGAATACTAAGGGTACTATTACACGAGGCGATGAAGGCCCGATAAATGTTGTAAACAAGCACAGATCTGCTAGACCTGTGCTCTTTTCTTGGGCCTGTTACACGGCACGATAATCGTTTAGCAAGGACTGCACGGGCATCTTAGCAATGTCCATGCAACCCTTGTCCAAACAGTTAATACATTATCTTGTCCACGCTCCTGGTCCTCTCCTGCCCTCTGCTTGCTTCCCGGACCCACAGCTGCAGCTTCAGAGCAGTCTCTGAGCTGACAGGCCACTCAGCCAATCACTGTCCAGGATTGCAGCAGCCAGTGATTGGCTGAGCGGCCTGTCAGCTCAAAGAAGCTGCAGCGTGCGGTGCTGGTAAAAGAGCAGAAGGCAGGAGAAGATTGGGAGCGTGGACAGATAATGTACTAACTGTTCATTCAATCATCAGCCGTTGACCTTGCATCGCTATTACACAAAGCGATGGCCAGGGCCTAAAGAAATGATCGTTTCATCGGCTGATCGTTGTCTCTATTACATGGAGCAATAATCGGCCAATTGGCTCGATTTGGCCGACGATCATGCTGTGTAATATGGCCTTAACTGTGCATAAAACAAACTTTTGTTTTCCACTACAGTCAACAGAGAGATTGCAGACATACAGTCATCTTTCCTGGGAAGGTCTTCCAGAATCCCAAGGTGTATTCAGCCTCTTTCTTCTTTCTACTTAAAGCCAAGGCCAAAGCATCATAACTAGTGCTGGAGTCTTGAAGCTTTTTGTACTCTGGGGAGGACTAACAAACAACAGAAAAAAAGAAGAGTGATTCATCATAATGAACAAAAATGAAGCATCAAACAAGTTGTCTACTGGTAAAAAGAAAAAAAAATTAGTGATGGGGGCACAACCAATCCACCTGTTAGGTTTTATATAATAGAGTGTGTGGATCTGTGTGTGTGATGATTTTGTTGTCCTAGGATGTATGTATCATGATTTAACTGCATGGAATGGGCACGTTGTTTCTGACAGCTTCTCTCTACTCACACTGCTGCCTATTCAGGCTAGTGCACTTTTCTCCTACACTTAGGCTACAATTACACATCAGTAGTGCAGCCCATAACCGCGGCCTTGGCCCGCACTACGAATGTGCATCTGTAGTGCTCTGTGCTTCACAGAGCACTACATTGCCACTTCATTAGCGTAGCGATTTGTAGAGCAAAATGTGGTCCGCATTACATGTCTTTTTTTTTTTGCGGCACGGATCGCGGCCTCGTACACATGTACAGACGTCTGAATGGGGCCATTGAATACCATAGGTTCTATGTTCTGTCCACAATTGCGGACAGAACAACAAACGTGTGAATGTAGCCTAAGTCATGGAATAGCAGAGATGAGTATGTGCTGTGACTGGCCAGAGAAGGGAAAGGCGATCTATGTACACCTTCTACTGCCAAACAGCTCAACTCTGGTACTTCACCCTGAAATATAGGGAATGAGAAATAGCTGTAAAACCAGCAATGAGAGCCTAAAAATAATTTTGCCACCTCTCTGAAGGATTAAACTAACAAAACAATGCAGTTTTCTTAAAAACCTTTGATATGAAAGGTACATTTTACAATTTATGCAAATAAACTAGCTTTATCATGGGCTTTTCTGATAACTCAATTTACAGCGGGTAGGGGGTCGGGGAATAGGAGCCACTATTCCAGAAGAAGAGATGGTCTCTCTTTCTAGTATTTCATGAGATATGGAAATACTCCAGTGAGCATGCTCATATTTCCAGTTCAAGAATTTGTGAAGGCTGGTCATCCACCCCTTGTAGTATGATGAGGCAATACTGGTTATTATCCATATTACTCACTAAAAACAGTTACTATATTTCTTATGTACAGAGTCTATTTCCATGAATACACAGAATCATGACTGTGGTGCTGCTGTGACCCTCACTGCACTGAGAAGAGTAACAAAGACTACAGGCCAAGAAGAGACAGGAACACTCTATGGTATTTACAGAAACAACCAACTGTGGCCCCGTACATAGAAACAATCTCAAGGAGACAACGGTGAGAACACTTTACCATGTTACAATAAATCAGAGTAAACTGAGGCATTCACTTATATAATCAGATCTAATGATGGTAAGATTCTATCATAGCCTGTACATGTATGCTCTCTTTACCCTTCTGAAAACTGTACTAATAATAATAGTTATAATTATACTTTATATTTTTATAACGTATCATGTGTCACAGTGAATTGACAGTAGCTAGTTCCTATGACCACAGGCCACCCATATAATGGACACTGGCCCTCAGAAAATGCAATACAAATCAATAAAGAGAAAGCTTGGATGCAATGCAGAAATACAATAACTTACCACTTCAAAGCACATGGCAAGTTTCAGTAACAGTCTGGCATACTCATGCAGTCTGCTCAATGGTGAAAAGAATAGGGAATTAAGTGTTTCAGGAATAGAGGTGCCCTCCTCTGTCTCAGTGCACAGACTCTGAATCAGACCTTGGTTCTTACTGAAGAAGTCCCTAAAATATGAGATAATATATGAAATAAGAATGTATTAGAATGTAAATGCACAAGTTGATACTTAAATTGGTGACCTTTTAAAATACACTACCCTTAAAGGGGTTGTCTAGGCTTAGAAAAAGCACAGCTGCTTTCTTGCAGAAAGAGCACTACTCCTGTCCTCTGGTTGTGTGTGGTATTACAGTTCAGCTCCATTCACCTCTATGTAACTGAACTGCAATGCCACTCTCAAACTGAGGACAAGAGTGGAGCTGTTTCTGGTGCCCATGTTTTTCTAAGACTGGATAATCCCTTTAAGAAAGTATCCTCACACCATGCAACTTTCCTAATGCTCCAAATGTTTATGTCCATGCATGGTGACATGCGAGGTCTTTATGTAGGACACCAGAGACTAATATAAACATTCAGAGTGGTAAGTGACCCAGGAGGTAAAGGAAGAGTTCTTAGGGTGAGTATGGTGTAAGATCTTAAGCAATCTCAGACAACCCATTTAACAATGAAAACAAAATTAAAAGACTCTATACTATAGGGTTTTTTTTTTTATCTTTTTGGAACGCTGCGGTTTTCTTCAAAAAATTCCAAACATAATCATGTGTTAAAGGGAAATTACAGTAATCGGCTTATTAAGCTTTTTATTACGTTATACAATAATTTTTTAAATGGGGTTTTCCAAGCAAAACAGACATTAGATATCCACAAGATCGGTGGACCGTCACTGATCGGTGGACAAAGTTACTGCAGTTGAGCCGCAGTTCACTTGCTTAACTGCAGTAACTAGGTGTGGCACTACATAGTAAAGGGAGCCAACTGCTTCTGCACCATTTACTAAGTGGTGCGGACACTGTACAGCTGAGTGGCTGGGGTGCCTGGTTTTGGCAATCAGTGACTGATAACTTATCTTGTGGATAGCTCATCAGTCTATCTTGCCTGGAAACCCCCTTAAATAAACAACTGTATAACATAGTAAAATGTACAGGGAGCTGTTTAGCTGTTTGGTAGAATATTCCTTTAACACATTATTAGGGTTTTAAGTATTGAAGAAAACCAGAATATTCTAAAAAGAAAATAAAAGGCAGTGATCACTGGGCAGACATATTTTCATCAGTTGTACAGTTCAGATGTACAGACTCCCACCAATTACTAAAACGAAGAGGCAAGTGGCCATGCACTTCTACTTGGTCGTGCTTGGAAAGCAGCGTACAAATTTACAGGAATACTATATACTATAAATCCGTTCAATATTCACCCCACTCTCCAAGCAGAAACAAAAAGGAATAGCACACCAAGAAATTATGCCCCCTTCCCCAACTGGTGGAGGTCTCGGTAAACTTCTGACCAGTGGCGTAGCGACCACAGTCGGGCCGCTACCACCGCACTTCCCCCTCCCATTTCCTCTTGTTACTGCAAGCAGTGTTTTGCTTGCGATCACAAGAGGCTGGCCTCCCGGCTCTGTCCTGTCCCCGGCAGCACACACACACACCAGTGAGCTCAGTGTGCGCCGGGGAAGTACTTCCGGCACAGGGAGCGTCTATAACAAGCGCCCTCTGTGCCAGAAGTACTTCCCTGGCGCACACTGAGCTCCCTGGTGCGTGTTCTTCCGGGGACAGGGGCCAAACCGAGCCTGCAGGAGAGAAGAGCCATGATGGGGGAGCGAGTTGTTAGGTAAGTTGTGTTTTTTTTTTGTTTCCTATCTGCTTTGCACAGATGGGGGGGCAACATAGGGGGATAACATGGGGGCATCTATGGGGGGACAACGCAAGGGGGCCATCAATAAGGGGGACTACACGTGGGGAGTTTACAATAGGGCATTCACGTACTATAGTGGTCTACACAGAGGGGGGCATATACTATAAGGGGGAGTCACACAGAGTCAGTCTACCAACCAAATGGGGGCACAAAGGGGCCAGTACAGACGTGCAGTTTGTAGAGAGATGAGGATGGTGCCAAAGTGAGGAACCTAATATGTTTATCTGGCAGATTATGTGGATTCGTGGCTCAGAGAAGTTCTCATAAAGGCCCAGGGCAGATGGAGAAGATGAAAAGGGAAGAACTCTGATCAGAGAAGACATCCCCTGTGAGTCACTAAATAGAACTGCACTGTAATGTATATGGAGTACAAAACCTGTGTAGAGCTAAGGCTACAGCTATCTGACTGGATAAGGTGATCGTGATCTGTGTACAGTGGATTATTCAGTAGCAGCATAGGGGTTAGTCAGTATGTGGCGGTGTTAGTCAGTATGTGATGGTAATATTTGTTGCTTGCAATCTGGTACTGTGTTTTAATGGATTTAGTATACTGGATTTGGTCAGTAACAATATGGTGGTGATGGTAGTGGTGGTGGTAATATTTGCCCCTTGTATACTGATATTATTGGCAATATTGGTCTCAGTAAACAGGATTTGGCTAGTAACAGTATGGCGGTAATATGTATAGTGATATTTCCATTATACTGGTATTATTGGTCATATCGGTAACAATAGCATCGCTTGGTCGAAGAAGGGGGGCCCAAGTTGACCTCTTGCACCAAGGCCCAAGAGACATTAGCTATACCCCTGCTTCTAACTATGACATGTTAGAATGTTTTCAAAGAGATAGTATCCCTCTAAAGTCATTAAGATAAGAATGGTAATCTATATGATGAACTGTGACCAACTTACACTGCTGATTTGGAGAGAAGTGAAAATCCTCCCATAACCAGGAAGTTAGACAAGGTGGAACAATACCTACAAACAGACAAATGACACAATATTCTATTAAACTGTAGTTATAATAGCTGTCCTTTCTTTGTAAAGAGCTACTAGACAACATAAATACTACAACAGTGCATTGATGGGGTATTTATACCATGCAGAGTGACACATATAGCTAGAAATAAGTAAAAAAAGGAAGCACACTGACTCTGTATAACTATCCAAGAAGATATTTGAATGCTCCAAAATGGAAAGACTTAGTGCGTCCTTGGCTCCCCGGAGGAAGTTGCTGAGTGAGGTTCCGTGCTGGCCAATCAGGTAGCAGAGTTTGCAGAACTTCGTCGCCATGTCCTGCAGAAGCTGGACTGTGGTTATAGAGCCCAGGTTTTCTAAGATTTCAATAAATAACAATTATTAGAGAACTACTGATAAATTACTGATAAATTATTGGGTGTGCATTTCAACACAGCTTACAAATTACATACAACAATAAGGTTATTGTGTTTTCTTCTATTCATGTAACATAAAATATGTTTTTTTCTCCTTTGCGCTAAAGGGGTGTTGCCATCCCACCCTGGTCCATGACTTAACATATTCAAAGTGACCATCATGCTTTCTGTACTTTTTCTGTAACTTCAATGGACTTCATGATTATTGCAACACTTTAATTCAATGTGACAAAGGGCACTTACCTAATCCTAAAAGAGGTCTAAGTATCTGAGACTTCACGTCACTCAGATGGCAATAAAAGTTCCTCTCAGTGGATGCCAACTCATGGAGATTCCCAATATAACCCATCATGTTTTGGTCTACAAGTGCTAAGCAGCTGTTGGATCCAGCAAAAATACTAGAGATGTATCCCAACTAAAACAAGAGAAAGATTTACGTTAAATGAATTGGACACAAGAAAAAACTGACAAAACATTGAATAACCGATGAAAATGTTAAAACAAAATGTAAGTCTTTTACAACTGAGCAAAATAACTTAACAAGTCATTAGAAGTTACTGATCACAGTGGGTTTCACTGCGTACACTCGCACTTATTAGGAGACACAGCCGGAGAAAGACCGTGGAAGCCATATCTACAAAACTGCTCTGTCCATCAATAGAAGTCTATGAGACTATCTTAAAGGTCAGAACAGGCGGCCAGGAAGTGGATGGCGCTGCTGCTGCTCTCTCTCCCTGGCTATATCTCCTGATATTAGCAAGTCTCAGCAGCAAGACCCAGTGGGATTAATACCTTTTGAAGTGTTTTGAAAAGTTATTTTTAGTGATCGGTATCTTTAAAACATTTACATAGTAAAATAATTCTGACACTGCATTTGTATAAATATGTATGTTACAAGGGAAATTACTTCCACAAATATATTTGGAGTGTCACATTTTTGGTCCTTTTTTAGTGTTTTCCAATATAGAGGACTAAGTTGCATCCCCTATATTGTGTACTGTGCAGTGTCCCAACTAATTTCCATACCCTAGCTATGTTCACAAGTGACCTAAAAAAAACCTTTTCCTGTATGTTCTCACCCGAGAGCAGTCTGTCAGCTCAACTGGTGCCTGCACTGAGTCAACACCGCTGGTAATGTCCGCTGGTGATGTTCCAGGTCCACTATAACATACAATGGGCTGGTATTCATTTTTCCCATGTGCCAAAAAGACAGAATAATCCTGTGCCGCAGCTACACTCCACACAGTGCCATCTTCATATACCTATTGACAAGGACATTAATAAGAAAACATTTTTTTAATACAATGGTCAGTAGCTCAACAGAAGAGCAATCTGGCAAATCTTATTTAAGAAGAGTGGGAATGCTATCATGTGAATTGCCTTTGAATAGCATGTATACTGGTAAAGGATCCTGACGTACATGCTATGCGTGTCTATGTGGCTCAATTATTAACCTTAAAAAAGGGCAATCAGTTTGTTTGACTTAAGATGAGCTGGTATATGGTATTTCATGCAGTTTACAGTTAACTGTGCAGTTTACATTTGTGTTCTACAATAGGACCCTTTAGGCAACAATATCTGCTGTATGACTGCACAGGATGCCATAGAATAGGTGATAAATGCATGATCATTAGGAATTCCACCTCCATTGGGAATTGTTTTCCTAAGCACTCTCACAGCCAGTCTTATTGTCACACAAGTGCACTACTGCCTCATTCATGAGGACCCTCAGCAATAATACATTTATCCTATGAATAAGCCACTGATTGGCTAGGTGGCCAATTCCACATGCTGCCTGAAATGTTTTGTGCAGAGGGATCAACGCTCTGATACTGGCAGAAGCAGGAAAGTGAGGGAGGTATAGTATAGCAAGTTTTCTCTATGGCATCTGGCTGAGCTCTATGAGAAAGAGAAATGACTCCCCAGAATACCCCTTTAACAAGAACCAAACCTTGGCAAGACGTGGCATAGTTGTTGGTGACTGCATGTGACCAAGTTGTCCTGAAACATTACTTCCCCAAGAATAAACCTGTAAATGAAAAAGAAAATATTAACAAGAAACAAACAATAAAAAAAACTATTAACACATCTGGAGGCGATTTCAATGTACCCAGTCCTCCTCCTCCTCGTCATCTGCCAGGGGAGGGTCAACATACTACCGTACATAAATAAGACAGGCAGCCAGTCCAGATGTATTGCACCTTCCCGGGATGAAAAGCATATAACAAAAATGTCCACACTTTCAGACGGTATTGTAGGGGGGGTGCTAGTATGGCTCTAAAACTAGTTTTGGGGGTAGAGTGATTGTGGTTTGCAATTCTGAACGTGGCCATATAGACCAGTGTTTCTCAACCTTTTCAAGCCAAATACCCCTATGTGACGCAATAATAATGCCACCTGCGGACAGATACAGTGCCCTCTGCAGCCTGAAAAAATGCCATTATTAGTTTGCCCTGAAGCCACATAAAATGCTAGCTGTAACCAGGTATAGCTATATGCAATGTTCATGCAGCTAGGTATGCACCTTTGACAAAAATTCCCCATGCAGCCAGGTATGCCCTTTGTAGTCAGATAGGTCTCTTACAGCCTGATATGTCCTCTGCAGCCAGGTATGGCCCTTGTAGCCAGATATAATGCTGCCTGTAACTAGATATGCCTCTTGTAGCTAGGTATAGTTAGATGCAATGCTTTATGTAGCCAGGTCCCCTGCAGCTAGATATGCACCTTGTAATGAGGTATTCCCCATGCAGCCAGGCATGCCCCCTGCAGTCAGGTATGCCCCCTGTACTTAGGTATGCCCTTTGAAGCCACATATAACACTCTCTGTAACTAGATATACCTCTTTTAGCCAGGTATAGCTAAACGCAATGCTTTATGTAGCCAGGTATGACCCTTCAGCCAGGCATGCCCCCTCGGCCAGGTATGTCTCCTGTGGTCAGGTATAGCCAGATATGCTAGTTTAGACAAAAATGGCCCCTGCAGCCAGGCATGCCCCTTGTAGGAAGGTATGCCCCCTGCGATCACAGTTTGCCCTTTGTAGCCAGGTATGCCACTCTAAATATAACACTGTTCAACAGTAAAAAACATAGGGGCAGATTAGTTAACTGCGCCCTTGGCATACTGCACGGATATAACTAGAGAGTTCCGCAAAAATTCTGCGCCTTTTCCATGGCATTAGCCCTGCTCGCATGATGGGCAGGCAAGGGGGTGTGTGGTAAGGTGGGGAGGTGGTGTGCTTCAGATATTAGATACATACCTTTCCCGCTCCTACACTGTCCCAAGTAGATGCAGCTCTGGTCTCTGCTCTCCAGGGCTGACATCTAGGCAAGGATGAGCATTCCCAACAGCTTCCCACACCACCACCGATACTGGGTGCTTCTTTCGGCAGCTGTACTCAGCTGACAGGTGCTCCCTGTGCAGGGAACGGGAGATTTTGTGCGCCAGGCGAGTGCTGCAGTTGCTCTTTAGACAAATCCCTACTGTCCTGTACACAGAGCGCACATAAGCTAAGTACAGCTGCTGGTAGAGGCCAAGTGCCGAAAAAGGTTATATGCTCTTCCTACCTATGCCCCTGTGCTGAGGGAAGGAAGGAGAATGGTGGCCCCAGGAGCAGTGTTGATTGGCACTCCAACACACTGCTGAATGCCAGCTATGCTACCAGTCAACAAAGTGCCTGCACCACGTACGGCAGGTTGAAAAACATTAACCCCTTCAAGACTAAGCCTATTTGGGCCTTAATGACCAGGCTCATTTTTCAAAATCTGACCTGACTCACTTTATGCGCTTATAGCTCATTGATGCTTTAATGTATGCTAGCGATTCTAAGATTGTTTTTTCATCACATATGGCACTTTATATTAGTGGCAAAATTTGGTCACTACTTTGTGTGTTTTTTGTGAAAAACATCAAAAGAACATGAAAATTTTTTTAAAAATTAGCATTTTATGAACTTTGAAATTCTCTGCTTCTAAAAAAAAAGTCGTATCACATAAATTAGTTACTAAGTCACATTACCAATATGTCCTCTTTATTCTGACTTCATTTCATAAACATGGAGCAAAGTATTCACCATTAGGCCGTAAAAAAATGGAAAATTAAAATTTTCCAATAATATATATGTTTAGATTAAAGTTTCTCATTTTCAAAAGGAACATGAGAGAAAAAGCACCCCATAATTTGTAACGCAGGTTCTCATGAGTAGAACGGTACCCCATATGTGGGCATAAACCACTGTATGGGCACACAGCAGGGCTCAGAAGGAAAGGAGCGCCAATTTGCTGGAGCAAAACCGCAGCTAGTAATAGTTATTAGAAGAGCGCAGTTACTAAAACAAAATAAAAAAAAAATGAGATTACAGGTAATGCGGGGTGGTTACGGACATTCTGGGGTGGTTCCGGGTAATCTGGAGGTGGATACGGTCAACGTGGGGTGGTCACGGGCAACCTGGGGTGGTCACGGGCAACCTGGGGTGGGTACCTGTAATCTGGCGTGGTTACGGGCTACGTGCGGTGGTCAGAGGCTACGTGCGGTGGTCAGAGGCTACGTGCGGTGGTCAGAGGCTACGTGCGGTGGTCAGAGGCTACGTGCGGTGGTCAGAGGCTACGTGCGGTGGTCAGAGGCTACGTGCGGTGGTCAGAGGCTACGTGCGGTGGTCAGAGGCTACGTGCGGTGGTCAGAGGCAACGTGCGGTGGTCAGAGGCAACGTGCGGTGGTCAGAGGCAACGTGCGGTGGTCAGAGGCAACGTGCGGTGGTCAGAGGCAACGTGCGGTGGTCAGAGGCAACGTGCGGTGGTCAGAGGCAACGTGCGGTGGTCAGAGGCAACGTGCGGTGGTTGTGTGCAATCTGGGGGGTTACATGTAATCTGGCATGATTACGAGCAACCTGGGGTGGTTATGCGCAACCGTCAGTGGTTACGGGCAACCTGGGGGGGGTTACAGACAATCTGGGATTGTTACGGATAAAATGAAGTGTTTATAGGTAATCTGGGGTGGGTACATGTAATTTGTGGCGATTACGGACAATCTGGAGGGGGTCACTGGCAACGTGTGGTGGTTACGGGCAATATGCGGTGGTTACGGGCAACGTGCGGTTGTTACGTGTAATCTGGGGAGTTATGTGCAATCTGGCATGATTACGGACAACCTGGGGCGGTTACAGGCAACCTGCGGTGGTTACGGGTAATCTGGGGGGGGTTAGGGGTAATTTGGGAGTAAACTGCAATTATTACTATAATAAAAAGTGTGTGTTTTATTTTTTTTGTATGTTTTTCACTTTTTGTACTTTGCACATTCATTTTCACTATATTACTATGATTACTGTGATATTTTCTATCACAGTAATCATAGTTCAGTGACAGAGACCAAATTGGTCTCTGTCACTTTAAAATTTTCAGAGTTGGCTGGTTCTGGAGCGCATGCGCACTTCAGAAGCAGCCTGGACGCCGAGGAGGAAGGACCTCCCTGGATCAGGTGAGTATATGGGGAAGGGGGGTGACTGGGGGAAGGGGGGTGGGGGGCGACTTGGGGGACGGACACTAACACTTTTTATCCCCTGTCACCAATCATTTATGGTGGCAGGGGATAAAAAGTGCACATGGCACAAGCGATCAGCGGTATATAGAATATACCGCTGATCGCTTGTACTGGGACCCCGCAGGGGGGTCCCCGATCACTGCCCCATGCTCTCCGCTACCTCCGGTGGTGGAGAGCATGGGGCTTTGATTTATTTTTACATTTCCATCTTGGATGTGATGGCCGCCGGGGGAGGGGGGTTAGTGACTGCCCTACTAGGGAGGACTGGTCTGGGGTCTGTTTTGACACATTTCATCTCCCCCCGCCGTGGATCCACGATGGGGGGAGATGAAAGGCAGTGCAGCGCCGGCCCATTAGTGATCGCCGTATCGGCGGTCACTAAGGGGGTAACTGCCGAGATCCGGGCACGGCCCGGATCTCGGCAGTTGCGGCGGGTGCCCGGCTATCACTGACAGCCGGGCCCCACCGGGGATGACAGGAGCGCCCCTGTCATCCCGAGGACGTACTGGCACGTCCATCTGCAGGAACGGGCGTTCCGGTACGTCCTTATGCGGCAAGGGGTTAATATAGAACATTCCCTTTGTTTACAATAACAAAATATATCATATAAATACAGAACACAAGAAAAACATAAATGCTACCTGAGCTTTGGCAGTAAGGGCAATAGAATGATGGCTACCAGCTGCCAGCTGAACCACCTCTTTGCCATCCATGCTGCGGACACAAAGAGGCTGTAACCTACAATAGAAAACAATTTAAAACTGAAATTATGGCAGAAACTATTTAAAATGGTTACCATCCAATACATAACATAACTGGGTCACTTACCTTGGCAAAACATCTCCATGCCCCAGCTGTCCCTCTTTCCCTCTTCCCCAACTCCAAACTTCTGTCCTTAGACAGGGCAGCAATACGTCAGCTTCACCGCTGTTTGTAGGGGTCAAGGCAACCGTTCTCATCTTTGCTCTTCCAACTTTTCTTAGCAACCTTGGGGAAACTATACAGAATATAGTAATAAAGGTTATGGCTTATGTTAATAAGCTTTTTATACGGTCAATCACTTTGCTAATTGACATAAAAGAAATCTGTAACTTTGCATAAATACTGTATTACTATATAACCCCCCCCCCCCCCTTCTGCCATTTCCAGGGACAGTATATTATGTTACTCGTCCCCTCTCCTTCCCTCTGTAATGCCTCACCTTGGGAAAGAAGTCCCGGTAAGGAGAGTCTTCTATAGCCTGCTTCAGCCTCTTCCTCTCGGATATCCACAAGACTGGAACTTTTCTTGCCTTGCATAGATTCTAGCTTCACTTGCTCTTCCCTGCTGTCCTTCAGCCCCTCTTGTACAACATGTCCTAAAGGATTCTGGACTCCTGCATCACATAGAGATCCAGAATAAAAGTTCATCACTTTCTTAAGTGACAAAGCTCCAGCTTCGCATGTAGCTGCTACTCGGACGCCAACGGCTGACGCACAGGACACAACAAGGCTGTTGAGAGCGGATGTTGTGGTAGTCGCAGGACTCAACAGACAGTCAACTACATCTGTTAACTTGTGCTCTTTAGTCTAGATCAAAAGAAAAAGAACATTCATGGTTCCATTATATTTCTAGATAAGAAAGCAGCGTGGGATGAAGCCCAACATATGACTAAATATATAAGTTACAATGATCTTGTGAGCACTGCCATTATGTCCATGACAACATCATTAAAGAGGATGTACCACCCGGTACATCCTCTTTAACCTGAACCCACGGATCGATCGGCACCAGCACGGGGAAGCCGGTGCCGCGGTCCTTTTTTCGGACCGCCGCCCTTCCCGAGCACGGCACCGTTCGATCCAGCGGAACCGGCCGGTGCTGAAGCACTGGAGGTCGGCCGGCCCGCCCCCAGTGGGAGGGAAATCCCTCCCCTGTATGACGCGGCTCCATTCATTCTAAGCGAGTCGCGTCATACAGGGGAGGGAATTCCCTCCCACTGGGGGCGGGTCGGCTGACCTCCAGTGCTTCAGCACCGGCCGGTACCGCTGGATCGAACGGCGCCGTGCACGGGAACCGGTCCGAGAAACGGACCGCGGCACCGGCTTCCCCGTGCCGGCGCCGATCAATCCGTGGGTTCAGGTTAAAGAGGATGTACCGGGTGGTACATCCTCTTTAAGAGCACAGCCGATAAGCACATCCTGGCTTCTGATCACAGATAATTCTGTTCCCCATAGCAAACTGTTTAGAAAAAATGTGATAAAGCAAATGCAGTGTGTGTCAGAGGGAAAGCACTGTCAGGCCATCAGTGCCCAACAACATGACTGCATGGGTGCCAATGAGTTACCATGCAGATGCACAGCCTAAAAGACTAACAGTCACCGAATGCAAGGGAACACGCACACTCTTCTTTTACTTTCCAAATTTCTCCAACAAACAAGTAAAATCACTTAAAATACAAAATCATGTACCCTGCTGGCGTCCAAGAAAGGGTACCCCCAAACATACAGCTAGCTCCTCCTTAAAGAGGCCGTGGAGTGTGGCAGTATACGTGGGGTGTTCTTTCACCCCCTGCCTCCTACACATGGTGATATAAGTACTACAAATTTTTGAATAACGCATTATTCTCCATTATGTATGTCATCAATAGCTATTTGTAAGGGATACATGTTGTGTGTTCACTGGGGCTAGCTGTATGTTTTCGGGGAAGCCTTGCTTGGGCGCAAGCAGGGTACATGATTTTGTACTTTAAGTGATTTTAATTGTTTGTTGGTGGTTTTTCTGGGAGGCTTGTCTTCCTTCCACCTGCTCCCTTTTGATATTTTGTATAGAATGATCCTTAATAAAGTTTATTTTTGATATGCAGCTTTTATGTGCATATGATGTTGCTTTGCTTGGTGACCTTATCCAGAAGAAGTCCTTCTTCAGCTGTATTTCAAAAAGCATTCACTGAGTCCACAGCAAGTAGCAAAGCATCAACGTGGTACTTCCATTCTATGTTTCAAGGACTATGCCCTTTTTCTCAAGCAGCTTATATATGGTGCTATGTATATGCGTAATCTTTACTAAAAAGTGAGACATTTGGAAAGTAAAGAAGTGTTGGTACGTGTTCCTTTGCACTCAGTGACATGACACCAGGTGTGGAGCCACCTGTGTTTTGACATGTAACATACACCCAGGTGGTGAATGAAGAGGTCCAGTTTCTATACACATAAAAGATTGACAGGCAATAACTAAATACTGTATTCCAAAACATTATAGATGCAGTCAAAAGTTCAATACCCCTTGGGGATAACAAGCTGAGATGATAAGACCCTTTTAATTGATACAAGATTACATATCCCAAAACAGTACCAATTAAAGCTAAAACTCACTAACAAAAATCAAGTTCTTATATTACTTTGTTTTATACAAAAAAAAAATTGCATATCCTGAAGGCCCAAAATAGGCCGTATCCTTAAAGGGGACCTATGACAAGATGAAATGAACAGATACAGCGCTCGCCTGACTACAGCTGCCTTTTTGTTTAAAGGGGTAGTGCGGCGCTCAGCAATTATTCACAGAATAACACACATTACAATGTTATACAACTTTGTAATGTATGTTATGTCTGTAAATGACCCCCTTCCCCGTGTCCCTGGAAGTGTGGTGCATTATATACACCTGACGTGTGTCGACCACCGTCTCCGATCTTCAGACAAGGACGTCCTCTTCGGGCGGCCGGCCGAACTCCTCCGACTGTCCCTAGTGCTGGCCGCCCTCTGCAGCGTCATCAGATGCTCAGCCACCATTGGCTGATCATAACTGTGCTCAGCCAATCACGGCTGAGCACCGTCATGACGTGGCAGAGGGGGGCCGGCATCAGGGACGGCAGGAGCTGTTCGTCCGGCCTCCAGAAGATGACGTCTTGGCACAAGATGTCGGACGGGCGCGACGCGGATCAGGTATGTATAATGCACTACACTTCCAGGTACACGGGCAGGGGTGGTGGGACACGGGGAAGGGGGCCATTCACAGACATAACATACATTACAAAGTTGTATAACTTTGTAATGTGTGTTATTTTGTGAATAATTGCTGAGCGCCGCACTACCCCTTTAAGTGAACAGTTGGGGTCTCAGCACCCAGAATCGCAGCGGATTTGACTAAATGAACACAGCATTACATCCGCACTAATCCGCAGCAGATTTGATGCTGTGTTCATTCATTTAGTCAAAACTACTTCAGATCCGCAGCAGAAAATCCGCTGCGATACGGTACATGTGAAGCTACCCTAAACGTTCTCATGAATCACTGACATGGCTAAACCTTTTTAAAGGGAAAGATGTTCTTTAAAAGTTTAAGTTATGAGAACCAGCAGGAAACAGTCGGTTGTCACAACTTAGCAGTTATTTCTATTTGGTATTATGGCAATAGGGTGCTCTTTTCTTGTACAATATATTACCTTTGAGTGATCTAAAGCTGTGGTGTGTGGTGAGGATTCCTCTGTGGACTGGTTAGTGTCAGACTGTGCATCCATGTCACATAAGGGCTTGTCAGTATTACCGTCAATGTCGCTTTCGCAGATGCTTGCCACATCTGTGCCCACCTCTGTCTCAGAGTCTGTCAGTTTTGAACCGCAGATGCTCCCGTCCTCTTGAGTATCGGAGGAAAATGAAATCTCTTCAACTTTGGAAGTTTTATTCTTTAGGGACAGGGGAGACTTACTAGTCCTTGTGTCAGGTTGGGATTCTGCTAACATTACCCCAAGTGGGCAACAGTGAGCATCAGAAATGATGACATGGTCTTCCTTCTCCGTCATAGTTATTAGCAGCTCTCTACAATGGTTGCATCTCTCTGGTACAGGCTTTATATCTTGTGCAAGAGGACACTGCACCAGAGCCAGGCTGTGAAACGCACCACATACCACCTGAAGGACAACACGACCTGCAAGGTGTTCCACCTTTTGAGGCTTAGTTACAGGAAAGGTTGAAGTTATTAATCCAAGCTGACAACCACTGCCCCAGGCCCAGATTTCCCTGCTGATGGACAATGCAAGTGTGTGCTCTTCTCCACATGACAGCTGTAAGATCCGCACCCACAGGGGTGGTGAGCTTTCCTGGTCTGTTATGGTGACTGGTATAGGTTCTGGCACAGATGGGCGGTTGGCAATTGCACATTGCCCAGCAGTGTTCTCACCCCACATGTACACCACTCCATTGTCAGTCACCGCTCCATTGTGATAACTTCCAGCAGCAACACATATCACACGATGGCCACTCAATGCTTTCTCCACTAAAGGAACATCGCAGGGAATGTCACTTGTATTCTCCTTCCATGGCTGTTTTCCAAAGCTAAAGACTTCACCATCTAAATGGGAATAAATGGGATACATTGAAGTAAATGTGATTCCACCTAGCAACAGAAATGAATGACTGATCTCAGGGACACCAGTATTATACTGAGAGGATTTCACTGCAGAACCAAGCATTAAAGACACCATCAGAAGTAGTGAGTACACTGAGAGAATCCACATACCGCTTGTGAGCAACAGTCCATGACTCCTTCCTAGGCTGGCGTGTAGCACAGCTCGTGCTCCCAGTCCATGGAATCTTAGTGGTGTAACAGGGGATGACCCCACCCGCCATACATACGCAGCACCTCTTTCTTGAGCTCCTTCAGATTCTTCAGAACTGAAAAAATTCAAAACGTTTGCTAAAATGACAAATCTGCAGCAAATTCTATAAGTCTTAGGCTATACAACAAGACTCCTGTCATAGAGATTACACAATATCATATAATGCAAAACACAGGTTTTTCTGTGATGTTCTATACGTGTGATTTAGCTGTGTAGATTTTACTTTTTTTTTTTTTTTTTATTACAATCTGAACTAAAATGGCGTATTAAAGCCATGTTACCCTATTGGGAGGTCTGTGCAGCTGCATTCTGTATTCTAAACTGCATATTTTGAGGAATGTCACTTCATAAAGCTATAAAGGACTTAATGTTAACTTAAAATCAAGTTCAACCTATAACCTTACAGTGATCCAGAGGAAGGGGAAGAAAAGGACAGAAGTAGAGCGCTAGTTGTATTCACTTCCTGGTGAATAAACCTGCAGAAATCAGGGAAGGATGCCATCTAGGCCCAGTGATTTGTGGATGATTTTAAAGTGGCACAGTTACATGTATAAACTTTATGTACCAAATAGTAAAAGGGTAATAAAATGACAAAAAATAAGCTCAGTAAAAATGTAAAATAAAGCAACTTCCTTCTATAAATCTCAATTTCAACACATTGTCAACTCAGTGCCAACACCCTGCAAGGAAGAGGTGCTCCATGCCACATGAAGCGGGGACCACAGCTCTCCATGACCAGAAACAAGTAACCCGGGTGGTAATGGCGACCCCTGACGTTTAATAATTGAAAGGAAAAGTTGGTCTATTTTACAATTTCTCAACACAGAACATGTGGGGTGGTTGATGAGTAATGCCAAGTATGCGCTGCCTTTGGCCTCACTTTCATATGAAGGAGATTGTGATGCAGTTTATGCTAAGATGCTGGTAGAGGGGGAAGTTGTTTTTATTGTAAATGTATGGCCTGGACCCGTGTGACACATACCTAAAAAAGCTCACATTTACTAATCAATCTAGGGAAAACCATGACTATTAATACAATCCTGAGCCGGCTATACACTACAGATTTTGGTTTGTGAATTTACAGGCTGTTTGTGGGTGACGTCTTTCTGGATAAATGTAACAATACATACATTTACACAGTACATTTCTTTACTAATGTCTCTATGTTACTTTACATGCAATAAAATGCATGAGTAAGCCCCCACCCTAGAAACAGCACGGCAGCCGTGAAGGAACGCCAGCTCCACCGTCTAATCAAAAGTTTTTCTGCTGCTACTCCGTATATGCTTTACTTGCTGCAATATAGCTGGCTATTCTCTTTGCCGGAATAGGAGTGCAGAGGACCTCACCCGTGGGTGATCAGGCGTTGCAACATGGATAAAAGGAAACGTATTCCAGCAGTCCAATAAAATCCGGTATTTATTGTGTTAATTCCATAAAATCGTTACATACAAAAAAACGCAGAAAAATGCGAGACGCGTTTCGGCCCACTCTGAGCCTTGATCACAGCATATGCATAACAGGCCGGTTCAGTATGTAGGGAAAAAGAAAATGATTAAGAAAATGAAAGGAAAAGAAAAATTCAAAATCGTGAGTTTATTCTGGTTTTCTGAATGTAAAGGAACATAGAGACATTAGTAAAGCTCAGGACAGCATTATACTGGTACATAAGAACAAGGTTGGTGGGGCTGGATAGACCCATTACGCTTTGGCAGAGACATTGGGGGGAGATCTATCAAACATGGTGTAAAGTGAAACTGGCTCAGTTGCCCCTAGCAGCCAATCAGATTCCACCTTTCATTCCTCACAGACTCTTTGGAAAATGAAAGGTGGAGTCTGATTGGTTGCTAGGGGCAACTGAGCCAGTTTCACTTTACACCATGTTTGATAGATCTCCCCCATTGCTCACACAGGTCCTGCTTATAAACAAGTATACATTGAAAAGTCACATTGCTATGTGACTGAGTATCTATTGTAAAGGTTAGGTGGTCTATTGTAGATGCCGTTTTTCAGAAAGCTCGGTGGTACACAACTATCATGAACAACGTTCAAGTTATGACATCAAATGACCCTGGCAATAATATCCAATGACTTATCAACGTCAATGTATTTTGCTCATTTGGGGTCTAGGAGCTCAGTCCCCCCACCAATCCCTAGAATTAACTGGGAGAAGCAACTGGTTAAATACCAGTCAATATGCTAGCGCTCTGGAATTAAGGGTGCTTTATAAATAAATAAAATAATAATAATAAAGAACCAGAGTAATGGGTGTGATGAGATGCCACCGCCTTGTTTCTGCAAAGCCAGAGGGTCACAGGAAATATACCATTAGCAAACCATATCAGAAGGTAAACAGAAAACAAGATGACGGACAACCCATGTAGGCCAGTTATACTAGGTATACACCAGAATATCAACATTATGATCAACATTATTAACTGCACTATATAGACACATGTTCCTGCACTGCTTCCCAAAAGGGACAGATTCCTTAGAAAAAGGATTTCTATGGCCATATTGCCCTGGTCTAGTCTCAGTCTCCTGCATAGTCATCTTGTAAAAGGGACATCTGTCACTAAACTCATAGTATGACATAGACATCGAAAGCTCAATTCACGTAGTGAAGCAAAGAGAAAACAATGAAACTAAACAGATTCTACAATCAATAATTACAATTAAGCTAAATGAAGACACCAGAAAAGCTGACTAGACAGACTCGTCTGGTAAATGTATAATACAAGGTGTCCTAGCTTCGCCGAAGAAGGTTTTTTTGTGCTGCTAATTTATTTTAATACACACTGCGGACTAAAATAAACTGGCGCCAGACACTACAAAGCCTAAAATGTATTTGATTTACACAGCAAGTGTTAATGGGCTAGTCTAACAACATTTTTTTAAAATCAACTGGTGCCAGAAAGTGCCAGGGATTGGTCATTTACTTCTAATAAAAATCGCAAGTCTTCCAGCACTTATCAGCTGCTGTATGTCTTGCAGGGAGTGGTATTCTTTCCAGTCTGGAGAGCAGGAGGGGCTCTCAGGATTTGCTACTGCTCTGGACAGTTCTCGATATGAACAGAGGTGGCAGCAGAGAGCACTGTATCCCAGTATACACCACTTCCTGTAGGACATACAGTAGCTGATAAGTACTGGAAGACTTGTGTTTTTTTTGTGTTTTTTTAAATAGAAGAAAATTACAAATCTCTGGCACTTTCTAGCACCAGTTGATTTGAAAATAAAACAACACCTTTAATGCAATGTTAAATATCTCAAGTGCTTCCAGGGTATGAACACATCTGCATTTCTCTTTTAATTAGATTAATTTATTGAATGTTTTTTCTTAAACACAAAAAATAAATTTCACAAAACCCCCTTCCACCCACACCTCTATAACCCCTAGCAAACCCAACCCAAACTTTCTTGTGGAGGTAGTAAGAATCCGTATCAAGCACAATATGACAGACAGGAGATTGGCAAATGGAATATACCCCGGTTATA
This sequence comes from Dendropsophus ebraccatus, assembly GCF_027789765.1. Taxonomy (NCBI): domain Eukaryota; kingdom Metazoa; phylum Chordata; class Amphibia; order Anura; family Hylidae; genus Dendropsophus; species Dendropsophus ebraccatus. The sequence goes on from NC_091462.1 coordinate 52,734,597, forward strand.
TCCATCATGCAACAAATTGTGAAGCATCACAGGACTATATGCGTGGACAGGTAAATATGCGCTGAACGCGCGAAACAGGCTGTCGCCTGTGGAATGCTCTTGCCTACTAATGTCTCCCACTCTGTTCGGTGATTATATGCTGCAGTAAACAGACCTTAAATTAATGATACCTATATCTGGATATGACTGAGCACCCCCGAGGTCCACCGAAATTGTCCTTCATGAGTTGGCAGCTGTGCACACTCCACAACGCAGTGGATCACGAGCAAGGGAACAGTGCTGGGTGTTTCTTCTATAATCGCCTTATAATGAACCATCTCTCCCTTTAAACCCATTGTCATCATCTTCTGTATATTCCCAGCACTTGCACTATATAGCTAGCGTAGAGGGCAGGAAATCTACAGCACTGTACCCACAGCATCCATTGCTGTCAGCTGCAGCATACAACAGACACTCTACTGAAAAGTCCAGGATCAGGGACCACAGCATCTCAGTGGTTATAAAGAGTGTTCTCCCTCAGTCACCTCCTCCATGATGTCACTGTGCCCATCACAGTTATAACAAGACCCAACAAAGATTGTTTTTGTTTCTGTTCCTCCCACCCCCCTAAACCATACATCAACATTAGTGTTAAAATGAGAGTCTGACCCTGGTCTTGTAGACCTGTATATTCCCAGATAACAGCTCATTACTTGGATACAGATTCATCTTAAGGGCTCGTTCCCACTGAGGAAAGGTAGCGGAATTCCGCTACCTTTCCTCAGTGGGAACGAGCCCTAACAAACAGCAAGTTTATTTTACACAGCTATATGTGTTATAGATGTAGCTAGGCTGGACATTACACAGAAGACATACCTTCCTGTCTGGGTGTCCATGGGTTAGCAGGTCACATCCATCACAGTCTTTCTCTCATTGAGGTCCTTGAAATAATCTGTCTAGAAAAGAAACATAAAGCAGCAGTAAATACATTGCTACAATCCACAGTATTTCATAGCTCTGTGGAAATCACAGTGTCCCATGACTGATCATACAGTAAGCAGACCCTGCCAGCAGTGTACAAACATCCCTGGCACCAGCAGACCTGGGGGGAGAACATGCTGGAGAGCCACAGAACTCTGTTATGGAGGAGAGGGGACACACAGGACAGAGACCTCTGCTGATGGAAACTCTTCTAGCAGTGAAATAACAATGAACTTTCCCTACCTGAGGCCAGAGACCAGACAGCACAAGGAAATCGGAGCGCTTATAGGAGATTGTGATAAGAAATGGAAACTGAAACCTAAGCGTACGGCTGTGTGGATGAAGTGTCCCTATACATGTAGTCTCAGGAGACGGAGAATCTGATGCAGGAAAGGCTTATAATACCCATCTACTAGTAGACATTCTCAGAGAGTATTCACTACTCTGGCACCACACGTGACCTACTCAAGAATGGGTACTACCAGGGTGATGTCGCTTTACACAGATCTCTACTACTGGCCATACACATTACAGTGACATCAGCCAAGCATGTAATGTGTATGGGGCCTTCCAGTCCTCCCCTGATAGTTGACGTCACAGGAGAGAACAATACGACATGCAGGATTTCAACAAACCTAATCCCTTTGCTCACAAGCAGATAAGCCGACACCAGCGATGTGTCCCATCTAAAGGTGCGTTTCCATGAAACGATAATTGGCCTGATCGTACGATTAACGATGTCGGAGTAACAATTTTTTTTTTCCATAACGATCAGCGTTTAGACGGTACGATATATCGTACAGAAAATCGTTTTGCGATCGCTTAAGCCTGTCTCACACATTGGTTAAATCGGCGAACGACTGTTCACACGGAACGATCTGCGAATTTTTTGCGAACGACAAACGTCGATTTGATAACGTTGAAAGATCAAAATGAACGATTTCTCGTTCGCTGCGTTTACACGTACGATTATCGTTCGAATTTGATCGTTATCGCGCAAATTCACACGATAATAGTTACGTGTAAACGCACCTTAAGAATATAATAATAATGCTTTTATTTGTATAGCGCTAACTGATTCTGCGGCTCTTTATATAGTTTTGTCAATTGTACATGCATGGCCGTAGGCTGAGCACATGTGTACGTGTATAAGGTGACTGGGGGAGATAGCTGTCAGGCGCTATCTAAAATGTATGCACAAGTTAAATGTAAACCTAACCTATTGACACGATGGATATAAACAACCAAATGTCTGTGTACACAGCTGTCATGGCCAGCTATACACAGGGTTAGCTAAATTACCCTTCCCCAACTCAGTTTACAGGGCTCTGGAGGGGTCAGGCTGCTCCCAATAGGGAGGAAATTATACAATGGACACTTCAGGTGATGCCCTTCACATTTATTACAGTGTTTAGGACGGCATTCTTATGGTCCTTTTACACGGAACGATTGATCGGTCGAATTTGTACGATAACGATCGAATTCGAACGATAATCGTACGTGTAAACGCAGCGAACGATCAAACGACGAGCAAGAAATCGTTCATTTTGATCTTTCAACATATTCTCAAATCGTTGATCGTTCGCAAAAAATTCGCAGATCGTTCAGTGTAAACAGTCTTTCAACGATTTCCCCTATGTGTGAGATAGGCTTAAGCGATCGCAAAACGAATATTCTGTACGATGTATCGTTCCGTCTAAACGCCGATCGTTATAAAAATAAAAATAAAATCGTTCATTCAAAATCGTTAATCGTGCGATCGGGCGAATTATCGCTCAGTGTAAAAGTACCATTACTTATGTTACTATCTTACATGGTTTGCACCTGCCAAAAATGGAAAGACTACAAGGGTTCAGCGACATGGTCACAAAAAGGCCACGGCTCACTGATGCATGCGGGGAACATTTACTGTGATAGAACATGGGGGGAGGGGGGATTTATCATTACTCTACAGCTAAAGTTGTGTATATCTGTTGCAAATTTTGGTTTGCTCAACTATTTAATGTCTACGAAACACATGATACAGACAGATAAAAAGGTAGGTTTTAATGTCATTCGTGGTTGCACATCTTTCCCCTCCTCAGGCCTGGTCCACAGGCTCTTTTACACCATTCAGACAGCTGGTTGCTGGTGCGTCACTTATCTGTGACAAGAGATGGCACCAAGATGAACTGGGTAGAAGACAAGCTGGCATAGATACTATGATGATCGGGACAAAACTTCTGCTGGGTAATCTTGGGTCCTGGCATTCATGTGGATGACAAATACTCTGTACAGTGTTTAGGTAGGTAGTAAGTCCACTCTCCTATCAGTGGTATTCCATACAGAGGTCTTTATCACCAGTATAATACCCAGCCACAATGCTGAACACACAGGGACAGTAAGTGCAGTTACTACTAATCTCCTTCTGTCACCTCATCTCGTGCCTTAATGTACAGTGCAGTAATATATCAAGATCTAAATGTTCTCTGTGAAGCTGTGGCTCCTGGCTGGGCAGGAGGAGGGGTGGTGTGTTTCCATTGCTCTGTATTGATGTGTACTACCAGATCAATACAAACAGCAGCTGCAGAGCAGCACAATCATAAGATGCATCTCTGCCACACACGTCTAGCAGTGCTGACATAACAGTGCACAATACCACCATAACAGCCTAATAGACCTACTACAGGGAAACCAGCAGAAAATCCCAGCTAAGCCAAGTGTTAGTCAGCAGATCAAATATTTATAGCACAGGAGTGAGCGGCCCCGATCCCAACACACAGCGGGAAGCATAGCGAGGATGCAGGAGGAGGTACACAGCTCCAGTACAGTGCTCTAGATGTGGCCAGAGAGCTCCAGCACAGTGCTCTAGATGTGGCCAGAGAGCTCCAGCACAGTGCTCTAGATCTGATCAGAGAACTTCAGTACAGTGCTCTAGATGTGGTCAGAGAGCTTCAGTACAGTGCTCTAGATGTGGTCAGAGAGCTTCAGTACAGTGCTCTAGATCTGGCCAGAGAACTTCAGTACAGTGCACTAGATCTGATCAGAGAGCTTCAGTATGGTGCTCTAGATCTGGCCAGAGAGCTTCAGTACAGTGCTCTAGATCTGACCAGAGAGCTTCAGTACAGTGCTCTAGATCTGATCAGAGAACTTCAGTACAGTGCTCTAGATGTGCCCAGAGAGCTTCAGTATGGTGCTCTAGATCTGGCCAGAGAGCTTCAGTACAATGCTCTAGATCTGATCAGAGAACTTCAGTATGGTGCTCTAGATCTGATCAGAGAACTTCAGTACGGTGCTCTAGATCTGGCCAGAGAGCTTCAGTACAGTGCTCTAGATCTGGCCAGAGAGCTTCAGCGCAGTGCTCTAGATGTGGCCAGAGAGCTCCAGCACAGTGCTCTAGATGTGATCAGAGAACTTCAGTACAGTGCTCTAGATGTGGTCAGAGAGCTTCAGTACAGTGCTCTAGATGTGGCCAGAGAACTTCAGTACAGTGCACTAGATCTGATCAGAGAGCTTCAGTATGGTGCTCTAGATCTGGCCAGAGTGCTTCAGTACAGTGCTCTAGATCTGGCCAGAGAGCTTCAGCACAGTGCTCTAGATCTGGCCAGAGTGCTTCAGTACAGTGCTCTAGATCTGATCAGAGAACTTCAGTACAGTGCTCTAGATGTGCCCAGAGAGCTTCAGTATGGTGCTCTAGATCTGGCCAGAGAGCTTCAGTACAATGCTCTAGATCTGATCAGAGAACTTCAGTACGGTGCTCTAGATCTGATCAGAGAACTTCAGTACGGTGCTCTAGATCTGGCCAGAGAGCTTCAGTACAGTGCTCTAGATCTGGCCAGAGAGCTTCAGCGCAGTGCTCTAGATCTGGCCAGAGAGCTTCAGCACAGTGCTCTAGATCTGGCCATAGAGCTTCAGTACAGTGCTCTAGATCTGATCAGAGAACTTCAGTACGGTGCTCTAGATGTGCCCAGAGAGCTTCAGTACAGTGCTCTAGATCTGGCCAGAGAGCTTCAGTACAGTGCTCTAGATCTGGCCAGAGAGCTTCAGTACATTGCTCTAGATGTGCCCAGAGAGCTTCAGTACATTGCTCTAGATGTGCCCAGAGAGCTTCAGTACAGTGCTCTAGATCTGGCCAGAGAGCTTCAGTACAGTGCTCTAGATGTGGCCAGAGAGCTTCAGTACAGTGCTCTAGATCTGGCCAGAGAGCTTCAGTACATTGCATGAGTGACCACAGATGGAACAGGTTTTAAATAATCCTATTGTTTCTACCCAACTGTCACATTAGGACACGTTCACACACGGCAGAAACTGTTCTATGTGCAAGTGGCCTGGGTTACAGAGATAGGAGAAGCTGCACAGTTCTGGGTTTCAGCTCTGTCACACCCCATGCACACTGACCGTACTGTAGGAAGTGATACAGAATCGCCAGAAAATCCACAACAAATATGACATGTGATCATGGCCTAAAATAAAGTTTGTCAGCAGACACATTCAAGAATTATAGTGTGAATGCGGAAAGTATTACATACCATTTAATGAGAGCGACCAGAGACCCCAAAACAACCCACTGCCCTACACAGCAACAATGGCTACAACACGCCTGGCGCTGGCTACAGAACAGTGATGTGCCGCACATCAGCAGCTGTCACATATTCAGCTGGTGTAACTTTCTGGTGACTGCTGGGTCGCAGTAAATTGTGCATCAACTTTTATTATGTGCAGTACAGGTATCACCACACAGCCATCTGTGGTGCAACCCATTACAAACGTCCATGTGCACCAAGGAGGACTGACAGCCATCTTTAAATGGAAATGCCATAAAACCCCTTTTTTGCTTCAAAGGGGACACATTTCCCAAACAGTTCTTAAAGCAGAAGAATACAACTATTAGACTGCCATAGTGCTTGGGGGCAAAATTTTAGCTGTTCATTGATTTCCCAAAATGCAACCAAAAACAAAGACTGTAACCATAATCCTTCAATGTACCAGATATATCAGATACAGTATCTGTGACTTCTCTTCCTACTCGATGGGACTCAAAGAGCCAGGCTAATAGCTCTGGTATACGGCTGCATTGCTGCATCTGTATTATGGCCACACGTCCTGGCAATATGGCAATTCTGATGACCCAAGCTGACAGCTGTCAGTGATCAGATCCATGGTCAGGTCAGGAGCTGGGGCTGTAACAGGTGCAAAACTAAGGGTGCCTATCTGACAGATTATCTGCCAAAGGCAGAAACAGACTATAAACAGGCAACAGGTCATAAAGGAAAGCCTGAGATTCCTCCTCTTTTCAAATCCATTCCTGGCTTTGGCTTCAAATCTTTGGCAGATAATCTGTCAAATAATCTTTCTGTGTAAATGGGCCCTTGGTCTTTATTGGGCTAAGGGGGCCTTTACACAGAGAGATTCATCCGAGAGATTTTTGAAGGCAAAGCCAGGAACAGACTATAACTAGAGAACAGATCATAAAGGAAACACTGATTTTTTTTTCTCTTTTCAAATCCATTCCTGGCTTTGGCTTCAAAAATCTGTCAGAAAAATCTCTGTGTAAAGACAGCCTATGTCCCCACTGTGTTTTTGCTGTCCACCTAACGTATCCGTTTTATATGAAAAAAAACAAAACTAAATGGATGCAATTGTGTGCCATTAGTTTGAAATATGTTTTTTTTCCATTGACTTCCATTATTAAAAACAACAACAATGAAACAAATTTTTTTTAACACAAAGAAGCATACACAAAAACGTGGTTGAACGGACTGTAAAAACACAGTGCAAGCCTAGCCTTACCCATGTCATAGTGTTAAATGTTGGTTTTTTTTTTTTCTAATAACAAGGGCATTTCTAAAACGTCCCTGTCAGTATAACAAAATCTGACATGTTGCAGTGACCTGTCTGATCAATCAGTTTTGGAGTGCTCAGACTCTCACTAATCTCTAGTAGTGGTGAGCGGATCCGTCATAATGTTCGGGTTCAGCGACGTCCTTTGAACCTGAGTGCTCAGCGTTTGATTCCCTGCAGTTGCAGACGTTTAGGGTACAAACACACACAGCAGATACGCAGCAGATTTGATACTGTGTTCAGTTATTTAGATCTAATCTGCTGCGTATCGCAGCAGTAAATACGCAGCGTATATGCCGTGTGTGTTTGTACCCTTAATGCCGCAATGTTCAGAAAACTCTGCTGAACCCAAACATTTTGACAGATCCGCTAAATACTAATCTTAAAATATAGCAGGGAGAAGCGTTCATTTATGCACTTCACTCCCTGCACGAGATTAGCTCCATACGCTATACACAGAGAGACAGCGATCACAGGGAGCTGAATAGCATGCCTCTCCGGCTATATCTACAGGTTGGTGGGATGGGGATGAACATAAACTGATTAAAACTTTTGATATTTTTTTGCAACATATGAAAAGTTCTGTATATACTGACACTATATCACAGCAATATCACAGAGCGGATTCCTTACCAGCATGCTGCCCAGGCCCTCTATGGAAGTGTACTGCAGCGGAGTACAAGTGACTACCAGGACTAACATTACACATTCAGAATCAGCATCTCTTCATCAGCCCATTGATGTGCTACTGATCACTGTAATGTACAGCGGTTTGGGAGCTTATAAAGTCTCTAAAGGGGTTTCCCAGGATCTTTGGAAAGTGATCTAATGGCTGGAAGTGACAACCACCAGGAAAAAACAAAAAACATCTTCAGCGTCCTCTGCTTTCTCTGATGACATCACGGTTATAGTTTCCATACATGCAGACATCGCCAGTGACCTGCTGCAGCATCATGAGAACAATGGGGACACTGCAATAGGCCTGGCGGGGGACACTGCAACAGCGCTGTGGGCTGAAGGGGGGGCAGGTTTAAGGGTAAAGATTTTTTGTTTTTTTTCTCCTCACTTCCACATTTGGACAGCTTTGATGATCCTGAAAAAAAACCTTCAGAGACTTAGTCACCTCAAAACATACCCCCTAAACTGCAGCGATCAGAAACACCACATATAAGGCAGTGCTCCTGCCGGTCATGTAACTGCGCATTCTGCAGATATAGGGCACAATGAAGGCTGGTATAGTATCATTGTTCATCTAGGAGCGGCGAGGGCACGCACCGTCATCTAGGAGCGGCGAGGGCACGCACCGTCATCAAGGAGCGGCGAGGGCACGCACCGTCATCTAGGAGCGCTGAGGGCACGCACCGTCATCTAGGAGCGCTGAGGGCACGCACCGTCATCTAGGAGCGCTGAGGGCACGCACCGTCATCTAGGAGCGCTGAGGGCACGCACCGTCATCTAGGAGCGCTGAGGGCACGCACCGTCATCTAGGAGCGCTGACGGCACGCACCGTCATCTAGGAGCGCTGACGGCACGCACCGTCATCTAGGAGCGCTGACGGCACGCACCGTCATCTAGGAGCGCTGACGGCACGCACCGTCATCTAGGAGCGCTGACGGCACGCACCGTCATCTAGGAGCGCTGACGGCACGCACCGTCATCTAGGAGCGCTGACGGCACGCACCGTCATCTAGGAGCGCTGACGGCACGCACCGTCATCTAGGAGCGCTGACGGCACGCACCGTCATCTAGGAGCGCTGACGGCACGCACCGTCATCTAGGAGCGCTGACGGCACGCACCGTCATCTAGGAGCGCTGACGGCACGCACCGTCATCTAGGAGCGCTGACGGCACGCACCGTCATCTAGGAGCGCTGACGGCACGCACCGTCATCTGGGAGCGCTGACGGCACGCACCGTCATCTAGGAGCGCTGACGGCACGCACCGTCATCTAGGAGCGCTGACGGCACGCACCGTCATCTAGGAGCGCTGACGGCACGCACCATCATCTAGGAGCGCTGAGGGCACACACCATCATCTAGGAGCGCTGAGGGCACGCACCGTCATCTAGGAGCGCTGAGGGCACACACCATCATCTAGGAGCGGCGAGGGCACACACCATCATCTAGGAGAGCTGAGGGCACGCACCGTCATCTAGGAGCGGTGAGGGCACGCACCATCATCTAGGAGAGCTGAGGGCACACACCATCATCTAGGAGCGGCGAGGGCACACACCATCATCTAGGAGCGGCGAGGGCACACACCATCATCTAGGAGCGGTGAGGGCACACACCATCATCTAGGAGCGGTGAGGGCACACACCATCATCTAGGAGCGGTGAGGGCACACACCATCATCTAGGAGAGCTGAGGGCACACACCATCATCTAGGAGAGCTGAGGGCACACACCATCATCTAGGAGAGCTGAGGGCACACACCATCATCTAGGAGAGCTGAGGGCACACACCATCATCTAGTAGAGACCCTGCAGCGCCCACAGACAGTGCCCCAGGTGAAGGGCAGAGGACACAGAACTATACACCCCGCTGAGGTTATGCAGGAGGGACACATCTGAGTGTGGGGGAGTTGGGTGATGCCACCTGTAGGAGTTTATGGTGAACACACTGGTTGTCACCCAGCTGGGCAGAATGATGTCCCCCCAGCCCCCCATATACCAGCAGGCAGCAGGGCACTGTACACATAACGCATGTGCTGATGTCATCAGAGAAGTCTGCCGGTGTGTACTGCGGTGAAGAGCACACAGCAGCAGGGCCGGCTCACCTGTGTACAGTACACGGGACCGGAGCCAGGTGACACCGGTGAGCAGAGGTGATAGTGCTCCGTGCTCAGGAGACATAGGACCAGAAGTCTCCGAGCGGCCTGTGACTCCCCGGCTCCCCCGTCCCCCCTAACCCGCCTCACCTCACAAGGTTCCCGGCTGCGTTTCTTGTTGTTAGCCCCACTGACAGCCTGCTCGTGGTCAGCTGACCCAAGGGGCGGGCCATGGGAAACCCAGTGGGGGAGTGATCCTACAAAGGGGCGGAGCTAGAAAGACCAGGAGGTTGTAAACCACGTTAGGGAAAAGGAGAGCGACGGGGAGCTAAGAGGGACAAAAGTGAGTGGAAGACGAAGTATGAGAGACTATTAACCCCATCAGGTCCAAGACCATTTTTTAAAAGGAGTAATATCATTGGGGTGCGTCTATTTTTCCAGGTGTACAATTTCGTTACAGGTATTTTATTCTTGTGGTAAATTTTGGTCAAATATATTCAGTGTTTTTGTAAAAAACTCCAAGATTTAATGAAAAATTAATAAAAATAGCACATTTCTGTTAGTAAGAAAGATAGTCATGGCACATACATTAGTTATTCAGTCACATTAAAGGGGCTCTCCGGTTTATGTTCTTTTTTCTTTCAAATCAACTAATACCAGAAAGTTAGATAGATTTGTAACTTCTATTTTTGAAAAAAAAAAAAGAAGTCTTCCAGTACTTATCAGCTGCTGTATGTCCCGCAAAGAATTTTTTTTTAATATTTTGCATGTTGCGTTAGCACCCAGTGCTGACCATAGTATTAGAGACTATTAACCCCATCAGAACCAAGAAGCCACACATTGTGCTTCCCTCCAAGAGACAGATTAGCTCCATTGAATGCAACTTATTCACAATATGTTGTTCTTAAAAGAAAAATATCTGTTTACATAGGCTCTTTTCACATCATGTTTGACCCACACAGGTGAAAAATACTTGAGGGTATGCTTGGGGTATTAAAACACTGGGTCTGGTCATTGCCTATGGACAGGCTATGTTCACACTACGTATATTTCCGGCCGTAGTGCGAACCGCGAATATACGCACGTAGTTTTGAGGTTGATGCGTTCGATTGAAAGTATACGATATACGGCCGCACAGTGCACACTACGTATGAGCTTACGGCCGGATCGTATACGGCGCCGTAAAAATGAACAAGACCATTGTTTGAGGACGGAAATGTTCGAACTCACGGCCGTGGATTTCCATGCGGTTTAGATTTCAGTTTCTGTACAGTAAAGCTATGAATAGTCTCACCGTTTACATGTAGCCAGGTAAGCAGTTTGGGACATCTCAAATAGCTAGCAGTTTCCCTTTTAAAGCGACTCTGCACCTACAATCTGACCCCCCCAAACCACTTGTACTATCGGATAGCTGCTTTTAATCCAAGATCTGTCCTGGGGTCCGTTTGGCAGATGATGCAGTTATTGTCCTAAAAAAATACTTTTAAACTTGAAGCCCCGTGCCAAACAGGAGTATCTGTGCCCTAACTTTGCACCACCCCTCCGTCCCTCCTCCTCACCCTCTTCATCATTAGGAATGCTCCAGGCAGATTGTCTCCTATTCCCCACCTGTGCAGCTCATGTGCAGCCCGGCACATGAGCTGGATTGTTAAGCACTAGAGATGAGCGAGCCGGATTCGGGTTCGAGTCGATCCGAACCCGAATTTTCGGCATTTGATTAGCGGTGGCTGAAGTTGGATAAAGCCCTAAGGCTATGTGGAAAACATGGATATAGTCATTGGCTGTATCCATGTTTTCCAGACAACCTTAGAGCTTTATCCAAGTTCAGCAGCCCCCGCTAATCAAATGCCGTTTGTTCGGGTTCAGATCGACTCCAACCCGAACCCAGTTCGCTCATCTCTATTAACCCCTTAGGGACCAAGCCTATTTGAGCCTTAAACCCTAGGCGACCTAGGACGTACCCGTACGTCCTGGAAGTCTGTCCCCAGACAACCCCGGACGTACCGGTACATCCTGAGCTATGAAGCGCGCTTCATAGCAGGTGGGGGCCGGCTGCAATTAGCAGCCGGGACCTCACCGGTAATGACACGCTGCAGCGATCGCGCTGCCACGTGTCATTAACCCCTTAATGCCGCAGCGTTTAAGTGTAAGTGCCGCAGCGTTTAAGTGTAAGTGACAGGGGGAGTCCCCTGTCACTTACTGATTGGGACCCCCGCAGTGTGACTGCGGGGGTTCCGATAGTTGAAACGGACCGCCGGAGGTCTCTTACCTTCCTCCGTGCGGTCCGATCGGCGATCTGCTACACTGGGCCTACACAGGCAGGCTCAATGAGCAGATCGCCGATAACACTGATCAATGCTATGCCTGTGGCATAGCAATCATCAGTGTCTAAAATAAAAGTAGTATATGTACAAGTCCCCCAAAAGGGACTTGAAATGTATAAAAAAAAAAAAAGTTAAAAACACCAACACACAACCCCAAAACCCCTCCCCCAATAAAAGTTTAAATCACCCCCCATTTCCCATTATATAAATAAAACATATAAAAATAAATAAACATATAATATACCGTAGCGTGCGTAATTGTCCAATCTATTAAACTATAACAAGCGTCATTGCGAACGGTAAATGGTGTACACGAAAAGAGGGACAAAAGTGCGCGGATTACCGATTTAATGTTACATTATATATTAAAAAAAATAATAAAAAGTGATCAAAACGTCCGATCTTCACAAATATGGTATTAATAAAAACTAGAGATCATGGCGAAAAAAATGACACCCCATACAGCCCCAGCCCCATAGGTAAAAAACTAAAACCGTTATAAGCGTCACAATAGGCCCATTTTATTAATATTTAATTGCCAAAAAAAAGGATTTCTTAAAAAAAATAAAATAAGAGAATCTGTGTAAACCTGCATATGGTTGTGTTCGGGGCTGACCTATAGAGTAATAGTATAATGTCGCTTTTACCATATACTGCATTACATAGACACAGGAACCCCCCAAACGTTACCATATTGCATTCTTTTTTACGATTTCACCTATTTATATCTTCATAAATAATATATTTGGGATTCCCTCATACATGTTATGGTAGAATGAAAGACGCCATTACACAGTACAACTATTCCTGTAACAAAAAATCGATTACATGGCCTTGTAGATAGAAAACTGAAAGTTCTAGAGCTCTTAGAAGGGGAGGAGGGAAAAACGAAAGCGCAAAGATCAAAATCTGCTCAGTCCACTGGGTCATTTTGGGCCTGGTCCTCAAAGGGTCATTTTTCAAAATCTGACCTGTCTCACTTTATGCGCTTATAGCTCAGTGATGCTTTAACATATGCTAGCGATTCTGAAATTGTTTTTTTGTAACATATGGCACTTTATATTAGTGGTAAAATTTGGTCACTATCTTTTGTGTTTTTTGTGAAAAACATAAAAATATCATGAAAAATTAGCACTTTACAAACTTTGAAATTCTCTGCTTCTAAGAAAAGAAAGTTGTATCACATAAATTAGTTACTAGGTCACATTACCAATATGTCCTCTTTATTCTGGCATAATTTCGTAAACATATTTTACTTTTCTTGGGTGTTACGGGGCTTAAAAATGTATCAGCAAATTACCAATTTTTCATGAAATTTCCAAAACTAATTTTTTTAGGGACCAGTTCTTTTTTTAAGTGTGTTTAGGAGGCTTGTATACTTGAAACCCCCATAAATGACCCCAATTTGCAAACTAAACACCTTATAGAATTACCCTCTCCTACACAGACCAAAATATATGAATAAGGCTATCATAAACCGCACAAATCTCCTAGAAAATTGATAGCTCACAAAAAATACTAAATAATATAAACTTTATTATTAATTCATGTGAAGTTCATAAAAACACACATATGACTTTCAAGACATACAAACAGATTTTGGCAGGTGACATAGGCAGGCCACAGAGATCACCCGGACAGGGATAAATAGTAAGAAGAAGCACGGTACATTTAGTCAGCGGTCCAACCATAAAGTGAAGTTACTACAAAGTGCATAATGCCACGGATACAATATCCAATGAATAAATATGCAGCAGCAATCAGGGTATGTATTAAGGTGCAAGAATACTAAGGCGATGTATACATGTAAACACTCTAACAACTGAACGGCTGCTACCTACATATGTACAAAGTGGGAGCAACAGTGCCTAACCAGCTTCTCAAAGAAAATCACAGGCTAATGCCCAGTATACCTTAAGTCCGGGGACAGCGTGGTCCTCCTCCTTCCCCAACGCACGTTTCGCGTTCGCTTGATCACGGGGCGTGGCTAAACTCACTACCCTCCCAGTTTATATACCCATCAGCCGTGCTTCCATCATTGGACGCTTCCGTCATGCGTCCCGCGTCATCACGCCACTAACGTAGCGCCGCTCCGTCCGTCCGCCCACCCCCAGTGACGTAGTCACATGACGGTGGGACACACAAACATCAAGGCGACGCGTTGCCATGGTGCGACGTACGCTCGACGCACTGAGTTCAGCGTCCCATGTAAGAACGGCTGATGGAACCCACCTAGGTGTGTAACTAAAATAAATGAGAAGCAGGTTATCATTGCCGAGTCTAGGTATATAGTATATGTTGGGTGGACGTAGTAGAAATGGGCATGTACATTGAAGATAATAAGAGTGGATATATAAAGTGAGCATTTTTTTATATATATGTATATAAAATGTGTAATATAAACTATATAGTGCAAATATTGAATATAAATATGTGTATAAATTTCATCATGACAACTACAAATATAGAAAAAATATATATAAATATAATATAGAAGTATTAGTGAATAATAAATAAAAAATATATATATATATATATAATAAATAATATCAACAAAAATATCAAAATTGTGACATGTGGATGTTTAGATAATGAAATATAAAAATATATAAATACATATAAATAAATAAGAAAATAATATATAAAAATAATGAATGCGATATATGTGTACAGAAAAATATAAAACTGTAGTATATACACTACAGTATATGAAACTACAATATGTGTATAAGTGACACACTAACATGCTGAAAACCGAATAGCATGAATTGTTTATATGTGCCCATGTGACAAAAAATACATACCAAGTGCCAAATATGGAAAGTGCTGAAGAATAAATAGAAAAAATATATAAAAAATTATATCTCTTACCTCAACCCCCCCCCCCCCACCCACTAAACAGTGATCCAACATACCCATACCACTCCCAATGTACCAACAAAGGAGACATGAAAAACCACATATACAGGCAGTCCAACACTCTATATTTAAATTTTCTTCTGAATTCAAGACATCAGCTTCTTATTCGCTTAAGCGGGCAAAGGACAATTGAGGGCAGAAAAGGCATCAACAATCTAGAAACATAATAAAAAAATGTTAAAATCATGAAAATAAAAACAAAGACAAACAACAAGAGTAGTACCAACATCATATGAACTACCTATGATCTACAGGAAGGGGGCAAAACTCAGGACTTCATTTAATCCTTTTGGGCGTATACAGTCAATCTTTGTAATCCATCGGGTTTCCAGTTGGGCCAATCGCTTCTTCCAATCTCCTCCTCGGTTTCCTATGTATATCTTATCTATTCCACGAATCCTCAATCCACTTGGGTCGCATTGATGTGCTATCTTGAAATGTCTTGGTATCGGTTTCAATGTAGTCAGGTCATCCTCTTCTCTGGCTCTCACAATATCATGAACGTGTTCTCTCACGCGGATCTTTAATTGTCGTGAGGTTAGTCCCACATAAATTAAATCACAGGGGCATTTAGCATAATAGATAACCCCTTCTGATTTACAGTCAATGTGTTGAGTAATTTTAAATTTCTTGGAACCATCACTTGATGTAAATTCCTCCGCTTTCTCCACATTGGGGCATGCGACACACCTACCACATGGTGAGCAACCCCATTTGGGTCCCTTGGATCCAAAGACATTTCTCAGTGATACCCCTCTGTGATAACTGTGGACCAATTCGTCCCTCAGATTTTTCGCCCGTTGGTACGTAATTGACGGGTAATCTCCAATCCATTTTTTAATGTTGGGGTCCGATTGCAGAATTGGCCAGTGTTTTGCAAGAGTAGATTTCATTTGGTACCACTGAGAATTAAAAGGGGTTATGAATCTCACCACATCTTGTTGGTTAGTTTTTTTCTTCTTTGGGATAAGCAGTTCTTTTCTCTGTACGGATTTAGCGCGGTCCAGGCCCTTCCTGACACTTCTTTTGCTATAACCTCTTTCATAGAAACGTCTTGATAGATCATCGGCCTGTTGGAGAAAGGAGACATCGTCAGAACAGAGTCGCCGTGCCCTTAAAAACTGGCCCACTGGAATCCCGCGCTTCGTGGGCTCCGGATGGAATGATGATGCATGAAGCAGGGAATTTACTGAAGTACTTTTTCTGAAGAGGTCAGTCTGTACATACCCGGAGTGATCCCTCTTAATCAGGATATCAAGAAATTCCACACATTGTTGACTATGTTTCATGGTGAGTCGGATGTTTTTGTTATTATTATTCAAATCTGTCACGAATTGTCGTAAATCTTCCTCTGTACCCTGCCAAATCAGAAGGACATCGTCAATAAACCGTGTCCAAAAGTGGACCTTTTCAATATTAGCAACTGGATGTATCAAAAAAATGTCTCTTTCCCACAGCCCCAGGAACAAATTTGCGTATGAGGGCGCACAAGCCGCCCCCATCGCAGTTCCCTGGAGCTGTAGGTACAGTGTTTCCTTGAAGAGGAAAAAATTGTGTGTTAATATGAACTCCAAAGAGCTCATCAGGAATTCGACCACTTTGGGATCAATGGCGCTCATTCTCAAAAAGTATTCGGCTGCCTCTAGACCATCTTTGTGCGATATGGAGGTATATAATGCCTCCACATCACACGTCACCAGCCACATATCTTTCTCAAGGAACACTTGGTCCAGTTTTTTTAGGACATCCCCAGAGTCACGAATATGGGATGGCAAATCCTCCACCAGGGGTTTGAGGTACGTATCCACGTACCTGCAAAGTGGTTCGCATAAGCTCTCATTCCCCGACACAATAGGTCGTCCTGGTGGTGTCTTCAAATCCTTGTGAACCTTCGGTAATAAATAGAAGCATGCCATTCTCGGATGTTCTACAAATAAACAATCAAAAGTCTGCTTTGTAATGACGCCCTTCATCATGGCATCCTGTAACAGATATGACAATTCCAATTGGAATGTTTTTGTGGGGTTGAAAGTCAATCTTTTATAACATATCTGATTGCGTAGTTGTCTCAATGCCTCTCTCTCATACATTGGGACTGGCCAGACCACTATGTTCCCCCCTTTATCGGCTGGTTTGAATAGTACATCTTTCATCCCTTTCAATTCTACCAGTGCAGTTCTTTGTTCCCTCGTAAGGTTATCATTCGTCACCCTAGATGTCATTTTCTTAAAATCATCACTCACCAATTGCACAAAGATATCGACACTGGGGCACAAATTTAATGGGGGGAACCGTTTAGATTTAGGGGTCAATTGATGTGTTTTCTTACCTGTATCTTCCTCTTTTACAGATGACTCCTCCAGCAATTCCTCCAGAATTGAGATAGCTGCTGCTTCCTGTGTGTTCCAGGTGGGATCAGAGATATGTGGTTTTTCATGTAACTTCTTTAAAATCAACTTCCGTGCAAACAACTGTAGGTCTTTTAGTGCTGTAAATGTATCAAAGGAGGCCGTCGGTGAAAATGTTAGACCCAGCCCAAGTACCTCCAATTAATCTAGGGGTATAATGAGCATTTTAACCCTACAGGGGCTGGAGGAAAGTATTCACAATTAGGCCGGAAAAAAATGGAAAATAGAAATTTTCAAATAATATATTCGTATCTCATTTTCACAAGCAATAGGAGAGAAAAAGCACCCCAAAATTTGTAACCCAGGTTCTCCTGAGTACAATGGTACCCCGTATGGGGGCGTAAACCACTGTATGGGCACACAGCGGGGCTCAGAAGGGAAGGCGCGCCAATTAGCATTTTCAGTGCAGATTTTGCTGTACAAGTTTTCAGGCGCCAGGTGCGTTTGCAGTGCCCCTGTAGTGCCAGGATAGTGAAACTCCCCCAAAAGTCAGCCCATTTTGGAAAGATAATCCCTCAAAGAATACATCTTGGGGTGTGGTGAGCATTTTGACCCCACAGGTATTAGAGGAAAGTATTTAAAATTAGACAGTAAAAATGAAAAACTAGAATTTTTCCAATAATATGTATGTTTAGTTTGAAATTTCTCAATTTCACAAGGAACAGGAGAGAAAAGGCCCCCCAAAATCTGTAACGCAGGTTCTTCCGAGTAGAAAGGTACCCCATATGTGGGCATAAACCACTGTATGGGCACACAGCGGGGCTCAGAAGGAAAGGAGAGCCAATTAGCATTTTCAGTGCAGATTTTGCTGTAGAAGTTTCTGAGCGCCAGGTGCGGTTGCAGAGCCCCTGTAGTGTCAGCAGAGGGAAACCCCCCCATAAGGCACCCCATTTTGGAAAGTGCACCCCTCAAAAAATACATCTTGGTGTGCGGTGAGCATTTTGACCCCACAGGCAGTGTCGGACTGGAGTGCCTTGGGCCCACCAGGGGAAATCATTCTTGGGGCCCACCATTCTGCCACCATACTTATCTATGGTAACATTAATAAGGGTCCATTAACACTGCGTGATATGGGGCAGCATAGGGCTGCAAATGATTGCTAATCAGCAGGGCAGGTGATGTGCAGCCGACAGCAATGATCTTAGCCGCACAAAATATCAAATCAGCCGACTATGGGGCATTTGCTCGCATGCCAGCAGATCTCTGGCACTTTTACATGGGCCGATCATAGGCTCAATAGGCTTCCTAGGAGCGCTTGTTACCTATAATTGGTGGGTGTAATTGGGCTATAAGACAATTTTCTTTGCATGATAACGCTGTATACTTAGAAACAAGTTATACAGCTACTAATAACACCAGTATACAAAGAGCAAATATCCCCACACATATTACCGCTATACAGTAACTGACCAAATCCTGTATACCAAGACCGATATTACCAATAAACCAGTATACAGGAGGGAAATAGTATCACCATAAATATTACCGCTATACTGTTACTGACCAAATCCTGTATACTATGACCAATATTACCAGTACACAAGGGGGAAATATTACCGCCACACCACAACCATTGCTACCATATTGTTACTGACCAAATCTGGTATACTAAGACCAATGAACACCGCACCAGATTACAAGTAACAAATAATACCACCACATACTGACTAACACCACCGCTGCTACTGAATTAAATCCTCTGAACAAAGATCAATATCCCCTCATACAGTCATATAGAGGTAGCCCCAGCTCTATACCATATACATTACAGTGCACATAGATTTAGCGACTCACAGGGGACGTCTTCTCTGATCGGAGATCTTCCCTTTTCATCTTCTTCTCCATCTACCCTGGGCCGTTATGAGAACTTCTCCAAGCCCCGAATCCACAGAATCTGCCAGAGAAACATATTGGGCTCCTCACTCTGTCACGATCCTCATCTCTCTACAAACTGCACATTTGTATTGGCCCCTTTACACCTTCTCTAAGTGGTTAGCCCTGACTATTTGTAGCGTGTGTGTGCGTGTGTGTGTGTATGTATATATATATATATATATATATATATATATTGTGTACACACCTTGTAGATGGCCCCTTGTTCATTCCTCCATATAGATGGCCCTGTGTGCCTCTACTATAGTAGAGATCCCCCTCTGTGTAATCCCCTTACAGTAGATGACAACCTCTGTGCATTCCCTATATCAGGGGTAGGGAAACTCGGCTCTCCAGCTGTTGCAAAACTACAACTCCCATCATGCCTGGACAGCCACAGCTAAGGCTGTAGTTTTGCAACAGCTGGGGAGCCAATGTTCCCTCTTCCTGCTCTATAGTATATGACCCCCCCTGTGTAGTCCCCTTATAGATGACCACTCTGTGTAGTCCACTAAAGTAGATGCCCCCCTCTGTGCATGCCCTATTGTATACACACCGCACCCAGTATAGTTACCCTTATAGATGCCCCCCATTGTTGTCCCCCTCTGTGTAGTGCCCTTTATAGATGCCTCCTCAGTGTTGACCTCCTTATAAATTGCCCCCATCCAGTGTCCCTTATAGATGGCTCCCTGTGTTATCCCCCTTATAACTGGCCCGCTTGTGTTATCCATTCTTGTGTTGTCCATCCCTACCCCCATATAGCCCCTTATGTTGTCTATTCCCCCATATTTTGCAAAGTCATAAAGCCGGACATCTGCTTGCTGTGTAGGACCACCACCTGCACAATGAGCACATCTTTGCTCCCTTTCTGGCAAGCAGGATGGTGAGGTGGATAGCCCAACTCCTGCATGCGTGTGCTTGTCCGTGGATTAAAAGGACACTAAACTCTTAAAAAAACATGAAAGATTATGCACCACATTGTATATCTACAGCTAAATATGATGGGTGTAGTAGTACAGCAGTATTGGGATTAATAGTATCAGGAGTGAGGGCAGTAATAGAAATAGTAGTGACAATAGTATTGGGAGTAGTAGTATCAGCAGTGGGGGTAGTAGTAGCAATAGTAGTGGGAGTAGTATTGGAAGTAGTAGTATAAGGAATGGGGGTTGTAGTAGCAATAGTTTTGGGAGTAGTAGTATTATTTACCTTGTAGGCATGGTGGGGAAGGGCTCTCCAGTAATCGTGCTCTGGGTCTCTACTGCCCAAGGAGCCGCTCTCGTGGATGTGGATGTGGGTGGCGATCTTGTCTGTGGGCAGGCAGCGGTTACAATCTCGTGGGGGCAAGCGGGCAGCCCAGTACGTGGCGCTCTAACCTTCAGGAGAAGCAGTTGGGCTAGAGCGCCACTGGTCCCCCTGCAGGTCAGAGTGCCCTTTTCTTTTTTTTTTGAAAATCGAATTTCCGATTTTCAAAGAAATTTAAGCAGATTTTTAAAATCTAGGCGAATTATTCGGATTAATTCGATTAATTACCCAGCCCTACATGAGATCATCAGAATATGTTGAATGCACACCAGAAAATTGTGAAAGTATGGGTATATACAGTGGCGGTCTTTGGCACCAAGCACCCCAAGCGATCGCTTGGGGCCCCCAACATCCAAGGGGGCCCCCACGCCCTGCTCTTGTGCTCAAGACGGCTGGACAGGGCATCTGCCCAGCTCGCTGCTGCCATCTGAACTGTAACTATGAGCACTCATAATGAGCGCTCATAGTTACTTGCAGCAGCACTGACAGGGCGGGAGACATTGGCTCCCTTCCTGTCAGTCACTCTTGTGGCTGCAGAAAGTGTTTTCCCTGCAGTCACAAGTGGCCGCTTTGTCCTTGTGGTGCCTGCGCTCCAGTGACATCACTGGAGCATCGGTGCCAGGACAAGGGCAGTGCGCCTCTTGGGATCGCAGGGAAAACCCTTCCTGCGGCCACAAGATTGAAGAGAAGAGGAGACACCTGGACACAGGTGAGTATAAGTGTTTGTTTTATTGTGTTATATACTATATGGGAGGGGGAGCACACAGGGGTCTGTTTAACTGGGGGAGCGCACATCGGGGGTCTATAAAAATAGGGGGAGCACACAGGGGGGGCAATATACCAGGTGGAGCACACAGGAGCACACAGGGGGGATATAGACTAATGGGGCTTCACAGAGGGGTCTATATACTACTGGGGCAGCACACAGAGGGTGTATATACTACTTGGGGCAGCAGAATGGGGTCTATATACAACTTGGAGAGCACACAGGAGGTCTATATCCAAGTGGTGGAGCACACGGGGGGCTATATACTACTGGGGGAGCACACAGGGGGTCTATATACTACTGGTGGAGCACACAGGGGTCTATATACTACTGGTGGGGCACACAGGGGGTCTATATACTACTGGGGGAACATACAGGGGGTCTATATACTACTGGTGAGGCACACAGGTGGTCTATATACTGCTGGGGGCAGCACACAGGGGGTCTATATATAACTGGGGGAGCACACAGGGGTCTGTATAGTACTGGGGCAGCACACAAGCGGTCTATATAATACTGGTGGGGCACACAGGGGGTCTATATACTACTGGGGGAACCACACAGAGGGTTTATATACAACTGGAGGAGCACACAGGGGTCTATATCCAAGTGGGGGAGCACACAGGAGGTCTATATCCAAGTGTGGGAGCACATGGGGGGCTAAATACCCCTGAGGGATCACACAGGGGGGCTATATACTAGTGGGGGAGCACACAGGGGGTATATACAACTGGGGGCAGCACACAGGAGGTCTGTATACTTCTTGGGAAGCACACGGGGGGGCTATATATAACTGGGGGAACACACAGGGGTCTATATATTACTGGGGGAAGCACACAAGGGTTATATACTACTGGGGTGCAGGACACAAGGGGTATATACTATTGGGGGCAGCACATGAGGAGTATATATTACTGGCGGTAGTGCACAAGGGGTATATACTACTGGGGGCAGCACACAGCGGTCTATTGTTGTTGAGCGCGTGTTGAGGGGGGGGGGGCCCAGACATAACTTCGCTTGGGGCCCCAGAAATGCCAAGACCGCCCCTGGGTATATACAAAGATGAACCTATTTGAATTTATTTCTGGACAAAAAAAGATTTTCCTTGCTAGCACAATCAATGATCATCTCAGAGGAGCTGCCAGAGTACAATGCTATACAATCTCCAGCAGCTCCATAGAAAATGACTGGAGCAGCAGCACGTGTGAAATTCTTCCATGATAGCACTATAACTCAATAAATCAGCTCATTTGGATTTACACTACAATTTAAACTTGTGGGAGGGCACTACTTTTTAGCACTATGCCATGCCCCCCTGCCTGCCCACCAGTCGAGTGATCAGCAGACCCTGCAAAGTACTGTTCAAATTGTTTTTGCTAGGTCTGCATTATGTGCGAGGCATGATTAATAAATCCCCCCCCCCTCGCCCAAAAGTGTTCAGTTCTCTTTTATTAAACAGGGGCGACAGATTGAGTCAGAATGGAGTCATATTTGGCAGCTATTTCATGGAATACTTATACTATATATCGCCAAATTATGTTTGTTATATTAGATGAATCAGGATAAATCTGAACAGTTGGACGGAACACCTGTTTCTTCATGTAGCACAATATGCAGGGATTTGTAAAGGTAAGGAGATTGACTTATAGTATTACCTGTTAGATAGATGATATATATAACCTCCAGGTATGTAACTGGTATAGATTGGTGGATTACTGACAAGTTCTTACCAGGGTTTTACACCAAGAACGCTTCAGGCAGATTGCATTGTAAAGCACTGGTGCTCCCATAGTCTGTCTGTGTGCTGCTATTTTGGTTGTAGTTACCATGCTAACTGAACATGTCCTCCCCCTCCTACGTTCTAAATAATCAGTGCAGTGGCGGGAGGTGGTCATGTACCCGCTGCACCCGCTGGTAGTGATAGTTGGTGAATGACCAACCTGCATGGTCACACTCATTACAGCACACCACATACATTTCGGGAAGGTGCCATGTCCCAACAAATATTGCCTTAGTATAGTTCTTTCTCTATACTCGGCTACGTTGATGTGGTTTATACTGGCAAAGCTTTGTGTATGTTAGTTTGCCTGACCCTAAAAAAAAAATTCTAATATTGATATCAGAAAGTATTACATGGAAAACATTACTAGCCTATGGAGTTATTTTTATTGTGGTGTCTCAAAATGTCGCCTGGCACTTTGTATGTGGAACTATACGGCGGTGTACAGGGGACATGTATCAATGCAACATATAGTGACTTAAACATAAGCTAGCTGTCTGCTGAACACTCCTTCAGCCAGCTGTTAACCCTTCCAATCCTCTTATACATTTGCACACTCATCTTAGCTGCGGGTAAATGTTTCCATTTGAGAGAAGGGAGAAACCTGCTACCAGCACATGTGGCGTCCGCTTATGTCCCCAAGAACAAAACAATTGAGCAGTGTCGTATGTTTCTCTCACACAGACTGATCAATTTGGACCAATGTGTCTTGAACCTGGAATGTAATTGAGCTTCAGAGTGATTGATCATCCTGAGCACAGAACATACTGTACATTTAAAACATTGCTCAGTCAATGTAAACTATGTAACAAAGCTGGGCTACATTTTGTTTATGTGAACAGATGGATTTCACATGCTCCATGTTTCTCATTTTCCTTTTCTTCCCCTGCAGGTTTCAGGTATCCCTGCAGATCACAATGGCATTGGGATCCTGGTAGTGGAGGAACCTGTGCTCCGCAGTCCTGTGTTGTCTCTGACCATTAGCATATCTATATGATGAAGGTGAGAAGGTGACGCTTCTGTATGAAACTAGCTTATATCTGAAGAGCACCCCCTCAACAACTCCTATATTAAAGGGACACTACCATCAAATAATATATATATATATATATATATATATATATATATATAAAAAAAAATTTAAACTAACTGTATTAGACAATAATATTTTTTTTATTTGTTTTCTACTATTTGTTTTTTTATTATAATTTTTTTCGACTTCCTACATAGAGACCACACCCTGGTCTGTCTCCCTCACTTCCTCTCATGTGATCTATATTCAGCACGGCAGAGAGATTTGCTTTAAAGCCTCTGCGTCTGACCATGCCAAACCATAGATAGGCAGAGATGGCTCTGACAGATCACCAGTCCCCAGCTATTAAAGGGAATGTACCAACCCACCCCCAGTGGGAGGAAACACCCACCCCTCTATGATAGGGCTCCATTGCTGCTAATGAAGCAGTGTCATAGAGGGATGGGGTTTCCTCCCACTGGGGGTGGGTTGGCCCGCCTCCAGTGCTTTAGCCCAGGCCTGATGGTACAGTCACTTTAACATATACAATTATACTCTCCCATCATTATGGCTGCCAGACAGCATGATGCCCAGGAGGTTAAGCAGGTAGGATCCCTCTAAAGGCCCTATTAACCTATCAGGTCAGCGCTTGCTTGCTCCTAGTTCCCTGCTCGCTTCCGGCACTATTACACGTGCCGACAGTGAGCAGGTAAGTGTGTGTGTGTGTGTGGGGGGGGGCTGCCCGGGTGATCGTCAGATTGTCTGGGCAGCCCATAGGAGATAGCGGTGGTCTGCTGCCACCACTCCTATTACACGGGCGGTGGCCGCAGATAGTTGCTAGGCTGGTCATTTGTGTTCCACCCTGTTGAAAGACAACGATCAGACGAAATCTATCTTGGTGGGCCATGAGGACTGGAATTGAAAAACACAAATCTAGACATTTACCAAGAACATATAAAAATATTTGAGGTCTTATTGCCTATATAGAATCCAAAATATCTGTGTATATTTAGAGAATAAACATTTAACTACTTACAGGTTTCTCTTTGTATCACTGATTTTAATATGTGGCCCCTTACTGAGATGACGTCACTTTTCCTGGTGTCACACTCACCAGTCACAGTTTGAAGGCATTGAGATGGCGGGTTCAGGTTTAAAAAAAAAAAAAAAAAAAAAGCTAGATACAGCAGGGCATGGCATTTTTTTTTTTGTTTTTTTTTTTTGCAAATACCAGAAGAGTATCCAACGGGAAAGAGTAGTAGAAGTCCTCCCTTTATATTTTCCATCCCATTTAAATCCACTTCTGGCGGTGGCAGTTTATCAAAAAAACTGCCATGTGTGAAACCAGCATTAGGGTGCGTTCACACTTACCGGATCCGCAGCGTATTTTCTGCTGCGGATCCGCAGATCTGCAGATCCACAGCACATTTCATTTAAATAACTGAACACAGCATCAAATCTGCAGTATCAAATCTGCTGCGGATCTGCGGATCCTGTAGGTGTGAACGCACCCTTAAGGTAGCTTCAGCATTGCAGCGGTTTTCCAACTGTCAGTTCCACAGAGAAAACCGCAGTGATACTCGGTACTGTCATTTTCTATGGCTTTACATGCTTGCAGCAGATTTTTCCGCTGCAAGAATGTAAAGCCCCTTCTCACAACTGTTGGGCTAATATGTTACCTGCCCACACTCCCGCTTGCTTCTCTGGCTCCCAGCTCCCTGACATCCCACTCAGCCAATTAGTGGCTGCATCTGGAAAGTGTATTGACTGGCTCAGCGGGATGCCAGAGATGCAAGCGGGAGTGTGGGCAGGTAGCGTACATTCTTGCAGCGGAAAAATCTGCTTGATCATGTCTGAACACTAAGACCACCACTGAACAAAACTTTTTACATGTGTGCACAATATTTGACAATTTGACGATAAGTGACAGAGACATTTTAGGAATGTCTGTAAACAGCCAAAAAAAGCATGTCGCAAGAATACAGCAAGAAAAGTTTTTACACAACATATGTGGGTGGGAGAAGCACGCATGCACGAAACGGCTGTAGCCTCTGTGGGATGCAACTGCAATGTAATGATCTGACCTGTATACCGGAATGATGTCTATAGTCTTCTCAGAGCCTTGCTGAACTGCAGCCCTGTTGCTAGTCAGTGTTAAAGGGGTTGTCCAGCAAAAAAATTTTTCTTTCAAATCAACTGGTGTCAGAAAGTTATACAGATTTGTAATTTACTTCTATTAAAAAATCTTAAGTCTTCCCATACTTATTAGCTCCTATATGTCATGAAGGAAGTGTTTTATTTTCAATCTGACACAGTGCTCTCTGCTGACATCTCTGGCCGAGACAGGAACTGTCCAGAGCAGGAGAGGTTTTCTGTGGGGATTTATAAAAAACCTAGACAGAGTTTCTGTCTTGGCCAGAGCTGTGTCAGACTAAAAATTAAACAACATTTCCTGCATTATATACAGCAGCTCATAAGTACTGGAAGACTTGAGATTTTTTAATAGAAGCAAATTACAAATCTATATAACTTTTTGGCACCAGTCCATTTGAAAGAAAAAGATTTTCGCTGGAGTACCCCTAGATGCAGTTGTTGGAAGTAAAAAGTGCATGAATGATCAGTTGATCGCCTATGTGGCTACTGACTTTCATTATTATTATCAGCACATCTGTTGTTTAGATGGGATGATATGCTGCTGACAGCGTGTGCTTGTCTGTCATTTTCTGCCTTTTAAGTGGGCCAACAACTTGGTTGTTCTCAGCCCAATGTAAAAGAGCCTTAGGGTATGTTCACGCAATTTCAAGCAGAATCCCCGCTGCAAATTCAGCTTGAAATTCTGGCTGTCCCATTGATTCAATGGGATTTCTCAAGCGCAATCCGCCCAAAGAATTGACATGGCATTGCAGCACAGATTCCGCTTGAAATTCCTCGCCTACTCTGTAGTATAACAATTTCAATGCAATGCCACCCTGTAGTAAAAAACGGACGCTGATTCCATTGCAATCAGCGTCCGTTCATTACTGAAATACTATGTTGCTTAAACATAGCCTTCAAGCAAGAATGTCTTTTTATGATTGAAATAAATCACTCTAATTTAGGTATTAATATTTGACCATGTTCATGTTTTGATCCATAACATTTTCTTTCTATGAGTTATTATTTTGCATGGTCTCCTTGTTCACGTTAATCTTTTCATGAGATAATCAATTTGATGAAACAGATATTGGTGATGAAATATGGCATCGGTGTGAGTACAGAGATTTAAGTGGCATTGCCATTCTACAAAAGCATCACCCAATTTTTGTGTTTGATTTCTTAACCAAACTATTTGTCAAAGAAACTGAATGAGGCTATGTTGCCACTAGGGAAACAGGAGCGCATTTATGGGCAAATGGCTGCTGTTTATTGTTAATGATAGCCACAAATAATAGTCATTATTTACAGCCATCATTATTAGTAGATAGCCACATTTTCCTCATAAATTCCCGTCATGGGAACACGGCCTGAACATGGGGAAAATTTATGAAACTGAAAATTAGCCATAACAGCTATTCAAAGCAAGGCTTTTGTTTTTCAACAGCAGAATACAAATGAGCACTAACATGTGATTGGTTGCTGTTGGCCTCAAACAGTTTCAGAAATTTCCCTCATTGTTACCTAAATTACTTCTTGGGCTATAAAATGTCTTTCTTAAAGCCAGGCAATACCACACCCTATCACTGTGCAAACCATCCTATATTCCAGGATGTGGACTTAGCAATGACGTTACAGTATGTCTTGTTTGTAGGGAGACATATATTTAGCTGTGAAATATATGCTTTGTTTTCTGGAAATATATGCTTTGTTTTCCAATGTATGCACTATAATTTCCATTTTTGAAAGTAAATATAATTCGTATGACCTAGTCATGTCTCCAAGTATAGTGGAAGAAGCAGAAAATCAAATCTCCTTATAAGACAAATAGATGTGGCAGCGAAGCAGAGTGAAGTTATTATTATGGGGGACTTCTAATGGAGCCGCGTCATACAGGGGAGGAAATTCCCTCCCACTGGGGGCGGTCCGGCCTACCTCCAGTGCTTGAGCACCGGCCGGTTCCGATGCATAGAGCGGCACCGTGCATGGGAACCGGGCCGCAGTCCAAAAAACAGACCGCGGCATCGGCTTCCCCGTGATGGCGCAGTTCGATCCGTGGGTTCAGCTTAAAGAGCATGTACCTGGTGGTACATCCTCTTTAAGGGTACGTTCACACTTACCGGATCCGCAGCTGATTTTCTGCTGCGGATCTGCAGCAGATTTCATTTAATTATATGAACACAGCATCAAATCTGCACCATCAAATCTGCTGTGGATCTGCCGCAGATCTGCTGCGGATCCTGTAGGTGTGAACGCACCCTAAGCAAGGGAAGCGGGTTTTGGGATATAGTAAAAGATAATTACCTTTCCCAACTAGTACAGGAACCAACAAGAGGGGGGGCACTGCTGGACCTTATTTTAACCAATAGGCCAGACAGAATATCAAAAATAGAGGTGGGAGTCACCTAGGTAATAGTGACCACAGCATAGTAAGTTTTCAATTATCCTTCAATAAAATACTTAGTAGAGGGGCTACAAAAACATAAAATTTCCGGAAGGCTAATTTCCTAAAACTAAGAGAGGACCTTGGGGACATAGAATGGGACAATGCCTTCAGAAATAAAAGTACACAAGAGAAATGGGACATATTTAAGAGCATCCTGGCTAAATCGTGTGAACGACACATACCATATGGAAATAAAAGTAGTAGAAATAGGAGAAAACCTAGGACTGGCGCATAGCTAATGTGGTACCAATATTCAAGAAGGGGTCAAAGAGTGATCCTGGAAACTACAGGCCCGTAAGTCTAACATCTATAGTGGGTAAAGTATTTGAGGGGTTTGTAAGAGATGCTATACTGGAGTTTCTTGAAAAAAATCTTATAACACAGCACCGGCATGGATTTATGAGGGATCGGTCCTGTCAGACTAAATCTGATCGGCTTCTATGAGGAGGTCAGTTATAGACTGGACCTTGGGGCTGTGGACGTTGTGTATCTGAAATTTTCAAAGGCATTTGATACTGTGCCACATGAAAGGTTGGTCTATAAAATGAGGATGCTGGGACTCGGGGAAAATTGTTGATTGGTTGTGTGATAGAAAATAGAGGGTGGTCATTGATGGGACATATTCAGTTTGGGTTTTAGTTATTATTGGGGTACCACAGGGGTCAGTGTTGGGTCCACTTTTTAAAATATTTTTATTAATGACCTTGTAGAGGGGCTACAGAGTAGAATCACCATTTTTGCATATGATAGGATGATATCCTATTAGGGATTTGGAGAAGCTGGAGGCTTGGGCGGTGCAATGGCAAATGAAGTTTAATGTTGATAAATGTAAGGTTATGCATTTGGGCCATAGAAATAATGAGTATAGTTATGTGGTAAAGTATAAAACACCGAGTAAAATTGCTTCGGAAAAGGACCTGGGGGTATTAGTGGACAGTAAACTCAACTTTAGTGATCAGTGCCAGGCAGCAGCTGCCAAGGCTAATAAAATAATGGGATGCATCAAAAGAGGCATAGATGCTAAAGATGAGAACATTGTGTTGCCTCTTTATAAATCACTGGTCAGACCACACATGGAATACTGTGTACAGTTTGGGGCACTGGTATATAAGAAGTACACAGCTGAACTGGAGCAGTTGCAGAGGAGGGTGACAAAGGTCCATAAAGTGACACTGTCACCCCCTATTTGCATTTTGACTGCTCTGCACAGGTGTAAGGGGTAAATGTTACAGCTTTCATTACTTATTTTATATCACACCTCATGGTGCTTGTTCTGGTAAAAAGTTGTTTTTATCACTTGTGGATTGGTATATGTGGGCTGGGCCTCGCGGCCTATGTGCCAATCGCTCCACCCCTAGCGCCACTTAGCCATGCCCCCATCCGTGGCGTCATCACTGCATAGGCCCCGCCCCTCAGCCATTGGAAGGGCCAGCCTAAAGCTCTAGGCCCCACCCCCTAGATTGTCCCACACCAATGGGTGATGAGGAGGGGGGGCCTATGCGGCGATGGCATCATAAATGGGGGCGGGGCTAAGTGGTGTTAGGGGTGGAGCGATGTGGCACAGACCCCAGAATCAAAACCCAGCACTAGTATCCCTGATGTCTATTCTAATGCATGTTAGCATTACAGACATAGTACATGGGAAAGCTGTGTGCACAGTGAGGCAGAGCGAATGGCGATAACTGTCAGCTGTAATGCTGTACAAACCTGCTCCCCCTGTATTGTCCTAACTGTAAAGTCTGAATAATAAGGGTGATATACAAAATTCTGGAAAATTCTAAAAAAAACCCTCATGGACACAAGCCACACCCCCTACACGCAGCACCCAAGCCACACCCACAATAAGTCCCACCCCTAGTTGTCAAAGCCAAAGTGTCCCTGGAAAAAATTCAAATCTTGGTAACTATATAACATGGTAAGATGTATAGTGTAGAGATACCTGTGTTGTACTGTCATGCTATGTGTTTATAATCATTTACTATATACCACTTCTTAGCCGATGCTGCTGCACGGTACACTGTACTTATGTAATATCGATTGGTTGTTAATAAAGTTATTTCAGTGAAAAGAAAAGTGATTGTGCAGTCACAGAATGACGAGGTCATCAATCAACTGCCCCGGATAGTGGAGCTGGAAACAGTCTTGTTGTGGCATCCTGTGGTCTCAGAGGGGCAAGCTTGTGCCCATTTTTCCTGTCACAGACGCCTGATGGACGGCACAGATCCCTGATACATCATCCCAGGACATCTACTGGTAAGGCTGGGTTCACACTGCGTTTTAAGCATCCGTTTAACGGATCCGTTTTTTTTAACGGTCAAAAAAGTAGTGTCAACAGTACTTTATTGTGCGTAAAAAAAAAACGCATCCGTTTTGATCCGTTTTTTTTTATAATGGAAGTCAATGGAAAAACAGATCAAAAACGGATGCACACAAATGCATCTGTTTTTTGCAATCCGTTTTTTGCAAAAAACGGATCCGTTAAACGGATGCTAAAAACGCAGTATGAACCTAGCCTAAGTTTTACTGGTACACACTGCGCACAGGACAGCGGAGAGGGACACTGATCATGGGGGAGACTGGTCATGTTAGGGGGCCATATAACTAGCTGACTGTATATGACTGATCTCTACAGGACATAGAGGACATTAGTGATGGCGGCCATGGAGATCTGTAAGGGAAAACTGTCATCTCCAAGACACAGCAGCCAGTAACCTGTAGTGTTAAATGGCCGCCATTCAGGACCGGACTGGCCGGTCCCATGCTCCTCCTGACCCGGCGATTCCTTTCCCCTACCATAGGGAAAAAGAGTCACTGGGCCAGGAAGAAGATGGGAGCGGCCCACAGCGCTCCGTCCGGCCTCCGTATGATGTGCGGCTGCTGGGGGTGTCGCGTCCTATACCCGGGAGCGTGCGCATCATAGAACTCTCTGTGCGCCTGTAACTTCCGGTATGTGCCGGTATCCTAGGGAGCTCTATGATGCGCGTGCTGCCCGGGGATAGGACGTGACACCCCCAGCAGCCACGCATCATACTGGGGACAGACCAGGAGGACAGAGAATCGACAGGGGAGCGCGTTGTTAGGTGAGTTGTTTTTTTTTCTTTATTTCTTTCTATCTGCTTTGCGACCATTCCAAGTCCAAGAAAGGCCACTTATGTCATGATCGCAGATCATGTAATTTAAGGGATTATCTTGTGAAAACAAAAGTACCCCATATTATTGCCACGAGAGATAGTTTTCTGAGAAACAAATTAGTAGGATGTTTTCCTTGCCATAATTGTGTCAATTGTAGACACATACAATAAGGTTCGACATTTACACACCCTACTACTGGAAAAACCTATGATATTAGACGCCGATTAACTTGTTGTTCTGACTGGATTATTTATTTACTATGGTGCCCCAGTAATCTTTTATATATAGGGGAGACGACTTACGATGCACGCACTCGCCTCACACAAAACCGTTACACCATCAGAAAATGTCGCCTCGATCTTCCAGTCCCAAAACATTTCACTGAAGCTAACCACACTGAACGTGACTTGAAATGCATGATTATTGATCAAGTACGCCCCTTGACACAAGGAGGTGATAGACATGCAAGATTAAAGAGACTCGAATTACAGTGGATTTCCAGACTTAACACGTTAAAACCTAACGGACTTAATGTGGACTATAAGATACTACCTAGATATTGCTGTAATTGAGAAGTCCACGTAGAAACGTGCCCTGTAGATACCCTACCCTGTGATGCGTTTTGCTTACCTAACAATTAGACTGTTTATTTTGAACACACTACTACTATTGAAGTAAAATTTATTATTTATAATTTATTTACACTTTATGGTATTACAATATTAACTCTTTATTTATAGATTTCTATTCGAGCTTCCAGTAAGGACACCTAGGGGATTGTCGCCATGTCACTCAGATGACCAGCACACAAGATTATTTTTGGAGCCACCTACATTCAACCGGACCTATGCATAAATGCCCAATATATGTTTATGTTTTTATATGTTTATGTTATTATTTATATTTTGGTTTTTTATATTTTGGTTTTTTCCCATTTTTCATTTGCTTTATACTTTGGTACATTTAATTTTATTCTATTTATTTTTTCATTTTATTTCTATCATTTATATATTCACAGCACAACGGTCTATTATTCGTACTTAGAAATCCTTCTTTATTATTTTGACCTAGTGGTGCCCCCATGGAGACAGTGGTACAGGACCAGGCGGTGTTTAATTATACCTGTTGGATTCTGGTTTCCACGATGGAGTGAGAAGGTCTGAGGATCAGATCCCTCGTTGACTCCTCTCTGTGTTAATAGGAGTTGCACCATTTATCAGAGATGCTGGTTCACATTGTGCGTTTTATCCCTCACAAGTGCGAGTATATAATTAGTGATTGAAGTGCTTGTGATTTGGACCGTCAGCGGATAGCCGGTCCTTCATTTTAAAATTGGATCAATAGCAGATAGCCGATCCACCTTTCATTTCTTGATTTGTTTTTTTTAAATATTTTTATTTGTTTATTATTTTCATTGGGGCAATGCATTCAGTCCGTAACATCGCAAGATTTTATCTTGCACATGCGCAGACTTACTGACACGCACTCAGTTGCTTCCAAGATGGATCTGCGTTCCACGAACACGCTGCAGAGAAGGTGTGTCTCTATGCTATCTGTGAGTTGTGAGCTATTGGGTGACGGCCGATAATAACCAGGTGTACCTTAATTGTTCATTATGTATATTTTATATTTATTATTCACTGTTTATTCACTTTTATGATTACACATGTATATCATTGGACGTAAATCGTCGTACTTGTTCACTTGATCTATCTGTATTGATGATACACATTGCTAATTATTTGTTTTTTCACTGATTTATTATGCTTACGTCACCTCACTTATTTAATCACGTATGTATATAAGATTGGACTTTGTATGTGTGTTCACTATGGCTTGAAAAAGGTTCATATGGTATGAACTGAAACGTTGCTGCATTTTTTCCCTTGAGCTAATAAACACTTATTCACTGCATTGGACGTGCCGCTATATTTTTGGACTATATATGCTTTGCGGGGGAGAGAGGGGGCCATCTATAAAAGGGGGGAGAGAGGGGGCCATCTATAAAAAGGGGGACAGAGGGGGGGGGCATCTATAAAAGGGGGGAGACAGGGGGGCATCTATAAAAGGGGGGAGGGGGCCATCTATAAAAGGGGGAGAGGGGGGCATCTATAAAAGGGGGGAGAGAGGGGGGCCATCTATAAAAGGGGGGAGAGAGGGGGGCCATCTATAAAAGGGGGGAGAGAGGGGGCCATCTATAAAAGGGGAGAGAGGGGCCATTTATAAAAGGGGAGGGGGCCATCTATAAAAGGGGGGAGAGGGGGGGCCATCTATAAAAGGGGGGGAGAGAAGGGGCCATCTATAAAAGGGGGGAGAGAGGGGGGGCCATCTATAAAAAGGGGGAGAGGGGGGGGGGGTCATTTATAAAAGGGGGGGAGAGGGGGCCATTTATAAAAGGGGGGGAGAGGGGGGCCATCTATAAAAGGGGGAGAGGGGGGCCATTTAAAAAAGGGGGGAGAGGGGGGCATTTATAAAGGGGGAGAGAGGGGGGCATCTATAAAAGGGGGAGAGGGGGTCCATCTATAGAAGGGGGGAGAGAGGGGGGCATCTATAAGGGGAGGGGGCCATGTATAAGGGGGGGAGAAGGGGATATCTATAAGGGGGGGAGAGGGGGATATCTATGAGGGGGGCCATCTATAAGGGGGGGAGAGGGGGCCATCTATAAGGAGGGAGAGGGGGGCATCTATAAGGGGGGGAAGG
The DNA here is from genome assembly GCF_027789765.1 of Dendropsophus ebraccatus. Classification (NCBI taxonomy): domain Eukaryota; kingdom Metazoa; phylum Chordata; class Amphibia; order Anura; family Hylidae; genus Dendropsophus; species Dendropsophus ebraccatus. Next base: position 52,768,940 of record NC_091462.1, read on the forward strand.
GGGCCATCTATAAGGAGGGAGAGGGGGCCATCTATAAGGGGGAGGAGAGAGGGGCCATCTATAAGGAGGGGCTACAGAGAGGAGGGCCATATACTATAGGGGATGCACAGAGGGTGTCATCTACTATAGGGGGACTAAATAGAGGGGGGCTCTCAAGTAGATGCACCTGTAAGGTGGCTACATAGAGGGGGGGCATATACTATAGGGGATACACAGAGGGGGACCATCTATAAGGAGGCTACATAGAAGGGGGCATATACTATAAGGGGGTCACATAGAGTCAGCCTACCCACTAAATAAGGGTGTAAATACAGATGTGCAGTTTGTAGAGAGATGAGGATGGTGCCAGAGTGTGGAGCCTAATATGTCTGTCTGGCAGATTCTGTGGATTCATGGTTTGGAGAAGTTCTAATGGCCCAGGGCAGATGGAGAAGAAAATGAAAAGGGAAGAACTCTGATAAGAGAAGCTGTCCCCTGTGAGTCACCTGATGTAAGTGCACTGTAATGTATATGGGTATTAGTCAGTATGCGGTGGCAGGGCCGCCGATAGGGCAGTACAAGTGGTACTGCCGTATGGGGCCCGGACCCTAAGAGACACGGGGGGGGGGGGGGCCCGGCGGGCCCGCCGGCCGCCGCCCCCCACCGCTACGCTAGGGGGGCCCGCACGGCCCCCCTTGCCACCTGTTTCTGAGCATCCTGAGAAGCTGCGGCCGCGCAGCTTCTCCGGATGCATTGATCGCTTTGATGTTCCGCCCGCACATTGAGCGGGCGGAACATTGAAGCGATCAGAATACAGGAGAAGGACCTGTCAGCGTATTCTCTCCCATAGGCTGCCGGCACTTCATACCAGCAGCCTATGGGAGGCCGGGACGTGACCTCTCCGGCAGGCGTGATCATGTGACGTCATCACGCCTGCCGGAAGTCCCGTCCCTGCGGCTCGCAAGATGGAGCCAGAAGAGGAGGAGGAGAGCTGCTGCCTGCAGCTACACAGCCCGGATTAGGTGAGTAGGATGTTTGTTTTTTTAGGGGCACCTCTGGGGGCATTATTAGTTCATGGGGGGCACCTCTGGGGGCAGTATTAGTATATGGGGGCACCTCTGGGGGCATTATTAGTTCATGGGGGGCACCTCTGGGGGCATTATTAGTATATGGGGGCACCTCTGGGGGCAGTATTAGTGTATGGGGGCACCTCTGGGGGCATTATTAGTTCATGGGGGGCACCTCTGGGGGCAGTATTAGTATATGGGGGCACCTCTGGGGGCATTATTAGTTCATGGGGGGCACCTCTGGGGGCATTATTAGTTCATGGGGGGCACCTCTGGGGGCAGTATTAGTATATGGGGGCACCTCTGGGGGCATTATTAGTTCATGGGGGGCACCTCTGGGGGCAGTATTAGTATATGGGGGCACCTCTGGGGGCATTATTAGTTCATGGGGGGCACCTCTGGGGGCAGTATTAGTATATGGGGGCACCTCTGGGGGAATTATTAGTGTATGGGGGCACCTCTGGGGGCATTATTAGTGTATGGGGGGCACCTCTGGGGGCATTATTAGTATATGGGGGCACCTCTGGGGGCATTATTAGTGTATGGGGGCACCTCTGGGGGCATTATTAGTGTATGGGGGGCACCTCTGGGGGCATTATTAGTTCATGGGGGGCACCTCTGGGGGCAGTATTAGTATATGGGGGCACCTCGGGGGGCATTATTAGTGTATGGGGGCACCTCTGGGGGCATTATTAGTGTATGGGGGGCACCTCTGGGGGCATTATTAGTGTATGGGGGCACCTCTGGGGGCATTATTAGTATATGGGGGGCACCTCTGGGGGCATTATTAGTGTATGGGGGCACCTCTGGGGGCATTATTAGTGTATGGGGGCACCTCTGGGGGCATTATTAGTATATGGGGGCACCTCTGGGGGCAGTATTAGTATATGGGGGCACCTCTGGGGACATTATTAGTATATGGGGGCACCTCTGGGGGCATTATTAGTGTATGGGGGCACCTCTGGGGGCATTAGTATATGGGGGCACCTCTGGGGGCATTATTAGTATATGGGGGCACCTCTGGGGGCATTATTAGTATATGGGGGCACCTCTGGGGGCATTATTAGTGTATGGGGGAATTAGTAGTGTATGGGGGCACCTCTGGGGGCATTAGTAGTGTATGGGGGCACCTCTGGGGGCATTATTAGCTCATGGGGGGAACCTCTGGGGGCATTATTAGTATATGGGGGTACCTCTGGGGGCATTATTAACTCATGGGGGCATCTCTGGGGGCATTATTAGTATATGGGAGCACCTCTGGGGGCATTATTAGTATATGGGGGCACCTCTGGGGGCATTATTAGTTCATGGGGGCATCTCTGGGGGCATTATTAGTGCATGGGGGTACCTCTGGGGGCATTATTAGTTCATGGGGGCCACCTCTAGGGGCATTATTAGCTCATGGGGGCACCTCTAGGGGCATTATTAGCTCATGGGGGCACCTCTGGGGGCATTATTAGCTCATGGGGGTACCTCTAGGGGCATTATTAGCTCATGGGGGCACAGCAGGGAATCCTACATACAGGGGGCATCCCACACAGCGCAGTTACTATGGGAGCCTACAGGGGGGAGAAAGGAAAGGAAGTTGCTAGAAATGTGCGGAGCCTAAATTGTTTGTCTCGCAGGTTCTAAGGGGATGAAACGTATCTGGAAGGACTCATCATGGAGGTCTGGGCCGGATGGAGAGGAAAAGGGAAAGTGACGCCTCAGATCAAAGAAGACATCACCTGTGAGTCACTGTATGACACTTTTCTTATTTTGTAGAACATCATTTAGTAGGGGCGCCCCGAGGTGACAGCTACTACATTATCTGTACTCAGAGATATCACTGTGTTATCTGTTGTGTTACATAGGACTGCAGGTGACTACTACATTATCTGTACTCAGAGATATCGCTGTGTTATCTGTGCTGTTACATAGGACTGCAGGTGACAGCTACTACATTATCTGTACTCAGAGATATCACTGTGTTATCTGTGGTGTTACATTGGACTGCAGGTGACATCTACATTATCTGTACTCAGAGGGATATCACTGTGTTATCTGTGCTGTTACATAGGACTGCAGGTGACATCTACTACATGATCTATACTCTGAGATATCACTGTGTTATCTGTGCTGTTACATAGGACTGCAGGTGAAATCTACTACATTATCTGTACTCAGAGATACCACTGTGTTATGTGGTGTTACATAGGACTGCAGGTGATATCAGGTGATTTCTCCAGGTTGCAGAAGTTCAAACTTCATCGTGCCCTGGTGTGCTGGTGTCTGTATGTCTGTATACATGTGTGCTGGTGTCTGTATACATGTGTGCTGGTGTCTGTGTGTGAGATCAATTCTAGAGAACTGGCTCATATACCCCATTTTCCCCAGTGGCTTAAAATGTAACCTCTGTTATACAGTTATAAAATTGTAGAACCTAAATGTGAACAAGGTGCAATTCAAAGAGACACTTACTTGTATAGCTGCCTCTTGTGCTCTGTATGCAGTGCATTATATTCACCCTTGCAACGTACAATTTATAGCGTGTCTACAAGCCCAGCGGGGCTCATTATGATGCAGACTAAAACTTATACAAGAGTGGGGTAGGGGTTCCCCTGTATTCAGAATGCTGTTGAGTGCTCGGCAATGCCCCGTCTGGGATTATTGAATTTCGAGGGTCTATGCAGAGCAGGATAAAGACACCTCTGCTGCACAAACAGGATCTCCTAGAAAGCGTTCTCACTGCCATGTATTCGCTATCACTGGCTTGGGTGAGCTAAACTAGTCTGCCTGGGGGGGGGGGTGATTTGTATATGCTCACTAACATGGAACAGCCTCATTATATTAGCCTTATCAACATATTCTATGTTAGTGAGCATACCGGGGGGGGGGGGATATTGGTGAACATATACAAATCAAACAGCCCCCCCCCCAGACCCTCGAAATTCAATAACCCCAAACGGGGCATTGCCTAGTACTCAACAGCATTCTGAATACAGGGGAACCCCTACCCCACTCTTGTATAAGTTTTAGTCTCCATCATAATGAGCCCCACTGGGCTTGTAGACACGCTATAAATTGTACGTTGCAAGGGTGAATATAATGCACTGCATACAGAGCACAAGAGGCAGCTATACAAGTAAGTGTCTATTTGAATTGCACCTTGTTCACATTTAGTTTCTACAATTTTATAACTGTATAACAGAGGTTACATTTTAAGCCACTGGGGAAAATGGGGTATATGAGCCAGTTCTCTAGAATTGATCTGAACCAAATTATACCTCCCAGCAAGGCGTGGGTCGAACACGCAATTTTTTTTTTTTTATTAATGTGGGGGGCCCAGACACTTTGGTTGTATGGGGCCCCGAAATTCCTGATGGCGGCCCTGTGCGGTGGTATTGGTCAGCATGCGGTGGTATTAGTCAGTATGTGGAGGTATTAGTCAGAATGCGGTGATATTAGTCAGAATGCGGTGGTATTAGTCAGAATGCGGTGGTATTAGTCAGTATGCGTGGTATTGGTCAGTATGCGGTGGTATTAGTCAGTTTGCAATAGTATTAGTCAGTATGCGGTGATATTAGTTAGTATGCGGTGACATTAGTTAGTATGTGGTGACATTTGTCAGTATGTGGTTGTATTAGTCAGTATGCGGTGGTATTAGTCAGTATGCGGTGATATTAGTCAGTATGCGTTGGTATTAGTCAGTATGCATTGGTTCTAGTCAGTATGCGGTGGTATTAGTCAGTATGTGATGTTATTAGTCAGTATACGGTGGTGGTGTTAAACTATGCATGGTAATAGGGGCCAAAAGCAGTCTGTCTCTGTACACTGGGTAGTGGTGACGACCTGTAACTGCAGCACCGCTACACAGTACAGAGACAGAAGCTTCTGACCCCATTTACTGTGTTATTATCTGTAATTCCAGTCATGGCTGTGATGATACAACATGTAGCCGTGCTGCACTCACAACATCGTCTCATAACTTATCACCGCACGTCGAGTGGGCCTGTGTCCTCTCAAATGCCAGGGCTGATTTTCAGTCCCAGTCCGGCCCTGCCGCCATCCATTTACCTTATATATGTGTTTATAAAGAGATCCCCACATCCTCCATCCATTACTGGACTCCTCCACATCATCACAGCACAATATATCTCCTCAGCATCTTACAGTATATTTATAAATATACATTTATAAAACTGTTTACCAGCAAAGTTCTCCTTGTGGCCCATAGCAACCAATCACAGCTCTCATTTCTGGAGAACAAAATACAAAAAGAAAGCTGCATAGTGATTGGTTGCTATAGGCAATGACAGCCTTTAATCAATCTACCACAATTTATTTATTATAGGTAAAAATACAAACCCTCCTTGTTGCCAGTAGCAATCAATCCCAGCACTAGTACTGAGCTCTCTAATAATGTAAGCTGGGTGGTGATCGGTTAATATGGGCAACAAAGTTTTTTTGAATTTTATTTTATAAATCTCTCCATTTTCTTACATCTGTTCTGCATTGGACGCTGCAGATGAAACGACATCCACAGGAAGAAGCGAGAGATGATGAATCCGGGATGTCAGTATCAGCAATGGTGGCCGTGAGTTGTATCGTTCATATACCGATCATGTGACTGTACATACATTTGTATATGATGAAAGTTGTAATAAAAAAAAAAAAAAAAGGAGATCACCTATAATAACTAAAAATCTAAAATGTGTTATGTTATGCAGCACAATGATATATATCATATAAAATTGTTTTATAGTATAATATATCAGATTTATAATTTTTTGCTATTTATAATAAATATTGATTTTAAATGTTTTAAATGTGTAGCTTCTCAAGTTATAATACATTATGTAGTTATCACAGGGGTTGTATACTAACTGTTGGTAAACTGCAATGCCCAACATATCCTGAGCTCTGAAAACCTAGAGGAAACTGCAAATCCCAGCATGCACTAAAGGTCTACTATTGTTAATATATACTGGAAGTTGTAGTTGGAAAGTCACAATTTCTTTGCATTGAGGCTCAGTAAATTAAACTACTATGGATCTATAAGTAGAAAAACAAAAACATAAAAAAAGAAAAGGAAATACAGGATGGAGACAACTGTCTGCAGCTTCGGCTTGACTGCCCCTTTCCTTTGAGTGGCCCCTCAATGTTCTGGAAATGGGTGGAGGACATTGTCTCCATTAGAATGGGCTCCCCTGTGATGCTGAGGCAGTTTGGACGCCACTATAACATCACATCACAAACTGCCTTGTGCCGATCCCCACTCTGGTATAAAGGGATCTTGTAAATCCCTGTAGCAGTCCAATAATTCAAAAAAATACCAGGAGTTGCATAAATAGCTGCTTTTACTTTCCAAACGAGGATGGTACAAAATATTTCCAAATTTTCACCACTAGTGCATTGTGCAAACAATACGTTACAGTCATAAGGCGGCACAGTCTCTCTTTATCGCTCAGCCGAGCTTTTCATGGGACATCCAGCCGAAGGTGATCAGCGTCAGCCGACGCTGCTGGTCTGCAACGTTTCGAGAACTGAATCTCTTTGTCAAGCATGATTGCGTGTATCCCATCAACAAGATATATACTTAGGAAATCTCGCGATGCTTCCAATACTACAATATATAAATATAAACAAAGCATTAACATAATGTTATTCCTTAATCACATAAGTGATACAATTTACATATTTACCTATATTGGAAAAACATCACAGGAATACGTTAAAATTACGGAGTTTGTTTAGCCCATGCGGTATAACTGTGTCCAGCCATTGAATCCAGTATACCTCTTTCCTCAGAAGGCGCATTTGCATGTCTCCCTCATTAACTCCTTCAACCTCCTCCAGAATCAACCATCTCAATTCACTCACAGTGTGTCTTTTTTCTGCAAAAATTCTCGATGTCTGCCCGACGTAACATAACCCACAAGGGCATTTTAAGCAGCACAACACGCCTTTGGAATTGCAGGAAAACCAACCACGTATGGTGATTATATTGCCTTTCCTCGGGTGGGCAATACTGCCACCTTTGATGATGCAATTTTGACAGCTATTACAGGGAAATGTGCCATTCTTACTGGATCTTAAAAATGTTTGTCTCGATTTAGTTTTTTTCTTTAGATCTGTCCTCACTAAATGGTTAGCTAGTATCTTCCCCCATCTTTACACGAATCTAGGCATTCTTGAAAACAACGTGCGGAATTTGGGTTCATGTTTTAACATCTTCCAATGTTTCTTAATTGTCCTCTGTATTAAACTAGCATGTCGGTCGTTCGTAGAGATGAACAGGGGGCCCTCATCTTTTTTGGCCACTTTCTGTATCACAGCATCGTGCGTCATCTTCCCTACTCTGTCACCTACCTCTTCTAAGTCTTTCCTATCATACCCTCTTACCTCAAATTTCCTAATCAATTTCTTTTTATTCTTTTCATATTCCTCATTGGTGTTACAATTCCGCCGGGCTCTCATAAATTGTCCTTTGGGAATACCTTTGAAGGTTTGAGGGGCGTGACTACTCTCGTAGAAGCATATTATTTCAATCTGTTGGCTTGGAGAATAACGTGGTGACCATCCACCCTGTATGACCTCTCCGCACTTCCACATCCAAATAATGCATTGTGTTCTGATCACACTCAATCAGGGGGATACAGTTATTGAGATGAGTCATGAATGCATCCGACTGGGTCTCCACTACTAGACCCGGAGTGGACTCTGTGCTTTAGCACCTTATGGGCAAACTGTATATATTCTGGTAAGTTTTGGTGTCCAACCAATAAATGATTACATACAAATGATAGGAAGCTGACCTTGGCTGGGTGCCGGGTGGGTCTGCGATAGGGACCTGGGAAGGGTCTAGGCTGGGAAAGGCCCTCATAGAGTCCAAGTTAGGGGTCAGGAAGAGCCTAAGATGGGATGGCGCTAGAAAAACATGGCCGGTTTCACCACTACTCTCGTCTCCAGTTTGAGGGAGGTTTTGTAACCCAGTTGCATTGAAGTGAATGGAGCTTAACTGCAAAACACACCTGAACTGCAGACAAGAGTGGTGTTGTATCTGGAAGGAAGAGGCCATGTTTTTGTAGTGCTGGTTCACCCTTTAATGGGCTGGGCCAGGCAAGGACTTAAAAGGGCATTAGAACAGTCTGCATTAGAGGGCAAGCCTAGGAAGCGCTAGGAAGGGCTTTGGGCGGTTCGCGTTAGAAAGCTGGCATGGACCTGGGCTGAGAAGGGTGCACCTTAGGGGACTGTGGTGGACCTGGTTTGGAAAGGGCAGATGGAAGGTTCTGAATTACAGGGCCTGAGCAGCCCTGGGCTGGGAATGGTATTGGGAGGTTCTGCACTAGGGGTCTCAATGGGCCTGGGCCTGGCCCTAGGTGGGTTTTAGCAAAGGAGAGGTAAATTACTAGTTGGCATAGGAAATTGGGTTAGGGTGGAGGGGCTCCCTCATGGTGCCTTCACCTTGACGTGGTGAGGGAGCTTGCGTGCCTTAGTGATCCACTGAGCTAAGCTGGTGGGAGTAGTACTCCTGGCGGGGTCCCCCGTGCCAGACAGGTCAATGGGAAGAGTAAGGCACCTGGAAGAAAGGGCTGGTATTCTGTACCCTGCCACAACATATAGACAAGTGTAGTTCTGGAACATCAGCCACTATGGTGAGAAGACAAGCAATGTGTGATTGAAGTACTTCTGGCTGATTAAATTAATGCAGGTGTACATCCTGTAGCCTCATAAGATGCTTTGCAGTGAAGAAGTTGTAGAGGATACACAGATGGAAACTGACAGTAGGAAACTGACAGTGAAGAGAGTGTAAAGTGCAGGTTCAGCTGCACTTTCCATTGTCTGTTATGGTTAGTTGGAATGCAGGCACACCCGACTGCTCCCGCATTCCAAATCAAAAGAAGTGAAGCTCATACCGGCCGGCGTGAACTTCACTGACAGCGGCCGTTCTGTGACACGGCCGTGTCACAGAATGGCCGCTGTCTTACTATGTGTGAACCTGGCCTCAGGATGTAGGATTAGTGTTACACTATTGTGCTGGAAACAGAATACAGAACCAGAATGCTCCTTTAACAGTGAAAATCAGGGGCTCCACTAAAATCTGTACCCAGTCAAACTGTAACAATTAAAAGGTAAAAGTGCCTGAGTCTAGTGATGTCACTATGAGGAGGGTTATATCTCTGGTTATGAAATATTCTTCCATACTTTTCTTTCCGAGTGTGGGGTCCACATCTAGGCTTCATAGAACTCATCGGTGTGGAACCGAGGAAATCTTGCAGGACCCTCCTTACCCAGGCCACAAAGCATTTGTAATGGTGGTGGTTCTGCTCTGCTGAACACTTTTCAGACTGACGTCTTTCCATTATATTTCACATCCACAATGCATACAATTTTGTAAGGGTATATAGACTTCCACAATCGTTGGGAACCACAATTGATGGGGGGAACATCTTATATATGCCTGCTTATATCCCACAGCTAATAATTCCAGCATGTAAAAGCTGTAGGCTATTAGGTGATAAATAAATCATAAACACACAGTGGTATCTGCCCTCAGAAACAATCAATGCAATGTTTATCTGGTTTTTCTTCCCTTCCATGCCCATATACTGCCACTATGCTTCCCAAGTCTATCTATACCACAGCTAGCGCAGTGATGAACACAGCAGCCTGCCTCTCTTTCGATCTCTCTCTTTCTCTCCCCGTTTCCTCTCTTCTCTCTCGCTCTGTGTCCATCATGCAGAACATAAGGCAAGCAGCCACAGAGGCCTTTTGTCGCCTGGGTAAGTGCCTCTTTCCTCAGCCTTACCATAATATAAGGAGAGCATTTCAATAGGTTTTTACTTCCTGCAGAAAGTGATAGATTTTCATTCAATGCATGCAGCCTGCAGCTTTGTACTGCTGGTGGAATAAGGCAGGTGTGCAGTAGAGTACTACTACTAGGGTGAGGCACTAGTGTCCACCATTTCTAGGGTTAACAAGCCCATGTAATGCATGATCGAACAGTCATGCTGCAGGCCCTAGATCACCACCGATAATGGTAAACCAACTAGGAGTATACAGTATATCTACTACTTCAATGCATGATTGATTGAAGACACTGCAGACATTTGCAGTCTTTGCTGTCCTGATCTTCCTCATATGTTGGTGTAATAATGGCAATGTCCAGCGCATTTCAGCATAAGTTCATTAGGATTTATTGCAAGATAAATATGTGTGTAAAGCATTTCAAGATGTGTAATCCCTGATAAGTCAACCGTGCTGTAACTAGGTCCCTGCTCCGGCATGCTGAAATGTGGGATGCTTTTGTGCACTTGAATTAAAGTCCTCAAGGGGCTGGATAAAAGCTGCCAAACTGAATTCTTTTCTCTAGGGTCCCTTGAGGTGACAGGCTTGTTTGTTCATCCATAAAAACTAATCAGCATCACGGCCACACTGTGTGTAGATCTTTGTGTGACAGATATTGGTTGTGAAAAGAGCTTGTCACGTGTATAGCATGTCCATTTTACTGACCTAAGATTACAGACTGTTATATTGTTCTTTACTATGCTTTATAAATGAATCATTTGCCTAATCCTGGTAAGTACAACAAATCCTCTACCCCCTTCCTATTAATTCAATGAAAAATTTCTATGTATTACACCAGTGTAAATAGTTGGGCCCTAAAGCAGTTCTAAAGGGGTACTAACAGTTCAAGAATAAAAAAAATAGAGGGGGCACTCACCTTCCGATGCAATCTTCTTTAATTCATATAACACACAAGCTAAAATGTAGCATGCAAGAGCAGGTGGGGCGACACCACATGCAGTAAGCAGTTACAGCCGTTTCTCACGCGTGCGCGCGCTTCTTCAGTCTGAAGAAGCTCAGGCTTCCTGGAAATGTCACCTCAGCCAAGCATTAGCTGCAGTTGTTTCCCAAGTCAGCTACTGATTGGCAGAGTGGGAGGGAAACAGGGAAGGTGAGTATAGGTTTCTTTCTTTTTAAATCTGTCTGTCCCCAGAATACCCCTTTAACCCCCAGATGTTAGAATATTAATATTGTACACAAGGAATTATGTAACTTATCTTAGTACAAGGCTACTTTAAAAAAACAACAACTTAGGTTTGTATGGAATAAACCAAGTTGAAAACATAGATTAAAGTAAAACAGTATTGGAGAAATTGTGTGCTACAATTTTATTATTGAAAATGCATCTTAATATAATGCTGTTATGGAAAATGCATCCTTCAGCCACATTTTAGCTTTAACAAGAATGACACAAATGACTTCTAAAGATGCTATTCCTAGCCCAACATTGGATCCAGCTATTATTAATGGTTACTAGTCTGGGCTAAAAATTCACCCATAGGACACATGTAACAAACTGTCTTCAGTTTTATTTAAAAAAAACTTCAGGCTGGAGTCACACTAGATATTTTGTTTATAAAGTCCAAAAAAAATGCAGTGCCAAATTAGTGTATGAGGGAAACCCTAAGGTCTCCATACACCTAGGGGAAGATTTATTAATGATGCACCCTTCGTATATGCCATTAAGAAGGCGCAGATTCTTGCCTTTTCCCTGGTGTACGTCTTTAGTAACCTGATGAGTTGGGGGTGGGGTGTGGCCTCCTCCTCTGCCTAATTTATCAAGAAACAGGCTTTACTAGAGGCGCCTCTTAGTAAATCCATCTGGGAAAAGGGGATGGGGCTTTTACCAGACCAGTATGCCAATCTTAATATATATGTCCCCTCTTATACTTTTTTTTAGTCGTACCCGCAGATATAAGGTATATATAGGGCTCTTCCGACCAACCACAGACAGATGATGTCTGTGGAGATAGCGGTTGGGTGTGATGGAAAATCCCCACGTGGCCCCTTTGTTCTTGGAGACATAAGCCATAGTCAGAGCTCTCTCTCGCTGCGGCTTACCCCTCCCTATAGAGAACACAGGAATGATCGGCCATGCTGAATGTTTATATGTATGGGGAGGATGGGGGCCGGACAGGAGAGATAATTCACTCGTCCCTCAGTTACTGAAGGTGTATGGGGGCTCTTACAGTAATCATCAGAATCCAAGCTGCCGTTTACAGAACCCTGTGTAATGTAATTACAGTGTAGGCTCTCCAGCTCTCTTGACAGCTTTCACTGTAGCTTGTATCTAAAAGGCATCTCTAAAATATAGGCACATAAAAGTAAAACATGTCAAATGTGAAATTCTCTGCAGACAGGATAAAGTAGCGATTTCAATTTTAACATCTTCAGAAATTGCTATTTATGCTGTTTCCTTTTCTAACCAAAGTTCAACCCCATTGTCTCAGATTAGCAGTGAGAACTATGGAAATAAAGAGGAGCTATTTCATGGCTAGTTTACCCCCTCCCCCTTACAATATTTCAACATACATGGTTTTAGAAAACTAAGATAAGGTTATCTCTTCTCTCAGACCACTTTCCTCTGAGGTTTTCAACTGATGAATAGGAATATATATATATATATATATATATATATATATATATATACTGTATATATATATATATATATATATATATATATATATATATATATATACACATACATATATATGTGGCTTGTAAAGGTGGCTTCACATATCTTTTCATAAATGTTTCATGTAAAGCCAGAATACAAACCTATTGTTGAATGAGAACCTGTATATAATTTATGCGGCTGGAGCTTTGTGATCCCACAATCTGTAGTAGAGAGACACATTGTCATTTATCATGCTTATCACTTCTCAGCCGGGAAAGCACTAGCATGATTATATGTCAGAGGCCCTGGCATTAACATATGATAGTGAATGGGGAAGAATCACCTCTGTAGTAAAAGATTTATTACTTGCCGGTTCTGGATCTTTCACACACGAAGATATGACAGTTTAGATATGTAAGATTGACTGCATGTGTATAAAATATGTATCTAAAACTAAGTAAATGAGCTTTTTTACATTGTGTGGCCCTTCATTTACCTCATTGTTAGCTACACATCCTCTGTTTACACAGAGAGATATGCAGTCTACTAATGATGATTTTTTTTTGGGGGGGGGCCACAAAACCCTGGTGATTAACTCATGAACCGACAGTCGATTGTTAATATGCTGCTTGCAGAATCTGTCACTAGCATTATCTTTGCTGCGATTTTGCAAAAATTGCAGGGCAAACTTAGCAAAAACACATTAGGGGACATTTATTAAGTATTTGTATACTGGTCTTAAAGAGACTCTGCCCACCCTGTACCGCTTGTACCTTCAGATAGCTGCTTTTAATCCAAGATCTGTCCTGGGGTCCATTCGGTAGGTGATGCAGTTATTGTCCTAAAAAACTACTTTAAATTTGCAGCCCTGTGTCATACTGGCGTGGCTTAGATTGTGTATGCATTAGGTTGGCCCATCCTCTCTGTCCCTCCTCCACGCCCTCCTTATCATTAGGAATGCTCCAGGAAGGTATTCTCCTATTCATCAACTGTGTGAACACTGCACATGGGCTGGATCGTTAAGGCACCTGTGCAATGTTCACTGCACAAGAATAGGAAAAATCCTGCCAGTGGCATTCCTAATAATGAAGAGGGTGGGGAGGAGGGACCGAGGGGTGGTGCAAGGTTAGGGCACGGATACTCTAGGCCACGGCCGTTTGACACAGGGCTGCAAGTTTAAAAGTTGTTTTTTAGGACACTAACTGCATCACCTGCCGAACGGACCCCAGGACAGATCTTGGATTAAAAGCAGCTGTCCGAAGGTACAAGTGTTTTGGGGAGGACAGATTGTGGGTACAGAGTCGCTTTAAATTAAGCCATGCTCCTATTCACATTCCTCTTAGGTAAATCTGGCAGGGCCTGTGTCTGTGCACGTGTAGATTTCTGCCATGATTTCTGCCAATCATGGTGAAGCAGGTGCCGGAGGAGACCAAGTTTAGTGTGTCTGTGGTTTATGAAGGCAAATTGGCAAAACAATATGATGATGTATACAGGGGCATAGCCCTGATAGGCCCTTTAACATTAATTTTTTGCAGTCTTGTATGTTATGTAGAGCTGGAAATAAAATATGCATCACACATATAACAGCCATCTTGCCATGATCTTGCAAAAAAAAAAAAGAAAGAAAGAAAGAAAGAAAGAAAAAGAAAGAAAGAAACCTTTGTGACTTTGTGATTTTTTTCCTCACTGCCACCCCATCACCATTCAGTTTAATGCTAGGGAGTCGCAATGTTGGGAGTTGTTGTAATCATGTGTAAAAGTTGTTGTGGGCCTTGCTATGGGAGTAACCATACACTCCTATCTAGCTCTTAGCTTTGTGAAACTATGCATGTTAAAATATGCTGTGGTTAGGAGAAACAGAATGGCTGACTCTTCATTTGAAACATTAATATAAATGCAAAAGGAGTGAATAGTTTTCACCAAATATTTTATAATCTGATTCCTATAGTGCTCAACAATAGCCTGCAGGAAATTTCTAGCTTCAGGCTGCGTTCACACTACGTATATTTCAGTCAGTATATTTCAGTCAGTATTGCAACCAAAACCAGGAGTGGATTAAAAACACAGAAAGGCTCTGTTCAAACAATGGTGAAATTGAGTGGATGGCCGCCATATAACAGTAAATAACTGCCATTATTTCAATATAACAGCCGTTGTTCTAAAATAACAGCAAATATTTGCCATTAAATGGCGGCCATCCACTCAATTTCACCATTGTGTGAACAGATCCTTTCTGTGTTTTTAATCCACTCCTGGTTTTGGTTGCAATACTGACTGAAATATACTGACTGAAATATACGTAGTGTGAACATAGCCTAATGTGTTATGCACTACAGGCTTACATTCTATAGATTCGCTGCAGATACAAGCTGTTATATAACCGACCCCCAGAGAAAAACAGCTTATGCTGTACTAACATTATACAAGGGACTGTAAACGTCAGCCTGCTAGGCCAACAAAGTGTTTAAAGAGGCCAGAGCTTAGCTTCAGAAGATGGGTCGAGAGACCAAAGCGAAAATGGTGGGGATGGACAAATAGGTTTCCTAGTAATTATGAGTCATTGTCCAGCCATATGAGAATAAACCTTTATCAACATACAGTGAAACCTCCTAAAAAGACCACCCACTTGGCTCATCTAGTCTGCCTATTTAGTATTTCCTTTCTTATTATCTTAGGATAAGACCCTCTCTGAGGAGGAGACTCTCTTCCATCTAGACTACTTTTTTCTGTGACTGATTTTCCTCACATTATAGTCTATGAAAGCTTCCCCCTATAAACAGACCACCCCTTATCTGATGAAACCAGAGATGGTCAGCCATGCATAGGACCAGGAATGAGAGGGGAAACTATTCTATGGACCAGAAATGAGATGTTGAGTCATACATAGGACCAGGAAAAAGATAGGAAGCCATGACTGGGAGCAGGAATAAGATGGAGACCAGAAAAAAGATAGCGAGCCATGCTGTTGACTAAGAATCAGTTGGATGATGCTGGGACCAGGGTTGAGATGGGAAGCTATGCTTGAACTTATAATGAGATGAGGAGCAATGCTTGACTGGTTCTTGACTTATTAAGAAGAGCAATCTGTATAGCATACAATGCAGATGTTCATCTTTCATCAGATATACCTTACTGTGCTTTGTGCCACCTATAGTTCCATACTAGGCAGCCTGATTGACTCTCTAGAACAGGCCGATATCTTGTTCATGGCTTCTTCTGAAGTCTTTGGGTGGCCTGGACTTTTCCACAACATAAATACCCAGTGGTTTTAAATTGTTTAGCCAATATGAAATGCAGTTTCTATGTGAAACACATTTACCAAATGTATTCTGAAATGTTTACTGTACTGTCACAACACACCTGATCTTGCAATTTCCAACATACAAAAAGCTTTTTTTTCTCTTTTAACTTCAGTGTCGCCATCTTTTGTTACTCTATGAGAGCATTAGAGATTTGCTCATCTCTAGTAAGCACATTTCAGATGTGACTCCTGAAGATAAAGGCTGTGCTGTGACTGGTTGCTTTAATTGTCAGTCACTGGCCATTTACCACTGATGTTACTTTGCAGACCTTTACATTTACACCATCCTTTTTGAATCATCTTGTACAATAAAAAGATATGCAATTTTTTAGCCTTAAAATGTGGTGTAAATATGGCCTTACACATTATGCAGCCTTGTGTAAGGCCTTAGTGTAAGGGTACTATTCCATGAAGCGATTTTTCAATGATTAACGATTTTAAACGACCGCTATGGCAAACGACCTGAAATCGTTCACCCAATTACACGGAACGATGATCATTAATTATGATTGTTCTTGCAGTCGTCATGTCTTCGCTACTGCGTTAGTCACTACTGCATTAGTCGCTACTGCAACGACCGAACAACATCTTATTACATGCGAATGATTTGCAAACGATCAACAATAAAAATAGGTTCAAATTCTATCAAATGACCAACAATTTCTCGTTGGTCGTTTAATCTTTGTCTGCTATTACACTAAATAATTATCGTCCCATGTAATACCACCCTAAGACTAAGGGCCAAGCTGCGTATGTGTGCATCAGGGACAGGTGTGACCTTGTCAGTATTGACCCCTAAGGCACCCATAATATTACAATGCATAAGAAGCTACAGAACCAGAATCACATATACCCTCATCTGTAACAAGTTAGGATGGGGAATACCAATTCTAGACAGAAAATAATCCAAAAGCCATTTTTTGCAATGCTGCAGTGTCTGAATAGTCCAGCAAGACAATGAATCTGTGCACTAATTGTTGTATCCCGAACAGTCAGGTTGGATCTATACACCTTTAATACACATTACGGTGAAAATGCTTTGCATAAACTAAGCCAAAGGATCAGTACAGCTCCTGACGAGATGAATAAGCCTTCTGTCTCTTCCTCTGCTATTTTCAGTGCTTTCCCATGACAACCACAATAATAATACAATCATGTTAAAAGAAAATGGAATGTAAAATGTGCAGTGAAAACATCAGAAAGTATCACTCATTTAAGTACACTACAGAAGAGGTTGTGTTATCCATTAAGGCGGCTGTAATAGATACTGTTTTCCTCTATTATGTTGCCAATTAACATATTTTAATTTATTTTCATAGGTTTGAAACAAAAACATACAGGCTATGAGGAGGTAAGGATAAAACCATGGAAATCAAATGCTTTTCTATGTCCTAGATATCAGCAGTACTTAGAAGCAATTTGATCAGATGAACTTATAATGGTTGTTCTTGTACGGTCACTGATCATTTTCTGTTAAGTGTGAGGATGAAAATGCAGTTCAGTCTGCATCCAGTGGAGGGAGCTGGAAAGATTGATATAGTGTTCTGTGAGTAATGCTCCAATCTCTGTTTATTCTAAGGCTAAGTAGTCAAGTGGGAGGTCTCACCCAGCTCTCTGTTTGCACACTTCTACGCAAATAGCTGTCACTCATTCAGTAGGAGCACCCACATGACTACTAACCAAAATGAGAAGAGATTTACATGAATAAATAAGTTATTCAGGAACCTTCCCCAAAACCTATATATCAATCTGTACAGCTAATTCTGCTTCTTCCAGATTGTACTGCATTTTTAAATCACTTTAAGAAAAATTTGGAATGGCCCCCTGCATTTGAATAGGGCTCTATTCACTCTGGTGTTATGGCTTTTTATGTAATGGAAGCCATAACACTGTGAAGGATCTGTCTTAGTAGCCGTATAGTATTGTATAATGGTGGCTATAAAGGTTTTCATTGGCTTGACAGCAATTGTCAGAAAACTCATAGAGACTCAGGATGAGAACAGTGTCTGAACAGCAATGTGAATCGGGCCAAAGTATATCTTCCAATCTTCCATTCTTCTTTCATTTGACATTCTTTTCTAGCTTTCTTTTTCACACTTTGATATAGATGTAATACATGGTGGTCCTCTACTTGCCCATCTTTTGCCGATTGTTGGCATCGAGCCTTCCTAGGAAAGCTCATTTGCCCAATGATCGGTCCATGTTAAAGAACCTTTAGTTTATGCATAAAAAAATAGCTGAAAGGTTTGGTTCAACAATCTTCTGATATATTAAAGAGTCTTGTCAAGTTAAAGTGTAACTATCATTGTAACAGACATGTTATGTAACATGTCTGAAGTTTGTATCGGTGGGGTCCAGGTGCTCAGACTGATCGGCGACTTATACTGATTGCTAGAATAAAGGGGCAGAAGTCTGTAGCAGGCCTCATCCCTGCTCTGCTCAGTTAAGGCCCTATTACATAAAGTGACTATTGCCCGTATTTGGCCGATCGTTGGCCAATACGACTGTTAATCGCTTTGTGTAATAAAAGGCAACAATCAGCCGATGTGAACAATGTGAGCTGATCATTGTCTTTTAATATGTTGAAAGAGCAACGATGCAGATAGCAGTGATCTGTTGCCGTCGCCCCGTGCACCTGGAGCGGCGGCAGTAGCCCGCCACTAACTTCTATGAGCTGCTCAGACAATCTAACGATCGTCCGGGCAGGCCCCCTGTAGAAGTCAATAGTACAGGCGATTTTAAGAAACTTTGTAATTGAGTTTATTAGCCGGAAAATGCATTTTTATCATAAAAAAGCAGTTTGAAACTTTCCCCCCTGTCTTCATGGGTCTCTTATGGAGAGGGCAGGGGTTGAGGGAGATGAGGCACCAAAACAGGACAACAAAGAGTTAATTTACAGCTACATCACTGGGCTATCTCCTCTTAAACTCCCACTGTGTAATCCTTTGTTCTCTGCTTTTTGCTGGCTAATAATCTCCCTCCTCCCTCCACCCCCCTGCCCTCTCCATAGGTTACACAGGGCACGTCTGATGTAAAAGAGTCGAGATTTCCTGATAATGAGCAGTGGATGAGAGAGAGGAGGGGGAGGCGGGGGGCTGGGGAAAGTCTTTTTGAATGCAGATAATGGACATTCCTGTACTATTGATTTCTGCTAAATAAATAAATAAATAAATAAATGACAGTGACATTAAACTGATGATACTGCTAAAGGAATCAGTGTAACTGTATTGCACTAAAGGTCCACTGGATTTAGTTATTGGGAGTTGTTTCGCATGTACCCTGTATAAACATCCTTGTTAGAATGTTAGAAATAGACGGGCACTTTAAAATTTTTGGTATCTAAAGTTATAAAATGAAGCATTGTATTGCATCATGCAGAAGCATTCTTATCAGATATCATGAAGATCCTGTTATGTCACTTTGTGGTCTGAACCACCCAGGCAATTTTTAGCTGTGGTCTCAGGTGATCGTATGCCTCTCTCATTTTGTATCACTTGCCTTGTTTGCTGAGGTCTATGCAGGAATACTCTAATAGGTTGATTCATCATTGTATGACGGTAGCAAAGATATGTCGCCTCTATCTAATATCTGATGTCCACATCTACATAACAGCCCATATCTGGGTCCTCGCAGATCATTTCAGCCTCTGCATATCTATGTATAAATGCTTATAGAGTAGACGCAACGACTGACATCACCCGCAGGAATATATTCACTTCTTTCCAGGAATGAGTATCTGCAGCAGAGAGATTAGAGATGTGAAGGGATTGAATGATTACCAGGTTTGGCAAAGTACCGACAGGAGATTAAAGCACTAATTTGCACCATTCATTTACAGAAATTCTGAACAAAAAATATCAGATTTTTTATGTAAAGCTGAAGAAACTAGTAAGGTATTGAAGCGATCATTGAGAGATTAAACTGCAAATTGGAAAGTATATAAGGTGTTTCGCAGAAAAATATATATATTTATTGTCTGTGCATAGCTGCATTGACCTGTTCCTGTAACTCCAATAGAGTTTGTATGAGGCTGCAGTAAAGAGAGAAGCAAGACTGCTTACAATGATTGTGGTCCTACCAGTAGGGCCCCACCGATAAAACATTTTCCCCATACCATGTAAAAAGGTGATATTTACATGGGTTTGAGAAAATATATACATAACAATAGCATACGTAAGTGTAAATCACTGTGAGTCCAAGATAGGGGTATGGGGATCCTCTGGGCCACTAAAGGTTAACCAGCTGTGACACCAGAAGTAGCACAGAAAGAGCTGACACCATAAAGTGACACAGCAGGAACTCGGGAAAGGCACAGCAGGACTTCATACAACAGGGATAGCACAGCAGTAGAGATGAGCGCAACTCGAGCATGCTCGAGTCTCGTTATTTATCACCAGAGGTGGTACAGGAAAGCCAGGAGCTTAAACACCAAAAGTAGCACTAACCCTCTAAGAACTGGGACTGGAGTTGGAACACCAGAAACTCAGGTTCATGGGTAACAGTGGAGTACAGCACCATAGATCTCCAGCAGCAGGACAAGCACGTGGGTCATCAGCAGCAATACAGGAACATAGATGCCAAACTGGTAGACAAGACACAGTAGTTGCAAAAGAAAAGTCTATACACAGAACAGGTGAGTAGAGATGAGCAAATATCCAGCAGGCTCGGGTTCATCTGAACCCAAACGCTCTGCATTTTATTACCAGTGGCTGAAGAAGTTGGCTTTTCGGGACTCCCTAGGGCTGCATTCAACTTTATCAGACACCCATTATCAAATGCAGACAAAACCAGATAAAACCATGCTTGATTTATAAGTCCAGAAGAAAACGTGAAGCAGGTTAGGATAAAAAAAACAAAAACTATTCTCCACCTTGGCTGTATCCATAGGAAAACTAGATTAAAGTGTATCCTATGCTTTTAATGTACAAACCAATAGAGTTTTGGTGGGGGTTACACCTTTATCAGGTGATAATGTATAGGCACCTTAACAAAAGAAAGTGGAATGAACAAGAGATCTCTTGTTCATTGGCTGATAGCATTTTTTGTGTGGGCATTAAAATCATCGGTAGTTGCCGACACATCTTCCTGTGTTAATGGGAATGTGTGGCGACTATCATGAAGTTAATAGGCTGCGCGATTGATTCAGCCTTTTGGTGCAAGTCGGGCCACGTAAAAGGGCGCAAAAGTCGCCAGTGGCTGGATTAGGCATATATGATTTCTGTACACAGAAAAAAAGAAAAAATTGGTCAGCTGTCCTAGAACACCGTTCACACTAGGCAGGAGCACGTTGCCATGGCTGAAATTGCAAACACACAAAAACACAGAAAAATGCAACAGCTCACCACACCAGCAAGATACAGACCCACCATAGACATGAAAATAGTTAAAAGCAGCCCCCCCAACTGCCAAAAAAAAAACTCCCACAAAAATAATGAGTCTCTTGGTTACTATTTGCAAACAGTGTAAACAGTGTAACAGTGTAAACTGCCCCACCACAGTAAGGTGGACTCATATCGAGGCAGACCCTACACTGTACCATGGCCTCTCCATGGCGTGTAATACGCCTATGCTCTGGGCATGCAAGATCCGTCTAATACCTGCAAAAATGATTTCTGTATAACCAAATCTCTATGGACTGGCTTTAGAAGAGGTATCAAAACTGAGGAAAGTAGATTTCTACACCAACATAGAAGGGGATTCTTCATTATACACATAAGTTAGAAGTAGATTAATGGTCGAATGGATGATCATCTATTGAACCATTGTAGTCCATATTGGCTGTTGCAATTGTTTATTCTGGCCATGCATTCTCAGTGACACAGTATGATGGACAAATGATCTCTATAGGAATATTCTGGGAACATCCCTTCATGGAAAGAACCTCCATGCATAAAAGAGCTTTTGTACCTAATTTTAAAGACAACGACTTCATTTCAGACAGTGATGGTGTCATCTGTTGGCTAAAACTTTCACAACACAAATGTTCACTAGGGTTAAACCACACATTTTTACCAACTTCAGTGTAAAGGAAACCTGACAAACTAGAAGAATGTAGAAAAGACAACCAGGTTATAGATGAAGCTCTGTATGCTCAACAACTTGTTTTTATGAACAAGTTATACAATCCTTAAATATTTTTTAGCTCGTTGGGGCAGTACACTGATTGACTGAGCGCAACGTGCGCCCGGGAACTGCCGAAGCAAGCCAGATTGCGGAGAAGGTAACGTATAAGCTCCGGCTGGCCGGGGGTTAAAGGGACGGTCTCCCAACATACTGGCAGTGGGATGTCCATCCCGCTGCGAGTAAGTCTGGTAAGTCTGCGAGTAAGTCCGATGCGGGTCCGTCCTGTGTGAAGGCACCCTCAAGCAAAGCTAACTTCTTGCAAAACAGTGTCACCCCTGTGGTTGTGTGGGATATTACAATTCACCTCCATTCACTTCAATAGAACTGAGCTGAAAAACCACTCCCAAACTGAGAACAGAAGTGGTACTGTATCTGGAAGAAAGCACCCATGTTTTCCTAAGCCTGGATAATCCCTTTTAAGAACCAGTCTTCTCTTTTCTACACCCGGATTCTTTGTGTATGTACCAGTTCACCCTGAGCAAGATCGTCGGAATTCCGCCATGCTCAGTGTGCTGCTGTAAGTGAATGGAGAGGGCGTGCGCTCATCCGCTGCCGCCACTCTCCGCTCAAGGAACTAACATGTTACTTCTTTGAGCGGAGAGGAGAGGGAGCGGACAAGCGCGTGGCCTCTCCATTCACTTACAGCAGCACACGACGATCTTGCTCATTGTAAACTGGCCCTATAATAACCTGGGTGGTTACAAGAGTGGAAGCAGACCCTCCGAACCTTTCAGTGTATATAGATATTTTTCAGGGTGCCAAACCCCTTATGGAAACAACATAACACACTGACTGTTCTTTGGGAGCATTGTGAACTAGGTCATGGCCAATCAGTTCCACACATACACAAAGCTAACGGTCATCCTGATCCTGTTATATATGCATGATATTGTTCTCATCCAACATTCGTGTCCTACCTCTGGCTTTATGGGTTTATAAATGTATACAAGTTTTGTATCATAAGTTGACTGACCAGCCCTCTTACAGCACACACACCCTTTATGAGATTTGTGATATGAAATTGCAGTACATAATACACATGAAATGCATGGAAAAATTTAATCTATATGGAGAAAAGATACATTCACATTGCGTTATAATAACCATGAAACAGTGTGTGTTGTTGGAGTCCTAGGGAATGTGGGAAGGCAGCTTGAGTCATGGGTCTGTTTGCTGGAAGCTGGGGTGTCATGTGAGTCATGTGAAATGAGTACTGGCAAAAGAGAAGACAAGGCAGAATGAAATGTATGAGAAGCATAGATGGTAATGGGTGAAGTACTGTGTGTCAATGCTGTGTGCTGTGGGTCAGAGAGAGATGTCCCTGAATGTCAGCAGGAAGATTGTTCTGGATATGAACCTTCTCCTAACTTGGAGGTATTGGGGGGGGGGGGGGGGGGGGGTAAATGCATCTATTAGTTTATTGTATAGCGTTTATAGATTTTAGTGTTCCAATACAGGTTTTGCTGTCAGTATATTTATGTATAGTTAATATTTAGTTGGTTGTGTGTATTTAATGTGTTTAAAGTGTAACTTTCATTTGTAAAAACGTAGCAACATGTCAGAAGTTTGCATGGGTGGGGGTCCGGGTGCTGAGGCTCTGCCCCTTCATCACTGCTATACGGAGATGAATTCTGGACACTGCTCATATTACTTCTGGCTGGAAGTTCCATAGGCACCATTATAATTCAGTAGACTACAGTGAGAACGCACACTGCTGAGCATGTCTGTATCTTCATTCTAGCAATCGGCCGGGGTCTCAGCACGCGGACCCCCACCAATGCAAACTTCTGACATGTCGCTATGAATTTACATATGTTCTGATCGGTAGTGTGCACCACTCTGCTTCTGCCAACAAGTGACATCACTCACTGATGGACGAGTACTGTGGATGGACACAAAACCTCTGATTTCGGAAAGCTGCGGTTTCCTTCTTCTGGGAGAAGCCATTTTATTTTTTCATCAATAAAGACATATGTTAGACCAATTGTACTTTTTAACAGCACCCTTAGTTTAACCATACAATGTAATGTGAACAAATTCATTTGTCCCTTTGTATTTGTCCATTGTGCAGTACACTCAAAATGTTATTTTTATTCTTTAGTATTACAACTTGACCCAACTGATTTTTTAGAGATATGCTTTGAATCTACATATTCTGATCCCTGTAATTTTTTCCCCTAAAACTACAGAGCTTATAAATTCCATGTTGGGGTAGCTCTGGCTTTTTGATGACTCAGAACATGCATTGATTTCAAATCTATTCTTTGTGTCACATGTAAAAAGAGAAGAAAAAAGAGGGCCCGGCGCCTCGTGTAATACTATCAAACAAGGGACGATTATTGAAGAATAATAGGCTGCACACCTTTTTGCCCCTTGGGCTTTATGTGTATAACCCCTCACTATCCGTGGGGGTACCAGTATTATGGTGGTCCATGCAGTGGCAGGAGGTTTCCAGTGGCTAGGATGCAGGAGGGCTGCTAAAGCTGATTGTACCACAAACGGGATGCTCCCAGATACGGGGCCCGTGGAAGACAAATAGTGAAAAAAAAAATATAAAAAACAGGGTACTTCTTACTCAGCGCTGCCCAAGGAAGACATCCAAGAGTTGCCAGATAGAATAAAGATGCAATTTATTCATAAAAAGCACAGAAATTGACGCGTTTCGGGAACAAGCAGGTCCCCTTTCTCAAAATAAGATGCACCTTATTTTGAGAAAGGGGACCTGCTTGTTCCCGAAACGCATCAATTTCTGTGCTTTTCATGAATAAATTGCATCTTTATTCTATCTGGCAACTCTTGGATGTCTTCCTTGGGCAGCGCTGAGTAAGAAGTACCCTGTTTTTTATTTTATTTTTTTCACTTTATGTCACATGACTTCTATACATCATTGTGTCTGTAAGATGAAAACAAATTAACTTTACTTTAGATAAAGGGCCAAAACGATGGAAACTGAAGTTCAATTCTTCCAAATGTAAAAAAATGCTAATTGGAGCAAATTGTGTGCTGGGCTGTATAGCTAATGGATTGAGTCAATTGATTTAAAGTTTTCGTTTAAAAATAATCGAGTTGCCTTATACTATTTGGGTAGCCTGGTGGGTTTACATTTAATTTAAAAAAGGGGTGTGAATATAAGGCTAAGTGGTATGAGTCAGGCATATGAATATGAGTTTGAGGGAACGTGAATCAGGATCAAGCTCTGTGAATAAGACACCCTAAGGCACAACATGATATTTAAAAATAAAACATGATTTTTTTAATGCTGTCTCTAGGTCATTCGCTCTGATTTTTGCTGCGTAGGATTATGACTGTATTCATTTGCTCAGTGTATTTATTTGATACTCAAAATAACAGCCGGGGTTTTGAGTACCAAATAACGGCCATGTTTTAGCATTTTCCAACAGTCGTCATTGAAATAACAGTGAAAAAAAGTACTAATTGTCAAACAACTTAAAATAATGGCCGCTGTTAGCCAAATAATGGCCACTGCTTACACCAGACATTACTTTATATATTGTGTGAACCAATAGCCATTTTTCCATAGACTTCAATGAAGATCAATATAGAATGAATGCAATGACTGTTATTTTACAGTGCGTGAACATGGCCTATAATGTGATGTTACCCTGCAGATGCCCGGGAGGCAATGCTGGTCTTTATTCAGTGTCAACAACAGTATGATAGTATTTGATACTGCGTGGTGGTATTAATTTAATTTATGGCAAGAGCATTTGTAGTAAAAAAGGATAATTTGAAATACTTACCCTTCCATGCTTCTGTGCTGCTCATCTCTGTTAGTGCTCCCAGATTTGCCCAGAGCTGCAATGCGAAGTATGTGTATCGTACGGTTTAAAGGAGACCTGTCACCCCCCGTGCCGGTGTGACAGGCTCCTGACCCCCAGTTAGATCCCCTTATACGTACCTTATCCCGCCGAGTCCCGCTGCCGGAGCCGGTCCCAGGACGGAGATATCCCGGTCAGAAACTGGCTGCAGAGATGAGTCCGGCTCCATTCATTCTCTATAGACGCCGGACCTCTCTCCAGAGCGCGCGCGCCGGCTTCTGACCGGGATATCTCCGTCCCATGACCGGCTCCGGCAGCGGGACTCGGCGGGATGAGGTACGTATAAGGGGATCTAACTAGGGGTCGGGAGCCTGTCACCCCAGCATGGGGGGTGACAGGTCCTCTTTAAATGGCCACTCCTCACAATGTAGAGGGCTTGTTAGTTAATTAAAATGACTCTGTACCCACAATCTGAGCCCCCCAAACTGCTTGTACCTTCGAATAGCTGCTTTTAATCCAAGATCTGTCCTGGGGTCCGTTAGGCAGGTGATGCAGTTATTGTTCTAAAGAAAAACTTTTAAACTTGCAGTCCGTGCCCTAGGGGAGTGGCCTGGATTGCATATGCATTAGGCTGGCACAACCTCTCTGTTCCTCCTCCCCACCCTCCTCATCATTAGGAATGCTCCAGGCAGATTGCCTACTATTCGTCAGCTGTGTCCCCCCCTGTGTGTCATCCTATCCCCGGCAGTGCCGCGCATCAGTGAACTCTCTGTGCCGCCTGGGGCCCTGACTTCCGGCACAGGAAGCGTACATCAGAGACGCTTCCTGCGCCAGAAGTCCCAGCCCCGGCGTACAGGGAGTTCACTGATGCGCAGCCGGGGACCAGACGGTGCCTGAAGGAGAGGATCGCCGGGGGAGCAAGTTGTTAGGTAAGTTTGTGTGTTTGTTTGTTTTTTTTATTCTGCTTAGCATAGAGGAAAGAGGGTGCCATCTATAATGGGGGGGAGAGGGGGCATCTATATAGGGGGGGGGGAGAAGAGGGGGCCATCTATAATGAGGGGGGCATCTATAAGGGGGGAGAAGAGGGGGCATCTATAAGAGATGGGAGAGGGGGGCATCTATAAGGGGGGAAGAGGGGGCCATCTATAATGGGGGAGCGGGGGGCATCTATAAGGGGGGGAGAGGGGGGCATCTATAAGGGTGGGAGAAGAGGGTGCCATCTTCAAGGGGGGGAAAAGAGGGTGGCATCTTCAAGGGGGGGGAGAGGGGGCATCTATAATAGGGGAGAGAGGGGGCATCTATAATGGGAGGGAGAGGGGGACATCTATAAGGGGAGGGGGGAGAGGGGGCATCTATAAGGGGAGGGGGAGAGGGGGACATCTATAAGGGGAGGGGGGAGAGGGGGCATCTATAATGGGGGGAGGGGGGCATCTATAATGGGGGGGAGTGAGGGGGTCATCTATAATGGGGGGAGAGGAGGGCATCTATAATGGGGGGAGTGAGGGGGCATCTATAAGGGGAGGGGGGAGAGGGGGCCATCTATAAGGGGGGCAACATGCAGTGGGGGCCATCTATATATACTATAAGGGGGGTCACAAAGTGTCAGGGCTACCCACTAAATGAGTGTGTAAAGGGGCCAATACAGATGTGCAGTTAGTAGAGAGAGTAGGATGGTGCCAGTGTGAGGAGTCTAATATGTCTGTCTCTCAGATTCTGTGGATTCGTGGCTCGGAGAAGTTCTCATAACGGCCCAGGGTAGATGGAGAAGAAGAAAATGAAAAGGGAAGATCTCCGTTTAGAGAAGACATCCCCTGTGAGTCACCAGATATAACTGCACTGTAATTTACAGTATATATATATATATATATATATATATATATATATACACACATACACCTACCAGTAGCATCACTTGGTCATGAAAGGGGGGCCCAAGTTGACCTCTCGCACCAGGGCCCAGGAGACATTAGCTACGCCCCTGGGGAGGAGGGCAGCTATCCAAAGGTACACAAGTGGTTTGGGGGGGGGGTCAGATTGTGGGTACAGAGTCGCTTTAATGCATTATGACACCAAGTCAAGTTATGCTGCATTTACACGGAACGATTATTGTTCGAATTTTCACAATAACGATCGCATTTGAGCGATAATTGGCTTGTGTAAAAACAGTGAACGATCAAGCGATGAACGATAAATCCTTCATCATGATCTTCCAACAGGTTCTCAAGTCATCGTTGGTCGTTCACTGAGAATACGCAGATTGTTTCATATAAACAGTATTTCAACGATGTGTGAGATGGGCTTAAACGATCTTAAAACAATCGCAATAATGATGCTGATCGTTATAAAAAGCACATTGTTACTTCGAAATCGTTAATCGTTCGATTGGGCGAATTATCGCTCTGTGTAAATGGACCATCAGACTCTGGCTTGGCATCCATTTCTGGTGCCCAGTTGGCTATTTAAATTAGATGTCTACCGTGGGTAATGCAATGCTTGTGTTTTCCCTTTAAGATACATCTGCACTACTCCTGTGTGCCGAGTCCAATGCTGTATGTTAATATGTATTTATATCCATACATACTGTGCTATAATGTGATTGACTTTGACTTTGCCATTACATACTAGTAAGTGGTACAAGCTAGGATACTTTGGTGATAAGTTAGTTTTTCCATTGCACCTATGTTATGTGTGACAATGTACATTTTTGGCTTAACTTTGCCCTAATAAGTTTTTGTGGATGTTAGGCTTAAAGGGGTAGTTCGGTTTTACAAAATTATATACCTTACACTGCCTAACCAAAAGTTATATAAGGTTGTAATATACATCGTTTACATATTTGCATTGCCTGGCCCCGTTTTTGTATGATTGACTCACCGCCGGAAGTTAGTTCTTTTTATAGTTCTCCTATAACTGTCGACCACCGCTACGTCACTATTCCGTCATTTCAAGACAACGCGTCATCTCTGTAGTCCAATCCATGTGTAATCACGGCGACATCCTCATCACCGCCTCCTTCTTGCTTGAGCACCTCCCCCCCTGCAGTGATTGGCTGAAGTCAGCCACGGAAGTTCAGCCAATCACATGGTACGCTCTGGGCATGCGTACTTCCTTCTGTGTGTCCCGGTCCACAATCCACTGCAGCAGGAGCCTCCAGCGGGGTAGCCCAGCACACCACTACCTCCTCGCTGACCTGGTTTCCTGACCGGGAGGTGGACGGACCCGTCTCAGAATAGTACATCCCCCTCCTTCAGCGCCAAATCCACCCCTAATCACATCCTCTCCCCCTTCTCTCTCTTCCCCCTAAACCTCCTCCCTCCACCTCTTCTCTACCTCCTCTGTATCCCCATTCTAGCTGCGGGGGCGTGTACAAGTGACAGGGAGTAATAGTACAATGGTATGTTAAGTTCATAGCAAGCTAAGAATGAATAGTTTTTTTTAGCAAACGCTGGATAACCCCTTTTAGTTCCAGAACTTTCTAGAAGTTAAATAATAGTTTGCTGTCATTAGTGTAAACTGCTGTCCCTTCTATGCCTATCACTGTCACGTAATACTGGGAGAGTTCAGCTCAGATTATGAACATCTTGACCAAGAGGAACAGTGTTGGACTGGCGCACCAGAGGACTGGAGGATCCTCCAGTGGGCCCCCAGTTTTAGAACCTACACAGACATTGTTATTTCTCACTAGTTCTTCATTGGTGGGCCCTAAGGATCTTTCCTCTGGTGGGCCCCAGATACCCCAGTCCGACACTGAATAGAAACCATCATTTATGCTCCCATGGTAGTTACTGATTGCTGCACAAGTTACAAGCTTGCTGCTGAAGCTGTGAAACAGACTGGTGATGTAGGTATCATGCTTAAAGGGGTTATCCAGCGCTACAAACACATGGCCACTTTCCCCCTACTGTTGTCTCCAGTTTGGGTGTGGTTTTGAAACTCAGTTCCATTGAAGTAAATGGAGCTTAATTGCAAACTGCACCTGAACTGGAGACAACAGTAGGGGGAAAAGTGGCCATGTTTTTGAAGCGCTGGATAACCCCTTTAAGGAGGAAGTCCATGCAACACCATAGTGTTGTGGTTTATGATCTCAAGCTGATTCACTGGTATCATGTATCGTTGTGTATTGGACTGTGCATTTCTTCATCTTGCATTTCTTCATGCGGACTGTCCTGCCCAGAGACGGCAGAACCCAATCTTGGCCATTCAAATTAAGTCAGACCTCAGATGAATACACGCCATTGCAACTTCAGGAAGTGACAGGGCCTGGGAAAGCATTGTCTGCCTGCATCAGAATCATGCAGAGATGTGCTAATGCATCCAGAGTGCATGACAGAATGACCTTGATGGTTATGTCCTGCGTATAGGAATACAGTGGGCTCAGGTTAGAGGACAACAATAGCATATTTGTGAAGTAGTCTTAGAAGAAAATGTAAATTGAGACTTAGTGCCGTATTAAACGGACAAATATTTCAGATTAGGCGACCACCGACCTGTCAGGTCAGCGATCGCTTGCTCCTCGTTCCCGCTTGCTGTCTGTGCTATTACATAGAGTGGGGAGTAGCAGGAGGAGCTGCCCGAACCATCTTTAAATCGTCCGGGTGGCCCATAGAAAATCATGGAGGTCTGCCGCTGCTTCTATTACATGGAGCCAAGGCCAGCAGAACATGCAAGTTGGCTGATCGTTGATTTAAAAGATGACGTATTACACGGAACGATTATTGGCCGAAATGGCTGATAATCGATTTGTGTAATAGTACCATTAAGTTATATTCCCACAATATAAAAATAAGGGCACATAACGGCAACCATGGCCAGTATTTGTCATTATTTATACATCGTGGGAACATAGCCTGCGGTTCACATATTTAAAAATGACGACCAACCATCATTGTGCAAATAACATCGGTTAGTTAAAAAGTAACGTCAGCAATGACGGCCGTGATTTTTACATAGTGTGGACCGAGCCTTTATATCAGTTTTTTCATACAGTTCCAGCACTGGTCAAAATTGAGCTCAAAACCTCAATGCTATAAAGTGTAAACCAATGATTTGTTACCCAAGCCACATGCAAATGTAATACTTCAAAAGACTACATTTACTACTTGTCCTAGCTGATAGATGATACTAATAATAATAATTATGATAGCACCACAAAACAATTTGTGTTATTGCAGTAGTATTCGCCTTATGCCAATCTCTTATTCTCTCCATGTATGCTACTAGCTAACGCCTCTCCTCTTCAGCTTACAGATTTCAGTGATGTCCCATGCTCTGTACGGACTCTTCCTCCCCAGTGGTATCACACAGTTCAAGTGCGGAGAATACGATCGCTCAGGGCTCGAAGCAACAGTGATCCATTACAAGGGAAGAATTTAGGCCAGGGGCTTCCGTGGGTGAGTGTGGCTTATGCCAATGCAGCATATCTTCATTGTACATGGGTGGATAATGTGTTTTTTTTTATTCTCTTTGAATTTTTTTTTAATAAAAAAAACTTTGTAAATTTTAATTTTTGTCAGCTTTATATAGCTTTATTATATAATTATAATTTTTGTATTGTAAAGTGGAGAAGCACATTAAGACACTAAACCCTGAGATGCAAGGATCAATCCCAGGTTGTATGGGTAAACTGTTTATTACTATGGGCATTAGTTGGCAAGGGGTAGAAGGTGTGTTGTCATTGTGCCATTAAAGCGAATGTACCATTAGGTACATTCGCTTTAAGTGTTGCACATGAATAGAACGGCGCTGGTGCGGGGAAGTTGGTTCCGCTGACCCTTCTTCAAACCGCAACCCCTGCCCGGTGCTGCTCTTTTACCAGGCAACGGTCCAGGCTGAAGCACTGGAGGAGCGCTGGCCCGCCCCTAGCGGGAGGAAACCCCTTCCCCTCTGTGACGTGGTTCCATTGCTCCATTGCCTCCAGTGCTTCAGCCCGGCCCGTGCTGGGTAATAGACCGGCGCAGTGCGCGGAACTGGGCCATGGTTCAAAAAAACCATTCAGTGTAATAGCACATTGTTCATTTTTTTGGGGGGGGATCAGAAGGAATAAACAATCATAGTAACGATTGCAATAACGATCATAGTAACGATCGTAACTAACGATTATTGTTCTGTGTAATATGGTGAACGATTTCAGGTTAACGATAAACAATCTTGTTTGCGATCGTTTATCGTTAGTCGTTAAAAATCACTTAGTGTAATAGGACCCTTAAACCAATCCACACTGTACACCCTCAATGAGGAGCTCTGTTAGACATTATAAAATATCAGATATTACAGCACAGTTAAAGGGATTGTTCACCCCAATTTTTTTTTTCATTCAAATCAACTGGTGCCAGAAAGTGCCAGAGAAAAATCTTCAGCTGCTGTATGTCCTGCAGGAAGTGGTGTATTCTCTCCAGTCTGACACAGTGCTCTCTGTTGCCACCTCTGGCCATGTAAGGAAATTTCCAGAGCAGTAGCAAATCCCCATAGAAAACCTCTCCCGCTCTCTAGACTGTAAAGAATACACCACTTTCTGCAGGACATACAGCAACTGATAAGTACCGGAAGACTTCAAATTTTTTAATACAAGTAAATTACAAATCACTTTCTGGCATCAGTTGATTTGAAAGAAGAAAAAAAAATGGTGAACAACCCCTTTTTATAATGTACTATACAGTTGACTTAGTTAAACAACACTATGTTGTGGTGAATTAGATGAATATATAGTGTATAGTGATTATGATCTATACTATATATAGTTCTGTCAGATTATATTTATACAGTATGATAAATCATTCATTATTCTATGTTCCTACCACAGCAGAGAAAAGGCCTGCCATTTGGCAATGCTTCTTCTTACCTAAATCTTGAAAAACTGGGTGAAGGTTCATATGCAACAGTATATAAAGGAATCAGCAGGTATGTCTCATTTTAGGATTGTCATTGGGATGTTCTTTTGCTAATATTTGCATGGTTTGTTATGTTTTCCAGGCGTTACAGAAGAACTATGGTTCCCAACCTGTAGCTCTCCAGCCTGCTGATGTTAGAACATGCTGGTATTTCTAGTTCTTCAGCAGCCATGGAGCTAAAGGTTGGGGATTACTGTTGTAAGGTGTTACCGTACTGGTTAAAAAGGCAGCAACTGAGAAAAACTGTTCTAAGATTCATAAGGAGATCCCAGTAACAGCCATAACACAGAAACCTCTCATGACAATATCTTTATAGGTCAGCAGTAATGCAGAGCCGTAAAGATATGGGAAATTTATAACAGAATAACAAATGGGGTCACTGTCCCCTGGAAATCCCTGCTATTATACACAGTGTGGCTGCATACACAGGAAGCTGTACCATTGTATTAGATGATAAAGCCTTTGTTTTAGATAAATGGAGCAAATGTTCAGTCATGACGGCCCTATTCACGACTGACGCCATGCAAATGAATGAGTTATTTATAACCCGCCTGCTCTGGAGCTGTAAATGAACTTGCAGTATTGATTCCGTACTGGGACTGATTTAATAAATGTACCTAAACTCATCGCTCTTAATCCCCTGGGGTGTTCCTGTGGAATTCAGGTCACCAGGAGACACTTGTAAAGCTGATATCCCTCATGTTAGAGGTTTGTGATTTTTTCTTTTCATACATTCAGCACATACATTGTTTCATTATGTCTGGGTTAATACAATGTAATATACATAATTAAAAATTATTTATTAGCATATCTTGTTTTTTCATATTGGGCCATGTTCACATATGGCTCATGCTGTGATTTAGCAACACAGCC
The DNA here is from genome assembly GCF_027789765.1 of Dendropsophus ebraccatus. Taxonomy (NCBI): domain Eukaryota; kingdom Metazoa; phylum Chordata; class Amphibia; order Anura; family Hylidae; genus Dendropsophus; species Dendropsophus ebraccatus. The sequence continues at coordinate 52,802,395 of NC_091462.1, forward strand.
AAGGAGCAGAAAAACACTAAAATACCCTTAAAAACCACAAAAATGAGAAAATCATGTGGGTATGGTGTTTTATAATTCCCTATCGACTCTCAACTAATATTTGGCTGCAGCGTTTAAAAAACGCCTAGGCTGTCAGCTCCCTTTGGCTAGGTTTACACTATGTAAAAATGACGGCTGTTATTTGCAGAAACACGGCCGTCGTTATGAAAAACGGATTTTATTTTTACATAGTGCAAACCTAGACTAAGGCTGCTCTTACACTGTGCAGTTTAGTTTTTACTACAGTCCACTCTTAAGCCCCATTCACATGTTTAATGAAACATAGAACCACAGACGGCTAAGCAATGATGGAATGACTCATAGCCTAGCATTATGTATCAATATGATGCTGGGAGCGGGTAAGATGTTTAAATCTTTGAGGAACAGTAATGACACAGCCGTGTGCCTGTCATGTGTCAGTACTGTAGCATGAAGAACTGTTTTGGAGTTCCCAGCATCATCATTCATGTAACTCCAAACTCCCTATTTATATACACTGAGAACCCCCCTAGAGTGGCCTGAAGCCAAAACCAGATGTGAATCATAAAGAAATTAGATAATATAAAGAACTGGTACTACTTTTCTTTCCCCTGACACATGCCTTGGTAATATAACTTTATTAAATCAATTTATTAGCAAAAAAAAAAATCAACAACTTTTTTTTCACTAGTCCCCAAACTAACCCTTTAATGGACTTTAATAATCTGTAGCTATATGCACGTGGCTGCTGTGATCCCACTAGACCTGGAGCACCACTGGAACAAAAAAGTCAGTGTGGTGGTCTATCATTACATTGTAATGCTGCCATCTAGTGGCAGAAAGCAGACAAACGGGCGATTATTTTGCAATAACTTGTTACATCGTTCTAATTTAAGCGATTATCTTCTGGTGTAAACGCGGTAAAGGTTAGTATTTTTGTAGCTATTTATTTTTTTATATAAACATTTATTCTTTAAAACCAAAAATCATTGCTTAAGCGATTTATCTGTACGTGTAAAAGAACCCTTAGAGTTAGCCATTTAACACTGAAATACAGCAGATATGTCTGATTTTTCTCCAGGATTAATGGACAGCTTGTGGCTTTGAAAGTCATCAGCATGAAAGCTGAGGAAGGCGTACCCTTCACTGCTATCCGAGAAGGTAATGCTTAAAATTTCTGACACATGCATGTAGTAGACATTGTAGTTCAAATCATCCGAACATATGTTTCCCAATGAAAAAACTGTTTTATTTATCCACCATGACATACACTCTTTTTGAAAGAAAAAAAAAAGTGAATTCGCTAAATTGCTAAATTGCTGCTTTTATTTGTGTTTCTTTTCAGCATCTCTCTTGAAGGGCCTGAAACATGCAAACATTGTTCTTCTGCACGACATCATACAAACCAGGGAGACGCTGACTTTTGTGTTTGAGTATGTGGTAAGTGATTACACAAGAGCTGTATATGTTGTTTTACCCTTATCCTACATTACTCTTATAGATAATAATAAGTGAACCCTAAAATAGCTATCATAAGTAATTTATCTGTGCAGGTATAAAGGAGGCTATGCTCTATCTAGCATTAAATGAGTAAAGAAAGTATGTTGGGATGCAGGGTACTCAGTCTCGGTCTTAGCAATCTTGGCCTTTACGTTTGCCTGTGTGGGTGCCAGTGTTTATGATGCCAAACTGGGAGGCATGTTATTGTGGATATCTATTTATGGTTTTATGTTATTTATAGGGTCACATGTTGGATATAGGTTCCTGATTTTCCTTATGCCATTTTCATGCACAAAATTTACAGAAGAAATTAAGTGGCTAAGATCTATAAACCCACAGCCCAGCCCCCTGCTCATCCGCAGCCCGGCCCCACGGTCAACCGCAGCCCCCTGCGCCGCTCTGATCGCCACCCCCCGCCGCCGCTGCTCCGATCGCCCCCGCCGGCCCGGCCGCGAGCATACGTTACCTGCTCCGCGTAGCAGGTCTTCGACATCCCCGGCTCCGCTCTTCAGTGCACTGATTGGCTGAAGAGGGGAGCCGGGAATTTCAAACGGCTCTTCTTCAGCCAATCAGTGCTCCTCTTCAGCACTGATTGGCTGAAGAGGAGCCGTTTGAAATTCCCGGATCCCCTCTTCAGCCAATCAATGCAAGGCAGCACTGATTGGCTGAAGAGGAGCCGTTTTAAATTCCCGGATCCCCTCTTCAGCCAATCAATGCAAGGCAGCACTGATTGGCTGAAGAGGGGAGCCAGGAATTTCAAATGGCTCCTCTTCAGCCAATCAGTGCTAAAGAGGATCACTGATTGGCTGAAGAGGAGCCGTTTGAAATTCCCGGATCCCCTCTTCAGCCAATCAGTGCACTGAAGAGCGGAGCCGGGGATGTCGAAGACCTGCTACGCGGAGAAGGTAACGTATGCTCGCGGGGGGGGGGGGCGATCGGAGCGGCGGTGGGGGGGGGGGGCGATCGGAGCAGCGGCGGGGGCCATCGAAGCGGCGGCGGCGATCGGAGCGGAAGCGGGGGGGGCGATCGAGTCGGCGCAGGGGGCTGCGGATGACCGGGAGGCCGGGCGGCGGGTGGGATTGCGGGTGGCACGCGGCCGGACTATCGTGCGACGACTGTTTACACTGAACGATCGGCGAATTTTTTACGAACGACGATTTAAGAACATGTTAAAAGATCAAAATGAACGATTTATCGATCGTTCGCCGCGTTTACACGTACGATTATCGTTCGGCTAATCCGTGTAAACGTAGCATAAGGGTCCATTTACACAGAAAGATTATCTGACAGATTATCTGACAAAGATTTGAAGCCAAAGCCAAAAACAGACTATAAACAGAGATCTGGTCATAAAGGAAAGCCTGAGATCTCTCCTCTTTTCAAATCCATTTGTGGCTTTGGCTTCAAATCGTTGGCAGATAATCTTGTTTTGTAAATGGACCCTTAGGCTCTGCATTCTTGCAGCCAGTTTTGATTACGCTGTGAAAATGTAGTCACTGCCTACTTAACTAATTAACTGCTGGACCTTAAACGACATAATACTTTACCTGCCAACGCTCCTGCCTTATTTTCCGACTCCCGGATCACTGAAGTCCGCTGCAAGACACTGATTGGCTGAGCAGGGAGTTGAAGAGGGAGGCAGGAGCACAGGCAGGTAAAGCATTATTTTGTTTATAACACCCAGCAGCTAATTAGTTAAATAGGCAGTGGCTACACACTCGCAGCAGAATGAAAATTGGCTGCGAGAATGCAGAGCCTTAGGACATAACAGTATTGAGTATTGCAGCGGATTTTGCATCTGCAGCGCTATGGTACATGTGAATGTACCCTACATAACCTGCACTGAAATAGAAGCAGAAATGGTGCAGAAGTGCTGCAAATTTTTCATTGTAAAAAATAATGCAGTAGTTATGCTACATGTGACCATACCCCAATGGTTTTCCCAAACCATATCAGTCAGAGATGCTGTATAAATGACATCATTAGGCACCTGGCAGTACACATAAATAGGCAGGGATGTATTGATCTTGGTCTCAGGTGATGGGAGCAGAGAGCCATCAGCCCCCTGCCCTGTGATTTGCGCTTATAAGCTGCAGGCTGCATGGGGTCAATGACTTACAAGTGATCCAACTCTGAAAATGACATCTGCCTTAGGGTGCGTTTACACAGAAAGATTTATCTGACAGATTTTAGAAGCCAAAGCCAGGAATGGATTTGTAAAGAGGATAGATCCCAGTCTTTCCTTTATGACCTGATCCCTGTTTATAGTCTGTTCCTGGTTTTGGCTTCAAAGATCTGTCAGATAAATCTGTCTGTGTAAACGCACCACTAGACTGCAAAATGAGATCACTTTAACACACAGTTTGCACAAGGATGCAGCAGCATGGGAGCAGGGAGAGGTGAGTTGTCGTTTGGTTTTTCCCCTGGAGCAGTATTAAGGGGGAAGTGGCTAATTGTATTGTGAGAACAAAAGGGACTAATTATAGTGTTTGGGCACAGAAAGGGAATTGGTAGTATGGAGGCATAACAGGTCCTATTGTGTGGGGTAATATTACCGTTTAGGGCACTATGAATGGGGAAAAGGTAGAAAGGGTGCCTGAAAAAGTGTGTATCCTAAAATTCTGCAGAGATGTGTTATGACTGGAAGAAACCTCCATGACACTCTGGTTGGATGGAAACATAAAACATTATACCTACAATACTTTTTTCTTTGTGCTTTGTTCCTTATTTGGTGCAATTCTTGGGTCAGCTGTTTTTCCAATAATGGAGCACACTTTTTACCCAGTTTGGGCTTTTAGGGGACTAACCTGCTATAGACATCGTATAACCAACATTTTTCCTGCTTGCAAAAGAAAAAAAGCGGGGACACCTTTTTAAGCAAAAAACAAACAGAACAAAAAAACACAGCAAAAAACATACACCATGAAAAAAGGATGTGTTAAGGACCTTGTTCAGCTATAATAAAGAAATCCTAAAGGGGGAGCTCATAGCATTCCAATATGGAAGTACTGTACTACATTTCACCAAATATATGCATAGCATGTTCCCTTTTTTTGACTGTTTTGGATCCTTAAACCTTATCAATCTCAACAACCATTACAGAAATAATACGCTTGGTGTCTATGTGACTGTGTTGTTCCCACATGATTATTCAAATCGCAATTAATATACATTGTCACGGCCATCTTTGTCACCATTTCAAAACAATCACTTCAAAAATGTGGGAAAAATACAGGAAACCACACTGTGTGAACACAGCCTTAATGTTTTGGTAATGAGTGATGTAAATTGCTTAGGAGGCTTTGGCCATTGACCCTTCACTCTTGTTCTAGTCTTTGGATGCTCAGTCCCCTCCGTTTGATCGTGTGATGTCTTCAGTTCTAATAACTGACTTTTTCCCTGCAGCACACAGACCTGTCACAGTACATGGCACAGCACCCGGGTGGACTTTTGCCCTACAATGTTCGGGTGAGTTCTTTGTCAGAGAACACTGATCTGTTGTGAGTTACATACAGGTGCTTCTGGCATCAACAGACTGACATCATGTTTGTATCTAAATCCTCCTAACAGAAAACAATCCATGCAGATATTAGGAAGTGTGTGAATATTCATCTCTACCTCCGCTGATATCAATTAATATCTGTTAGACTAGTGATGAGCGAACATGTTCCTAAATGTTCTACAAACATGATGCCAATTGTTGGCGTTCGCCGATCACAAACAATTTGCTCAATGATCGTAATGGTTATAACGATCATTTTTGAACATATTCAAATTTTCAAACGTATGCAACTGCGTAATTTACACTTTGTGCCTGATAATCTGTACACATGTGCATAACTCTAAACCAAAATATACACAATCTGTACGCAAATGCGTGATTTACACTTTGTACCTGACAATCTGTAGGCATGTGCTCTAGACCGAAACATACGCAATATGTAGGCAACTGCAAAATTTACACTTTGTACCTGACAATCTGTAGGCATGTGCTCTAGACCGAAACATACGCAATATGTAGGCAACTGCAAAATTTACACTTTGTACCTGATAATCTGTACGCATGTGCGTGACTCTATACCGAAATGTATGCAATCTGTACACAAATGCGTAATTTACAATTTGTACCTGATAATCTGTACGCATGTGCGTGACTCTATACCGAAACGTATGCAATCTGTACACAAATGCGTACTTTACACTTTGTACCTGATAATCTGTATGCATGTGCGTGACTCTATACCGAAACGCATGCAATCTGTACATAAATGCGTAATTTACACTTTGTACCTGATAATCTGTACACATGTGCGTGACTCTATACCGAAATGTATGCAATCTGTACACAAATGCGTACTTTACACTTTGTACCTGATAATCTGTATGCATGTGCGTGACTCTATACCGAAACATATATAATCTGTACACAAATGCGTAATTTACACTTTGTACCTGATAATCTGTACGCATGTGCGTGACTCTATACCGAAACGCATGCAATCTGTACACAAATGCGTAATTTACACTTTGTACCTGATAATCTGTACGCATGTGCGTGACTCTATACCGAAACGTATGCAATCTGTACGCAAATGCGTAATTTACATTTTGTACCTGATAATCTGTACGCATGTGCGTACACCGAAATGTACGCTTTTACTGTACATTCATTATTTGTTTGTGAATGTTCGGTGAACACGAACACAAACCGATCACAATCTTTTTTTTATGTTTGTGTTCGGAATTGGGATGTTCGCTCATCACTATTAGAGACTACCAATATATTTAGTAGAAGAGGGGTTCAGTAGATACAGGCATAGCAGGGATTAGTTTGTACAAAAAGCAAAATCCAGCTTTATTCACAAGGGCATTCACAAGGGTTGTTCACCAAAATATTTTTTCTTACAAGTCAACTGGTGCCAGAGATGTGTAATTTATTACAAAATCATGAGTCTTCCAGTACTTATCAGCTGCTGTATATCCTGCAGGAAGTGGTATTTTTTCCAGTCTGGAGAGCAGGAGAGGTTTTCTTTGGGTATTTGCTACTGCTCTGACATGGACAGAGGTGGCAGCAGCGGGCACTGTGTCACACTGGAGAGAATACACCACTTCCTGCAGGACATACAGCAGCTCAGGCCCGGACTGGCAATCTGGCATGCCGGCCAAATGCCCGCTGGGCTGCCCAGATTGCCAGTCCGGGGGCCGCCCGGACTGCAAAAATGTTGTGCCTAGATTACCTGGCAGCCACACGGCCCACCCCCTCCGGCCACTAATTGGCGGCTGAGGGCCGCCGTCAAACTGAGAGGGCCACCGGCTGCCGTACACTATGCCACCCTGCAGCACGGCTCCTCTCCCGGCAGCCTTCTCTTCTGCGCGTGTCCTCCTTGGTCTCCACTATCATCTTCCGGTGCAGGCAGAGAGGTACAGACACTCTGTCCTTCCCTGGAGGTCCCGGCAGCCTCTATCATTCACGTGTCACGTGTGTGTGGCACAGACACAGATAAATGATAGAGGCTGCCGGGACCTCCAGGGAAGGACAGAGTGTCTGTACCTCTCTGCCTGCGCCGGAAGATGACAGCGGAGAGAGACCGAGGAGGACACGCGGAGAGGAAGATGGCAGAGGAGAAGGCTGCCGGCAGAGGAGCTGCTGGGGATCGGATTACAGGTGAGTTACTGTTTTGTTATTTTTCTGGTGGGGGCACTGCATTGCACTGCATACTGTGGGGGTGGGGCGGCAATGATGGCTACTATATCGGGCACTATTGGACTGCTATATGGGGCACTAATACTATGGGGGGATTGACTATTATATGGGGCACTGATACTTTTGGGGGTAACCGGCTACTATATGGGGCAATAATACTATTGGGGGGAATGGCTACCATATGGGGGACTATTGGGGGGGGGATTGGCCACTATATGGGGCAACAATACTATTGGGTGGCTACTACATGGGGGACTATTGGGGTGTGTGGATTGACCACTATATGGGGGACTATTGGGGTGTGTGGATTGGCCACTATATGGGGCAATAATACTATTGGGGGATTGGCTACTATATGGGGGACTATTGGGGGGGTGGATTGGCCAGAATATAAGGCAATAATACTATTCGGTGACTACTATATGGGGGACTATTGGGGGGTGGATTGGCCACTATATGGGGCAATAATACTATTGGGTGATAGACTGCTATATGGGGGACTATTGGGGGAGTTGAATTGGCCACTATATGGGGCAATAATACTACTGGGGGATTGGCTACTATATGGGGGACTATTGTGGGGGGTGGATTGGCCACTATATGGGGCAATACTACTATTGGGTGACTACTATATGGGGGACTATTAGGGGGGTGGATTGGCCACTATATGGGGCAATACTACTATTGGGTGACTACTATATGGGGGACTATTGGGGGGGGTGGATTGGCCACTATATGGGGCAATAATATTATTGGGGGATTGGCTACTATATGGGGGACTATTGGGGGATTGGCTACTATGAGGGAACTATTGGGGGGATTGGATACTATATGGGACATTATTGGGGGATTGGATACTATATGGGGTTCTATTGGGGGGATTGGATACTTCTACGGGACATTATTGGGGAATTGGCTACAACGTAGGTCACTATTGGGGGGATTGGCTACTATATGGGACACTATCGGGCAATTGGATATAATACGGGGCACTATTTGAGGGATTGGATACTATATGGGGCACTATGGGGTAATAGATACTATATGGGACACTATTTGGGAATGGCTACTATAGGTGGCACTATTGGGGGGGGGGGGAAACTAGTATATGAGGCATTACTGGGAGGAGTTAGCTACTATATTGGGCGCTGTACGGGGGCACTATTGGATAACTACTGTGCAGGGGCACTATTATGGGGTAACTTCTGTATGGGGCAGTAATAAGGGATACTGTTAAGGGAGCTAATACTGCATGGGCTACAGAGGAGGGCATTATTAGCATTTGGGGCACTATGGTTGGGCAGCTTGTATAGAGGTGGGTAGGTGGTGTTATAAAATGGTAGAGCCTAAAATGTGTGTCTGACAGATTCTGTGGAGATTAATCGTGATCAGAAGACGTCATCATGATGGCCTGGCCCAAGTGGCGAAGATAACAAAAGAGGAAGACTCCAATCAGAGAAGACGCCCCTTGTGAGTCACTGAATGTACTGTAACTGTGCTCAATGTATGGAGGTATAAATGGTCTGCATAAAGGGTTTTATACACAGTATGATGGTATTAGTCATTATGTGGTGGTGAAGTGTGGTCATGGCATGGCAGCATTATTTGCTCCCTGTATAGTGTTATTGGTAATATTACCTTTGGTTTTATTTAGTAAGACTATAATGGTAACATATTACTGTATGTGGTGGTAATATCTGGTAATGGTGGGGTGTTATCATTTAACCCTTATATACTGTACAGTTGGTCTGTGTGTACTGGATATGGTCAGTATGATGGTACCATGTGTGGGATTATACTTGTTTATTATATACTTCTCCCATCCTTTATGGTGCATCACCTTCTCAGTCCCTATAGTTTGGTGAGGAGGTGCACACTATAAATAATGGGAGTAGATAGATTTCCAGGAGGAATAACAGGGGAACAGCACAATACGGAGGCAGGAAGGAAAGATGCCCCTGAATTATTTCAGTACTATAACTTTAAGATCTTGAGGTGCTGTTTTTCCTGAAGAATGGACTGAATAGTTTTCAGGGCAAATATACCTTTATTATTATGAATGACAGATGACAGGAGAGCAGACAGATCTTAAGTTATTGTTCTATATTCTGCATCTGATCGCTGCTGTACTCTCTATAGTCTGCTGGGTGATATTACTCTTCAGCACCTGCGTACACCTGGTATCTGAAAAATGTTCTATTTTTCCATTGCACAGTTGGTGCAATGGGTGCGGGGAGATTTATATGTGGGCTGGTGGGGTTGTTGTGCCAGGGCTGCTTTTCAGTGCCAGTCCGGCCCTGCAGCAGCTGATAATTACTGGAAGACTACTACTACGGCCCCTTTGCTTAACTGATAGGCATGTGATGTTGCCAAGGATTATTGACAACATTGCTTGGATATTGGTAAGGGAATGGGTTGTGGTTCTATCTATAGCCTAGGCATCAAACTCATGGCTTTCCAGCTGTTGTAAAACTACCGTTTTCATCATGCCTGGACAACCAAAGCTTTAGCTGTTTAGGCATGATGGGAATTGTAGTTTTGCAACAGCTGAAGGGCCGCAGTTTGACACCTGTGAGCTACAGTCTCAAGCAAAGTCCAGGTGCTGGCCACAATTATCAACTGCTCAAGATGTCCAAGTGATTGCTTACAGTGGCACCTTAAGGTGCTGGCTGCAATGATTAATGTGTGCAGCAGTTGCAGGCTCTGTTCACAGTGTCACTACACATAACAACACATACAGGGATGCCTTGGATTACGAACATAACTCATTCCGGGACCGCGCTTGTAATCCAAATCCCTCTTAAACTAAATAAACTTTTCCCACAAGAAATCATTAAAATGCAGGCAACTGGTTCCACACCCCAAAAATGATTTTTTTTTATTCTGAATAACATGTAAAACAAATGAAACAAACATTTAGAAACAGCTAAATATGTCATGTTATAAGTTACTGTACAGTATAGCAATCAGCATGTGGAGTATAGTAAGGGCCCGTTCACACTATGGATCTCTCCTGCCATATCTTTGAATGGGAGAGCATGCGCGTCTTCGGTTCCTAACAGAATCTTTGTGCCCCAGGTGCATAAGGATGAAAAAACAGCAGCAGTTTGTAGATACAGGATATGGCTGCGTTCACACTACGTATATTTCAGTCAGTATATTTCAGTCAGTATTGCAACCAAAACCAGGAGTGGATAAAAAAACACAGAAAGGATCTGTTCACACAATGTTGAAATTGAGTGGAAGGCCGCCATATAACGGTAAATAACTGCCATTATTTCAATATAACAGCCGTTGTTCTAAAATAACAGCAAATATTTGCCATTAAATGGCGGCCATCCACTCAATTTCAACATTGTGTGAACAGATCCTTTCTGTGTTTTTAATCCACTCCTGGTTTTGGTTGCAATATGAGGACCACAATACTGACTGAAATATACTGACTGAAATATACATATACTGACTGAAATATACGTAGTGTGAACGCAGCCTATAACTGCAGATCCCCATAATGCAGTAGCGTAGTACAATAGGCCAGAATAGAGAAGCAGGGCTGCTGTCAGAGGGGTGTGTGGTCACATGACCGCAATGGAGAAGGGCTGTGTGTTCAGCATTGACCAATCAGGAAGTGAGAAACACAGAGCTGTGCAGGAGGGTAGTGACGGAAACTTTTCTATACAGTGAATGAGTGTAAATTAAAGCGTAACTGTCATTTCAGGGCCATTTTTTTTTAAAACATTAAATATCAACAGTACAAGCGATTTAAAGAAACTCTGTAATAGGTTTTATGTACTAAAAGAGTTTCCTTCTGTACTGAAAAAGCAATCTCCCAGCCTCCCCCCTGACATCAGATGAAGCAGGATTTCTGTCTCCATTATGTGGCTATGGAGAGGGGAGGGGCTGTTAGGAGTGACTGATCCCGGAGCAGTCCTGCACAGCACAACACCCTGCAATCTTCTCTCAGTAAGTTCATAGATAAGCACTGACCTTTCTGACCCCAGAATCCTGCGGTTTAGGTGCCCAGAGAGTCTACAAACAGCTGACCTTCATGTCACCTCTTCCTGCTCCCTCATCTCCCTCGGCCCCTCCCCCCTTCATAGGCTTACAATGGAGAGAGCAGAGCCCGTCTTCACTGGCTTCTCTGTAATGAAGAAGTGTTTGCCTGATAATGCACAGATAAGAAGTCAGGGGGGAGGCTGGGAGATTGCTTCTTGAGTACAGAAGGAGGCTTTTTTGGCTGATGAAACCTATTACAGAGTTTCTTAAAATCTAAAATATACTACTGATTTCTGCAATAAAAAAAAACATGACAGTTACGCTTTAAGGCACATTATAGCAGCAGTGAGTATAGCTGAGTGTAATTGCAGGCACATTATAGCAGCAGTGTGTATAGCTGAGTGTAATTGCAGGCACATTATAGCAGCAGTGAGTATAGCTGAGTGTAAGTGCAGGCAGGGCCGGCCTTAAGGTAATTGGCGCCCTGTGCGAAACTTTTTTCGGCGCCCCCCCCCCCCATGGGGTCTGCTGAGACCCCCTCAAGGTGTTATAAAGCTCCTACTCCTCCAGACAATATCCTACTCCTCCAGACAATATCCATCACCCATCACCCGACCCTCCCAAATATTACCGCCACACCACAACCACTACCATCACTATCATATTGTTACTGACCAAATCAGTATACTAAATCCAATAAAACACAGTACCAGATTAAAAGTAACTAATATTACCACCGCATACTGACTAATACCACCACATACTGACTAATACCACTGCATACTGACTAATACCACCACATACTAACTAACACCACCACCACATACTGACTAACACCGCAGCTGCTACTGACTAACACCACCACATACTGACTAAAACCACCACCACTACTGAATAAAATCCTCTGTACACTGATCACAATAGAGGTAGAGCCAGCCCTACACAGGTTCTATACACCATATACATTACAGTGAAGTTATATCCAGTGACTCACAGGGGACGTCTTCTCTGATCGCAGTTCTTCCTTTTTCATTTTCTTCTCCCTCTGTCCTGGGTCATCATGAGAACTTCTTCGAGCCACGAATCCACAGAATCTGCCAGACAGACATATTAGACTCCTCACTCTGGCATCATCCTCATCTCTATACACACTGCACATCTGTATTGGCCCCTTTACACACTCATATAGTGGGTAGGCTGACTCTATGTGACCCCCTTATAGTATATGCCCCCCCTGTGTAGCCTCCTTACAGATGGCCCCTTGTTTAGACTTCCCTATATATCGCCCTATGTGAATCTCCTTAAGAACCACCCTCTGTGTAGTCCCCCTATGGTATATGGCCCCCTCTCTGTAGCCCTCCCTTATAAATGGCCCCCTCTTTGTAGTCTCCCTTACAGATGCCCCCCCCCATGTTGTCCCCTCTGCCCCTCTTACAGATGGCCCCCCTGTGTTGTCCCCTCTACCCCTCTTACAGATTACCCCCATGTTGTCCCCTCTGCATCCTCTTACAGATGGCCCCTCTGTGTTGTACCTCTTATAAATGGCTCCCGTGTTGTCCATCCCCTTATAGATGGCCCCCGTTTTGTCACCCTTATAGATTGCCCCCCTGTGTTTTCCATCCCCCTTACAGATGGCCCCCTTATGTTGTATCTTCTTATAGATTGCCCCTTTATAGATCGTCCCACTTATGTTGTCCCCCTTATAGCTTGCCCCCTTATGTTGTCCCCCTCTTATAGATTCCCCCCTTATGTTGTCTCCCCTTATAGATTGCCCCCTTATGTTGTCTCCCCCCTTACAGATTGCCCCCCTTATGTTGTCTCCCCCCTTATAGATACCTCCCCTATTGATTGCCCCCTTATGTTGTCTCCCCCTTATGTTGTCTCCCCCTTATAGATGCCTCCCCTATTGATTGCCCCCTTATGTTGTCTCCCCCCTTACAGATGCCTCCCCTATAGATTGCACCCTTGTTGTCTCCCCCCTTATAGATGCCCCCCTATAGATTGCCCCCTTGTTGTCTCACACGTTATAGATGCCTCCCCTATTGATTGCCCCCTTATGTTGTCTACCCCTTACAGATTTCCCCCTTGTTGTCTCCCCCCTTATAGATGCCCCCCTATAGATTGCCCCCTTGTTGTCTCCCCCCTTATAAATTCTCCCCTATAGATTGCCCCCTTGTTGTCTCCCCCCTTATAGATGCCTCCCTATAGATTGCCCCCTTGTTGTCTACCCCCTTATAAATTCCCCCCATATATTGCCCCCTTGTTGTCTCCCCCCTTATAGATGCCTCCCTATAGATTGCCCCCTTGTTGTCTACCCCCTTATAAATTCCCCCCATATATTGGCCCCCTGTTGTCTCCCCCTTATAGATTGCCCCCTTGTTGTGTACCCCCTTATAGATTGCCCCCTTGTTGTGTACCCCCTTATAGATGCCTCCCTATAGATTGCCCCCTTGTTGTGTACCCCCTTATAGATTGCCCCCTTGTTGTCTCCCCCCTTATAGATGCCTCCCTATAGATTGCCCCCTTGTTGTCTCCCCCTATAGATTGCCCCCTTGTTGTGTACCCCCTTATAGATTGCCCCCTTGTTGTCTCCCACTAGATTGCCCCCTTGTTGTGTACCCCCTTATAGATTGCCCCCTTGTTGTCTCCCCCTATAGATTGCCCCCTTAAAGATGCCCCCTTGTTGTTTTCCCCTTTATAGATGCCCCCCTATTGATTGTCCCCTTATGTTGTTTCCCCCCTTTTAGCCTATAGGACACAGTACGCGGCGCCCGTGGGGAGGAGAGGCTGGGGGAAGCCACCACAGGAGGGGGGCGCCGGGCGGCCAGCTAGGGGAGCCCTCGGGCAGAAAGACAGCTGCACAGCTGTCTCTCTGCCTCAGCACCCCCCCAGCTACACGGGAGTGATGCGCCCTGTGCAAGCGCACAGGTCGCACACCCCAAAGGCCGGCCCTGAGTGCAGGCACATTATAGCAGGAATGGAGAGGATGTGAAACACAAGGGCTGACAGAGACTGCAGGGAGCATGAAGGAATGAGCAGGACATATGTGGGCACATAAATGCATTGCTCTCTGCCTGGGGAGAGAGGGGTTACAGCTATGAAGAGATTACCTCTACGGTCCTGTCCCCTGATGCAAGCCCCAGCCAAAAGTAGATCTGCCATGATTTGAAAGGTGAGGGAGCCTTACTGGGTCACAGTACAGTGCTTTAGACCCCACTATGCAGACCATGCTCCTCCTCCACTCACCCTGCCGCCCAGTACAGGGAGCTTTTAGATACAATTTTGAAAAACTGTGAGCTCTTCTTGCAAAGTGCTCTCAATCCAAGTTACTCTGAAGCCAAGGTACCACTGTACTGCATAGTATACATCTCTTTGCAGGATCCCACTGCACTAAAAAGCAAAGGTGACTATATGTTTTGAAAGAGTTGAAAAAAATGTATGCTGTGTCATACCTTATAAATGTATGCCAAGCAGCACCAGCAATTCCTGCCGGTTCAACTACCTTCAAACTGTACTTCAATACTATAATATTACCTGGTGGGAACAGGTTAACAGGTTAGGGTGTAAAATAAACTGTATATTTCCCAGAGCTGATGGTGGTTTCTATGCATATAAAATTGAATTCTTATTTCTCAGCCAAGTGTCAAAGAGGTGGAGCCGATCTGCTCAAGTGACACGCATTGACAGGCCTTCTTACTCATCCTCATGTCCCAGCCCCTCTTTGACTGACATACAGAGCTTTGTAGGTCCGTTAAGGTGGGGGAGGGGATGAGGGCTGTCGATAAGATCGGCAGGGCTGTGATATTTGGGGAGCGCGACTCTGACTTGACTTTTGGCTGATGAATATAAAGATGATGATTAGAGATTTCAGCTCCAGGAAAGGTATAGTTTGCTTTTATTTCCTCACAGCCAGAGTTAATTTAGCAGTAGCAATAACATATCATCATTTCACACTCGTTCTTCTATTTGTGCCATTTTTGCAGGCCTAAATGTCAGCCATGATAGAGGCATAATGTGCAGCCAACAATGGTGAAGGGCAGTACAAACGATCCAGTCATCGTTCATAGGGCTGTGTAAAAGTCTCAATAAAAGAGTGCAGATCCATCAAATCAGTGTTCATCTCAGCCCATCTTAAAGGACCCTTAATATTAATATTCTTTTTTCACCCACGTCCCATGACATGCATACTTTCTTTAAAGTCTGGGAAACCTCTGTAATGAATAGGACAGTACCACTTGGTTATCAGCAATGGCTTGGTGAAGCCAGGGCCTCAGTCTTTTCTTTCTATTAGACTATACTATTTCTAGAATAGAGCTTCTATAAAACTTGCAGTTCATAAAAGCATGTTTTTATTAGTTTTTTTATTAGCTTGATTTTAATGAAGGTTTCCGCAGCCCCTCTCTTTAAGCTTCCCCTGCTTCTGAATTGGCCTGCTGGTGTTCATTAGGGCTGTGACAAGTGAGAATAGCCAACACCTCATATTATACAGCTGTATATGCAGTACGCTTAAGGCCCTATTCCACCAACAGATCTGACAACAGATTATCTGCCGAAGATTTGAAGCCAAACCCAGGAGTGGATTTGAAAAGAGGAGAAATCCAATCTTTCCTTTACGACCTGTTCTCTGTTTATAGTCTGTTCCTGGGTTTGGCTTCAAATCTTTGGCAGATAATCTGTCATCAGATCTGTTGGTGGAATAGGGCCTTTAGGCTGTAGAGACTGTGGGCAATCATAACATTAACCTTAACCCTTTTCCTGCAGTGAGCACAGAATACCTTGCCCCTCACCGAATTGACACTGGCCCCACATGCTTCTGTGATTGTACCAGAAACCAAATATTTTACTATTAAATGTCTGCATGCACCCTGGAGGTAGCGGTTCCTGGCAATGGGGGTCGTATGAGCTTCTCTTCTTGTGACAGTATATATATTTCCATCTAACCCTGCATTGATCATGCAATAGTTTTGTAGAGTAAATTAAAAAAGCCTGGTACTGGCATCTTATGTGTTACTGATTCTAAACAGAACTATATAAAGAGTCATCCTGTACAAGGTGAAGAGAATCTCCTTTTGATGTGAAACTTGTTATCTCCTCATGCAGCTCTTCATGTTCCAGTTGCTTAGAGGTCTGGCCTATATCCATCACCAGCACATCCTACATCGGGACCTAAAGCCGCAGAATCTTCTCATCAGCTACCTAGGGGAGCTCAAACTGGCTGACTTTGGTAAGTGCCGGCCTGATAAGACCATTTTGTGCACAGCAGCTGAAACAACAGGGGCTGTGGCTGCCAGTCTTCTCTTTTTCAGGAATAGGCTTTTGATGTACAATCTGCGATATACCAGGGGATACTACAGAATCCTAATATATCAAAGCAGCAATCTGTCATTATTTACAGTGCAATTAGCTGCATACAGACTGGAAACATTGGCTGGGAGACCTTACTGTATTTTATAAGGGGTGCAATTATACAGTTGTATATAAGAAATCCCGGCATCTTAGCAAAATGTACAGCATAGAGACAAAACTTATGATGCTGGGTCCCAGTACAAAATCTGCCATGTACACCTGCAATGGAGACTTGTTTCTTATTCCATTAGATAGCGCTCTAAAAATACTGCTCCAGTTATAAAAGTCATTGTGGCCCATCTGGCAGTGTACTTTGAACAGAAGCCATATGGCTATTGTTAACATAACTAATTGTTAACATGACTTCCCCTGTCACATATACAGGCCTCCATTTATTGAATAGTGGGAGGTTTTGGGCCATTTCAGGCTACATGACTTGGTTGGCTCTATAACCCCTGTACTTCCTATAGTTATGCCATAGTGCCAGCCCTAAGGATGTCTGGAAAACATGGATACAGCCATAGTCTGGAATACAGCCATATTCTGACATGGTGCACTCTGTTGCCACAAAAGAGGCAGCAGAGAGCACTGTGTTAGACTGGAAAGAATACAACACTTCTTGCAGGACATACAGCAGCAGATACGTACTGGAAGACTTGATATTTTTAAAAAGAAGTGATTAACAAATCTGTATAACTTTGTGCTACCATTTAATCTGAAAGCAATGTTTTTTTCTCTGGAGAACCCCTTTAATATGCAGCTCTAGGAAGAATTTATTAGAATGACACATTTTATATGCTGTTTACATAGGTCTTGCCCGTGCTAAGTCAATTCCCAGCCAGACATACTCCTCTGAAGTGGTCACTCTCTGGTACCGTCCACCAGATGTGCTTTTAGGTGCTACAGATTATTCAGCTGACCTTGATATCTGGTAAGAACAAGATAATTTTTTCCCTGTGAAAATATAAAACCACCAGCAGGCAGAGGGGTGTGGGAACATAAAGAAGAATGTTTAAATGTTTACCCATCCCCGTGCCCCTGTAGCACTGCTCAGCTGTTGGATGTCATTTCCTCCCAGCTTCCTGGGACATCACAGCCCCACTGATAGATTGCCACTCAGCCAGTCAGTGACTACAGTTGTGTTTCTTCAGAGATTGGTAAGGCAGTGCTGTGGGGGGCACAGGGAGGTGTAATTATAGATTCTTTATTATGTTCCGCACCCCCTTGCCTGCAATGTTCCCTCTAAGCTTTAGCCACTGCTGAGCGGAACGGCAAGTGAGCTGAGCAATGTTCAAGCATATTTGTGCAAACCAAAAACGTAATACAGGAACGTCGGTACCTTAGTCTAATGTAGCAAAGCAAATTAACTCTAGTGGAACAGTCAGTGTAAATTCACATGAACATCTATTGCAGATTTGATGCAATATTTAGAAATTCAGTTGTATTGGTTTATACAGCATTAGATCAGTGCAGTTACATCCAGTGACTCAGTTGGGGCGTCTTCTCTGATCAGTTGTTCATTTTTCTTTTCCAACCAGGCTGAGCTGTCTTGAAGACTTCTCCTTGCCACAAATCCTCTCTCCAGAATCTGCGACAGAAACATTTTAGGTTCCTTGCTCCAGCACATACAGTAGTTAAGCCCCTCTTTGCCCCTATATAGTTTTAGGGCCCCCCTCTAGGATGCCCTTAGTATTATTAACTTCTTCACTGCCAGGATGCCCCTAGTATTATAGTTAACCCCTGCCCCCTCCAGGATGCCCCTAGTACTATAGTTAACCCCTGTCCCCTCCAGGGTGCCTCTAGTATTGTAGTTTACCCCCCCCCCCCTCCACGATGCCCCTAGTATTGTAGTTAACACCGTCCCCTCTAGGATCCCCCTAGTATTGTAGTTAAGCCTGTTCCCTCCAGGATCCCCCTAGTATTGTAGTTAGCCCTGTCCACTCTAGGATGCCCCTAGTATAACCCCCCTCCCCCTTAGATGCACCTAGTATATTAAACGACCCCCCCTTCCCCTCCAGGGACCCCATGCATTGTAATCAACCCCTTAGTCCCCAAAGAAATGCCCCTAGTCTGTGGCAATTCCAAGTTAATAAAAAAAAATCCAGCTCACCTGTTCACCGTTTCAACACTAACTGGCCTTATCCTTCTGTAGTCTCAGCAGCTTGCGGGCCTTCTCTTACAGATGGTGCGCAATGAAATTACGTCATCATGCATTGCCTGCAGGTGGTGACGTGTGCCGCCCTTGTGTACAGGAGCAGGGAGTCCCTGTTTCTGTACGCACATTCCGTAGTATGGTACATAATGTACATACAGGAGCAGGGATTTCCCTCCGGATTTCCTGCTCCTGTACAGTAGTAAGTGTCGGTGCGTACTTTAGTTTTAGAGGGGCAAAATTTTGTGGCACAGAGTGGGCAAATGGAGGCAGTGGACGGGGCTTTTCTTTGAGCTGTATGGCCGCCGCGTCATTATGTGGCTATTGGGGGAGAATTGGGCGCACGGTTTCCACCCTATTTGGAATGCATATGTGGGAACCCAGCCTAAAGGAGATGTGTGTGTATGTCATCTTTACACGTGTTTTTCGGCACAATGAGACAAGAATTCGGGGGGGGGGGGGGGCAATAGTCCCTTTGCTTGACAAATCCTGTTGTAATTGTGTTAGGAACCGGACAGCAGGACAAGACAAGACAGTGAGCCCTAAGCTCAGCCCCGCCCACCGCGGCGAGCAACTGGGCGCCAGTCCCTGCACTGGCTAGGTGGGACACAAATACAAAACAGACAGACAAACACAATAAAGAATAGTCCACAATCCGGGTCACAACAGTCGGGCAGCAAAAGTACAAAATCAGGATCCAAAGGCGTAATCAGAAAACAGGCAATATGATCAGGGGCAGGCAGCAAGCAAGGGAGGTCAGAGATACAAAGCAGTAGTCAGGAGATGCAAAGAAACAGAATCCACAAGCAGGCAGAGACTAAGGATGCGTTTACACTGGCAGATTTATCTGACAGATTTTTTAAGCCAAAGCCAGGAACAGACCATAAACAGGAAATGGGTCATAAAGAAAAGACTGACATTTCTCCTCTTTTCAAATCCATTCCTGGCTTTGGCTTCCAAAATCTGTCAGATAAATCTGTCTGTGTAAACACACCATAAGTCAATAACCAGCAATGAGTGCAGAGACTGATGGTGCTTTTACACAGGCAGATTTATCTGACAGATTTTGGAAGCCAAAACCTGGAAAGGATTTAAAAAGAGAAGAAATCTCAGTATTTCCTTTATGACCCGTTCCCAGTTTAAGGTCTGTTTCTGGTTTTGGCTTAAAAAATCTGTCAGATAAATCTGCCTGTGTGAACGCACCATGAGGTAGTTATATAAGAGGCCAGGGTTCTAGTCCAGAACATAATTGGACCATCTCCCTGATCTCCAAGCACAGAGCCGAGGGGCGCATAATGCTCTGCAAAGATAAGATCCTGACAAATTGGTTGCTAATATTTGTTCTCACATGTAATTAAATTCTCTTCCTTTGTAGATAGTATGCATGGTATACCGGATTTCAGAGCAGAAGGCCAAAACTGAATTCTTAGGCTACGTTCACAGTTCACAGTATTTCCATCAGTCTTTTGGTCAGTCTTTTTTCAACTAAAATCAGGAATGAAACTGAGAGGGCAAAATTATAATGGAAAGATTTGCACAGTTTCTGTGTTTTCAACCCAATCCTGGTTTTGGTTAAAAAACGACAGACAGAAATAGTATGTAGCTACATTGACACGTTCCATAAGTTTGTTTATAGATCCGCAATTATAGACAAATTTAGAGCCCATTAATTTCAAATGACCTGTTCACACTACCCGTATTATTGTAATCTTTAATAGTGTGTTTATATGGAAAGATTATCGTTCGAATTTTTGCTATAACGATCGCATTTCAGCGATAATCGTTCCGTGTAAACACAGCGAACGATCAAATGACAAGCGAAAAATCGTTCATTGTGATCTTTTAACATGTTCTCAAATCATCATTGGTCGTTGGCTAAAAATTCGCAGATCACTTTGTGTAAGCAGTCTTTCAAAGATTCACCCTATGTGTGAGATGGGCCTAAGCGGTCTTAAAACGATCGCAATAACGATTTTTCTAACGATTTTTCTAATTTTTATTCGTCTAAAAGCTGATCGTTATAAAAACCAAATCATTGCTGCAAAATCGATTGGGCGAATTATCGCTTTGTGTAAACTGACCATAATACACAAAAGTTACTGACAAGCTCTAGTACAAGCCATAATTATGGAACAGATTGTCTCATAGAAGTCTTTTTTCAGAGGAAACATCCGCAAATCCTTAAAAAATACAGATGAGACATTTTAAACCATTCCCACTTATTTACTATCACTTTCCCCTTCTTTAGCAATCCACAAAAAACGCAGATTACTAATGCAATGCAAATGCATTTTGCAGACTGCGTACCATTGTAGACGTCATAGACTATGCAACAGCATAGTATAATATATTATCGATGAGTGAACCTAACATATTGCTGTACATACCACAGTTTCCAAATGCTAGAATCTACAAACAGCTCACCATATGTGCAGTGCAATTCTTTCTTACACAAAAGGAAAAGCTGTCTAGAAGGATGCTTTGAATGCACTTCATAGACATGCCCTCTCTGGATACAGACTCAAGGGCAGGAGGACGTAGGGATCATGCCTAGACACAAGGTAGTGAAGAGCGAAATGAAACAGAAGCAAGGCATACAGTCAGAATCTAAATGATGTTCTGAGCTTTCCAGTGCATGCACTCCCTGCACAAATGAAGTGTGCAAGAAGGATGAAAGACAGCACAAACTGTTTTATCCTGGCAGTGGATGATGGCACAGAATACAGAGCAGATGCAGGGTGCTAAGGAAAGGAACCATTTTAGTAACAGAGGTGTAGTTACCTTCGGCAGTTAAACTTTCCTCTGGTTTTTACTTTGTTATAAAAGGTTAATTTTATTAAATTAAAATTGTGTTGGTTGTAAAAGCTCTATTATCCACTATATCAGCACATTTCCACTAGCATCTGTCATTTATTATTATTGTTTTTAAAGCGCCCTTGGTTCCAGAGCTCCTTGTTTGCTCCTTGTTGCTCCACACCATCTTGTCTACTTGCAATGGATTTTATTTTTAGCAACCTATTTAGTCTTAGAGGGGTACTCTGACATAAGGTAACAAAATAAACCTGCAGCAAAAGCATATAGCATTCTTTACCTGTCTTCCCCAGTTCTGAAAGGAAGGTGATGAACATGTTTCCTTTAGGCTTGTTTGTTTGGCATTAATTTAGAAGAAAAAGTTCTAAAAGCCCTGAAATAGAACTTTAGAAAGAAATATCAGGCTGTGACCCATTACAGTGTACATTACCGATCAGGAGAACGGACTTCCCTGCTGTCAATCATCTCCAACTATGCAGCACCATAGACTTGTGGCTTTTCCTAGCTTGTTCTCCTGAGCAGTGAGACCCAGAGAGATCATACAGATCATATCCCTATGACAGGGCCCATTTAAAAGGCTGAAACTTATTTCCCTCACTTTTCATTCTAGGGGTGCAGGATGTATATTTATAGAGATGCTTCAGGGATACCCAGCCTTCTCTGGGGTGTCAGATGCCTTTGAGCAACTTGAGAAGATCTGGTCGGTAAGTAAACAGATATTCAGTTTTTTAATTATAATCCAAACAGTCCATATGTATTCATAAATAACGTTTTTTTTTAACCTTTTTTCTTATGTTTTACAATTGTATCAGTGATATAAAGGTTTGACAACATATACTTAATAAGGCTGCGTTCACACTACGTATATTTCAGTCAGTATATGTATATTTCAGTCAGTATATTTCAGTCAGTATTGCAACCAAAACCAGGAGTGGATTAAAAACACAGAAAGGCTCTGTTCACACAATGTTGAAATTGAGTGGATGGCCGCCATATAATGGCAAATATTTGCTGTTATTTTAGAACAACGGCTGTTGTATTGAAATAATGGCAGTTATTTACTGTTATATGGCGGCCATCCACTCAATTTCACCATTGTGTGAACAGATCCTTTCTGTGTTTTTAATCCACTCCTGGTTTTGGTTGCAATACTGACTGAAATATACTGACTGAAATATACGTAGTGTGAACGTAGCCTAAAGCAGTAATAGGTTATGTTACCACTTTGGGAACATATCGGCTGAAGGTGTCCGTTTTGTTAAATAGACGTCCGCTAATAATAATAATAATAATAATAATAATAATAATCATGGCCGCTCCTGTAACCTTGGTGTCTGAAAACCTCAACCTCTCGAGCAGTATGTGTTCATTTATTAGGTATGTGCTGTTGTTTGAGGTAGCCTTTTTTCATTGTCCCATATGATATGCAGGTGCGCTGTCATGTATTGTATTCCCACGTAAATGCATTTTTGTTTCTTTCTATCTGTATATACTCTTTGTCTCTCCTTGTTCCACACATCTGTGCGTGCAGTTTACTTATTGGAGTGAACATCTCCCTCATCTTGAGCACACCTTGATGTTTTTAACATGGGATTCATAACGTTTTCTTTTTATGTCTCATGATTGGATGACTATGCGCACATGCGCACAAAACGCAATTAAGTATTTACTTTTAAGTAATTTTTTGTTGTTAAAGTGACGAAACCATCACCTATATTTACTTTTATAGTTATACTATGAGTTATTAGATTTACCTGAAAGGGGCAATCCAAAGATTAATAAGAATGTACAGTACACAGGGGGAACGAAGATCAGGGCAGGGGTCTGGGGACTTCAGGGGTTAGACACAAATGTTGTTGGCAGCAGAGGGGCCCATGTTCCACCTGTCAACAAGACAGTTTTAAAGGTGAGCTATCATCAGGTTAGTTGAATCTAACCTGCTGATAGCCCCCTATAGTGCCCAGGACACTGAGGAGGAAGGTATGTGTCTTACCCTCCTCCTCGGCGCTGTTAGTCGGCATAATCTTCATCCGGGTGTACTGTTAGGAGCACTGCCCCACCCCCACAGTCATCCAGCCCAGCCGCTCCTTTGATTCTCGAATATTCTGAGCCACTGTTATCAATCCAGTGCACTGTCAAAGAACCAGATATCTCCTGTCTGCATTATTTTTCATTTATACCTCAAGCTTAAGATACATTTAACGATGGGAAAAACTGTTTATTGTATCCAGTTAATTGAATTGACACATCATACAAGGCTCTGTATTTTGCTAATAACAAATCATCTTATTGGAAATCTTCATGAAAACTCTAAAAATGCTTCGATGTCCTCTACTTTGACATTCCTAGACTGGCAGTATGAACCTGCGGAGAGGAAGAAGAGATTCCCGCTGTTTGTTCATGTAGCATCCATTTAAATGATTTATTTATTGCTTGACCTTTCTATGGTCTCCTCGCACAGTCAGCATAAGGTCCTTTATCATAGGGTGTAAGCTTTGATCACTGACTTATATATTCTTGGACTAAGAAAGGGATCATTTATCTTCATCAAACAAGAATGACAGCCCTTGCCAATAAGTCAAATGTTTTCCTTTCCTAGGTTTCATGTTTCTCTTTAGGCTACAAACATTAAAGATGTATGGTGAATCGTATTGACTGCCGAATGAGTCCGTTCTGTCTAGCAGTAATAAAACATGAGAGTCAGTGACCATGAGCCCTGTTCTCTGGCTTTCTTCTAGATCCTTACAGATACTTTTATTTTTAGAAGTAACAAACCATATATTGACATAAGTATATTTTAGAGATATAAGCACATCTGAAGAGAAAAACTATAAGTCCCCACCCATATGTCATCCACTATACTGGATGGGTACTTTAAAACACTGATCTCGAAAATATTCAGAAGCCCCTGAGAGAATGGATGGAGCGCTGGCAGCACACACACGAAGCTCTTCATTAGTTTTATTTCCATTTTCCTCTTCTATTATAATCAGTAAGGTTTGTTACTACATACTAGATACTATTATAGGCTGAACTCATGTAACAAGGATATGCAAAGCAGCTGACCCATTATTAGTGTCCGTGTATTCGATGTGGCAGAACGTTCCTCAACCAACCATCAATAACCTCATTGATAGCAGGCCAAGATGTTCCTGGTGTCCTGCAGGGAGCTTATCATCAGGGTGTTTTTGTGTGATCTACTGTATTGTGGCAGCATACAGTAATAGATTGGTGTATTGACTGGTGTACAATTTAATTATAGGTTAGCAGCTAGTCTATAGCTAGAGCCAAGGGCTTGTTGTTGCATGTGACATTTTCAGAAATTAGTGCAAAATTTTGTACAACTTGGAACAAAGTTGCAGACATGTATCTATATCACTTCTGCATGTGCATTTGTTTTACAATGAGTAATACACCGCCCCTTGTGTGGAGTCAGTATGCAGCAAGCTTGTGACAATTGTGGAATAGTCACATGTAGTAAACCAGCTTTAGAGAATACCTGTAACTGAAAAAGTATGCCTACTCGCTGCGTTTGGAAGTCAGCACGCCTCTTAGTACAGCCGTCCGACCCTGTGCACGCTGCAGGCATTGTGCAAAAGGCATAAACCTTCTAGGTGTAAACCTTCATAAATCAGGCCACGCCTCCTTCCCGCATTATCGCCCCCCCCCTCCCGCCTGCTCATCAGGCGAGTGGGGGATACGGCTGGTGTACACCAAGGAAAGGAGGGAATCTGCCCCTTTTTCGGGGCATACACCAGGGGCACACAATGATAACTCCCCTCCGCCCAAATGTCCATCTACCACTTTTCCATCTTGTTTTTTTAATTTGACTGTTGAGGAGTGTATTCATGGGAGGAAGGGGTTTTCTGGATGTCTGGATGTTCATACTTTTTGTAAGCTCTTTTTTGTACATGTTTTATTTTAGAACTGGAGAACCTTCAGGATGAGGCGACAACTAAGGCAACACTGAGTGAAGCCCATAAAACTGTTATTAGATGTAATTTTATCATGTATTATGCATTGTACTTTTGCTTTCTTCAGATGGATTAGTTGACTGAAATAGTACCTGTAGTTGTTGTGTTCCAGAAATAGCATAGCTGAGTTTGTAATTTAAAGCAACTTATTTTGATATCATGATTAGTAGTTATTGTAACCTAGAATGATAAAGCACCAGCATATTCTGCAGGGTGTAGGATTCTAATGGTGTTAGTAATGAATAAATAATTCTTGCAGGTTATAGGGACACCGACAGAGGAAACATGGCCTGGAGTATCACAACTTCCAAACTACAAAACAGGTAAGCAGATCTCTGATATGGAACTATGACTTAAAGGGGTTGAGCAGGTTTTAAAAACATAGCAATTTTCTTGTACAAACAGCGCCACATTTGTCCTCAGGTTATGAGTGATAAAGCATCTCAGCTATATTCAAGGGGAGAATTGGGAGGACTCCATAAACATTATATGGTTGGCCAATACCACAGAAACCTGCAGGTTGTGCTGAAACATATCTGTATGGATAGCTTTAAACTTCTTGGGTCCCAATGAAAAATGGAAAAATTAATTGAAACCTTTTTTTAG
This sequence comes from Dendropsophus ebraccatus, assembly GCF_027789765.1. Taxonomy (NCBI): domain Eukaryota; kingdom Metazoa; phylum Chordata; class Amphibia; order Anura; family Hylidae; genus Dendropsophus; species Dendropsophus ebraccatus. Next base: position 52,828,502 of record NC_091462.1, read on the forward strand.
GGGGCAGGGGGGCCATGGGGAGCCCATAGGAGATAGCGGTGGTCTACTGCCACCACTTCTATTGCATAGAAAGATGGCAGCACATCATTGTCTTTTGTCTTTTAACATGTTGAAAGACAACGATCAGCCAACATTGCGCATGTCGGCTTATCGTTTTCTTTTATTACACGAAGCGATTATTGCCTGTAATGGCTGATAATCACTTTGTGTAATAGGGCCTTTAGGCTCCAATGATCTGTCAGATAAATGTGCAGGGCCTTTAGGGCCCTATTCCACCGGACGATTATCGTTCAGATTATCGTTAAATCGTTCGAATCTAAACGATAATCGTTCGGTTGAAATGCAGTTAACGATTAACGACTGAACGAGAAATCGTTGATCGCTTTATAAAGGCCCTATTCCACGGAACGATTATCATTCGTTTTCGGACGATATCGACCGCTACGGACGATAATCGTTCCGTGGAATAGAGTGCAACGATCAGCCGACATCGTTCATGTCGGCTGATCGTTGCAGTCGCTTGTTTTTTCAACATGTTGAAAAACAAGCGACTGATATAGCAGCGATCTGCTGCCGTCGCTCCGTTGAATAGGAGCATCGGCAGCAGACGCTGCTATATCCTATGGGCTGCCCGGACGATCAGCGATCCTCCGAGCAGCCCCCCCGCAGCTCCCCGCCGCCCCTCCCGCACTCACCCGCTCGCTGCAGCCGCGTTGAATAGCGGCGGCAGCGAGCGGCGAACGAGGAGCAAACGAGCGCTAATAGCGCTCGTTTGCTCCTCTAAAACGACCCGTGGAATAGGGCCATAAGACCTGGACCTATTTTTATCGTTGCTCGTTCGCAAATCGTTCGCATTGAATAAGACATCGTTCGGTCGTTCGCAATAGATACGAACGCAATAGCGAAGAAATACGGAAGAAGAAACGATCGCAATTACGATCATAAGTAACGATTATCGTTCCATGGAAATGAGTGAACGTTTTCAGGTCTTTCGCAATAGCGGTCGTTTGAGATCGTTAATCGTTAACGATTATGCTAACGATAATCGTCCGGTGGAATAGGGCCCAGACTACACTTGGACAAGTGTGTAGCTATGAAAGCTATAAATCTAGACCAAAAAGATTGCATTCAGGGACAAGACCTCATATAGTGATAAAGATCTGCATCTGGCGACTGGCATTGAAAACAACACTGCTAGGCAAATTGGCCAAATTTCAAACCTCGTTTTGAAGTAATATAAGATCTATGAAATAAATTAAGAATCAATATATCATGCTGAAGGGAGAAACGTAAAACTATATTCAAAGTTAAATAGCAACATAGTAATAGTTAGATTTGGTATGTCTTCGGTCCACTTAGAGAATTTTGATTGGTTTAGTGATCTATAGGACGGTTCACTAATTTCTAATCTGTAGTCATTCGACCTCTGGAACCCAAGTCAAGGGAAAAATGTGTACATAACATTGTGTCCCATTCTGCTTCAATGACTTTAAGAGAGAAGCATTGTATGTCATATAATGCTAGGCACACCCCAATTGGTAGAAAAAAAGTAAACCCTTTATTGAAACAAAACAATGTTCATTAGCATAAGCAAAATGCTAGCCCAAATAAAAACATTTAAAAACTCCCATACTGGAGGGATCTGTTGAATATAAACGGTCCCTACAACCAACAAACAGCCTATTCAGTATAAGGAAACTAACCCCACTCAATAAAGACGTAACTTACCCTGAGTAAGCAATGTTGTTCCATACAATCCTGTAATAAAGTGCATTATCAAACAGTAGATAACTAGCAGCATAAGGGGAGTGCAAAACCACATATAAAAACCAAATGCAGGAAGTAGAGTATGACCCAGCTGTTTGTGGCCCAGAACTGCTCTATGCTTTATGTTCCAGAACTTCATCAGGGATGCAAAGTAACTATACAGGGCTTGCTTATATATGCTATAATGGTTAAACATAATCTGCAGCTGTATTTTACCAACCAGTATAACACAATGATGGAGATCCCATGCTGTAAGCTGCCGGGTCCAGGCCGAGATGACGCCCGCCGCATGCGCTGCTGAGTATACAAACATGATGTCCAAAAATAAGATGGTGTTGTGCTGAGTTTCTCTAAGAATACAAATATGAGCCAGTTAAATTGTACAACAGTAGTATAACACAATTGTATAACAGTAGTGTATATAAACCATTTTATGCTAAAAATATATAGACCCATACCTGTGTGCAAAATAAAATGGCTAATACCAAACACAGTGTATCTAATCCACAGCTGAAGTCAAGGGTAATGCACACATGCGCAGATTTTTATGCCATCGGTATGCCCTAAAATAAGATGGTACTTGGCTATCTTCACTGTGATATGTGCATGCTCTCTCAGTGCCACTATATACCAGTTTAAACATTCATCACAAGGGCAATACGCACACACAAATACATATCTGATCAAAATACCCTAAAATGCCTGAAAGCAGATTGGTACTCAACCATCTACAACATCACAGAAACATGTTCTGATTCTGTTATTATTTATCCATTTCTGCTGCCATGGAAACTGCATGCCTAAACCGGTATTAGGTGAAATAGGAACATACTCAAGTGGCCAGACCCGATTCAGTTCCACTCACCCTTGGCTACAATGTACCTGTTAGGACTAGGGAACTGGACAACATGATGTCCTGGCACTGACACCCGCCCCGCTGTTCCTGTCTAATTGCCTCAACTGCCCTAGGTGTCAGTGGACAACTGATTGACAGTCCCTAGCCTATGCAGGTGTAACACAGAACAAAGACAAGACAATACAAAACACAATAAATCAGGGTCAGGGGTCCAGGTCAAGGGTCAAAAGCCAGCAAGTCAAGATACCAGTAACACAATGCAGGAACAAAGGGTAGATCAAGAGGAATGAGGGTGTGAGGCTCTATTGCAGCAGGGAATAACAGTCAGGGGAGAAGTTTAATGGAGACTGGAGTCCCAGCCCCAGGACATGATTGGGGACTAAAACTCCAGCCCTCCAGCACATATAGGAGCTGACTGGCGATGCCGACTGTCAGTCAGCGTAATTATAATTACCTACATCTAAGCCGCTCGGCTGGGGGCAGTGACACACCAGCAATGGCAACATACATTTGCTGGCGTGTCCCAGCAACCCGGTCGGCTGGTAGCTAGGGACGCCTTCAGCGCGCCCCTAACAGCCGGCCGGCCATATGCTGCTGAAGTGTGGGGAGCGGCGTGCGGCCAAGCCCTGACAGTACCAATTATGAACAACTAACAAGATTGCTATGTGCGAACCACTAAGCCAACATGAAAAAGTGAAATGTGTGACAATTTAATTGAAAACATTAGACACCTTACATTGATTTATGTTCATGCTCAAGAACTGTATATTAGCAAAATATATCTACATTATCAAATACCCCCAGTTGGGTATGGTAAGTACCTATACCAGACACTGACCCGATGCACCCAAGTTTAACCAAAGACGGCGCACTCTGGGTTTTAAAGTGGGCCACAGCTTTGAAATAGCTGGTCAGCAATTACCATATCCAGGAGCGACATTGTCCTTTATTCTTATATGGGGATAAAGTATTCATCACTGCATACTTGTTATTAACTATTTCTATACAAATATTATATAGTTATCAGCTGCCGGTCAGGTTATCAACAATAAGGCAAGATCAAATATATAGTATATGGCAACACACCTTACTGCGCTAACCCAAGCACAGCAACCGAGGTAATATGGTAACCACTTAGTATTTGAGGTCATTGAGGCCGTAAAAAGTCACCTCACAGGCACAATACTTTGTCATATTGCACGCCTGAGAACTTAAACAGTATACTTAAATATAATATACCCTCTGTCATAATAAAAAGGAAGGGGATCTCCCACTTCCATAAAATACTGAAACAGCCTTTATAGATTTAAAGTAGGATGATACAGCATAATGCACTTAGGGACAGTAAGTCATTAGTCCCATAGGCCTAATGCAGTATAAGGCTATGTTCACACTACGTATATTTGAGGCTGTATGTTTGAGGCTGTATAGCAACCAAAACAAGGAGTGGATTGAAAACACAGAAAGGCTATGTTCACATAATGTTGTAATTGAGTGGATGGACGTCATTTAATGGCAAATATTTGCTGTTATTTTAGAACAACGGCTGTTTTTTGAAATAATGGAAGTTAGTTACTGTTATATGGCGGCCATCCACTCAATTTCAACATTGTGTGGACAGAGCCTTTCTGTGTTTTCAATCCACTCCTGGTTTTGGTTGCTATGAGGACCTGACATGAGGACGAAATACAGCCTCAAATATACATAGTGTGAACCCAGCCTAAATGGGATCTTGAACTATATACAAATAAATCCTAAATTATATACAATATATACATGGAACTTTTCTCCACAATGGAGTCCAATAGCAAGTCCAACTGTGGTTTGGTAGAATCTGCAGCCAAATAAAAAAAAAAATGGCAACCACTTCCTTTCCTGACGTAGGTAGCCCATACTTGTTGCCATAGTAGCATAATGGGAAAGGTTCATATCCATGAGAAGGAGCCAGTGCTTGAAAAAGGAGATGGAAAAGGAACTTGAATTGCTGGTTGTATTTATAAGTACATCACTGAGAAAGCCATCACTCAGACGATATCTGCCACCTGGTGACAAAGAAAAATACTAACACATTAGTGATATGTAAATGACTATACATGAATGTGTCTGTGTAAAGTATATAATATTTATGAAAACTAACGGTTACTATGTGGACATATATATGTCTGTGTGTAAATGTGTGTAGAATGTAATAGTGTAAAGAAGTGACAGTTAAAAAAGTCATCTAAGAGTCATCTAAGACGTCTAAGAGGATAACAATGAAGAGGATTGAAATCATTATGGTTTAATCAAAGATGTTTTGCACTCCACAGTGATACCGCTCCATAAAACGAGTATATCATCAATGTACCAATAACATTTGAAGACATTGTGCTGTAAACCATTGTGTTGTACACGTAGGCCCCAAAAATAGGTTGGCATAAGAGGGGGCACAACGAGCATCCATGCGGTACCAGACCAGGTTCAACACAAAGAATAGAAGTTTCAGTAGGAATTCTTTATGAGGAGGAACTGTGGCAGAGAGGAATGTTGAGGTGGCCCTTACCTCTAAGTCGTGATGTTTGTATACAGCGACTCCATATCCAAGGTTTCGAGTATGGTTCCATCCGGAATGTCCATCTCCTTCAGTTTTTTTTTTTCCCATTCTGCTTCAGTGAAGTGGGAAAGACAGGTATTAGTATAAACTTTATATTTGGAGTTAGAGGTAGTGAAGAAAAAAAAAAGAAAAATAATGTCCAGGTATTTAACAATAATCCTTGGAATTAGTAAATTCCCTGAAAGTGTGAAGTGGGCCTTAATGGCATTTGAAAACCATGAACAATTTTCTTATTCAGCCATGTTAGACTATGGGAAGTGTCTTTATTGGTCTTGCCTATTTAGTAGTGGTGCAAGTCAGTAGTGGTGCAAGTCAGTACTACTCAGAAATCAACAAAATAACACTGGAATAATACATATTACACTTCAGTTCCTGACTCGGTGCCTATTTAAACAGGGAATGTTGTCTCAAATAACTTCCCTCCATTTGTAAATCTCTTCATTAATCAAAAATGACTCCCTAACCCAGAAAGACACCTTTAAAATCTTGACCACTAGGTGTCTCACTTCTCTGCAATCCACTGTTCATTGCCTATTGTCAGGGGAAATCTGTCTCTAGTAACCACTAGATTAGGACATAAGACATAAAGTGGGGGTGGGGTTTACTATGTGCTATGGGCAGGAGAGAGATAGTCTGAAAAGCCTGGGCTGTGTATCTACAAGCTGAGCCATGCTGCCTGCGTAAGATGATTTATACTAGTGCTTCACTATCTGTGAGGCACACCTGATGAAGCGCAGATCATAGTCTGGTGAGGTGTAGGGTTCCTGTCTGTAGATCTCCAGGCAGTGACGACACTGTGATGCCATAATCCCCCAGGTTATCTAGTTTGCTGTTGAAGTGAACATGAGGAATGTGGAGCGTACGTAATTGATGAAGAATGAGGAAACATACTTCTTAAGGGTAAAACATTATCAGGGGGACACGCTTGGGGTAAGGAGAGTAGGGGCCACTGAAAGGACCGATGCGGGGGTCAGTGTTGCTATTTGTATGAAAGGGGATAGGAAGGGGTCAAAACTGCCGGATAGGTTAAAGGGTGGGGATGGTAACAGGACTTCTGTGCTTTGGTGTTAGTTTACCACAGGTGGAGCAGTGTGTATTTCTGCACTGCTATGTTAGTTTGCCACAGGTATAACAGTATCTATTTCTTCACTGGTGTTGGTTTCCTACTACAGTATGTATTTCTACACTGCTATATTTACTACAGGTGGAGCAGTATGTGTTGATATACTGTGGTGTTGGGTTATAACAGGTGAAGCAGTATTTATTTTTGCATTGTAGTGCGAATTTATTATAGGCGGAGTAGTATTTATTGCCACACTGGGGTTCTGTTATCGCTGGTAGAGAAGTATTTCTTGCTCAGGGCCGGCCTTAGGGTAGATGGCGCCCTGTGCGAAATTTCCTCTCAGCGCCCCCCCCCCCTTCCTGGACACAGCGCATAATCAGCAGAATATGAGACCATAGTCTTACTCTTACTCTTAGTCTTCCCACACAGTATAATGCCCTCAAAGTGTCCCCACTGAGTATCAAATTTATTGCTGACGATAAATATTACTACCATACAGTGATTACATATAAGCAATTCTGCTACTGAACAACACCAACTCACAGGGGGCGTCTTCTCTGATCTGGGCCATTCAATCTTTCTTTTTTTTTCTCCATTCTGCCTGGGCCATCTTCTCCTGGCCATGAATCTTCTCTCCAGAATCTTCAGAGAAACATTTTAGTCTCCTTGCTACAGTAGTTAGGCTGCCTCTGTACCCCCAATATAGTTTTAATGCCCAATGTGCCCTCACATAATAGCTAGGTATGTCCTTCCTGTGCCCTTCTGTGCATTCCTCATTGTATGAGTGTACTGCTCTAATGAATTATAATTCCCTCTGTGGAGCCCCATGTATTATCCATCCCCTGTGTGCTGCCCCAATAGGTTATCGTCCCCTGTGTGCTGCCCCAATAGGTTATCGTCCCCTGTGTGCTGGCCCAATAGGTTATCATCCCCCGTGTGCTGCCCCAATAGGTTATCGTCCTGTGTGCTGCCCCAATAGGTTATCGTCCTGTGTGCTGCCCCAATAGGTTATCGTCCTGTGTGCTGCCCCAATAGGTTATCATCCCCTGTGTGCTGGCCCAATAGGTTATCATTCCCCGTGTGCTGGCCCAATAGGTTATCATCCCCCGTGTGCTGCCCCAATAGGTTATCGTCCTGTGTGCTGCCCCAATAGGTTATCGTCCCCTGTGTGCTGCCCCAATAGGTTATTGTCCCCCGTGTGCTGGCCCAATAGGTTATCATCCCCCGTGTGCTGGCCCAATAGGTTATCATCCCCCGTGTGCTGCCCCAATAGGTTATCATTCCCTGTGTGCTGCCCCAATACATTATCCCCCTGTGTGCTGCCCCAATACATTATCCCCCCTATAAGCTGCCCCAATAAATTAACCCCCCTGTGTGCTGCCCTCAATACATTATCCCCCTGTATGCTGCCTCAATACATTATCCCCCCTGTGTGCTGCCCCAATAAAACATTGTCCCCTGTGTGCTGCCACAATACATTATCCCCCCTGTGTGCTGCCCCCCAATACATTATCCCCCGTGTGCTGCCCCAACATATTGTATCATAGCGCCCCCATGGTGAGAGTAAAATAAATAAATAAATACTCACCAGCTCCCCGTAGCTCTTTTCCCTTCTTCTGTCAGTCCCAGGCATGGCATCTTCGGTCTTCCGGTGCAGGCAGCCTGATATACAGAGGCTCTCTGCACCGGAAGCTTTCAGGACCCGGCTTTCCTTCCGTGCGTGTGCACGCAACGCAACGCACCGCACTCAAACTTTATCCAGCTGGCTTCTTGTGACCGCAGGCATATTGCTGCCTGCGGCCACAATGGTCATTGACGGCGTGAGAAGCCAATCGCTTCTTGCGCTGTCTAAACAAGGCAACTACAAGCATGTCATAGACATGCTTCTAGTTAAACGGGGCGGCGCAGCACCCGGGTGGCAGCCCCGGCACCTGATCGGGTTTACCGGGTCCTGGCGCCCCCTTTGACACACGGGGCCGCACACCCCTAAGGCCGGCCCTGATAACAGGAAGGAATGTTGTATGTCTGCAGGAGCGCCGTTAGAAAGGAGCAGGGTGCCGGGCAGCCAGCTGGGGGAGCGATCGAGGCAAACAGACATACACACAGCACGACACTGTCACATAATGCATGCTGTGTATGTCTGTCCGCCCGATCGCTCCCCCAGCTGGCTGCCTGGCACCCTGCTCCTCTCTAACGGCGCTCCTGCAGACATACAACATTCCTTTCTACTACACCAAAGATAAGTAAGCAGACCTGCCTCTCTGCCCAGCAGCCGGGCCGCCTGCGCCCTCCTGCTATAGTGTATCGGCGGCGCTCCTGCAGACAGAGACAGCAGCACACATTACTACAGCTAGATGTGCAGCTGTCTCTTCTGCCCGAGCGCCCCCCCCTGCTGGCCTGGAGTGATGCGCCCTGTGCAACCGCACAGGTCACACACCCCAAAGGCCGGCCCTGTTCTTGCTGCACTGTGGTACTGTCTTTTGGCTGCTATGAGATATTATGTGCAGTATGTGGCCATATTTGGAGCTGCATGGTCATGGGCCCCACCATCATGGATAGCCCAGCTTTGGTCCTGACCCTAAAATATACTAATTAAGAAATAGCTGTGCACCAGGGAGGTGGAGGTACAATACCACATAAATCTATAAAATATAAAATATGCATTAAACTACTAAAAAATATTTATAGTCCTGACCTCCCAAATTTGTGAGTTATTACCTTTTTCCCAACACAGTTACTGTAATATCCCTTCCAATAAAATTCTATAGATAGGAAGAGGATATGGTGAAGTCCTCCTTATCTTAGAGAAATCTTCTTATCCAAAGGCACACAGCTCAAGAAGCCCTTCTATTGGACTAAACCATTCTGACATCCTGTATGTTTGAGTTTCTATTGCTCCACTGCACAGTTGACATGAGTAGATACTGATATGTAGGAATCAGACGGCTTAGTCTATTGCTCTGTAGTAGAATAATGCCTTTTGTTGTTGGCTGTAGTCTGTAAAAAGAAGGTGTTTACATTAGTCATTCACAGACAGTGTAACCACAAGACCTACTGTATAAATAGGCCAATAGCCTTAATAACCATGAGAAACCTTCAGAAGTCCAATAAAAAAGGATCAGAAGCTAAAGAAGTAGGAATGGTTGTAAAAAAATTGTGATATAGCAAAGTGTAAAAAGATCAGATGTAAAAGAAAGGGGTATCACTTGTTTCAGTAGGAGAGGGTCCTGGGGAGGCACAAGGAGATGTGGTAAAGGGGTTATCCAGTACTACAAAAACATGGCCACTTTCCCCCTACTGTTGTCTCCAGATTGGGTGGGGTTTTGAAACTCAGTTCCATTGAAGTAAATGAAGCTTAATTGCAAACCACACCTGAACTGGAGACAACAGTAGAGGGAAAAGTGGCCATGTTTTGGTAGCGCTGGATAACCCCTTTAAGATTTGGCAGCAATTCGGCAGACAGAATAAATCCTCGAATCGGCATCCTCTCTGTAGAAGTCTAGTAACTATAACTTGTTATAGTTTTCAAGACAGTTCATTTTGACCATGGGTCTCCAAACTGCGTCCCTCCAGCTGTTGCAAAACTACATTTCCCATCATGCCCGGACAACCAAATCCAAAGCTTTAGCTGTTTGATGGGAGTTGTGGTTTCGCAACAGCCGGAGGGCCGCAGTTTGGAGACCCATGATTTAGACCCTTTTTTAATCAATAACGCGACAATCACAACATTGTGGCATAGAGTTTCATAGTCTCACTGCTCTTATAAGCAGAACCATCATCTATGGTGATGCTGAATTTATTTTCAGCCATGATGAATTCTGTCTCTTGGATACCACACTGGAAGATGGACAAGATAGAACACCCATGGCAAACTGGGCCTGTTCTGGCCAATGGTCTGACCCAGATATCCATGGGATGTAGGCTGATGATGTCTGCAAGAGTAAGGGCACAGCATAGGTATAAACCAACCTGGTGGTGAACATCCCTTTGCTGATAACGTATGCAGGTTGGCATACGGGATGTAAAAATGTTGTCAGTTGATAGTATGTAGGGGGCGGGGGTGACTCTGGGAACTGGGGCAGGCTCCTGGTGTCGATTCTTCCTACTGTGGGGCGCTTGCCAACCAAGGGGACTGATCTCATCTGGAAGGGGTAAATACTAGAGATGGAAGGAATTAAATATTAAGTTAAAACAATAACAAATGGAATATAACACATGACTGTACCTTGGGAGAAGTGGTTGGATGGTTACTGGGATAGTCTGTGTAGACATGGTGTACAAATACTGTTGACTCATAGCCACCCCAGGAAGATGCCCCTAGGCTACATTATAAATGTGGTCTGGAGTATCGGAGTGAATGAAGAGGAGTCGGGAATAGGGAGAGGGGCCTCTATAAGGTCCGTATCGCTCGAAGACTCCTGTGTACATGGAAGTTGTAATATATGGAGCAGTCTATTAAGATTAAATAATTTATTTCATTTTCTTTTTTTTTTGTACAAATATATAACAAAGTATATGTAATAAGGTTATTAAAATTAAATAGGTGTTTTCCCTCTGGGTGGGTATTGGGCTACTGGTTGTTGGAGGTGCCCCATAGGGGGATGTGGATAGAGATGGGGGGGGGGGCCTTAACCAGGTTCTTAGTCAGAGCCCTCCAAACCATCCCTTAATAAGGAGAGATATGAGAATAGAACATAGATATAATTATAAAAGAAATATCTAGAGGTATATGGGTCGGAACTCGGGGAGGTGCATCCCATGGTAAAGAATTAATGTATTATTCAGGAACAATAGATAAGCAAGAGAAACAAAGACATTTTCTTTCACAAATGATGGGAAACTCTAATCTCTGTATTTTAAGAATTTTGGAGCTTTGATTTATATATATAAGATTATGTTAAATAAAGAGGAAAAAAAAATGTTGCCATTATGTACTCCAAGGTGAATATGCTGGTGTTTCTTCTACCTCTTTCTGTGGTCGCATTGACAGAGGCCATGGAGCATTGACTCTGCGAGGGATTGAAGAGAAGCTCCCCTTTCAGAAGGTGTTTGCTGCCATGGTTGGTTATCATCATGGCCTGGTATTCTTTCTTTAGGAAAGTACAGAAAAACTGCCACATGGCTAAGTACCATAAAGAGCTAGTATTTACAGCACCCAACTGTACTCATTCTGTGGCAGGAGTCTACAAAAGGAGCAGCAGTGTGCCTGCCACCTGAGCTGATCATACCAGCAGGCCTACCCCCAGGACATTTTGTAGATGTTCTGTCCCTACCTAAGGTGTTTATCACTGCCACCGCTACCCTGATTCTCCTCACACAACTCTTCACCATGTGGGTCCTTAGCACCTGGGCTCTGTCTTTTCAGATGAAAGTGGGGCTCCACTACAAGGGGCAGCGGAACAGAAATTATGCAATAGAAAGGGAAGAATTGCTTCTTTTAAACATCATCTCCACCAGATGAGATGGGCAACTATGCCTTGCTAATCCTGCTACTATCCCCAGGCACATTGCTGCTGCGGTTACTACTAGGATAGCGTCTGGGCACATGGCTGGTGCTCACAATGCTGGTACTGTCACCAACATGCTTACTGGCAGAGGACATGGCAAGAAAGTTTACCGTTTCTTTAATGAAGCTGTATTACAAAGTTTTACAACTTTCTGAAAGAAATGTGAAAAAAAAAATATTAAAATTATTAGCTGGAATACCCATATTCCAGGGAACACTGTACCTTTAACACATTGGACACGTTCTGCCTAAAATGGCTGCAGTAGCTGCATGGATGTGCAGTTGATCAGATCATCCTTCCTTCTTCATACAAAGCAATTCATTAGCTATGCTGAGGTCACTTGACCATTCCTCCTTCTTGCAAGTTATTCTGGGCTACCCTGGGGTTATGTGATTCTTCCCCTGCTGTAATATAACAAATATAAAATGACAATTTATTACATTGAGCCAACGCAAAGATGCCAGCTGAAACTAAACCAAATTTTCTCAAAGTTAGAGCTAAACAAAACTTCTCCTAAAGTTTTGACCGAAAACTGGTTAGTCAGGTTCAGTTCGCTCAAGAAATCAAGTTACAGGCCTAGGTGCAAAAGATCAATAGATCAATATAGTATTGTCCATTCATATATTTGTACATTGTGTTCAGATCACCCCAGACTAAACAACCCTAAGCTTAATAACCTGTCCTGGGCCTGGCACTGTAACCCACCCATTCCCATTATATATAATGGTTATGTTTAATATAATGTCAGTAATTGTATAGCAATTGTACAGACAGAGCATTGCTTAGTACGATAGGAACTGATCAGATAAATCCAACCTGCGGAGATACTAATAGTAGAGCCCACAGAGTTTAAAGCGACTCTGACCACCCCCCCCCAAACCACTTGTACCTTCGGATAGCTGCTTTTAATCCAAGATCTGTCCTGCGGTCCGTTTGGCAGGTGATGCAGTTATTGTCCTAAAAAAATACTTTAAACTTGAAGCTCATGCCAAACTGGAGTATCTGTGCCCTAACTTTGCACACCCTCTCTGTCCCTCCTCCCCACCCTCCTCATCATTAGGAATGCTCCAGGCAGATTGCCTCCTATTACCCGCCTGTGGCATCCCGGCAAATGGGCTGGATTGTTAAGGGCCTGTGCGATGTTCAGCATGGAGAAAATGTTTCAGTTGCATTCCTAATGATGAAGAGGGTGAGGAGGAGGGACGAAGGGGTGGTGCAAAGTTAGGGCACAGATACTCCCGTTTGGCATGGGGCTTCAAATTTAAAAGTATATTTTCAGGACAAGAACTGCATCACCTGCCGAACGGACCCCAGGACAGATCTTGGATTAAAAGCAGCTATCCAAAGGTACAAGTGGTTTGGGGGGGTCAGATTGTGGGTACAGAGTCACTTTAAATAGAGGGAACTTGGTGGACACTGGCGAATTTTGCCCACAAGAAAACTGATTAACTATGCTCGAAATAACTATGATATTGACTGATATTAATTATTATAAACTACAGTACTTGTCTACTAATAATTTTATTTAATTTCTTTATGGCGATTCTGCAGGCTTGACAATAGCTCTGAAGTCCCCAAACATATTTATAAGTGGCATACATGATATACTGTACAGAACTGTCTTTATAGATCTTTTACTTGGGAAGTAGTATGTCTCCTTAAGGACACCGCCAAACTGGCTTATAGAGTCTTACAAGCCGCACAGTGCTCCATGGAGAAACAATCTGCATAGTAGGCTATTTGAAGGCAAGCTCCCTCCAGTAAGTGACACTATAGAGCAAGCTCTTTTCCTTTTGGAAATCTGCTTTGCATACTTGGTACAGATCAGGTAGCTAAACTACTTGAAATGTTATTCTATCTCCAACCAGAAGAGGGAGACAAAAATCTATTTTCATCAGACAGAATGGAAGCACTGTTTGCCTCATTTTATTGTTATAGCATATAACATGTGTTTAATTTTTTACTTGGTACACATTAGTTAAATACACAATAAATATAATTAAGATTACATTACATTTGTAAAAGAGATGTATACTGCAAACCACAGTATGCACCATTAGGCTATGTTCACACAGCATGTGGACAATGGTTATTGTTTGGCACTCAGAATCAATGGCCGTTGTATTGAGTGTCAAACAATGTCTCTTGTTGCTTTGAAAATATCATTAAAATCAATGCACAATGGCCCAAAATAATTAACATTATCTAGTAGAGAACAGCGGTCGTTGTTCAATACATTGTGTGAACAACGGCCATTGTTTGCATTGACTTCAATGCAACACATTTCTCTATAAAAAGAACGTGCATTTTTTTTAATTGAAAACAACAGCAGTTATTTTCATAAAAATTACATTGTGTCAACATAGCCCAACAGTGACTTGTGCACCAGAAATAATATAACCATTACCTATTATTGTGTAGCTCTTACAAAACTGCAATGCACTGACACATTTCTAGCCAACATTAGCTTTATAACAACATGTGCAGCAGTAGCCCTTCTGTTGGATCAGACCACACAAGTTAGTCTTTGCTGCTCATGTGCATTAGTAAACCTGTTGTTGGTTCATCTCTATGCATACTTGGGGAATACTTTGAGGAATAGTAACTAGAGATGAGCACAACTCAAGCACAATTGGGCCATAGGCTGTATCCATGTAACTTTTTTGGCCACTGGTAATCAAATGCTGAGAGTTTTAGTAAAGACAAACCTGAACATGAGCAAAGTTTGCTTATCTCTATTGCCTCCTCTCAAGACCCTATTACACGGAACGATTATTGTCTAAAAATTCGCTAAAATGATTAAAATGAACGATTATCTGTCCATGTAATTATTATTATTATTTATTTATAGAGCGCCCTTAATATTAGAGCGCTATACAAGCGATAGGGGTAACAGACAGGAACAATACAAGATCAAAAACACATTACATAAAGGCAAATGGCAGACTGATACATGGGGGAAGAGGACCCTGCCCGCGAGGGCTTACAATCTATAGGGTACGGGGAGAGAAACAGGAGGTAAAGTGCAGCCAGTCAGGTGTGATGCAGAATTATTATAGGTTGTAGCCTACTTTGAAGAGGTGGGTTTTCAGGTTACTTTTGAAGGACTTGATGGTGGATAAGAGCCGGATGTGTTGGGGTACTGAGTTCCAGAGTATGGGGGAGGCTCGGGCAAAGTCTTGGAGGCGGTTGTGCAAGGTACAAACAAGAGGGGAGAGCAAAAGGAATAACACCCAACGCTGAAATAACAAATGAAAAATTGTTCATTTTGGTCCTTCAACATGTTGAAAAATTATTGTTGGTATTTCACGGATCGTTCGCATATTAGTTCGTGTAATAAGTTGTTCGCCAATAAAATATGTTGTGTGGGCCGTCCTGAGGAAAAATTAGCAACCATTTACAAAGTAAAACCTTAGAATTGTTCGCTAAAAAATCGCTAGTTATTGCTAGCGATCGATCGTTATAGCGAATCTTTGAACGATAATCGCTACGTGTAATACGGCCTTTAGGCCTTCAATATTTCATGGGTGGGAGTCTGACAGCTGCCACCCCTACGGATCAGCTAATTCTAGGGACGTTTACGCTTCACTTCCCCACCAGGCATAGCTTTATACACTAGTGGCAGTACCTGGTATTGCAGCCTGTCCCTTTCAAGTAAATATGATGAACTACAATGATATCAATGTCCCATCCCAAGGATAGGGAAGTCCCCTAACACAAATGATGGTGGGGCTCCCGGAGTTCAGGATTTTAATGATATGCCATTACTTTATAAGATAGAAATACTCTTATAATGTAAGTGACTAGTTGTATGTGTGGTCTTCTAAAATACATATCAAACTCATGTAAATTCACTTTTATTATCCAGTGTATACAATGCCTTTAGTTGCGTTTTGCATTATTGCTTATGAGGATGTTTGTGGTTGTCAGGGTGAACCTGTTGTGAAACACTAGCATCATTTTACCATGTTGTCATCGCACATGACAGACACACTTCTGGGCCATTCTATCAGCAGGAAAGGTCTCCACACTGCTCCCTTAGCATAACATTAAATCTTCTCGGAGACACTTCCTGCTGCTTTATCCCACTGAGAATGTACCGACAGTTTCTTGTCTGTGCACAATAAAAATATTACAACTCTTGTTTGTGCACATGCAGCGTCATCACAAATCATCAACACCAGCCATATGAGGATTTAGAAGTCTGAAATGATGTCTGCCCTATGTATTGTTATATGCATTGTTCACATTTATTAGTAAATACAATTGCAGTATAGTCTGAAAACATATAGTCACATTTTATTTTAGGCAGAACTGGTAGTCCATTGGCCAAGACCAGGGCAGATTTAGATCCTAAAGGGAGGAAATATATAAAGGAACGATTGGAGGAAAATTATAGGCAAACTGAGCTACAGTATAGGGCCTGCAGTCTGTCTTAGAATGAACCCACACAATTCACGTCAGTACTGCAGCTGTGTATGAGGCCTCCTTCTCCACTTTCAACTTTACTGAATTTGGCCTTAGGCAACTTTTGCCTGTTGGGCAGATTTTGTTCCTGTTGGCCATGGAGACTGGCAAGAAATTCAGTAATAGGATTAAACATCAGCATTATACTCTGCTGACTTAGATTATCAGCCAGGATATGCTGTGCCACACTATTCTATGATAGGGATATTAAAAAAATCATAAATTCTAAGAAGTTACCACCCATAGTTGCTAAGAACATAGCTCATTCTGTCATTCTGTGATGGTGGCAGGACACACTGTAAAGGGCTGCAGGTACGTTGTCTCTTCAGATGAGAGTGGGAGACGGAACTCCCAGAAGCGCAGTTTATGGCACTTCTAAGCATTCTGTCCCGGGTTTGCGCCTGAATGATAGGTATGCTTTAAGCTGGTAGCTGCTTTCTTTCTATTATTATTTTTTATTAGAGCTTTAACAATAAAACAGCACAGAAAATGCTACAGGAAATGTAGCACTAATACTATATTTCTAGCACTATAGATGTAGTAAGCCAAGTCTGACAAAAGGGCGGGGTTCTGATTTGACGTAAACCAAGCAAAAGTTGGTCTAAACTTAGGGTACTATTACATGGGCCGATAATCGCTTAGCAAATTGATGTCTTAGCAGCCCTTTCCAAAACAGTTAATACATTACCTGTCCACGCTCCCAGTCTTCTCCTGCGCTCTGCATGCTTCCCGATTCCGCGGCTGTAGCTTCAGATTGGTCTCTGAGCGGGACCGCTGTGGACAGTGATTGGCTGAGCGGCCTTTCAGCTCTGAAAAGCTGCAGTGCGCGGTATTGGGGAGAGAGCAGAAGGCTGGGGAAGACCGGGAGCATGAACAGGTAAATGTATTAACTGTAAGTTAATTGTCAGCCGTCGCTTACGCATTGCTATTACATATAGCTATGCACGCTAGAAGCACATTGATTTTAGATCAGGGCCTGTTTTTACTACACAAAGCAATAATGGCCGATTATCGGTCCGTGTAATAGGGACCTTAGAGTAAACATTCTTCAGATAAGCCAGATTCACTGAAACACATTATATAAATCTGGTGTATCTTCGGCCCTCCGTGACTGCAAACAAGTGCTGATCAGACAGATCAGCGCTTGCATTGCCTATACATGGCACAACTATTTGAGTAGTTGATCACCAACGATCCCTGTATTGTTCATGTGGCCATTTCAGTTCATTACTATCGGCTGCACATCTCCTGTTTATACAGGAAGATATGTGGCCAGCCAAAAATGATTTATAGGGCTGCTCAAAAGATGTGATCAGTTGAGCAGTAGGCGTTTTCCCACCCCTGGCTGACCGCTGACACTTTTACAAGAGACAATTATTGGCCGAAGAAGCATTTCTAGCAATAATCGGCCCATGTAAAAGGGGCTTAAGTTAGTTCTGTGATATGTACCATCAGTACGATCATGCCCTGGGCTGTTCCTGCCCTTAGCTATGGGCTTAGCTCTGCACAATGGAAAGACTTTGAGACAATGATGTCCTCCCCCTCATTCCTTCCAAACTTCAGTGTATAGTAAGTAATATGTAGCATATAAAAGAAAACTAACAACATTAATTGTAGATTATAATGTATGTAAAAGAAAACAACTTGCTGTATCTAATGCATCTTGCGCATCTCAATTACAATGAGAACGGTATTGCTCTATTTTTTGTTTTTCTGGTAGACTGCAACCTATAAGACCATAAGTACATCCAGCAACACATAAACTCATGCATTTAGCCTAATAAAAGTTCAATATATACGACAAAACACAGGTTCTAGCAGCTTTAGAGCCTCGTGAAATCCTCGAGGAGCCTCTCTGGGGCAGCCAGGCTAATGTAAACCAGAACCCTGATTACCTCTGCAGTCAGAGTTTACTAGACAAGCAAACAACCCTGCAAAAATATTCAGCAGGATGTGTGTGCGGTGGGAGGGGGGATCTAATTGTTCCCTTTCCAGAGTGATCGGTATATTAACCTCTTCACTACCCA
Organism: Dendropsophus ebraccatus; assembly: GCF_027789765.1. Lineage (NCBI taxonomy): Eukaryota > Metazoa > Chordata > Amphibia > Anura > Hylidae > Dendropsophus > Dendropsophus ebraccatus. The sequence continues at coordinate 52,846,782 of NC_091462.1, forward strand.
GATGTACACATGAGCGTTGATAACCAACTTGCTTTGTGATTGTAGAGTGTCGTGCGAATTACTGAGAAAGCTGAGATCATTTGTTTCTGTAGTGAGCGCACACACTAAAAATGTATGAAATGTTTTGTAACCCATGAAGACAACGTGAAGCATTCATGGGTCGTCGAGCTCAGGGGAAATTGTGAGATACAGCTCATATCCTGTACTTTATAGAGATCGATGATTTCGCCGTTCCCAGCTGTTCAAGGTGTGGTGCCCATGAATTTATAACAAATGTCCTAAAGCTGACTATAGATATTAGGTCACGGATGTCTATTGACCTTGTCTAAGATTTTGATGTAACATGAAAAGTAGAATTTTTTTCTATGCAACTTTATTGTTTCCTCTTAAATAACTAGCAGCAGATCTTTTGCATCTATTGCTTTGCTACATAGGACATGCAAGCAGGACAAATGGCCATTTTACAGATCTGTGACTAGCTTTAGCCTGTCAGTGAAGGAGTTAAACATAGAAGGTATTCTATGAAATATTGAAACAGCAAGCGCAGCGTTCAAGCATTTGTTGGCTCAAATCTGACATTTTACATGGACAAAGGTTTGGATTATTATGTAAACTTAGATCACTGCAATATGTTTAAAGAACATAAGCTGGCGCTCTCCGAAAAAAATCTCCTTTGTTTATTTAAATTCACACCATCTGAAAAAAGGAGGCAACCCAGACATGCATTTCTCAGTTTCAAGCTCCAGAGACTGCCCACTTCCAAAGATACTTTCTGGTCGGATTATTGATGTGGCCATAGTCTGATCTTGCTGACCAGAGAGGTTTGCCTGCCATTTTGGTTTCTTCAAAGGGAAATGAAATGGAGATAAATAGACAGATGCTATGTGGGATTTGTGGGGGTCTCCAGTACTATTCTACAGCACATCTGTTCTGCAGTCTAAATACCACAGCGATTCACTCATCTCTGGTTGTGTATTTTATGCAGGTCACATTGACTGCTTCTGGCAGACATTACAGACTAAGGGCAGCTTAAATGGGCTCATACACAATGTGCTCCGGCTGTCACCAGCAAGTCAAGAGTTTCCGCTATGGTAAAATAATGACTTTTTAATGTCATACAGGGTGTCCAGCGCTGTAATACATTTGCATCCCCACAAATATCACATTATATTATAACAATACACTTTCCATACAAGAATGAAGAAGAAAAAGATTTGGCACACAAATGTGTATGTGACAGAGATGGACTGGGTTCACTTAGGGACGTTGAGTGCTGTCAAGATACAAGCAGCCCAGGCCTTAAAAAAAAGCACCAAAACCACATGTTTTAGTATAGACGTGTTTGCTTTGTGTCTGTGTAAACAGGGTGTTTGTATTTTAAAGTTACACAAAACTAAAAATGTTCTGTAAATCCTACATATTTTAGAAGGTACCACAAATTATCAAAGATGCTTGCATGTTCTGCAGGTCTTTTTTCCATAAGGGTGGGTTCACAGGGTGGGTTCACACTGAGGAATTCTCGCAGATAAATTCCGCGGAATTCCGTTGGCTATACATGCGGACATGTCAATTCTTTCGGCGGAATGCGGAAAGGCGCGCGGCCGTGCGCACATACATGCGACGGAATTCCGCAGAATTTATCCGCAAGAATTCCTTAGTGTGAACCCACCCTTTCATGGGAAATGATTTCAGTAGAAACGTAATACAACAAGCTGTGATAAAAACCAACCAAGCATACATAATCAATATCTGCTTGGCCAAAGGTCTGAAAGTATGCTAGGAAACCATTCCCCAGACTGTGACACCACCACTACCAGCCTGTTGACTCCAGTGATGCACCCACAGGATATGGCCTAATGGCGATTTTGCCAGATCTGGAGCCAGCCATACATATACTGTAGTTCAGTAAGAAATGGGATTCGTCACTTCAGACAACCTTTTGCTAAATGTCCAAGTTCCAGTGAAATGTTTCCTTTGCCCATGCAAGGCATTGTTTGTGATGATGACAGGTCATCACGGACACCCTTGTTAGTCTTTGGCAATTGAACCACAGCTGAATCAATTACATGTTGCCTGCCTCTCTATGCATTCTCCATGGTTCATCCAGTCCAGTCGCTTTTAATTTAGTGATCTTTCAGTATAAACATGTACACACATTCATATGCACACACATATGAATACACATAAATACCAAAATACGAGTATACAGTCACAGTGCACAGTGCATTCTTAGGCTGGTACACCAGGGCATTGGAAGATCTGATGTTGAGCCAGGCTCTGATACAATAATATAATAGAGAATCACTTGCATTATGGCAGCCCAATCCTTATCACCAGAGCGACCTACTCAGTCCTGCTCGCTCCTCAATTGTCCAATTTCCGCTTGTGTCCTAGCTCCTCCCAATCTTTGCTGCTAGCTTCCAGCTGCAATACCACCTTTGTCCACTAGGGACATTATTATGCTTTGGGATAGTCTCTATAGGTGTGGTTAGATTATAATTTGAGTTTCCATCTTTTCTTGAAGTAGTTAATTATCTCTGACTCTTTGTACTATTGAATAAAAGCATTTTTCTACATTCTGGAGGCACAGACGGATATAGGAAACTTATCCTTTAACCTAACAGCTATCTTAAGGCCCTATTACACAAAGTGATTATCGGTCTAATTCGTCCAATACCGGCTGTTACGGCCGATAATCATTTCATGTAGTAGAAGACAACGATCAGCCAACATGCACAATGTCAGTTGATCATTGTCTTTCAACAGGCTGAATGCCTGTTAATGATCTGCTGCCGTTGCTGCATGTAAAAGGAGCAGAGGCAGCAGACTGCCGCTGTCTCCTACGGGCTTCCCGGACGATCAGACGATCACCCGGGCAGCCCCCGCCAGCTCCCCCCCCCCCCCCGCATTTACCCGCTCATACATGTAACAGCGCCAGCAGCGGGCGGAGGAACGAGGAGCAAGCGAGCGCTGACCTGACAGGTTGGCGCTCGCTTTCTCTCCACATTGCCCTGTGTAATAGGGGCTTTACAGTGTTAGAACTTTGAAACATGAATTGCAGCTGACAAATTCCCTTTCATTGAAAACAAAAAACATACCCCTGTGTACTCAGCCCACCATTGCAATTGTTATTAAGACCAGTCCTGTTGCTGAGGGCATCTTGGTCTTGACATTAGGAGGTGCCCACTTTGACAGTCACTGCAGCGGCCAGTAATTGGCTGATCAAGCACTTACTGTCCAGACGAAGACCACAAAGTGTGGAGCAGTGAGACTGTAACGCCTGGAGTAGTGGATCCACTGGACCGTCACTAGCGATAGCACTAACCTCACCAGGGAGCGGAGTCTAAGGGGCCGCTGGTTTTCACCAGAGCCCGCCGCAAGGCGGGATGGGCTCGCTGCGGCAGGCGACCCCCAGGTCGCTACCCCTGGCTTGGTTGCTAGTGACGGCAGGCGAGGCGTGGCAGGAGCAGTAGGCAGGAGATAGTGCAGGCAGAGGACTGTAGACGAGATCGCAGGTGGCGGACAGGACTCTGGAACAATGGGAAGGCAGCGGGCAAGGACTAGGGACAAGGACTGAAGACAGGAAACAGGGACAAGGACTAAGGTCAGGAACAACAGGGAGCTGGGCCAAACGCTATGGGAAGCATGTAGAGGCTCCAACACCTGGGAGGGGGCAGGGCTGGAACTTATAGCAGAGTGTGATGTGCAGCAACCAATTAGGGGCGGACTGCCCCTTTAAATGTGAGACAGCCGGCGAGCGTGCCCTAGGAGGTGGGGACGCGCGCGCCGGCCGGCACAGCGGGTGACAGGAGCGGGGCGAGGTAAGGCGCCCCCCGGGGCTGAACTAGTAGCAGCGCCTGGTCCCTGCACATGGACCCCGGCAGCTGCATGGAGAGGTCGCGGCGGCGGCCCGGAGCACGGGACGCCACCGCGGCCGTGACAGAGACCAGGCACTGTCAGAACTGCAGTGAATGTGGACCTGAGCAGGTGAGTATATTTTTATTAACAACCCACGCTGGCCATTTTTGATAATAAAGTTCCATAAAACAACTTTAATAATGTCCTGTGTGTGCAGTTATGACAATGCAGTTTACTATTCAGATAAAAAGATATATGGATAAAGGTTAGATCCTCAGAAATGCTTTCTCTAATGGGCCCAATGTCAAATCATCTGGTCCAAGCAAGTGCCAGTACTTGTCAGATGCTGTATGCCCTGCAGGAAGTGGTGTATTCTCTCCAGTCTGACACAGTGCTTTCTGCTGACACCTCTGTCCATGTCCAGAACTGTACAGAGCAATAGCAAATCCCCAAAGAAAATTTCTACTGCTCTCCAGACTGGAAAAATACTACTTCCTGTAGGACATACAGCAACTGATAAGTACTGGAAGACTTGAGATTGTTTAATAGAAGTAAATTACAAATCTCTGGCACTTTTTGGCACCATTTGATTTGAAAAAAATTGTTTTGGGTGAACAACCCCTTTAACCTACCTCGTATATCATTGATCAGTCCTGGGATCCTGCAGGTACACACAGCAACACTACATTATACTTAGTCACAGTCAGCTTCCTAGTCTTTTTTACATATCATGCACCATATATCTTTGAAGGAAGAAGTAGCAGCTGAACAAGCCCTTTAGGAGATACTGCCTTATGCTTAACTTTACTACCTGCCTGCGCTTTACATCAAGTACAATTGTTTTGATGTGTTTCATGGAGAGAATATGTAGAAGTATCTGCAATCCCTTACAACGAACAGGTCACTTTCAATACATTGTATTCAAATTGTTTTGATTTTCTTCTACCCTGAAGAGATTAGAGGGACCCTATGAATTATGTATGCCTCCTACTGCTTTGATAGTTTTGCAGTTGCTTCAATTCACTTTTGGGCAGTACTCTGTATTGAATGTGGCACTTGTTAATAAAACAATCTGCAAACATCAAGGAGGCTGAAGATTAGAAAGAGAGGGAATTTTTCCCACAAGCTTTCTGCTCCTTAAAGATACCATCTATCACCAGACCCCTATGGCAATGTTAAATAACAGCACACTAGTATTTGTCTGCAATTCTTTATAAAATAATATTAATATTTTAGATTGAGGGAATATAGAAACAATTCGAGGGCTCTGAGCTCCAGTGTGAACTTCAAGTGAAATGCAAAGTGGAAGTATATAAGCAAAAACAAAATAAAATGGCGTTTACTTATTTAAGAACGTATGATACTTTGGTTCTATGTATGTTTTTACACTGATAGTGTATAGAAAATATATACAAAAGGTGCTTTGATATATCCAAATGTTATTAGACCCATTGCAGCAATTGTGCATTGGGATCTAGTATGTCTCCTGTACCAGCAAACTGGCCTATAGAGTCTTACAGGCCCTGTAATGCTCTATAGTAAAATAATATGCAAAGTATTCGAGATGGAAAAGAACTTGCTCTACAGCACTACTAAAACTGTGATGCAAAGTTCAATGTCTATCGAGGCACAGGGCCCCTAATACTATACGGGGCTGCACAGAGGAGCCTAATATTATATGAGGGCATAGAGGGAGCCTAACTACTATATGAGAGCATGCACAGAGGGGCTTAACTACTATTTAAGGCATAGGCAAAAACTATATGGGGGCACAGAGGTGGGCCTAACTACTGTATAGGGGTACAGAGAAGACTAATAATATATGGAAGCAGGGCTAATACTATTTGAAGGGCACAGATGTGTGACTAACACTATAATACAATACAATACAAATGGGAATTTTGTATAGAGGTGAGACTTGTTTTTTACTCACAGAAGATATTCCACATGAGTCACTGGATGTTACTGGATGTAATCACTTATATAGTATGCATAGTCAGTGTAGAGCTGATATCTATCTTTACTTGTGCATAGTGGCATTTCTTCAGTAGCAGTATGGTGGTGTTAGTTTACTACAGGTGGAATATTAATTTACTTAATTTACTACAAATGGAGCATCATTTATTTATTCATTGTGGTGTTGGAAACATCTATGCTGGCCAGAATTGAACAATAAACTTCAAAGTTTTGTTGCACATGAATCAAAATTAAATGATAACATGATTCTGGCCACACTAAACTTTGAATATTGCTACATGTACTGAGTACATGTATGAAAATACTTCTTTTCTGCCTCTTATTATTGCATTGTGCTCAAAATGGTTTCTAATCTGTGAATGGGCACTGACATTAAAAAATACTTTTGATATGTCAGACATAGCAAAAGTTTTGATTGGTTGGGTCTTATTCTTCAGACCGTTCTACGGAGGAACGAGCTGGGAGAGGTACATGTGCAACACGTTCACTCCCAGCTGTGTCACGCGACCTAGATAGACTTTCAATGCAAGTCTATGGGGCAAGTCAGAGACAAAGTGGGGAGAGCAGCGTGCGGCAGAACAGTTGTCTCCCCACTCTCTCTTTTGATCGGTCAGGTAAGTCTCTCTGGCATGTCAAAAGTTTTTTGTAATGACAGGTACTCTTTCAGTAAAATCTAATGCATCCATTGCGCTACTACTGATTGGGAACTATTTGTTTAAATTGCTTCGGTGTTGAATCCTAAGATAAAGAGAAAAGTTAGGACCACTTGTGAGTCGGTTTTCTCTTCCAGCCTATGGCTGTATTCATGTTTTCCAGGACTTGCTAGGGCAGCATCCAATTTCTCCAGTCACCAGAAGTCAAATGCTAAGTGTTGGCTTTGGCGAGCTTTGCCAAACCTAAACAGTTCGACAAGTTCGCTTAACATTATTCATGGTATTTACATTTTAGGCTATTGTATGTTCCCATTTCGGAATCCATCAGGCAAAGGTGCCTCTTTTGGTATATAGATGGCTGCTAATAAAGATTATTAGTAACCGTCTATATAACCAGATGGCTGCCTTTGCCTGATATGTTTCCAAAGCGGGAAGATAGCCTCAAAACAGTTGTCTGTTTTTTTTGTTTTTTTTTTAAACTTTGAAGGTGATTTAATGTGACTTAAGAGACTGTACCCTCTGAATTACTGTATATGCCATATACATTCATTTAGTTGTATTTGTTGATTAAATTGATTTTCATATCCCTATTTTTGCTGTGTTTTTAGAATGGCTTACATTAAGTGGGAAGCAGCCATTTGGAAGTGTCTGGGACAGGTAAGCCAAGGTATTGAAATACCAGTTGCATGAAAAATAAAATGTATAAAACATGCAATGGCATATAACAGGATTGCTCTCACTGCAAGCCATTGTGTAGCACTGATGCTCATATATATTAGGTAATTGCTCTGCAACTGACTTGATTCCAAGCTGCAGGAAACCAACCATGGGATATCATTCTCAGTGGCTTTCCCATAGCCCTTCAAGCGGTTGCAGAGCCTTCTGCAGCAATGGTAAAACATTGAATATTCTGTGCTCTGGTCTCTCAGAAAAAGTGAATATTGTTCTTAACATTACTGTGTTGGATATGTTGTCAGCAGCCAATATTAGATGCAGTGATAATGAAGCGTAATACTTCAATGACAGCATTGCAAACTATCATCCCAACGACAAATGACCTCAGTGTTTACAACAACGTGTATGCAACAGGTAGTGTAGGTTGGATACTCAGTCTAAATAATTGTACTTCCAGGAAATAAATTTATGTAATACCTTTGGCTAAGTTTTTCACTGGCCAAATGGATGGAATATTGCTGAATGTAAAATGCCACCAATTAACTGATGGACAAGCAAAACAATGTCAACCAATGGTATCTTTTGTGTGGCCCTAAAACCCACGGTTTGTCAGCAGCACACCTCCTTGAGAAAGTGGAATGTGTTGCTGACAAGTGAAAAGTCACAGAAGGTGCTTGACAGGTTAATGTCTGCATACTGTTTTTATGGCAGTAAAAAGCTTAGGAAACCATGATAAAACCCTTCATAATTTTTTTTTTCTCAACAATGGAAGTGCAACTATAGTATTGGAGGGATTACCAGCCCCCAAGTACTGTAATGGCTGGAGTACCCCCCCCCCCAACTACTGTAATAGCTGTACGATCTATCTTTGTTCCCACTTGCATTTTCCCGCAGGAGGCCTAAATCTATTCATGAGTCCTTAGCCTGCTGTCTGAACTTTGGCCATGTTGAATATTTGTGTGTAGGGTGAAGTCCAGAAAGATAACTGTTTTTGGAACAATACGCCCACCATTACTGTGCAGGATAATACGAGTGACTACAAAAAATAATTGACTTCTATGACTTTTTACCTATCCAGCCAAAAGAATGTATCAAGTGGTGACAGATTCTCTTTAATACATGAGTGAAAAACTTTGATCTCCATATAGGCCTGAAGATCTAAGGGGAAATGTTGTCGTTTGCACCAATCTTGCCTCGCAAGAAATGTAGGGAGAGGGTGGAGCAGTGGGCACAGTCACAATTATCACAATATACGCCAGCACATCAGGGTAAATTGTTAGTGAAATTTGACCATGCACGGAGGAGCTCCACTGTGCCTGGATTTATATAGAGGTCCTGCACCGGCGAATGATCTTTTAAGACCAGTGCGGGAGTACGTAAGCAGCCGTCAGTTACAAAGTTTATTTTAAAGTTTTAGTCTTAGTTTATTTAGATTAAAACACTTTAAAATATGAGTCTTGCTATTGTAGTTTAGGAGGTCTAATGGAATAAAGCAGAGGTCTGACTTTTAACATGCAGCTAACAGATGTGATTGTTCTTCACATATTTTACCACATGGATCATCTTTCCACTATAGGATTTAGATACGGTAGAAGAAACTGATTAAAACAAAGTCCTTGTGTTGAAAATCCCCATTGTGATGTTGTGTCCACATTTTCAAGAAGATGATCCTCAGCCATTCATACACCCACCTGTCTGCCTTAGATTCTTTCTCACCCCATCACCTGACACAACACAGGCGATGGCACCTGCAGGCCTCCCTCAGCCACCCAGCCGTAAAAATATGTGCCCCATCCCTCACTCTATACACTACAATATGTGAGCCTGAGCATGAAACACTCAAACAGATGGCAGCAAGGGAGGGGTCTCGCTCTTAAAAGGAAGCCCCAACTGGGGCTGTCAAAGGCAGCTAGGCTAGAAACTTGTGTCTAACAAGAGCAGAAAACAGCTATCACTGAGCGATCTCCCATGACTCGCCATTTGCTGTGTGTGAGAATTTGCTGAATCCATTGTCCATTTAGTGTGAGGAAACCTTCACAAGACACACAAGAAAACAACATTACCCCATCACACCACAGGTGCATAAGAGAGGCAAAATCTATAGTCGTAATAAATGTAACAGACACATAATCGTTGATTTAGGTTTTATTTATTTTTTTTATTGCTGAATTACTTTGTGCTACTTGTATCATGGTAAGTAATTCATAATTATTTAAAAAATATTCTTTAAAATAAACTTAATTGATTAGTATTTAGTAAGGTAAAATGGCTGCAGCCCCCATGCCCATGGTAGAGGGACTTTCAACTAAAGCAGTTTCTGTAGGGGCTTCATAGTGGTAGTGGTGCTTGACTGGCAGAGGGTGAGTATAGTTTTTCTTTATTTTGGCCCAATATTTTCTGCCTCATTTTTACAGAGCCCCAAAAAGCAATTTAACTTTGAACTCCAACATATTAATGATTATATTATCATTATTTCCATGGGACAGTATCGTAAATAGAATTGCTTTCTTTATGGATGCAGAGTCTTGAGGACGACATGAGGGGCACACTGGCGATTTTTTTTTTTCATTCTGTAATGACAGCTAAATTACCTTAGAGTCTTAGGGCCCTATTGAGCTTTTTTCTCTGTCTCCTCCTCCTCCCCCTCCCTTCGGAGACGGTTGATGTTAACAAGTCCCTGACTGGCTTTATCTGCAACATTGTAGCTTCTTTGTATTGCTAAGAGGATTATTCTGAGGTCAAAATGCTAATGAACTCACTGTGATTATCCCTCTCAGCATTACAAAGAAGCTACAATGTTGCAGATAAAGCCAGTCAGAGAGACTTGTTTACATCAGCTGTCTCAGAAGGGAGGGGGAAGGAGGGGGAGACAGAGAGAAAAGCTCACACACAGATTTTTCAGCAGAAAGCAGCAGCTGAGAACTGGGGAAAGGAGACTGAATACGTAATAACAAGTATGGAATGAATTATTAGCCTCACTATGGACAGAAACATATCAATGTTTGAGTGGAATATGCCTTTAATTAATAAGCTGCCGGGCATTAAACAAGATAATACATTACCTGCCCGCACTCTCGCCTGTTTCTCTGGCTCTCGGGTCACTGACGGTGGGCTCAGCCAATCAGCGGCTGTGGCGGGATAATGCACTGATTGGCTGAGTGGGCTGTCAGTGACCCACATGCCAGATAAGCAGGCGGAAGCACAGGCAGGTAAAGCATTATCTTGGCTGGCAACTGATTAGTTAAGTAGGCAGTGACTACATTCTTGCAGTGGAAGCGGATTTCCCTGCAGAACTCACAGCATGAAGTCTAAGTCTACCCTTAGAGGCAATTAGGGACATTGGTTAAGAATTATTTACTACATTAGTAATTTACCAGTCAAGGTCTATAGGGAACTCACACTCACTGCTACTACCTGCAATAATACATTGGTGATTAATTAACTAAAAGAATGATACAACTCCTAATGAGTACAAATGCTTTATAAGTACAACTGTCATAAATTGTGTATGTGTAAAAATGTACACAAACAAGTTACCTATTGCAATTATTTATTACAGCTGTGCAGGTAATATTGTTACTATACAGTGGGCATCAAGTTTGGGCAGCTGCCTGATATCTTGTGCAGCCCCCAGCAGGTACCATCACTAGTCCTCCAAGCTCCTCTAAAAATCCAGTAGATTGCATTTGCCGACACATTTAACAACACTTAAGAACCCTGCAAGTCACAAAAGTGAGATGCTACCAGTCATTAGTGTAGGAATGCGGGTTAGGATTGGGATGCGGATTGGTTGAGTGGATCAAAGTAGAAACAGGTCACAGGAGCAGATGTGTGAATATCATTAGCTTAAATGAAATCCACAACATATGTTGAAGTGCAGTCAGCTGCTACTTCTTTACCTGTGCTATTTATTTAAAGGGGAACTCCAGGTAGAGGTTAAAAAAATGAAACTCCTGCAGAAGCATATAGCATTACTTACCTATCTATTCAATTTTTGAAAATTTTGTGTTTCTGCACTTCCTGGTTTATCAGTTGTACACAGTACTACAGGTTCCAGAATGCAATGCTTTCCCTCAGCTGTTCATCTCAGTCCTCCACCCTGCCTATTCCCCACCCAAATCTATAACACAGCAATTGCTGAGCTCAGGGAGACCAGCGACAAAAAAAATCAAGTGGAGTACTCACTGAAGAGTCTCCACTGATGCATTGCCCCCTATAAATTTAAATATGCAAAAGAAGGGTCCGTGGAGAAGGGGGTGCCTCCCAGTGGGGAGATCACCAAACCACCCTGATACGTAGCCCCTTAAGTCCCACTCGGTTGCGAGTATTGGAACATAAATAAGGAAATACCAGGGTGGCCCCTTTTACGTCAAAGTCTAACTCTGTGGCGAGTATTGCAACATGACAAGGGTTTACCAAGGCAGGCATCCATCCACAGACGATTTCAGGGTAGTTGCCCCTCGTCAGTGTGGAGTAGGATTCTGGCTAACAGGGGCAATGAAAAATAGACCAACAAAACACACCAATCGCTGAGCTCAGGGAGACCAGCGACAAAAAAATCAAGTGGAGTACTCACTGAAGAGTCTCCATTGATGCATTGCCCACTATAAATTTAAATATGCAAAAGAAGGGTCCATGGAGCCTCAGTTACGAGGCTCAAAACACGGGAATAGCCAAATATCCCTTCAGGGGAGGGAAGCCTATTGCCAAGGGGGTGCCTCCCAGTGGGGAGATCACCAAACCACCCTGATACGTGGCCCCTAAAGTCCCACTTGGTTGCGAGTATTGGAACATAAATAGGGAAATACCAGGGTGGCCCCTTTTAGGTCAAAGTCTAACTCTGTGGCGAGAATTGCGACATGACAAGGGTTTACTAAGGCAGGCATCCATCCACAGGCGATCGTTTAGGGGTAGTTGCCCCTTGTCAGTGTGGAGTAGGATTCTGGCTAAAAGGGGCACTGAAAAATAGACCAACAAAACACAGCAATCGCTGAGCTCAGGGACAGCGACAGGGACCAGCGACAAAAAAATCAAGTGGAGTACTCACTCAAGAGTCTCCACCCAAATCTGTTACAGAACATCTAGGCTGTGTTCACCCAGTAATTTATTATTTCATTGTGGTCCCACCCACCCACACAGCACGCTGTATTCTCTACCTGTAACACCACACAGCACGCTGTATTCTCTACCTGTAACACCACACAGCACATAGTTACTACATGTAACACCACACAGCACACTGTATTTTCTACCTTTAACACCACACAGCACACTGTATTCTCTACCTGTAACACCACACAGCACGCTGTATTCTCTACCTGTAACACCACACAGCACCCTGTATTCTCTACCTGTAACACTACACAGCACGCTGTATTCTGTACCTGTAACACCACACAGTACACTGTATTCTCTACCTGTAACACCACACAGCACACTGTATTCTCTACCTGTAACACCACACAGCACGCTGTATTCTCTACCTGTAACACCACACAGCACGTTGTATTCTCTACCTGTAACACCACACAGCACCCTGTATTCTCTACCTGTAACCCCACACAGCACGCTGTATTCTCTACCTATAACACTGATATTGGAATAAAGTAAAGAACTTTTTGAAAAAAATTTTTCTTTCCATTTCCACGCACATATTATGATCAAGCATCTGTTATCTTTGAAGTTGAGCCCCACAATAAGGCTCTGATCCTCTCTGCCGGTTAGCATCATTTACTTGTGTTACTGCATCATTTTTGTCAATACGCTGCAGTACTGCAATGACACTCCAACCTGTGTGAACACAGCCCTAATTTCACTGCACACTTCTGCACAATTAGAGAAATCAGTGCAACACCTGCTTCTGGCCGGTATGAGATGGTGAATCACTCAGGGGATTGAGGGATCCAGCCAAGGCTCCTGGGACATCACGCCCTGCCCCCTGTCTGCATCATCAGCCTGGTCTCAGCAAAACACACACGGTGAGACAGAGGCATGGAAGATTTGTCTCCTAAGGGGGATAGCAGAAGGAGCAGGAGACAATGTGGATTGGCACAGAGGCCATTTTTTTCACTTCCTGGCAGAACCGCACAGATACGGTAATACATTGTATAGACACATATATTTAACTTTTAACGTACTTTTAATAGAGAACAAGTTTTTCTTATCCGGAGTTCCTCTTTAAATAGGACCTGCCTATCTGCTATCTATAAGTCTACGTACTTCTCTTTTATACAATTCCATGTAGATGAATGGATTTGATTTGTAGTGCATGTGAATATACCATGTGAATATACCATACCAGTGGTTACAGATAAATATGGCATGTGCTACATTCTCATATACCAGTTTTAGTGTCTGTCTCCCCAAGGGCGTCTGGATGTGGGGATAAGAATGCAAAATACTGTATAAAATTACTGAATGCATTTCAGAGATTATTTCATTATCTAAAGGCATACAGTATAACTATATTACACACAGAGACATATATAGTTACATAGTTAATAAGGTTGAATAAAGACAATATTCAATCAAGTTAAACCTACAGGATAACCCTACTGTGTTGAGGACAAAACCCCTCATGAGGCAGATGCCAATTGCCCCATCACCGGGAGAAATATTCCTTCCCGACTCCAATATGGCAATCAGAATTAATCCCTGGATCAGCGTCCTATCACATGAAATCTTGTTCCCATAACTTTTGGATTAGTAGTTCTTTAGTTTTCATTTATAATTGATGTTTTGTTTCACCCTATAGAATGTATTTTTTTTTTTGTTGCCACTTTTGCATATATTTTGTTAATATTCTGTATATTTATCTTGGCAGAATCTGATAACTTCTTATTTTTATGTTTACACTTCTGTTCCTCGAGGTCTTGAAGCATTTTAACCCATTCTGTTGTAGCTAATGGTAACATGATTTATTAATGCAAGAGGAAAACAACGGGTTAATAGGTCTTATAAAGGTTTATAAAAATGCAGAGTAGTAAGAATGAAAATGTTCAATGGAGTGGAAGTAACATCTGCCGCTATGACATTCTAGAAAGAGTTTTGGAATAGACCTGCACAGAAGAAGGAGTACTAATTTCTCGTCTTCACTGGTATTGTTCCTCCTGATAATACCAGTATTGTATCTGAACTGGAGGACAGGGGCCCAGAACACAATTGGTGCCATGACCCCTGTTTTCAGTGCGGTTGTCCTCCGCTCTTCTGCAGACAATTTTCAGTCCTCCATAAAGTGATCTAGCCCTTTAGCTATTCAACGAAAAAGACTGAAAGGAAAAGAAGAAAAACACACGCCCTCAGGGGTTTCCAGCAGCCAAGCCATTTTAAAGACCACAACTTCAAAGGAAAGTCTTGGCTTTTCTAGGGATTTATATTCTTATCAGGTGCTGTGATGCAAAAAATACATATATCGTTTAAAAGATCAAGTTTAAAGGGAAGACATCTCTGGAAAAAAAGCTTAAAAAAAACAGGAAATGAAGGAGGGTGCAAAAACATTTGATTCTTTGTAGTTTTGTGAATGAAGCCAATCTGGGCATTAAATTGGTCTGTATCAAGTTTTGATTATTTAAATTGGTTCATATGTTTTGCACATCCAAGGCAAGTTTGTAATGTGAGCAAACACCATAGGTTTTGGCAGAGTATATTAATCATAGTCAGCTCATTAGTGTGTTCCTAGCTTATACTCAAAGTTTCCAGTTCATCTGTCTCTTCTAAGAATAGCATCAATTTTAACAGCCCTAGGGCATGGTTCACACAGGGCAGTTTGGTGAATTATTTGATGTGGCCTTTTAGCCAACACATAAGGGAATCATAAAGTTAACATTTTTGGAGACACTCTCGATTTTGACTTGCAAAACCAAACACAAAAACAAGTAAGCAAAAACATTAAACTTTACAGTACTAGTACTGAACTGTGTGAACCTAGCTTTGTAGGGGTACAACTAGAGTCCCATGAGCTCCAGGGCAAATCCCTCACCCCCTCTGTTCTAGGATATATCAAGATAGTTATCACCCTGCAAAGATATATACAGTGGTGCCTTGGATTACGAGCATAATTCGTTCCGGGACCGCGCTTGTAATCAAAGCTAATTTTTCCATAAGAAATCATAGAAATGCAGACAATTGGTTCCACACCCCAAAAATAATGATTTATTATTTTGAATAACATGTAAAAGAGATGAAACAAACATTCAGAAACAGCAGAATATGTGATATTATAAGTAACTGCACAGTAATGGAGAGGATGGGAAACACAAGGGCTGACAGAGACTGCAGGGAGCAGGAAGGAATGAGCAGGGGAGATGTAGGCACATACATGCAACACTCTCTGTCCGGGGAGAGAGGGGTTACAGCTATGGAGAGATTACCTCCACAGTCCTGTCCCCTAATGCAAGCCCCAGCCTGAAGTGAATCTGCTATGATTTGGAAGGTGAGGGAGCCTTCCTAGGTCAGAGTACAGTGCTGTAGACCCCGCTATGCAGACAATGCCCCTTCTCCACTCGCGCTCCCACCCAGTACATCAATGCTCTTAAACCAAGTCACAATTTTGAAAAACTATGAGCTCTTAAACCAAAACGCTCTTAAACCATGTTACTCTTAAACCAAGGTACCTTTGTGTATATATATATATATATATATATATATATATATACACAGTATATATATATATATATATATATATATATATATATATATATATATTATATATATAATATATATATACACTCACCGGCCACTTTATTAGGTACACCTGTCCAACTGCATGTTACCACTTAATTTCTAATCAGCCAATCACATGGCGGCAACTCAGTGCATTTAGGCATGTAGACATGGTCAAGACAATCTCCTGCAGTTCAAACCGAGCATCAGTATGGGGAAGAAAGGTGATTTGAGTGCCATTGAACGTGGCATGGTTGTTGGTGCCAGAAGGGCTGGTCTGAGTATTTCAGAAACTGCTGATCTACTGGGATTTTCACGCACAACCATCTCTAGGGTTTACAGAGAATGGTCCGAAAAAGAAAAAACATCCAGTGAGCGGCAGTTCTGTGGGCGGAAATGCCTTGTTGATGCCAGAGGTCAGAGGAGAATGGGCAGACTGGTTCCAGCTGATAGAAAGGCAACAGTGACTCAAATAGCCAACCGTTACAACCAAGGTAGGCAGAAGAGCATCTCTGAACGCACAGTACGTCCAACTTTGAGGCAAATGCGCTACAGCAGCAGAAGACCACACCGGGTGCGACTCCTTTCAGCTGAGAACAGGAAACTGAGGCTACAATTTGCACAAGCTCATCGAAATTGGAGAGTAGAAGATTGGAAAAACGTTGCCTGGTCTGATGAGTCTCGATTTCTGCTGCGACATTCGGATAGTAGGGTCAGAATTTGGCGTCAACAACATGAAAGCATGGATCCATCCTGCCTTGTATCAACGGTTCAGGCTGGTGGTGGTGGTGTCATAGTGTGGGGAATATTTTCTTGGCACTCTTTGGGCCCCTTGGTACCAATTGAGCATCGTTGCAACGCCACAGCCTACCTGAGTATTGTTGCTGACCATGTCCATCCCTTTATGACCACAATGTACCCAACATCTGATGGCTACTTTCAGCAGGATAATGCGCCATGTCATAAAGCTAGAATCATCTCAGACTGGTTTCTTGAACATGACAATGAGTTCACTGTACTCCAATGGCCTCCACAGTCACCAGATCTCAATCCAATAGAGCATCTTTGGGATGTGGTGGAACGGGAGATTGGCATCATGGATGTGCAGCCGACAAATCTGCGGCAACTGTGTGATGCCATCATGTCAATATGGACCAAAATCTCTGAGGAATGCTTCCAGCACCTTGTTGTATCTATGCCACGAAGAATTGAGGCAGTTCTGAAGGCAAAAGGGGGTCCAACCCGTTACTAGCATGGTGTACCTAATAAAGTGGCCGGTAAGTGTATATATATATATATAAATATATATATACACACATCTACAGTATGGCTAGGTTCACACTCTGTATGTGTGCGGCTGTAATTTTTATGGGGCTGTAAATGTGCGGATGAAATTGCGGCCGTGGGAAAAAATAGACATGCGGCTCAAAACATACGGTCATTTACTTGGAAATCTGGTTCAACTAAAAATAACAAATAAAATCTTAAGAAAGTGATGCAAACACCTCTGGATGCATCTGGGAAAGCAGGGAAACAGTTTACATGAATTGCTATTACCGGGGTTTGCGATCCTCTGCAGTATGCCGAATGCCGATGCCTCTCATGGTTAATATATTGAATTAATAAAACACATTTTCGTTGTAATAAAGTCCCTTTCATTGTTCAATAATTAAATTTAAACGATTCCATAATTTTGCAATTAAATATACTGTTAAAATAAATATATATATATATATATATAAATAAATGTATATTTATATATATATTTATTTTTTGACAGTATATTTAATTGCACAATGATGGATTCATTAGAATTAAATTATAGAACAACGAAACTGATTTTATTTCAACCAAAATGTGTTTTATTAATTAAATATTAATTAGTACAGGAAGCTCCATAAGCCGTTAATTCATATTCCCGGCAATAGAGCATTCTGTACTAATCATCACTTTACTTTAATTAAAACATCAAATGTTTCTTCTAATTATGTTATCACAATAGCATTATTAGAAGAAACATTCAGAATTATATGTGCGCTCAGCTGATTGGCTGATCGGCTGAGCGCACATATAATTAGCCGGTCCGCAGTACAGTCACTTCATTGTGCTGCGGACCAGCGAAGAGGACACATGGGGGTGAGTATAGAGCTCTCCCCACCCCCTCCCCAGCACTGCACCCCTCCCAGCAAGGAAGGGGGGTCACTTAACCCCTTCCTTGCTGGGATGGGTGCAGTCTGACATCAGTCTGGCCCCCAAGGGGTTAAGGGGGATGCAATACATCCTCCCTTAACCCCTTGGGGGCCAGACTGTAAGCAGCGATCTGTAAAGATGCTGCATACTGTAAGGAGCACAACACCGCTCACAATGATGGTTGTTGTGCTCCTGTTTGTGTGTTTTTTGTGTGTTTCTCCCTTTTTGTTTTTCAGATATCGGTATCCTGGGGATTACGTCGGATTCCGTGGACTACGTCGATGACCAGCGGTTGTGTTTTTTTTTTTTTAATAAAATGGTCAATGAGGGGTGTGGGGGTGTTTTTATTTGAATAAAAAAATGTTTTAACTTGTGTCTTGTCTTTATTTCTTTACTTTATAGACTTAGTAGTGGAAGCCGTCTAATAGACGGAATCCATTACTAAGTCGGGGCCTAGTGTTAGCCGGTATAAAATGGCTAACACTAACCCCCTATTATTACCCCAGTACCCAATGCCACCAGGGGTACTGGGAAGAGCCGGGTGCCAGTGGTCCCGGAGCGTCAAAATTGGTGCTCCTGGACCGGGCGGCAGCAGGCTGGGAAGATTTAGGCTGGGGAGGGCCTAAAACAATGGCTCTTCCCACCCTGGTGTTACCAGGCTGCTGTCGCTTGGTTTTTAACCCGGCTGGTTATAAAAATAGGGGGGACCCTATGCGGTTTTTAATTATATATTTATTTTAAAAAAAACCGCATAGGGTCCCCCTATTTTTATAACCAGCCGGGTTAAAAACCAAACAACAGCAGCCTGGTAACACCAGGGTGGGAAGAGCCATTGGTTTAGGCCCTCCCCAGCCTAAATCTTACCAGCCTGCTGCCGCCCGGTTCAGGAGCGCCAATTTTGACGCTCCGGGACCACTGGCACCCGGCTCTTCCCAGTACCCCTGGTGGCATTGGGTACTAGGTTAATAATAGGGGGTTAATGTTAGCCATTTTATACCGGCTAACACTAGGCCCCAACTTAGTAATGGATTCCGTCTATTAGACGGCTTCCACTACTAAGTCTATAAAGTAAAGAAATAAAGACAAGACACAAGTTAAAAAAAATTTTTTATTCAAATAAAAACACCCCCACACCCCTCATTGACCATTTTATTAAAAAAAAAAAACACAACCGCTGGTCATCGACGTAGTCCACGGAATCCGACGTAATCCCCAGGATACCGATATCTGAAAAACAAAAAGGGAGAAACACACAAAAAACACAAACAGGAGCACAACACCCATCATTGTGAGCGGTGTTGTGCTCCTTACAGTATGCAGCATCTTTACAGATCACTGCTTACAGTTTGGCCCCCAAGGGGTTAAGGGAGGATGTATTGCATCCCCCTTAACCCCTTGGGGGCCAGACTGATGTCAGACTGCACCCATCCCAGCAAGGAAGGGGTTAAGTGACCCCCCTTCCTTGCTGGGAGGGGTGCAGTGCTGGGGAGGGGGTGGGAAGAGCTCTATACTCACCCCGATGTGTCCTCTTCGCTGGTCCGCAGCACAATGAAGTGACTGTACTGCGGACCGGCTAATTATATGTGCGCTCAGCCGATCAGCCAATCAGCTGAACGCACATATAATTTTAAATGTTTCTTCTAATAATGCTATTGTGATAACATAATTAGAAGAAACATTTGATGTTTTAATTAAAGTAAAGTGATGATTAGTACAGAAAGCTCTATTGCCGGGAATATGAATTAACGGTTTATGGAGCTTCCTGTACTAATTAATATTTAATTAATAAAACACATTTTCGTGGAAATAAATTCAGTTTCGTTGTTCAATAATTTAATTCTAACGAATCCATCATTGTGCAATGAAATATACTGTCAAAAAATAAATATATAGATAAATATACATTTATTTATATATCTATTTATTTTAACAGTATATTTAATTGCAAAATGATGGATTCATTAGAAATAAATTATTGAACAACGAAAGTGTCTTTATTACAAAGAAAATGTGTTTTATTAATTTAATATATTAACTATTAGAGGCATCGGCATTCGGCATCATTGCCGGCTATTTTTGAAGTACTCCGTACGGACCGCCTGTCAATCCAGGGCCGCATATTCAGCCGCAAACAATGGTCTTGTTCATTTTTTATGGCTCCGTTTACGATCGGGCCGTAGATTCATACATAGTGTGCACTGTGCAGCCGTATATCCTATACTTTCCAGCGTTCGCATGAACCACCAAAAATACCGCCGCACAATTACAGCCGCAAATACAGCCGCACACTTACATAGTCTGAACCTGGCCTATATGTGTAAAAGAGAGCGAGAGAGATAATTCTGTACTTATGAAAAAAAACTCTCAATAGTAGTATACCAACAACCTTATATAAGGGGCAAATTATACCGCCACACAGTTACTACTACCAATAGTAATACTATTGTTATATGTCACTTTGTATGGGGGAGGGTTAATTTACATACAAAAAAAGGCAGGAGCAGAACACCCATCATTTTAACAGGCGTTCTGTTCCTTATAGTATTCAGCATCTTACCAGGTGCTGCTTACAGTCTGGCACAGAAGTGGTTAAGTGAGGATCAGAGGCTGGCAAGTTTTAACCTGGGGGCAAGAACAGCAGTGGCCCATGAGTCACAGCCAATCACTATGGTACAGTTGCATGTACCTAATATTACCAATAACAGTATACAGGGGGCAAATAATACCGCCTTGCCATGAGCACATATTACCACCACATACTGACTAATACCATCATACTGTATACAATACACTATATGCAGACCATTTATACCACCATACATTGAACATATTACAGCACAGATACTGTACATCTAGTGACTAACAAGTGACATATTCTGATTGAGGTCTTCCTTTTTTGTTGTCTTCCCCACTTGGCCCAGACTGTCATGATGACTTCCTCTGATCACAACCCATCTCCACAGAATCTGTCAGACACACATCTTAGACTCTGCACTTTTATAGCACTACCTATCCACCTCTATACAAGCTGTCTATCCATAGTGCACCAAATGGTAATAGTGCCCCCTTCTGTAGCCCATGCAGTATTAATTCCCTTAACAGTACCCCTTAATAGTGCCCCATAAAGAAGTTACCCTATAATAGTGCCCTGACACAGTAGTTACCCCATTATCTCCCCCATGCAGCAGGTAATCCTATAATATTGTCCCAAATAGTAGGTAATTCCCCAATAGTGCCCCATATAGTAGGCAATCCCTTCCAATACTGCCCTATATACTAGTCAATTGACCCAAATTTGCCCCATATTTGCTCCCAGTACTGGCCCATAAACTAGTTACTTCCCCCAATAGTGCCCCATATGGTAGCCAATACCCCCATAGCATCCCATATAGTATCCAATACCCCCCAATAGTGCCCTATATAGTATCTATTCCCCCCAATAGTGCCCCATATAGTATCCAATCCCCCAATCGTGCCCCATATAGTATCCAATTCAACAATAGTGCCCCATATTGAAGCTAATACCCCCCCAATAGTGCCTTATATAGTATCCAATCCCCCAATAGTGCCCTATATAGTATCCATTTCCCAACAGTGTCCCATATAGTATCCAATCCCCCAATAGTGCTACATATAGTATCCAATCCCCCCAATAGGGCCCCATATAGTATCCAATTAACCCAATAAAGCCCATATAGTAGCCAATACCCCTAATAGTGCCCCATATAGTATTCAATCCCCCACTAGTGTCCTATAAAATATCATATCCCCCAATAGTGCATCATAGAGCATCCAACCCACCCCAATAATTCCCCAAATAGTTTCCGATCCCCCCAGTAGTGCCCTATATAGTATCCAATCTCCCAATAGTGCCCCATATTGTATCCTTTTCCCCAATAGTGCCCCATATAGAATCCAATCCCACAATAGTGCCCCATATAGTATCCAATCTACCCAATAATGCCTGCATATTAGCCAATACCCCCGATAGTGCCCCGTATAGTATCCAATCCACCCAATAGTGCCCATATTGTAGCCAATACCTTCCAATAGTTCCCCATATAGCGTCCAATCCAATAGTGTTCCAGCCCCTCCCCTGTGCAGTGGCCCCACCACTGACACAAGCCCAACCCCCGACCCCTGGCACTGCCTCCGCCAGAAAACAAAAAAACAGCATCTCACCTGTCGCCCGTTCCCAGCAGCTCCTCTCCGGGCAGCATGTGCTCTCCTGTCATCTTCCGGCGCAGGCAGGAGATTAAAGAGACATTGCCTGCACCGGATGTGGGGTACTTTCCCAAGCACTGTGGCCCCTTCAAACAGATATTTGATATAGGTTCCAGAAATCTGACCCCTGCAGATCTAATATTAACCTATCCATCTGTTTTGAAAAGCTGGGTTACCCATTTTTGGCAGATGCAGTTTATGGTACGAACAGTTGCACAAAAAAACTAGTTCATACTAGATGCACATAATATGGTGCTTGTTCACCCAGTGTGTGCCATTTTTCCCTCTTAAGCCCCTATTACACGGGGCGACATAGAGGAGCAAACGACTGCTGTCAGCGCTTGTTTGCTCCTCGTTCCCCACTCACTGCCGAGGCTATTTCGCGTGGCAGCAACGAGCGGGTAAAAGCAGGGGAGGCTGCCCGGGTGATCGCTAGATCGTCTGGGCAGCCCATAGCAGATAGCAGTATTCTGCCGCCGTCGCTCCTATTCCACTGAGCTGTGGCAGCAAATCGTAGCTATCACAGTCGTTTGTCTTTCAACTTGTAAGGCAAACGACAGCAATGATCAGCCGACATCGTTCATGTGGGCTGATCGTTGCCTTCTATTACCCAGGACAATTATCGGCCGTAATGTCTGATAGTGGCCGAACATTGACGATAATCAGTCCGTGTTACAGGGCCTTTAGGCTGGGTTCACACTGCGTTTTTGCAGTCAATTTCATAGTTCATAGTAGATGCAGACAAACAAAAGTCACAGCTCTAGCATTTCATTTATTTTGTGAAATTTGGTCTTTTAATGAACATGTTCCCAAATCCAGTACATCCACAGCTTTGTGGATTTGGCCCCAGTACAGTGAGTTTGCACCATTTTCCCTGTCGTTGAACTGTCATCGCGCAACCACTTTCCATGTACATGCCCCGCTGTGTTTTCACTTGGGCTCTCATTCATTACAGATGATTTCCATATTCTTAGACATGATTCATTTAAGAAGATTCATTATCCATTGTTTGTGGTTATGAACGCGGAGATAATATTGTCTCCTCTTATAAGATGCAGAAGATAGAACTGTATTATACGCTTCTAAATAAACACAAAGTTGGGTGATAATCTCACTTGAGCCGCATTTATTAGGACATTGGCATAGTCTCATTTGTTACAGACTAATGGGATAAGCCCTCCGGGCTCCTTATACATTGTTTTGAAGTCACGCTGAATGGATTCTTTCAATTACTTAGTCACACATACCCAGGATACCTCAGTAACTTGATAAGCTTAGGTCTGAGTTTATCTAACAACATTGGATAGTGATTCTAAATTCCATGTCACAAAGCAAGGAGTGTGCTGCTGCCAGTTGAAGCTGTTCTACATTACAGGCCCTTCTGACAGCTGATGATAAATTAAATCTATTGTCTTTTACAGCAAGCAACATTTCTTTATTTCTTTTTGGTTTTAGTGGTCCAAAATCATTGTTTTTATTTTGTCTATTAAACAGATGTGTTCCCATGAAACTAACACCCAGCTGGTGGCCATCTTGGATTCACAAGCACCTGCCCCAACTGATCTATACTAGACATTAGAGATGAGTGATTTTACAGTGTTAGCGAAGTGAAGCACTTGGCTACACGTGGATGTTGGCTTGTCAGCTAGCTGCCTTTGATCTCCGCTTCGGGTGCCTGGAAAATCTGGATGCAGTCCTGGGAGAAGTTTCCTAGGACTGCATCCAGCTTTTCCAGGCACCGGGAGCAGAACGGAGATTAAAGCCAACATCCTAGTGTAGCTTTACTTCACTAACACTGTAAAATCACTTATCTCTACTAGAAATACACTGTGCCAAGGTTCTCTTCACTCTTTTGTTTTGTGGTCTAATTGTATTTTTTTTTTAAGTTTGTAGTATTTTTACCATAAAAAAATATACAAAGTTTCTAAAAAAAAAGGAACACACATTTACACATGCAGTTTTTTTAAAGTGTACTTGTAATGACATAAAAAATTTAAAATCCCAACAAATATATGGTTAATGCTTGCCTTATGTAGGCTGTTGGTTTTTACTTTAATTTCACAGCTCCAGTGGTCTATTTTGTGCCCCATTGTTTACTCAGCACAGGGGCGTGTACAGCCACTGGCCTATCAGCATTCACCTTCAATGGGCCCGATGACATCACTTCCCTTATTTTGTCTCTTTTTTGCTGTTACTAAAGACCAAAGGCCATAGTATTGGAGGCTTGACTGCAGTTTTCCAGTAAGTGAGACACCTAGTGGCTTTATTTATAGCAATGCATTTTATATAGAAAACAGGCAAAAAAGTGAATGAAGTCTGTTGCAAAGATGTAGTTAGTATATCACCTCCCCTGCTGATTTAGTTATTTATTAGTAATGACAGGGCCCATTTAACTAAGGGAAAATTTTTTTACTATCGGGCAAAAATATGCCACTAAGTTTGGCCCATGGTGCGTTTGGGTCAAAAATACTGTGGACAGATGTTAACTAAAAGTCATTGAGGAAATATGAAACACAACACCCACATGGTTTTTTTTTGCTGTCGCATTTTTTTTCAAGGAAATTTGGTGTTTTTAGTGCATTTGCAGTTTTTCTTTTAAATTGCAGCAGGGTATGTATGTTGCTTTTTTGCACAGAAATATAAAGCAGCATTTTTTTCAGCCCATCTGTAGATGCAGATTTTAAATACATGTGTTTTTAAATTTTCTGCAGTAAAATCCATGCAGTTGTTTTGCAGATATAGCCAGATTAGTTTTAGTCCAAAATGATTGTTAGGGTCCATGACACTGCCTGGCCATAAAGCGCCGATCTGTTAGATCTGTTACAACAAACTGCGGCGTTTCTCTCCCACAGAGTTTAATGGAATTTCTTCTGTTTGTCTCAAAAATGCCAGAGGCAAAAAAAAAAAAAAGCCAATCACACTTCAAAAATGCTAGAATAAATGCCAAAATAATCTTTTGTAGTTTTCTGGTGTTTTTTGGAGGCCAAAAAACACCACAAAAGAGCTATATCTGGGGCCTGTTGCAAAGACAGCCTGAATCACCTTACAAATGATTTTTTTCCCAGTTTTGCAGCATATTTTATGGAAAAATGAAGAGTGTCATTACAAAGTACAATTGGTGTCACAACCCCCAACTCATATGGGTTTGTAGATGAACTAATGAAAACACTAACAGTTTTTAAACATAAGGGTGAAAAAAGAAATGAAAAAATGAAAATTGACTCTACCAGACAACGATGGTCTCTCCTTGTGGACTACAATTGTTTCTTTGCTAATTTTCACAATTTTTTTTAGAACAATCCTTCAATCAACTTTTTTTAATTGGTGTTGCCACCTCAAGGGGTTGTCCGGAAAAATATTTTTTATTAATAAACATGGGGGAAAAAATAAAAACACAAATACCCATCTGCTGCTGAACTATGCTGATGCTGTTTCAATTGTGCCGTTCCACTGCTGGTGCAATTCCGACAGTGCCTGTTCACAATGTTAAGTGCTACTTGATCTCTGTCCCGACACATGGAAAATCACTGGCCACAGGGGTGGCCTGACCTTGATTGGCTGATCAGGGATTTCCTATGCGTCAGGAAGGGGGGGAGGATAAAAGAAATAACTTGCTCCCACCTCCATGGCTCCAGCGTTAGTGGCTGCATACTGCTGATCTGGTCCCCGCTTCCTGGTCTAAGTGGGGACCCCGATTGTGACGCATTAGGTCCGCTCAGCCAGTCAGCAGCCATAGCAGGGTCCTGCCTCAGCCGCTGACTGGCAAAGGGGACCTGACACATCATGACCCATGTCCTCACTCAAACCAGGAAGCATCAAGGGACACAGGGACCGAATTGGCAGTATGTGGCCACTAGCGCCGGAGCCGTGGAGGTGAGAGCATGTTATTTCTTTTATTCTTTCTGTCCCCGGCACTTGTGAAAAAAAAGAGTGTGTTCACACACTGACGGCTGTCTTTTAGGACAGTCGTCATTTTGAGACCAAATAAAGGCCATCATTTTATAATGACTATATAAATAATGGCTGTCATTATAACATAATTATTAGTCTCAAAATGAGGGGCAAGAAAAGACAGCGTGTGAACCTAAATGTTATTTGTGTCTTCCTGTCCCATGGTCACTATCATCGACCAGCGGAAAAAGACTACTGTTGGGACTACTGTTGTCCTCGGTTATAATCTGCTAACCAGAAATTACCATAAAGTAATTTGTAGCTCTAATCAAAGCAGTGAAAGCCTGCAACCTCAAAGGAAAGACGGCTCTATATATACTCCCTCACTTGTCTGGTTTCTTAAACATCCTTGTTCTATTCTGAGACACAGACTAGCACGTTCTGTAACAAAGAGGTCATAAAATGGTACCAGGTATCCTTCATTTATCTGTATTTTATGAATATCAAACAAGAAGCCATGGAGCCATTGAGTCATTTTTTTCCTGTAAATAAGATTTCTAGGAATTGACAACTCTT
Source organism: Dendropsophus ebraccatus (assembly GCF_027789765.1). Classification (NCBI taxonomy): domain Eukaryota; kingdom Metazoa; phylum Chordata; class Amphibia; order Anura; family Hylidae; genus Dendropsophus; species Dendropsophus ebraccatus. Next base: position 52,873,487 of record NC_091462.1, read on the forward strand.
TACTGTTTGCATATACACTGATGGACATTACCATGTGGTGCCACAGAATATTTTAGTGCACAATATTGTATACAAAATGCTAAGTATAAAAAATATACTATTTGCAGTATACAGTATTATGTTTTATATAATAGTGCCAGGCCGTGGCTCCCAAAGCATATAATATCATGGGATGAATTAAATGATAGATTATCATGAGTTTTTCCGCTGTATTGAGTGTTTTTTATTTTTATTTTTTTTGCTGTGGGCATTTTTGTACAGATGCCTTTTGCCTGTAATTAGTATATTATGCCCAAAAACGTTTGTGAATTTTTTTTAATTTTTGACACTTCTGCAAAAACCTCAAACATGAGAACATTTTACATCTGGTCAAGAGGTCGCAAACAATTTAATAGAACTGGTTCACATTCACTTAGGCTCATAAAAAAGCAAAAAAAGCAGGCACACACTAATTTTAACTTTATCTTTAGCAAATTGTACTGTGGCATACTGAGGAACACAAAAAACAAGTGCAAACAGAGATAATTAGTGAGAAAAATTCTCAAACGCAATTATAAATCCCCCTTGTTTTACAAAAACCTCCATAATCCCAAAACTAGAGTAAGGGTCTCTTTATATAATATGTACACTGATGATTTTCTATAGACTTTAATAGAACATTTTTAGATTAAAAAGGCCTATTTGTATATCTAGTTTGTGGCTGTTTTTTGTGGGGTTATCCTGGATTGGAGAAAACACAGTTACTTTCTTGTAAAAACAGCACCTCCCCTGTCTGGTTGTGTGTGGTATTGTAATTCAGATCCATTCATTTCAATGGAACTGAGCTGAAAACAATACCCAAACCGATGAGTGGTACAGTTTCTAGAAAAAAAGCGGCCATGTTTTTGTATGTCTGGATAACCCCTTTAGGGATGACCTGCTCATGTATAAGTTTTTAGACAATGATTAGAAATGATTAGACAATTCACAGAACTGAGATCTTTCTAAAGTATTTTTACACCTTTATCTGTATTGCAAGGGGGCATCTTCTGAGTGTAGAGCGAAGTAGTACTGTAAAGGTAGCCATACACATACAATAATGTCAGCCCAATGGTCATCCACCAGAAAGCTACCTTTGCCAATTACCCAATATGATAGGGTGGGGCATGTGTTCCAATGGGAAGGGGGGGGGGGAGGCTAAGCTGCTGCCAGACAGTTCTTGCTGTGGCTAATCTCTTTAAGAAGAAAAGGATTACACAGTTGAAATTCAACATGTTCCATTCATCTCTATTGGGGAAGAGTAGATAGGCCACTACACACATTTACATTTTTGATGGTCAACTGGTCCCACTAGAATTAGAGAGTTTGACTAATACATCTGATGCACATGGCCAACTTTAGAGTATTGAGACAATATAATGCTTTGCAGCATGTTGTAATGTTGTGATGATTAACTCATGAAACACATTCAAGAGGGGACTGGGTATCAAATATATAATATTGGAAGTTATGGGTACTTGATTTCTGGAAATATGACACTGATCCAAGGATTTATTCTGATTGGGAAGGAATTTTTCTCCTGGTCCTGAGCAATTGCCATCTCTCTCCTAGAGTTTGCAGCCTTCCTTTGGATCAACACATATAGTTTAGATATTTCATTATGTACTCTTTTACATTTATGCTGACTATATCCCTGACACTGGGTGGCTGAGCACCAGTCAATTGGTGCAAGACTGGTTATGCGCTGTCTCCACCTGCCCAACACAAGCTGCAGGAGAGGCCAGGAGAGGTAAGAAGATGCACAGTAAGGGACATTAAATATGGGGGGATAGAGGGTACATTGGCCAACTTCAGAGGGAGGGAAAAGGGGGTATACAGCATTGGGGGGGGGGGGGGGGGTCTTCAGAGGGGGGATGTATATGATGTAGAGGTAGAACTACAGATGGGGAAGGGAGGTATACAGTATGGAGGGTCTTACTGCAAAGTGGGGATGTATACAATATGGTGGAGCAACCATAGAGGGGGGAGGAAGGTATACAGTATGGGAAGTACCTCCAGTATGCGGAAAGAACTACAGAGATGGTGATGGTGGTATTGAAAAGACCTAGGCAAAAAGGCAAATTTGGTCAGCTCTCCTAAAACACCATTCACACTAGGCAGGTGCATGTTGCTATGGCTGAAATTGCAAACACACAAAAACACAAAAAAATTACAAAAACATGCAATAGCATGCCGCTAATGGCAAAATACAGACCCAATACAGATATGAAAATCACTAAAAGCAGCCCCCCAACTGCTAAAAAAATCTCCATAAATATAATGAGGCTCTTGGTTACCATTTACAAATAGTGTAAACCATCCGGAAAACAGAAAAAAAAGGAAAAAATTGGTCAGCTCTCCTAAAACACCGTTCACACTAGGCAGGAGCACGTTGCCATGGCTGAAATTGCAAACACACAAAAACACAGAAAAATGCAACAGCTCACCGCAACAGCAAGATACAGACCCACCAAAGACATGAAAATTAAAAGCAGCCCCCCCAACTGCCCCAAAAATTCCCACAAAAATAATGAGTCTCCTGGTTACTATTTGCAAACAGCGTAAACTGCCTCACCACGATAAGGTGGACTCATATCGAGGCAGACCCTACACTGTATGTACACTATGGCCTCTCCATGGCGTATAATACGCCTATGCTCTGGGCATGCAAGATCCGTCTAATACCTGCAAAAATAATTGCACCACCTGGGTGAGACAGGTGGAGTGCACGACCAAACCATGTAAACCATCCCACCAAGATAAGGCGGCTTCATGCTGGGATGGACCTACACTGTACTAGCCTATCCATGGCATATAATAAGCCTATGCTCTAGGCATATAGGCTCCAACTAATACTGGCAAATATAATAACCACCTGGGTGGAGTGCAAAAAAGACCCACCTAAATAAAATAAAACCCTATCTTATTTTTGGAGAAACATGGGATTCACCACTTACTATTTATTAGTGTTCCCATAATTGCAACAGAGGATTTAATAGCAAATTCACTGTACTATGCTCTTTATTAAGCTGTTGTATTCACTGCTAAATATCTGAATATTATGAATAAGCACAGAAAACGTTCGTCATTTTATACACTGTGTGCATTGGACGTCCGTCATTCTATTGACTTCAATGCATTACATTAAAGTCAATTAAATCGCGGCACTAATGGACGTCTTTTTAACCTCTTAAGGACATAGGACGTACCGGTACGTCCTATGTCCTCACTTGCACTTCAAAGCGGGGCCGCGCGGCGGCCCCGCTTTGAAGTGCCGCGATCCCGGGTGCCGCGTGTAGCCCGGGACCGCCGCTATTAGCGGGCACGGTCTGATCGCCGTGCCCGCTAATTAGCTAATCGGAGGCAGCTGTCAAAGTTGACAGCTGCCTCCGATTACCGGAGGCAACGTTTCCCTGGTGTCTAGTGGGGGAGATCGCTCCTCCGGGACCTTGTCCCGGAGGAGCGATCTCCGTTACTGATGCCGGCCGGGGACGCGTCCAAGATGGCGCCGTCCTCGGCTCGGCACACGTTCGTTTTCGGCTGCAGCAGCCGAAAGCAAACGAGTGCCGATCTCATGGATCTCTGCAGCATATCTATGCTGCAGAGATCTCAATGAGAGATCACAGTGTATATACTAGAAGTCCCCCAGGGGGGCTTCTAGTATATGTGTAAATAAAAAAAAAAAAGTGTTGTTAATAGTAAAAAGCCCCCTCCCCTAATAAAAGTCTGAATCACCCCCCTTTTCCCAGGTTTTAAATAAAAGTAAACAAATAAATAAACATGTTTGCTATCGCCGCGTGCGTAATCGCCCGAACTATTAATTAATCACATTCCTGATCTCGTACGGTAAACGGCGTCAGCGCAAAAAAAATCCCAAAGTGCAAAATTGCGCATTTTTGGTCGCATCAAATCCAGAAAAAATTTAATAAAAAGCGATCAAAAAGACGTATATGGGCAATCAAGGTACCGATAGAAAGATCAAATCATGGCGCAAAAAATGACACCTCGCACAGCCCCATAGACCAAAGGATAAAAGCGCTATAAGCCTGGGAATGGAGCGATTTTAAGGAACGTATATTGGTTAACAACGGTTTGAATTTTTTACAGGCCATCAGATACAATATAAGTTATACATGTTATATATCGTTTTAATCGTAACGACTTGAGGAACATGCATAACAAGTCAGTTTTACCCCAGGGTGAATGGCGTAAAAACACATTTCCCCCAAATAAAAGAAATGCGTTTTTTTTTTCAATTTCACCACACTTCGAATTTTTTTCTGGTTTCGCAGTATACTTTATGCAAAAATTCAGCCTGTAATTGCAAAGTACAATTAGTGATGCAAAAAATAAGGGGTCATGTGGGTTTCTAGGTGGAAAAATGCAAGTGCTATGACCTTTTAAACACAAGGAGGAAAAACCGAAAACGTAAAAACGAAAATGGGCCATGTCCTTAAAGGGTTAAAGGAGAAGTCCGGCTAAATTTTTATTAAAGTATTGTATTGCCCCCCAAAAGTTATACAAATTACCAATATACACTTATTACAGGAAATGCTTATAAAGTGTTTTTTTCCCTGCACTTACTACTGCATTAAGGCTTCACTTCCTGGATAAAATGGTGATGTCACGACCCGATTCCCAGAGCTGTGTGGCTGTGGCTGCTGGAGAGGATGATGGCAGGGGGACAATGAGGGGCACAGGGCACTGGAGGGACACTGAGCATCCCTCTGCCATCATCCTCTCCAGCAACCACAGCAGCACAGCTCTGGGAATCGGGTCGTGACATCACCATTTTATCCAGGAAGTGAAGCCTTGATGCAGTAGTAAGTGCAGGGGAAAAAGCACTTAATAAACATTTCCCATAACAAGTGTATATTGGTAATTTGTATAACTTTTGGGGGGCAATACAATACTTTTATAAAAATTTTTGCTGGACTTCTCCTTTAAATAGAAAAGGCGGCTGCCTTGTCTCTTTTTTACGTTGTGTGAAAATAGCCTATAGGTTTTGGGACAGTTATATATAGTTTAAATAAAAGATTCAATCTTCTTTTGTTTTTTAGATTGAGTAGAACCATGGGGGCTGAAGATCTTGCATATAAGATGTTGAAAGGATGTCCCCGTGAACGGATTTCTGCTGAAGATGCCCTTCTTCATAAATTTTTCAGTACATTGCCTTGTCAACTCTACCAGCTTTCTGATGGTATGTCTTAATGACTATTCATATATTATATTTATTGATCAAACACCCAAATGGTAAGCTTGGTTACTATTTATAGGGAAAGAAAGCTTTTGGTCATAGGGAAATCAACATTCAATCAAATGTAGATAGAAAAAGAGACTCTAGCTCTTCAATTAAATCAAATATTTAATGCATTATTAAATCATTTTAAAAAGACAGTATGTCACCGACGTGTTTTGGACACATGGAAGCACCCTTAGTCATGAACACTTAGTCAATGGTTTCTGGTGACATATTGTCTTTTTATAATAAAGCAGCAATAAAGCATTGAAGATTAGATTTTTAAGAAACCACGTTTTTATATTTCTGCTAGTGTTGCTGCAGGCCAAGTGTGTGCAGTGCATAACATCTTTAACTTTACAATAAAGGAGGGAAGTATGATAGATCTTTTATTGAATTCTGTTGTCAGCCATGGCTATGAATTTTCTAGCATCAGCTATACCCAATGGTCACTCTTCCCTGTAATCAGATTAACCTGATAGTAGATATTCATTTCCCTTGCAGCTCCACCTCAGGGAAAATGTGGCATTATGTGGTGCCCTTTGAAATCAATATACTGCCTGTGCAATACAAACTTTTGTAGGTGCTCCAGTATGGCAAATTGATGGAAGTTCCCAATAAAAGAATCATCTCCAATACCAACAAGTTTTCTAAACCTCACACCCACTATGAAGTCCAGGTTCACTTTTTTTCACTTTTGATGACCCTGCTCCTATACAATAGAGAACTGAATCAATTCTTCAAAATCCAATCTGCAAGGAAGGATCCATTAGGAGACCATTTATCTTCTGTGATACAGTCCTGTTTCCTGTCTGCATTAGTCTCTACTCTGACAATAAGGCAGCAGATACAATCTGTCATAAAACAGCCTGTGTCTGCGGGCAGGCCGACTGCTCCTGCTCATAAAAAGAGCAATGCTGGCAGCAGAAGCATATTACAGACTTCCTACATATACATTTCCTTATTATATGTCTAGTTTCACCTTACCTCCAAGGCGATGTGTGTTTTTTGTCCAGGTACACGGTCTATACCCACCTATATGCATACACATTAATGCACATCCTTATTGCTTGAGATATCCACATATTCTCACTGCAGGTTCCATTGGATGTCCTGAAAACCTCCCAGCATTTTGCATTACTTCAGTTTATCATCTCCAATTGTAGCCTGTTGACTACGTACAGAAAGCCAAGAAGCTTTTATGTTTCTATCCATCTTGTTGCATTTCCATATCACTTTTTGCTTTTTTTCAGTCTATATCTGAAAAGTATGTGTTAGACCCTGTTAAAGCCCTATTAAACAAAGTGATAATTGGCCATATTTGGCCGATACTGTACATTACGGACGATAATCGTTTTGTGTAATAGAATACAACAATCAGCCGACGTGCACAATGTCAGCTGATCGTTGTCTTTCAACAGGCTGAAACGGCAACAATCAGCCTGTTAACAAACTGTTGCCATCGCTCCGTGTAATAGGAGCGGCAGCATCAGACCGCCGCTGTCTCCTATGGGCTGCCCGGACGATCTGAAGATCACCCAGGCAGTCCCCCCCCCACCCGTCTCTCACCTGCTCTTCCTCACTTGCTGTCGGCGCATGTAATAGCGCCAGCAGCGGGCAGGGGACTGTGGAGCGAACCAGCGCTGATCTGACAGGTCACGTTCGTTTGCTCCTCTGCATCGCCCCGTGTAATAGGGGCTTTAGACCTTCTAGAAGGAAAAAGTTTCTAGCAGGTTAGGTAGGCCTTCTTGGTGCTGCTGACTGACGGAAAAGATAGAAATCACCTCAAATGCTAATTGGAATTTAGATTACTCCATACTGGAGGCAATTGCACTACTTTGTAGAAATAGGATCTACCCTAGTATATTCATAACTAGTATATTCTTTAATTTCCATGGTGAAATGCTGATGTTGATAGAGAATGTTGGTAACATCTGTTTTTCAGACATTATACAACCATCTTAAGGAGTTTTTTTCCTAATGATTCTTATCTTTTGGCAGTATTTCCATTCACCTGCAATTTCCCTCAAAATATCCCAGATGTGGCAGACATCTCTTCATCCTAAGTTCTACAAATAGAAGGTCAATGCTCATTATTACTAGAAAGTAGCTAACGCAAAGCCATAGAGGACACATGGCAATGACTTAATCACATGTCCAGAGGTCCCTTGATAATCCTTTTGAAGGATTGCCCCATAAATTCCTAGCATGCCTACCTTTTATTCGGGTTATCTCTTAAATCCTGAGCAGGCCATTTTACCACATATGTCTTCCTATAAATGTGTAAAATTTCAGCTCTCTCCTTTCTTGGAACCTTAGTCAATGGGGCATTCCATTTATCCATATGGAGAAGTTATGCTTCTAATTCCTAAATAAACATTCTGGAACTGGTGAAGAGCTTAAAGGGTCTAGTCCAATTCTGAAACAACTCATCAACCACTCTCTGCAGACAGTGCACATCATTGTGATCCAGAAAATATTTGTTTTTCCAACATATGCTTTCCGATACTGATATGTCCTGTTCTCATATATATATTTTCGGAAAATTACACTACTAACAGATGGCGAGAAACGCGGCAGCCAACATGCTAATGAAAGTTCTGGCTTCATGTATTAAAAATCTTGACTGAAGCCCAATATCTTTATTTTTAATGTACCATATATTAGTATAATAGTTTATGTTAGCTTGTTCTTGGGATAACAATCCATCACCATTGTCCTTGACCCTTATCAGAGCCAGGGGTGTATCCAGCCATGGAAGAACACATAGTGGGAAAATGCAAATGCTGGTTTCTCTCCCACAGACTTTTTTTTTCTGCGTACACACACAAAATGCATTAATATTTACATATTGGACTTCCTGTTGTCCATTACAACCAATCAGAGCATAGCTTTTATTTTACCAAAGCATTATAAGAAATTAAAACTGAGCTGTGATTGGTTACAAAGACAATGCCTATTGGTAACAAAGACAATCTTACTACAAGGGCCCTATTACACGGCGCGATAATCGTCTGAATCAGGCTGATTCATTGATTATTATTCTGTGTAACAGAGACAACAATGAGCCATTGAAAGATCATTTCTTTACACCCTGACCTAAAATCATCGGGCACACATCGCTATGTGTAATAGCGATGCGCGGCCGATGGCTAATGATTGAACAAACAATACCTCTCTTCTGTCTTACTGGTATCTTACTGGCACCACGCCCTGCAGCCAGAGCCGTATTAACATTTGCTGCTGCCCTAGGCACTAAACCTGAAGACGCCCCATCTTCACGCACCGATTGGCCATACCAGGCCTGACCAATATCCCACCATACCCCCCACCCTCCTGGAAAAGACACCAGATTTACTGGCGAGTCTGAACAGGAGGTGAGAGACTAAAAAAAAAAAAATGTTTTTTCTTTCCCCTGCACCCTGGTGCTGCCCTAGGCAACGGACCACGGGTGCCTAGTGGTAAATGCGGCCCTGCCTGCAGCTTCTCTGAGCTGACAGCCAATCACTTGCCACATGGGGTCCCAGCCATTGATTTGCAGAGGGGCCTGTCAGCTCAGAGATCGCTCTGAAGCTGTGGAACAGGAAGCATGAAGAGCACAGGAGAAGACCAGGAGGGTGGAGAGGTAATGTATTAACTGTTTGGGCAAGAGCTGCATGGACATCGCTAATGATTTCCCTATTTCCATGCAGCCATTAGGGTCCGTTTACACAGATTATCTGACAGATTATCTTCCAAAGATTTGAAGCCAAAGGCTGGAACAGACTATAAACAGAGATCAGGTCATAAAGGAAAGCCTGAGACTTCTCAAATCCATTCCTGGCTTTGGCTTCAAATCTTTGGCAGAGAATTTTTCTGTGTAAACGGACCATTACTAAACGATTATCGGGCCATTTAATAGAATGAACTAGCAGATCTAAGCTTGTTTACAATATTGATTGGGCCATCATCGGCCCATGTAATAGTACCCTAATACTGCTGGATAATACTATATGTTTATTATGCTGTAAGCCTCATTGTTCCATCCAGGGTTGTGTAACTTGATCCCATATTTGGCATCCTATGAGGCATTCCACATTTTTTCCCTCTTAGATCTACATGGAATCTGAGAAAAAAAACAATGCATTTCAGTAAAACATGGCTCCATTATATAGTTGTGGTCATGATGTATGTTTGTTTTATAGTTATTTATTCTTCTAATGTCTGAGGGTGCAGTAGGGATGTGTGGTTGAGGCAGCTAATCGATGGTCATTCTGCAAAACTTAGGTTTTTCTGCAACATACTTTTTTTTTATTGCAGTGACTGCAGAGATAGTCCCAGTTTAGTCTTTCCCCTTCAAGCATGCCATGTATCTTATGGAAATTAATAGGGTTCCTTCTAGTCTATTGTGCCTATGTCCATGGGGCTTGCAGTAAAGCATATAACTAAATGTTGTTGTTAACAGCTCAGGCAAGATGACTGCCCCATAATAACTAAAAAAAAAAAATATAATAAAAAAAAAAAAAATAGAAACAGATTAGAAAAAAAATCTATCTCTAATTAGTACAAGATAATCTACATATTACGTTTACTTTTCAATACGTCCAGTCATGACAGCACCACCTGGAGATTGATCCCATTAGTCCTAATAGGAACAGGAAGCACAGAGAAGTTAAAATAGGCCCCTCCCCGGGCAAGCCTCAGTGTTTTCCTGTTCCTATCAGGACTAGCACGGAGTTGTAACTCTCCTGGTCCAGGGGGCTGGCAGACTGGATCAGTGTTACTTGCCAGGCAGGCCGGGTCGCTCCTCCGGGGGTCCCCCGTTACACTCCTGCACCGGATCGTGGTGTCCTGGCTGCCTTCCGGTCCCGAATAATACCCCCGCTGCCGCGCTCCAGGAGTTTAAGCAGCGGGGGTGCAGCGTGGACGCTGTGGCCAGTCCTCGGGCGCACATGGTGTTTCCCCTGGTCTCTTCCGGTCCCGGCGTCGTGCGCAGCGTCTGACGTCACGCGCACGGGCCGCAGAGAATGCTGGGACCGGAAGCTCCTCCCCCAAGATGGCGGCGCCCATCGGAATCATGCAGAGGACGAGGAGGGCGGGGAGGTGCTCGTTGGCGCCACGCTCAACAGCTGATCTGGGGTCTGCTATTTAGGTAAGCTTGGCTCACTTGTTTTCTGCTTGTCAGCATGGAAGGAGCCCGCTCTGACTCTGCGGAGCACGAGTCCTCTGGTAGCCCAGTAAGTACCTGTCCCCCGGGGGGGGTTCATTTACTTGTAAATATGCATGAGCTTACTGGGTCCTTTCTCTATCCCTTAGGGAGACAAGGAGCCCCATGGAAAGCACAAGCTCATAGTAAAGAGATGTCCCATGTGCAACATCAAACTATCGGACAGCTATGATAAACCCCTCTGCAGAGCCTGCACTGCCAGAGTGGTTCAACAGGAGTCCCCCTCCTTATTACAGCAACTTAAAGAGGCCATCAATGAGGAAGTTAGATCCTCGGTCTCAGCAGCCCTGAATAATCAACCCGCACCTATACCTATATCTGAGCCCCCTGCCAAAAGAGCGAGGCGCATCATTATATCAGACTCGGATTCTGAGGATGTCGAGTCTGCGGTGGTTAGCGTGGAAGGCTCTTTGCAGCAGACTCGAGATCCTCCGGTTGAAGAGGCAAAAAAGTTTTATTTTTCTCTTGAAGATACAGACATTTTACTTAATGCTGTTAGGAAAGCTATGGACATTACGGACATAGAAGAACAAATTACAAAACAAGATGCTATGTTTGCAGGCCTTAGACCTAAAAGAAAACGTGCCTTTCCCGTCCACGAAAGTATCAAAAATATGATTTTGGACGAATGGAAAGAACCAGAAAAGCGATTATTTATCCCCAAAGAGTTCAGGTCCAGATTCCCCTTTGAGGAAGAGGACACTAAACTTTGGCTGGAATCTCCAAAAATAGACATCCAGGTCGCTAAGGTTGTTAAAAAGACATCCCTCCCATTTGAGGATGCTTCCCAACTAAAGGATCCTATTGACCGCAAGATGGACAGTCTATTGCGCAGATCCTGGGATGCCTCAGCGGCCGCAATAAATCCTAACATTGCCGCCACTACAGTGGCCAGGTCCCTTTTTCTTTGGTTGGAAGAATTAGAAAAACGCATTGAAGATAAGACCTCCAGAGAAGAATTACTCTCCTCTGTTCCCATGCTTAAATTAGCTACGGCTTACCTGGTGGATATTTCAGCTGAGTCAGTCCGGTTCGCGGCCAAGGCTGCAGCTTTAACCAACTCTTCCAGGAGAGCCCTATGGTTGAAAAGTTGGCAAGGGGATAACCTCTCAAAAACTAAACTTTGTGCAATTCCTTTCGAAGGTACCCAGGTTTTCGGCTCGGTCCTGGACACTATTCTTCAACAGGCAGCGGACAAGAAGAAGGATTTTCCTAAAGACAGCGCTCCTAAAAAGAAAGGAAATTTTAGTCCCTACTCGCAAACCCAGAGCAGATCCTACAGGGGTAAAGGTAAAACCGGTAGGTGGAGCTACCCCAAAGGAGGAAAGGGGAGAGAGTTCTTACTCAATCCCAGTTCCTCCGATAAGAAACAGTGACACCATCCCTGTGGGGGGGAGACTTTCCCATTACTACCACCAATGGGAAAACATTACAAAAAATCCATACATTTTAAACACCATCGAGAGAGGTTACAAAATAGACTTTTCCGACTCCCCTCCACAAAAGTATTGTATTACCTCTCTAGCCTCGGAAAAGTTGAACAGTCAACTCTGGAGTGGCATCCGGGATCTGATAGAGCTTCAGGCGGTCATACCAGTTCCTCAAATAGAGGAAAAACAGGGGCATTATTCCAAATTGTTTCTGATTCAGAAACCGAATGGATCCTTCAGGACCATAATCAATTTAAAACCCTTGAACCATGCTATCGCATACAAGAGGTTCAAGATGGAGACTCTGAAAACGGCAATTCCTCTAATTCCCAGGGGAGCATGGCTAGTCACCTTAGACCTGAAGGACGCGTATTTTCATGTGCCAATATACGATGCACACCAAAAGTACCTGAGATTTGCCATAGTCCACGACCGACAAACTCTTCACTACCAGTTCAAAGCTCTGCCTTTCGGGATAGCAACAGCACCCCGAATATTTACGAAAATAATGGTGGAGGTGGTGGCACATCTCAGACTAAAAGGGGTCATAATCATTCCATACCTGGACGATCTACTGTTGATCTCTCACACAAGGGACCAATTACTAAAAGATGTCAATTTAACTATCTCTTGTCTCCAAACCCTAGGCTGGATCATCAATGTGGAAAAGTCCGATCTCGTCCCATCCCATTCAAAGAAGTTCCTAGGAATGATTCTGGACACAGAACAGCAAATGACCTTCCTACCGCCAACAAAAGTCGCCTCACTCCAGGAGAAATTCAAGGCATTTACAAGGAAAAGGTCAGTCACAATCCGAGAAGCGATGTCTCTTCTAGGCTCCATGGTGTCCTGCATGCAGGCCGTCCCGTGGTGTCAAGGCCATTCCAGGACTCTTCAATCACAAATACTAAGAGTATGGAACCGGTCTCCACTGTCCTTAGACAAAAAGATGTCAGTATCACCACAGGTAAAGGAATCACTAAAATGGTGGTGTCAGGAAACAAACCTAAACAAAGGTTGTGTATGGTTCCCTCAGCAGGTAGTAGCTCTGACAACGGACGCAAGCAGATTGGGCTGGGGAGCCCACATTCAAGACCTCCTGTTTCAAGGAAGATGGGGAGAACTGACTCGACAGAACTCGTCCAACTTCCGCGAGCTAAAAGCGGTATACAAAGCGCTAAAAGCAGCAAGGGATCATCTGTGGCATCAGCATGTAAAGGTTTACTCCGACAACGCCACGACAGTAGCCTTCATAAATCACCAAGGGGGGACCAGACACCGACCTCTTCAGTTTCTAGCAAGAAAGATCTTCGGCTGGGCAGAGCTCCATCTACTATCCTTGTCCGCGGTTCACCTCAAAGGCTCTCAAAACATCGTAGCCGACTTCCTAAGCCGCCAAGAGATACACCCCGGGGAGTGGAGCCTAAACCCAGAAGTATTCCAGACCCTGATCTCAAAATGGGGAGTTCCAGAAGTGGACCTCTTCGCTACCCGAAAAAACACGAAGGTGAGAAGGTTCTTCTCCTTAAATCCCAAAGAGATGCCAGAAGCAGTGGATGCCTTAAACCAACGGTGGACCTTCAACCTAGCGTATGCCTTCCCTCCACTTCCTCTGGTAGCAAGAGCGCTACAAAAAATACTGTCAGGCCAGACTCGATTAATATTCGTGGCCCCTCTGTGGCCAAAAAGAAGCTGGTTCTCTCTTCTTCAGCATCTTCGTCTAGAGGGTCCATTCCGCCTCCCTCTAAGAGAAGATCTCCTTCTACAAGGCCCTCTAACACATCCGGGCCTACATCAACTACATCTGTCAGCATGGCTGTTGAGAAGTCCTACCTTGCCAACAAAGGACTCTCATCCAAGGTAATCGACACAATGCTGAAGAGTAAGAAAGAAGTAACTTCCTCCATATACCTAAAATATTGGAGAAAGTTCTCTTCCTGGTGTGGGGATAACCCTCCGGACCCAATTAACCCAAATTTCCCACAAATTTTGGATTTTTTACAGGATGGCCTAGACAAAGGACTCGCATGTAGTACCCTTAAAGTTCAGGTGGCTGCATTAGGCTGTTTTTTTGACTCGCCCATCGCAGATCACAGGTGGATCAGGAGGTTTTTTAAAGCAGTAAGCAGAATAAAACCTAAAATATCAAACCTAACACCACCTTGGGATTTAAACCTGGTACTGCAAAGCCTCACACAGAAACCTTACGAACCTCTGGAAGAAGCGTCCATAAAACATATCTCACTGAAGACAACTTTCCTAATTGCGATTACATCAGCAAGGCGGGTCTGTGAGATACAGGCTCTTTCTTCCCAGGAACCTTACCTTACAGTCTTGGATGACAGAATCGTCCTTAAACTCGACCCTTCCTTTCTTCCAAAAGTTGTCACCAACTTTCATCGATCACAGGACATAATCTTACCCTCCTTTTGTGACTCCCCCAAAAATGAGAAGGAAAGAACCTTCCATACACTGGACGTACGTAGATCGGTGATTGCCTATTTACAGGCCACCAAAGAATGGAGAGTAGACTCGAACCTTCTTCTACAGTTTCAAGGGCCTAATAAAGGGAAAAAGGCATCCAAGGCTTCCATTGCTAGATGGATGAAATCTACAATTGCTGAAGCCTATAAACTAGCAGGTAAAGAAGTACCGGAAAATTTGCGAGCTCATTCTACTAGAGCAATGTCGGTCTCCTGGGCTGAGAAGTCATCAGCATCGTTGGAGCAGATATGTCGAGCGGCAACGTGGGCGACACCACATACCTTCTTTCGTCACTACAAGCTCAATGTAGCATCGTCTCAAGACCTGGCGTTTGGACGTAAAGTGCTACATGCTGTGGTCCCTCCCTAAGTAAGGTAATCTGGTATGTCTCCAGGTGGTGCTGTCATGACTGGACGTATTGAAAAGTGGGAATTATATCTTACCGATAATTCATTTTTCAGGAGTCCATCATGACAGCACCCGTTTATTGCCCGCCCCTTGTGTGGTTGTATGGTTGGCTATGTGGGATAGTAATTTATAAAACACTGAGGCTTGCCCGGGGAGGGGCCTATTTTAACTTCTCTGTGCTTCCTGTTCCTATTAGGACTAATGGGATCAATCTCCAGGTGGTGCTGTCATGATGGACTCCTGAAAAATGAATTATCGGTAAGATATAATTCCCACTTTAAAGGGTCCCTCCAGGTTTTTTACACAGCAGCCAATCTGAGAAGACAGAACTGCAAGAGGGGGAGGGAGATAGCAGCAGCCTCAACCAATGCTGAGACTATCTCAGACTCCTTGTAGAGACTGTAGCTAAGATGTAGTCACAGATCATTACTGTTCTAATGGAGCTGACCTACATAGCAGCCAAGCAGCAAGATCTAAGGAAATTGGTAACAGTTGATAACTCCCTACAGGTACTGACTTACATCATTCATTTAGCCCCTAATTGGATATTAAAGCGCCCATCAATGAAATTATGGAATATGCATGTTAAATGCTACTTTGTAAAAGATAACAAGGCTTCTTACTATAAGTTTTACTTATAAAAATGTCAGCCATTTATTTTTAATTGTTTTTACATTTTATTAGTAGTACATTGTCATAGAGGGGCCATCATGCTTTAGCTTTTTTAAGTTAGTAACCTAGCCTCATGGACATAGACGCAATAAATATCTCCAGACCCAATTCTTTGTATTGGGAGGGGGGGGGGGGGGGTAATAGCTATTGTGTGTACCTCTCTTATCTATATACTGGTGTCACCTGTCACTGTACTCTTATCTGTGTTGATAAGCAAAACAGGAAGTCTCACATTAGTTTTAAGCCTAGTGACTAATATGAAAACTGACAGGTTTCAGGATTATTTTATAATATATATAGTAAGGCCATGTTCACATGACGTAAGAGACCAACCGGGTCACGGAGGGGATGGTCTTTGAAAAGATGCTCCCGAGCGGTACTGCAGTAGCGGCTGGATGATCTTTTGGCCCGCAGAGTTCTGATGCGGGTGCATCAGCGCGCGTCCACATCAAAACTCACCACTGCACACTATGAAGCAAGTGGCCGGAGCCGCTTGCTTCATAGTGTGCACTGACATGGTTTTCTACGGCCTCTATTCAATAAATGTCATGTCAGTTCTTTGTGGCGCCACGAGGGATCCTGGCCGGAGCATATATGATGTGTATACGCTCCGGCCAGAATCCCATAGAAAGCAAGGCAATGTATGTTTTTGTACAAAGCACGGCCGATGTTGCCAATAGAAACACATGCGTTGTGTGAACATAGCCTAAAATTGAAAGTGAAAACCTAATTTAAACATTAGGTTATTTTCTGATGACACATTCCTTAAAAAACAATTTGCAACACTAGGTCTAACTTATGTATATGATAATAAAATACATTAGGTCTGATAAAAATAACAAAACACAAAATAGAAGAATATATCATACAAGCAAACAGTCAATCTCCTGCCAAAAACAAAAGCTAATTTTTTAACTTTAACCTTCTAACTAACCTTCTGCTTCCCCGCAATCTCTTGGAAGGGAAGAACCACTGTTAAAAATACTCAGAAAAAGACTATTTTGAAAGGTCCAGTTTCCAGCCAAGACTGAGCTTATATCTTTTGGCTGGAATTTGGCTATAAATGTCACTTTTATATTTTATAATATAATGAAATATTAGAGAATTAAAAGTTTAGTTCATACTGTATTTGTTGGCATGGATAATACTGTGCAAGCTTGGAAAACTATAATATATAATAGTAGACACCATTCACACCATGTTCTTATACAAGCTGTTAGGGGGCCTCACCATTACTGTTATGGCTATTATCTCACTTCATGAAATAGAAGGAAATCTGAGTTTGCCTCCTGTAAATATTGAATAGACACAGAGTAGTAATCATGACAGTGAAGGACAGCTCTATCTGCATTCTTCTTCACTCCTCAGACAGCCACAGAAGGTAAATCTACACTGACAATTTTATAAAAAGAAAAAGATAGAATCTTATATGAACCTGCCTATCTGCAGAGGGAAAAGGGGGGCTTCACAGCAGGAGGGAGTTTGACTTTCTTTTCTACATATAGGTTTTTTTTTCCATGCAGAGTTTAAATTATGCCTGATAAAAGGAGTTTCGTAGACATGCGAGTTCTTTCAAACCCTCCTGGCTTCCTCCCAATTAAATGAGGTTTGTCAAAGCCATGGGGCTCTGCCACTGTATGAGAGGCGGACAAGCAAATCCCGCGGTGACATCTCCAGTCCCCAAGGGAACAGATGAAAGTGCCTGCAACGGCGTATAGGAACAGAAATGGGGAGAGAGAGAGAGAGACAGAATAGATATAAATACAGAGGTACGAGAGGAGAAAGGTGGAAGCAAAAGAGATATGGTGAACAGGCAGGACGAAGGTATCGAGTTAGAGAGAAGATGCTGAAAATATCCAGAAACTAGGGAGAAAAAGTGTGGGAAAAAAAGAGACGACCACCTATATACTAACATAATATCGGTTGAAGTATTATTATTATTATTATTATTATTAGATTAAGTTTTTTTTTAATTGAAAAAAAAATTAGGTAAAAAATTATCACAATCATCATTATCAAATAATGGCGGTTTTTATTGAAAAGCCGGACATTTTTTTTTCACTTTAAAAACATAGCCTAAAGGGGTTATCCATCCTTTGGATTTTTTATATAATGAAGCCCTGCTGGAGAACATAATAAACATCTATGCCACAGAGTCCTACCTCTTGGTTTGGGTTTTCCCATTAAATATGTTAACACCCTGAACACAACCCAGCGTCACAACCCTGTGCCCCTTACTGTGTTAGTGATTTGCCTTTAATATAGTTATAAAATAGCATTGATTAATTTATTTGTACATTTTATAGTTGGTCCTAATTTATTATGGAAAGCCCAGGGAAGATGTTTGATTAATGTTAAACTAGCCATAATAGTGCTATTTATTGTAAGATCAGTGGAAATTTGGAGAATTTTATTATAATTGTATATAGTAAAATTTTTGCAGTGATGGCTTCTTTGAGAAGGTTGGTCTACAGCATGTCTTCATGTTCCTGCAGATTCTCCGTTCCTGCAGAATCTATACATGCAGCATTTGCCCCATTTGCTGAGTTTACCCACCACTCCAAGACCATTTTACTGCAGTTTTAAATACACTTTACTTCACACGTATAAACTGAAGGAACATGGGAGAATGCCTATATTTGTATATACATGAATGGCACACGTTCAGCCATGTGCAGTCATTCTAGTGAGTACACAATGACAGTAGAGCACATATAGTATGCTGCGCTTGCACTATGTGCACTATGGAGCAAGGACCAGATAGGTGAACCCTTGTAGCCAGACTATTGGCATTCACATTGGCACTCGCATATCAGTCTTAGCTGGCACAAGAATGACTGGTGCTCAGATTACACATGACTCATGGAGTTCTGTGGATTACGTTAAGTAGAAGAAGAGGTTGGCACTGGAAAGCACAGCATGCAAATTATGGCTCTAAGAAAGTGAAAAGTAAAAAGGGAAAATGCAAAAAGGAAAATTGGCTGCATCATTCAAGCGGTTGTCCAGGATTAGGAAAACAAATCTGTTTTCTTCCAAAACCAGCGCCACCTCTGTCCTCAGGTTGTATGTGTTATTACAACTTGGCTCCATTCACTTAAGTGGAACTAACCTGCAATACTGCAGACAAGCTGAGGACAAGGGTGGTACTGATTTTGGAAGAAAACATGTTCTTCTAATCTAAGATAATTCTAAAATGGTTTTTTTTCTCTAATCCTGAATAACCCCTTAAAGGGAACTAGTCATGATGATTTAAGGTTCTGAGTTAAAGTAATGTTATTATGAAGAATGCTGCAGGGTTTCCTGCCATGTAAACTGCTCCTTTGCTGTTGCCTCAAAAATTTAGTTTTACTCCTCCCCTCCCTGCATGCAAATCAGGGCTAACTAGTCATGTGGGCGGGGTCTCTCCCTCAACTGGTCACAGCTCCCAGGCTGTAATCAATCCCATCCCACGCCTTGCTGGGCATGATTGACAGGCCTGCAACAGCATCCAGAGGTGGGATTACAGTACAGAGGGGAGTGATTACAGTCCAGGGAGCCGTGACTAGTTGAGGGTAAGACGCCGCCCACATGACTAGTTATCACTGATACAGTGCGGAGAGAAATAAAACAACATTTTCGGGGAAACAGAGGCAATGGCAAACAAGCAGCTTACATGGTAGGAAACACTGCAGCATGCTTCGTAACATCAATATTCTAACCTTAAATCATCATAAAATACAGAATATTTTAACCTAACATGCTATTTACACCCAGACACCAGTGTTAGGCTACATTCACATGTTCAGTAGTTTTTAGTACCATATATGATCTCTGCAATTGTCCGGAATCTTCGTCTGCAGTCGTCAACAAAAATCATCTGTATTGCTTCCGTATTGTATCCCTAATCTGTATTTTTTTTTTTGATTAGCAAAAAATGGGAAGGTGATAGAAAGGTTTAAAATTATTACTCAATCGTATTTATATGAACTTGCAGACGTTTCATCTGTAAAAATTAGGGATCCACAATAATGACGGACACTCCCATAGGCTTCTTTGGGACAATCTGTGCTGCAATGATGGCCTGTACTCCTAGAGTTTGTCAGTAATGCGGATCTGTAAACTTACGGACAGTGTGAAGAGCCCTATTGAAAGCAATGGGACTTTAAATTTGTCCGTAATTGCACATCCGCAATTACAGACACAACTGCGGAGCCTGTGAATTTAGCCTAACCCCAAACTGATCATATAAAAAGTGAAGGTATTTATCAGTGTTGGCTCAGATAGTGGCTAGGCAGTGGGTGAACGCAGCTTTCTTCATATTCTTTTAGCCAACACCAGGATCTGACCAGCTGGACAAAGTCAGCGCCTTGTACCTATTGTGTTGCACTTTCTGTTCCATTTACATGCTTAGTTCCTTTGCACAGGCATCTCTCTCCATTGTCTCTGAAAGTTCTTTTGTTTAGATCACTCTTCATTTTACTATTTCTTAGATCCTCAGTTGCCGGGGGTGCACTAGCTCTCTCACAGAGCTCTGCGTAGTCACTTTGATTACAAATTTTGAAGTGACACCATTATACACATAAGAGTTGCACTATTTACTTAGTAATATTTAGAAGTCCCACAGAGGTGAAGCCTTTAGTCAAAGATGTTCCCCCAGCATTGCATTTGGCCAATGTAGCATTCTATATGTTTTGGTGGTTTTTGCCTTATTTAAAGCTATACAGCTCCACATTTTGCTAAAGTGTTTATTATACTGGACACAAGAAAGCACAGTTTTCTCTAAACTATGTGATCAAGAACTGAGTTAATAACATCTTGCAGTCTGTTAAAGCTGTTATTTGAGTCATGGAAGCTTGTTTCAACATTTTCTTCCAGCATGCACAGCTTACAAAGAACATTGCAAGCAGAGTAGGTTACAGTCGACTAGTCATGTGGCTTTGTGTGTCTTGTTTGTATCACATCTGTCTAGTTGCAGCTGTACATGTGCATACAATATCACCAGTATTGGCTTCACTATGGCAACAACTGATACAAAAGGAGTCTTTTGGAAGCTCTCAGGTCTCGATTACAAATTCAAAAAAACAACTTGAGTAAAGTCATGGAAGGAAATGGAGAACAATTGCCAACTGAAACCCACCCTACTTGTTCCATCCAGAAACCAACATAAACAGAAGGAAAACATGCAAAGTCCATTTCCAGGTCTGATTTAACTTCAGGACCTTAGGCTACAAAGTGACAGCTTTAATAACCCAGAGTCCAGATCTGAATCATCCTGCAGATACTGGACATATTAAATTGGACAATGGTAGTAAGAATGAAACAAAACGACTGTATGTCAATTTGTTATCACTGTAATAGTAGGTAGTGCCGAGCCATAGTTATCTTTTGTGTTATTGAGCACTATCACTATGCAGAGCAGGATTTGTTCCCTCCGTGCTCCTAACCCCAGCGCTCCTATTGAGTTAATTTGCATTTTTTTTTTTAATATCATGAAAATGGCGGAACTTACTAGCATCAGAGAACTGGCACTAGTTAGAGGAGTTCAGCAGCCACCGGGAACTATCAGCAAGTTCGTATGCAAGAATCTGCTGATACTTTCCCTTTAAGGAGTGATTTTTCATCTTTTGCACTCCTCTTCTTTATGCCATTTGCCTTGTGGTAAAACTGACATGTTATCTACATTGTTCAAATCAGTACAATTACAATGATACCCAATCTATATAGCTTTTATTTTACTTCTTTTAAAAAAAAAAAAAAAAACTATCAAAAAATAAATAATAAAATGCCATTTTAGAAAGCAAGAAAAAAAAAATCGGAGCGGACTTCCAAAAATCCGAATCCAATCGGATTCGGACTTTTGGTATATCCAAACCGGATCCCATACCGGCCGAACCGGTTCGCTCATCTCTAATTTTAATGATGCTATTTTGTTTTATATTTAGGACTGTAACATTTATACATGAGATGACATGAAACTTAGAAACGAAAATATAATGTGCTTGTGAATTCTGACATATAATAATTAGAGATGAGCGAACCTCAAGCAAGTCGATCTGAACCCGAACTTTCGGCATTTGATTAGCAGTGGCTGCTGAAGTTAGATAAAGCCCTGAGGCTATGTGGAAATCATGGATATAGTCATTGGCTGTATCCATGTTTTCCAGACAACCTTAGAGCTTTATCCAAGTTCAGCAGCCCCAGCTAATCAAATGCCGAACGTTCGGGTTCGGATCGACTCGAACCCGAACCGGTTCACTCATCTCTAATAATAAATATTTTTTAAAATTTTCAATTATTTTTTTATGTAGATTTTTTTTTATAGATTTATATATATTTGTAATTTACTTCTATTCAAAAATCCATTTTCCAGTACTTATGAGCTGCTGTATGTCCTGTAGAAAGTGGATTATTCTCTCCAGTCTGACACAGTGCTCTATGCTGCCACCTCTGTCTGTGACAAAGGACTGTAATGCAACAGTCCTAGCCTAATGCAGTTTGCATATAATTTGTATTGATCTTTTTACTCAATGCTCTTTATTTTGATACTTTGTTGGATAATACACAAATTAAAGTTGCTTGTATATAAGGCTGTTGTCGGACCAATAGATAACATTATCAATGCTTACAGAAATATGTGTAGCCCCAGTGCTGTGCCCTAGTTTACAGAGGAGGAACAGGGAGCCAGAAGTCACCTGGGGTTATGCTTTTAAAGGAGAAGTCTGGCAAATTTTTTTTTATCAAAGTATCGTATTGCCCCCCCCCCCCCCCCCCCAAAAAAAAAAGTTATACAAATCTCCAATATACACTTATTATGGGAAATGCTTATAAAGTGCTTTTTTTCCCTGCACTTATTACTGCATCAAGGCTTCACTTCCTGGATAAAATGGTGATGTCACGACCCGACTCCCAGAGCTGTGCGGGGTGTGGCTGCTGGAGAGGATGATGGCAGGGGGACACTGAGGGACACAGGGCATTGAAGGGACACTGAGCATCCCTCTGCCATTATCCTCTCCAGCAGCCACAGCCCGCACAGCTCTGGGAGTCGGGTCGTGACATCACCATGTTATCCAGGAAGTGAAGCCTTGATGCAGTAGTAAGTGCAGGGAAAAAAAGCACTTAATAAGCATTTCCTGTAATAGGTGTATATTGGGGATTTACAATGCAATACAATGATGTAATAAAAATTTTTCCAACGGTCATCTGTGGACATTTTATCCTGGTGCTCTTATTCTGTAACCCAATTTGGCTTTAGGGTACTATTACACGGAACGATAATCGGCCAAATTGGCCCGATTCGATCGATTATCGCTCCATGTAATAAATGCAATGATCAGCAGATGACAACGATCATCGGCTGATTGTTGATATAGGTTAGACCCTATTTTTGTCGGGCGCCGACTGCGCACCGCTAAGTGTAATAGCGGTGCATGGCGACTAACGATATACATTACCCATCCACGTTCCAGGGCTTCTCCTGCCGTCCGCTTCTCCCGGGGTCCCGTGCGCGCTCTAGCTTCACAGCGGCCTGTCAGCTGATAGGCCGCTCAGCCAATCACAGGCCGCAGCGGTCCCGGCCTGTGATTGGCTGAGCGGCCTACCAGCTGACAGGACGCTGTGAAGCTAGAGCGCGCACGGGACCCCGGGAGAAGCGGACGGCAGGAGCAGCCCTGGAACGTGGATGGGTAATGTATGCCAGTTTAGCAAGGGCTGCAAGGACATCGGTAACGATGTCCTTGCAGCTCTTGTCAAACGATTATCGGACCGTGTAATAAAGCCAGTAAAAGAGCAACGATCTAGCAGATCGGCGCTCGTTTACAGGTATTATCGGGCCCTGCTCGGCCCGTGTAATACCACCCTTAGTCAGACCAAGGGCCACTTGTTAGGTATGTGTTAGCAAAGAATGATAGTGCTGATAAGATATGAGGGATGTAAATGCAGAGAATAGATACATCCACAGCCAGACTGAGCCGCATTTGGTGATAAGTGATCTCTTAATTAAGACGGTGAGCTTCCACAGAAGGAAATACACAATATAGGAAACAGCACGTGAAATAAAGCCACTAAGCACAGAAGATAAAAAATAGAAGATGAAGAGAGTGTGAGAGACACAGAAGATGCCTTCGCTCTCCGGCAATTTCTTATTAACTCAGAATCTGACAGTCTAATTACCTCAGGAGCCTCGTGCTCTGAATAAATAAATATGCAAGTGACTGCTTGGAATAGGGAGATGGGAGATTAGCCGCCTCGACAGGCAGTCAGGGAGAAGAGTTTATTCTCAGATTGCAGCCGCACACTGCTAGAATATCTTCTTCAGCTTAATGAGCTGCCTTCAATGTACACAAGTTTCTGGGATGAACTGATTTTTCACTTTAAAAAGTTTAGAGCTCATCAGAACACTTCATTCATAGAAACGTAGCTGCCAAGTAGATGTCGCCCCCTCAGCTAGTGTTAACCCTTTCAATTCAGCTAGTTCAATTCAGCTGGTTCAGATATATATACACATATATATATATATATATTGTGACAATCTGGGGGTTACTCACTTGCTGGGATCGCCATCTCCTGGGCCTGAGACGGTTGGCACATCACAAATTGCAGTCCAGTCAGTGCTTTATGCTTTATACGGACCTCAGTCAGCTTTATTTATCCGTTCAAATAACACAAGACATAGGCAACACTGCCAATAAAATAAAACCTGGGCTGTCTAGCCACTGACTAACACATTACAGCTTCCCTAGCTGACTTTCTGAGCCTACTGCTCCACTTGACCAGGTACACTGGTCTCACCCAGACTTCTTGTCTGCAGCTCCCACAGGCCTAGTGCTGCCTGTTCTCCCACACTGGGAGTCTTCACCTGAGAGCCCTCACCTGGGAAGCTCTGGAGTCTCTAATAGATCCACCAGGTGGTTTCAGAGCCTCATTAGCTCTAGGGCTGGAGTGGAGTATCTGGAACAGGAGCTTCACCTGAACTCCAATTCCCACTCCAGAGGCATAGAACTGCCTCTTACAGCCCCACCATGCCACAATATATATATATATATATATATATATATATATATATATATATATGTGTGTGTTCCTACTGCACATACCCCGTGCAGTAGAATTGTACATATACGTTCCTATATACGAGCCCAGCTGCCTTTCATTAACCCCTTAAACGTTGCAATCTATATCTATAGGTAGCCAGTGACAGGACAAGCTTGTACCGACAAGTAGTAAGTGACTGGACGATTGTACCGACGGACAGGGGTAAGTCACTTACCTCCGTCCTGGCGGATTTGCATTCTATGTATAGAGTCTGCTATCAGGCAGGCTCTATGATATGGCATAGCATAAATCAGTATATGCAAGCTAATGATTGCATGTTTTAAAGTGAATTAAAGTGTTTAAAAAAGGGTAATAACAAAAAGTTTTTAAAAGTGTAAAAAAAACCTTATATAACCCCCCCCCCAGTAAAAGTTGAATAAACCTCCTTGCCCATTATAAAAATAAAAATATAAATAAATAAACAAATAAACATATATATCATAGGGTGCAGAATTGTCCAATCTATTAAAATATAACATTATTGTTCCACCACAGCGAGCGGCGTAAGCGGAAAAAAGAACACACCAGGAATTTTTTTTAATTATATATCAGAAAAAATTAATAAAAATCAATCAAAACTTTTCTTTTACACTAATATGATATTAATACAAACTAGAGATCATGGTGCAAAAAATGACACCCCAACCAGCCCTGTAGGTGGAAAAATAAAAGCCCTATGGCTCTTAGAAGGAGGGAGGAACATTGCATTAATTTGACCCGGGCTCTGTCTTGAAGGGGTTAAGGACTACAATAATTTTCATTTTTTACATTTTCCTCCTCAGTTTCTAAGAGCCATAGCTCTTTTATTTTTCAACCTACATGGCTATTTTGGGTTCTTATTTTTGCAACATGATCTCTAGTTTTCATGGGTACCATATTTGTGTGGATGGGACGTTTTGATTGCTTTTTAATAGTGATGAGCGAATACTGTTTGATCAAA
This sequence comes from Dendropsophus ebraccatus, assembly GCF_027789765.1. Classification (NCBI taxonomy): domain Eukaryota; kingdom Metazoa; phylum Chordata; class Amphibia; order Anura; family Hylidae; genus Dendropsophus; species Dendropsophus ebraccatus. The sequence goes on from NC_091462.1 coordinate 52,898,953, forward strand.
TAGATATCCGATCGAATAGTAAGGTATTCGATCTATTGAATGTTATCGAATAGTTTGCCGAATATTCGATAAATATTCGATAAGCATTCAAATCCCCCAGCTTCCGTTTTTTACCTCCAAGTGGTCGGATAGATGTTTTTCAATAATCAAATACTTGTTCCCATAGACTTTAATGCGATCACTATTAGCTCATCACTACTTTTTTTTTAGTTTTTTTTCTCTGATATATAATGTAGCAAAAAATCATCAATTCTCCAGTTTTGCTTTCTTCTTTTACACTATTCACCATATGGGAACAGTATTGTTATTTATTAGATCAGACAATTGCGCAGGGTACGATATATAATATGTTTATTTTTATGTGTTTCATATATAAAATGGGAAAGGGGGGTGATTTAAACTTTTGTTTGGGGAGGGGCTACGTCTTAGCTCCTGAACTCGCTTCATAGAGCCTCCGGACCTTCTTGTGTACCAATACGTCATAGGTCCTTAAATGACAGGCTCCCATGATGTACAGGTATGTCATGGGTCCTTACGCGGTCAATAAAATGCAAAGTGAATGAACAGAAGAGAAAACTAAATTACTTTAGTATTTGGTGTGACTGCCCATTGCCTTTAGCATCAGTTTTTCTAGGTAACTTACACACAGTTTTTGAAGAAGCTCAGCAGGGGGGTTGTTCCAGACATCTTAGAAAACTAAGCCCAGATCTTCTGTTCTGCTCAATTCCTTCTGTCTTTTATGTAATCCCAGACAGACTTGATCAGGGAGGCCATATTATCACTTCCAGAACTCCTCACACTCATACACTAAAGCTAGTTCTCAATCAGGCATCGCACCATTTTCCACACCTGCCTACATTTTTGCACAGTCCTGTACCAGCTCATTTGTGAACATTATTTTTACATTATACAGATTTTTGTAGTGTATCAGCTTTCCATATCTACAGCCACTAAAGTTGGTATCGTGCACACCAGGACTGGTATCACACACAGCAGTTTTTGATGCAGTTACAGCTAAAGACAGAAGTGGATCTATTAGGAGGGGGAAGTATAAGCCATTTCCTTTACACATCCCTTTACTTTTAAGGGTAGATTTTCACATGCGCGTTTTGATTTTCACATGAAAATCATGTGAAAATCAAAACGCGCACGTAAAAAACGCAGCAAAAACGCAGCGATAAAAACGCAGTGATACGGTACGTGTGAAAGCACCCTAAAAGCCACTTCTAGCTTCTTCTTCTTTTTCATTACACAGGGCGATATCTGCCCGGTGTAATAGGACCCTATCAAGGACTCCCTAGGGCTGCATCCAACTTCTGCAGCCACCTGAAATCAAATGCTGCACACTCCGGCTTGGACAAACCTGTGCATGCTAAAGATTCGCTCATTTCTAGTAAATTTCTCTGTAAATCCACATAAAAATTAAGTGCAGATTTTCCTCTGTTAGATAACTGCAGAAATGCAGCAGCAGAATCATGTGACACCACCAGTAGAGCTTGTAAGCGTTTTGCACATTGCTTACATAAAACCTTTCATATTCTCTGTTGGAAATTGAAAGAAGCAAGTTCTATCTAGACACTGCAGAATGACAGCTCTGCAGAAAGCAGAATTGTAAATGCAGATCTAAAATATGCTACTGGGTGTAAAAAGAAAATGGCACCATCAGACTTCCCATCAAGCTATGCTTCCATTGGAAAAGCTTAGAATAAATCATTAAGAAGGCCTTACATTATCCTAGAAAGGTTTTCCCACTAAGACAGCCCCTTTGCATATACATTATAAGGGCATATGGCTCTGACTTTTTCTACATGCAAATACTTTACATAATTTCCTTAAAAAAAATGTTTTCTTCATAAGACCAGTAAATTTGTTTAGTTGTAGGTAGAGATGAGTGAACTTGTAAAAAGGTTCGCCGAACTTTAATGTAAAGTCCAGGTTTGTGGTGAACCAAATGTTATACTTACCGTACTCCACCGGGGTCCTTCTTCTCCAGTCCGGTCCCATCGTCTTGTCCGGTGAAGGCTCACTCACAGCCAATACCAGGCTGTGGTGCTGTCCTGTCCCAGTCAGCCTGTGCTTTGTTGAGCGGGCTGTCATTCTTGTTTCAGGAGTGACAGCCCGCTCATCCAATCACAGGCTCACTGGGACAGGACAGCATCACGGCCAGTGATTGGCTAAGCGGGTTGTCACTCTACAGACAAGAGTGACAGCCTGCCTGACCAATCACAGGCTGTGGAGCTGTCCTGTCCCAGTGAGCCTGTGATTGGCTGAGCGGGCCTTCACCGGAGAAGACGGCGGGACAGGAACAGAGAGCCACAAGAGGACATCGGGGGAGAACAGTCAGGTGAGAATACCTTTTCTAACTTTTTTTTTTAAGATGTGTGGCTGCAATTCACAAACCTGTCCAAAATTTTCAAAAAGTTTGGTAGAGAACCAGACTTCTTGCAAAGTTTGGAACGAATCTGGGTTCGTGAGGCATCTCTAGTTGTAGGCTATTTCTTTAGCACACATAATAGCAGACCACAGCTGGATGTATCATATTGTAACAAATTATAACAGTATTGCACTCACTTCCTTATATACTTTATGATAACTATATGGTGACTATTTATTATAGGAACTGAATATGTGAGTACAGCTAGAGAGAGGGCAAAGTATGTCTGTCATCCACACCGAGCTGCCTGTACTGAGTCTACATGGACAACATGTCAAGTTACTCTAACTCATGTTATTGTATGCAAAAATTGAGGCGGTTGGACAAGTTAAGGTTGGCAAGTACAGCTTGCTTATAGGTATCGGTAACCTAAGCCAATGTTCAGTAGCCAATGTTTCTTATAATAGGGTGACAACCATAAAAGTGTTGTAGATTTAACTAGATGAACATTGGATACAAGCTGACTCTGTATGTACTTACTTTCAGTGCGGTCCGTATTCACTGTACCTGGACTGAGTCTTAAACCAGAAATCCGAGATCTGTTTATCCCTCATCGGAAAGTTTCTCAGACAGCCACACATCATAAGCCATGGTGAACATTACAGAGGTGAGTCTCCATAACTCATAGCTTTGTTATTGTGGGACAAACACTTTAAAAGGGTAGTTTAGCAAAAAAAAAATCTTTCAAATCAACTGGTGCTAGAAAGTGCCAAAGATTTGTGATTTACTTCTAAAAAAAAATCTCTAGTCTTCCAGTACTATTAGCTGCTGTACATCCTGTAGGAAGTGGTGTATTCTTTCTAGTCGGACACAGTGTTCTCTGCTGCCACCTCTGTTTGTGACAGGAACTGTCCAGAGCACTAGCAAATTCCAATAGAAAACCTCTTCTGCTCTCCAGACAGGAAAAAATATAGCACTTCCTGCAGGACATACAGTGGCTGATAGGTACTGGAAAACTTGATATTTTTTAACAAAAGAAATTACAAATCTCTGGCACCAGTTGCACTACCAGGGCTGAACTACCAGTGGTGAACTACCCATTTAATACATTTATTTATGTAAATTCCAATTATTTGTCAATATTCATTATCTAGAGACATGTTAAACAGAGCAACAGAACTTTCTTCACATTAACCTGTATCTCAGTGTCTGCCAACATGATTAGGCAAGCTTGTGTTAATGATGTGTTTTGTGCAATCATAGTAATATAGTGCAATTTATGTCACAATTTTAACAAAATTGCGGCAAAAATTGAATTATTTTACTGCAATTGCACAATTATAATCAAATAGCCGCAAAAAAAAAACATTTATGCAAACTTAACGTTGTGCCTTACTTTTTTCATAAAAGTAACCATAAGGTAACAAAGCATTGTTAAATGCTTAAATATTATGTATTCCAAAATGATTGGTTGAATCTTTTTATTACTGCATAGACAAAGCAGTTAAATGATAAATGGAGGCTGCATGCATCTACAACTAGAGGGAGCCCAAGAGTTTACTGCATACTGTTCACACATTGAACTCATTATGTACACTGTATGCAGTCAGCTTCTTATCTCTTATCTCCCTACAGTGACTGCTAGTGGCCAAGAGTTTATCATTTATCTATGCAGTGAATTTGAAAGATGTATGAAAAATAGAACTTGCAAAGATTCAGAGTGAGAAAATGTGTTTTTTTTTTTTTGTTTTTTTAAATCTATTTGCATTTTATCGGGTCACTGGTCCACAGAATGCAACAGGAGAATCATTCCACCTATTTTTCACCAAAAGCAAATCACAAAATCGGTTATTTCAACAGTCGATCCCAATGGTCAAGTAATCAATTAAACAAAAATCACGTGAAAAATTTCTGCATATCCCACCAGGAACCTGATCTTTACTTCATATAGAATATGATTTATCAGCCACATAATAAGATTTCCTATGTATTATATCATCCAGCTAAAGAAAGGGGATATTGCTGCCTGTATGGGGTTCATTTTTGAGAGGAGGACACAGCTGGATCCAATCCTGGGAAATTGGGAAAGGTTTTCCAGGATTGGATTTAGCTTTTCCCAGCATCTTGGAAGGAGTGGCAGGGAGAAGAAAGGCAGTCGTCTTGAGCGGAGCACTGATCAAACAAAGCACTTTGCTTCGTTAAGATGAGCAATTCACCCATCTCCACATAATACCATTGCCATGAAGTAAGACAGCAGTAAAGATCTCCCCTGTCTTTACACCCACAGTTCCCTCCACTCACAGCAGACACTTCCAGCTTAGAAGAAGGAAGCCGCACAGAGACCTCACTGCTGCCAACTGCAGTCTCCATTTCTTAAAGAGCCAAAACTCTATTACTAAATTTGTGAGGAAGTGCTTTATGCAGAGGAGTTGTTCACATTGTAAGCAATCAGAATTCTATTGGAAATGTATGGTGGTTAATGTAAAGCGCTTTCGTTTGTACAGTTACTTACTTAGATAAACACAGGAAGTTAGCAGCCTGCAACAGTGTCATGTGATCTTCACGTTATCTCACATTTTTCTTGAGGGGTGGGGTGATCAAAGCAATAAATTTGAGCAGGAAGTAAACAGTTCAGCTTGATAAGGTTTTGGGCTCTTGCAGTCAATGAGTAAGCTGTACTTTTGGTTTTGTTTGTCTTTAATTTACTCTAGATCGCTTACTTATGAGCCTCATCACTGTTCAAGTACTATGGTGATAAATGGTTTTGTCTTTTAAAGAGGTTCATGTCTGGGATCTTTATGCCTGATTAGTTGCCTCATTGTTGTGTGATACCTTAGGGTATATGCACACTTCGAGCGGATTCCGTGTCAAAATGTGCGTGGAATCCGCTCAAAATTCCACACAGTGCAAACGGCAGAAATTTCTGTCCGGATTCCGTACAAAATCTGCGTTCCCCTCAAAGAATTGACATGTCAATTCTTTGGGCGGATTCCGCTTGAGGATTCCTATAGAAGTCAATGGGGCTTAAATTCTGCTTCAAATTCCAATTGAATTCCACTCGAACTCCGCTCCTATTTTGCCAGAGCAGAAAAGGAGAGAGATTTTAAGCAGAAATCTTTCCTCTTTAATTCCTCACTAAATCCGCGAAAATTGCTCAGTGTGCATATACCCTTACATGTTTAATGCTTTTAAATCCTCCTTTTCTTTCCTTATTTTATCTAGATGGATGTTCAGCCTCAAGCTCTGTATGCACCCGTTTGAATGTACCAGCCTTCCATCCTTCTTTGCACACCTTCCCCTACCCGCTGCCTTCTTGTTACAGAAGCCATTAAGAAACAAAATGGAAGAATCTTGCACCTTACGGAAAGATATACCCTGCTTCATCCAGTTCCCCATGGCGGGAATAATTACTTCTGCTGAAGCTTTGCTGCTTTTCTATAGCAGAGACTGTCTGGTAGAAACAATGTTGATCAGTAGTACAGATTTTTCTTTGGAATAACATTAATAGAAGAGGTCTCCTCTACCTGTAACCGTCAGATTATGACACCTGAAAATAAGACACCTGAAAATGTTCACTTTTTATTGGATCTAGTACTGCTGGTTAACATTTTGCTGTACATTGATATAAGACGTCAAAATACCGCTCAATCATATAAAATAAAGTTAGATATGATACCAGTTCTTTGTTGTGCCTATTTTTTTATTGGATATTATATTATACAAACAGATTTTGGTGCATTTTCTGGTAAGTTGCTCCTTTAGGTTCAAGTCCATGAAACATTGCAAAAATGTATGTATGAATCCTCCTTAAAGGCAAATTAACAGCAGCCTCTAACCTTCAGGTATGCTCCCACAGAGATGGGGAGGCTGAAAATAAAGGTAATTTTTCTTATCTTCATCATTAGTGTCACTGTCATTATATCCTCTGTTTTATTAAGACGTAAATTTGGCAGTTTGGTACACTGGTGGCGGTAATACAGCTCTGAGTGCACCAATCTGCTGCACCAACACAGAGCTGTCTCAAAATTCATAAAAAAGCAGGTGGTTGGGGCAGATCTCTGTACTGAGGTCTGTAGTCTCGTGACCAGTACGCCAAACCGCCTAATTTACATATTAATCAAACTAATTATTTAATGTAAATGATGCCAAAGATGAAGATAAGAAAATTGCCAGCATCCCTGGCCCTATGGGAAAACAACAGTAAGTTAGAGTCTTACCTGCAGGTAGTTCTCCTGTACATGACTGTATTATGACTCTGCAAAATCTCTAAACGTTAAAGTGTACCAGTCATTATAATTTTCAAAATCTAAATCAGCGGTAGATGTGATATAAAGCAAGCTACATTCATTATTTTTTTAGTTATCATGCTGTAAAACAAAGCTATACTTACTTGTATCCAGGTCCAGTCTCCTGATGCTTTATAGTCTTGTGCTGGTTGAAAAAAAGATACTAAACTCATGAAGTCCCGGCCAGTACAGAGAGTCACAGCTCAATGGGGGAGATTTATGAAAGGGTGTAAATATACACCTGGTGTAAACTGCCCACAGCAACTAATCACAGCTCCTCTTATATTTTACCAGAGCTGAAAGCTGAGCTGTGATTGGTTGCTGTGGGCAGTTTACACCAGGTGTATATTTACACCCTTTCATAAATCTCCCCCAATGTGTCCATCAGTCACATGACTGCGTTTAGACTCTGGAAAAACAAACAAAGGAAGTGCTGTGTTTTCCATGATAAAAAAATAAAATAAAAATAATAATGAATGTAAATTGCAAACTTGCTTTATGTCACATCCACTGTTTTAGGTTTTGAAAGTTATAACAAGTACACTTCAAGCTCTGTACAAGCTCAAAAATGACTTTTGTGGGGGTCTCAGGAAATGTGTTTTTGGGATAATTTTCGAGCCTTGAAATATGGTCATTTTTGGAATATATTTTTAGACTTTTGAGCTGTAGCAAAAGCTGTACCTCAAAACCATCTTAAGACATGTTTTTGCCATTGGCGATATTTTGGCATCTAAATGACTTAAAAGAGCCCCAAAAGATAGCCTTACTGTATGTCTATATGTCTGCAGTTTCATACATTTCTAGCCTATATATGAATTGGACAGAAAGTAATTATGTTGTTACAAAATTCTGACAGCTTTGCTTCTTGTGGAGATTACCATATGTGCTGCCCTACAGCCTCTTGCACACAGATTCTAGGTGGATGAAAAAAAGATGTATATTTTTTCTTTTATATTTTTGAATCCACTGTGGCAGATACTGACAATTTTCATGGGAATTGTCAATAATCTAATATATTTTCAGGAAGCTAAGGCTGTGTTCACACAAGGAGTTTTATTAGCGTTAATTATTCACTTTTGCAGAAATTTTAATGCTATTTTCTGCAAATTGTAGTAAAATAGCAGATTTTTTGCAACGATTTTTACGGAATCACAGCAAAAATAGAGCTATTTTACAGTGACAGCACAATTCACAACAAAATAGCATCAAAACTGCAGCAAAAACGCATAATTAATGCTAAATAAGTGTCATGTGTGAACACAGCCTCAATCCTCTATTATCAGAGGAAGCAATGATTGGGTAGGTCCTTTATTAACTTGTTTTATGCTTTTCCACCAAGCCTGTGTCCCTCCTTATGCATTTGCTAAGGGACCTAACTGTATATGTATGTATATGTACAGTATGCACAGCTGTTTAAGATAAAAACTAGTAAACTAGTGCTGAGCGAGCAATAAAATGCTTGAGTGCTCATTATTAGAGTTAAGCGTTTTTCAGTGCTCGACTCAACTAATGAGCATTTACCAGGTGCCCCCTGCTCGATAGAGCGGAGGGTGCCTGGTTCACCTTCATGTAACCTATTGCACATTTTCATTCTAATGTTTGTATTTTTTGTCCCTTTAAGGGATGTATAAACAAAATATATAAAAATTATATGAAATATGTTACTGCAGCAGATGGGAGGCATAATTGATGGCTGAGCAAACACTTCACTGAGCATGCTTGCTCAACACTAATAAAAACTTAATAACATTTTAAGATTTGTTTTTCTGGTGGAAAGGAAAGTGATGACAAAAAAAGTATTGGCACACAGAGTCTAAAAATCATGCTGTAAAACCAGACCGGAAACCTGCAAATGTTTTAGAAGGGGATCTTGTTGTTAATTTATTAGAGATGAGCGAACCTTGAGCATGCTCGAGCCCATCCGGACCTGAACTTTTGGCATTTGATTAGTGGTGGCTGCTGAACTTGGATAAAGCCCTAAGGCTATGTGGAAAACATGGATATAGTCATTGGCTGTATCCATGTTTTCCAGACAACCTTAGAGCTTTATCCAAGTTCAGCAGCCGCCGCTGATCAAATGCTGATCGTTCGGGTTCGGATGGACTCGAACCCGAACCCGGTTCGCTCATCTCTATAATTTATTGAATGAAATCTATGGTAAAAATCTGTGGCATTTCTGCAAAAAAACATAAAATCCACTGTGGATTTCCACTGTGGCCATAGCCTGTATCTTTTTTTTCCTGGACTCCCTAGGGCTGTATCCAACTTATATGACTCTATAGACCCCCTAAAGACAGCATTAGCATGGAAGGCATTACAGAGCAATAGTGATCAGTCTAAGTCATAAATCAAATCCTAGGGTGAAATATAGTACTTATGGTTAGCCCTAGTCTCTTTGTAGTCTGTGTCTCTCTATCTGCTCTCTGAACTCCCTCCCTCTACCATCTCATGCTATCCCTTCCCATAGACTTGTTTGGGCAGCATATAACTAATCCCTCAGTGATCTGATGGCCTGTTTTGTAAACTTAGTGGATGAAAGTTTCTAAAATGTGTACAATTGTAGATGACATACTTCCTTTATGCACTTCCATAGGTCCACAGGTGTAGTGATACTCAGAAATTCATAGAAATAGCTCTCTCAGCATGTGTGCACACAAGAATTAAATGCAGTTTCTTTGGATGCAGAAAACGTTTTGATTTTACATATCCAAAATGTTTTATCACTGCCCCAAACCAGAAGGAGCAGGGGAAACATGGTGAAAAAAGGGAGCGTTAGGGCTGGCCCCTTCCACTACCTGGGCTTCAGTGAGGGACGCTCAGAAGTGTTTTACACGCGTAGTGTTAGAACAGTGGTGTAAATTATTCTAGTTTTTCCCATTTGGTGGGATAACCCTCTTTAAGATGGACAAATCATCTTGTTTTTTTTTTATGAATTAAGGAAAGGATAATATATTGTATGTACATTTGTGATCACGATTGAGAATAACATTATTGAAAAGGTAATCCCACGTTTAATGTCTTCAAAATGGCAACAGAATACATCTGCTACAATGCCAAAAGTCAGAACCCTTCCTTACCCTACGCACAGCTTGTTTTTCTCCACACTGCTGCCAGCTTTAAGTGGCAGATTAAAAGTGACACAGCCAAAAAAGCTCTAATGATAGATTAAAATCCCCACATTTCTGGCATGACAGGTGTCATTTTTAAATGGTGATTGGGGTTCCCAGAGATAAAAGTGATTGCCCCACCATAGCAAGACACTGCTTCATTACCTCCCCAGCAGGTGGTCGGAGCAGCAGACACCATCTTTTCCTCTTCCTCATTAGTCACTTTCTGAGGATAATGAGAGAATGTTGCAGACAGACGCTCTGTGTGTTGGAGAATGTCTTCTCGCTGACAGCAGCAGAGGAACCTCTTGATCACACCTGAAGAAAATAACGTGTTTCCCACTGTATTACAACGTTCATGAAAAGATGCTTAAAGTCGTGGGGGCCTAGAGACTCAAATCCTGTACATAATGCATCATTAGTGATGTACGGCAACAGAGAAGAAGAGAGAACTGCTGCTGCAACTCTATTCACAACTCAACCTTCAGGGAGTTAGCTCACCATAGAAAAAGAAGATGTAATAAAGCTTAAATAAATGCCTAACACATTTGGAACTCTTTTCAGGCCAGTGACTTGGATTAATCCCTGAAAGAATACGCATTATTTTTGAAATCATGGAGTTGTACAATACAATATTTAAAGGGACTTCTGAGCTTCAGAATATCAGAATAAATAATCTGCATATAGTCTCACACACACACACACACACACACACACACACACACACACGCACACACGCTCACACACATAATTGGAAGTATTACTTTCTAAATAGCCTGGATAGGAGCATGCAGAGTCATTGTACATCCCAGAGTATATGTGCAGCCATAATGACAGCCACATGCATGGACCCTAATGGTACTTTTACACGGAGCGATAATTCGCCCGATCGCACGATTAACGATTTTGAATGAACAATGTTTTTTTTTATAACGATCAGCGTTTAGACGGAATGATACATCATACGGAAAATTCGCTATGCGATAATTTTTCGATCGTTAAAGCCTATCTCACACATAGGTGAAATCGTTGAAAGACTGTTTACACTGAACGATCTGCGAATTTTTTGCGAACGACCGACGATAATTTGAGAACATGTTGAAAGATCAAAATGAACGATTTCTCGCTCGTCGTTTGATCGTTCGCTGCGTTTACACGTACGATTATCGTTCGAATTAGATAGTTATCGTGCAAAAACGAACGATAAATCGTTCCGTGTAAAAGGTATGTTCACACATGTTGGAGTTTCATTCCGTTAATTCAATGAAGGACGGCTGGACTGCAATGATATGATTAATTTCTGCAATGAAATGATTAAAGGACAACTCCGGCGAAAAAATTTTTTGGCTTATTTAACACACATTACAAAGTTATATAACTTTGTAATGTGGTTAAATACCCGGTCTGGCCCCCTTCCCCCACTTTCCGACCCCCGACCCCCCACCCCGGAAGTTAAAGAATATATACATTACCTATTACGGTCGTCACGGTCCTCTTCTCTGGTGTCGAGTGACGTCAGAGCTGGGGGGTGGTCCGGGTCTTCTTCCTCTTCGGCGTCTTCATTGAGAGTGAATGGGAGAGAAAAGGCTGCTGGTGCACATGCGCACCAGCAGCTTTTTCATTGGCTGGAGCGCATCACATGGCTTCCAGCTTGCTTAGCCCTGATTGGCTGAGCCTGCTGGAAGCCATGTGATGCGCTCCAGCCAATGAAAAGGCTGCTGGTGCGCAAGCGCGCTGGCAGCCTTTTCTCTCTCATGGACCCGGAAGCAAGAGACATCGCTGGACGGCGGACGCAGGTGACGGTGAGGCGGGCGGCGGGCGAATGGAGTGGCGATCGTCACCGGAGGGATGGTGAGTATGGTGTCTGTGTGTATCTGTGTTTTTTTTTTGGGGGGGGGGGTCCCGCCGGAGTTGTCCTTTAATTACTGGAATTAAGTTATGCAGTAAATGCATGTGTGAACACAGCCTTGAGGCTTCGGGGAAAGGCGGCCGTCTCGTAATATAGACAGCAGCTAATAATGATCATGAATATTATTCACGGCCATGATTATAAGGAGACGTTCGCCTTTCCCTATTATGTTCCCAATGTGGAAAGATAGCCTAAGGCCTCATTCACATGTTCAGTAATTTTTCTGGATCACGAAACCTCCAGCTATTTTCACTCCATGGTCCATATAAATTCATCTGTATTTGCATCCGTATTGCATCTGTTTCCGTATTCGTTTCTGTAAAATGTGAATAGTACTACTTTGCATATATTTGATCCGTGCTTTTTTACAGACATCACGGATCTGTCATCATTTGCAGCACCCGGTGGCCGAGCGGGCCTCTTGGGTTCTGCAAATGTCCATTTAACTGCAAAAAATTGCCAAGTTATGCAGTTATGACTAGACTTGATGGCTTAGTGGTCAGTAGTGAGGGGTGGTGGGGCCAATCAAAAGTTTGCTATGGGGCCCAGCCATTTCTAGTTATGCCCTTGAAAGAAGCAAAAGTATGTAGTTAGTTTAGAAGAAAGCATCATAAGCTGAAAACAAACAGATCAAAAAGTGTTGTTTTTTTTTATTCTATATTTATTTTATTCTATTGACCTAAATGTAAAAAAAACTTGTTAATTCCAGTTTGGTAAAATTTCATGGCTGCAACCTGTAAGATTTAGTAAGGGTCCTTTTATTAGCATTTTTTTTTTTGCGGTTTATGGCTATGTTCACCAACATTGTTTTCGGCTGTATTTGTGTCTCAAAATGATGGCTGTCCAAAAATATGGTTGAAAATATGGTCCTGTCTGTTGTTGCAGGTTGGCAGCTATAGCTAGCACTATGGATGTGTGCATTGGGCCGCCTGACCTAGCTGAGCTGAATGTAGCTTAGATGGTAGAACAAGTAATAGTAGCTGCATATTACAGTTACATGTAACTTGTGGGTATGGGCCTCTAGTGGACCTATGTATGCCTCTGATTTGTCGGATACGGCAGATCTTTTTTTCTTAAATTATGTACAAATGAGAAAAGGATAATAATGGCGTACCCCATCAGACTCTATGTTCAACACATAACAGAGCCTGTATACTTTTTAAGGCGCTTTTATATTCTATGCGCTACTTCATAAAATGTCATAACACGACATATATATAACTATTTCCTTTGCTCTTATGGGACATAGGGCATAATGATAAAACTGGCACTGTTAAGCACCCTGCAGCAGATCAGATGAGGACTACATGGCAAAATGGTTTTTCTAAAGGAGCAAATGTTGCAGATCTGACACCTCATTCATTTGGGGACAGCTGTCATTTCAGATGGTGGTGAGCAGCTCCAGCATCCAGATCCAACTTCTCATTCATCTGTGTACTGACTTGCATGTGCGCGCATGCCAACACTTTCTGCATGGCTGCCAATATTTTGCAATTATGTAAAGAAAGTATCACAATCTCTGCCATAATCATGGCCAACCAACCAGCTGGACTGACAGAAAGTCACACATCTCTCTGGAAGACCTGGCACATCTGTGCCAGACCATGGATTTCAATAAATTACACAGGGCGATTATCAGCCAAATAGGTAGATATTGCCCTATGATTGCCCTGTGTAATGCTGCGTTTACACGAAACGATAATTGGCCCGATCGTACGATTAACGATGTCGGAGTAACGATTTTTTTTTCATAACGATCAGCGTATAGACAGTACGCTATATCGTACGGAAAAATCGTTTTGCGATCGTTTTATGATCGCGCGCCTGCAGCCCGGCCCCCCGCCCGCAGCCCGGCCCCCCGCTCATCGGCAGCCCAGCCCCACGGTCAACCACAGCCCCCTGCGCCTCCCTGATCGCCACCCCCGCCGCTCCGATCGCCACCCACGCCGCACTGATTGGCTGAAGAGGAGCCATTTGAAATTCCTGGCTCCCCTCTTCAGCCAATCAATGCACGGCAGCACTGATTGGCTGAAGAGGAGCCGTCGGGGCGGCGGGGGTGGAGATCGGAGCGGCGGGGGTGGCAATCGGGGCGGCGGGGGTGGCAATCGAGCCGGCGCAGGGGGCTGCGGATGAGCGGGGGGTCGGGCTGCGGGCGGCCGGCGGCCAGACTTTTGCGCGACGACTGTTCACACGGAACGATCGGCAAATTTTTTTGCGAACGACGATTTAAGAACAAGTTAAAAGATCAAAATGAATGATTTCTTGCTCGTTCGATCGTTCGCTGCGTTTACACGTACGATCGCACGATAATCGTGTTGTGTAAACGCAGCATAAGGGTCCATTTACACAAAGATTATCTGACAGATTATCTGACAAAGATTTGAAGCCAAAGCCAGAAACAGACTATAACAGAGAACAGGTAATAAAGAAAAGACTGAGATTTTTACTCCTTTCAAATCCATTCCCAGCTTTGGCTTCAAATCTTTGGCAGATAATCTGTCAGATAATCTTTCTGTGTAAATGGACCCTAGCAGGCTCAATGATCAGCTGTTCATCTGATCGCATAGTTTTGGCAGGACCAAAAAAAACCTTTTAATCAGGTGCAGTAAACGGGGCATAAGCGACAAAAAATTAACTATCCTGTCATTGATCCTATGGTCCTGCCTGCATGATAAATGAGCTGTGCAATGGTGCGTTTACACAGACAGATTTATCTGACAGATCTTTGAAGCCAAAACCAGGAACAGACTAAAAACAGGGATCAGGTCATAAAGGAAAGACTGGGATCTATCCTCTTTTCAAATTCATTCCTGGTTTTGGCTTCCAAAATCTGTCAGATAAATCTTTATGTGTAAACGCACCCTAAGGGTGCCTTCACACGTACCGTAGCGCTGCGTTTTGATCGCTGCATTTTTATCGCTGTGTGTTTGGTGCAATTTTTACATACGAGTTTTGATTTTCACATGATTTGCACCAAAAATCACACCAAACACGCAGCGATAAAAACGCAGCGATAAAACGCAGCGCTAAATACGCAGCGATACGGTATGTATCGCACCCTAATGCTGCGTTTACACGGATCGATAATTCGCACAATCGATCGTTTAACAATTTTGAAGCAACGATTTGGGTTTTATAACGATCATCGTTTAGACGAATAAATTGTTAGAAAAATTGTTAGAAAATTCGTAAGAAAAATCGTTATTGCGATCATTTTTCAGATCAGTAAATTGGTGAAAGACAGTTTACACTAAGCGATTTGCGAATTTTCAGCGAACGACGAACGACGATTTAAGAACATGTTGAAAGATCAAAATGAACGATTTCTCGCTCGTCGTTTGATCGTTTGCTGTGTTTACACGGTACGATTATCGCTCAAATGTGAACGTTTATGCGAAAAATCCAACGATAATCGTTCTGTGTAAACGCAGCATAAGGTTCCTTAATGAGCGTTACTCTACAAGATTGGTGCTGATATTGGGAATGGGGTGAGCACATCCAATCTTTAATCATGGCTGGCCTTCGCTATGTGCGACCATTGTGGTTGCACAGGGCTACAGCTGCCAGGCTGTTTACTGGGGTGACATTGTAATGGATGAATGATAGAGCTACTCACCCATATATGCTGTCAGTGGCAGGGCTGACATCAGCACCCAGTGAACCCAGGCAAGTACTTGGGCCCCCGCTGCTGGGGAGCCCAGTTGGTCGCTGGGTATTGTTATTTAACTGTAAGCATTGGCAATGAGCACTTACAGTTAAAGGGGGGGCACTGACTAAGCGAGAAGCCATTGGCACTGTTATGCCTGATGTCTTATGAGGCTGTTCTCTCCCCCTGAGCTTGATCCACAAGTGATGTCACTCAAGCGGACCTTACTACCATATTGGGTACAGAGGGGCCCAAGTACTATATGGGGGTGGAGAGGGGGCCTAACTGTTACATAGATGCACAGAGGAATCAAACTATACTATATGAGGGCACAGAAAGCATCTTACTACAATATGGGGCCTAACTACTATACAGGAGCTCAGAGTTAATCTACTATATAGGGGTACAGGGTTGACTTAATTACTATATAGAAGCAGAGTTGGACCTAACTACTATATGGGGGCACAGATGTCTATATAAACTGTGGAAAGCTGCTATCTGCTACCAATATATGATCACTATAAAGTGGAATAGTGGTCTTAAGATAGTATAGGATTAGATTCAGTCACAAATGGTGGTAATCGTAGTGGTCATGGTGTTACGGTATTGGTAATACTGGTCTTGGTATAATGGATTTGCTAGCAACTAACCCGTTGTAATCTACAGTAGCGGCATAGTGCTACAACCAAGCAAAACCCAGTGCAAGGTTACATGCCCTGCAAGCTTTACTCCAGCATGACAGCTATTCTTTCAGGTTTAGCTCGCTGCTTTTATTCTTTGCAATGCAAAACTACAGGAGACCTGATGAAATTACAGCAGGTGCCCAGGGATGACATTAGGGGGGTTATAATTTCTATCTATCTCCTATCTATCTATCTATGGGTCCATTTACACAGAAAGATTATCCCGACAGGTTATCTGCCAAAGATTTGAAGCCAAAGCCAGAAACAGACTATAACAGAGATCAGGTCATAGAGGAAAACCTTGGATTTTGTTTCCTCTTTTCAAATCCATTCCTAGCTTTGGCTTCAAATCTGTGTAAATGGACCTTATCTATCTATCTATCTATCTATCTAGCAAACGAAAATCCGCAGCACTCCAGCTCCAGTGAAAAAAATGAATTTTATTGCAAAAAGTGCAAAAGAACAAATAGATGCAACGTTTCGATTCTTTCACAGAATCATTATCAAGCAAAAATCGTTCATTTTGATCTTTTAACATGTTCATAAATCATCGTTCGCCGATTGCAAAAAATTCGCCAATCGTTACGTGTAAACAGTCGTCGCGCGATAGTCCGGGCGCGCGCCGCCCGCAGCCCCGCCCGCCGCCCGGCCCACCGCTCGCAGCCCGGCCTCCCGCGCAACCGCAGCCCCCTGGGCCGGCTCGGTCGCCACCCCCACCGCCGCTCTGATCACCACCCCCGCCGCCGCTCTGATCGCCACCCCCGCCGCCGCTCCGATTGCCACCTCCGCCGCTCCTATCGCCACCCCTGCCGCTCCTCCGATCGCCCCCCCCCCCCCCGCCGTCGCTCCGATCGCCCCCCCTGCTCTGATCGTCGCCGCCGCTCCGATCGCCCCCACCGCCGCGGCTAAGAGCATACGTTACCTGCTCCGCGCAGCAGGTCTTCCGACATCCCCGACAGCCGTTTGAAATTCCCGACTCCCCTCTTCAGCCAATCAATGCACGGCAGCACTGATTGGCTGAAGAGGGGAGCCGGGAAATTCAAACGGCCCCTCTTCAGCCAATCAGTGCTGCCGTGCATTGATTGGCTGAAGAGGGGAGCCGGGAATTTCAAACGGCTCCCCTTCAGCCAATCAGTGCTGAAGAGGAGCACTGATTGGCTGAAGAGGAGCCGTTTGAAATTCCTGGCTCATCTCTTCAGCCAATCAATGCGCTGAAGAGGGGAGCCGGGGATTTGAAGACCTGCTACGCGGAGCAGGTAACGTATGCTCGTGGCCGGGGTGGCGGGGGCGATTGGAGCGGCGGTGGGGGTGGCGATCGGAGCGGCGGGGGTGGCGATCGGAACGTTGGCGGGGTGGCGATCGGAGCGGCGGTGGGGTGGGGGGGCGATCGGAGTGGTGGGGTGGCGATTGGGGCGGTGCAGGGGGCTGCGGGGGGGCGGGCTGCGGGCGGGCCGGGCTGCGGGCGCGCGATCGCAAAACGATTTTTCCGTACGATATATCGTACCGTCTTAACGCTGATCGTTATAAAAACAAAATTGTTACTTCGAAATCGTTAATTGTGCGATCGGGCCAATTATCGTAACTTAGCATTAGGGTGCGTTTACACAGAAAGATTTAGCTGACAGATTTTGGAAGGGAAAGCCAGGAATGGATTTGAAAAGAGGATGGATCCCAGTCTTTGCTTTATGACCTGATCCCTGTTTATAGTCTGTCCCTGGTTTTGGCTTCACAGATCTGTCAGATAAATCTGTCTGTGTAAACGCACCATTATATGTATGTATGTATGTATGTATGTATGTATGTATGTATGTATGTATCTATCTATCTATCTATCTATCTATCTATCTATCTAACTATCTATCTATCATCTATCTATCTATCTATCTATCTATCTATCTATCTATCTGTCTCGGCGATCCATTTATGGAACATGTAGCTGAATGGGCTCTTTCCTCCGCTTGCGCATCGAGTGACAAAGCTCTGTGATAATTGGATGGTCCTAAAGCAGGGGCTGGCTGGCAAATTTTAGCCCGGGGGGCAAGTACACAGCACTGGCCCATGAGTAGCAGGCTGGCAGCCCATCCTTAAAGGACCACTCTGGCCTTTTACCTCTTACCTATAACATCTTCGGTCCTTCCAGTCATTTGTGACCAAATATCCTACTGTGCCCTGTGAAAGGGTCAGAACTCACTTTCCTGTATAAGTCTATGGGGCGGCTCAGTGATGACACAGAACGGTCCCATAGACAGATGCTAGGAAAGCTGGGTGACCTCTATCATACTGAGTACAAGATGCTGGAAAGCTGGGTGACCTCCATGATACTGAGTATAAGATGCTGTGAAAGCTGGGTGACCTCCATTATACTGAGTATAGGATGGTGGGAAAGCTGGGTGACCTCTATCATACTGAGTATAAGATGCTGGAAAGCTGGGTGACCTCCATCATACTGATTATAAGATGCTGGGAAAGCTGGGTGACCTCCATTATACTGAGTATAGGATGGTGGGAAAGCTGGGTAACCTCCATCATACTGAATACAAGATACTGGGAACGCTGTGTGACCTCCATCATATTTAGTATAAGATGCTGGGAAAGCTGGGTGACCTCCATCCTACTGAGTATAAGATGGTGGAAAAGCTGGTGACCCCCATAATACTGTGTACAAGATGCTGGAAAGCTGGGTGACCTCCATCATACTAAGTATAAGATGGTGGAAAAGCTGGGTGACCCCCATAAAACTGTGTACAAGATGCTGGAAGGCTGGGTGACCTCCATCATACTGAGTATAAGATGGTGGGAAAGCTGGGTGACCTCCATCATACTGAGTATAAGATGGTGGGAAAGCTGGGTGACCTCCATCATTCTGAGTATAAGATGGTGGGAAAGCTGGGTGACCTCCATCATACTGAGTATAAGATGGTGGGAAAGCTGGGTGACCTCCATCATACTGAGTATAAGATGGTGGGAAAGCTGGGTGACCTCCATTATACTGAGGATAAGATGGTGGGAAAGCTGGGTGACCTCCATTATACTGACTACAAATACAAGATGCTGGGAAAGCTGCCTGACCCTCATTATACTGACTACTACGCAAGATGCTGGGAAAGCTGGGGTTACTGTATTTTTACAATAGTTTATATCACTCGATGTACTTCTGTATATATGTCTCCTCTATGTACTCCTGTGTAGGTCTCCTCTTGTATATATGTATCATCTATATACTTCTGTATATACGTCTCCTCTATGTACTGCTGTATATATGTATCCTCTATGTCCTCCTGTATATATGCCTCCTCTATGTACTCCTGTATATATATGTATACTCTATGTACTCTTGTATATATATATGTATCCTCTATGTACTACTGTATATATGCCTCCCCCTGTATATATGTATCCTCTATGTACTGCTGTATATATGCCTCCCCCTGTATATATGTATCCTCTATGTACTGCTGTATACATGTATCCTCTATTTACTGCTGTATATATGTATCCACTATGTACTCCTGTATATATGTATCCTCTATGCCCTCCTGTATATATGTATCCTCTATGTAGCAGGGACACATGCAGGCAGGGGCATTTCCGGGATAAGCGAGGGGGGGGGGGGTAGCGGGACACATGGTGCCTCCATCTAGGTAGAGTGTAGTAGTGGAGGTATAGTGGATAATGGGTGTAGTAGTACAGGTAAAGATGAGGGGTGAGGTAGTACAGGTATAGATATGGGGGGTATTAGTAATACTGATGAGGGGGATTAGTAGTACAGGTATAGATGTGGGCTGTAGTAGTACAGGTAAAGATGAGGGGTGTAGTAGGAATAAAGGTATAGATGAGAGGTGACAGGGGCATACTGGGGGAAACTGGGGCAGCTGGGGATGACTGGGAGAGCTGGGGGTGTACGGGGCAAACTGGGGGGTGAGTGGGGCAGCTGGGGGTGACTGAGGGGGACTGGGGCAAACTGGGGTTGACTTAAGCGGGACTGGGGCAGTTGGAGTTGACTGAATGAGGACTAGGGCAGACTGGGGGTGACTGAAGGGGGACTGGGGCAGACTTGGGCGACTGAGGGGGGACTGGGCAGACTGTGGATGACTGAGAGGGACTGGGGCAGACTGGGGTGACTGAGGGAGACTGGGCAGACTGTGGATGACTGAGGGGGACTGGGGGTGACTCTAGGGGGACTGAGGCAGACTGGGGGTGACTCTAGAGGGATTGGGCAGCTGGGGGTGATTGGGGCAGGAGTGCACATATCCCTCCTCCTCTCACCCCGGCACACAGGTTCCCCTCCCGGCCACACATGCAGGTCCCGGTCTCTGCAGGAGGCCACAGGGACTGTAGAGGTGATAGCGTCACTGCCATTACTGGAGCTGTACAGCGGGATCGGGGGATGCAGATCCCGCTGTTCAGCTCCAGGACCTGAAGCAACGTTATCACCACTACAGTCCCTGCAGCCTCCTCCAGAGACCGGGGACCTGCACGTGTGGCCGGGAGGGGAGCAGGACATGATATGTATAGCTGGGGTAGGTCAGTCGCGGCTCTGTTAGGCGGACTGCCGACCGCCCTGCACCTCACCTCCGGCCCGACACTCCACGCACCGCCGCCCGCCATGCACCTCACCTCCGCGCCGCCTGCTTGACCTGCACCTCTTGCCCGGCCGCCAACCCGTCACTCTACGCTGCTCCACCTGCAATGATTTTTTGTGAAAATTGAATTTACGGTTTTAATCGAAATTGATTCTAACCTTCTGGGTAAATTAATTTGATTAATCGCCCAGCCCTAACTCCTCTGTATGTATGTATCCTCTATGCACCCCTGTATATATGTCTCCTCCTGTATATATGTATCCTCTGTATGTCTCCTCCTGTATATATGTCTCCTCCTGTATGTATGTATCCTCTATGCACCCCTGTATATATGTCTCCTCCTGTATATATGTATCCTCTGTATGTCTCCTCCTGTATATATGTCTCCTCCTGTATGTATGTATCCTCTATGTACCCCTGTATATATGTCTCCTCCTGTATATATGTATCCTTTGTATGTCTCCTCCTGTATATAAGTCTCCTCCTGTATATATGTATCCTCTATGTACCCCTGTATATAAGTCTCCTCCTGTATATATGTATCCTCTATGTACCCCTGTATATATGTCTCCTCCTGTATATATGTATCCTCTGTATGTCTCCTCCTGTATATATGTATCCTCTATGTACCCCTGTATATATGTCTCCTCCTGTATATATGTATCCTCTGTATGTCTCCTCCTGTATATATGTCTCCTCCTGTATATATGTATCCTCTATGTACCCCTGGTAAAGTCCAAGGTTGGAACAGCGGAACCTCCCAGGGATGCACAGTCTCCGTCAGGTGGGCCCACACCTGATACTCAATAGCGAAAAAGAAATGGTGTGGAGACAGCATCCGTACAGTGAAAAAATATTTTTACTTTATTTTAAGCCATTGCATATAAAAAGATTACCGACGTTTCGGCTCTAACACTCCTGAGCCTTTCTCAAGTGTTAGAGCCAAAACGTCGGTAATCTTTTTATATGCAATGGCTTAAAATAAAGTAAAAATATTTTTTCACTGGATGGATGCTGTCTCCACACCATTTCTTTTTCTCTATGTACCCCTGTATATGTCTCCTCCTGTATATATGTATCCTATATGTACCCCTGTATATATGTCTCCTCCTGTATATATGTATCCTCTATGTACCCCTGTATATGTCTCCTCCTGTATATATGTATCCTCTATGTACCCCTGTATATGTCTCCTCCTGTATATATGTATCCTATATGTACCCCTGTATAGATGTATCCTCCTGTATATATGTATCCTCTATGTACCCCTGTATATATGTCTCCTCCTGTATATATGTATCCTCTATGTACCCCTGTATATATGCCTCCTCCTGTATATATGTATCCTCTATGTACCCATGTATAGATGTATCCTCCTGTATATATGTATCCTCTATGTACCCCTGTATATATGTCTCCTCCTGTATATATGTATCCTCTGTATGTCTCCTCCTGTATATATGTCTCTTCCTGTATATATGTATCCTCTATGTACCCCTCTGTATGTCTCCTCCTGTATATATGTATCCTCTATATACTCCTCAGTATGTCTCCTCTTGTATATATGTATCCTCTATGTACCCCTGTATATATGCCTCCTCCTGTATATATGTATCCTCTATGTACCCCTGTATATATGCTTCCTCCTATATATGTATCCTCTATGTACCCCTGTATATGTCTCCTCCTGTATATATGTATCCTATATGTACCCCTGTATAGATGTATCCTCCTGTATATATGTATCCTCTATGTACCCCTGTATATATGTCTCCTCCTGTATATATGTATCCTATATGTACCCCTGTATAGATGTATCCTCCTGTATATATGTATCCTCTATGTACCCCTGTATATATGCCTCCTCCTGTATATATGTATCCTCTATGTACCCCTGTATATATGCTTCCTCCTGTATATATGTATCCTCTATGTACCCCTGTATATATGCCTCCTCCTGTATATATGTATCCTCTATGTACCCCTGTATATATGCTTCCTCCTGTATATATGTATGCTCTATATACTCCTCTGTATGTCTCCTCCTGTATATATGTATCCTCCTGTGTAGGTGTCCTGTATATATGTATCCTCCTGTGTAGGTCTCCTGTATATATGTATCCTCCTGTGTAGGTCTCCTGTGTATATGTATCCTCTATGTCAGGGAGGGGGAACCTTGACTCTTCAGCTGTTGCAAAACTACAACTCCCATCATCCATGGACAGCCTATCGCTCTCCAGCTATGATGGGAGTTGTAGTTTTGCAGTAGCTGGAGAGCCTTGGTTCCCTCCCCCTGCCCTATGTCCTCCTGTGTAGGTACCTTGCTTGCTGCAGACACCATCTTCTCGGTCTTCAGGCTCTTCTAGCCCAGTTGCAGAAGAACCAGCTGGGAGGAGAGAGCGGCCTCTGGTGGCCGGAGGAAGATACTGCGTACAACAGTTTGCTTTTTACCATAAGCCTCATAGGCTTATAGAAAGCATAGTGGCCATACAGGGGGCGGGGCTTACCGGTATGGGGGCGGGGCTTCGGCGGCCGCTTCCATCACAGTCCGGATCCACCACAGCCACAGGTAAATATGACTGAAGAGGGCGGGGCTGTAAGCAGGGGGGGGCGGGGCACTGAGGACTCCAGCCAGCTGTCAGCAGCCATGCGGCCCTGACAACTGGGGGAAGACCGGCCCGGGGGGCATATGCCCCCCTGCCCCCCGGCCCAGCCCGCCCCTGTCCTAAAGTAACAATGATGGTCCACACTATAACTACAAACACTAGAGTTACCGTCCTTGATTAGTAATGAATGACCTTCCTACGTCATCGGTTGCTTGGAGACCATGACGCTACACCTCAGATGGCTTAGAACCAAGATGGCTGTGCTTTCCAGAATCAACGTGCAGCTCAACTTTTGCTCTTTCAGGTTGATGCTACAAGTCATACCGTGTGAACCACGACTGCTCCAATGAAGCTATTAATAAATTTTTCGGATAATGAATAATTTCTGTGGACCATGAACACTGTTTTCACCAGCACTTTGGAATATGTACATTCCCTTACACTAATGTATTTAATTGCAATTTTGCATAGGTAATCTTATCAGGGTATCAGGTGCAATTGTACACGTCACTAATTGTTAATCACATGATGTATATCAAACACTTGTTTGCATTAAAGTGTATTCACTGGCTTGAAAAGACGTAATTGGGACGCTGAAATGTCGCTCATGCTCACCATGTGTTTTTGTATGGAATAAACCACCAATACAAGTTTACTTTTTCACTAAGTCCTGAGTGCCGCAGTCGCTTTGTACTTTATCTATCTATCTCTATCTATCTATCTATCTATCTATCTATCTATCTATCTATCTATCTCCTATCTATCTATCTATCTATCTCTATCTCACAGAAAGAAGCAGCACATCCAAACTTGCTTGATGTGA
This sequence comes from Dendropsophus ebraccatus, assembly GCF_027789765.1. Classification (NCBI taxonomy): domain Eukaryota; kingdom Metazoa; phylum Chordata; class Amphibia; order Anura; family Hylidae; genus Dendropsophus; species Dendropsophus ebraccatus. The sequence goes on from NC_091462.1 coordinate 52,922,970, forward strand.
GTGCTAGCACAAAAAAATCCTTTGGTCAGGGGTCCTCTATGTATGTGATTTATTCCATTCAAAAGTGAAGTTACAGAGCAATGTTTCAGCCCTCTTACTGGGTCATATTCAATCATTGTGGGAATGGCAGTGATAGAGAGCCACCCAAATGATCACTGGATTGCACTGGCAGCCATTTACTTTAATTGTTGGCACTACATGCCACATTTACATGGGAAGATGTGTTGCCAATGAACAATTGGTCAGCTGGGTCTGTCACATGGGGCAATTGTCGGCCAGTTTGGCAAATAATCACCCATGAGTGCAGCCCTTACTGTACATTTGCTAGTTTGTAACCATGAATATGCATAGGTCTGTATAGGAGCTATAGACCCAAATGACAAAAACATTTTAAACTTACTTATTTTTCATTTGAAAAAAAATCATGAAATTGATGAAAAGGTAAACACAGCCTTACTGACAATAATTTAGGTTATATCTGTTACACTGCAAATAACACAAGCGTAAACATGACATGGAAATACAATAGAACACGTCATTGTCCGCCTCTTATTTCCATCATCATGACCATTAGAGGTAACCTTTATTAAAGACTTGGGGACAGGTAAACAGTACTAGTAGTGTGGGTTCTATACCTGCAGTTCAACAACAGCTTTTCCTTAAATAAATAGCTTCAAAATGTTTCCAGAACATTTCCAGATCTGGAAAACTACAATCATGGTGCTACAACCCTGTCGTACAATTGCAGTATTTATATATAGTTTAGTCCCACACAGTATTTTTGCTCAGTATTTTGCAACCAAAACCAGGAGTGGATTGAAAACACAGAAAGGATCTGTTCACACACTGTTAAAATTTAGTGGATGGCCACCATTTAACAGCAAATAATTTCCGTTATTTCAAAACAATGGACGTTATTTGCTGTTAAATGGCAACTATCCACTTTATTTCAACAGTGGTTCAATACGACCATCCACTCAATTTTCCCCCAGTGCTTCATGCCCAGCCGGTAGTCACAAGAACTGGTCAGCGGTTAAAAAAAAAAACTGTGCCGCCGGCATCTCTTCGCCGGAACTGGTCTGTTCAATGTGTAACCAGAAAATGTTTTTATGTTAAACATATTTTTATAAGAATTTTTGTTGACTTTTTTCAAATTTTCCATTTTACTAGCTGTATTAATAATCATGATATCTTGCAGTTTGCAGTCTCAGCACTAGGGCTACAACTAAGCTGAGACTGAGACCTGCTGTGTCTGTGGTGTTAAGAAGAGGCTGCTGTAAAGTGATCTGTCCAGCAAAACAGCACCATGTGACACCAGTAGATAGAGAAGACAATAGCAGCTTCCTGTTGAATGACCTCTTCAAAGGTCACAGAGTACACTCAGTAATGTATCACAGTCATCTCAAGGAGTGAAACTCTGTCTATTTATGTCCACGAGACTTGCTGTAAAGCATATCACTAAGGGTGGCTTCACACAGGCTCAAACTGGCTCACAGGGGATCAGGGGAGTCCCCTAGTGGGCCCTACCTCTTGGTGGGCCCCTGAGCAGGAGGTGGGCCTCCCTGTCTAGCAGCTCCGGGATGCCATATAATCCCCCAGCACTGCTGCACTTGCCATTCACCCAATGGCATGTGCAAAAACTTGCAAAAACTAGCTCTTATAAAATTAAAGCTGAGCTCTGATTGGTTGCTATGGGCACGTTAGACTAAGTTGCGCATGGCAGCCAATCACAGTTCAGCTTTTATTTTACCAGAATAATTTGAGAAATGAAAGCTGAGCAGTGATTGGTTGCTATGGGCCACATCAAACCATATTATTTAGTGTTCTTAGTGTGGCCTAACTATAAGCTGTGACCTCTGCTTCAGATGTTGTAACGACGGGAGTTGTGGATCCTCTGTACCGTCACCAGCGATGGCATAAATCGCACCAGGGAGCAGAGTCTAAAGGGCCACTAGTTTGCACCAGAGCCCGCCGCAAGGCAGGATGGGCTTGCTGCGGCAGGCGACCCCCCAGGTCGCTACCCCTGGTTTGGTTTGCTAGTGACGGTGGGCAAAGTGTAGCAGGAGCAGTAGGCAAGTGACTGTGCAGATGGTGGTCTTAGACGTAACCGCAGGTGGCAGAGGCAATGGACAGGAACAACGGACAAGGGCAGCGGACAGGAACAACAGATACGGGCAGCGGGCAGGAACTACGGACATGGGCAGCGGACAGAAACAACAGGGAGCTGGTCCAAAACAGATGTGCCCTGACAGATGTGTTTACCTGCGGTAACCATGGCAACCACTTATGTCATAAAGCAGGTTCCATAAAGCAATGCACCGCACCCTCATCAGTGCCATCTTGGATGCGTCAGAGGACCTTGAGCTTGACTACTTTACTCCCCCCTACCCTTGATGTAATTTGGAGGTTCTAGCAGGGGAAAAGGGGTGGTCTGCTTTAGTCTCCACCTTCCTGAGAAGTGGACCTGGATCTGTGAGGGAGAAGAGATACATCTGCCTAGCCATCAATAAGGTGACAGATATTGCAGCCAGATCTCTTTCTCTCATCCAGCTTATAATATTTATAGTATAGTATTACCCTCTAAGCCCAGGGGAGGGGCAACTCTCCAGCCATGGCTCCCTCGAGGTTTCCCCCACAGGGGGTTTTTCCTCGCCTGAGTGCTGGAGGGTGACTCTTCGTGAGTCGGGGGTCTGCCATTTTCAGTGTCATGTCATTTTAAATAAAATTGGGACCCTTTGACACCTGATTACAATGTGTTGTGTCTTTATTTTGTGTTCTTTGGTTTAACTTTTTATGCTTGGGAGTTGGGGGTCCATTGCATATTGCAGTCATTAAGCTCTGACATCTGCCTGCTACACAGATCTATAACCTGCACAATGAGCGCAAGTAGGATGGAGCAGTGGCTAGTAGAACCCCTGCATGTATATACACAGTCACTATAGTAATGTGAATGGTTTGGCGCTGGTTATGCCTGGTATATGTATGGTGGACCTTTAGAATAAAATTTCCTGGTGGGCCCAATTAACCCCAGTCCGACACTGGCTTCACACACAGCTTTTTGTGGCATTTTCTGGCATCCAAATAAAAAAATCCACAATTAAGTAACCTAAATAGGACTACTAGTAACTGATGTCCATATACATCAAACAATATATAAATCCTACAACCAAAAAAGATGCTGGACAATATTCTTAAATTATTAAATCAAATCAATGCTTTATTGTTACATACAAAAAACATGTTTTAAAACCATATTAGTAAGGTTTTAAAACATGTTTTTTGTATGTAACAATAAAGCGTTGATTTGATTTATTAATTTAAGAATATTGTCTAGCATCTTTTTTGGTTGTAGGATTTAAATAAAAAATGCCAGACAAACACTGACAAAGTATTTTTCTGGCATGTGAAATCAGCCTTAAAGGAGTTATCCAGCACTACAAAAACATGGCCACTTTTCCCCCTCTCGTCTCCAGATTGGGTGGGGTTTCAAACTCAGTTCCATTGAAGTAAACGGAGCTTAATTGCAAACAACACCTGAACTGGAGACAAGAGAGAGGGAAAAGTGGCCATGGTTTTGTAGCGCTGGAAAACCCCTTTAATGCTGTTAAAAACAGCTCAGGGAAAATGGCAGCCCCCGTGTACAAAAAGTCAAACAAAAAAATACATTCAGAAAATAGATCATTAAGATCATTAACTTTAAGAACAGCCGTGTTTTCCCAACAACAGCCGTTGTTTGTACGCTATGTGACCATAGCCTTAATATCTGACTCTAATCAGCAAAAGAAAATCTAAATGATACACTCCCTTTAAGCCAGTTTTCTCTATCCATTTTCTCATGCATTTGGGCCAATACTTCGGCACAGTCTTTTCTCTCTGGCTATTGCCCTTAATGGGAGGGTTTTCATGAAAATCCTACATGCAAGCCAGGGGCGTAGCTAAAGAATGATGGGCCCTGGTGCAAAATTTTAACCTGCCCCCCCCCCCAATTCCACCTGATCAGGCTCAGTCAGAGGCTGCCGCCTTGATTCAATGGATGGCATTTCTTCTGCGCCTCCACTTTCTGTTCAAAGTATTGACATGTGAATTCTTTGAGAGGAGAGTGGGGGCGCATGAGTGATCCCACTGAATCAATGGGACAGGCAGAATTTCAAGCGGCATCTGCCGCGCGCACTCCACTTGCATTTCTGCCTTTTTTGCTCTGTGTGAATGGGTACTTAAAGCATAAAACCCACTATATAAAGGTCAATAATGAAAAGCCAACCATATACACAGTCTCATATATACAGACACACATATTTATGTGTGTGTATGTATACATGTGTGTCTCTATGTGAATATGTCTTTATATATGAGACAGGCACATATATATACCCATACACATATGCTGTACACAAAGGTACATACAAACAGTCCCATATACACATACAGACATGAACATACATACAGAGAGACACATACAATTACATATACACAGGCCGATATAGTCAGGCACATATATAGCCATACAGGGACACACACATGATGTACACTGAGGCACTTACATACAGTCTGGAACATATATACTCATGCAGAGACACATACACACATACATGCTGTATACTGTACACTGAGGCACTTACATCCAGTCTGGAACATATATACTCATACAGAGACACATACACACACATACATGCTGTATACTGTACACTGAGGCACTTACATCCAGTCTGGAACATATATACTCATACAGAGACACATACATACACACACATACATGCTGTATACTCTACACTGAGGCACTTACATCCAGTCTGGAACATATATACTCATACAGAGACACATACACACACACACACACACATGATGTACACTGAGGCACTTACATCCAGTCTGGAACATATATACTCATACAGAGACACATACATACACACACATACATGCTGTATACTCTACACTGAGGCACTTACATCCAGTCTGGAACATATATACTCATACAGAGACACATACACACACATACATGCTGTATACTGTACACTGAGGCACTTACATCCAGTCTGGAACATATATACTCTCTCACACACACACACACACATACAATGTACACTGAGGCACTTACATACAGTCTGGCATATATATACTCATACAGAGACACATACACACACATACACACACACACACACGCACACACACACATGCTGTATACTGTACACTGAGGCACTTACATACAGTCTCGAACATGTATACTCATACAGACACATACACACACATACATATATATATATATATATATATATATACACACTCATACAGACACATACACACACACACATACATATATACTCATACAGAGACACATACACACACATGCTGTATACTCTACATTGAGGCCCTTACAAACAGTCTGGAACATATATACTCATACAGACACATACACACATACATATATACTCATACAGACACATACACATACATACATATATAGGCATACAGACACATACATACATACACATACATACATATATACTCATACAGACACATACACATACATACATACATACATACTCATACAGACACATACACACACATGCTGTATACTGTAGTACAGTGAGGCACTTACATAGTCCTCCTCTCCTGTCTCTTGCCGGGCAGTGTGTGGGCGGAGCTTCCTCCTGGAATGCCGGTTAACCCCCTGTATACTGTCTTCTCTCCCTACTGTTCCTCCTGGGACTGGCAGCCACAGTAAACCTTGCGCAGCAGATCTCTTCCTGCAGCATGTTCCTCCTTCTCTTCCACCAGCACCTGGGTCGGGCTGTCAGCAGAGAGAGGCCTGCTTAGGAAGCACGGGGCCTGAGGGGGGGCCTGGGAGGGAAGGAGGGTGTCTGCAGCGCTGCCTGTTACTTTTACAGCCCAGGCGGGGGGGGGGGGGGGGGCCATGGCGACCGTTGCGACCCCTATAGCTACGCCACTGATGCAAGCTAAAGAAGTCTTCTCTGTAACACACCCGCACGAGGCACATGCATAGCTATAGGGGGCAGAGGGTGCAGTCCACCACTTGTTGTAACACATTATACTATACCACACATACACTGTAGATTCCCATATGCCCTATAATAAAGTTAGCTGAACCTGCTGCTTGTGAGCCTTCTGACTCCCCACAAATGATGTTGATAAAAAAATGGTTTGGTATAGTGGATTTCTACCAATTTTTTCCTTTTGTTTTCAAAGTGATCAGCCAGCATCAGAGCTGTCTGGCTCCCCATAGAGGAAACATCAATGTTTGGCACGGTCATGTCTATGGAAAGATCAGGGGAGATAACAGTTATTAAAAGTTTATGCCAGGCTTAAAGGACATAAGAGGTAGCATACAGTAACTATATGTACAGGGCCTGTTGCAATACCAATGACTAAAGGAACCTTAACACTGTAGTAAGTGGCTGCCAGTGCCTTTAGAATCTAATTCAGCATCTATGGGATGTGCTGGAAAAAACAAGTGTGATCAATGTAGGCCCCGCAACTTACAACTTACAGTCCATACCTCGATGGGTCAGAGTGGTTTCTTAGCACAATGTTAATGTTATGCTATATACTGTATATTTTACTGCATAATATATTGTTAGTACAGAATGGTTGAGAATGTAGAATTTAAAGTTGACCCTCCACCTTCCAACTTTTCATCTGCCTGAATGGTATTTGCTTACTAATACCACCCACATGTAAGAAGGAATGAAACTAAGCCGATCTGCATTTCAAATAGACTTGTCCCCCATCAGGCTGTGAATATGCAAAAATAAACATCTTTAGCATGCCCACTCTGTTAAGACCTTTGAAATGCACCCTTCTAGGCATACTGAGAACACAATGCCTAGCAAGGGGCCAGAGATCAACATGGGGGAGGGCAAGGGAAGAGCCAACAAAAGTTCCACAACATACCAGAATCTCACAGATTAGAAAAAGAAACCTATATAATAAAAGTACACTACATAGTAGTGTGTATAATGTCGTATAAAACTTTTCCACAAAAACAAAAGGGGGAAAGTCACCATTCCCCATTACCTTCCCCAATGATGCTATATAGACATGTGAAAGGTTTTGATTGGTCGGGATTAGAGATAAGCATAACCCAAATATGCTTGCGTCCGATTATTCAGCATTTGGTCTTGCCTGAAGCTGGTCCCCAATGGAAAAAAGGTTGGGGACCACAGTTGTAGATGGCTACTTATCTGCATGGAATAAATGTGATATCATGTATCAAAGATGCGCCAAAATGTTAAGTTAAATTAAAATTAAAGTAGTCCAACTTATATTGGTCTAAACTTAGACTAGACAGTCCACAGATGCAGCAAATTTATCAAACAGCCTGAAACACTGTAATAAATCTGGTGTATTTGAAGACTCTCAGAGACAATTTTAGCAATATCCTCCACTGTAGTCTATGATTTTCCAGATATGAAAACATAAATAGAATTATAGTTCTGTTACTAGGCATATTATATGAGCATGTGAATGAACAAAACCCTAAACACAAAATTTGTTACTAAAAAAAGTCCAAGATCCATAAGCGACATGGGTACAAACTTTAATTTACTGAAAGGGTTGTCTTATTTTTGTTTCTTATCTCGCTATAAATTTTCTTCTCCACAATATCTTTGAAGCCTATGCTACGTGCACTCCCCAGCTCCAGCCATGAATATTATGGGGGTAGGGGCTTTTTAGGCTTATCCAGGAAGATATTCATGGTTTTGTTGATCTTGGAATTTGTCCACATGTATTTGTATTCATATAATATGATGTGAATAGTTCTTATTTCTCACCGATGAACATTAAATATCTTTGTTATAAGTTGTGTTGTTTTATGGTGATTTAGAGTTAGCAATAGCTGCCCTATGACCAGTAACACATTCTACAAACAATATATATCTGTATCAACTGGGGCTGTATATTAAGGTTATGACAGGATCGTGTGGTGGTCCGGGAGGTTTTCCTTGGCAGGCTTGATAAAAAGAAAGCATGGCTAATACAACTTTATTTTCTGATGAGGCTCCACAACCATTCATAGACCTAGGTGGTCTCAAGAAATCATTTTTCCTCATCACCATCTCTTCAGTTTATAACATCTGAGAACTTTTGAATAATTTTGCTCTCTTAGGACAATAATATCATTATACTGAGGACTCCATGCGCAATTTCTATGTTCTCATTGCCTCATTATTGTTGGTTCCTCTTGTCGGTTCTCCCTGTAAAGTATCCATGGTTATCCTACTACAGTCCTTGAGCATTGGCAATGTGGAGAGCAAGCAAGCACCGCCCTGTCAGGTCAGCACTCTCGTGCTCCTCCTTCCCCCGTCTGCTGCCGGCGCTATTACACACGGCGACAGCGAGTGGGAGCGGGTAAGAGTCAGGGGGGGGGGGCACAGGAAGCTGTCCGGGTGATCATCAGATCGTCCGGGCAGCCAATAGGAGACAGCGGTGGGCAGCTGTAGCAGATCGTTGCAAGGCTGATCGTTGGGTTTTCAGCCTGTTGAAAGACAATGATCAGCGGACATGTCGGCTGAACGTTGTCTTCTATTACACAAAACAATTATCGGTCGTAACGGCCAATATCAGCCAAATACTGCCAATAATCGCTTCGTGTATTAGGGCCTTAAGCTAGCAGCACTACTAAGGGCTTATTCTCGTGAAACACGGACAGCACGGACGGAGAAGCCCTGTTGTGGAGTCTTAACCTGTGCAACACGATGTACCAATATGATGCTGGGAGCGGGGAAAGTGTTTGAATATTCGCAGTATTTAATTGAAGCAGCTGCGGAGCTGTGTCATTACAGGTCTGTTAATATTCAAACAGGTTCGCCGCTCTTGGCATCATATTGATACATCATATTGCACAGGTTAAGACTCCACAACAAGGCTTCCGCGTCCATGCTGTCCATGTTTCATGGAACATGGGAATAAGCCCTAAGGGTATGTGACTGTGGTCATGTTCTATATTCTTCAATGTGTGTAAAACCAAGCATGGACTCGCTAGTAAAGATGGAGATGGTAGGAGCCTAAGCATTTATGAGTCCCATCACCTGCACACATCCAGGAACTGGGACGTAATGGTTCATCCTGAGTATTTTGCAGGGTCTCATGCTGGGTTAAAGCCTCTGTATACACCAATGAATGGGACATATGTTCAATTTGCTCCAGTGACACCAAGACCATCAGTGTGTTGGCTCCCAAGGTGTGAGGATCAGCAGGCCTATATTTATCTCCTGATCTTAGGGCCAGATGACTGTGTGAATGTGACAGCTTGTAACCTCTGCTTACACAACTGTTAAGGAAGCTACATGGCACTAACAGTTTTCCGTGTCAAGTGAACGATTCACATGAATCTCCATTTTAACAGTTGGGTAAATTCACACACAGCAGGATTGTGGCAGAAATGTTTTCGACCGTCCCATTCATGAGACTGCAGCTTGTATATATTCATGCGGTGGCTGCCAAAGCGAGCCAATTCAGGGGGATGGAAGTGATATTCAGGTGCTTTCCGGCATACAAACATTCATGGTTGCCATAAGTGTGTGATTAATGGGGGTCTATTTGCTGCACCACCATTCCAGTAGGCCCCGTTGTCATTGCTAGGGAGGTGGTCACACATGTATTGCCGCTCTCTATTTAAGTTGTTTCTGATAGAACAGAATGATAGCCCAGTGTTCACAATTAGGATACGGTACATTGTCACTGTGAGGGTCTGTAAATATTGCACTAGAGTCACAGGGGAATTCTCAGCTGTCTGAGGCAAACACCAGGTAATTCTAAATACAAAAGAAGGCAAAAAAGCAATTAGGCCTAAAGACAAGGATATAGAAGTAATGCCTTGAAGAGCGGCTGACAGGCCATTGTTGAAGGTAACAAACACCTAATCATGATGCCAACCAAACAAAGTGGTTTGTTTAATCACCTGTTAATTAGGCAAATCACAAATGCCTGACCTGACCACAGGCTGACCACATACTTGTTGGCTGTAACACATGATTCTGGCTGTATTTTAAGTTGTGTCCTGGAAGAAAAATCTAATCAAATGGTGCCCAAAAGTTATACAAATCTTTATTTTCAATCAGACACAGTGCTCTCTGCTGCCACCTCTGTTTGTGCTGGGAATTGTCCAGATCAAAGCAAATTCTCTGAAGAAATCTCTCTGACAGTTTCTGACACGGACAGAGGTGGCAGCAGAGAGCATTAAGTCTTATTGGAAAGAATACACAACTTCCTCAGAGGCATACAGCAGATAAATCCTGACATTCAATATTTTTAAATAGCAGTAATTTACAAATCTATACAACTTTCTGGCACCAACTGATTTGAAATTTTTTCTTTTTCTGGAACACACCGCTCACTCATGTTCTTAAGTCCAAAAGGCAATTTTGCACAATAATTTAGGCTAATCAGTTGTTCAGTGCTTTATAAAGTATATTGATCCCTATTAGAGATGAGCAAACCACGAGCATGCTCGAGTCCATCCGAACCCGAACTTTCGGCATTTGATTAGCGGGGGCTGCTGAAGTTGGATAAAGCCCTAAGGCTATGTGGAAAACATGGATATAGTCATTGGCTGTATCCATGTTTTCCAGACAACTATAGAGCTTTATCCAACTTCAGCAGCCCCAGCTAATCAAATGCCAAAAGTTCGGGTTCGGATGGACTCGAACCCGAACCCGGTTCTCTCATCTCTAATCCCTATGTTCTTTTGTGGATTAATCACTTGTAGAAAATCTGTTATCATTCACCATGCCATTGACTTTAAAGTAATGAAATTGCAATAAAAACCTTCTGATGGAACACAATGGGACTAATGAGAAAGTGAGCATTTTGGAATTAAAAGAATTCCTATTGGAATAAATGAAAACATTACCGGTTCTGTGCTCCGGTTTGCTTTGGGGGAGACACAATGTCAAGAAAAGAGAGATAGAGGCTCCTTTTTTATTCAAAAAATGTCTGTTACTGACGCAATTTAATTGCCTTTAATGCGTTGCATTGAAGTCAATGTAATGATGGACGTCCAATGCACACAGTGTATAAAATGATGGACGTTGTCTGTGTGGATGTCAAATTAATGATCTTGTCAGTTATTTTTGGACGTCTTTTGCAAACAGCACTGTTATTTTTTAGTTGTCCACACACTGTTTTTCTTTTTTCACCTTCCTTTCACCGTTTTTACTATTAATTTGAATGGACTTCTCAATTGAAAACACACCCAAAGGGCAATTAGTCCACCTGAATTAGAATAATGTACCAACTGCACTGACAGGCGGCCACACTGTGAAATGATGGACATTATGATCATTGTCATCGGCTGATCGTCGCATTTATTACATGGATTATCGTTTCGTGTAATAGTACCCTAAGTCAATGGAAAAACAGATCCAAACAGATGCACACAATTGCATTCATTTTTGCATCAGTTTTTTTTTTCTTCCATAAAACAAATGGACTGCAAAAAAAGCTATGCGAACCTACCCTTATACAAGATGGCATAAACTAGTCAAGCTAGATGAGATTAGGAAGGTGGGCAGGCAGGTCATAATCAATAGCATTAAACAATCCTGCCTAAACATCGAGTAAATGACAGGCTGGTACAAACAGAATACTGGCGAGGTACCACAGGTATTACCCATTAAATCTGGCACTAAACCAAGACCATAGCAAGTATGTAATTTAAAGTGATAGTCTGGGTAGGAACTTAAAGTGAATCTGTCACCTGGAAACTTGTTACATAGAATGCAATTAAATTGTGCAGATGATGCTTTTGAAAGATGAGTCCCAACAAAATGTGGTCTCCAGGAACAGCAGGTTTCAGGACACCCCTTTGACTCTTGAACAGCCCATTAAACTGCTAGTTTTGGCAGAATGATTAATAGTGAATTTCCAGGTGACTGATTTACTTTAAAATACAAGTATGGTCCAGGGCAGAGGTACCCAGCAATACTTTCAAGACAAATGTAAAACTTAGTTAACGTTCCACCCCTTTATTAATAGAATGAAAAAGGGAATACTCACCTCTCTTGCTGCTTCTGCTGTCATGTTATCGGGTCCCGTCTGCACTCCCATTTTGCCAATTACAGAGTGAGCGAGCTGGAGGGGTAAGTATGTGCAATCTTATTGTATTAAGACAAGGGGAGGCATTAAATCAAATTTCACATTTGCCCCCCAAAAGACTTTTAACATGGTCCTAACCAATAAGGGATTCCATGGTGCTCTTATAGCCTGGCTTTTAACTCCTGTGCAGTGATTGCCATTGCCCAGGAACCTAGATGAAGTGACTGACTGTAATACAAGTATGTGCAAGAAGGGGGAGTCACTTGAATTTAAATAGTTTCCAAAACCTGTTTACCCATGTACATCATTAGATTAATATTAGAATGCCAAGACAAGGACAAAAGCTGGTATTATAATAGGTGCAGGCAGGCAGGTTTGGGGACTTAGCGGAGTGTCACATTGCATCATAATTATTAGTTTAAGCATTTCTTCAGAGAGACGGCTTCTGTGCTTGATTACCAGGACATTTTCTTCACAAGTTTCTGATTATTTGCAGCTTAAGTACCAGTTCTCCCTAAAGGACGATTTCTTAGGATTTTATGGAGCATTACCTTGGGGCCTTTGCTCAAAGTTAAAGTAAGATAGAAAAGCTAGTGTATTTTTGCATAGCTGATTTGCTCATGGTTGATGTGCCTCCATTCACCTCTGGTTGTATAATCTAGACAGTTGGAATAATGTGTTATTACAGCATTTAAGGGCTTGGCTTTGGTCTCTTGTTTTTTCATGGTTAGAAAAACAACTTCAATCCTGGGATTTCTCGCTTCAGAATTTACTTTCAAAGGCAAAGGTAAAGCTTATGGATTCCTGCAATTCAAAGACATTACAATATTCCAGTTATTGTACCCAATCATACCCTCTTTGTAAAGTAACCCTTAAATGCTCTTACGTTAAGCCACTTATAAATAACAACAAACCTCAGCTGCCCCTTTTATTTATTTCACATTGCCTAACATAGAAGAAACATAGACTAGTCCATCTGGGCTGCCCTTCCCTTATTATTTACTTTATGATTAGTATTATTTTCTTAGGATAGATATACCGTATTTTCCGGCATATAAGACGACTGGGCGTATAAGACGAACCCTGACTTTATGACTTTTTTAACTTAAGCGGGAGGCAGGACATCCTACCCTCCCACTGCCAGACTCCCCCTAGCTGCAGGGCCCCCATTGAAAAAAACAATGTCACCTGTCACCTGTTCCCGGCAGCTACGCATCTCCCGCCATGTTCCCGACACAGGCAGCATGATGCAGAGACAGTTTCCGAAGCCTTTGCATTCTCCCAAAGCTCTCCTGGATGCCAAGCGTCTCCAAGCTTCTCCAATGAGAAACTCTACATCTCTACATCACACTGACTACGCTGGAAACATGACAGGAGAGGCAAGGCTGCAGGTAATGGGTGACAAGTGAGGTGAATCGTTTGTTTTTTATAGCGGTCGCCGCATACGGTGGGGATGCGGCTATTTTTGAGCTCCCCCACCGTATTCATGACGTATGAGACACCCCCCCCCCCCTTCCCCCGACTTCTGGGCAGATTTTTTGGCGTTAAAAAGTCGTCTTATACGTCGGAAAATACAGTATGTTTCTCCCAAGCATACTTACATTGCCTATATTGCTCCAACATATTCCGAGACACAGATTATATGTTGTGGAGACTGTGACCAATAACATCATTCCCTGCACTTAAATCTAGCCCCCCCCCCCCCCCCTTAGAAACAAGATCAACAATTTCATTGCATCTATTAATGTATTTTTTGGAGTCTGGGAGAAAAACCCACAAAAAATCCTTGTTGATCAAGGGTGTCAAAATCAAATACAAAGGTGTCCCCAATAGTGCCCCACAAAGTGCATAGTGCAAAATCTTTTTCTTTCAAATCAACTGATATCAGAAAGTTATATAGATTTGTAATCTACTTCTATAAAAAAAAATCACAAGTCTTCCAGTACTTATTAGCTGCTGTATATCCTGCAAGAAATGTTGTTTTATTTTCAGTCTGACACAGTGCTCTCTGCTGACATCTCTGGCCGAGACAGGAACTCTGTCTCCATTTTCTATGAATCTCCATAGAAAACCTCTCCTGCTCTGGACAGTTCCTGTCTCGAGAGATGTCAGCAGAGAGCACTGTGTCAGACTGGAAATAAAACAACATATACTGCATGACATTTAGTAGCTAATAAGTATGGGAAGACTTGAGATTTTTTAATAGAAGTAAATTACAAATCTATATAACTTTCTGACACCAGTTGATTTGAAAGAAAAAGATTTTCGCTGGACAACCCCTTTAATTAGAGTCAGCACAGGAACTGAGTGTAATAATGTTATCATGCTGCATGTGCCAGGATGCAACGTCGTCTTATATTTAATAGAAGTTGGTGTTGCATCCTGGCACAGGCACCGCAGGCCTAGAACTGCCTTTAGCCTAGATTAGAAGATTATAATATGGGCAGCTGGGCCAGCCATCCGGCCCATCTATATTATAATCCACTGCTATATGTTCTATCAGCGGGCCAGCTCTAGGAAATCAATGATCGGCAGACCAAAAATAGCTTTGGCCACAATTTGACATGCCTGATGTAGATTTTACACTTGATCAGATTGGAAATCCAGACCTGAGAGGTGTGATGTAACAGTGCTAACTACCATTTTATTTAAAACATTGCTGTCACTTTAAAAAAAACATTGGACATGGTTAGGGTCTGGGTATTTTAACCCCACCTATTGCCAAAAAAAACACCCCGCTGAGTGCCTCTCTCCCCGGCTTGCCACTCTACCAGCCTTGCTGCAGTAGGTGAGTTCTTTAGAAGGTCTATGGAACGCAACCTCCACAACGGGACGGAAAGAGCATTCAGCTCTCTTGCCTCTATCTAGCGATTGGTAGGGGTGTGAACACCTATGTCCCTATCAATCAAAACTTTCAATATGTCTGTGTGACAGGACAAAAGTATAAAAGTGGCAGTAATGTTTTAACCATTCCTAAATTATATAGTTTTCTAGAAACTATTTGTGAGTGCCAAAATGGCTGCCATGAAACCCTCCCATTTACTATAATGAATTACACTGATTTTATGTTTTCAGTAATTACATTTGATTCTGTGTGCTTTAGTCTGTGTTTTCTCCATTTTCCTATTTAGGTGTTAATAGGTTTAGATGGGGACATGGAGGCACAGTGTGACTTGTACAAGGTCACAGTTCCTGCAAGTACATTCCTATTAGCTTATTTGATTAATTTACTTTTGAGGATCAGTTTATGCGTCTAAAACAAACAGCTGTGGATCAAGGCGTCCGGCCTGTGGAGAAATCTCACGACCAAGAAAATATTTCAGCCTGACACTTTATCAACAGACAACGCACATGGGAAACACTTTATACTTGCCTATCAAGAACCGCTGTGGAATATCCATATGGTTGCATCAAATATGATAGAAAACATACATATAAATCATTTTAGAGAAGAGAACTTCAGATTTATTCACGTCTTTCAACATACAAGATGCTAAATATTTGCGTCCCAAAAGGAGGTAAAAACATTGTGTCTGAAAGCCAGGCGGTTTTTGTTTCATGGGGAACTATTTATCTTTAAAGCAATTGAATATTCCTTTGGCTATGTTCACACACTGACTTTTTTTGGCTGTTTGTTTTCCGGCTTTTAGGACAGTTATCATTGTTATGACACTGTTATTATAGAAGATTGCGGTTATTTGGCCTCAAAATTTCAGCCTTCCCAAAAGATGGCAAACAAACGTCCAAAAAAAGACGTATGAACATAACCTATAACTGTTTTAAAGAGAACCTTTGAGCTGTATGTTAGGATCACAGCTCAAGTGTCAAGACAGAGGCTGTGCTGAGCTGCAGTATGTATGCCTGCTCCCTCCCTATCCTTCCCCACTTTGACCGATTGATGTTCAGGCCTGGCTTCTAGCAATTTTCCTTTTCTTTTTAGAGCACATTGGGGCATACCTTACGTACTTTGTATGGACATATGTCTTTTCTTCAACAGTACTACTGTATGTCATTAAATAATCATGGCAGAACCTGGAGACCCTTCTAGGAAACCCTTGTAGGTATTGCTGTATTTGTTGTCGGTCAAACTGTTTAACAATAAAACACAACTAAAATATTTAACGTAGATAAATTTAAGGCTATGTTCACACAACGTCAAAAAAAGAGAAATGGAGTCAGCTTTTTTTTTTTTTTATCTAAAAAGACGTTTAATATTGCTGCGATTTAACTGACTGCAGTGCAATGGACGTCCAATGCACACAGTGTATAAAATAACAGACATTTTCTGCGCGGAAATGATCATGTCAATTATTTTCAGACGTCTTTAGCAAACCGTGGACGTTATTTTATAGTTGTTCAAACACTTTTTCTTTTTTCACTGTCCTTTCTCTATTTTTATTATTAAATTCAATGGACTTTTCAATTAAAGCCCCATTGTAACCCCAAACTAGAATAATATACCAGCAGATGTTATTGCACTGACAGGCGACCAATCCTCAAAATAACGGACGTCATTTTGGACTCAAAATGACGGACACCATTTTCAAAAATTATAAACGGAGAAGAAAAAAACGTTCCCAATTTTGTCATTTAAAAACAAAAACATAGGCACTTGTAGAAAGAGAACCAAAGATACGTTTTGAATATTGTCCATGGTTGAAATGCTTCTTCTGTCCTCCACATATTATAGGCTTAGTTTGGGAAAAAGCACTGTGAATTGTGTCTTTTCTCACCAAGGTGTTAAAATTAGACGTGCTATTTTTATTATAATGCTTCATCTATTTCAAAGTCAGCACATGTGAGAATATTGTGCTATGAGCTGCGGAGCTTCTGAAGTAAAGTTGGATAGCACATGCTTTACTGAATAGAAATGTATATGTCACATGTATAAATAGATATGTATCCTTACAACATACAGTCTTTGTAACATTCCCTTCAGTAGACAACAATGGTACGTTTACCCAAGCTATACCATTACCACACCTCAAGGGCTTGCTACAGCAACTGACCATTCATCTGTAATGGGGTCTTAAAGAAAGGGAGCCCATTCCTGCTTGGTCCAATCCCCATTGCTATTGGATGGCAAGAACCTGCGTATAAGTCTCCACTCCAGGAAAACTTTGTTAGCAAACAAGGGGTAGGAGAATGAGCTGAAGGGTCATGAAAAGGGCAAACTCCAGGTCCTTCTGTCATGGGTGGTAAAATATAAAAATAATGCTGGGTCCATTTTAATCTTTGCAACAATTTTTATTTATTTTTTTTGCAAAATTTGGTGTCAAGTTGTTTTTACTGAAGAGGATCTCTGGCAATTAGAGATGAGTGAACGTGGCGAAATTTCGGGTTCACATGAACCAGAGCGATCAGCATTTAAGTCCCGCTGCCTGGAGAGGGTGGATGCAGCCTAAAGACTGCCTGGAAAACATGGATACAGCCTATGGCTATGTTCACACATAGCATTTGCATCAGTCTTTTGGTCAATATTTTTTTCTATTAAATTCTGCGGAATTTGGAACTGACAGGGCACAATTATAATGGAAAGATTTTCAACCCAATGCTGGTTTTAGTTGAAAAAAGACTGACGGAAATACTATGGCGCATTTTTGTCTCAGACTGATTGATTAATCAGGGCCATATTTTCCATTACTGGAAGACAATTCAAAACTAAAGGCTGACCACAACCTTGTTGATCACATATTTGATAACTAGTATGAATGAATTGACTGACTGTGGGGAGAAAAGGCCACAGAGATGCCAAATCTAGTATAGCCTATAGTGATGAGCGAATACTGTTCGATCGAATAGATATTCAATCGAATAGTAAGGTATTCGATCTATCGAATATTATTAGAGATGAGCGTACCTTGAGCATGCTCGAGTCCATCCGAACCCGAACTTTCGGCATTTGATTAGCGGTGGCTGCTGAAGATGGATAAAGCCCTAAGGCTATGTGGAAAACATGGATATAGTCATTGGCTGTATCCATGTTTTCCAGACAACCTTAGAGCTTTATCCATGCCGATCATTCGGGTTCGGATCAACTCGAACCCGAACCCGGTTTGCTCATCTCTAAATATTATCGAATAGTTTGCTGAATATTCAATAAATTTTCGATAAGCGTTCAAATCCCCCAGCTTCCGGTTTTTACCTCCAAGTGGTCGAATAGATGTTTTTCAATAATCGAATACTTGTTCCCATTGACTTTAATGGGATCGAATATTCGATCGAATATTCAAATATTTGGGAGATATTCGTACGAATATCGAATATTCGAACATTTCACTATTCGCTCATCACTAATAGCCTATACTATGTTCATTTTTTTAAAGTGAAAAAGCAGCCATAAAAAAAGGATCATAATAATTTTTTATGGCTGTCCTTATTTATATATGGCTGACCATTATTATAAAGAAGGCAGTTTTAGCGCTTAAAAAAAAAAACTGTGTGAACATAGCCTATAGGTCAAATTGTACCCAACATGTTAAATAAAAAATTTTTTTTATAATTTTCTCTAAAACAAAACAGATAATTTAGATGTAAACTCATAGCATGTTAACGTCAAATCATAAATTACCATTCACTGACATTGCACATCTGGTCATTACAGTAAAAAATACAGTAAAAGCTCAAAAACGCCCTGTAAACCTGGCCTTAGGTGACCGAGCCGTAAAAGCACATTGTCCTGTGGAGTTAAAACCTTAACATACTAATAGTCCTCAAATTATGATTACTCAGTGAGAAAAAGGAGTTTTGTCTGCTATAAATTTGCCAGTCAATAAACATTATCTAGACAAAAAGAACATACTCATTCCCATGGGTATACAGCTCATCAAATACTATAGCCTTTAACCAATTCCACTCTATGTTCATTAGTGTGAAGGGGTAACGTCCCGGTCACATTCTTCCTTTAATCCCCCACCTGCAGTTTTGTTATGATTTCACTAATTAGTAGAATTCTTCTATATTCAATAAAAAAGAAAATGCAGAGAGTACAGATGGAGGCCCCTAGTGACCTCTGGGCATCTACCCATTATATTTTAACATATTGGGATTTATCCACAATATCATAGGCCGTACCACAGCCGATTTACAGAGTACAGTCATTAGCTACAGTAATTTGAGACAAAAATATGGCAATCGCAGCAGTAAACATTCAAGAACATGCAGTGCTTGCCTAAAGCTGATTGGTGGGAGTGCCAGGTAGAAAAAAAAGGGTTGGATAACCACTTTAAATGCACAAGGGTTTACCAACACTGTAAAAATTAAAACAATGAAAAGAACAGTTTATCCCTCCTTTCAGAAAAAAAAGAATAAAACGTACTGAGATAGTTGTATGTACCCAAAAGTGTCAATGACAAATGTCAACTGGAAAAAATGGAGCATGTCAGCTGGAACGGCTTGCAGGGAACAAAATCAACCATTGTGCTTCATAACATGAAGAAAAGAAATGTACCATACAAAACAAGGAATGGACAGACGTTATTTTATAATAATGGCCGTTGTTTGCACACAATAATTATAAAATAACAGATCTTATTTGGTCTCAAAATGACGGCTATAGTTTTCTTGTTTTGTATGGTCCATTTCTTTTGTTCAATAAAAATACGCTTTAAAAGAAAACGACGGCCATCCTAAAAGATGACAAAAAAAGATGGTGTGTGAACATAACTTAAGACAGGCTGCGCCTACTGCGGACCCACTGAACCACACTTAGATCAATATAGGCTCCAATTGTGATCTAGGTCCGGTAAGCCAAAGATTTTTAACATTCAAAAATTCTAATGATTTCAGGGGATGGTATTCATGCTATGTTTGGTAAAACAGACGTACCAGTCATTTGTTAGGCTTCAGGCTGACAGCATTAGAGACCCAAGGAAAGCATTACAATAACATGAGACAAGAAATTAAATGGATCAAACACTTCCAAGTCTTCGACAAAATAACGTTTGATTTCCATAAATAATAATAGACTGTAGAAGAATTAAAAAGAATTTAGATCCTTCCAAAACGTTGCCAGTAGAAGTGATAAATTACCATAACAAAAACCTGCTTTCTACCTAGTTTTAGGTTTGTTTATACTCTAGAACATTACTGTTTGTTTTGGTTTTTCATTTGGGATCACACACTCTCATATTATACACGCTTTCGCTCGAAACTTTGAAACAATAAAACGCTGGATAAAGTTTATGTGTAAAAGGCCTTATTGAGCAAAGCAGTTTGCGGCTTTGTGAATATTCATTGATGATAATGAGGTGTGTGAGTTTTCATGAGTGCCCACTGTCTTGTAAATCAGGGGTAAGCCTGCCCATTGTCTTCCTAATCTCTATTGTTGTAAAATATTAAAACACTCTAAACAAGTGCTAATGGGCCAAACACAGAGATGACTGAGGAAACTAGAGGAGCCTCAGCAATTTAGTAATTACAAGTGTATGGACAGAGAAATTATCTAGACTTCAGGCTACAGGCCCTATTACACCAAGAGATTATCAGCCGTATTTGGCCGATTATCGGCCGCCAAAGCCGCCAATTGCTTGGTGTAATATCTACTGTTAAAAGGCAATGGTCAGCCAACATGCGCAAAGTTTTCCTCTTTGCAGGCTTCAGATCAGTTTTCCTTCCACTCATCTTCCAGTGCACCTCCATCCTCCTTCCCCTGCCTTTTCCATGGACTTCCCTTATTAATCACGTAATCCATCTCATCTCTCTTGACAGATTTTAGCTGTGAAGTGTTAGAAAAAAATGTATAGAAGTGTGAAAGAATGATGCATGCAGCAGGTGGTAGAGTTGAAGAAGTGAAAAAACATTTTTTCTATATATTACCAACATTTTGTATAATTGCTTGTTATGTTGATTTTTAGAAAGCTTGTTAAAACATTCATCATGTAGATATTTGTTCACATTTGAGTTATAACCTAGTTTGAAAAACTTGTCACACAATGATGCAACCAGATGTGCAACTCTGCTTTAATTGATAGAGAGTATGGTTGGAGTCCCTTAACTCTCTTTTACATATTCAGACATACAGATACTTGGGCTAGTATGGTAAGGCTCCTGGGTAGAGCTCAGCATGTAGCAGGTATTAGCTATACAGTATATTACAGCTGACACTCCCTGACAACTGTGGCTCTTTGCACTTTAGCCCCCTATATGCTGCAGTAAATAGCCAATAGTCAATAGGTGAGATGCCCAGTGCTTCTCTTCTCTGTGCCTCGAATATCCCCCCACAATGCAATTACAGGACCATTGAGTTGACAGTATACTACAATACATTAGTTTTGTACATGCAATTGAGAGGCGGCTGCCTGTAAAATAATAAAAAAAAGCTTTTAAAAATCCAATATATTAAAATTTTAAAACGCACAGTCTTTAAGTTGGATAACATACCAAAAACTATAAACATTGGGTATTGCTGGAATTGCAAGGACAGCTCATAGCAAGTTAATTGTTGTACCCTCTCCTCAACAGGACAGTCACTACCAGGTTCCTTGCATCATAGCAGATGGCCTGAGAAGGTCACACTCGTAACATAAAGGGGTTCACTACAAGGCCACCATTCACTTTTGGCCCCTCATACATCCTGAATTTGCGGCCTCACCCATCTGTTTGTCTATAATCCAATTTAGTCATACATTTAGATGAAAATATATTCCCTTAAAGTGTATTGAGTTACTATGTAATTTTGATGGGTTGTGTACGTATAGATAGCGTAAACATTCTAATATGATGAAATGTATACTCCCGACACTGAGAGTAGGAAACTGGAACACTGTCTGGATTATTATGATCTACTTTTATCTTTCTATTACAGTGATTCTCCCTAAAGTTTCCATTGGGTGTCAAATGTGTCTATTGGCAGGCTAAGGAGCAAGACTGTTCCAAAGTTTTAGGCTGTTAAGATCCCACTATGATTTATGGAATTTATCATATTTGCATTCATTCCAAAATACTTTGGCTATAGTAATATTTACGTTTGCAAGAAAAAAATAATCAACTAGAAATATTGTATTGGAATATTCCGATCTAATGATACTACGCCAGATAATTTCAAGTTGTAATAAAACTGCAGGCGTTAAAAATGCTCATATATATAGTCTGGATTTATTGTTCTGCTAGATTGCGCTTCAGCTTGGGTGGGATTTTACAGACTATGAAGAATAGAAGTTCTTTATAAACATTCTTAGGTATCTTGTTCTATCTACAATGCGATAACAGTAAGAAATTATAAAGACAGGATAAGTCTGATGTTGGCTCTATTGTCATCATTGTAAATCTAAAAGGAATAACAAGGGCTTTAAAGAGGATATACCACCCGGTACATCCTCTTAAACCTGAAACCACGGATCGATCGGCGCCGGCACAGGGAAGCCGGTGCCGCGGTCCGTTTTTCGGACTGCCGTCCGGGTGGTACATCCTCTTTAATGTTGACATGCTCGGTGGTCAGAATTATAGTTGAAAGCTTGCATGGTAATATAAACATAGATTATGTTCACACAACATTTTTACCTCTCTGTTTAAAATTACGCCAGTCATATCGCCGTTTGCCCGCATGTCAGTGCAATGACGGCTGTTGGTACATTATTCTAGTTCAGGTGGACTAATTGGCCTTTGGGTTGTGTCTTTAATTGAAAATTCCATTGAATGTGTATTCCTTGACGCATTCCTCCTCTATTTCTTCACGTCTCCAGAAAGTCCTCTCTCACTGGTATCGGGTCCCTACACGAAGTATCTGGTCCCTTTCCTGGAAGTATCTCCACTCTTTTCTCCAGCACTCTTAGGGCCCTATTACACCGGCCGATTATCGTTCAGTTAACGACTAACAACCGAATGAGAAATCGTTGATCGTTTAATAAGACCTGGACCTATTTTTATCGTTGGTCGTTCGCAAATCGTTCGCTTTGAATAAGAAGTCGTTCGGTCGTTCGCAGTAATGACTAGCGATGACAAGACGACCGCAAGAACGATCATAAGTAACGATTATCTTTCCATGTAAATGGGTGAACGATTCAGGTCTTTTGTAATAGCGGTTGTTTGGATCATTTATCGTTAACGATTATGCGAACGATAACCGCCCCGTGGAATAGGGACCTTACTCCTGCATGTGTCCGACATTCCTCTCAGAAGTTACCATCATTCTGTTCTCCGATATCTGATCGATGCCGCCCTAGCTTGTATTCCCACTCTTTGGCGACAACCTGACCCTCCAAATATTCCCTTGTGGATCAGGAAAGTTAGTGACTTTATACGCATGGAGGACCTCACTGCACAACTACATGACCATGCCCCCCATTTCTTTCGGATCTGGTTTTATTGGGGATTAATTGTTGCTTTAAGGTCTACTGTTTCCTTGATCACCTCAGTACAAAAGTCCCACTATCATTACTCGAATTGTAGCCATAAAATTCAAAACTGCCACTCCTCAAATTACTGCAGCATTAAATGCACCAGTATATACAAACCATCAGACATGTACAGCACAAAAATGTGTTGTTGTTTTTTTTTGGCTACAATTTTTACTATTTGCCACAGCTACAGTAGTTCTGAAGATGTTTTGCTTTGGTCACAGATGCCACATACAGGCCCACACTAATCATTACCTTTAAGAGCTCTGTAGGGTCGGACATATAACAACCTTAAATCAACTAAATAGATTTTTACAACAGCACAAGTAATAATGTTTATGAACAGAGATACAAGCTAGGTAATGTTACAGGTGATGTCAGGTGTGTCTGGAAGGGTTCAAAGTCTTATGTAAAAAAATAAGGGTGTTCTAGTCACATTATCTGTGGCTATCATGATCTGTATGCCATTAACATTATTAATACCATATAAATTAATGGTAAAACTGTAGTTAAGTATAAAGGGTCTCTACTGTCACTTCTGCCCCTAACAAACCATTGGCACCGTGTTATAGGAACCTTTACATTGTAATTAGCTATACCTTTATTAGCTTGCTGTGCTGCACGGCTGTCCCATATTGGAACAGAAAGATACCAGATGTAGCCAGGCTTACCATGAGTTGTAGCCAGGGTTAACTTCATCCCTGACGCAACAATTGTGTCAGGGAGCTATGTTAAGTGAATTAGAAAGTTGAGTTAAATGCGTTACTGTAATCAAGTTAACCCTGGCTACAACTCATGGTAAGCCTGGCTACATCTGTACATGTTGCCCACTCCCCATTGCCATGTCTTAAGGCCCTATCACACAAAGCGATTATCGTCCAAATACTCTTACGGCTGATAATCGCTTAGTGTAATAGAAGACAACGATCAGCTGACATGCACGATGTCAGCTGCTCATTGTCTTTCAACATGTTAAAACATCAACGACCTAGATAGCAGCGATCTGCTTCCTTTGCTCCGTGTAAAAGGAGCGGTGGCAGCAAATCGCCACTATCTTCTATGGGCTGGCCAGACGATCTAGCAATCACCCAGGCAGCCCCCCCACCCGCAGTTTACGACGTCCCCCCTTCACTTACCCACTGGCTGTCGGCGTGTGTAATAGTACCAGCAGTGAGCAGCGAAAGAGGAGCAAGCCAGCGCTGACCTGACAGGTCAGCGCTCGCTTGCCCCTTCTAATCGCCTCATGTAGTAGGGGCTTTACAGTAATTTCCTCCACACTGTTTGCTCAGTGCAAATCATGCATTAAGAAAGTAGACAGAAAGAGGTTATGTTGAGCTGCGGTTTCTCCGCCATATAACCCAACTGTAGCAGATGCCTCTCTGTAAGCCCTTTGTGTACACATCATTGGATACACATGTGCCATGAATAAAGATCACAGTAAAATGAATACTAGTGCATGAGTCTGATCACTGGTACCATTCAAAGTGTTTATATTGTCGCCATAATAAACATATAAAAGCAAAAGCCATAGCAGGATTTTGTATATCACATCATTTATATTCAGATGACAAGGAGCTACATGCTCAGCGAGTGACATCACTTTTATGGCTGAGAAGATGCCTACAGTAACATTTTGCAAATATCCAAATAGAGGATATGTGTCATTACTCAGAAAGGCGTTTTTGTGTATATCTCATCCCATTAGATGTGTCACAATGTAAAGCCTCTTGTCAGGCCAAATTCCCAAAGTAAGAAATCCTCATTATTTATTTGCACAGTTGACCATGCATTTGCTGAATGGCAGATTATTGTGCAGTAAATTGATACAAGAAAAAGCCAAATGCCTGGAGACAGCTGATCCTAGTATAGTCTGACTGGTGTTTTATACACAGATTTTCAGGAGCATCCAGCTATGTTACATTACAGTGATTTATTGTCCTATTTTTCTCAAATTCTCCTCTGCCCCAATGTTAAGAGCCAGAACCATGCGTCAGTTAAGAGATGATTCTACGTTCTACATTTTTTCCCTTTTATTTCCTTTAAAGCGTTATCCAGCGTTAGAAAAACATGTCCACTTTCTCCCAGAGACAGCCGCACTCTTGTCTCCAGTTCAGATGAGGATTTGTAATTCCGTTCCATTGAAGTGAATGGAGCCTAATCGCAAACCACACCTGAACTGGAGACAAGAGTGGTTCTGTCTTATGGTGCGTTTACACGAAACGATAATTGGCCCGATCGTACGATTAACGATGTCGGAGTACCGATTTTTTTTCATAACGATCAGCGTTTATACGGTACGATATATTGTACGGAAAATTCGTTTTGCGATCCTTAAGCCTATCTCACACATTGGTTAAATCGGCGAACGACTGTTCACACGGAACGATCTGCAAATTTTTTGCGAACGACGAACGACGATTTGATAACATGTTGAAAGATCAAAATTAACGATTTCTCGTTCGTCGTTTGATCGTTTGCTGCGTTTACACGTACGATTATCGTTCGAGTTCGATCGTTATTGCGCAAATTCGCACGATAATCGTTACGTGTAAACGCACCATTAGGAAGAAAGTGGCCCTGTTTTTCTAATGCTGCATAACCCCTTTAAGGGATGACAGTCCATGGCATATTTTTCAGTAAACCTTTTAGATACAAGGTCATTGTATTTCCATTAGCTACTAAAATAACGCCTCAAATTGCAGAAATCGAAAATACTATTGTTGCTGTTCTCCAGGGCCAAGTATAAGGAGGAAAAAATCTTTACAAGACTCACTAAGGGCCCTTGTACACGGGCCAATTAATGGCAACAACTGTTGCTAGAAACAGTCATTCGGCCAATAATTGCCCCATGTAAAAAAGACATGTTATAAAAGTGAACCTCTGATTTTTGCTGCCCTAGTATACAATAGAGTAAGCCCCATTATATATAGGTTTTCGTGAACTACAGTAGGGGTTTTGAATAAAAATAGAAAATCCTGACAAGACTCCAGGGAATGACAGTGGGAGTCCTGCATACTCTGCCCACCCAGGATGATTGACAGCATTGTGTGTGCAAACTGATAATTAGGAAAGCTGTCAATCACTAGATGTAGGCGGGGTAAGCAGGACTCTCACTGTCATTCTTTGGAGTCCAGTCAGGATTTACTCTCTTTTTTTCCCCAAAAAAATCCTTGGATCCTGACGTTACTTGGACAGGAACTATCTACCTAAACTTTCTTACAAATCATGCCAAAGGTGATATCAGCTGTCTCTCTTTAGCAGTATAATGTGATTTACTAAACTGTAAAAATAAAAAACTAAACCTTCGGAATGGTTTTAGGAAGATGAGAAAGGGTTCTTTTACACGTAAGTGCTTGTTTAGCGAATGACAAGCAATGATTTTTTTTGTTTAGAACTAGGGTCAGACTGGTGCAAACTGGCCACAGCAACCAATCACAGCTCCTCTTTTCTTTCACCAGAGCTGGAAGCTGAGCTTGCCCCAGTCTAAATTTTACATCCTTTGATAAATCTCCCCCTAGGTGTTTAGATGAGAAGATAAATCGCTACAAAAATATGTAAATATTGTCAATATGTAAATAAGATTGTAATTAAATTAGTATATATACTGTCCATAATCAGGATTGCGATCCTATACAGTATATACCATGAATGATCATAATTGCGTTCATATCTATATACGGTGAATGATGGCTGTTAAACTGAGAGACTTGAGAACGATCAAAGATTATTTTGAGGTCAAAAGATGCAAATCAATGACATGCAAATGAATTTTGGTTCGTCGTTTGATTGTTGCCGCGTTTAGACCAGAAGATTATTGCTTAAACTTAACAATTTTTTTGCATGAAAAAAGGCCCTAAAGAGTTGTCGGTATTGATTTCGCCTTGAAATGCCCCTTTGTCTGATCCTGTCTGATCCTGCACCCATGGTGATGTGGCTCCATTGATAACCTCTTGGTGCAAGATGCTACAAAACAACTTCACAGGTCTTGTGGAGTCTATGCTTTAAAGCGATTCTGTACCCAAAATCTGACCCCCCCATCCCCCCCCAAAAAAACTGCTTGTACCTTCGGATAGCCACTTTTAATTCAAGATCTGTTTTGGGGTCCGTTTGGCAGGTGATGCAGTTATTGTCCTAAAAAACAACTTTTAAACTTGCAGTCCTGTGCCAAACGTCCGTGGCCTAGATTGTGTATGCATTAGGCTGTCACAATCTCTCTGTCCCTGCTCCCTGCCCTCTTCATCATTAGGAATGCTCTAGGCAGGTTTTCTCATATTCATCACCTGTGTCAGCACAGCACATGGGCTGGATCATTAAGGCACCTGTGTAGTTTTCACTGCAGAGGAATAGGAAAAATGGTGAAAAGGGCGGGGAGGTGGGACGGAGGGGTCGTGCAAAGTTAGGGCACAGATACTCCAAGCCACTGCCATTGGTCACAGGGCTGCAAGTTTAAAAGTTGTTTTTTAGAACAATAACTGCATCACCTGCCGAACGGACGCCAGGACAGATCTTGGATTAAAGCAGCTCTCCGAAGGTACAAGTGGTTTGGGGGGGTCAGATTGTGGGTACAGAGTCACTTTAAAAAGGTTCAAAGCTATTCTGGTGGCAGACAGTCATGGTAAACACAATATTAGCCAGGGAGTTTTAAATACTGTCTGTATGTGGCTATAGGTGTACAGTTCATTATCATTTATATTGTTGCAAATATGTGAATATATTTGCCAGTTTTTACATGATTGATGGATAGAGAAGCCCTAAACCCTTTTTCACATAACCCATGTTTAAAGAATTCGGTCACTGAAAAGGGTCTTAAAGGGAACCCCGACCCCCCGTTAGAGCCCCATATACTTACCTAATCCCGCCGGGTCCCGCTTCTGGAGGTGGTCGGGTGATGAAGATCTCAGCCGCTGAGTCCAACACCCATAGAGAATGACAGGAGAGTCCAGCACTCCGTCATTCTCTATGAGCGTTGGACTCATCTCTCAGCAAGCGCGCCGGGCTGCAGCGGCTGAGATCTTCATCACCCGACCACCTCCAGAAGCGGGACCCGGCGGGATTAGGTAAGTATATGGGGCTCTAACGGGGGGTCGGGAGCCTGTCACCCCGGCACGGGGGGTGACAGGTTCCCTTTAAAAAATAAATTAAAAGTCTCTTCCAGTCATTTTATCTCAAGGCGGAAGGAGGGTCTTCTTTCCAAGCCTCACCAGTCACTCAGTAAGATGAATACATGTCGGACTGTACTTTTCCTATATGCACTATAATATGTCCTGATATTACCTTGTCGAAAGCTCTATTGGGATACATGTAACTGGATAGATTTCCATTAATTTGCCAGCACAGTAAATTACATCCCTAATGAGGGCCGGGGAGTTTGCATTCCACAAGTCCTTTTTTATTTTAAAAATTGCATCATTGGGACATTATGTTCACTGATCACTGCCAAAATGTAACATAGCCCTCCATCCTACTACTCGCAAGATACAGTTCATGTTATATTGGATATCTACATACAGTATGTGCTTATGTGACATCACAAGACTTCACTTTATCTTTATAGTAGATTCTTTTTGTGTAATTTCTTAAAGAAACATTTGTGTCAAAAATAAAAACCTTAGGCCCCGTTCCCACTGAGCAAAGGTAGCGGAAAACATGTTCATTCTTCGGCGCATACAGAGCAGGAGCTCCCATAGACTGCCATTATGAGCGGGAGGCTAACGGCATTCCGCTACCTTTGCTCAGTGGGAACGGGGCCTAAGATGGCAGGTGAAAAGTGTCATGCTTAAGTTAAAGGGAATCTGTCACTAGGTTTATTTCATCTTCCCTTCAGCTGCTGATTGACAGGTGACTGCCTATACACAGCATGGATAGATAACTGCCAACCAGCAGCTGGTGTGCGGAGTTTTCTCTTTCTCATGAATATCCGGGACTACTGGGCTCATGCTCATAATGGAGAGGACTACTATTTAAGCTCTGCTGAGAGACAAAATTTTGGATTATACATAAATTCATTGTATTACACCCAAAACCAAATGATCAGGAGAACGAATCGGGACAAGTAAGCACATAACGCTTTCTCTTCAAGCTCCCTGTCATGTGACAAGACATCTGCATTAAGTCTATGGGCTATCTCAATGACATAGACACAAAGCACATCTCCCGCTCATTCTCCTGATCATTCGTAGTCTGACATGTCCAATTTTTTTTCAAAGACACTTTAACGTACACTTTCAATTGTTCCCAGTTTCTGACTATGATAAGAAAACAGATCTTATTCCTCTAATGACCAAAAATAAATCTTATTTTAGAGCTGAATCATTCCATTAATAATTCCAAAATAGTTTCCTTTTGGAATAGCAGTAATGCTTCTCAGAATTTGAAAAATTTTGCATCTGTAAAATACACAAAAAATATCAAATATGTAAATAGATAGGTGTAAAGATTATATCACATCAACATATAAATGAATGAAGGAATGATTGGCTGGGTTAATAAATGAATAGGATGGTGTCAGGACTTGAAGGTAATTAAAACCAGTGCAGGAGGCAAATCCCCTTTAGCATTGAGGCCAAATGACCCTTGGTAGCACATAGGTTTTACTTTCTTTGAATCTGGCCTTTTGTATGCGCGTGTGCATTGCATGGTTGGTTTTGTAGAGCAGGCAGGAAATATATATGACCCCAAGCATGACATCTTATCTGCCTTGGACCTAGAACTTTAAGAGTGAGGATAAACACTGGGCTATACTATCCCTGACAGCTGTCCACTAACCTCCCACATTCCTAGGAGAAGTTGATATCTATCAACAAATATTGAAGAAAAAAAAAACATAATCTTACAATAACCCATAAAAGACTCTGCGTCCCAGGTTTCATCTGTGGCTTATATACATCTATTTAGGACATTTACATCAATTTACAAAGAATTAAATTAAATATATTACCATAAAGGAACACAGGCTGTTACCAATAGAAGTGGTAGACACTGCTAAGGCTATGTTCACATCACGTTGGGAATCTATGAAAAAAGGATGCTGACAGGGGTGTAACTCACCACATCAGGGGGCCCCACTGCCCATTCCTGCAGTACACTGGGCCCCCTGAGCTCTCTTCATTTACAGTACCAGGTGGCCGAGCAGGAATCCCGGGTTCGGCATATGTCCCTTTAACTGCAAGCACTCCTGAAAAGTGCTTGCAGTTATGACTAGACTTGGTGGTCAGTCAGTAAGGTGGGGGTCCCTAATCAAAAGTTTGCCATGGGGCAATTTAGCTAATATTACCTTATTTGGCTATTTTTTCTGTATAAAAAATCCTGGAATGGTTTTCTTCAGTTGGGTTATGTGTTCTCTTGGTGACCCCCTAGAAATCACATGAGCGTCTGTGCTCTCAAAGAGCTTAATATCCAGCGACTAGAACATCCTGTTTGATGAAACTACATGGACTGTTCCACACAAGGGGGGAGATTTATCAGGCTTGTGCCCCTGTGTATGCTATAGGGAGAAGGTGCAGGTTCTTGCCTTCCCTGTGGCGTATGCCTGATGGGTGGGCATGGGGGGGGGGGGGTGCACGGCAACGCAAAGAGGAAGCCTCATAGTAAATCTGGCCAAGGGAAAAGGGACGACGCTTTATTTAAGACTTATACTTATACACCTGTCTTGATAAATGTCCCCCAAGATCTACAGGGGAACACACACAGTTACTGATGATAATTATGTAGCTCCTGTCACACAATTATGATGGAGGAGATGACAGTTCGGCCTCCCTGACTTTATTGTTATGGTCTGTTCGGAGAATGTAATGGTGAGAAGTGTCCTACCAGAAGGCAGGGATGATACTGGCTCTAGCTGCCTATGGGATGCAGTGCTGATGCATCATGGGGCTGGTAGAACAGGGAGAGGGAGAGATAGCAAGATGGTGGCTATTTAGAAGCAGAGAGCTGGCTGGACTACATGGAAAGGAGCACAATATACATAGAAGATTTTCAGAATATGATAGACATAAGGGTGGAAGGTGTAGTAATGGAAAGATACTTTTTGCTGGACTGTTGCTTTAACTGAACCCTGATATATTTACCAAAATGACCATTGTACATTACTTGTGTAATACTTGTAAGCTTCATTTTCCAAAAGAGTGTTGGGGCACTTTCTGATGTCTGAATGCATTTCTTCTCTTTATTCACTGATAGGTAGGAGTTTATTCATACAGCCGTGAGATCAGCGGTATCGTATTTGCATTTTTGAATATAACCTGCGAGGTTCCATTTTCCTGTGGATGGTTGTTTCATAAAGTCTCCTCCTATAGATATAGTATGTATGAGAATCCAAATAATATATGATTGTCTAGCTTTAGTTCCCTAAGGCTATGTTCACACTACGAAAGTTCCATAGTAATTATGGCAATTGTTGCCAATTTGCAACAACGGTCGTGATTACTATGGAACTTACGTAGTGCTGCCGTCTACGTCCGCATCCCAATTCATCAGGAGTGAAGATCATCCGCCCGGTACTGCAGTACCAGCCGGGATGATCTTCTCTGTCATTGGCCATTCTGAGACCCTTCCAGGTCATGGAACAGCTGGTGTATTACACCATGTGAATATGGCCTTAAGGTGAAGGTGTACCTACTGAACATCCATCAAAAGAGTGAAATAACTCACAGTAGGCAGACAGCATTAACCTGGCCTATGGCTAACAATGACAAGTGAACTTAATCTGATTATCAATCTCCATTAACATTCGGATAATCTGATGAACTATCCTATTAACCTTAACACCTGATAACACAATTCACTTATGATGCAATCAGCATTGTACCCGTGATAACCAGGTGAATGGGATCAAACAGCAGCTGTGTTTATTCTACAAATAGGCATATAAAATCCTAATGGAACACTGAATTTCCTCCCAATTTACAGGTAGACAAGAAAGTAAATAACTGCAAACTGTATAGAGTCCCGAACCTGGATACAGGTAATACTCCACATGCTTGATAACCATACAACAGCACATAGAGGCCATACAACGTCCTAATACAAACCCAAGGCTAACCCCCCTAGAATCACATGCCTGATAAATGGGGTATCAAGGGTTATCAAAACATGGCTGACTTCTTCAAGAAACAGTGACACTCTTGTCCTTAGTTTGAGTGTGATATTGCAGGTCAGTTCTAATGAAGTGAATAGGAGCTGAGCTTCAGTAATCCATTGTAGCCTCTACATAGAGTATAGAGCCAATTACTTCTGGCCCCATTAACTTTGTAGCATGAGAGCTTCAGCTATACTGAACAGTTGATCAGGAGGGGTTCCAGCTATCGGCACCCGGCGATCATGCATTGATATTCTATTACTATGCTTTCAGTGTAGAACCCCTTTAAGACTCATGTTTCTTTCCATTACTTTCAAGCTAGTACCATCTAGTAAACCAGACTTGTAACTGGGCACAAAATGCTACATAATAAATGTAATACAATTCATCACTTACTGGGCACATTTGTCTATCCTATGCGACCTGCTGTACCTGTATCCTAGTATTGTTGGCCATATAATACACTGGCCACCATCACTTTGAATTGTGTAGCCCCCACCTCTGATAGATTTGACACTTGCTGCTCCTTTATGTCATAGTCAAATGCCACTTCTAGCCCAGCATTTAGTCAGGGTGAAGATTGCTTTTTGTATTGCAGTTTTTCTATCCCCACTCCCCTGGTGATGTCTGGTTAGCATATGTTTGTCAGAGTCAATGCAGCTCTAAGGATAAAGCCATTAGAATAGAATGGTTGTACTGCATTACAATGCATGTTTTTAGGTTTATGTAGAAGGCCAGAAGGCTGCCTTGGACTCACCAGGGTCCATAGAGGGTTGTTTGTCCACTGGGGGAAGGTCTTCCTACAGAGAATAGCCTTGGGGTTTTCTTCCCTGGGAAATCTCCTTCACTGTGAAATAAGAGCCAGTCAACTGATCACAGGGTGCCAGATAACCTTGCATAACCCCATTCTAAATTCCCTGCCATAGCAAATCAGTCAATCTGCTCATTCATTTGCTAAATACCACCCAAAAGTTTGCTGCATTTAAGCATTTCCCCAGTTTCTCTATTCTACCGCACTTCTCCTATTGTTTATTCATTGTCCAGAACCATTACGCCACCGTACAGATACTACTGTATTCCATTGCTGCACTGAAAGATAGGAATGGAGGTTAATCAAATATCATAAAACTATTTTTTGTGAATAGCAGGACAAATTGAGTATTGTAAATGTCAACATGTATTAATAAAAACCGGAATAAATCTCTTCCGACACAAGAACTGGCAATGTGCACCATTTACATACAGCAAAGACTGAGATTCATACAGTGTAGATACACAATGCCATAAACCCCACAGAGCTGATTATAGGCATAGTTACTGGCCTAATGCTGTATCCTATAACTAGACAGGCTAGAGTCATAGTTCATACAAATATTTTATTTACCACAGTTTATATAGTGACACAATATTCTACAGCGCTGTATGGGAATTGGCATCACATCAGTCCCTGTCCCCTGTAGGTCTCACAATCTCATTGCTTTATCTTTGTCACAATCTCACACACTTAGCTTTTTTTTCTTCTTCTTATAAATACCCGGAGGAAATCCACATGGCATGGAGAAAATACAGACTCCATGCAGATGTTGTCCTTGGATGATTTACCCCAGAGCACAAAAACAACAGTCCTAGGCTAAGTTCCCACTATGTAAAACTGACGGCCATCATTTCATGATCATGATTTGTGGCCTTTATTACCGTTAGTCGGTCTTACTTTAATACCGATATGGTCGTCATTTTTAAATAGTTGGAACACAACCTCAGGCTAAGTTCACACAACATAAATTTTCTATTAATCACGGCCATTGTTGCCGATTTGCAACAACGGCTGTGATTAATGGAAATTTAGGTTGCACTGCAGTCAATAGAATCCCATCCCAACCAGAGTGTATAAACATAGTATACACTCTGGCTGGGATCTCTAGCAGCTGCAGGAAAAAAACTGACATGTCAGTTTTGTGCGGCTACTATTCATTGAATAGCGGCTGCACAGAACTGTCAGTTCCCATAATTGAAGGTGCCGCTGCGGCCGCACTCTCCATTGTGTGCTATGGTAAATTGGGATGCGGGTGCACACGGATGCGCCAGCATCCCAATTCAGCACAAATGAAGTTCATCCGGCTGGTACTGATGATCTTCACTAACACCAGTCGTTCTGTGACCCGGCTGGGTCACAGAACGGCCTGTGTTTTACAGCGTGTGAACCCGGCTTCATGCTGCGACTGGCGCAAAAATTGAAAGGTCTCCCGTACCCCTCACTAAACAATATATTTCAACATGTCCTGTCTGCTCCACTACTGTTATACCACATATTCTCCTTACATTTCAAATTTTGGATGAATCAATCAAATTGACTATTATTCCATGATTCTAATCTATTTTCAATTAGATCTAGATTTTCAATATTTACCAGGACTAATTTAGTTAAATGACATTGCATATAGCCACTTAAAACCTCTAGTTGTGGAATATTAGTTCATTTCATATCGATAAGGTCAGCGCGATTAGCTACTGGTCAGGTGACACAGTTTTGGTTGTATTTTCACACTTTTTGACCTTTTTGTGCTATAAGAATTTCCATATATTTAACAAATGCAAAAGGAGATTATTCACAGTTCAAAACAATTGGTCCAGACTGGTGGGAATTTTGTCCAGATTAGGTTTTTCTTGGTCATTACTTAGGTCTTGCAGGCAAAAATACATATTCAGCAATAGCTTTAATTTGTAATGGCTGAAATTATGTTTCATGGGGAAAATCTAATGAATTTCTTTCTAACAACAAACAGTTAAAACCAAGGGCTTGCAGACTATTCACTGGAGTAATTTGAGAATTGTTGTTTGCGAAAGTCTAGGCTTTTACATAGCTGAAACTCAGTGGCATGGAAAGAATTCCAAGAACAGACTCATCATATCTACAAAGCTGAAATTTATGTTCCATATCAATAGCCCCAGGGATATAAAACTGGTTAATCCTTTATTTGCCAGAGGGTACACCAGCGCCCTCATTTTACTTTATACACATGACCCTTTTGGATGTTGGAAGGTTAATATTTGTGGTAAAAGTATTTAAACTTTTGAATGACTTTAGAGAGATGATGTTGGCAAAGACACAAGTAACTTCTCAGACTCATAAAAGCAACATGGCGCTTTTATGAAAGTTACACAATCTTTATTAACTGTCTGTCCCCAATGCAGCCATATGAGTAATAAATAATATACATAGATAAATGTATGTGAAAACTATAAGTTAATTCTAAAGAATTACTCTGTAAAGAGGACAGCTTATAAATTCGGATGTGAGAAACAGAATCTATTTCTTGCTTTCAGATTTCAACACAGTTTCAGCTTTTCCTCCATAATTTGCACTTCTCTCTCCCGCCTTCAGAACTTTACCCGAGCTGCACAAGTTCTATGGAAAGCATTACCCAAGAAAGGTAGACTCATCTCCAATACAAAAAGCTTCAAAGGTGCTCTCAAAAGTCATCTTTTTATGCAGGCTTATCCGGTTCGCTATGTTGGTCATCCCATCCTGTTATTCAGGAAGGCTGTACTAGCAGATCACCAGTGGATCATTGAGTTGATCTGTATGAATAAAAAAGTGTAAAAAAGATAATATATATATATATATATATATATATATATATATCCACACACACATACACTTAACAGGTAACCAAATCACCCCCTTTACCCATTTTAAAAAATTGTAAAAAAAAAAAAAAAAAAACATTTGACACATTGCCATGTTAAATTATATCCAAACTATCAAAATATACCATTATTGATCCTTAATGGCATAGACAAAAAAGTACTAAATGCCAGAATGATAGTTTTTTTGTTACATTATATCTTAGAGAAAGTGGATATGACGGTGATCAAAAGTCTCCTCTATGCGAAAATAGTACTTTCAAAACTATCAATTACAGTGCAAAAAGTGAGCCCTCTAACAGTTGTGTATATGAAATAATAAGGAATAAGGGTTAGAATATTTCGATTTCAAGCATTTCTTCACGTTTTACATTTTTTATAGTGAAGCATTAAAAAAAACTATACAAATCGGGTATCATAGTAATCATACTGAAAAAGAATACAGATAGCAGTCAGATGTCAGTTTTGCTTTACAGAAAATGGCTTTAAAAAAAACTCCCCCAAATGTTTTTTTTACCCCACAAATATTTATTTTCAGTTTCACTGTATATTGTATAGTAAAATGACGGATGCCAATAAAAAGCTAGTACAATCTGAAAAGAAAATTTGTATTTTGTGCATTTCACCTCATTAGTAGATGTATTCTTTAAACTATCTCTCAAGACATCTTCAAAACTTGTCTCAACCCTGTATCTTTAGTGTCTCCTAGTCTCCAGACTGACTCATTTTTTGTCTTGTTGCTTTTGTATTTTTGTGTTCTGTAACCCGCTTCCTTCTCCTTGTTTATATTCCATTTCACTGTCTTCCATTTCCACCCCACTTCCTTTTGTCTTCATCCATACTTGTAATACAGGTTTAGCAACATACAAGACTTTCTAGTTCTGAAGTTGGAAAGTTTCTTAAAACTGTTAAACAAAGCATTATTACAAAAAAGTGATAAAGAACCAAATTTGTCTGTGTTGCTCATAGACATCCCGGCACCACATCACGTTGTCTTGGGTCAGTCAGTTGCACTAGTCTATGTCAGGTAGTATGGCTTTTCTATCTGCCATTTAAGAACAGCAGAATAGCACACTTTCATAAGACTAATATGTTGGAAACTTTTTTTTTTTCAATTTACCTTATTTAATCACAAAAATGAATACAAAAGGACTGTCCATAACATATATAAAATCACTCCCCTGTATACAAGGACTATTTCCTGTAAGGTAAAGTGTTAA
Organism: Dendropsophus ebraccatus; assembly: GCF_027789765.1. NCBI lineage: Eukaryota > Metazoa > Chordata > Amphibia > Anura > Hylidae > Dendropsophus > Dendropsophus ebraccatus. The sequence goes on from NC_091462.1 coordinate 52,960,301, forward strand.
TTTGCATGATCTCTCTTTAATATATGGCTTCTAGTTGATTCAAATATCTATTCATACATTCCACTTGTTCTAACAGCTTGGTGAAAAGAACTAGGCCAGGGTCTGGCTGGAGTACTGCTGTATAATAATTTTTGTGCAAAACAAAAAACTGCACTAACATAAAACTATGCCCCCTCTGAGTGGAAAAATCCAAAAATAACACAAACTGCTTTGTAAATTAGGTGTAAAATTTTATGACCTGTGCAAAACACCAGAATAATGTTGCAAAAACAATGATACATATGCCCCTAAACTTATTCTACTTACCGTATTTTCTGGCATAGAAGACAACTTTTTAACTGCGTAAAATCATCTAAGAAGTTACAGGTCACCACATATAGCGGGGAGGGGAGGAAGGGGAGGGGGGGGAGTGCTTTATTTTTACGATGGTCATTGTACAAAAGTAGGGTATTGCACATAAAGGTGGATGAGCCAGTCACTATCCAATCAATGTGTGTTCAGATAAAAGCTCATGAAATATACGGACACATTGCTGAATAAAGCGATTTAGGGAATAATATAAACCTTATTTTATATACATTTTGTTTATTTCATTTTATATACTTCAGAATACTACCACATATATATGATAGAACGAGAAGCAGAAACACCATCATCTTTATATTTCCTGTGTTTGTAACGTGACTGTAATCTTCAACATAAGCACCTGTACAGACATATGTAAAAGATGTTATACATTTTTCTTCATTTCCATGCTAATTAGTTTTCCTGTTAAATATTACTTCCACATTAGGTGGAGACCCCTATCTGGAAAACTATCATGATTTTTGTTTTTACTTTTATATATTCTCCTCACCTTATCTCATTATTCTCAACCCGACTTTGACTCCAATTATAACCATATATGCAGACCACATAAAAAGATGGTGCGTCTCTTTGTGATGTTCAAACATCCACTTATAAACAAACATCTCTGAATACTACTATATACAAACGATTGATTGAGAAGAACTATCACCATTATTACCATTCTCTATGTCACTATTTGTAACGTCTAATGTGATTTTGGTTCTCAATATAAGCACTTGTTCAGACACAACAAAAAGATAGTACGTTTCCTTCACTTACTCTAGGTCGCTAAATTTTTTATTTTAAATTTTTATTCTCCTTTGATATTTAAACTTTTTTGTTTAAAATACTTAGTGTTCAATGTTTTTGTATATAAATGAACTGATATCGAAATTAAACATCTCACATTTTTTGTAAAAGTTTACGATAACCTATGAACTGACTGATTACGTTTAGTCACTATCTGCTCTAGGATGGACACTCCAGATTTTGGAAGTAACCTGTAACGTTACTTTTCCACTCTCTCTCTCCCATACTAAGCTATATAAAACGGACAGATACCGCACTGTTCACACTAAGCTACTGAGGAAGAGGCCCTTGTTTGCCTTGAAACGCGTTTAGAACAAGTGATACACATCACTTCAGACATACTTTGTTTTTAATCTAAAACCACCTTACCCAAGATCGTCATCGTGGTGCTGTGATTGACAGGAGATCTCCCGCGCTGTGGTTCTGCACACGGATCCAGCCCAGCATTCAGCTAGAAGCTTCCCAACAGCAAGTAACAACGCTGACATCCCCACAGCAGAAAGAACGCTGTACTTGCTATGGTTCCATCTCCAAATGCGGCTACAGCCCTGCAATAAGACGGCTCTGCCGAAAACTGCATGCTGTGAATGGTGAACAGAGTAACCACTAGCACATTACAGACAACACAATATCCACCTGACCAGCTATACAACGTATCTGGGTATAGCAAGCCGATCACGATCGAGCTGAGCGGGTCCGAGCGCACTGCAAGTCACAAAACACCCCACAGACTGGCTGTATAGCGCACCATCGAGACCAGGATCTGGTGAGCGGTGTCTGACACCAATGATCTTTATTACTTATATATTTAACAGAGAAAAGTTTTTTTATATGATCATGAAAGCTGCGCTTTGAAATACATTGCTTTAAACAATTAAAGAGACTTTCACAGACTACATACCGGACATCCCTCTAATACATACTGGACCTTGATACACTACTGTGTCATACAGTATCGGTTTATTGTTTTATCTTGGTATGGCTAATTTTTATATGACTGATTTATGCAATATTATTATACAAACAGATTAATTGTTTCCTATTTATTTTATATGATTGCTTTTTATACTTCTTCTTTTTAAATATTTGTTTGTGTAGGGGCATCTTTTGAGATAAATCATGTCAGTAGATATAGGGGTCGGGCATGATGGAATTTCACTGCTTGCTCCCTTGTTTTCTTTTTTTTTTAAATATATTTTTATTAATTTTATATTTTTTTAACAGGCATAAAACATTTTCATCCATGAGACACATCACATTCACATGTTACAAAGGAATAGCCATATATCAAAACATGCCGTATAGGAATACAGAACATAAACCATACTCCCAACAACCCACCCCCCCACCCCCGCCCCCCCCCACCCCCAGTCTCGCAGAGTTTCCTGACCAGTGTCAAGTGATGCTTTAAACATACCCATCAGGACCTCAGTGGTAATTTCAGATTACCCAATGATCCAGCTAAGTCCCCCTTTAAGTACCACTCTGTATTTTGAAAGGGTTTTACAACCCCTTCCCTCTCCCGAGAATTGAGGAAAACCCTCACAAAAGTTCCCCATTTATCCATGAACAACTTCACATTCTTATCTTTCTGATGTTCCGTCTCAATTTGGTCCATTTTTAGATAGTACTTTATTTGCCCTAAGACTTCATATATTGTAGGGAGATCGGGTTGCAGCCATTTCGCCAAAAGACAGCGTTTTGCAGTCAGTATAAATATGTGTGTTAGGTATGTCATAGGCTTATCCTCTGGGGAGATGTGCAGTACAATCTCCCTTGGATGTAATGATAAACTAATATGTAATTTGTTCTGCAAGAGATTTGCAACGTCTTCCCAGAACACCATGACTTTAGGGCATTGCAGTAAGCTATGCAGAAGATCAGTCCCCGGGGTCGCGCACTTTGGACATGCCGTCATTCGGCTTGGATCCGCGGGGTTCCTTGGCAAGGAGAAGCCATAAGTGGCATGGTGCATTATTTTGAAGTGCGTTTCGCGCCATCTTTCATTTATTATCGCTTTGCTTACTGCCGCCCATCCTTTGAGGATAGGAACCGTCAGGTCCGGCATGTCCAATTTACGCTCCCAATAGTTAAACAGAGACATAGCTGTCTGGCTCAGGGCCTGCGATTTAATGTCCATGTATAAAAAGGACAGGGAATGACATGGTTCTTCATTGTATATATAGCCATCCATCACCCCCACTCCCACTTCTTTCGTCCAATCACAGAGACGCGACTGGAGAAATGCAGTCACCTGTCTGTAAGGGAGAAAGTGGCCTGGGCCTAATCCCTTTAGTGTTTTGCTCCCTTGTTTTCAAAGAGATAAGCTGCCACCAGAGCTGTCTCGCTGAAGCTTACTCCTCCCCATAGAGCACACAGGAGAAAAGTTTGGCTGTGCCAAACATTGATGTGTATGGGAAGGACAGGTGAGTTAACTGTTGGTTGAACAATGGCTTTTGAAGGTGTATACCCACCTATAGTCTCAAAGTGGAAATGTTGAAGTGGCTGCACCTCTGTTTGCAACTTTTTACAGAAAAAAAAAGTATAGGGCAACAGCTGTAATTTCTGATTTACTAGTATATATTAGTGATGAGTGAGTAGTAAAATGCTCGGGTGCTCGTTACTCAAGCCGAGTATTTCCCGATACTCGAGTGCTCGTTTCGAGTAACGAACCCCATTGAAGTCAATGGGAGACTCGAGCATTTTTTGAGGGGACTCAAGTTCGGTAGAGAGAAGGTCATGTGAAAACCTGTCAACCTCAGAAATTGATGGAAACACAACGGAAATGGACAGGAAACAGCAGTAGCAGCATGTATGCATGCCTCTGAGGCTGCCTAATGGCACCATTATGCCTAATTCTGTGCAACAGCCTGGTTAAAACAGAGGTAGGCATAGGGACCACCCAAAAACTCAGCCTGACACAGCATGGCAGTGAGAACACAGGGAACCATTAAAACAGAGGTAGCTTATTATGAACCACCCAAAAATTCAGCCTGACACAGCATAGCGGTGAGGACAGAGTGAACAAGGTAGAAACGGTAGCCAGTCAGCCTTCCAAAAATTATACCAGACCTAGCATGGCAGTGAGCTCACAGAGAACTGCCAGGATCAGCAGTAGCCAACATGGAGGCCAGGCAGGAGCAACAGTAACCAACATGGAGGCCAGGCAGGAGCAACAGTAGTTAACATGGAGGCCAGGCAGGATCAGCAGTAGCCAACATGGAGGCAAGGGCAGGCACACCAGTAGTCAGCAGTAGTCAACATAGATGCCAGTAAAGGCCCAGCAGTAGCCAACATAGAGGCTAGGGAAGCACGGTGGCTCAGTGGTTAGCACTGTAGCCTTGCAGCGCTGGAGTCCTGGGTTCAAAGACGACCAAGGACAACATCTGCAAAAAGTTTGTATTTTCTCTCCATGTTTCCTCAGGGTACTCCGGTTTCCTCCCACACCCAAAAACATACAGATAGGTGAAGCGCTGCGGAATCTGTGTGCGCTATACAAATAATAAAAAAATAAAAAAGACAAGGGCAGGCAGAGCAGTAGTCAACATGGATGACAATTAATGCCCAGCAGTAGTCAACATGGATGCCAGTAAAGGCCCAGCAATAGTCAACATGGATGCCAGTTAAGGGCCTTCAAAAAGGAGACAAGGGAAGGCACACCTAGTGAGGCTCCCTAAAACTAGGCCAGACACTGGAGGGCCTTGAACACAGAGAGCCATTTGAAGTGAGTGAGGAAGCTAGTGAGGCTCCCCAAAACCAGGCCAGACACAGCATGGCATTCAGCACACAGAGAGCCATTATAAGTGAGTGAGGAAGCTAGTGAGACTCCCCAAAACTAGGCCAGACACAGCATGGCATTCAGCACACAGAGAGCCATTACAAGTGAGTGAGGAAGCTAGGGAGGCTCCCCAAAACTAGGTCAGACAGTGCAGGGCCTTGAACACACAGAGAACCATTAGAAGTGAGTGAGGAAGCTAGTGAGTCTCCCAAAAATTAGGCCAGACAAAGAGAGCCATTACAAGTGAGTCCACCCAAAAATTGGAGTAAGTCCAGGGGCTGGGATATGTAGTGGTCATGAACCCGGGTGCTGACAGCTAACTGGCTAGGCCAGTTGTCAGTCAGCACTCACCATCAAGGGTACACTTGACGCCTCTCGACCGGGGGTGGCGAGGCCCCGGCCATGGCTACACAAAATAAAATAAAATTAATAAAACAGCTGGCTGGTTGGCGGGGGCGCGATTGGCGGGCCCCCGTCAACCAGTCCCGCTCCTCCGCAGACGTAGTGTGACGTCAGAGCATGGCAGTGAGGGCACAGAGAACCATTAGGGGTGAGGAAGCAATTGAGCCTCCCAATAATTAGGCCAGACCCTGCATGGCAGAAGAAGACTTGGCAGTTGGCTGAGAATTGTAGGAAGAGGAGGAGGAGGAGATACCAAGAATCTTCATGTTCAGCTGCTTTCCCTGGGTGGACAGTTGGATTCAGGTGAAATCCAGGCTTTGTTCATTTTTATAAACGTCAGCCTGTCAGCGCTGTCAGTGGACAGGTGGGTGTGCTTATCAGTGATGATGGCACCAGCTGCACTGAAGACCTGCTCTGACAACACACTAGCAGCAGGGCAGGCCAGCACCTCCAAGGCGTAAAGCGCCAGTTGGGGCCATGTATCCAGCTTTGAAACCCAGTAGTTGTAGGTAGCAGAGTGATCGGGAAGGACGGTGGTATGGTCAGCAAGGTACTCCCTCACCATCTTCCTGAAGGCTTCCCCCCTACTCTGTCTAGACTGGGGACAGTTGACATAGTCTTGCTGGGGTGCCATGAAACTGTCAAAGGCCTTGGAGAGTGTCCCCCTGCCCCTTGACAAGCTGCCTGCTCCACCGCTCCTCTCCCCCGCTCTTTGGCCCAAAGAACTACGTCCTCTGGCGCTAGTGGTGTCAGATGGGAAGTACATTTTCAGCTTCTGCACCAGGGCCTGTTGATATTGATTCACTCTCATACTGCGTTCCTCGGCAGGAATGACAGTGGAAAAGTTAGGTTTCTACCAAGTGTCCAGGAGAGTGAACACCCAGTAATCTGTGTTGTCCAAAACCAGTAGTCAACATGGATGCCAGTTAAGGCCAAGCAGTAGTCAACATGGATGCCAGTTAAGGACCAGCAACAAGAATGCAAGGGCAGGCACACCAGTAGTCAACATGGATGCCAGTTAAGGCCCAGCAGTAGTCAACATGGATGTCAGTTGACTTGCGGAAATGCGCACAGATGCGGTGCACCTTGTTGAGCAAGTCAGCCACATTGGGGTAAGCTTTAAGGAACCGCAGCAACATTAGGTTGAAGACGTGGGCCAGGCATGGTACATGTGTGAGGCTGCCAAGTTGCAGAGCCGCCACCAGGTTCCACCCCTTGTCACACGCAACCAAGCTCACTGCTAATTACACACGAACCCGGGTGCTGACAGCTAACTGGCTAGGCCAGCTGTCAGTGACCATCAAGGGTACACCTGATGCCTCTCGACCGGGGGTGGTGAGGCCCCGACCACAGCTAGACCAAAAAAAAGTAAAACAAAACAGCTGGCTGGTTGGCGGGGGCGCGATCGGTGGGCCCCCGGCAACCAGTCCCGCTCCTCCACAGACGTAGTGTGACGTCAGAGCATGGCAGTGAGGACACAGAGAACAATACAGTCTGCTTAAGAGGCCATGGAATTTGATCAAATACACTTTCAAGCCTTTAAAGAGTCTCTAAGAGACGGCAAGTGCGGTAGCCTGTGTATTAAAAAGACCTGGTCAATCCTGCCTTCAAAAAGTCTACTACACCATCCAAGGAAGGAAAGAAGCTACTGGTAAAAGGCCTCGTCAATCCTGCCTTCAAAACGGCTAAAACATCCAAGGAAGGTAGAAGGTGCTGTTCAGCAGTTTGAGCACCGCCTGTTGGCGCTTACCCATGGCAGTGCTGCTGCGCCTAAAACTAAAATAGCCGGATTATGGCTACATATAGCCTCACACCCTCATGCAGTTGTGTGTGATAGGCATCTCTTTGGAGGTAGGGACGAAGAATAACCATACAGTCTTCTTAAGAGGCCCCGAGCTAAAAAATAAAAGGACGGCAGAGAACCCCCGCGAGTTCACATCCAAAGATCAGATGGTTTGAAATGGATAACACAAGGATGCTAAATTAGGATCCACCATTATCACTGTCTGTTCCTTTGAACAGTGAAAATTGCACTTGAATTGAAGTCGATTTGATTTTAAAATTTAAATTGAAGGTTAGAAAATAAAAAAAAACATAAAGTGGCCATTACCGGCAAGGGCAGGCACACCAGTAGTCTACATGGGTGCCAGTTAAGGCCCAGCAACAACGAGGCAAAGGCAGGCACACTAGTAGTATACATGGGTGCCAGTTAAGGCCCAGCAACAATGAGGCAAGGGCAGGCACACCAGTAGTCTACATGGGTGCCAGTTAAAGCCCAGCAACAACGACGCAAGGGCAGGCACACCAGTAGTCTACATGGGTGCCAGTTAAGGTCCAGCAACAACGAGGCAAGGGCAGGCACACCAGTAGGCTACATGGGTGCCAGTTAAGGCCCAGCAACAACGAGGCAAGGGCAGGCACACCAGTAGTCTACATGGGTGCCAGTTAAGGCCCAGCAACGACGAGGAAAGGGCAGGCACACCAGTAGTCTACATGGGTGCCAGTTAAGGCCCAGCAACGACGAGGCAAGGGCAGGCACACCAGTAGGCTACATGGGTGCCAGTTAAGGCCCAGCAACAACGAGGCAAGGGTAGGCACACCAGTAGTCTACATGGGTGCCAGTTAAGGCCCAGCAACAACGAGGAAAGGGCAGGCACACCAGTAGTCTACATGAATGCCAGTTAAGGCCCAGCAACAATGAGGCAAGGGCAGGCACACCAGTAGTCTACATGGGTGCCAGTTAAGCCCCAGCAACAACGAGGCAAGGACAGGCACACCAGTAGTCTACATGGGTGCCAGTTAAGGCCCAGCAACAACGAGGCAAGGGCAGGCACATCAGTAGTCTACATGGGTGCCAGTTAAGGCCCAGCAACAACGAGGCAAGGGCAGGCACACCAGTAGTCTACATGGGTGCCAGTTAAGGCCCAGCAGTAGCCAACAAGTAGCCAACAACCCCCAGCACCCTTTCGATTTTCAATTTGACTGTAGCAGTTGGGGTAACATTCCCTGCATAATGTAACTACTGACTTCTACCCCCGCCACCACCCTTTTGATTTTCAATTTGACTGCAGCAGTTGGGGTAACATTCCCTGCATAATGTAACTATTTACTTCTACCCCCGCCACCACCCTTTCGATTTTTAATTTGACTGCATTCCCTGCATAATGTGACTCACCACCTCTCCCTCCACCGCTGTTTTGATTTTGACTTTGATCCTTGAGGATCTGGCAATTGTCTCATGCAAAGGGATCATCACTTGAGGGGTAGTGTACTACAAATCCCAGCAATACAGTGTAGTACCCGCTAGTTAAGGGGGGGCTGTACGGTACAATCTGGTATTGGCCAGAACTATACACACACGCTGTGACACCCCCTTACAATGAGCAGTGAAGTTCTATGCAGGATGCACTACAAATCCCAGCTAAACAGTGCAGTACACACTAGTTTAGGGGGGGCTTGAGGGTACTATCTGGTATGGGCAACAACTGTACACACTTTGTCACCCCAATACAATGAGCAGTGAAGTAAGTTCTATGCAGGATGCACTACATATCTCAGCTAAACAGTGCAGTAGACACTAGTTTAGGTGGTGCTATCTGGTATGGGCAACAACTGTACACGCTTTGTCACCCCAATACAATGAACAGTGAAGTAAGTTCTATGCGGGATGCACTACAACTCCCATCTATACAGTGCAATACACCAGGACCACCAGCCCCAAAATCAAAAAGGAGTACACTGAGCACTTCTTAGGGGTGTGTGTGCAACACCGAATGCCCCCTTTCTGCCAGCAGCCGGTCACCACAGTGTGCTGGTTAAATCGCGGTAGCAGCACTGCAACTCCCAGCCAGCAGTCTCTAGTAATAGTATTAATAAAAGCTTTTAAGCCCTGAAAAGGGCTGTTTGTTTATATTGCTAGTATATACCCTGCCTACTGGAACGCTAAATCCTACACTGACGCTCTCCCTGACCAGCAGCAGCTCTGTCCCTGATCTCTCACAGCATACGTCTGAAGCGAGCACTGCCGGCGTCGAGTTTTATATGGCAGGGTTATCTGATCTGGCCAACCAATCGCTGCTATCGACATGTATGGGTCCCACGTCATCGCAGGATGTACCAAAGAGTCTCCTGCATGTTTATTGGCTGCGAAAAAGAGCGCAAACTTACAGGAAACGAATGATGAGATTTCCTCGAGTATCGCGAGATGCTCGTCCAAATAACGAGTACCATCGAGTACCCTAATACTCGATTGAATACCAAGCTCGGACGAGCACGTTCGCTCATCTCTAGTATATATCCATTGTACATGTTGGCTGTGAAGAATTTGTATATATGGTCTATGGCCAGTTTATGGTTAATTTCTAAATGAGAGAAATGTTCTTGGATGGTGGAAGGTAACCCACACAAACACTGGAATAACACATAACATGTGGGATGATCAATGGACAAAGAAACCCTCTGTGGCATTACTTTTTCCATTACAAAACGACTTTTTGCTAACACAGGAAGCTGGGAATGTCTGCAAGGATATACAGTACTTTATATAGCCACAGGCTGTCACTCATTGTCTACTCTACAATTAGGAATATAATTGAAATTCACCAAAACAAACAGGCAACATCTGCCCGGCTCTTCCTATAAGACCACTTCTGTAAAGAAAATGCTTTCACACCAAACTCGGTTCAAAGTCATGCGATTCATGCTTTGAACCTAAGTCACATTTAATTGTAGGTATTTAATTTTTTAGTGCTATTGATTTCAGGAACAGATTCAAAGTGAGCCGAGTGACTGATACTAATCTTTAGAAGGTGAGGAGGGAATATTGCTGCAGAGAATCAGCTCTAGCCCTCATAGACTGCAAAGGGCTGTCCATTTATATAGGGAATCTGTCACCAGGACAAAACCCTTTGAAGGAAATATCTTATGTAGTTAGATTTATTAGTCTGTACAAGAGAAATTATATGCACAATTGTTTTTGTAAAATATTGTAGCTCTTTGTCTTTCTGTTATATTATGCTATATTGGAGTCATAAGGTCCTTTTACACGGAACGATTTATCGTTCGAATTTGCACGATAACGATCGAATTCGAACGATAATCGTACGTGTAAACGCAGCGACAGATCAAGTGACGAGCGAGAAATCGTTCATTTTGATCTTTCAACATGTTCTCAAATCATCGTTGATCGTTCGCAAAAAAATCGCAGATCGTTCAGTGTAAACAGTCTTTCAACAATTTCACCTATGTGTGAGATAGGCTTAAGCGTTCGCAAAACGATTTTTCCGTACGATGTATCGTTCCGTCTAAACGCTGATTGTTATAAAAAAAACATCGTTCATTCAAAATCGTTAATCGTGCGATTAGGCGAATTATCGCTCCGTGTAAAAGTACCATTAGTTTTTAATTACCATTATGTCACCACTTGCCCATTTTGTGTGCATAAGAGTTTTTTCATGATGTCAATCTATTATATATCAATAGGATTTCCTATAAATACTGTATTTGACAAGGGAGAATTCAATTTTCTGAAACCTTACAAAACTTGAGAACAAATGCTCTGCCCTGGACTCCATGCTAACAGTTTTATCACCTACACTAATGTATTGTAACTACATACAGCTGTGCTATCATGATTGTATTTTAAGGTCCCTCTAGACTCACGGCCGACTTTGTCGTCACTCTAAGCGTTATGGGGCAGTTCCGAACCACTGACAGATGATGGAAAATAACAACCAGCACCTTTGTTTAGAAAAGGGTAAGTCGCTGCAGCTCTCCCTTCCCCATAGACAACACAAGAATTCCCCGTGACCAAACATTTTTGTGTATGTACAGTTTGACCAATGTTTGGCCATCAGTTATTGAAAGTGTTTGGAGGCCTTTAACTTCTAAATGTGGACAAGAATCCATTCCATGAGAGCAAGCAGAGATCTTTAAAATGGAAAAGAACTATAAAATAGTATATTAAAAAGTCGTTAAAACTTTCATTACACAGTTATTTAGCCTTACTTAGAAACATAGAAGAAGACAACTAGATCCATCTAGTCTGCCCATATATTATTTCCTTTCTTATTATCTTAGGATAGTATAAGTTTATCCCAGGCACGCTTCACATCAGTTACTATGGATTTACCATAGTAAGTTGAAATTTTGTTGCAAGCCTCTCTATACACATAGGGGGACATGTATCATCTGGTGTATCTTTTTTTTTTCGGCGGAAAGAGCCGATCTGCGAATATTTTATTTGCAAATCAGCCGTTTTGCGAATAAAATATTCGCAAATCGTCACTTTCCGCCAGGTACATCGGGGGGGCGGGGAAGGGGTGTGGAGGGGGCGGAACGGGGCGCGGACTCATAGTCCGCGCGATTCAGCATTTTTTTCTCTTAAAGATACGCCGAAAACCTGAGGGCTGGAGTAGGTTTTCGACTGTGCGCACCGGAGCTCACGGGATTTATGTAGAGGCAGTACGCCTCTACATAAATCTCTGTAGCGCCGGAGATGCGGGGACATTTTTAAGTCCGGCGTAAAAAACGTCGGACTTAATAAATGTCCCCCATAGTGTAGGTTAAAGTCGTTTAAATTCATATCTCCCTACACAAATTCCATTACAACTAGAAAGCAAGAGATCTGATACGCTTTTGTCTATAAGGCTTGTCAGACCTTTTCATCAGTGCCTGTTGCTAGGAAGAAATAAATGGATTGGAAATATTTACCATCTGATTCTGTTACTTTCTTAACATAAATAGTATTTTGAGGTCTTGCAGCCTTCATGCCTTTAAAGACAAAGTTGGGTGGTTAATGGGTTCGGTCAACTCTATAAGATGTATGGCAGCCTCCCGACTCTCCTCCAGCAAGTGACGTTGATAAGGAGAAGGATTAAGGCCCTATTACACATAGCGATTATCGGCTGTATTTGGCAGATATCGACCATTATGGCCGATAATTGCTTTGTGTAATAGAAGACAACAATCAGCTGACATGCAGTTGATCGTTGTCTTTCAACTCAAAAAATCACGAACATCACAATAGCAGCGATCTGCTGCCTTCACTCCATCTTTTATGGGCTGCTCGGATGATCTAGCGATCACCCGGACAGCCCCCCCCCCCCCCGCAGCTCCCCGCGGCCCCCCGGCTCTTACCCACTTGGTGCCGACATGTGTAGTAGCGCCGGCAAGGAACAAGCAAGCAAGTTCGAACCTTACAGGTCGGCGCTTACTTGCACCCTCTTGTCGCCCTGTGTAATAGGGGCTTCAGTTGTGCTGGATTTTTGCTGCCTGACCTCTTTGTTTTTGGCGCAGTCTGGCTGCAGCTTACCCCACCTCTTCTGGGAGAGATAACTATTGGCTGCTAATTGGCACTTAATTACACCGCTGCTTTGGGCCATGTAAGAGGACCCTAAGGGGGGACAATGGTGATGTTTTAGTTTGACTTTGGGAAGAGAGGGCCATTCTGTAGCTACTGTGGGAAGGGAAACATTGTTACTAACAAGCAAAGAGAAAAAAGTGCCTTGCTGAAGGAGGGTAATATAAAACTGCTTCTACTTAAAGGAGACCTGTCACCCCCCGTGCCGGGGTGACAGGCTCTCAACCCCCAGTTAGATGCCCTTATACTTACCTCATCCCGCCAAGTCCCGCTGCCGGAGACGGTCCCGGGACGGAGATATCCCGGTCAGAAGCCGGCGCGCGCTCTGGAGAGAGGTCCTGTGTCCATAGAGAATGAATGGAGCCGTGTGCGCGCTCCAGAGATGAGTCTGGCTTAATTAATTCAATATGGACGCTGGACCGGGGTGACAGGTCCTATTTAAGGAAAAGGCACTGCTACTACACTAGTGAAGGAATGGTAAAGGCCCAACTGTAATTAATATGGTAAAAATGTTATTAAAATCCGCAAAATTAACTATGTAAACGATTGTTGAAACTGCTTAATCCTATACTGTTAATTTCAACTGGTAAATCCTAAGTCAGCTATGTAGCCTGTACACAGAATATAGCTGAACACAGTAGATAGGGGTCAGCAGTTACCAAGTAACTGATAATTATATATCTATATAGGTAAGAAGAAGTACAACTAGATGGCTTAGTCAAATAAGTACAATAATATTAATTATTACAAACGCTGTGATTTTATCTCCATTGAGCCTTGGTGCATTTGTGTAAGTGCTGTCGGGGTCAGCAGTTTCTGTTTACATTACCAGGCTGTCCTGATAGAGTTTGCTGGTAGAAAGCAGTGATATCTGGGGTCAGATGGCAGCAGTGAGCTTTGAACATCTGCAGAATTGAGCAGGCAGTGATTGAGACCTGAAGAGGACAGAATGTTTACACATCACACAGACCCTCAAATACTCTGCCATTAACTAGTTATCTGCCTTAACATGCTTGAATCTTGAGGGGAAGGGGGGCACATTTTTTGCACAAGGGCCCTAAGCAGTCTGTGTTCGCCTCTGTAACTGACTATATATTTTATTTCATTAAGGAGGTGGGTATAGGGGTCTGATGATGTAGGCTCAGCTCTAAACAATTTCATACACTGTTAAAATGTCACCTAAACCTATTGGTTTAGATGGGACTTAATGTGGCCAAGGGTAAGTTTGACTTTCACAGTCAAGGGTTTATTAATCCCCTCTGTCTGGCAGTTAGAGAATGGCAGTAGTACCAGCACACAACATTGGTTGTTTTCCAGCAGTGAGTTTACGGTGAGATCAGTTTAGTGCATGCTGGGAGTAGAAGGATCTAGTGTGGAGTTTAGTCAGTGTGTTGTGAGGTAAAAGGAAGCAATGTCCTGTTGTGTGAAGTAAAAGGAAGTAAGGTCCTGTACTTTGGGAGATAAAAACAGTGACAGAGAAAGCCACATTTATGTGAAAACAGCAGCCATACATCACAGCACAGCACTGGATTTGCCACAACGGGACAGACTCAGGTACCTGTAAACTTAACCCTGCCCCCCCATGTGAAGAAGTCAGACTGTGTGGATGCTAGGAAGGAAGCATTTTATCATTGTCACCACAGTTTTTTCTCTGTTGGAGTTTACTGTATTGAGAATATACCTGAATAAATCCTGTTTGCTATCGAGAAGAGCACTTAAGGGACCTGACTCACAGCACCTCCCTCCATTTCCCTCAGAATCTCAAAGAACTCACAATTCCCATACCATAAGAGTGGCGTGTGGATAACATAAACAATCATCTAAAGTGTATGAGGATGTCCTAGCCCTCTTCAAATCGCTCCAAGGGCTGAGAAAGGAAAGAAAGCAGCAGCTTACTCCCCTCTTCCCAACACATAGACACTCAGCAGGGGGATCTGGAGTAAGCAAGCAAGCAATCATTTGCCATCAATGTAAAGTATATGGCCACCTTTACTGCTGTTTATTTGTTTCCCTCCCACTCATTTTAGGGATCAACTTGTGTGGTGTGCCAACTTGTGAGGTGTTTCTGCTTAGAACACCCCTCGCAAAAACCTGGTGCCTCAAAAGTAAAGTGGTGATGAAGTGTTGTATAAGTTTGACACTAGATGTCAGTAGTATGTATATTCACGAATATATGTTGCACAGCTGTAGTCATGTAAGGGTTACTGTATTGTATGATTCTGTACAACAATGAGAGAGACTCTTTACTTCTGTTTATCTCTATCCTCCTTTCCTCTTGCACTCTCTTCTCCACCACTCACAGGAGCTGTTACACACACCCTGTAGGAAGTTGTCACATGGGGAGAGGTAGTGTAGACCCACACTTAGTCAGATATTTTCTGTTTTTCTGAGGAGCAAGACACACAGATCAGGCATCCCTGCTGAGCTTAGCAAGGAGCCTGGCTCTGCCAGGTTGCCTGTCCTCATAGGAACAAACATATGAGAATTCACCTCCTCTTAAAAGTATGGGTCAGCTGGGCGCAGGTCCAATGGAAATAAAAAAATGTTTACCATAAGATAAAAATAAACACATTTATTAAACAGACACAATGCGTTTCAAGACTAGTCTGGTCTCTTTATCAATAGTACACTTATGGAGAACACAGAGACTTTCTTTTCTAATGCAACACTTCTACCCACAATGCAGTGTTAAACACCTACAGAGAGAACAAGTAAGGGATCACCCCAACCCATGCCGTGAACATCTCTAAAAGTGCAGAACAGTATCCTAAAGTGGAATAGATCTGGATAGAGCAAAGCATACTCTATCGCAATGCAGGTGACAGCGGGACCCTCAGACACTTCGCTTAAAGAGGACCTGTCACACCCCGTGCCGGGGTGACAGGCTCCCGACCCCCCATTAGAGCCCCCTATACTCAGGTGATCCCGCCGGGTCCCGCTTCCTGAGCCGGTCGGGTCACAGGGATATCAGCGCCCGAAGCCCGTCGCGCGCGCTGACAGGAGAGTCCGATGCCCATAGAGAATGACGGAGCATCGGACTCCCCATTCATTCTCTATGGGCATCTGACTCTGCTGTCAGCGCGCGCAGGGCTTCGGGCGCTGATATCTCTGTGACCCGACCCAGCGGGATCACGTGAGTATAGGGGGCTCTAACGGGGGGTCGGGAGCCTGTCACTCCGGCACGGGGGGTGACAGGTCTGCTTTAACTCAGGTTACTAGGACTGGGGCTTGTATCACCCTAATTGGACGGGTAACTCAACACTGCAGGGCAAAAGGTGGTATAGCGAAAAAGATCGAAACATGGGCACAAGTATTCTTTTTTCAAGTATTCTCTTCAAGTATTCTTCTAAAGTTCTGGCAGAGCACAGTACAACATTGGGTTGGGACTCTCATGAACTACTCCTCTCCACTACTCTAAACTCTCTCTACTCTTCTCAGCACGCAAGCAAGTCAGCACTGCTATGCTACTCTACTCTACCTCAACAACTCTCAGTACAAATCTGGTGAAGTCAAGTGTGTATCAGTCACGTATCATTCATCTGTATCATTCTAGAAGATTTATCAGTAAAGAGTTTATTTATTCTATTGAGACTCAGTGATCATTGCACCAGCACCTACATACAAGCCACACCGTGCTTGGGTCATCTCCCCTTTCTGTGTGGGTGGCGGTACAGGCAGTCCGGGTGGGTCATAACTCTACTCCGGACCACAGCGCCCAAGAGACTCATCACAACCCGGCAGCTCACCGACCATTGGGGAAAAGTATAGCCAGCCACAAAAAACTAAAAGCAGGTATGCCTTTATACCTGTGTGCTGAATTAGCACTGGCTTCACGACAACGTACCACCTGGCTGAGCTAAACTCCACTGAACAACCACCACAGTAGAGGAGTCACACAATACCATCTAGTAAGTGACCGGCTGCAGCTGCAACAGAGCGGCTCCACCACACTTGTTATACTCGGTATACAGTGGATCTATAATGAATTACATTGCAGATGGGAAACTGTTGGGGTAGGATAACTAAGATGTTGGCCCTTTCTATGGTCTATGGATATCATTAAATCCCTGTAACTCTTGTCCCTATTTCCTTTATACACAAGCTGTGACAATTAGGGGTATTCATATCATCCTTTAGACCACCTGCCCGCAGTGTCATTATTATTCACCAGCTGACACAACGCCACCAGCTTAAGCCTCTATATCTAGGTCTCTCCCGGACTCTGGCAATGTCTTTCACTACCTCCATTTAATGTTGACAGCATCTTATCAACTATAATGGAGGTCATTAATTCTCTGTCTCAGACAAATATTTTCTTACCCTATTTCATTCTTATGGTCCAGTGTATTTAAGTGCCTGGGTACACATGCAATAGTCCTCACAATTCTATATAAAGCTAAGCACAACCTGCAAAGAAAATATGGGGAAGGAAGTGATCAGTCAGGTATATCCAATCTAGATAATTGTAAAACAAGCATGTATAACCCCTAATAACACAGATTATAAGTTTTTCAAGATCACAATACACCTGCCTTCTGTAAATTTGGTAACAGCTTTGCATTAAATTTAGGCTAAAGATCTACTGTAGTTCTAGGACCCCCAGTCCACCGCCTTCCCTGCCTGCCCATGATGCCACCAAATGAATATGCTAGAGGCTGAATCTGTGACATTGGCCTAGTCATCTTGAATACTCATTAGGCAGTGTAAACTCAGGGGAGAATTTATCACAGTCTATGATAGGTGTCTTGTGATTTGTTTTATATAAACTTTACGCTGTTGTCACTGAGTGGGTGGGGTTTGGATTAAAGTGGGTATGACTAGAGACATGGCCTCTCCCAATATTGTATCACAATCTAAGGCCAGGTCACAGAACGGCCAGTCTCTGAAGAGATCATCCGCATCAGAACTCCCCACGGCATACAATTGAGCGTGCGGCTGGAGCTGCTCACTCTTTTGTGTGAACTGACATGGGTTTTCTGCGGCAGCTATTCACTGAATAGCGGCTGCAGAAAACTGACATGTTAGTTGTTTACGGAGCCGCTAGGGATCCCGGCCGGAGCGAATACTATGTGAACACGCTCCGGCTGGGATCCATTATTTTCGTAATAATCACGGCTGTTGTACAACGGCCGTGGTTTTACGAAAATATACGTTGCGTGAGCATAGCCTATGAGTGTAACTTTCTTGGAGTATGGCCAGTTTTACCGTTTGATTTATTAAGAGAGCACTTCCTAATATTAAGACAGGTGTGTACAGTGCACCCCATTTTACCAAAACCACGTCCACCCCCTTTTGCTGAGGTCATGCCCTTTTTAGACTAAAAAGTGTCCAAAATTTATGGTAAATATAAAGCTACTCATGTAAGAGTTTTTTTTTTTTATGGAAATTGAAGTTGGTTGCATTTGTGATTGTAAATCTAGGCCTATATGTGTACAATATGTGAGGAAGATAAAAGTAAATAATATAATATGTAAAGAAAAATTCTCCACAGCAAGGTTTTACTTTTATCTGGATAAAAAAGGCCTTTATACTCTGGGTCCCTTCAGCCCACTGCCGAAGCCTTTGTGCCCTGCTACAGTTACTTTCTAAGCCCAAAGTTTCTTTCCCTTAAGTTATTCCTCCCTCCATACCCACCCTGCATGAGAATTTTCAGAAAGTTTACAAAACACAGGCCGCTTCCTCTTCATGAATATTAATCGGTGACCTCCCCCTGCTATTTTCCAGCAATGCAATGCTACTAAACGCCTGTTTTCCCTTTATACTGCCTGAAGGAACATTTGTATATGTTGTGGGAAAGCTGTGCACCAGGAACAAAATGACTCTGCACCCTGGAGGTTAAAGGTCATGGACAGATGAGGAGTGTGCTTTGTTCCCTCAAACTGCTTCTAAAAGCCAGACCTAAATAGGACTTTTCTTGACGCTTTTTGGGGGATTTCGTCTGAAAAAAATGCAAAACAAAAGATTTTTTTTCATCTCATTTTGTTTGATTTTGATAAATAGAAAAGCTATTTAGGTTCAAGGCTATATTGTGTGTGAGTGTCTATACACACATTATAATCACATTTTTTTTCTAATGTTAATAAAAGATTACAGATTAATGTACTAATGTATCAGTTGTGTTGAAAAAGGTGAAATTTTCTACAATAAAGCCATTTAAAAATGATTTTTTACAGAATTTGCAGGGATTACCCTCAGTTCTGCAGCAGAACCCCCAGGAGCAAATATCTGTCAAAGGGTAAAAACACACACACCGTATACGCAGCGTATTTACTGCTGCGATACGCAGCAGATTAGATCTAAATAACTGAACACAGCATCAAATCTGCTGCAGATCTGCTGCATATACGTCCTGTGTGTTTGTACCCGAAAAGTCTTCCCATGTTGACTCTTTTCTCTCCCCCATCCAGTCTCTGTTTATCAGGCTCCATTGATGACTTATGGTCCTTTTTCACAGAACGATTTATCGTTCGAATTTGCACGATAACGATCGAATTCGAACGATAATCGTTCGTGTAAACGCAGCGAATCAAGCGACGAGCGAGAAATCGTTCATTTTGATCTTTCAACATGTTCTCAAATCATCGTTGATCGTTCGCAAAAAATTCGCAGATCGTTCAGTGTAAACATTCTTTCAACGATTTCACCTATGTGTGAGATAGGCTTAAGCGATCGCAAAACGATCGCAAAACGATTTTTCAGTTCGACGTATTGTTC
Source organism: Dendropsophus ebraccatus (assembly GCF_027789765.1). NCBI lineage: Eukaryota > Metazoa > Chordata > Amphibia > Anura > Hylidae > Dendropsophus > Dendropsophus ebraccatus. The sequence goes on from NC_091462.1 coordinate 52,979,713, forward strand.
CGTCTAAACGTGAATCATTATAAAAAAAACATTGTTCATTAAAAACCGTTAATCGTGCGTTCGGGTGAATTATTGCTCCGTGTAAAAGTACCATCAGTATTTTGACGAGATGGATGTAGCTAAGTGAACAAAGATTAGTGGGGGACAAGGAAAGTAAAAGTCAATCTTTTTTTACAATCTGCACAAAATTTACGAAAAAATACTCACTTTAAACGGGCATGGTCATTTAAAAAATCTTTTAACATGTTCTAGAGTCAAAAGTTTTCATTGGTTAGGGTCTGGGTGCCTAGACTTCAAACCGTGCACTTCTCATTGCTCTAACGATCAGTGGGGATCTGAACACCTAAGGGGGATTTATCATTGTGCGCCTGGGTGTACTTTATGAAAAAGGTTCAAATTTTTATACAAATGTGTTGTTTGTTCATAAATCTGTACCTTTTTCCACAAAGTATACCATGATCGCCTGATGGCAAGAAGGGGAGAGGGCTTCATCAAGCATGTGATTTATCATGATTTACACCTGCTAGCAGATATAAATTGTGGCAAAAAAATCTACACCTGCTCCAGGTCTGCCGGATTTGCTGACAAGTGCTTTTCACATCATGTTTCGGGGCATCAGTCGGCCTGTAAATTGTTTGATCACGTTGTTTAGTCCTGCAGTGGGGTCTTATACATTTAGGAAATAGCAGAGCCAGTGGAGATAGTAATCATAGCTTGCTGTGCAGAGGCTGCTGCACACAGTAATGGTGACAGGCAGCTTCCCTCTGTACCGTATATTATAATATTCTGCAGTCCCTGGCAAGAACGTTGGTGGCAAAGAGGGGCCACGTCACACTCAACGAAAGTTGATTTGTCCACATAAAAGTATACTTATATTTTAATGGAGTTATAGTACAAAGTAATCCCAAGAAGAAACTAGTATGCACAGCTACCAAAGTGCCAATAAATATACACATAGGTGCACAGTCCCTATATATAAACAATAATACAGAAACAAAGAAGAAAAAGTATATAGGATACTGACTGGCACACCAACAGAATCAGATGCAATAAGAAATTAAATACTTTATTGAAAATACAACATATATAATAATGGATACAAAAAAGTAGACCCTAACCCTTAAAAACAATTAAAACACCCTAATACTGGAGCTGCCGTGTATAGCAGTAGCTCCCACAATGTCCTGAAAAAATTATAGTAGTCAACCCTGTATGAAATTACATGAAATGATGCACAAAAATACCTCCCCAAAAGGAAATCAATAAATGCCAATGAAATAAAGCACAGCATGAAAGCAGAAAAAATACATAAACAGTATATCAAAACAAAAGAAAACAAGGGAAAAAAATTGAATAAAAAATGGCAGGGAGCAGAATATCACTAGACATAAAAAAACAGAGGGATTTAGGACAGGGTGTCAGGAACCCCACACGTTCTGTCCACCCACTGGACTTCCTCATAGTACAAAGAAATGTAGTCTTTCAATGTGGTATTAAATAGGGTCTATTATGGAAAATGATATAACTCGTTCATGTTGAATTTACCATAGCAGAGCCACTGTTGTGGCTCTTTGGCCTCTTTATTACATCCATATACCCCAATGAGTTGTCAAGCTTCTGGGAAAATCCTGTTGAACAATCTGCTGTTTTAACATATATAAGAGTTGTCAGAGATGGGGAGGCAGGGACAAGACACAACAGTGAGCCCTAATACTGAACCCACCAACTGTCCCTACTTACTTGCCTCAACAGCACTAGGCAGCCGCGGACAACCACAAAGGCGTTCCCTGTACTAGATATGTGCACACATAACAAGACAGAAAAACAAACACAATATCGGATAGTCAAACAAGCAAAGTCAGAATTAGACGGGCAGCATAGTACAAAATCAGGTAACAATCGGATAGTCAAAAAGTCTAGCAAGAGGTCAGGTAACAAAGTTGAGCAAGCAGAGGGAGTTAGGACGGGGATCGCAGGTATAGACAGGGGGAGCTGGGACCAGGGTATGAAACCTAATTAGCCAGCGCTGGGAGACTGGCTCAGCTTTCTTTTATGATGACCGGTGCTCTGATCTTCCAGGGTCCAGACAGGTACAGAAACCAGTCAGTTAAAAGACCTACTCAGCTGTAATAATCAAGTCTAGCAGTGAACAGTTTAGCTCCAGCATTGCCAGGAAGCTGAGAAGCGGGTGTGTCACACAAAAGTAAAAACAGGCCCAGTTCACACCAGGCTACTGCACATTCCTGATAACAGTTCTGGAGATGAGTGAAGCATCCTCTGTAAGGATTCTTGGAAACAGCAGCCTCATCTTTTGAATCCCGATGGCTGGGCACTCCATAGAGAAAGTGGAGACAGCCCAATGATCACCCGAAGATCGTTTGGACAGTATCCATGTTTTCCCGGCAATTCTTGGGCGGTCTTCACCTTCTCCACGGAGTACCCAGATATCAGGATTCAAAAGCCGAGCGTGATGCTTTGTACGATTCTTAACAAATCAGGCTTTGCTCATTTCTAAACATTGTAACAACATTATATAATGGGTGGAATTCACACAAGCATAATAGTTGCACAGTATTGTTTCTGGATTATGACTGCAAGTGCCAGCAGGTACAGTGACCTAACCTAAGAGCATCATGGATCAAAATTATGTTGCCAGTTCAGGTTGGTAGACTTGCGGTTGACCTGGATTCACGGTTATAATACCAGTGCAAAAATATGCCCCCATATAATGCTTGTGTGAATCCATCCTTATTCTAATATTAGATTTATTCTCTTGAGTAGTCAAAAAATTGGGCAGAGCATTGTCCTGAGCTTTCTTGACCAATAAATCTGGCAACTATAAAAAAAAATTGGAGACCAAAAAATTAGATATTGATTCATGGCAGCAGTCAAAATAAGGAATAAAAGCATTGCAAAAAATGGAAGGAAATGTTACTTTTACTTGGGTTCCAATGAACTTGAATCTCAACCCATGACCCTAGGGGAGGAAGTAGCATGCGTCGTGTATTGTTTAGTTTCCTAGAAACTATTTCACCGTAGAGAAGGATATGGCAGCCCTGGTGGGGAGCAGACATTGAAGAGCAGATGTGCTGTGTGGATTAGTCCTCTCAATGGAAGCTTTTCCAAATTAAGCTTATCCTTTTTACAAGATTATATGATGTACTCTCAGCAGCATTAGTCATCATTACATTGCTTATCTCTTTTCTCCGTGCAGCTCCCCTACTAGTATCTAGTGGAATTATATTACACCCCTATACACCACTTGTGCAAGGGAAATCTCAGTATATTTTCAAGGCCTTTACTTCAACAGTTCCTAATACGCTTTAGAGGAATCGCTCAGCTGTGTCAGCTTTATAAAGCCAACCGTGAAAATGTTCCCATTACATATATCATTAAATCAGTTACATTTCAGGTGTTAGCTAGCCTTCATCGGTCCCAGGATTCTAAAGGAAATATTTAACTTGGAATAGTTTATTCCTGCTACTAGACCTTGATTAATGGAGGTAAACGACCTCTATTATAATACTCTTATTTATTTTGGATCATAGAAAATAACAGGCGGATGGGTAATTTTTTGAGATCAGAGTATTGGCAAGCTATTGAGTAACTCAATTGCATAAAATAGGCCATGGCCTCATGACATGGTCTATACCGTATGACTGGATAAATTAGTAATCCGTTGAAAATGTTATATTTGCAATTCCAACTTCCAACTTCAAAACCTTCTGCCTATATGACCAATTATAAAATGTTTAAGAATGCACATGGGTAAATAGACGGACATGGAGAGAAGGAAGCTGCTGCACCTCACACCTATGGCTGACACTTATGCCTCTTGGCTACATTTAAACACCAACGCCAGGATGTTGGTATATAATTAGATCAAACCATATTGCCTCAAGTACTACGTGCAGGTCCCCTGGTGCACATGAGTCCCTGCGCTAAATCAACACTGTGTCGGTCAGAGATCGCCAACCCCACAAAGCGAGCGCAAGCAAGGAAGGGAGGCCACGGAATGAACCTGAAACCCCACTGTCACAAAACCAAACCCCAAAGGGCCCCCCCAAACCCCGCCGGAGGAGAAAGCAGCACAAAAGTGAACAAGGTCTTACTACTCACCACTGCATCGGAGGTAGAATGGGAGAAATGGGAGAAATGGGAGGTACTTACCATGTGTGCACAGGTGCTTCCTGCTAATATGGGTCACATGAGTCTTACCAGGAGGATTGCTAGCCACTCAGAAAAGGGAGAAAAGTAAAATACAGACATGGAGAGAAAGGAGCTGCTGCACCTCATACCTATGGCTGTACCAATGCCAGTATGTTGGTATATAATTTGATCAAACCATATTGTATCATGTACCACATGCAGGTCCCCTGGCCCACATGAGTCCCTATGCTAAATCAACACTGTGTTGGTCAGCGACTGCCAATTCCACAAAGCAAGCGCAAGCAGGAAAGGGAGGCCACAGAATAGCCCTGCAACCCCACTGTCACAGGAACAAACCCCAAGGGCCCCCCAAACCCTGCAGGAGCCGCTGGTGGAGAAAGCGGCCACCAAGCAGCACAAGTGTGAATAAGGTCTTACTACTCACTGCACCGAAGGTAGAATGGGAGAAATGGGAGGTACTTACCATGTGTGCACAGGTGCTTCCTGCTAATTGGGGTGTCATGGGTCTTATCAGGAGGAGTGCTAGCCACTCAGAAAGGGGAGAAAAGTAAAATAAGGACATGGAGAGAAAGGAGCTGCTGCAACTCACACCTATGGCTGACACTAATGCCTCTCGGCTACATTTAAACACCCAACTCCAGGATGTGTCAGCCATAGGTGTGAGGTGCAGCAGATCCCTTTTCTCTCCATGTCCGTACATGGCTCAATAGAGCTTTTCATCAAGATTCTAGACATATCTTTTTTTTCCACAGCACTTTCTAGCAACAAGATGTATGCCTTTTAAAAAAGAAAAATATGTCAATGAGGCTCAAGTGCCCAAGGGGTGTTTCCCAGTACAGCAACTCCTCTCATTCACTACCTCCAACCGCCTATGACCCCTTGATCGACAGTGAGCACAAAGGCAGTAAATAAGAGATGAGCTGGCTAAACTTGGGCTTTTACCATGTTGGGGAATACTTGGCTGAGCATAGTATACATGTGTATGAGAGATGAGCCAGTACTAAAATTACTCGAGTTGAGTATTTTGTGATAGTCGAGTGCTCGATTTGAATTATGAACCCTATTAAAGTCAATGGGGAACTCTGGTGCACCTGAAAACCTTAGAAAGTGATAAAAACACTACAGAAATGGAACCGGCACAGCAGGGGGAGCATGCATGGATGCATTAAGACTCCCAGCTCCCCGAATTATGCCACTTTTTCAGACTAAAAATATTGTGCACCCAACCCAAGATAAGGTCCAACTTAAAGTGGGGAAAAAAAAGATCGGATACATTCTTTCCTGTACGTTTAATTATATATTGTAAGCCCTCGCGGGAAGGGTCCTCTTCCCCCATGTATCAGTCTGCCATTTGCCTTCATGTAATTTTTTTTTGATCTTGTATTGTTTCTGTTTGTTACCCCCTATCTCTTGTATAGCGCTCTGGAATTAAGGGCGCTCTATAAATAAATAATAATAATAATTTACTTAAGAAAACAAAAAGCAAAGAAAAAAGCTGGCCGATCTCTTACCACAGTTCCCATCATCTCTGACAACCATATATGCTGCAGACCAGGGGGGAACTCAAACTACACCCACCGGTAAGGGCTCATTCCCACTGAGCAAAAGCAGCTGAATTTCTGCGCTGAATCAGCGCTGAAATTTCAGCCGTTAAAATAGGTGCAGAGCTAATTTCCATTGTGTTGAATGGAAATTCTGCTCTGCAGTTCACACAGTGGAATTTCCGCACTGAACTAATCCGCTTTCCGCCAGAAGAATGAACATGTTCATTCTTCCGCTAGCGGAAGCCTATACAAATCAATGGGGCTCTGATTTTCTGTTTCAGTGCGGATTCAGCGCGGATTCAGCGCGGAATACAAGCGTAATACAAGCGGAAATTACTCGCTGAATCAGCGCGGAAATGGGGAAAAAGGGGGGGAGGAGGATTCTAGTATATGTTCTGGTATAGTCTAGTTTACTCACCAAATACTCGCTGAATTTCAGCGCTGAATGCATGCGGATTCAGCGCGGATTCCTCGAGTATTCCGCGCTGAATTTGTCAAGAGCTGATTACGAGCTGAACACTTTCCTAGCAGAATACGCAGGGATTCTGTTTGCATTCTGCTTATATTCTGCTCGGAATTCAGTGTCAGTTGATTTCAGGCGGAAATATTTCCTTGCGTAATCCGCTCCTTTTGCTCTGTGTGAACGTAGCCTAAGGGCTCGTTCCCACTGAGCAAAAGCAGCTGAATTTCTGCGCTGAATCAGCGCTGAAATTTCAGCCGTTAAAATAGGTGCAGAGCTAATTTCCATTGTGTTGAATGGAAATTCTGCTCTGCAGTTCACACAGTGGAATTTCCGCACTGAACTAATCCGCTTTCCGCCAGAAGAATGAACATGTTCATTCTTCCGCTAGCGGAAGCCTATACAAATCAATGGGGCTCTGATTTTCTGTTTCAGCGCGGATTCAGCGCGGATTCAGCGCGGAATACAAGCGTAATACAAGCGGAAATTACTCGCTGAATCAGCGCGGAAATGGGGAAAAGGGGGGGGAGGAGGATTCTAGTATATGTTCTGGTATAGTCTAGTTTACTCACCAAATACTCGCTGAATTTCAGCGCTGAATGCATGCGGATTCAGCGCGGATTCCTCGAGTATTCCGCGCTGAATTTGTCAACAGCTGATTACGAGCTGAACACTTTCCTAGCAGAATACGCAGGGATTCTGCTTGCATTCTGCTTATATTCTGCTCGGAATTCAGCGTCAGTTGATTTCAGGCGGAAATATTTCCTTGCGTAATCCGCTCCTTTTGCTCTGTGTGAACGTAGCCTAACTGTCACTGCGTGTGTGTGACATGGTCAGACCCATACTGTTTAAATTTTGTAGGATGAACTCTTAAGGCCATACTACATGAAACATTACGGCCGATAATCGTCTTTGTAATAGAAGACAACGATCAGCCGACATGAACGATGTCGGCTGATCATTGTCTATCGTTGTCTTTCGTTGTCGCTCTGTGGGGCGGGAACGGCCGCAGCAGACCACTGCTATCTTCTATGGGATTCCCGGACAATCCCCCGGGCAGCCCCCCCCCCCCCCCCCCGCGGCTCCCGGTGGCCCCCCGCCTCTTACCCGCTCAGTGCCGACACGTGTAATAGCGCCGGCAGTGAGCGGGGAACGAGGAGCAGGCGAGAGCTGACAGCCCTCTTTTGCTCCTCTCCGTCGCCCCGTGTAATAGGGGCTTAAGACTCATCAAGACAATGTGCGATGCCCTGGCCCCTGAAGGCCACTTCCGCAGTGCTGGTGTTATGAGCGGGCAATGACCGGGGCAGCTGCAGGGGTTATACTTGTCACGGTATAGGCCTGAGGGCGGCACAGCTGTAGGGCCGGTCTGTGGAATCTGCGGGTGATGATGGGCATGCGATTCTTCGCTGCACCTAGTCAGGGCACCAGTTAGTGGACACCAATGCCAGGGTTCAGTAACAGCGGTTTTATTATAGATGAGGTAACTAGTAGCAACAGTTCTGTCCGGATGCAACCGGGTATATAGCAGGCTTTGACAAATAAAGCAGGAGTGGTGCTGCATAGGCTGTGAGAATACGTGCCGGATGATGGGAGTAGGAGTATGAGAGAAATAGCGTTGCTGGGTGGATTAGCTTGAGAGTAATACTTGCTGTGAATCCTTGTAGCGATGAGGAGAGATAACGGAATGACACCCAGATGAGAGAGAAGACTCCGGACACTTGAGCAGGCAGGTACAGCCGAAGACTTGAACACAGCAGAGCACCTGATCCACACTTCTAGTGGTGAAGTGGGAGCTGCAGAGAAGAAGCCCAACTCCTCTGAGGCAGGAGAGAGACGACACACACCCTCCTTGCTTGGAAGCAGGGGGAAGACTCACTTGTTAGGAGGAAGTGGGAGGTCACATGGTTGCTCCTGGCCAGAGCTAGTCGGCCATTGGAGGAACCATGGTTACAGGTCACGTGATCAACAGCCTTGCATACCACTGTACAATGCAATAATACACAGGAATACATGAGAATACACATGAGAATGCACATTACCAGAGAATACTAGGGGAAAACCAGCAGCAGTTGCAGTGCAAACACTTACCAGAACAGGCATTGACACAGCAAGAGAAATGGCCATAATAGGAGTAGTAGTCTGCATGTTCTGGGACACTGCAAATGCACCAAGTGCAAAGGTTGCCAGAAATTGATAGGAAAGAGAGAATCCCATACACCCTTCATTACACATAAAGGAGGGCCTCATGCACACGCTGTACAAAACTACAATAAATGCCAGCCTGCATTGTAAACATCCTCTTAATTCAGGAACCAAAGTTCCAAAGACTTTTCAGTAATGATCAATTTCTTGATCACTTCTCATAGCCATTTCTTTTGCCCCCTTTTAAGTTACTGGTAAGAGAACTTGTCATCATTTGGATCTGATTGCCAGTCGCTTGATGTAAACAGGCCCTTAGTAGGGATGTCATTACTATTTAGACAAAGGATGTATGATATATAATGGTGGTTGACTTTGGTCATTAGGATTAATATGCTCATTAGTCAAATGGCTGCATTTGTGAGGTTAAGGCTAAGACAACTATACATTCCATTAGATGCCAGCAGGTAACTGATAAAAATGTCATTTTAAAACAAAATCAAAGCATAACTTGTGTTATCATATCACTCCTGATAATGCTATCACCTTCAAACACAGCCTGTGCTTGGCGTATTCCACTCCCTTCGGGCACTGCTCCTAGTACAGCACATTCCACCTAGTCTAGGGAAGATAGCTGCTTTATGAGTAAGATATGCTCAGATCCCACAGCCATTAGGAAGCTAATTTATAGTAACACTTACTCCAGGAAAGTCTCCTGTTTCCTCCTCCCCCTTTCTATCTTGTTATTTTCTTATTTTTTTTACAGCAGTTGTATACCAATACATGATTGGGATTAATTTAGCTATATAAAGACTGGAAGATAAACATTTTCAGATATTTTATTTTTACTTTTAAGTGAAACTCAGCTCTGGCCATACTGGACACCCATTGATTTCCCTAAACTGAACTTAGATCAACATAAACCTTATGGTAATCTAAGTATATAAGTATATTTTAAAGAAACAGGAGGAAGAGGTGGAGGGGTGGGTAAGGCAACTGTAATGTGCATGTTCAGTGTGCCTGTTTTCTATTAGTCTGAACTGTGTTTTATTCAAGCACAGCTGTGTGATGATTGACAGGTTCCATCACACCCATCTGGGTTCTGCTAGCCTTGGCCAGGCTGCTTGTCTTGTTCTGTGTTTCACTTAGCTAACGTAGGGACCATCGATTGTTGTCAGTTGTCGCTGACAGCCTAGGCGCTGTCTGTCCTGTATTCCATCCAGGTCCTGGGTTCCCTTACAATGGTCTTGTAAAAGTGGAGATACACCTTATCAACTCTGATGCTATGTATATGTACAGTATATGCAATCTGAAAACAGTTTAGATAAACTCTACAAAGTAGTGAAATAGATCAGACTATAGCATAAACAACGCATCAAAATTCCATGTACAGGATGATACTGTGCTTAGTTGGGAACAAAATGGTCCAAACTGGGAATCTCATCCATGAAACATGCATTGTTCACTTGATTCTCTGCAATAAAAAGGTTCAAAGGGGTAGTGCGGTGCTAAAAAATTATTCACAGAATAACACACATTACAAAGTTATACAACTTTGTAATGTATGTTATGTCTGTGAATGGCCCCCTCCCCGTGGCCCACCACCCCCGCCCGTGTACCCGGAAGTGTGTGGTGCATTATACATTACCTGATCCGTGTCGAGCCCGTCCGCCATCTTGTGCCAAACGTCATCTTCAGACGGACGGCCGAATCCCTGCCGCCACCCCCCCCCCCCTCCGCCGCGTCATAACTGTGCTCAGCTGCGATTGGCTGAGCACAGTTATACTCAGCCAATCGCGGCTGAGCAGCTGGTTTCGCGGCCGCGTCATCAGCCGCGATTGGCAGCACAGTTATGACGCGGCGGAAGGGGGGCGGCGGCAGGGATTCGGCCGTCCGTCCGAAGATGACGTTTGGCACAAGATGGCGGACGGGCTCGACACGGATCAGGTAATGTATAATGCACCACACACTTCCGGGTACACGGGCAGGGGTGGTGGGACACGGGGAAGGGAGCGATTCACAGACATAACATACATCACAAAGTTGTATAACTTTGTAATGTGTGTTATTCTGTGAATAATTTTTTAGTACCGCACTACCCCTTTAAGGTTTTGAACTGTATTTTAAAGCAATGTGTGTGTTATCCTATGGCATATATGTTAAAGTATGGGTTCTTTTGATATGTTTTCTTTGCAAAGAGATTATGCTTTTACAGTAACACCTCTAATATCAATGGTGGTTACATATCTTTGACTGCATATGTTCAGACTGTGGTTTAGGAGATGCCATGTAGACATTTTTGACCATTTTCAAAGACCTCGTTGCACTACTCTTGCATTTGTCACTGATAACGTTCCAGGATGTTGGCCACAAGTAGGCAAGTGCCTGGACATTTATTGCCCCATGTCAAAGGGCCAGCGATCAGACTATGAGTGAGCAAACAGTTGTTTGTGTGGTCATTTAATCCCAATAATTGGGCCGTGTAAAGGATTCTTTATAGAATGCAGATCAACTTGCTCACAGGCAATTGGTGTTCATACGCGGCATTGGAGTGCTCTTGTAAAAAGATCCTTATGGCTGCCATACACCTTCAATAACTGTCACCAAACATTTATTCAGTCAACAGCATTAGGCTTCATGGTGCCCTATGCAAAATTGCCATCTGTTACGCTATACCCCTCCCCCAGGTCTTCCAGACTGTTGAACTTGCTTAGCTATTTTGCAATAAATCACCCTATATACAGCAAAACAGACTTTTCGTTCAGACTGCTGGGAAAGCTGAGTGAAGACACTATGGGCTCCACAGAAGTTGCAACTCAGCTTTCTCAGGCTGCCTAGGTCCCCAAGTCTGATATTATAGAATAGCTGCCCCTTAAAAGACATTTTTTTCAAGCAGGCAGGTTTCCCTTCCTTCTTATACTTCAAGCACTTCAAGAACTGTACATACAGGAATTGGTTGGTGACGGGTTCACCCACCTTTACCTGTACTATCCAATTTATAAAAGACTGGAGGACTATTGCAGCAATGAAGTATTTGAGCCCCAAAGCCTTTTGTCTCCAACGCTTTTCACATAGACTGTAAGCCAGGGCAGTTTCTAGGGCATTATGGCAACAGGGCGAAACTTGATAAAAGCGCCGCCACATGAAGGTGCACTAAAGTCTGTAGGTATGTGGGTTACCCCCTGTATGTAGGATCCCCTGCTTTGCCCCCATATAGTAATAATGCCCCCTGCTGTGCCCTCCATATAGTAATAATGTCCCCTGCTGTGCCCTCCATATAGTAATAATACCCCCTGCTATGCCTTCATATAGTAATAATGTCCCCCCGCATTGCCCCCATATAGTAATAATAATGTTCCCTTGCATTGCCCCACATATACTTATAATAATGCCCCCTGCAATACCCCACATGTACTTATAATGTCTCCCTGCATTGCCCCACATATACTAATAATCTCCCCCTGCATTGCCCCACATATAGTAATAATGACCTCTGCAGTGCCCCACATATAGTAATTATATCCCCCTGCATTGCCCCATATAGTAATGTGCCCCTGCCTTGCCCCATATAGTAATAATGTGTCCCTGCATTGCCCCTATATAGTAATGTGTCCCTGCATTGCCCCATATACTACTAATAATGTTCCCCTGCATTGCCCCCATATTGTAATAATGTCTCCTTGCATTGCCTTCATATACTACTAATAATGTTTCCCTGCATCGTCCCACATATAGTAATAATTTGCCCCTGCATTGTCCCCCATATAGTAACCGCGCGGTCACCTGGTCCTAGAAACGGCCCTGCTGTAAGCTCTTGTGAGCGGAGCCCTTATTCCTCATGTCTGTCTTGATGGCTACATGTGTCACTTTGTAATGTCTAATTTTGTCTATACTCACAGAATTGTGAAGTGTTTCGGAATTAGTTGGCATTATACAATTAAAAATATTAATATTAGGCCTCCTTTGTGCTCCAATATTGTAGTTAGGCCCCTCTGTGCCCCATATAGTAGTTAGGTCCCCTTTGTGCCTGCATACAGTAGCCAGATCCCACTGTGCCCCCATATAGTAGTTAGGTCCTCCAATGTAGTAGTTAGATCACCTAAGTGCTCCCATATAGAAATTTTGGCCCCTTAGAGCATATATATGGAAAATAGTAAGATGCCCTCTGTGCCCCCATATAATAGTTAGGTCACCTTTGTTCCCCCCATATAGTAGTAGGCCCCCATGTGCATCCATATGCTAGGCACAACACCAAGTGGTTGAGTCCCCCCCCATATATAGATTGCATGTATATACTCATTTATAGCTGCTTCTTAATATTCCTTCACCAGAGGAGTCTTTCCCATTGTCCTGTGGTCCATGACTATTAGGAGGCACTTCTGTGCATCGCTAGGCATGAATGTTCATATAACCTGGTTGGGGGGGGGGGGGGTTAGACTAAAAAACATGAACTCACCTGTCATCCATTCACCAGCAGCTCCTCTCCTGGCAGCGTGCATTCTCCTGTCAACTTCCGGTGCAGACTCCATGGTACAGAGACACTGCCTAAGCTGGATGTGACTGCAGCCTCTATCATTCATCTGCGTGCGCGTCTGGCGCTGCACAGAGAGCCCCCTCAGGACTCTTTGGAGTCGGCTGCACTGGTCATGTCTGGTTGGGCTTGCAGCCACACTGGGAGGGATCCCATTGCACGGTGGGACCAGGCAGGAGTGTCTGGTGCGGCCACCCATGCAGCCTTGTCTCTGCACCCATCTTGCAGCATGGCGGTGTCCTCCCCTGATAAGGTCCGGTCAGGGTAGCTAGCCAGGCACAGTGGATCTATTCGGCACAGTAGCATGGCCTCGCAGACCTCCAGGCAGCTATATCCTGGATTGACGGTCTGTGTGAAGAGAGCCAGCAGCTTCCTTCAGCCGGAGCTTTTGCTTCTGCGGCCCCCAGTGGCGGCCTCTGGTACTGCACCCCTGCAAGATGGAGAATGTGCTGAAGAGGATGAAGGTTTAGGAGAGCTTGATGATCCAGGACTAGACTGTTGACAGCTGGTACTGCACCCTCTGTATCTATGGCTGGAATTCACCCCAGGGACAGCCAGATAAGAAGACGGGGATTACAGCAGTGGGGCGGTCCAGGGTCGCAAAGTTGCCTGTAAATTTACCATTGTGGGCAGTGTGATTTTGAGGGGTGGCATGGACTAGACTAATTTGGCACAAGGACATTTGCAGGGCCTCTTGGTGTTGGCAGTGCAGCTCCGGGAGGGGCTCAGGGGCATTCTTCAGCAGCGGTTTGGCGGGGGGGGGGGGGGTTGAACACAATTCCTACAATTAATGTGGTTGGGGGTTCTGGGAAAGATGGTACGGAACAGGTGTCTGGCTGGGTGGCAGCACCACTGGTGGTGGCAGGCGACAGCACTAAGGGATCAAAGACAGACGAAGTGCAGCTGGTGAACGCAGCATGGGGCAAGGTCTGCATCTATTGTGAAGGACCGCTAGAGGCGCACCTCAAGCAGGAAGTTAGGGAAAAGATCTGCATGTAAATGTAATTTTTCCTTACTTCCATTGGAAAAGTTTAACCTATACAGGGTTAAACCTGACGTAAGTAAAAAGTTAGAGGAGGAAAAGTGGCTCTATTCCTTGATCCCTCGAACTTGTACGAACTGGTTGTAGCCATTTGCCAATCTTGCTAGTGTAATTGGGGAGAAGGCACCAGAGCACTGTTTAGCGTTACTTTGCCAAGATTTGGGGGGACTTTGCACACTTTGTAGCAGTGCATGTGCCCGGAGTGCATAACAAAGTGGCTAGTTCGTTGTCTCGTTTGCAGTGGGAGCGATTCCATTGGCTCCACTCCTGGGATGCCGAGGGGAAGAAGTACCTGCCATGGCATATGTGGAAGGTATATTCTGGGACTTGGCAGAAGTGGAAGATGATGATGGACACAGTGGGTGACAGTCAGTCGATGGTTTTGTAACATTGGTTTTGTACTTCATAGGTGGTGCTGTGACCAAACCCATGAATGCACTGAGTGAACTCTATGGAATTATTAGAGTTTAACACACAATGAGCAATGGATTTTGAATTTAATATAGGCATTACTGAATAAAACCAATTAAAAATTCTAGGTTTGTTTTGGTAGAAAATGGGTGGATTTTTTAGGGCCAAGTGTTTCTTATCCTGTCTCACATGTTTAAATCTTTCAGTAGATTTCACTAAACGCATTATAAAATACTTTAAGGTCAGCAATTCTGACAAGGTTAGGCAGGGGTATATAGGTTACTTTATCCGTAAATTAAAATTTACAGCGTTTAAAAAGTGTTTAGTGATATGCAAGACTTTCATATTTCACTTGCACAGCCCGGACTGCCCTTTATCATCCTAATTGAAAAGGACTTAAGAATTTCTTGATAACACAGCTCCTTTTTATACAGTTACTCCACTTACTGAAGTGGTAGCACAATAAAAAATGTTTAGAATATGATCTGCAAAAAAATAAGGAAAACTATTAGAGAAAAAATTAATTACTTGGGTGTTCTAAGTCATTGCTAATTCGGTAATAACTCATTAAAGGGGTATTGTCATCTGGGAATTTTATGGCATATCTACAAGATAAATGATGCAACCCACACCTATCCCATGATCAGCCCCCTGGCCACCTCTGGCCTGGTTGTAACTTTTAGACGCGCTTTAAAAATCCAAATACAGCAGAATGGCTCTTTTATGTAGTTTGCATAACTCGTACTGACTTTAATGGGGGTTGTATAAACAGCGTAGAACCATAAGCTAGGCATAGAGTTTGAATAAAAACTTCCATTAATATCAGGTCAGAGGGGGCCAGGGAGTCCAGAATTTTGATAGGTGGGACCTACATGTATCAAATGTTTATGCTATATCCTGTAGATGTCACAAATGTCCCAGATGGGAATACCTCTTTATATAGTAACTATTCATTTTACAGACTAGCTCTAACATTAAGGCCGTTTATTTACAATATATTAGATTTAGAGATGAGCGAACCGGGTTCGGGTTTGAGTCGATCCGAACCCGAACGTTCGGTATTTGATTAGCTGGGGCTGCTGAACTTGGATAAAGCTCTAAGGTTGTCTGGAAAACATGGATACAGCCAATGACTATATCCATGATTTCCACATAGCCTTAGGGCTTTATCCAAGTTCAGCAGCCACCGCTAATCAAATGGCAAAAGTTCGGGTTCGGATGGACTCAAGCATGCTACAGGTTCACTCATCTCTAATTAGATTAAATAGCAATGTTTAACCCTTTGAGGACCAGGCCCAAAATGACCCAGTGGACCGCGCAAATTTTGATCTTAGTGTTTCCGTTTTTCCCTCCTCCCCTTCTAAGAGCTCCAGCACTTTCAGTTTTTTATCTACAGGCCATGTAAGGGCTTATTTGTTACAGGAATAGTTGTACTTTGTAATGGCGTCATTCATTTTACCATAACATGTATGATGGAATTCCAAATATATTATTTATGAAGATATAAATTGGTGAAATCGCAAAAAAGAATGCAATATGGTAACGTTTGGGGGGTTCCTGTGTCTACGTAATGCACTATATGGTAAAAGCGACATGATACCATTATTCTATAGGTCAGCCCGAACACAACCATATGCAGGTTTACGCAGATTCTCTAATGTTATATATTTTTTTTAAATGAAATCCTTTTTTTTGGCAATTTATTATAAATAAAATGGGACTATTGTGACGCTTATAAAGGTTTTATTTTTTCACCTACGGGGCTGTATGGGGTGTAATTTTTTCCGCCATGATCTCTAGTTTTTATTAATACCATATTTGTGAAGATCGGACGTTTTGATCACTTTTTATTAATTTTTTTATATATATGATGTAACATAAAATCGGTAATCCGCGCACTTTTTTCCCTCTTTTCGTGTACGCCGTTTACCGTTCGCAATGACGCTTGTTATATTTTAATAGATCGGACAATTACGCACGCTACGGTATATTATATGTTTATCTATTTATTTATTTTTATATGTTTTATTTATATAATGGGAAAGGGGGGTGATTTAGACTTTTATTGGGGGAGGGGTTTTGGGGTAGTGTGTTAGTGTTTTTAACTTTTTTTTTTTTTACACATTTGAAGTCCCTTTGGGGGACTTTTACATTCACTACTTGGGGGTCCCGATCGGTAAGTGACAGGGGACTCCCCCTGTCACTCACACTTAAACGCCGCGGTCGCGCCGCGATCGCGGCGTTTAAGGAGTTAATGACACGCGGCAGCGCGATCGCTGCAGCGTGTCATTACCGGTGAGGTCCCGGCTGCTGATTGCAGCCGACCCTCACCTGCTATGAAGCGCGCTCCGCTCCGGAGCACGCTTCATAGCGGGAGAAACACCCAGGGCGTACAGTTACGCCCTAGGTCGTCTGGGGACAGACTTCCATGGCGTAACTATACGCCCTGGGTCGTCTAAGGGTTAATGTTAGAGTGCATAGAGTATTTTATTGGTCTGTAGTAGGGATGGTCCGAACCCTCCGAGGTTCAGGTTCGTATGAACCCGAACGCTCGGCATCAGATTCCCGCTGTCTACCCGCTCCGTGGAGCGGGTGGATACAGCGGGAGGACCGCCTGGAAAACTGGGATACAGCCTATGGCTATGGCTGTATCCCAGTTTTCCAGGCGGTCCTCCCCCTGGATCCGCCCGCTGCACAGAGCGGGCAGACAGTGGGAATCATTACAGAGAGTTCGGGTTCGTACGAACCCGAACCGAACTCGGTTCAGGCCATCCCTAGTCTGTAGTGTCGATCAATAAAGCAGACTAGCCTCAAAGTGGGCATACACCTTCAATAACTGTCGGCTCCTGTCTTCCCTATAGACATGAACCTTGGGCCACGTCGGTGAGCAGTGGGTTCAGCCAATACAAGTATAAAGTGTGTGGCAACCTGTTGCTTATATATTGCCACCACATTATGAAGCATTCTACAGAGATGATCATCACTGACTTCAGTCCGTCACTAATTGGTCTTACAGTTTCATTTCTCTCAGATACACTTCATGTTTATATATAATTCTGGGCAAATTTAAAACAGGCAGGCAGACAGGAGGTTGGGGGGTGGGTGGGAAAATAATAAACAACCTAAACTCCCCAACCCCGTACCTCTGTTACAGTGCTTCCAGGTTCCGGTGACCGTTGCTGTAAGTCACTTTCCACTGGAAACTCTCTTTCAGCTTCAACATCACAGTCAGGCTGTGGGGGCGGAGTGATAAACCAAGGTCTCTCAGTTCAAGGATTCTGTCTCTTTCTGTTGGCTACAAGTGGTGATGATTGGTACATTAATCAACAGGAGACATCTCTCAATTATACTGTATTGACTTGATCCAATTTTTGAAGTTTCATTTGTCCAATAAAATTTGCTTTCAATCTGTCTTTAATACTATTGAAACTCTTTCAACATGCCATAGACTGAAGCTAAGTGGTTGAAAATATGATCACTTGCAGATTTTGTTGACACCCGTTGCTTCCTTGATTCGCATAACCTTACATCTTGTCCTTCTTGGTGTTGTAATTTACTGTTAAGTGTATTACCCTGTTACGGTGGGTTCACACTGAGGAATTCTTGGGGATAAATTCCGCGGAATTACGTCGTCTGTACGCGCACACAGCCGCGCTCCTTTCCACCAGCTCCATAGACACCATTCTATGGGCCCGCTGATTCCGCATTCCACCGAAAGAATTGACGTGACGTGCGGAATCAGCCAGCCCATAGAATGGTGTCTACGGAGCCGGAGGAAATGCGCACGGCCGTGCATGCATACAGGCGATGGATTTTCGCGTAATGAACCCACCCTTATCCCCAAAAAGACATATACAAATAGATGTTTTTACAAGAAAGTATCTGTTTTTTTAAATTAAATGGGCAATCAATAACATAATTCCAAAAAGTACAGCTCTATAATATCTTAAAGATGACAGGGGGTTATGATATCACTGGATGTACGCTGCCTGCCTCCTATAAATATATTAAGGGGAAAGACAAACTTGATTCCAATGAACTGATAAAAAATACATGAAGTAAAAAAGGAAAAAGCTGCTTTGTCAGAATATAAATATTTCCCTTTTTATCTTTCATGTTCGTGTATGAGACTTATCAAAGGCAAGAGAGTTTAGCTCCCCTGAGGACCATCCACATAAACTATTCTGAGACATGGGGGAAAACAAGACAGAGGAAATTAAAGATAAATAAAGACTGAAAGGCCCATTAAGTTTGTCTCAGCACCATGTAGCCAAAGCTTGTCCTATTATTCATTAATCTATCTTGACAGGCTGATTCTCACCAGTCCTTTCTTCCCTGCCACGTAGAATGGGTCTTGAAAAGTGCCCCATTTAAAATATGCAAACACTAGTAAATAATGAGAAATGATGACCTCTTCATTAAAAGGAGGAAAAAATTCCCATAAAAAAGTTTCTGAAAAAAGTAACTTAATATAAAAACTTAGCACATAAAAAAGTGTGAAAAGCAGTGGCTTTCCTGACACAGCCTGGATTAATAAGTTTCCTCAATGTTACCCGACACTGACTCCACGTGCATTCAGCTACGCGTTTTGAGGAGGCCACCTCTTCATCAGACACCTCCTCCTCCTGGGCAAGACGGACTGCAATCCACCACTTTTTCTATGTGCTATGGGAATCCATAGAGACTCCTGGCCAGGATACCGGAAGGTGGCAGGCCGCAATCTCACAGATACTTCAAGCTCTGAATAGTATTGTGCCTAATTCAGTAAGACCTCATCAGGTGAGCGTACATAATGCTTGTGGCTCCCTCAGAGTTAATTTTCCTGCACATGCAGCGCCTATAGCTTTTTTCTTTTATTTATACATAATATAAAAACTATCATCTATTTATCTAACCAAGGACACTCTAAAAAATACTCATTTATATCTCTATCTCTGCTTTAAAAAATACACAAATATTCTCAGTACAATATGACCAAACCAAATTAGTTTGAACATTTTTATTATGCTTGCGTTGAATAAAACAGCCCATATAGCATTTACATGCATATCACGACTCCAGGGTTAGATGTCATATTGCTGTTTAAACACTTTTCATGTTTTTTTATGCACCATGTTGGTACTTGCTGAGAGCAGGGAAGCATGTGTTTATTATCATAGGACTGAAAGACTTTCACAGCTCAGGATCACCGCTCCAGATAGCGAACTCTTCTACAGACTCATTTTTAGGTAACAAAGCTTTTCTGTGTTTTATGTAAATGTAATGATATCACTCTCTTATGCTTCAGAACACATGACTAAACCTTGCAAGAGATAATACATGAACAGTGCCTCCGTCTACCCATCTGCAAGTACTTTTAAGGTTTTCCCTGAAGGAATAAAGAATGAATGAAATCTGATACAGAATAAAAATTAAGTGTAATAGCAAATAAAAGACCAGCTCAGGAAGGGTAACAGGGTTTCACACACTATTCCTCCATCTTCTAAGGTATCTGGTTACTACTAATGTCTCTCTATCCATCTGCAGCTGCCCTTCAGTCACCTCTGGCTACTCCATTCAAGATGTCTAACCATCTGGTCACTCAAGGCCTCTTAAGCAATCACTGTTACAGGAAGAATGAACTAGGGTTTCTGATTTCTCTTCAATAGGTGCTAGCTATTGTTCTACACTGAAGCTGTCAAACACAGGTGTGTATCTACTTACTCTTCACTAATTTAGGATACAAACTAAAGCTTCATTTCCTAGTCCATACACCATTGGTGGTCATCTTTACTTTGTTTTGTGTCTTCCTATAGTTTACAATTTAATTTCCTATGGTAATTTCCTAGGTGATCATCTTTCAAAGCATGCATCTCTTTTCTCTCTCCTAAAAAAACAAGGTACAAAGCTATATGTTTTGCAAATAATGGAGCTTACTTAGACTTGTTGAGTCAGATCAAGATGGGCGGCAGTTCCATACTCCCCAACCTAAACTAAAATAACCAAGCTCGCTTATCTGAATCAGTAAGAATAGTTAGAACGTATAGCTATGACCACTCAAAGATTCGCAAAGATGCGGTTCTTTCTTGCACTAACTATGTAAGGGTGCTTGCACACTGTGAAATAGTTATCCTTCGCCATTCTGCAGTGTGCACGCACGCTTATAGTGGATTAAGTCATCGTCAACAGCCCTGATGCTTACTCTGATCTTACTGCAATTAGTAGGCTATAATGCACAGAGATGCCCTGTCTCCTGAAAGATTCAGATCTCCACTCTGACTAATTGATGGCACTCCCAGAAGAATGATCTACTGTCCTCTATTAAAGGGCCTATGACACTGAGCAATTATCTGCCAAATCAGGCAGATATCTCCCTATGTAATGGAGACAGCGATCAGCGGATGAGCGAGCAAATGCCCACTCGCTGGCAGATCACAGTCTTTCAACATGTAAAAAAAATCATGGGCCGTACATCCCTACGTGCAATAGAGGATAAGAACCATGTTACACAGGACAATTACCGTTCAAAAAATTGTTAGATTGTTCGGATTTAAACGATAATAGTTTCGTGTAACAGCAGGCAACGATTAAACGACCAACGAGAAATCATTGATCGTTTCCTAGAATCTGGATCTATTTTCATCGTTGAATGTTCACAAATCATTCATAACACGTCGTATGCTCGTTCCCTGGTCTATCAGCCAGGAAAGGATGAGCGCAAGAATGACTGTAAGTAATGATCATCGTCCTATTGAACAGGGTCAACGATTTAAGATCAATCGTCATAGAGATCGTTTATCATTAATAGCTAAAAAATCGTTCAGTGTAATACCACCCTAAGGTAAAGAAAAGCTAACAATGTCAGTACAGTCCTGTCCACACAATTGTCAAGCCATGTTGATGATCAATCAGCCCCCGCAGGTTAGGATGTCTAATACGCCTTAAAGGACAACTCCCACGAAATTTTTTTTTAGCTTATTTAACACACATTACAAAGTTATATAACTTTGTAATGTGGTTAAATACCCGGTCTGGCCCCCTTCCCCCACTTTCGGACCCCCGACCCCCTGCCCGGAAGTTAAAGAATGTATACATTACCTATTACGATCGTCACGGTCCTCTTCTCCCGGGCGGCATCTGGTGACGACAACGTCAGAGCCGGGGGGCGGTCCGGGTCTTCTTCCTCCTCGGCGTCTTCATAGAAAGTGAATGGGATGGAAAAGGCTGCTGGTGCACATGCGCACCAGCAGCCTTTTTTATTGGCTGGAGCGCATCACATGGCTTCCAGCTTGCTCAGCCCTGATTGGCTGAGCTTGCTGGAAGCCATGTGATGCGCTCCAGCCAATGAAAAGGCTGCCGGTGCGCAAGCGCACTGGCAGCCTTTTCCATCCCCTGGACCTGGAAGTCAGAGACATCGCTGGACAGCGACGACGGAGAGGCGGACGGCGGGCAAATCGAGTGGGGATCGTCACCGTAGGGATGGTGAGTATGGTGTCTGTGTGTGTATGTACATTTATATTGAAAGGAACATAGCTAAAAGGGGTGCAGAGGCAGCAGTTGCACCTAGGCCCTGGTGCCTTAGGGGGCCCAAAGGATCCTTTGTCATATAAGGAGACACCAGCATTATAACTTGCAAAGGATAGCGTGGGCCCCAACAGCTTCACGATACCCCTCTGCATAATCATATATTACATCCAACTCTCTATATGTATCACTGCCTGCTACAATACTTGCTGCAGAGATTCAGATAATTGCATAATACAGAATTCCTAAGTACTCTTTGGATACTGTACACAGCTCCACATGACAAATAAATATCTCACATGATATGAATTTCAACATATAACTAAAGAGTGACATTGCATATCACAAAAAAGCAAGCATGAAAAGCTGGAGATTAGGAATGTTTATCCAGTTTTATTAAAAAGAATTCCCTCTATGGGCACCAAATCTCTATTACTATTTGACAGTTATTGCAATGAATGTTAAACTACTGCTCTGCATAATGCAAAGTATGATATGAGAAAGCGGAGCATCTCCAGCAACCAGCACAGGATAAGACATGGAGCACTGTCACAGCTCAACTTTGAAGTCTCTAAAATAGAGCCATGTTAATTGTGTTCTTTATTACTGGTGTAATAAAAAGTGTCGCCACGAGTCAATATCTTCTGTCATTAGGGGCATCAGCAAGCTAAGGCATTTATTACTTTAAGTAGCATTGAAAAGTCTTCGCCTAGTCGTCTATGACCTTGTCATTATAGCCCAAATAAGATGTGGCCTATTTCATCATGCAAATCTGCTACCAGCTGCTTTCTATCCAACTGAGGGGTAGATATGGAAGTAAATTAAAGGAGAAGTCCGCTGAAAATTTTTATTTAAGTATTGTATTGCCCCCTCAAAAGTTATACAAATTACCATTATACACTTCCTGGATAACATGGTGATGTCACGACCTGACTCCCACAGCTGTGCGGGCTGTAGCTGCTGGAGAGGATGATGGCAGAGGGATGCTCAGTGTCCCTCCAGTGCCCTGTGTCCTTCAGTGTCCCCCTGCCATCATCCTCTCCAGCAGCCACAGCCCGCACAGCTCTGGGAGTCGGGTCGTGACATCACCATGTTATCCAGGAAGTGAAGCCTCGATGCAGTAGTAAGTGCAGGGAAAAAGCACTTTATAAGCATTTCCTGTAGTAAGTGTAATTGGTGATTTGTATAACTTTGGGGGGGGCAATACAATACCTGTTAGAACTCGAGCCATGCGTTCGGCTCCTGGCATCGCTGATGTGTTCGGCCAAAGCGTTTATAACAACCGCTCAGTCCGGTTGCAGGGGGCGCGACGACGGCGTCCATAGCAGCCGGACTCCTCATGTTTTTCACCTACTCTGCTCTGCTATTCCATGTTGTAGGTTTCACTCCCCTGGCTGATCAACATAGGTGTTGTGTGTGCTCACTGATTGTTGACTGACAGCTGACTCACCAGTAAGCTGTCAGTATCTGTGCAGGACCTGGAGCCTTAGCTCCAATCAAGCCTGAGGCTGGGACTACAGGCTCCATAAGTACCAGCATTTGTATCATGTTCTTGCCTGCGATAGTATCTAGCTCCTAGTTTACTTGACCTAGCGTTTTCCTGCATTTATTCTCTGGTTACCTGACTTTGGCTATTAACCCTTTGACTACCCCTTTGGACACGATTTTGTACTTTGCTGTTCGGTTGGTTTTGACTTGGACTCCTGACTTTCCGTTTATTGTGTTTTGTATTGTCTTGTTTTGTTCTGTGTTCCACTCAGTGAGATCAGGGACTGCCGTCCAGTTGTCCGTTGCTATTAGAGCTTCTGAGGCAAGTAGGTAGGGACAGCGGGGCGGGTGCCAGCTTCAGGGCTCACCTCTCCTTGTGTTTCCATGTCCCTACCCTAACAATACCTTATCAAAGATGTTTGCTGGATTTCTCCTAATGTGGCATAACAGCACTACATGCCTATCAATATGACGAATATGTTCAGGAACTTTTAGAACCACTTAATTTTTGTCTTTAACAGGAAACTAACTATATTTTCTGATTTCAGACAAAGATAGCCGTGTAAATACTAACAACATGTAGAAGCAAATCCAATCTGTATCTCTACAACTAGTTATTACCTTTAAAAGGACATGTATTAAAGGATAATAATACACTACAGAGTCTCTAATACATTACTGTAAATCTTTATTGTACCAGTTCTTTACTATGTTAGAAAGGGCACTTTTAGGTCTTTTAGGGAGTCTTGCCTCCTGTATTTCCGCTTTAACCCTTTCTCTGGTGATGCAGAAAGGGTAGCCATGATTATTTCCCTTCTCCAGGGGGCTCGCCACGATTGGGCCTTGTCGTTACCAGTTGGGGCTCCAGAGTGGAGTTCAGTCCAGTCTTTCTTTTATTCTTTAGGTCAGATCTATGATGACCCAAACCGCGCTGCCCTGGCAGAGTCTCACTTGTTGTCTATCCAGCAAGGTCACCATACTGCTGAGGACTACTCTGCTGAGTTTAGGCAGTGGAGTGCGATTACTGGGTGGGCAGATGCGCCATTAAAAACCCTTTACCGTCAGGGATTATGCGATAGTATCAAGGACACAATGGTCAGCCATTCCCCTCTTAACTCCTTAAGTGACCTTATGACATTAGCTGTCTCCATTGACAGAAGGCTTAGGGAGAGGAAACGGGAGAAGAGAGGGGTGACAACTATGGTAACCTCTCTCAGGAATGCTGCAGTCTCATCCCCTACTCCACCAAAGGAGGAACCTATGATACTGGGATCCACCACCGCCGCCGCCCGCAGGAAGCATCGCCTGGACAATTTCCTGTGTTTGTATTGTGTAAAACCGGGGCACTTCTTTAGAGAATGTCTGTCCATGCCTAACCAGCATCCGAGAAAACACCAGTGCCTGAGTGATGATCTGGAGGGTCACTCAGGCACACAGGTACCCCCTAAGGTTTTTGACAAATTCTTGTTACCTGTTACGCTGTCTTCTGGTGAGGTAATTTTTTTGTGTCAGGCCATGGTGGACTCGGGTGCAGCCCTGAGTTTTATCCGCACATCTGTCGCCTTGTCCTTGGGGTTAAAGTTAATTCCTCTATGTTATCTATTTTTTGTTTCAGGTGCCAACTCTGCCCCTTTAAGTGGGGGTAACATCAGGTTTCGTACCCCAGAGGTCTCCATGGGGGTTGGCTGTCTCCACCATGAACTAATATCTTTTTTTGTTATGGACAAGCTAGCCGCAGATGTAATCCTTGGGTTGCCATGGTTACGACTCCACAATCCTGTGTTTAGTTGGAGAACCTCTGAACTTATCAAGTGGGATAGTTCTTGCGATTCACATTTAACTCAAGTTTAACCGTCTTTGTGTTCTGTTTCTGACATGTTGGTTCTTCCAGAATTTATTTCAGATTTTGGTGATGTATTCGATGAGGCGGTTGCTGACGCCTTGCCTCCTCACCGTCCGTATGATTGTGCCATTGACCTAGTGCCCGGGGCCAGGTTCCCCAAGGGGCGAATATTTAACCTGTCTCCCCCAGAGCGAAAGTCAATGCGGCAATACATACAGGACAGTCTGAGAAAGGGTCACATTTGCCCATCTGTGTCTCCTATGGGTGCTGGATTCTTCTTTGTAGAAAAGAAAAATGGTGGGCTACGCCCTTGTATTGACTACAGAGAACTTAATAAAATAACTGTCAAGGACCAGCATCCACTTCCCCTGATCCCGGATCTGTTAAATCAGGTAGTTGGGGCTCGTTGATTCTCGAAAATCGATCTTAAGGGAGCCTATAATCTGATCCGGATCAGGGAAGGTGATGAGTGGAAAACGGCATTTAACACGCCGGAGGGTCATTTTGAGTATCTTGTGATGCCCTTTGGGCTCAGTAATGCTCCTGCTGTTTTTCAAAGATTTGTCAATGACATAATTCCCAATTTATTTGGACAATTTGTTGTTATATATCTTGATGACATCCTCATCTATTCTCCTGATTTGCCCTCTCATCAGAGACATGTGCGTGAGGTGTTAACCAGACTCAAAAAAAATTCCCTATGAGCGAAATATTCCAAGTGTTTATTTGGAGTTAAAGAGGTTGGGTTCTTGGGCTATATTCTTACCCCTGATTCACTGCAGATGGACCCTAGTAAGGTATCAGCAGCGCTCGAGTGGGCTAAGACTACTACCCTGAAGGAAGTCCAAAGATTTCTGGGCTTTGCGAATTTCTATAGGAAGTTCATTCGTAATTTTTCCTTGGTTGCCAAGCCATCGACTGAACTTACTAAGAAAGGAGCAGACCCAGCCTCTTGGTCACCAGAAGCCGAACAGGCTTTCACTCAGTTAAAGAAAAGTTTTTCTTCTGTCCCTGTCTTGGTGCATCCTAATTTAGAGCTTCCATTCGTGGTTGAGGTTGATGCCTCTGAATCTGGTGTAGGGGCGGTATTTTCCCAAGGTCGGGAACCCTATACAAATCTGAGGCCTGTTGCATATTTCTCCAGGAGATTCTCCACTTCTGAGGCCAACTATGATGTTGGCAACCGGGAGCTGCTGGCTATTAAGTGGGCTTTTGAGGAGTGGAGACATTTCCTGGAGGGAGCTAGACACCAGGTCACGGTCTTAACCGATCACAAAAATCTCCAGTATCTGGATAAGGCTAAAAGGTTAAACCTACGTCAAGCTCGTTGGGCTCTGTTTTTTACCCGTTTTAATTTCATTGTTATGTACCGTCCTGGCTCTAAGAACATAAAAGCAGATGCTTTATCCAGGAGTTTCGGTGTCTCTGAGGTCTCTGAGGTAGAACCCTTTAACATCCTACCTCAAGGCATTGTGTTGGCTGGTATGTCTGTTGACCTTAAAACAGAAATTATGAAGTCTCAAGATAACGTGTCGGCTAATGTACCTTCCGATAAGTTGTTTGTTCCTGTTAATCTGAGATTAGCAGTACTTAAAGAGGTTCATGCGTCCATTCTAGCCGGTCATCCTGGCATCGCTGGGACAGTTTATTTGCTGTCCCGCTCGTGCTGGTGGCCTTCCTGGCAGAGGGATGTCCGGGAATACGTTAAGTCCTGTGAGACGTGTGCCCGGGCAAAAACCCCAAGGTCTCTGCCTGAAGGTTTGCTCCAACCTCTTCCGTTGCCTGGTCGTCCATGGTCCCATCTTTCCATGGACTTTGTCACAGATCTTCCTCCCTCGCAGGGGAAAACTGTGATCTGGGTAGTAGTGGACAGATTTAGTAAGATAAGTCATCTAATTGCATTAAAGAAATTGCCTAAGGCAAAGACCCTTGCCAAACTATTCATACGCCATGTCCTCAGGTTACACGGTATACCCTCTAATATTGTCTCTGACCGGGGGGTGCAGTTTGTGTCTAAGTTTTGGAGGGCGTTCTGTGGGTTGTTGAACATCTCCCTGTCATTTTCTTCGGCGTTTCACCCAGAAACAAATGGGCAAACAGAACCTACCAACCAGTTCCTCGAACAGTATTTAAGGTGCTATGTGTCTGATAACCAAAATACATGGTCAGAATACCTACCCATGGCGGAATTTGCCCTGAACAACCACGTCAATGCATCTACTCAGCAAACCCCCTTCTATTGCAATTATGGTTATCACCCCAGATTCTCAGCATTGCCTAACCAAGAGTCACATTTCACTTCAGTAAAAAAACTCACACAAAAACTGTGCACAGTTTGGGCGGAGAGTCTTGCGACTCTAACCGTATCCCAACAAAAACATATCCAATATGCCAACCGTAGACGTCGTTCTGGTCCTCAGTATGAAGTGGGTGAGAAAGTATGGTTGTCCACTAAGAACCTCCGACTTCGTGTGCCTTCAGCTAAATTTGCTCCCAGGTACATAGGCCCGTTCCCCATTGCAGAAATTATTAACCCTGTGTCATTTAAGTTACAGTTACCCCGATCATTAAAATTCATCCCGTATTCCAAAAGAGCCTCCTTAAGAAGTACACTCCTCCAGCAGTTGCTTGTCCTCCTCCCCTTCCAGTTGTGGTCCAGGGTGAATTGGAGTACGAGATTGAAAGGATTCTCGACTCAAGAAGAATTCGTAGGAACATACAGTATCTGGTACATTGGAAGGGGTATGGCCCGGAGGAGCGTTCATGGGTATCGGCACGAGATCTTCATGCCCCTGATTTAATAAAAAAATTTCATCTGTCGTACCCTGATAAGCCTGGAGGTCCTTGTAAGGGTCCAGAGGCCCCTCCTTGGGGGGGAGGGGGGGTTC
Organism: Dendropsophus ebraccatus; assembly: GCF_027789765.1. Taxonomy (NCBI): domain Eukaryota; kingdom Metazoa; phylum Chordata; class Amphibia; order Anura; family Hylidae; genus Dendropsophus; species Dendropsophus ebraccatus. Next base: position 53,007,732 of record NC_091462.1, read on the forward strand.
TGTTAGGACTCGAGCCATGCGTTCGGCTCCTGGCATTGCTGATGTGTGCGGCCAAATCGTTTATAACAACCGCTCAGTCCGGTTGCAGGGGGCGCGACGACGGTGTCCATAGCAGACGGACTCCTCATGTTTTTCACCTACTCTGCTCTGCTATTCCATGTTGTAGGTTTCACTCCCCTGGCTGATCAACATAGGTGTTGTGTGTGCTCACTGATTGTTGACTGACAGCTGACTCACCAGTAAGCTGTCAGTATCTGTGCAGGACCTGGAGCCTTAGCTCCAATCAAGCCTGAGGCTGGGACTACAGGCTCCATAAGTACCAGCATTTGTATCATGTTCTTGCCTGCGATAGTATCTAGCTCCTAGTTTACTTGACCTAGCGTTTTCCTGCATTTATTCTCTGGTTACCTGACTTTGGCTATTAACCCTTTGACTACCCCTTTGGACACGATTTTGTACTTTGCTGTTCGGTTGGTTTTGACTTGGACTCCTGACTTTCCCTTTATTGTGTTTTGTATTGTCTTGTTTTGTTCTGTGTTCCACTCAGTGAGATCAGGGACTGCCGGTCCAGTTGTCCGTTGCTATTAGAGCTTCTGAGGCAAGTAGGTAGGCACAGTGGGGCGGGTGCCAGCTTCAGGGCTCACCTCTCCTTGTGTTTCCCTGTCCCTATCCTAACAATACCTTATCAAAGATGTTTGCTGGATTTCTCCTAATGTGGCATAACAGCACTACATGCCTATCAATATGACGAATATGTTCAGGAACTTTTAGAACCACTAAATTTTTGTCTTTAACAGGAAACTAACTATATTTTCTGATTTCAGACAAAGATAGCCGTGTAAATATTAACAACATGTAGAAGCAAATCCAATCTATATCTCTACAACTAGTTATTACCTTTAAAAGGACATGTATGAAAGGATAATAATACACTACAGAGTCTCTAATACATTACTGTAAATCTTTATTGTACCAGTTCTTTACGTTAGAAAGGGCACTTTGTTAAGTAGTTAACAGACGTCAATGGGTAAATGGGAATTCAGCTGGTAAAACATTTGGATCCCCTGATTTATGTATGTTAGAAAAATAGAATGACAGCAGTAGAGTCTGCTGCTTCCGATCATACTTGGTCATGTGAGCACCAATGTACAGGCCGGTCAAGTGGACATTTATACCAGGAAAGAGGGATTGCTCTTTACTCCGAGAGTAATCAGACACAGGAATTTGTTTCTAGAGGAAGTTGTGACGTCAAATTCAGTAAAGCAGTTTAGGAGTAAATTGGGTGTTTTGACAGGCATATGTGTGGTTATAGTAACCTTTATGTTAAACCTATGCAATGCCACAGATTCTTGGCATGAGAAGGAGCAACACATTTCTATTGACATCGAGCACACAGCATCGAGTTGTAACTGTAATGTGTGGACATCTAAGTGTCCCTTGTACCGTTTTTTTTAAAAAGCAGGCATTGATAGAGCAAGGAAAATAATAGAAAAAGGTACACTGATATAAAGAGTCGAAAAGCTGAGATCAATGTCAGAGTGTTTTTCTATGCGAGTAAATGCTAAGTTATATGATTCATTATATAGCTATTTCAAATATGAAACTGAAAAAGAGGCAAAAACCATATTATCAGATATTCAGGCTATTTATACATTACCACACCCCAAGATGTTATGCCTAGTATGGTTAGTTTGGGGCCTGAAGGTTTGGTGAACAACACAGAGATAGGGTCCTACACACACAGATAAATGGTTTAATTGCTTGTTTAGCGAATGACAAGAGACTTTTTTTTTTGTTTTAAACGATAGGCGTTTAGATGAGAAGATAAATTGCTGTGAAAAATCGTTAATGCAATCGTAATTACATTGGTATCTATATACTGTGAACAATGTGGCTGTTTAAACTGAAAGACTTAAGAATGATTAAATTCAAATGATTTATTGATTTTTTGCACAATAATCGGCTCGTGTAAACGGCCCTATAGTTAAAGGAAAAGTCCGGCCACTTGTAAAAATGTCAAACTTCAGGGGCAGGGGGGAATATAACAAACTATCCAGACTTACCTCTCCCTGTGCCTCTCCTGCACTGGATCACCGCTCCAGGACCCCTGCCAGACTTTGGGATCTCCTAAGCTGCCCATGTCACGACCCGGTTGATGGACGGCCCGCTCGGCGAGTCAGTGACTGTGGGGACGCTGCTCCAGTCACTGACTGGCTGAGCGGGCTGTCCTTCAGCCAGGATGGGCATTTTCCTACAAGTCGTAACATCATTACAACTAGGGGGAAAATGCCTTCTGCCCCGGTCAGATGGCGCATTAATGCAATGTTCCTCCCCGCCTTCTAAGAGCCATAGCGCTTTTATTTTTCCACCTACAGAGCTGGCTGGGGTGTCTTTTTATGTGCCATGATTTCTAGTTTTTAGTAATATCATATTGGTGTAAGAGAAAAATTTTTATTACTTTTTATTAATTTGTTTGTGATATATAATTTAATAAAACCAGCAATCCTGGTGCGTTTTTTTTCTGTTTACGCCGTTCACCATGCGGGAACAATAATGCATGCTATGATATGTGATATGTTTATTTTTTATTTTATTTATATTTTTATTTTTATTGGGAGGGAGTTTATAAGGGTTTTTTTAATACTTTTATAAAACTTTTTTTATTACTTTATTTTTTTTTAACTCTTTTATCACTGTAAAATATGCAATCACTAGATTGCATATACTGATCTATGATATGCTATAGCATAGCATAGATCAGTGCTATCGGCAATCTACGTATAGAGCCTGCCTAAAACCAGACTCTATAAATTTGATTGCCGAACCGACAGGACGGAGGTAAGGAGCTTACCCCCACCTGTCAGCACATGCACGGCTGCGGGGGTCCCGATTACTCAGTGACAGATGCTTGATCTGTCACTGAGCGCTTTAAAAGCCGTGATTGCTGTAGATCATGGTGTTTAAGAGGTCAATGAGAGTCGGCTGCGGGATCGCTCTCTCTGCAGCGCTCCCGCTTACATCAGGAAGCCCCTGTAGTCAGGAACGTGTAGATACATTCCTACAGCATGGGGTATGTGCAGTAGGAACGTATATATACATGTTGCTGACGGGAAGGAATTAAAGAACTGTTTGTCTTGGTCCACATTTACTGTTAGAATCAAAGTTGACAGCTCAATAACACATAAAATGTGTATAATTTTATATCCAATATAAGAGGAAGATAATAAGCACATAAATACACACCCGGCTCTTAGGCCAGGTTCACACTGCGTTTCAGCATCCGTTTAACGGATCCGTTTTTTTTAAAGATCAAAAAAGTTGTGCCAACAGTACTTTATTGTGCGTCAAAAGAAATGCATCCGTCTTTTGCAATTCGTTTTTTGAAAAAACGGATCCGTTAAACGCATGCTGAAAACGCAGTGTGAACCTAGCCTTAGCTATATATTTTAACCATAATAATTTTTAACAGTATTTCAAGAAAATCAAACAGCAAAGAATAAAGAGTAAAGTCCTAGTAGTAAAAGATATAATGCTGAGAATAAAATGAACCTACAATGTGGAAATATTACAAATCAACATGATAAAAGCTGATAGCTATTGAAGGTGTATGGCAGCTATTTCAGCCATTGGCCATATATCTCTTATAACACAGGGAGAGGTGCCGCCAATGGTGAATTATCTTTTGACATGTTTAAAATGAGCGATTAGCCAACAAGTGAGCGTTCACTCTCTCATCGGGGAGATAGTTGTCTGATTTGGCAGATAGGACCTTTGGTTTTCTGTGCAGATCCCATTACATTGCATATATTATTTCTTATCTCTTACTCATAGTTATGTTATTGAATGTATGGTTTAGTTTTCTATGCAGATCCCATCACCTTGCACAGTTGCTATTATTTCTTATCTCCTAGTTCTGTTATCACTTCCAAAAACTAATTCTTAAGGCCCTATCACACAGAGCGTTTATTTGCCGAATCAGGCAGATATTGTCCTGTGTAGAAAAGATGAGACGCAACCAATTGTTCGCTCCTCGGCTGATCATTGTCTTTCAACATGTTAAAAAATCATCATCCACCAGCTGTGCAATGCTCCGTAACAGCTGATTAAAGGATAACTCCAGCATCAGCAAAGTTTTCATATATAGGTACAGTAATACCTCCGTTCTCAAACACAAAAAGTTTTGGAAAGCTGTTCCAGAACCGAGCAGTTTGAAAATTGACCCACTCCATGGGTCAGGTCCAGGGCACCCGGCCCCCAGAGTGTAACAACTGCAGCGGAAAACACCCGTTTAGAGCAGGGATTTCCGTCATTATGAAGGGAATCTATGCTCCTGTAACCTTGGTGTTCCAGAAGACCTCAATAACTGATATCTTAACAATAGTTCAGCTGACAGCTATCTCCCCTGATTCTGTTCGGATACCAAACAAAACTTCAGGGGGAAATTTTGTTTGAATACTGAAGTGTTGGAACAGTGAGGTGTTTGGGAACCAAGGTATTACTGTATATAGAAAATAATAAAGATATCATTACCTCTCCACACTTCACCAGTGCCCTCCTGACGTGTTTCTGGGTTCCCCACTGATTGCAGCTGCTCTGGCCGCAGACAAAGCCTTTTTAGCTCAGCCAATCACTGGCTGCGGCGCTGTCCCATTTTGGCCAGGGATTGGCTGAGTTGTCACTGAAGAGAAGGGTTTGTCTGCATCGCTGGCGGTAGTAGTGGGGGACCCAGGAGGGCACCATTGAAATGTGGTGAGTGGTAAGCATAACATCCTTATTATGTTCTATATGCCTGCAACACTATATGAAGACTTTTTCACACCACAGTACCCCTTTAAAGGAAAGGCTGCACGGACATTGGTAGCAATGTCTGTGCAGCCCTGCCTGCACGATTATCGATCCGAGTAATAGGCTCAGTAAGCAATCAGCTAATCTAGCAGATTGGTGCTTGCTTACCCTTCAGGTTGGGCTGTCTAGGTTTCCATCGATCCAGACTCATATAGTGCATTCATAATAATTAAGCCATAAGCAAAGTAATTGCCCCTCATAACTAAAAGTTACTATAAAGACTGAATAATTACTATGGGTTTAATTGTTATAGCTTAACAAAATTGTGTATGCATGATTTGGGCCAAGATTGACCCTATCAGTCGATAATATGATAGTGTTGATGTAAGCGTTGCAGCTGTCACTTTTGTCAAAAAGACATGTCAAAAGTTTTGATTGATCAGGGCCTGGGTGTTCAAACCTACATCTATCACTTGAACAAAGTGTACTTTACTCCGGCCTGTCACTGCAAAGACTGGAGCAGAGGAAAAGCTGCACACAGTGCGGAAGGCCTTCAAGGAAGCCCGGGAACGTGGTAAGGTGAGTTAATATTATTTTACACTATAATCATCAGCTGTTGGCCACGCATCCATATTGCAAGTAGCGATGTGCAGTCAGCGCCCAATGATTTTAGGTCTAAACCTAAAGAACCAATCAGCCGATGATTGCATCATTGGCTGATGGTTCTCTCTATTACACTGAGGGATAATCAGACGAATTTGTCTGATTCGGCCGATTATCGCTCCGTGTAATAGGGCCCTAAGTTTTTAAAGCATGATTCCAGCAACAATGTGGGTAGAGCATTGATCCAGGAAAATAAGCGCTTAGTTACAGGCTTCTCCAGGCACAAGTGGTCAGACGGGGTCTAAACATCCAGACCCCGTCAATCACAACATTTAATATATGCAACAGGTCAAATGACAGAGGTATTAATACAAAAATGAAATGCAAAAATTATTACCGTATTTTCCGGCGTATAATGCGATTGGGCGTATAAGACGACCCCTGACTTTTAAGCAGATTGTCAGTGGTTCGCCTGCAAATGTTAACCCCTGCCTGACCACAGCCTTGCTGCAGTCAGGCAGGGGTTAACTGCAGCCTCCGTGTGCCTACGGTACCATTCCCGGCGCAGGCAGTGTAACGTACACTACCTGCGCAGGAGATTGCCGAACCTCTCCCTAGCAGCCGAGCGTCTCATTGGAGAGGCTCGGCTGCCGGGAGAGCTTTAGGAGAATGAGAGAGGCTTCCGCAACTTCCGGCGCCTTTCTCATTCTCCCGAAGGTAGGTAAGTTAAATATTTGTTGTTTTTATAGTGGTCACCCCATATGGTGGGGATGGAGCCATTTTTGAGCCCCCCCACCGAATGGGGCAACCATACCTGGCGTATAAGGCGACCCCCGACTTTAACCCTGATTTTTCGGGGTTAAAAAGACGTCTTATACGCTGGAAAATACGGTATTAAGGCCCACTGCCAAATATTTCTTCATGCTCCCACAACTCTCCCATCCTAGAACAGGGGAGTTGTTTAAGATGTTTTTGGACTATAAAACATGTTTTTTTTTCAGTGATAATATAAAGTTTACTTGTTAGTAGCCTTATGATAAGCTGGAGAGAAAAGTTCCTCCATATTGCTGTGTTTAAAGCTACACACTGTAGTGATATGTGTAACAACCAAATCTACACCACTGTTTGGCCCGGATACATCAAGATTTTGATATTTTTTGTAATTTTAAAATGTTATATCTGTTAAGTTAATCTTTACGTGGGATCCTATATGGTAACAGGCAGCTAATTTCAGAGAGGAAACCACTAACTATATTAGTGAAAATGTAATCAAGAGAATGGGTCCTGGCTTAAGCCAAGTGATCAATAATGCTGAGGTGATGGCTTAAAAATGTTTTCTTACTTTTTTCTCTCGGGAAATCATGGTAATGATTTCAAGGCCAAGAAAGCCACAAATACAAAAAGATTTCTAGCATGAAACAAGTTAGTCAATATCTTTAAAGGACAAGGCTTTGTTAATGATTATCTGGCAGGGCAGGAAGAAAAAAAAACCTACAAAGTCCTAGAGTTATGTAGGGTTCTATTTCCCATTTAATTTTGTCCCTTCAAAATACTTATCTTTGAAAAGCTTTTTAAGGCTGACTTCATCATAAACCGAATTACTGAGAAATGCAGAGATAAACTTGTGTGTTTAGTGGACAGTCTAATTGCCGTCATCCACCGAGATAAGGCTAAAAGGCTTCTTATTTTAACAAACAAAATGAGCTCACCTTTCTCCGGAATAGTTTTATTCTAATTGAAAGCAAGGGCAAGGCTCACATTAATTACAGGGTCTATCCGCACTAACAAAGGGAACAATAGCAGGTATTCCACTTACCATTAAAGCGGTAGACGGAATTAATTCATGTAGGCTACACAGTAGACGCCCCCGAAGGTTCACAGACACTGGATAAATTAAGTGTAGAAGTTATTAGGGTAATGCTGGCTACCTGTGACCTACAGGTTTTTCACACAGCTCCATTCCCACACAGTTTAATTCGCTATGCCAGATGGCTGCTATATCACAACATAATATTTCACAATGTATTCCTAAAGAAATTAACAGGGTTGAGGTTCTCAATGTTTGAATAGCGAGTGTTCAACCTCTAGGAACCCCAGACATAGACTTAGAATGAAGGAGCTGTGATATTCCCAACACTGCACTGTGCAATGCAGCCCGATGCATTGTGTTGTAATTACCAGCACTGACCTAAGGAAAGTTTTCTCAATGTTTATGTTGGCAGAAATACTCTTAAAATAGTTGCTAACCACCATAGTCTACCACCTATTGACTACAACCTCTTTCCCTTCTCAGATCTCGCATGTATCCTGCTGCTAGATTCTAATGGCAGGGGACGGGCATCAACATTATGACAACTCTTCCAATGTTTAATGCTACTTCACCCAAATTATTTTTTTTTATGTATAATATTTGGGTTTAACCAGTATCTACAGAGTGTGAATTTTGACCTGGGATTCTGCCATTATCTTTTTTAGTGTATATTAGGCTGGATTCACACTGCTGAAAAACTGATGCATTTGTGTGCATCCTCTTTAATCCGTTTTTCCATTGGCTCCCATAATAAAAAAAAATCAGATCAAAACACGTTTGTTTTTTTTAACATACACAAAAGCATAGCTGGCCTTATTTTTGTGTACATTAAAAAACAGACGTGTTTTAATCCATTTTTTTATTTTTTCATAATGGAAGCCAATGGAAAAATGGATCAAAACAAATGCACACAAATGCATCAATTTTTCCATAAATTTTTTTGCAAAAACGGATAAAAAAAACATAGTGTGAACCCAGCCTAAGGGCCCTATTCCACAGGACAATTATCGTTCAGATTATCGTTAAATTGTTCGAATCTAAACGATAATCGTTCGTTTGAATAGCAGTTAACGATTAACGACCAAACGAGAAATCGTTGATCGTTTAATAAGACCTGGACCTATTTTTATCGTTGCTCCTTCGCAAATTGTTCGCATTGAATAAGATGTCGTTCGGTCGTTCGCAGTAGTGACGAACGCAATAGCGACAAGACGACCTCAAGAACGATCATAAGTAACGATTATCGTTCCATGTAAATGGGTGAACGATTTAAGGTCTTTCGCAATAGCGGTCGCTTGGATCGTTTATCGTTAACGATTATGCAAACGATAATCGTCCCGTGGAATAGGGCCTCAAAATGTTTACAGACTGTATGTACACCATGACACCCATGTACCCAGTACAAAGGGTGTGAAAAGTGCAATTCTTTTGTAAAAACTTAACAAAATAAAGGTCTGCCATCCCCAATAATTATACGGGCTATGATTGGGATGAGAAGCCAGCATCTAATACCTGCTCTCATTTTTTATACCCCATACCTGTGGGGATGGCACAGTGACATACCAGTCATTATCTTTATTGAATGTAACTAAGCTAATAACTCCTGACTTGGTATTTACTTCTGATAGGTTACTATGCAGTTTTTATAGACTGCTTCTGTATGGCTTACTACTATAAGCCAAAGATGTGGATGCCATTTGGTATTATCTATCTACTGTGTCACAGCGATAAGCATGCCAGCTAGATATTCCTTTGTTCTATGTAGACAAATTCATGTGGTTTACCTGGTGCTTTAAACATTTTAGGACATCATCTGTTTCCATATTACAATGGATCATGGATTCAGTGTAGTTTGCCAGTCATATGAGAAAAGAAGAAGTACAATTTAAATGGGCTGTAAGATAAAAAAAAAAAGCAGGAAATACATTTAAAATCAAGGAAATGAAAGCAGAATAGAGGAGCCTTCAGAGGAAGTGGCTAAAAGGATTAGTAACTATAAAGGTGGTAAGATACAAAAAAAGTTTAGTAGCCATGATGTTCTTGTGGGAGGAAGTTTGTACATAGTATTGCAGAGAGAACATTGCTGCTTTGGGTTCTGTTTTACTGCTATATTGTGGCAGTATTATGGTACAATATGAGACTGAGGATTATTGTGTTCTTTCCATTCCATTGCCTCAGATTAGTCAATTGGTGTTAGCGTTCCTTCTCCTGTGGTTCCCCAGCTGCTGCAAAACTCTCAGGATGAGTTGTAGTTTTTCAACAGCTGGAGAGACATGGGTTGGGGAACACTGTCTTAGCGTTTCTTACTGCCCAAGAGGGTTCAACGAGGGGATTCAGTGTACATGGTATATAGGGTATACTTTACTACATCCTTCCCAATGATAACATTGGACTGTAGTGGGTGCAGATGCCAGAAATAAAATGGGCCATCAGGTAGGATAAAAAAGGTGGGGGCATCTGCTGTCCAGATGTCGTCAGGCTTCAATAACTTCCACCTCTTGATCCCCATCTGAATGGCTGCAGTGGTGATGTGAGTACATGGACAAGAGTAAGGGGTAATCTCATTGTGTCTCATATTTTTACAGTAATTTGTGAATATTCTTCTCATATGCAAAGAATCATGAGTCTCTTCTTTTCTGTACATCTTTCTATATGTAAACTGTTTTGCTTCATTCATTTTTGTAGATGACTGGAAAATAAATTTATCTTAAATTGACCCTGTTACTGTGGAATAGGTCAATAGGAATCAGCAGCTGTGGCAGAGCGGGATAGGTATACCGCAGCCTAGAAGATTATGTGTTTATCCAGGACAACCCCTGGGGAATAAACTCACTTATCTTTCAATACCACTTAATGTTTAGCTGACCATACAAGACACCATCATTGTTCAAAATGGCCGATCATCGGCCATCGTGGCCTACCACTGCTTGTAATGACTAGTACGTCACTGTGTCATCCCCACAGGTATTGGGCAAAAATTAAATAAATGTTTAGGGTTTTCAAGTGCAGACTAATGTCTGCCAGAAATATAGTTCTCTATGTCTGTCTTTTTTTCTGGCCTTAAAGGGGTTATCCAGTACTACAAAAACACGGCCACTTTTTTCCAGAGACAGACCCTCTCTTGTCTCCAGTTTGGGTGTAGATTTTGCAACTTAGTTTCATTGAAGTGAATGGAGCTTAATTGCAAACCACACCTGAACTGGAGACAAAAGTGGTGCTGTCTCTAAAATAAAGTGGTCATGTTTTTGTAGCACTGGATAACCCCTTTAACAGCTGTAGTGCACGGCTCAATTCTGCTAATTATTTACGTAAGTTTACTGTGACTTAAAGAAACCCCAAAACTGTAATAAGTGAGTTCAGTCTGGCTTGTTGCTACTGGCATTGTTCAACAAAGCCAGAGACTATTGATTCGCTATATTGTGATTGATCAAAGTCCCATGTGTATGGCCAGCTTTATGGGGACAACCATAGGCATGTAGCAAGCAAAATGAAGTCTTGGTTTAGCTGTGATTAAAAAAAAAAATAGCCATTTTTCCCTATAAAAAGTGGTACTACAACTCTGACCCATTTGCTTCCATTGAACTGAGCTGCAATATCACACCCAACTAAGGACAAGTTTGGAGCTGTTTCGGGGATAAACACTGCTTTTATTTATTTATTTTTTTAAATCCTGGATAACAATTTTAAGACTGCATTATTACCTCTATTCCTCTGGATGCCCAATGCATGGTTAAGGGTGCATGAGTTTTCAACAGGAAAAAGAATTAAATCTGTCTATTAAATATTATTTCAGTTAAAACCTAATGAATGTAGTCATTATTCAACATTTTTGCCCTACAGTGAAGACATAAATCCATAAAAAATACCATCACAAACAATTAACTCATCTCACAGTCCATAACATACAGTTGTAAGTGTGATGGAATTGGTGACTTTGTTCTTTGCTACACGTTTGGCATTGGTAATTGAATAAAATTAGCATAAAACAGCTATACAGACAATTAAAGGTAAGCCAGGAAATAAATACACACACACGTATTTTGGCATTCAACTTACCAATACGTATGGCTAGAAGTAGCAGACGCCCTTGTAACGTTGCTGGACTATGATTAGCTTATACACATTTAGACATGTGCCGCTTATGTGTCTGGGAACAGTAAATGAGAGGATATGCCTGAAGAAAGAAGCTGAAGGTATGAACACCACTATGTTTACTCATCCCACATGAGTCTATCAGACAATGGACTAATTACACTAAAAACCTACATGTCAACTTTCCTGTGTTTGGGAAATGAGAAAAGTCTGCGCCCATCACTAAACTGATTAGCAGCTATGTGAAAATCTTGTCTCAGAAAAAGGAGCAATCTCACTTTTATGGCTTCTTATTACACTTAAGTAGCTTTTTCTTGTTGAGATGCAATCAGTTGTTCACGGGTCCTAAAGCCTTTACCTTTTAAAAGAGGTTTTGCAAGTGCTCCACAAACACTCCTAAAAGGTAAAGTTATAGAACTCATACTACAATGAATATTTAGCTGGCCAAGGGTAGTAGAAGCTGGGATGATGGTGGCTGTGGGGCATTTACCTAACATCAATATGGTACAGCAATGATTGACAACTCAGTAATGATAGATTTTGCTTGGAGAAAAAGATTATCAGATAGAAAAGCATGAACTTAAAGGGGTTATCCAGCGCTACAAAAACATGGCCACTTTCTTCCAGAGACAGCCCCACTCTTGTCTCCAGATTGGGCGGGTTTTTCTGCTCAGTTCCATTGAAGTGAATGAAGCTTAATTGCAACCCGCACCTGAACTGGAGACAAGAGTCGTGTTGTCTCTAAAAGAAAGTGGCCATGTTTTTGTAGCACTGGATAACCCCTTTTAAAGTGTATGTGCCACCAGGTACATCATTTTTTCCTCTATTTTAAGCAATACTTTTGCTTGCTGTATATTATTCTCCCAATCATAAGAAGAAAAAGTCCAGCTTACCACTCCGGTCAATTTCCACACAGATCCTTACTCCTATATGTGTAGCAATGACAGAGACAAGAACATCAATGTCCAACTTGATCAAGCCATAAGTAAGGGTGCAGGAATCACACCAGAAACACGCTGGCGTTAACCTGGGGGTTGTTTGTCCATGTTATCACCATGGTGTATTTATGAGCAAGGATGTTCCTAAACCTGCTGGATCCATACAGATCAAGTATATAGGTGGATTGGGCTGTAGACAGGGGCGCTTTAAGGGTAGCTTCACACGTAACGGAACCGCAGCGGATTTCACACTGCAAATTGACAGCAAAATCCGCCGTGGATCCATATGCATTTATATTCTATGAGAATACATACTGCATGTCCCACTCAGCCAGTCTTTGCGATGCCCCACAGCAGCCATTGATTGGCTGAGTGGAACGTGCAGATGCCGGGAACCTCCAAAGAAAGCTGGAGTGAGGAGCAGGTACAGTATGCTCTGGCTGGTGGGGAATTAGCTTACATACTTGCAGTGGGATGAGCATGTATTCTCATAGAAAATAACTGGCAATGGATCCGTTACGTGTGAAGCTACCCTTAGGGAGTTTTCCGGGGATAAACTTATTTTTATAAATGCCCCAAGGTGCTGCCTAAATAAAAAAATAACCCATACTCACGAGAATGGCAGCAGTAAAGCATTGGGATCCTTCACAGCTGCCATTCTGATGGAGCCCAGTCCCCTCCACTTCTGATGACATGCCTACCCTGCATCACAGCAATGACCCACATCCGCCATTGATTGGCTGAGGGCAGTTCCTGCAGGGTGGGCACAATGTCAGAGGCAAAAGAAGCAGTGAGGCACCCTTGGAGCAGCAGCAGGGGGCAAGCAGAGCAAATTACAATTTTTTTAATTTTTATTTTGGAAGCAACCAGGGGTGACTTTTTTTTTTTTTTTTTTACAAATCCTTTCTAAATGCACTATGTGTGTCCATGCTGGTATGACATTTTTGCCATCCACCTTTACACAGATGTTTCTCTATCCATTTAAATATTCCAGTCTGTACAGTGTCCATTCCTTCTAATATTAGATCCTGACAGTTATACAGCTGTGAGAGGTGGTTCATATATGCCGCTGACTTTGTATATTCTTATAAAGAACTATACAGTGAACCCTCTCCAAACTGCATTGAGGTTAAGGATCTTCAGTCCATCATAGAGGCCATTTTTTTTTTATAAAAGCACCTCCATTGAAGACCAGTTTTCATTTATAATTTTGGATGGTCTTCTAAAAAAAGGTTTTACTATATTTTAATACTGTCTATATAAGTCCCCATTGGCTCACCAATGTTCATACTCACTTAAATCTCATTTACTTACAGAATTTCCTTTAAGAAACCATAACAATCTGATGTGTAATATAGAGTGGTATACATTTAGTGTGATATAGAGTGGTAGATATATGCAGTGTATATGATAGTTTATAAGTACACTTGTGTGGTGGAGTGCCTTAGGGAATGAAAACAAAAGCCTTACTAAATGTGGTTATTTGATATACTGTATTTGCTCTGCGTTCATAAACCAACAGCAATTGCTCCATTGTTATAAGGAGTTGAAACCCAATTCTGAGTACAATACAGCTGAATGAACTCCAGGATATTCTTAGTGCACTATTTTTAGATACTACTGTAAGCTAGATAAAAAAAAACTAGTTGAACAGTTTTTTTTTGTTTTGTTTTTTAAATTATTATTTTGCAACGATAGGATATAACATGGGGACAATGCTTCCCTTTTAAAAGCGATATGTGCCCTGGCTATAACACGGGAAACATAAGATAAGATCATGGAGCATTATAACATGAAAAAGGAAGTTATCAAAACACAACAGAAATCATTTCATAACAGAGACTTCCTGCGTCTAACCATGAATGACGTCCGGCATGGTACAGTATGTAATAAGGATGACAGTAGGAGAGGTCTGTAAACAGCCATGTCCAGTGAGCCGTGAAGTCTGGATAGTATGTAGATAGTACAGAGCACAACAGCCATAATTAACTATAAGTAAATTCTGCTTTGATACTGAAAAAGTGCAAAAATGAGGGGAAAATGTTTTGACCTGCAATATAAATATAATAAATATATCATCAAATAAATATATTGAAACTACATGTGTACATTATGTGATTTCCAGATCAGTGCAAATTGCTGTGTAGCGGGCGCTGTGATGCAGACCTATGTAAATAGCAGAGACAAATGCCATTGTTGTCCTAGCCTAATAATAACAGCAAAACAGAATTATGCAAGAAAACATACAGTCGGCTCTTCACCATTGAGTGAGGGGACTATAGCACAGACTAAACACAGACAAACATTATGGACTCTGAAATGACATACATATGTACATAAACACAGCAGCAGGCCTACACATGTTTATACGCTGTTGCCGCTTCATCATAACAATGTGATTACAGGCCTCTGACATTCTCCTAAGATGCATGAAGCATAGCAATATCATCAATATCCTTTCAACTATTGCACCTGGCCGAGGCCAGATTGGCTTTCTGCACAGGTACCTGCACAGTTCTAAAAAAGGAAAAAAAAAAGTGAAAACAAAGTTATTTTAATGCAATAATTCTGTTCTGAATAAGCTGGATGCACTTAGCTGCACAAAAAGACTGATCATGCTGAAAAACTACACGCTGGACCCTTCTCTACCCCAGTGGGGGAGGGTCTGGAGACCACAATACACATTAGATAAGCAGCCACGACTTTGCTCTAATATGTACGGCCAGCTTTCTTTTTGTATGGGCCCTTGCACACTAGGTAAAAGAGGCTGAATTTACGAGCAGAGTCCATGCAGCGGATTCCGCTTGTCATTCTGCCTGTCCTATGGGATTTCTCTTGCGCGTCTGCTCTCATGCTCATTCTTTGAGCAGACAGCAGAGGTGCAAAAGAAATCTCATTGAAGAAATAGGACAGGCAAAATTTCGAGCGGAATCTGCCACACAGACTCCACTTTTAAATTCAGCCTCTTTTACCCATTGTGCAAGGGCCCTATATCAGAATCTCTCATAGAATAGAGCCATGGGACGACCAGATTCCTTGTGGTCCTTCACCATGCTACAGACTGTAGTCTGCATCCTATAGGCACACTATAGACTACCCTTCTGTAGGAACAATGCAGCCATAAAGAATATTAGAATACATTACATTATATTGCATACAAACTTGTATAACTTCACACCATGTGCTAAAGGAAATAAAACATTCCGGTTTCCCCATAGATTACAGCTGATCATGGTGATCCCAGCACTGCGGCCAGGGACCCATCGAATAACTAAAGATTGTCCAAAGTGGAGAAGTCCTTTAATGCGTCTATTATATTCCTGTCAATCTTCTAACCATATTATAACTTACCTTCAAACCAAATGTATAATTATGAAGGAATTATCAATAAAGGAAACAGACGCCACAGTAGCATGTATCTGACAACAAAGTTCTGCCCTTCAGTTTCAAAGAACAGACGCTAGTTACTTATACCCCAGGCTGGGTGTTGGCACCTATTTAGTAATGATCCCACTTGCCGGCCATCAATCTACTGTCACTTCACCCTCACTGCCTGTCAGTGCTGTTCGTCATCGTCCTGTGTGCTGCATATCCAGACATGCACTTTTTACAAGCTCATTACCTGTGACCTCACTGCAATTGTCATTTTCACAGCAAGCGGCCCGTCCATTCATGGTACAGACCAAAGTGTCTGGAGATTTCCTTGTATCTGGGTTCAACAGACATGGCGGGAGGGGAACAAGCATGCGGTGGACACATTTGGTGCAGCCTATCTTTGGGGAAACAAAGAGACAGGTTGAAGGGAAATGATCACCAGGTTCATACATACGGACGTGCTGACATGTACCTGTTGCTGCAGAGTTGCTTAGGCTGGGTTCACACTATGTTTTTGCAATCCGTTTTTTTTTTTTAACGGACACAAAAATGAGGTCAACTACGTTTTTGAGTACGTTAAAAAAAAAGGATCCGTTTTTTTCATAATGGAATTCAATGGGAAAACGGATGAGAACGGATGCACACACACGGATTGCAAAAACGTAGTGTGAACCCAGCCTTATTATGGCGGAGGCTTTCCTATTTTTCTCGGTGGCGCACTGATATCTCCTCCCCTTGGTGGCTCTCCGCCTTCTGAATGAAGTTTGTCCACAGCCTTGTGCATCACAGAAGGAAAATGATATTGGTGCACTTGGGGTGCTGGGCCGCCTCCAGTGCACCAAACAAGTCAACTGAATATTTACAAACCGGAGGAGATTTCGGATAACAGGCGGCGTCATGAGGAAAAAATGGCAGCGCTATCTGCACAATGACGCTAATCAGATGGTATGGAAATCTTTATTTGGTAAATCTTGTGGTACATTCGCTTTAAGTGGATGAAAGCAACTTGCGGCAAATAGTAGCAAAAGTATAACAAGAATGCCATGTGTGAACACAGCTTTATGGAGATTACAGACATCAGTGCTTGTTATCTCCCACTGACTTTAATGGTAGCTGGTGAAATGCGCAAAAAAGAGGCGACATGTCACTCTGAAGCTTCCACTGAAATCAACGGGAGCTACATGGGTGAGGTCAGTGCGCCAGTGAGCACATTTTTTGTGTGAATTTATTATATTAAAAGACTATTATCTTACATTCCACTAAGATCCAACACAACACGACGCAACAGCAAATTGTAATCACGTTACTTTCTGTGACTTGTCCACGACTTTCTGTTTTGTAATTTTATTACAGTTGCGATTTGGTAACTATCAGGAAACCACAGAGAAGGGTGCTGGTGGGGCTCGGGTGGTCTGTGGGCACTGGTGGAGCAGTCTGTGGCGCTGGTGGGGCTTGGGATGGTCTGTGGGCACTAGTGGGGCTCAGGGCAGTCTGTGGGCACTGGTGGAGCAGTCTGTGGCACTGGTGGGGCTTGGGATGGTCTGTGGGCACTAGTGGGGCTCAGGGCAGTCTGTGGGCACTGGTGAGGATTTGGAATGGCCTGTGGGGCAGGGGGTGGGGCTCAGAGTCTGTGGGCACTGGTGGGGCTCAGAGTCTGTGGGGCAGGAGGGTGGGGCTCAGGGTGGTCTGTGAACACTGGTAGGGCAGGGGGCAGTCTGTGGGCACTGGTGGGGCTCGGGTGGTCTGCGGGCACTGGTGGGGCTCAGAGTCTGTGGGCACTGATAGGGCTCGAAGTCTGTGGTGCAGGGGGGTGGGGCTCAGGGTGGTCTGTGGGCACTGGAGGGGCAGGGGCTGAGTCTATGGGCACTGGTGGGGCAGGGGGGTGGGACTTGGGTGGTCTGTGGCCACTGATAGGGTAGGGGGGTTGGGCTTGGGGTGGTCTGTGGGCACTGGTGGGGCAGGCGGCAGCCTGTGGGTACTGATGGGCTCGAGGCGACCTGTGGGCACTGGTGGGGCAGGGGGCGGCCTGTGAGCACTGGTGGGGCAGGGGGTGGCCTGTGGGCACTGGTGGGGCAGGGGGCGGCCTGTGGGCACTGGTGGGGCAGGGGGGGGCCTGTGGGCACTGGTGGGGCAGGGGGGGGCCTGTGGGCACTGGTGGGGCAGGGGGGGGGCCTGTGGGCACTGGTGGGGCAGGGGGGGGCCCGTGGGCACTGGTGGGCCAGGGGTCGGCCCGTGGGCACTGGTGGGCCAGGGGGTGGCCCGTGGGCACTGGTGGGGCAGGGGGCGGCCTGTGGGCACTGGTGGGGCAGGGGGCGGCCCGTGGGCACTGGTGGGGCAGGGGGGGGCCTGTGGGCACTGGTGGGCCAGGGGTCGGCCCGTGGGCACTGGTGGGGCAGGGGGGGGCCTGTGGGCACTGGTGGGCCAGGGGGCGGCCTGTGGGCACTGGTGGGGCAGGGGGCGGCCTGTGGGCATGTTAATTTGAACACATGAATAGTGTTTTTTATGGCACAACAAGTTCACAACAGGACAGGGAGACCACTGCTGAACCTATGTAGCCATGGGGATATTTAACCACTTGTCTGCTGGTAAGAGATTCCCTCTGAATAAAGGCTGCTCTCCTGCCCCTCACATGGCTCATGCGCTGCTATATCCCCTAGATAGCTCCCTGTTCCCTCACACAGCAGCACGAGGCGCTGGGGCAGCACAGAACTCCCCAGTCTCTGCTCACAGAACTTATTTACATTCCCCATAGACTTTCTCTCGGAGTTTCACTCCAGCGGCCTCGCCCTCCCCCTCCGGGCGCCCCTCGCTTTGTTCGGCTTCCAGCATTCCCCTCCCCTGCCCCATTCACTTCTGACCAATCAGGACTGGCGCCGGGTAGAAAAACAAAGGCGCTCATTGGTGGAGGCTGCAGAAGCACACCCCGCCCACTCTCAGTCTGCCACGGGTTTGTGAATGGGGGGCCAGCACGCTGATTAGAGTAGTGGGCGGGGACAAGGAGTTTGGCGGAGACCCCGCCCCTTTCCCTTGTTGCAGAGTTACGCCTTCTTATAAGGAGCGCGGCGCTTGTGGCAGCATTGTACTGACTTATATTGGGAGAGGAGGGTGACGGACACTGAAGCTGCACGTACCGTATTGGCAGCAGCAGAGGCGGCCTCAGACTGCCGGATCCCGGGACTACGAGCCACTGTGGAGCTTACACTCAGCGCCCTGCTGGATCTACTATCGGACTGCTGCTTACATACTAGCGCCTCCTTGTGCTCGGAGCGGCGCACAGCACACACTTGTTGCCCGGGAGCAGCGCACTATGATGGGGAGGAGAGCGGGGCGCCTGCTGCTGCTGTGGGCGCTCACCCTGCTGCCGCTGCTCTGCTGCTCCGCTGCCCAGCCGTACCACGGAGAGAAGGGCATCTCCGCCCCGGACCACGGCTTCTGCCAGCCCATCTCCATCCCCCTGTGCACGGACATCGCCTACAACCAGACCATCATGCCCAACCTGCTGGGCCACACCAACCAGGAGGACGCCGGGCTGGAGGTGCACCAGTTCTACCCGCTGGTCAAGGTGCAGTGCTCGCCCGAGCTGCGCTTCTTCCTGTGCTCCATGTACGCGCCGGTGTGCACGGTGCTGGAGAACGCCATCCCGCCGTGCCGCTCGCTCTGTGAACGGGCCCGACAAGGCTGCGAGGCCCTGATGAACAAGTTCGGCTTCCAGTGGCCGGAGAGGCTGCGCTGCGAGAACTTCCCGGTGCACGGAGCGGGCGAGATCTGCGTGGGCCAGAACACCTCGGATACCCCGTCCGGCCCCACGGCCCACCCGACCCCGCTGCTGCCGGAGATCCTCACCTTCCAGCCGCACTCCCCGCACCGGGACTTCAGCTGCCCCCGCCAGCTCAAGGTGCCCCCGTACCTGGGCTACAGCTTCCTGGGGGAGAAGGACTGCGGCGCCCCGTGCGAGCCCAGCAAGGGCAACGGCCTGATGTACTTCAAGGAGGAGGAGGTGCGCTTCGCCCGGCTGTGGGTCGGCATCTGGGCCATCCTGTGCGCCATCTCCACCCTCTTCACTGTGCTCACCTACCTGGTGGACATGCGGCGCTTCAGCTACCCGGAGCGGCCCATCATCTTCCTGTCCGGCTGCTACTTCATGGTGGCGGTGGCCTATGCCGCGGGCTTCCTGCTGGAGGAGCGAGCCGTCTGCCTGGAGCGCTTCTCCGAGGACACGTACCGCACGGTGGCGCAGGGCACCAAGAAGGAGGGCTGCACCATCCTCTTCATGATCCTCTACTTCTTCGGGATGGCCAGCTCCATCTGGTGGGTCATCCTGTCCCTCACCTGGTTCCTGGCAGCGGGCATGAAGTGGGGCCATGAAGCCATTGAAGCCAACTCTCAGTACTTCCACCTGGCCGCCTGGGCAGTGCCCGCTGTAAAGACTATCACTATTCTGGCCATGGGCAAAGTGGACGGTGACCTCCTGAGTGGTGTGTGCTATGTGGGCATCAGCAGCGTGCCAGCCCTCCGTGGCTTTGTGTTGGCACCGCTCTTCGTCTACCTGTTCATTGGCACCTCCTTCCTGCTGGCCGGCTTCGTGTCCCTGTTCCGCATCCGCACCATCATGAAGCACGATGGCACCAAGACTGAGAAACTGGAGAAGCTGATGGTGCGCATTGGGGTCTTCAGCGTACTCTACACCGTGCCCGCCACCATTGTGTTGGCATGCTACTTCTACGAGCAGGCGTTCCGGGAGACCTGGGAGAAGACGTGGCTGATGCAGACCTGTAAGAGCTTCGCCATCCCATGCCCCAGCCAACATTTCTCCCCCATGAGCCCAGATTTCACCGTCTTCATGATCAAGTATCTGATGACCATGATTGTGGGCATCACCTCCAGCTTCTGGATCTGGTCAGGGAAGACACTGCAGTCCTGGCGTAAGTTCTACTATAGACTCAGTAACAGCAGCAGTGGGGGTAAGGGGGAGACTGCGGTATGAGGGGTGCCCACCTTCATAGACTGTGTCCAGGGATCATGGACTCCTTCTCGCTCTTCTTATTGCACATTGCCCCACAGTGAGCTGCCGGCTCTGCTCCCTTCACCCCATGTGGACAGGGGTTTCTTATAAGTTATAATAACTTGGCTGCGGGTGGACTATGCACATTGTTCTGCACCCTGTGATGTATCATAACTGCCGAGGATGCCTCCCTGATACCCGACTATACAATCTATTGCTGTGCCAGGCTTGGGATAGAATGGACTGTAGTATTGGGATTACTGCCAGCAAGTCTACCCCCAGGATCAATACCCTCCCATCTCCAGTCCGGATGATATTTGCCGTTCTTTGTACTTTGTATAACTTGGTTGTATTATTTGTCACTTAGCATAAAACAAAAAAAAGTTGTCTGCACCCTGTGACCCTTCTGTATGTCTCCCGGGATGCCCTATCAGGGCATGCTGGGAGTTGTAGTAGTGTCCCAGGTTGCATAGTGTGGCTATACACAACTTGCAGTAGAGGAATTTGTCATTTGCTCAGCTGAAGTAGGGGGTAGGCCATGTTTACTCAGCAGACCAAGCCGGTGGGTGCCCAGTATCCAGGCTACAGCCACTTCATTAGAGTTCCAGTGACTGGAGTGTCACCTCCCAGCAGCTGGGCAAATAGCACCTTTTGGTGTAGACTCTCCTGCTGTTGTGTCAACAAAGTCCTGTATTGTAGTGGAGTTACTGTTAGTGTGCCACCCAACCCCCGCTATCTCTATTTTAAGTGCAAATCCAGAGGCCCCTCTTTATAGGTGTTGCTGTGGAGGACTAGTGTAACCCTTGTGCTATGTAAGCTCGGGAGGGAAATGGTTAATGGTTCTTGTGTCTAAGGCCAGCAACACATTCCTCTCGCAGGGCTTTGCTATCTTCTCCAGCTGCAAATGGGGTTAAAGCATTTCCTTTGTAGACAAATGCCAAATGGCCTGGGATTCCTCTGCCACCCATAACTAGGGGAGGGGGTGGGTGGGTTAGGAGTTTGGGCTGTAGCTCCAGGCTTTGGATAGTCAGTGAATTTTTATGGTTTAAAGTGCATTATGCCTCTTAAATGGTCTCACAGCACTAACAGAGTAATGGTTAACACTTAACACCTTTTTTATGGGTCACCCCGTGTGAGCAGAGGTTAAAGGTGACGGCACATTTTGTCTGTCTTGTTTCCATGTCATAGCGCTGTATACTGAGGGCATACAGCCCGTGTCATGGTGACTTATCCTGGTGCATTCACTGGTTTTACAGTTATCTTGGTCTAGGGAAGTACTCAGAACAAAAGGCTTAGGCAGGCTTTACTTTTTTTTTTTTTTTTTTTTTTCCTGTGTATTTCCACCCCCTCCAGATGAGATGTCCATTTATTTTTCTACACCTAGAGAATATAACAGTTGCTGCATACTGTGTATTTTGACGGTCGGATACAATGTACAACCTTAAGAGACTATTTTATAAATGATTTTTGTAATGTGCATGTCATAGCAACAGATGAAGACGACATTGTTATATATTTTTTGTAAATAACTGTACCTTTTGTACGAAGATATATATGTATTTATACATTTCTATGACTCACTCTTATCTCATGTACAGAACACTAAATAAAGCCTACTTTTTAGGTAACTCTGGTGGTGTTTTAATGGGGAGTATGGAAGTTTTGTCTAAAGGGTTAAACATGGCAAACTAGCTTTAGATAAAGGGGGTGGGCAAATACTTTATATAGGAACCTAAACACTAGAATAAGTGGGGGAACACGTTGGGGGGGGGGGGGGTCAGTCTAAGGCTGGGTTCACACTGCGTTTTTGCAATCCGTTTTTTGCTAAAAACGGATGCATTTGTGTGCATCTGTTTTATCCATTAACTTCCATTTAAAAAAAAATGCTGATCGAGACTGATCAGTGGTGTTTTTTTTTTTTTTTTTTTGTTTGTTTTTTTTTAATGGCCACAAAAGTAGTGTTAACAGTACTTTTATGTCTGTTAAAAAAACGGATTCTTTTGATCCGTGTTTTTTTCTTTTTTTTTTAAATTGCAAGTCAATGGAAAAACGGATGCACACAAATGCATCCGTTTTTTTCCATCCATTTTTCGCAAAAAATGGATTGCAGAAACGGAATGTGAACCCAGCCTTATGTTAAAGGGCACATACAGGAGTGGAGGAACAGTCAGCATCCTGCGCTTATAGCAGCATGAATTTAGCCCTTAGTTTTCAGTAGATCCAGTATGTGTGAAAGTAGAGTAATGGAGTAGGAAAGGTCCCCTGCACGTTCACGGTCGGTGTCCCTGGTGCTTCACATAGGATACAGGCTGACAGGTGCCTAGGTTTTTTTCTGTTCTGTCACTGGATCACACTCCTTGCTTGTGAAGGTTGTAATGTGTAATATTTTACTAAGTTTGAGCTGTACAGTAGGATGGTAGCAGTTAAAGGGGTTATCCAGTGCTACAAAAACATGGCCGCTTTTTTTTTTCACAGACAGCAACACTCTTGTCTCCAGTTCAGGTGCAGTTTGCAATTAAGCTCCATTTACTTCAATAGAACTAAGCAGCAAAACCCCGCCCAAGCTGGAGACAAGAGTGGGGCTGTCTCTGGAAGAAAGTGGCCATGTTTTTGTAGTGCTGGATAACCCCTTTAAAGATGTGCAAATTGCTTTGTTAGCCCGGCAGTCAGCTTATCAGACGGCTGCCATTTAACTCTCTGGGTGCCTGGAAAAGCTGGATCCAGTAATGGAAAACTTCTTCCAGTTTGCCAGGACTGGATTTAGCTTTTCCAGGCACCCAGAGAGTTAAATGGTATCCGGCTGATAAAGCTGACTGCTGAGCTAATGAAGCGAATAGCTTTATTGCTGAAAATTGACTCATCTCTAGTAGCCATGTTTAAGTATTGTAGAATTTCCATCATTGCAGGTGGGATGCTTGTCTTTTAAATAACTTTACTGTAATGTAAGGAAGGAGAAACTACTAGAGGTGAGCACAACGCAAGCACGCTCAGGTTTATCTGAATGCTCTGCATTGGATTACCGGTGGCTGAAGTAGGATACAGCTCTAAGGCTGCCTGGAAAACATGGATACAGCCATAGGCTATGCTCTTATATAGTATTTCTGTTGTGTGTTTTTGTTTTTTCTTTTTCTTTCCCCCAGCCAAAATCTAGAGTAGAACTAACACTCCTGGTTTTGGTTGGAAAAAGACTGACAAATACTATGTGTGACCATATCCATGTTTTCCTGGAATACCTAGGGCTGCATCCAACTTCAGCCACTGTAATCAAATGCAGATTCGGGGTTTAGATGTGCATGCTTGAGGTTTGCCTGTATAACGTCTATAAGTACACCATGAGGTTCTCACTCATCCTAGGGATGCTCTGCTAACATTGGTGCACTTTAGAAAGTATCATATAGGGTGTGTGAGTGCAGTAGTGTCGACACACACAACATGCCACAATAATAGAGTTCGAACAACCACATGGCTTCCTAAAGGGAACCAATCCGGTTCTTTAGGTATGCTAGAAAACCAGCATCTACCACAACTGCTGCTATTAGGCCCCTTTGACTCTTTGGCGTGTGTGTGTGTGTGTATATATATATATATATATATATATATATATATATATATATATATATATATAGTTGTTTTTTTTTTTCCTCCTCCTCCTTGCTGGGATTGAAGTCTCCATCTTAAAGCAGAGGGGAGTACACTATTCCTGGTGTCTGTACACTGTGCTGACAGCCTGTGAAAGTATACCTTGCTTCATTACAAATGTGTGAAGTTAGAAGCTGTACTCTTTTCCTTCACTGGCACAAGCATTGGACCACGACTTCTTTCCTGGTAAGCAAAAAGTGTACTGAAACTAGATAGCAGGTCCAGATGTGTATAATAGTGGTTTACACACCTGAGGTAAATTTCCTTAAATTAGCTGACAGGTTCTCTTTAAATATGGGTCTGTGTATAAAGTATATATTTGTGTGTGTACACTACATTGATAAGAAGTGTCATTATTGCTACAGGCACCATTCCAGTTTTCTAGAGTGCTGTTTCGATCACTGACGCCCATAGTGTGTCAATGTGGTTATCAGGATAGCATTTGAGCGACTGCCCCGCTGTAAGGTTCACAGCCTAATAGCCGTCTCTTGCCGCTCTGTCTGCTATGAATTAAGCTTCATGCTGGAGCTCGGAGTATTGTTTAGAAGAACTTGTGCAGCCAAAATGTAAATCTGAAATAATGTCCATCAATGTGTATAAAGCTCACATTTTAGAAATGTTGGTATTTAACTTAAAAGGCAGCTCCACCCAAGAGTATACGTTCTATATTAGGTTATTGTATCCCTGATTGGAACTGCAGATGTTTTACATTTGGATCAGGCGTACCTTGGATCTACACCCATCTTATGTTTCCTTCCCAGGGGCCTGTATTGGTGCGGCCCTCACCCCTGTTACACACACACATTCACTCTCCTGCTACAGCAAATGAACATTTTGTTTGTTGTGTGCTGCATGTATCTCAAGTGTTACTAGAGTGGAATTTTATTCCAGTGTTTTTATTTAAAAAAAAAAAAAATTCTTTTGTAATGCCTTTTCAATTATACCACAGACATCTATATTAAAGTTAGCGGTCACAGTTGTTTACAATGTGTAGGAAGAGGTTGTCATATCTCAGTCCTTGTTACTAATAACAGAGCTATAATTGCCTATGAAGCCATAACAATGATTACTATAATAGGATTGGAGATGTTTTTGTACAGTGCAGCATTATTCCTAGTAACCCCACCTAACTACTAATAAATGTCTTGGCTGCAAGTTGTGATCTTCACTCTTCTCCAAGTGTTCCTCCACCAGCAACACAAAGATTAACAATCCAGAACCATTTTGACATCTGGTTTAGACGACACCTACTGCACGGAGTGGCGTTGCACAAAAATGTAGCAAATTGTTTTAAAAAGTTGGATACGATAAATGTTTTTTAAAAACTAACTACACGTAAATTACACTCATATGGCACTTTGCCAGACCAGAACACAGAAATGTCACAGATTTTTGAGTAAAATGAGTGTTGGAATAAACAGTTGTGACTTTTTAGGCTATAAAACATGAAAGTCTTGTTACCCCCCCCCCCCCCAATGGTTGTAGTTGAGAGATGAGTGAACCTCAAGCTTGAGAACCCGAACACTCTGCATTTAATTACTGGTGGCTGAAATTGGATGCAGCTCGAGGCTGGGTTCACACTACATATATTTCAGTCAGTATTATGGTCCTCATATTGCAACCAAAACCAGGAGTGGATTAAAAACAGAGAAAGGCTCTGTTCACACAATGTTGAAATTGAGTGGATGGCCGCCATTTAATGGCAAATATTTGCTGTTATTTTAAAACAACGGCTGTTATACTGAAATAATGGTAGTTATTTACCGTTATATGACGGCCATCCACTCAATTTCAACATTGTGTGAACAGAGCCTTTCTGTGTTTTTAATCCACTCCTGGTTTTGGTTGCAATATGAGGACCACAATACTGACTGAAATATACGTAGTGTGAACCCAGTCTAGGGAGTACTGGAAACCCTGTAAATGGCCTATGGCTGTATTCTTGTTTTCTAGGCAGCCTTAAAGCAGAACCATCAGCACATTCAGGTGGGGGGGTTCCCATCCTGCCCACTATGCATATTAATAAATGCATTGTAATCCCACTTGTTAACTTGTAAAAATAATACCTGTGCACGCAGGGCCGGCCTTTGGGGTGTGCGACCTGTGCGCTTGCACAGGGCGCATCACTCCCGTCTAGCTGGGGGGGCGCTGAGGCAGAGAGACAGCTGTCTTTCTGCCCGAGCGCTCCTCTAGCTGGCCGCCCGGCGCCCCCCTCCTGTGGTGGCTTCCCCCAGCCTCCCCTCCCCACGGGCGCCGCCTACTGTGTCCTATCAATCTTGTGACTGCTTGCGGTCACAAGATTGATAGGACAGTACGCCCCCGGCTGATGCGCGCTCCCTGGGAATTCCCCAGCAGAGCACGCATCAGTGACCTCTGCGTAAGCCGTCGGCCTTGTAGTTCCTGCACAGGGAGGAAGTACCGGCCCCAGCGTGCGCTGAAGTCACTGGTGTGTGCGGTGCCAGAGAGCGCGCATCGGCCGGGACGAGACGAGAGCCGCGGTGGGGGAACGAGGAATAGGTGAGTTGTGTGTGTGTGTGTGTGTGTGTGTGTGGGGTGGGGGTCAATCTATAAGGGGGTACACAAGGTGGAAATCTATAGGGGGAGACAGCAAGGGGTCAATCTATAAGGGGGTACACAAGGGGGCAATCTATAGGGGGAGACAGCAAGGGGGCAATCTATAAGGGGGTACACAAGGGGTCAATCTATAAGGGGGTACACAAGGGGGCAATCTATAGGGGGAGACAGCAAGGGGGCAATCTATAAGGGGGTACACAAAGGGGGCAATCTATAGGGGGAGACAACAAGGGGGCAGTCTATAAGGGGGTACACAAGGGGGCAATCTATAAAGGGGTACACAAGGGGGCAATCTATAGGGGGAGACAACAAGGGGGCAGTCTATAAGGGGGTACACAAGGGGGCAATCTATAAGGGGGTACACAACAAGGGGGCAATCTATAAGGGGGTACACAACAAGGGGGCAATCTATAGGGAGGCATCTATAAGGGGGGGGAGACAACAAGGGGGCAATATATAGGGGGGAATTTATAAGGGGGTAGACAACAAGGGGGCAATCTATATGGGGGATCTATAAGGGGGTAGACAACAAGGGGGAAATCTATTGGGGAGGCATCTGTAAGGGGGTAGACAACATAAGGGGGCAATCAATAGGGGAGGCATCTATAAGGGGGGAGACAACATAAGGGGGCAATCAATAGGGGAGGTATCTATAAGGGGGAGACAACATTAGGGGGGCAATCTGTAAGGGGACAATCTATAAGAGGGGACAACATAAGGGGGCTATCTATAAAGGGGACAACAAGGGGGGCGATCTATAAGGGGGTACACAAGGGGGCAATCTATAGGGGGAGACAAGGGGGCAATCTATAAAGGGGTACACAAGGAGGCAATCTATAGGGGGAGACAACAAGGGGGCAATCTATAGGGGGAGACAACAAGGGGGCAGTCTATAAGGGGGTACACAAGGGGGCAGTCTATAAGGGGGTACACAAGGGGGCAATCTATAGGGGGAGACAACAAGGGGGCAATCTATAAGGGGGTACACAAGGGGGCAATCTATAAGGGGGTACACAACAAGGGGGCAATCTATAGGGAGGCATCTATAAGGGGGAGACAACAAGGGGGCAATCTATAGGGGAGGCATCTATAAGGGGGGGAGACAACAAGGGGACAATATATAGGGGGGATTTATAAGGGGTAGACAACAAGGGGGCAATCTATATGGGGGATCTATAAGGGGGTAGACAACAAGGGGGAAATCTATTGGGGAGGCATCTGTAAAGGGGTAGACAACATAAGGGGGCAATCAATAGGGGAGGCATCTATAAGGGGGGAGACAACATAAGGGGGCAATCAATAGGGGAGGTATCTAGAAGGGGGGAGACAACATTAGGGGGGCAATCTGTAAGGGGACAATCTATAAGAGGGGACAACATAAGGGGGCAAGCTATAAGGGGGGACAACATAAGGGGGCTATCTATAAAGGGGACAACAAGGGGGGCGATCTATAAGGGGGCAATCTATAAGAAGATACAACATAAGGGGGATGGACAACACAGGGGGGCCATCTATAAGGGTGACAATACGGGGGCCATCTATAAGGGGATGGACAACACGGGGCCATTTATAAGGGGTACAACATAGAGGGGCCATCTGTAAGAGGGGCAGAGGGGACAACATGGGGGGAATCTGTAAGAGGGGCAAAGGGGACAACATGGGGGCCATCTGTAAGAGGGGCAGAGGGGACAACATGGGGGGGGGGGCATTTGTAAGGGAGACTACAAAGAGGGGGCCATTTATAAGGGAGGGCTACAGAGAGGGGGGCCATATACCATAAGGGGACTACACAGAGGGTGGTTCTTATGGAGATCCACTTAGGGCCATATATAGGGAAGTCTAAACAAGGGGCCATCTATAAGGAGGCTACACAGGGGGGGGGATATACTATAAGGGGGTCACATAGAGTCAGCCTACCCACTAACTGAGGGTGTAAAGGGGCCAATACAGATGTGCAGTTAGTAGAGAGATGAGGATGGTGCCAGAGTGAGGAGTCTAATATGTCTGTCTGGCAGATTCTGTGGATTTGTGGCTCGGAGAAGTTCTCATGATGGCCCAGGGCAGATGGAGAAGAAGATGAAAAGGGAAGAACTCCGATCAGAGAAGACGTCTCCTGTGAGTCACTGGATATAACTTCACTGTAATGTATATGGTGTACAGAGCTGTGTAGGGCTGGCTCTACCTCTATAGTGATCTGTGTACAGAGGATTTTATTCAGTAGTGGCGGTGGTTTTAGTCAGTATGTGGTGGTGTTGTTCAGTATCAGTGGTGGTGTTAGTCAGTATGTGGTAGTGTTATTCAGTAACAGCAGTGGTATTAGTCAGTATGTGGTGGTGTTAGTCAGTATGCGGTGGTAATATTTGTTACTTGTAGTCTGGTACTTTGTTTTATTGGATTTAGTATACTGATTTGGTCAGTAACAATATGATAGTGATGGTAGTGGTTGTGGTGTGGCGGTAATATTTGGGAGGGTGGGGTGATGGGTGCTGGATATTGTCTGGAGGAGTAGGAGCTTTATAACACCTTGAGGGGGTCTCAGCAGACCCGTGTGTGTGTGGGGGGGGCGCCGAAAAAAAGTTTCGCACAGGGCGCCAATTACCTTAAGGCCGGCCCTGTGTGCACGGTTCCCATTGTTCTTCTAGCCTCTGCCTGCAGTTGCCGCTGGAACTTCAGAGTCGGTTTATGAAGGAACAGGCTGCTCGACCTATCACTGGCTGAAGCAGGACATCTCCGTGGCCAGTGAAAGGCTGAGGGGCTTGTCACTTCAGAGACCGACTCTCAAGTTCCAGTGGCTAGGGGTCCTGCTTTAAACCTTCCCTTGAAACAAAGGAGGAGGGAGAACATATTTTGGTTTGTTACTGTACCTACCAGTCTACTCACTCCAGCTAGGCTTAAATGAAGCAGACCCTCAGTGGCCCTCAGGTTAGACTGGCACACTTGCAGCCCACACCAAACCCAGAAATGGCTCTCAAATTCTCACTTCATGTGACTGCATTCAAGTCTTGTACTGCCCACCAACTTGCTTTATAGTTACTGTACTCTTGTCTTCTTTCTTTACACAGTCAGAGTAGTTCCCTGAGCCATTATACGTGGTCGCTGCTGCTTTACGGGGCCCAAACTCTTCCCTGTCCCCTTCTTCTAAGTGACATGGTAGTTGCCAACATTTCAGCCTTGGATTTAGAGGGGCTCCGCTTTGCCACTTAGCATGCACTTAGTTCTCGTGTAAGCTGGCACCTATAGAGAGCTCATATAACATCTTTTTAAATAAATGGTTTTCTTACAATGTTACATGCAATTTGCAGCAACAGAAATCTCTGAGCAGTGTTGAAGAGGTTAAAGGGAAACTAGCACTTGAATAGATAATAGGGATAAAATAAACATTACTATGGGTGTCTGTGACAGCATGGAACATGCTAATGTACCCGAGAGAAGCTCTTACAGGTCCCAACAAAGTCATCTATAAATGATTTCAATCCAATTAGGTTATTACTGAACACATTAAATCCATGGCCTCATAGGAGTTTCTTACAGTAAATATGAGAACAAGCTTACTTTTAGTCCAAACCCCAAATTGTTAGGGTCTATAAGAATGGAATTCTTTTCATTCATCTGTTTTAACAACTTTCTCCCTTGGCACAGTTAGTGAAATGTATTCATGTTAGTCATAGCATACGCACACCTAAAATATGCTTTATTGTCAGCTAATTGAGAGCAGGATGTCATGTATTCCTCATTTAGTTGTGGGTATATCTTCAAAGCAGCGGGGGTGACATGCAATTAAAACATCATAACTTTTAATAAAATAATGTATATAGGAATAGCAATCACAACAGCACATGCAAGCGGAAATCCCTATTGTCTCCCAGTAGAGAAAACCAGTTATTGGGCCAGTTACACCCTTCAGAGGCTTCTGGGACTTATAAAAACTACCATAGAGTGTAAAAGGGTCAGTGAGCTATTCCATATGTTAAATACCAGGGCTTACATGAGACTATATTATGGGTGGGTTCTCACTAAATTCCGGCGGATTCCGTGTCTTGTACCCATTCACGGCGGTGCCCATATCCGCCGGCTCCATAGAAACCATTCTTTTGCTGGGCCGATTCTGCTGTCGGACAAAAGAATTGACATGTCAATGAAAGGTGGAATCTGATTGGTTGCTAGGGGCAACTGAGCCAATTGTACTTTACACCGGTTTGATAAATCTTCCCCTTTTAGTGTGTAAACCCACATCTATTGATGCCATGCTGGATATCCAGTATCGGGACAACTGAATGTGCATTAGCAGGAGATAAAATAGGTCTTGGCATTTGCAAAGTTTTAATTGCACATATAGTCCTCATATACAATAAGAACCTGGAAAATAATGTGCTGATATTGCTAGCTTGTGGGGTAAAAAGGAACCCTTTTATCTATGAAATTATTGAAAAAATAATTATTTGTGCTAGTGTGGTGTGCTCTGAGTGGACACTGTAAATCACTGTGTGCAGAGGCTTCTGGTGGCCGCAATCTGTGGGTGACAACCATCAGCCCTGAAGGTCCAGCAATACATCTGTCTACAGCAGCAGTTATCAGAGGATTCTACTATTGTACTACAACTCCCAGCATATCCTGAGGGCTGCAGACTGTCAGTAAATGCTGGAAGTTGTAGTGCCTGCAGCTGTTGTAATTGGGTCCTAGGTGCATTATACACTGGATGCTTTGTGGCATATAAGAACACATAGATCTGTGGGGGCTCAGTGTAGGGAAGTGACCCCAGAACATCACTAATAGGGGATAGGGGAGATGTTTTTGTTCTATCCCCTATTAGTGCTGTTCTGGGGTCACTTCCCTGCACTGAGCCCCCCCCCCCCCCCCCAGATCTATGTACTCTGATCTCCCACAAATCATCTAGTGTATAGGACCCAACTACAACTCCCAGCATGTACTGACAGTCTGCAGCCCTCAGGATATGCTGGGAGTTGTAGTGCCTGCAGCTGTTGTAGTTGGGTTCCAGTTTAAAAGTTTGCACTAGTGTACTGTAGTGTCCGCGGGGCTGTGTCAGTACACTACCGCAAACAATACACTGACCCATTTAGACCCCAATGGTACACAGGCTCTGCACACTATAGAAGTGATTACAGTGCAGTTACTAATGACTCACAGGTGACGTCTTCTCCGATTGTCGTCGCTCACTTTTTGCTTTCTTCTGCATCTGGTGCAGCCATCATGAAGACTTCTCCGACCACAACTCGTCTGCAGGTGGGCAGCTGGGGGTGACAGGGGAAACAGCTGGGGTGACAGGGGGAGCAGCAGGGAGGGGCAGTTAGGGTGGCAGGGGAGAAGATGGGGGCAGCTGGGGTGACAGGGGAGAAGATGGGGGGCAGATAAGGGGCAGCTAGGGTGGCAGGGTGAGAAGATGGGAGGCAGGAGGAGAAGCTGGGGTGACAGGGGAGAAGCTGGGGGCAGGGGGAGCACCTGGGGGGCAGGGGAAAAGCAGGGGGCGAGGCTGGGGGTCAGGGGGAGAGGCTGGGGGTCAGGGGAAGAGGCTGGGGGGGTCAGGCTGGGGGTCAGGGGAAGAGGCTGGGGGGGTCAGGCTGGGGGTCAGGGGAAGAGGCTGGGGGGGTCAGGGGAAGAGGCTGGGGGGTCAGGGGAAGAGGCTGGGGGGGTCAGGGGAAGAGGCTGGGGGGTCAGGGGAAGAGGCTGGGGGGGTCAGGGGAAGAGGCTGGGGGGGTCAGGGGAAGAGGCTGGGGGGTCAGGGGAAGAGGCTGGGGGGTCAGGCTGGGGGTCAGGGGGAGAGGCTGGGGGGAGACGGAGCGGCTGGGGGCAGCCGGAGGGCAGGGGAGCAGAGGCAGGCTGGTTCCCCCCCCCCCAAATGCAGGTCCGGGGAGGGGGTATTGATTGCCGGGGTCCGGGTGAGCTTCCCCCCTCTCAATGCAGGTTCGGGGTCCGCAGGTCGCCGGGGCCGGGGTGAGCTTCCGGCACATACAGCCTGACAGAGGCCGGAAGCTCACGGCTGCAGCCCCGTGATCCCGGACTTCTTCCCTGCTCGGCGATGACGTCACATCACGTGACCGCCGCAGAGCAGAGAAGAAGTCCGGGACCGCGGGGCTGCAGCCGTGAGCTTCCGGCCTCTGTCAGGCTGTATGTGCCGGAAGCTCACCCTGGCCCCGGCGACCTGCGGACCTGCATTGAGAGGGGGGAAGCTCACCCCGGACCCCAGCAATCAATACCCCCCGCCCCCGGCGCGGACTAGGCACCCGTGGGCCGGTGCCTATGGCGGCGGAGGGGGTTAAAAAAAAAAAGTTAAAAAAAAAAATGTGTTCCCTACGGGTGCCGCCCTAGGCACCGGACCACGGGTGCCTAGTGGCAAATACGGCCCTGTTGGTACTGCCACCCACAGAAAGGGAAGATGACCCAAGGAAGATGCAATAGCTGTGTAGGTGCTTAGCGAATAACCACTGAGTGCAGTTAAAAAAAAACCTCTTTTTTACTGCAGGAAGACTTAATACGGTGATATACAGTAGGATCTTGACTTCATAATATACTTTAATCTTTAGTGACATGACCTGTGCTGAGAGCCTAAGGAGAGGTACAGTCGTGCTGACTGAGTTGCATGCTGAGAGGTAGAAGAGATTCAGAGAAGTAGAGAGGAGGATGTTGTGAGAGTCCCAACCCAATGTAGTACTGTGCTCTGCTGGAACTTTATAAGGAGAATAAGTAGAATTCTTCAGAGTAGAGAAAATACTTGTGCCCGTGTTTTGACTCTGGTCTTTGCACCACCTATTGCCCACCAGTGTTGGGTGACCCGTCTCAGAGGGTGACACAACCCCCATGAGCAGAGTGGTCAGAGTTCTCTGATGACACCTGAGCTGCGAGATAGAGCAACGTTGCTGGAAGCCTACGTACTCTTATCAAGATCAGTTCCTCTTTCTTCAGGATACTGTCCTGCACGTTTAGACTGGTTCTCGGCGTGGGTTGGGATGATTCCTGACTTGTCCTCTCTAAGTGTGCGTTCAGCACTGCATAGCATATAGAAGTTCTTCTTTCCAGAAACAAGTGCTAAGTTGTCTCATGTGCGTAGATCCTCTACAGAGACCAAAGCAAGACTTCACAGGGGACCTGGCATAAGCCAGGGCCCTACTTGGCTACTGCAGGGACCGTTCTGGCTTGCGTCTTTCCTCTAACAAAGCCAAAGTAGGACTCACTAAGGTGTGGCTACACTTCCTCTCCCCATGTGACTTCCTTCTACAGCATCTGTAACGTGTGCTGTGAGTGGGTGAGAAGAGTGCAAGAGAAAGAGAAGGATAGAGATAGGTAGAAAAGAGAAAGAGCTCCCATTGGTGCACAGGTCATAGAAACAATAACCCTTTAGTTACCTACAGCTGTGCAATACTTAGGTACACAATATACATACTAGCGACATCTAGCGGCAAAACCTAGGCACTACAGGGGAAGGGGGCAGTAGAGATGAGCACAACTCGAGTCTGATCATTTGGCATTTGATTAGTGGGGGCTGAAGAAGTTGGATGGAACCTTAAGGCTGCTGAAGCAATAGGCTGTATCCATGTTTTCCAGGATTCCCTAGGACTGCATGAAATTTCTTCAGCCACCAGTATTCAAATGCCGAACGATCGGACTCGAACATGCTTGAGTTGTGCTCATCTCTAGGGTGGAGGAATCATTCCAACTTGCAGTTATTCAGAATCTTGGAAAAGCCCCTTTGACTCCTAGTACCAGAAAATAAAAGAGTTTCTCTACATCATAAAAGCCCAGCTGGATGTATGAAAGGTACCATGTGTCTCATTGTCCAGACAAATACCTAAGAGTGTCAGTAGTTTGGAATATGAATTGCTGCCAACAGATTCCCTTTAATAAAAGTGCAAAGCAGACAGTAAAACATGCAAAGAGAAATTACCGTTGAACATTTGTAGCAATGTGGCAGGCCATATGATAAAGTCAACTGTAGCATTGAGAGTAACCAATGCAACTAAAAACTAAAATATCTGCCCATGTTCTGACAACCAAAGATATTGGGTGCAGCAGCTACACGGCCCGGGACAGGTTTGTTATGTTTAAAGGGGTTGTTCACCAAAAATATTTTTCTTTAAATCAACTGGTGCCAGAGATTTGTAATTTACTTCAATTAAAAAATTTCCAGTTCCAGTACTTATCAGCTGCTGTATGTCCTGAAGGAAGTGGTGTATTCTCTTTGGTCTGACACAGTGCTCTCTGATTCCACTTATGTCCAGGAACTGTCCAGAGCAGTAGCAAATCCCCATGGAAAACTTCTCCTGTGCTCCAGACTGGAAAGAATACACCACTGCTTGCAGGACATACAGCAGCTGATAAGTACTGAAAGACAAGATTTTTTTTCAATAGAAGAAAATTACACATCTCTGGCGCTTTATGGCACCAGTTGATTTAAAAGAAAAAAAATGTTAAACAACCCCTTTAAGCCACCTCTGCTGCCCTACAGCTTTTGTTTTTGCCTTTGTTTTTGTCATTTGGTGCCGATTGCATCTGGCTCTATCACCATCAATTACTGCATTCAAGAACCTGGTATGGAAAGCTAATATTGCAAGGGTAATCCACAGCTTTAAGGTCAAGCACAACAACAGTATGTGTTCCCTGGTTAGTTAAATAACTCCAGACTAGCAGACTATTTGCTCTTTGCAAGGCCGGCATTCCAAAGTAGCTGCAAACCTGAGAAATGCCAATACGTCCAGCATGATTGACAGAAAATGAGAACCTACAGTGCAGACAGCATGAATACATAGAATAGTTACTTCTTTTTTCATAACATTTGTTTTAGTGCCTGCAGACACTTTAAGACATTAATAAGCCACCCTTAGCAATGTCATCTCCTCTTTCATTTTATATGTCCTTGGTAATGACTGTGTCTAATGGTGCGTTTACACGAAACAATAATTGGCCCGATCGTACGGTTAACGATGTCGGAGTACCGATTTTTGTTTCATAACGATCAGTGTTTAGACGGTACGATATATCGTACGGAAAAATCGGCAGCCCGGCCCCCCGCAGCCCCCTGCGCCGGCTTGATCTCGCCACCCCCGTCGCTCTCATCGCTGCCGCCGCCGCTCTCATCGCTACCCGCCGCCGCTCCGGTCGCCCCCCTCTCCCCCCCTGCCGCCGCTCCGATCGCCCCCGCCGGCCCGCTGTCATACGTTACCTGCTCCGCGCAGCAGGTCTTCAGACATCCCCGGTTCCGCTCTTCAGTGCACTGATTAGCTGAAGAGGGGAGCCGGGAATTTTAAACTGCTCCTCTTCAGCCAATCAGTGCTCCTCTTCAGCACTGATTGGCTGAAGAGGAGCAGTTTAAAATTCCCGGCTCCCCTCTTCAGCCAATCAGTGCACTGAAGAGCGGAGCCGGGGATGTCTGAAGACCTGCTGAGCGGAGTCGGTAACGTATGACCGTGGGCCGGTGGGGGCGATCGGAGTGGCGGCGGTGACAGCGGGGGGGGGTGGCGACCGGAGCGGCGGCGGCGGGTGGCGATCGGAGCGGCGATGAGAGCGGCGAAGGTGGTGATCGGGGCGGCGCAGGGGGCTGCGAGTGAGCGGGGGGCCGGGCGGCGGGCGGGGCTGCGGGCAGCCAGACTATCGCACGACGACTGTTTACACAGAATGATCGGCGAATTTTTTGCAAACGACGAACGACGATTTGATGGCATGTTGAAAGATCAAAACGAACGATGTCTCGTTCGTCGTTTGATCGTTCGCTGCGTTTACACGTACGATTATCATTCGAATTCGATCGTTAGCGCGCAAATTCACACGATAATCGTTACGTGGAAATGCACCATAACATAGTGACATCTTATAAGACCATAATATAAGGAAGTGCAGGGCGTCTGTCACCTGATGGAGCGCACAATGTGAAAAATATCAATATAATATGCTGAAATAAATAGTAGTTAGTTGGTGTATGTGCACTCATGACATGCTCCCTCCCATTCTGATGTGGCATTCTGGTAAAACCATCCAAAGACTTCTTATAGATTATCTAACTTGAAAGCTTGCTGGTTGCGTCTTGAGGGTTTTCCAACCCCCAAACTCATCTTCCTCCAAACTTAAAAAAAGAAATAAATAAAATAAACATTTTTAATATGTAAATTCCACACATACACATGCCACAAAGCAGCACCATCACCCTTCAAGTTTGTTCTGACAATTCATCCATAGTGAAGTCACCAATGCAGCAATGATATGATGCTGAATGACATGTCTCCATACAGAAATTACTGGAAGCGGCACAAGACCCCAGGAACCATCATCTGTTATAAAGAGTAAATGTTCATAAGTTGGTATCTGTATAAATGAAACAGCTCCAGGGGCATTGCTGGAGTCCTAAAATATCTGGGACATGGGCCCCCGCAACTACCCCCCCCCCCTTCCTGGCTACAATACTCACCAATGTGCAGTTGCTGGTTCAGGTAAAGTCCCTGCTTGTGTAAAGTAAACTACAAAAAATTTAAAGTAAGTGACTTAGTACCAACCAGTAGTCTGTCATTATTAGGTCCCATTGATTCAATGAGATTTCTCAAGCACTGTGCAGTCCGCCCAAAGAGTTTAGATTGTACTATAGAAATCTCATTGAATCAATGGGACAGGCGAAACTTCAAGCTGAAGTTCCTCTAATAGTTTTACTATACTCACCAACATGCAGCGGCCCAGGAGACGGGGCAGGAGTGTGGCACAGCAGCAGCTGGCCAAGGCGCCTACATCCAGTGAACAAGTGCCGGGTGACATTACTGGAGCAGCTTCCGGGTGGTACGTGGGGCTGGCCAAAGGTGGTGGAGCCAGGATCACTGTTAGAGGCCGCGGCTGCAGTCATCTTGGCACTGGTGAGAGCAGGGGCAAAGGAACTTTTGGGGCTAGGCTGAATTCATTCGGGGCTTGGGCCCCAAATATTCATGCCTAGCAGTGCCCCTGAGCAGCTCCTTAATAAATTTTGTTCTTAAAAGATCACATAATTTTTATCTACTCTAGCCCCTTATCCTTTCTTCTTGTTTGACTAAATCAAAGGTTTAACCATCAGAGCAATAGATATTCTAAAGTTCAGCAGAGCATTGGGAGGTCAAGGACTGGCAGATATTACTCACATTTTGTATTTCAAACATAGACTTTCATGTTTGCATGGGTTGTAAGTAATGGTTTTATGGTGCTCACAACCAGCAACCATCCTGGGATCGATCTATCTATCTATCTATCTATCTATCTATCTATCTATTCACATTTATATAATGTAATGCTTGGAGGCATCCAGGAATTTTTAGAAATTTCCCAGACGCTTCTGTTTGCAGCTGTACAAACCTCCCTTCTTGCCTTTCTCAGTCACCCATCCTTTCCATGATATGCATAAACTAATATTTGCTTCCCTGATTCCCCTGTTCTTTCACACTAACATGCAGAACTTCCGTATCGCATGGACATAACACTTCACGTGACGTACGGTATTTTGCTTCTACTAAGCCTGGGTTGTTTTTGTACTATTTTTGTAGCATATATTTAATATATAACTATATTACTATTCTATCTTTTACATTTCTTTCCTAATTTACCAGCAGTGGGGAAAAAAATAGTTTCTAAATCTCTTCAATATTATAGTCTATGGTCCCTAATGCAGAATGCTCCAAAATTATCCATGTGATCAAGCCTAATGTTATTAACTGTCTGCCCGTTATATGAACCTGATAAGTAGTATTGTGCACAAAAGCATTTTCATTCCTTTGTCCACAAATTCCTTAATGTTTAGTTCATTGTGCACCAGACAGTTTCACTTACATACATTCAATAACACTCCTCCAATTCACCTATAATAAACAAAACTATTCACAGATCTGTGCAGCTAGATTGAGATTTAGAGCCGTATTAGACGACCCGATATTTAGGAGAAAACGCGTGCTGACCTGTCAGGTCAGTGCTTGCTTATTCCTCATT
Organism: Dendropsophus ebraccatus; assembly: GCF_027789765.1. NCBI lineage: Eukaryota > Metazoa > Chordata > Amphibia > Anura > Hylidae > Dendropsophus > Dendropsophus ebraccatus. The sequence continues at coordinate 53,046,490 of NC_091462.1, forward strand.
CCTTGGTCGGTGCTATTACACGTGCAAATGGTGGTGGGGGACTGGGTTTGTTGCTGCAGGTGGGGCAGCCACTCAGCTCAACATTGGTCACTATGAATATTGTGGCCCTGACTTTCACCCCCTAGGGCTTTAGCTACTGTATTCTGTTGTTTGGGGGTACAGGACTTGATCCATGCATCTCTACACATGACTGACCTAACTATACAACATGCTCTCATAAAGAAGTGGCATAGTAAGGTCTTGGCGGATATAAAGTCCTCCTGTGCTTAAATCTCTGCATCTGTATCTATGCTAGAAGTGCGCCAATCCGATATACAGTCCTCTGTTATCCCCGCAAGTAGCACAACATGACATTATTCTGAGGAATTTAACCCTTAATGTGGAGGCCACCATAATAATGTTGAAATAGGGGTCTTTTAGAGGAAATAGGTGCAGATAAACTCCAATTAGCTGTTAGGACTATTCTCAACCTTTATTAAGGCGACCATGTGGACTTACACAGAATTGGACAGAACCCATAGGGTCACTGGTCCTTCTCTGCCTGATTACAATTGGCCAAGACATGTGCTTTGCAAGATCCATTTTTATTTACAAAAGTAAACAATCATGCAACAAATGTGGGTGAAGAGCCCAATTAAATATTCTGGAACTGAGGTTACTCTGCTTCCTGATATATCACATTGTACTTCTGGTTTTTGTGATGTCACCACAGCAACTTCCCCATTCAGCCAAGCAGGGTAAAGGCCCTATTACACGGAACAATTATTGTCCGTATTTGGGCAATATCGGCCCATGTAATAGAAGGCAAGGATCAGCCGACATGAACAATGTCAACTGATCGTTGCTGTTGTTTGTCTTTCAACATGTTGAAAGGCAAACGACTGCGATAGCAGCGAATTGCTGCCGTTGTTCCTTGGAATAGGAGCGGCCGCAGCAGACCGACGTTATCCTCTATGGGTTGCCTGGACACTCTAGCGATCCCCTGGGCAGCCCCCCCTCAGCATCCCGCGGCCTCCCCTGCACTTACCCGCTTGCTGCGGCCACATGTAATGGCGGCGTTAGCAAGCGGGGGACAAGGAGCAAACGAGCGCTGACAGCGCTCTATGTTGCCCCATGTAATAGGGGCTTAACTGCAGTCAATGACTGATTGAGAAGGCAATTCCTGAATTGATGTGACCTCACAGGAACAGGGAGATAGAGTATACCCATGGGAGACTAGGAGCGGCAGCTGGGGGAGGGGCAGGTTTGTTTTGTTTAAACCACCCTCTGCTGCCCTGCAACTTTTGATTTTGTAGACAACGTATTTTTTTTTAAGACAATAGAGACAGAGGTGCTAATGTTAGTGCACTACTGCCAAGTAACCCTAATAAAAGATTCCAATTAAATATTTATGGTAAAATAATATAGTAATATTTTAAGTTCCTTACATAGAACCAGCATTTTCAACCTTCGGTCCCTATCCCCAAAGGTGCTTTAAATCTATATCAGTGACACATTTGGGCCAGTTCATAGGCAGCAGCTAACCTACCAGTAGGTTTTCTGAGTGTGGGATAAAACTGGAGAATCTGAAGAAAACCCCCATACTTATAGCTAGTTTTCAGAATCTTTCCTTATAAAATCTCCCCTGATATATATTTTTTCTCTTTAAACATTTTTATTTCCTGATTTAATTGTACTTTACAGATGGCTCGCACGGAATACTTTCTCAAGATGTGGTCGTATCACTGCCTTATAAAGTGGCAAAGAAGCGCTTTTTCCTTTTGAGGCCAGGCCTATTAATTGCAAGACAACCATTAAATACAGCGTATTAGGGATGCATGCTGTCATTTATTTTATTAGAAATAATTATACTTTAACCTGCTGTGCTGCAGTGTTGTCCATATGTCTCATCTGCTGTCAACATTTTGCTCTCCACAATCAGGATGCCAAGTGGCACATGTACAGTACACATGGCCACTTGGCCAATCGGAGCCCATTATATAAAATATATATAGATAGCCTTGATTGCCAGCTATCATGGTCATGGTGTATACCCTGTATCTAGCTCTTTACTTTTTGCCTTTTTCCCACCTATCAGGGGGTCATGCAAAGATACAAAAACGCTGTGGGGAAACTGATGCCTGATTGCCGTCAAGAATGCATCTTGTAATGTTTTTTGGCTTAGAGCTTTTTTTTTTTTACTTTTTGCCCCTGTGTGTATCAGGTGTGGTCATGTTTTTGTAAAAATAAATTAATAAATAAAAAAATAACAACATAAAACTATGCTTTGGATATATGTAGACCCAGGCTTACTATACTATCTATCCTTTTGTACATTAACTGGATTTCTCTCTCTATCAATCGGAGCCGGTCTACTTTAGCACTTTGGGTGAATTGTGACTCATTCAGGGTATATAATGCAGAATGTAGAATCATATATTTATCAGTCTTCAAGCTAATCTTTAATTTTTAGGCCTATTTAGTCAGTTTATTCAGATTCCTCTGTAAGGTTAAAAAAAAAGTCTGTCACTACTGTAGGATAGACCTCTATAATTCAGGGCATTTACCAATGACTTGGAAACAAAAACCATGAGGTAGCGCAGATGCTAAAAAGAAGGTTATGCTAAAGTTTGGACACAAGTTTCGGGGTGATCTTTTAGTCTTGAAAGGGTTATTGCCAGCTGTACCCTCTTGTCCCTGTTAAGATGGCATGATTAGGAGAGGTGGAGGGCTTCACAGTAGGATCCTTTCTTTAGAAGAAAAGGCTTTGATTGATCCAATGTAAGCTGTTTCCAGGGAAGCAGATGCCTTGAACAGACCTCTCCAGTAGCAGAAGAATACAAACCATGTGAGGACTGCAGAGACCAAAGTCTTTTGTTAACCCTTCTTGCGCTGGTACAAACGAGAAAGTAATTGTATTCATAGTTCATCGCTTCCCCCTCCCTTTGACATAAAAAGGTCTATAATTAAATGCCCAGCTCTAAATTCTGTCTCTTTGTATTTTCTTCAAAGCAGGTTCATAGGGCAGGCACTGAAATAAAGGTGGAATGTCTTTGAATGGAAAGATCAATCTGTTAATGCTCCAAATTATTCAGCCTTTCTTATAGTTATAATGCCCCAGCAAATTTCAAAGCATTCACGGTGAGTAACAGTATGTATTCATATTGTATTGTACATGTATACATACATTGGTACATGGAGCAGTTTTGGAGTATGACTTGGCACGGACTTTGTCAACTTGTCGCTCATTGTGAAATCCCAACAATGGCATGCTTCTGGCAAGTTGAGACTTGCAGTGTTTTTTGTTTTATGGACTTTATTTTTTGGCAATTATAGAAATTTACATTGCAGCAAACTTACCAGGACTTGGTCCCAGATATGAGTGCACGTGTACAACATATAAAATCTTCGCAGCCATCCCTGTATGTGCACTATATGCACGACATGTTCTGCCCAGTATGAGAGAGAACTGAATGGACATCACAGTCTTTCATGTAGTGTTTGTGGTGGCATAGAAGTATATAATATTATTATATTGGATTTGTTTTTTTCCTATGGCATCTTTAACACACACTGGTATGGAGTAGCTGGCTTACACATAGCTCATACTCCAATAATTCCCAGGTCTGCTGCAAATGTTTGTACCTATAGAGAGCTGCTTAGGTATACATGCTCCAGTTATGTTGAAAGATGTATTACTATTCACTCAATAAATGTTTCTTGTACCGGATGAAAGCAAATATTTTCCACCCATTTATTTTGTGGAATCCTGAGACAGGAGAAGAATTAGACTGTCACTATATATAGCTACACTTTTTTAAGTGAAGCCTTCATTATCATTGGGCATTTCATGAAAAGCAATAGTCTAATATAGTGTTACCAGAAACTCAGTACAGCTACATCAAATTTCACTAAACTTTTAGCTGGAGTTTCCCTTCTATGTTTTCTAGTCAGAAATGATTTGGTATGGTGGCTTTATGTGCTTCGTTTATCCATGTGATTTATGCATATGATTTAGAACTTGCATAACATTTTAATTGGAATATCGCTAAACCACAGTGTGTGAATGCAGTGCCTTGGTGGTCTCAAAATAAAAAATTGCTGTCATCATGGAAAGCTGCCTTGTAGCATGCCAAATGGTGACTGTCATTGAGATTTCAAGCATGCGGTTAATAATTATATACATTCATTGACAAATAATAATGCACCAGATAGAAATGTCTTTCTGCTGCAAAACTCGGCATGCAGATATACAGTATAAATGATTATAGGTGTGCTGTGATTGGACATTGGGTCTTGCCACAAGAGGGCATATCATCCACATATGCATGATCCCTATGTTGTGGAAACCACTCGCCCAGTCCACCATCAAGACACAGATGACACCTTCATTACGTAACTCTGTCTCTGCCCAGACCAGTTCCAGGCAGTTAGCAGAAGAAAATTCAGCGTTGTATCTCCCATTACATATGCTGCTATTGACAGGCAGCCACTGTTGCCCCTGTTTGCCGTGGTGCCGTGAATAAGAAACTTAGGGTACTATAACAGGCCGACTACGCCCTGATCATTCTAGTAAACAAACCCTGATCTGCTACTGTAGATCAGCGCTTGTTTACTGGGCTTATTAGACGGCTCGATAATCGGGCAGTAAAGGCTGCATCGACATTGTTAGCGATGTCCATGCAGCCCTTGCCCAAACACCTATTTCTAGCCTCTTCTAGGTCTTCTCTGCTGTGCTCAGGGAGTGGGGAGGGGTAAGGTGTCAGGTGTTTGGGCAATTGTCAGCTGTCGGCCACGCGTCACTATTACATGTAGTGATGCGCGGTCAGCGCCCAACGTTTTTCAGTCCAAACCTAAACCAACGATGATCGTTTCATAGGCTGATTGTTGTCTCTGCAGTGTCCCAGAACATGCAGACTACTACTCCTATTATGACCATTTCTATTGCTGTGTCAATGCCTGTTCTGGTAAGTGTTTGCACTGCAACTGCTGCTGGTTTTCCCCTAGTATTCTCTGGTAATGTGCATTCTCATGTGTATTCTCATGTATTCCTGTGTATTATTACATTGTACAGTGGTATGCAAGGCTGTTGATCACGTGACCGTGCCAGTGCCCTGTAACCATGGTTCCTCCAATGGCCGACTAGCTCTGGCCAGGAGCAACCATGTGACCTCCCACTTCCTCCTAACAAGTTAGTCTTCCCCCTGCTTCCAAGCAAGGAGGGTGTGTGTCGTCTCTCTCCTACCTCAGAGGAGTTGGACTTCTTCTTTGCAGCTCCCACTTCACCACTAGAAGTGTGGATCGAGTGCTCTGCTGTGTTCAAGTCTTCGGCTGTATGTCTGCTCAAGTGTCCGGAGTCTTCTGTCTCATCTGCGTGTCATTCCGTTATCTCTCATCATCGCTACAAGGATTCACAGCAAGTATTATTCTCAAGCTAATCCACCCAGCAACGCTATTTCTCTCATACTCCTACTCCCATCATCCGGCACGTATTCTCACAGCCTATGCAGCACCACTCCTGCTTTATTTGTCAAAGCCTGCTATATACCCGGTTGTATCCGGACAGAACTGTTGCTACTAGTTACCTCATCTATAATAAAACCGCTGTTACTGAACCCTGGCATTGGTGTCCACTAACTGGTGCCCTGACTGGTGCAGCGAAGAATCGCATGCCCATCATCACCCGCAGATTCCACAGACCGGCCCTACAGCTGTGCCGCCCTCAGGCCTATACCGTGACAAGTATAACCCCTGCCGCTGCCCCGGTCATTGCCCGCTCATAACACCAGCACTGCGGAAGTGGCACCCAGGGGCCAGGGCATCGCATCTCTATTACACGGAGCGATAATCGTCACGATTCAGCTAATTATTGTTCCGTGTAATAGGGCCCTTAGACTGCTTTGGACTGAAACTGTATGGTCTTTAGCAATGAATTCAGGTTCTGTTTGGGATCTGCCAGTGGTAAGGTAAATGTATGGAGGCTTCATGTTGAGTCTTTGCTGCCTTTGCTGTGGAGTGACACACTACCCCAACTGCTGGTGTGATGATCTGGTAATGAACTGTTTCATACAACTGGTTGTTTTCCCTAAACAAGGGTGAAAATCTTGTCATTATAATTTTCTGTGTCGGTTCCACTCCTGTTATGGTTTTGGCTAAAAATATTGTACTGACCAAAGTTCTAATGAGGTACTGAACAAAATACTGTGTGTGAATCCACCCTCAGGCTACATTCACATCCACATTATACAACAGACAGAAGTCTAGACTTAAAACTAGTGGTGTTTGCTAGTAGATACATGCAGTAGATAACACGCCTGAACTAATAGTATAGATCAATGGTAGAAGTCTTTTTGACATATCTCTGTACACATTAGGTATGTATGTGCTCCCTCTGCATTGATTAAGTTCTGTCATGAATTGTTTCCTTTATATGTTCTTTACATAAATTACATTACATGTTGACCAAACTTGCCAACATTAGCATAATCAGAGGTCAATACAGTGAAGTAGGGAGGATTCTCAGCACTTACAGCTATGAAAGATATGGTGTTGTATGGCAGCAGTGGTCATGGTGAAATAAACATGCATTCTGGGCTGACCCATTATAGATGTTCGGTATTACATTGAACAATCTGGAGGAGCAAGCGAGCGCCGACCTATCACATCAGTGCTCGCTTGTGTGGTGTCCCACCACAGGTTGTTTTTATCTTTTTTTTGCACCTCTCAAAAAGCTTCCTCTTTTCAGGTTAAGTGGTGATGAAAAGTACAGTTTCACCACTAGATGTCAGTATTTTGTATTCCTACGTATTGCACAGCTGAGAAAGATCATGGGGTAATGTTTTATATGTACCGTGTGTTATTCTTAATCAATAGGAGGTGCTCTCTACTTCTAACCTGTTATCTCTCTTCTTTCTTTTGCACACACTCATCCCCACCACTCACAGGTAAGTTCTCTTTAGGCCCCTGTAGGAGAAGACACTGTTGGAGGAAGTGCACAGTCAGTTCTCACAGAGGGAAAAAGCTAAACCTACTGTTCCTGCTGTAGTTAAGCCAGGGTCTGGCTTCTGCCAGGGCCCCTGACAGGAACAGGAACAAAGTTTAGAGTCTAGACACTCAGTGTGTACAGATGCAGCTAGAGACCAACAGTTCTTTCAGTACTTCTACTTTACCTACTATGCAGTGCTAAGCACTTTAAAGGGTGAAGAGTCCAGGAATACCTTAACCCACGCCGAGAACACATCTACATAGTGCAGGGCAGTATCCTGAACATAAGAGGAACTAGCCTGGATAGGACAAAGCTACTGTTAAAAAGGTCTATGTATCCTATCTTGCAGCGCAGGTAACTGGGAAACCCCCAGACTCTTAGCTAAGCCCAGATAACCATGGCTGGGGCTTGTGGTACCCCAACAGGACGGGTCATTCGACACTGTAGGGCAAAAAGTGGTCAAGCACAGTCTAAACACAACTACAAGTACAAGTATCTCACTATAAAGTATCTCTTAGAGTTCAGGCAGAGTACACAGCTACACTGGGTTAGGGTTCCATCGACAAACTTTTTTCCTCTGCTCAACTCTCCAAGCACTGCTACAACTACCTTTCTTCTACTCTACTTCTCTAAGCACCTCCTCAAGCACAACAAGTTTCAGCACTATCGTCTGTGTCAAAGATTTATCTTTTCTACAAAAGTGTATTCTACTATTGAAGAATTCCACAGTAAAGCTGTTCTATTTTTACAACACTGGGACTCTGTCATACTTTGTACGCACCAGCACCCATACACACAAACTGTACACCTTGGGTTATTTTTCCCAAGGTGTGGGTGGCAGGACTAATAGTCCGGGTGGGTCAGTTGCCACTCAGGACAAAAGACAAAAGCCCAAGAAACCCACTACACCCCCAGATATTGCACCATAAGAGGAAGCTTTTTGAGAGGTGCAAAGGAGAGATAAAAAAACACCTGTGGTGGGACACCACACTTGCTCCTTGTTCCCCGCTCCTTGCCAGCGCTATTACAAGCACCGACAGTGAGCTACCACAAAGGCTCCTCGGAAAATCTTTATATCTTCTGTGGAGCACAAAGGAGATAGCGGTGGTCTGCTGCTCCCACTCCTAGTACATCTAGTGACAGCCAGCAGACCATTGTTATTGTTTTAATTTTTTCAACATGTTAAAAGACAAGGATCAGCTGACATCATGCATGTCGGCTGATCATTGCCTTTTAACAGAAACTACTACACCAAGTGATTATCGGCCGCAACGGCCAATAGTTGCCTGGTGTAATAGGGGCTTAAGAAACAGTACATGGTGACACAGATATGCTCCACCACCTCACTGGGAGGAAATGCCAATACAAACTTACAGTACAAATCAGAAGTTTAGACACATTTTTTCATTCCATTTTCCAGTTTTTATTACTTCTACATTGTAGATTTATATTGAAGAAACAAAAACTATAACTAAAGACATATGGAAATAAGTAGGAAACAAAAAGGTGTAAAACAAATCAAAATATATATAAGTGATATTGTCAATTCCCTTTCCCTATAAGGAGTTTTAAGCACCTATTTAGGCTTATATTCTGGACGTTTCATATCTTTTCTTGGCAGCCATTAAGCCATTATGCCATTAAGGCATAATTCTCACTGTCTCCTTTGAACAGTTGATGTTGAGATGTGTCTGGCGATCTCTGTGAAACATTTATGTGGGCTATTATCTGAAGTGCTGTTAATTTCTGGTTTCTGAGACTGTAAGTTTTAATTAACCTATCCTCTGCAGCAGAAGTAAAGGCCCTATTACACAAAGCAATTATCCGCTGTACATGTAGAAAAACAAATGACTGCTGCGGTCGCTCCGTGTAATAGGAGCGGCAGCAGCAGACCACCGCTATCTACTATGGTCTCCGGCCACAAGCGGGGATCTGACAGGTCGGCGCTCACTTAAGGCCCTATTTCACGGAACTTTTTCGAACGATTATCATTCATAAAATCATTCAAATGACCACTCGTTAACGATATTCGTTCTGTGGAATAGCTGTAAACGAGCGAACGACAACAGCGAAATTGTCGTTGAGTCGTTCACTATTTTTTTTCAACATGTCGAAAAAAATCGTTGGTCTTTCAACAATAATTCGCTAATCTTCTTGTTGAATAAAAAATCTTTCAGTCGTTCTTGAAATGTCTACCTACATTTCCCCACGTTTTAAACAACCATTTACTGATGTAACGACCGCAAAAAAATTGTTACACTACAGATATCGTTCACGTTCCCACACGTATTATGCGTTATCGTTTGCTTAAAAAAATCGTTAAGTGCTCGTTAACGAGCGGTCGTTGGAGCGAGTCTATGAACGATAATCGCTCCGTGAAATAGGGCTATTACTCCCACTGATCGGCTTGTGTAGTAGGGCCTTAACTTGTACGTCCTGTAGGTCCTGGGCCGCCTAGGGAACTTCAGAGCGGTGCCGCTTGTAGCCCTGGACCACGACTATTAGCGGGCATGGTCCGATTGCTGTGCCCGCTAATTAACTTACTGCAGCCGTTCCCTGGTGTCTAGTGGGGCAGATCACCTTGCTTCTGACCTGGGCCGGGGTCTGCGCCGTAATGGCGCTGATCCCAGCTCGGCACTCTATTGTTTTCGGATATAAATAAAATTAAATAATTAAACATGTTTGGTATCACCGCGTGCGCAATTGCCCAAAATGTTAATTTATTTAAATTCTGATCTCGCACGGTAAACGGCGTAAACGCAAAAAAATCCCAAAGTGCAAAACTGCGCATTTTTGGTCGCATCAAATCCAGAAAAATTGTAATAAAACGTGATCAAAAAGTCGCATATCTTCAATCAAGGTAGCGATAGAAAGAACACATCATGGCGCAAAAAATGACACCTGACAGAGCCCCATAGACCAAAGGATAAAAGCGCTATAGGTCTGGGAATAGAGCGATTTTAAGGAACATATACTTGTTAACAAAGGTTTGAATTTTTTAAAAGCCATCAAATAAAATAAAAGTTATACATGTTACATATCGTTGTAATCATAACGACTTGAGGAACATATATAACAAGACAGTTTTACCCCATGGCGAACGGCGTAAAAACAAAAAAAAAACAAATAAAAAAATTCGGGTTTTTTCCATTTTAACCACACATTTAATTTCTTTCTGCTTTTGCAGTGTACTTAATGAAAAAATTCAGCCTGTCATTGCAAAGTACAATTAGTGACGCAAAAAATAAGGGCTCATGTGGGTTCCTAGGTGAAAAAATGAAAGTGCTATGGCCTTTTAAGCAGAAGGAGGAAAAAACGAAACCCCCCTGGGTTCCCCCTGGGGCTTCTCTGTTACTGCTGCCTGAGGTGATGGTGGAGATGCCCTTGATGTTGGTGAAATCATAGTAAATCAGACAACAGGGAGTCGAGGTCTTGAGGTGCAACAGTGCCTTTACTCTAAACTTGATGCATATATCATTTACAGTCTCTTCTCTGCAGAGTATCTTCCAAGATGGCCATGGGCCAGACCTGGGTCACTTATTATAGTAAGGAAATTTTGTGTGGAGAAGTAAAGCTGCCCCTTTGGCACTGGTAGTGAACCACAAACCCACTGGGATGAGAGTCTTTTAGAGTTATCTGGGCCGCGCCTAAAGCAACAACATTTCAGATCCCAGAACAGACTAAAAGGGTCTTTCAATAACGTCCCCCTCAGTAAAGTGTACCTTGAAGAGGGAAATCAATCAAGCTTCCTCTCCTGACAGAAATAATAATAAATAATCTCTTGTCTCTTGTCTGTTACATTGTCTCAGTCCTTAGTAAGCTGGCTCCTAATAATCTGCTCAGTTTCTTGTAAGCTGTTGGTCCCCTCTGTAACCATAACCACAGCTACCGTCAACTTAGGGAATTCCTGTCACAACTGCCTTTTATGTGGAGCTCATTAGAATAGCTCCACCCACTGCCTGGATGTTTCCGCTATCTGATGTAATACACTAAGGAGACAGTTGGTGGTGCTGTTACCTAACTCCCTGATTGGGGTGTGTGTAAGTGAAAATGGTGACCCATCTCTACCATAGCTTCCCACTATAATGCATATTGAAACAATTACATATTAATAAACTCATACAAATACAATAAAGGCTCCATTCTCTGCGCAACCTTAGGGACACTCAACTTTAGTACACTGCACCACCACCTATAACAGGGGCCCTACTAACAAGACGGGGCTCCTCTGTTCTTCTCCTCCCTTCACGTGGTACATAAGTCTTCTATTTTTATGATTGTAGGGTGCCTCCCTCCAGTCAAACCATTATGCCATATTGGATGGATATGAGGTAAATGTTATTGTTGGAGTACCTCTTTAATTCATTTTGGAGACCCATTACACAGTGGAGGATTGCTGCACATTTATAAGAGGTCATCGCTGTCTCTCGTTGCTTGAAGTCACAAACTCAAAGAGCAACTCTGCTCGTGTTTTCCCATGACAACACTTTGTGCTTTATAGGTCCTTGAGCTATTCAGTTGTCCAGTCAAGTTTCTAAAACTTCTATGTAAATAGTTCACTATGTCTGTTCTAGAGAATTCAGATGGCAAGCAGTATGGTTACCTCTGGAGCACTCAGCGGAGTTGCTACTCAGCTTTCCAGGACTCTGTATAGCTATGCATATAAATATTAATTACAATATTAAATACTAATTAAATATTGAATACAAATATTGATTACAGAGTTCACATTCTGAATTCAAGAAAAGCTAGTTTACAACTTCTGTGGAAAATGTAATGATATCTATATAAGTTGTTACTCAGCTTTCCCAGAAATAGAAATAAATAATTTGAGAAACAACTTTATTTACTGAAGATTTTTTGCAGTTTGGGTGGGTTATATTAAAATGTATTGCTGTATACCTATAATATATAATAAACATAAAGCAAACATCAGGGATGAATAGTATGAATAGGAATGTACTGTATTTATTAGCATGTACCAATTGATTGCACCAACTTCACTGCTGGTATTTGCACACATCCCGAGGGCTTCTGGTCTCCTCCACTTGCTACCAAGGTAACACCAGAAACAATCTTTTAACAATGAGGAGCGGAGAAGTTTCAGAGAACGACTTGGGACAGTGCAGTCTATGGCAACCAGTGCAGGGCAGACAACACAAACAGTGTGAGCAATGGGAGGGACTGGAGATCCGAACACAAATTTTTTCTACTATGCGGATGCAGATCTCTGACTGGAAACTAATCTCTGAATAATTCTGTGTATGCCCATCTACTCCTCAGGATTTCTTAAAAGAAGGAGACGGCTTTCTGCATAGGAGACTGGCAGTCCTGGCATGTGAAAGTGCAGGGCTTTGGGAAGTCTGCCATTGCTGGAGGTCGGCCATGAAAGATGTCAACTCTGTCACTGCTAAGCCGAGGGAATGCCCAGGTGGTCAGAATCACGCATGAGAAGCTAGTGGTTCACTATGAGCCAGAGGTGAGAGGGGCGTTCAGAGAATTAACATGGGGGAGGGGGTGTTCTGTCTGTTTGGAAAGATACACAGATAGATTAGATAGATAGATAGATAGATAGATAGATAGATAGATAGATAGATAGATAGATAGATAGACAGTATAAGTGGTCAATAAACTATTTTACAAAATTCGCAAACTACCTCATTAAATGTGTTAGCATACACTATATTGAAAAGTTAAAAACGCACCAGTGTGCGGGCAAGAAAAGTAACATGTACCTAAAATAAAGAGTTTCCACAGTCCACTACTTTCATAACTAATATTGGTCCCCATATGTTGCAATATGCTAGAGCCCCCACAGGGCTGGACAGTGTTTCCTATAAGTCCCTGTGCATTTCTGTGCAGATAGTATGTATATTTTGTCCTTTTTTTTTTTTTTACATAATAGCCAAAGGTGGCAGCAGTTCTAGAAGCACTTGGATAAACTTTAAAGGAGAACTCTGCGCAAATGTAAAAATACAGAGAGACAACCACCACTCCTGGTCACCGTCCAGTCTTCTCTATCTGCCAATACTGTGACTTTATGCCAAAAATGCCCACTTAGCAAGTCAGTGGCTGAGACGGGGCACCTCCGCAGTCACTGACTGGCTAAGCGGGTAGTTCCTGTTGGGTCGTGATGACACAGGAAACCACACGACTTAGGAGGCCGGAGGGTTACCATGAGTAGTGATGCTATGGCTGCGGGGGCACTGGGACCTGGATTAATATTACAGTACTTTATTATTATATTCTCCCAGCCCCCAGGAGTAGGTCCCAGTTACTGTTTAAGATAGAGATAGATTTTCCAAAATTTGACAAGAGCTGAAATCATATTGATTAAAGGGGTTATCCAGTGCTACAAAAACATGGCCACTTTCCCCCTACTGTTGTCTCCAGTTTGGGTGGGGTTTTGAAACTCCATTGAAGTAAATGGAGCTTAACTGCAAACCGCACCTGAACTGGAGACAAGAGAGGGGGAAAAGTGGCCATGTTTTTGTAGCGCTGGATAACCCCTTTAATCTGGGTGAACAACTCACCCCCCCTTTTTCCCATCCTTTCAGTTTCCCTTAGCACTGGTTTTGAGTAATCTCTACCTGCATCTACTGATTCCTGCATTTTTGAGAGAAAAAAAATTAAACAAAATTAGAAGGATGAAGCTTCTTAAGCCTATTGTAATTTTAATAATTTTTAAATTCCCGCTCACATCTGCATCCGTATCAATTTCTTTTATAATGGAAACCTTTATACTTTCTTTTTATTCTTATTTTTTTATTTCTTCTAATTACAATTACATACTAAATAATCTAATAAAATCCTCCATTTACATGCAAATGCATTAACATCCCGATAATACACACACACTCTTGCAAAAAATGTATAAGTAGAAAAAAATGAAAGAAGAGGGGGGTGAATTTCAAAACATGAGAGCTAATTGCTCTTATTCCATCTTATATTTTTTTCTATTCCTTCCTTGTTCCTTACTTTGTATCTTATATCTGGATACTTCGTTAACTAAATGTTTCCTGGCTAAGACTATGTTCCTACAACGTCTTTTTTTGGCCATTTTAGGCTTTGTGTAATATAGAGAACAATCAGCTGGTGACGCGATCATCAGCTGATCGTTTCTTTAGGTCTAGGCCTAAAATTGTCGGGCGCGCATTGCTACGTGTAATAATGATGTGCGGCTGACAGCTGATGATTGCAGTATAAGGCTAGGTTCAGACTATGTAACTGTGCGGCTGTATTTGCGGCTGTAATTGTGTGGCGGTATTTTTGGTGGTTCATGCGTACGCTGGAAAGTATACGATATACGGCTGCACAGTGCACACTATGTATGAATCTACGGCCCTATCGCAATCGGACCCGTAAAAAATGAACAAGACCATTGTTTGCGGCTGGAAATGCGGCCGTGGATTGGCAGGCGGCAATGTTGCCGAATGCCGATGCCTCTAATAGTTAATATATTAAATTAATAAAACACATTTTCTTTATAATAAAGTCCCTTTCGTTGTTTAATAATTTAATTCTAACGAATCCATCATTGTGCAATTAAATATACTGTTAAAATAAATATATATATAAATAAATGTATATTTATATATATATTTATTTTTTGACAGTATATTTAATTGCACAATAATGGATTCGTTAGAATTAAATTATTGAACAAAGAAACTGATTTTATTTCAACGAAAATGTGTTTTATTAATTAAATATTAATTAGTACAGGAAGCTCCATAAGCCATTAATTCATATTGCCGGCAAAAGAGCTTTCTGTACTAATCATCACTTTACTTTAATTAAAACATCAAATGTTTCTTCTAATTATGTTATCACAATAGCATTATTAGAAGAAACATTTAGAATTATATGTGCGCTCAGCTGATTGGCTGATCGGCTGAGCGCGCATATAATTAGCGGGTCCGCAGCACAGTGACTTCATTGTGCTGCGGACCAGCGAAGAGGACACATTGGGGTGAGTATAAAGCTCTCCCCACCCCCTCCCCAGCACTGCACCCCTCCCAGCAAGGAAGGGGGGTCACTTAACCCCTTCCTTGCTGGGATGGGTGCAGTCTGACATCAGTCTGGCCCCCAAGGGGTTAAGGGGGATGCAATACATCCTCCCTTAACCCCTTGGGGGCCAGACTGTAAGCAGCAATCTGTAAAGATGCTGCATACTGTAAGGAGCACAACACCACATCTAATAGACGGAATCCATTACTAAGTCGGGGCCTACTGTTAGCCGGTATAAAATGGCTAACACTAACTCCCCATTATTACCCCAGTACCCAATGCCACCAGGGGTACTGGGAAGAACCGGGTGCCAGTGGTCCCGGAGGGTCAAAATTGGCTCTCCTGGACTGGGGCGGCAGCAGGCTGGTAAGATTTAGGCTGGGAGGGCCTAAAACAATGGCTCTTCCCACCCTGGTGTTACCAGGCTGCTGTCGTTTGGTTTTTAACCCGGCTGGTTATAAAAATAGGGGGGACCCTATGCGTTTTTTTTAATTATTTATTTATTTTAAAAAAACCTGCATAGGGTCCCCCCTATTTTTATAACCAGCCGGGTTAAAAAACAAACGACAGCAGCCTGGTAACACCAGGGTGGGAAGAGCCATTGGTTTAGGCCCTCCCCAGCCTAAATCTTACCAGCCTGCTGCCGCCCGGTCCAGGAGCGCCAATTTTGACGCTCCGGGACCACTGGCACCCGGCTCTTCCCAGTATCCCTGGTGGCATTGGGTACTGGGGTAATAATAGGGGGTTAGTGTTAGCCATTTTATACCGGCTAACACTAGGCCCCGACTTAGTAATGGATTCCGTCTATTAGACGGCTTCCACTACTAAGTCTATAAAGTAAAGAAATAAAGACAAGACACAAGTTAAAAATTTTTTTATTCAAATAAAAACACCCCCACACCCCTCATTGACCATTTTATTAAAAAAAAACAACAAACAACCGCTGGTCATCGACATAGTCCACGGAATCCGACATAATCCCCAGGATACCGATATCTGAAAAACAAAAAGGGAGAAACACACAAAAAACACACAAACAGGAGCACAACACCCATCATTGTGAGCGGTGTTGTGCTCCTTACAGTATGCAGCATCTTTACAGATTGCTGCTTACAGTCTGGCCCCCAAGGGGTTAAGGGAGGATGTTTTGCATCCCCCTTAACCCCTTGGGGGCCAGACTGATGTCAGACTGCACCCATCCCAGCAAGGAAGGGGTTAAGTGACCTTCCTTCCTTGCTGGGAGGGGTGCAGTGCTGGGGAGGGGGTGGGGAGAGCTCTATACTCACCCCGATGTGTCCTCTTCGCTGGTCCGCAGCACAATGAAGTCACTGTACTGCGGACCGGCTCTTTATATGTGCGCTCAGCCGATCAGCCAATCAGCTGAGCGCACATATAATTCTAAATGTTTCTTCTAATAATGCTATTGTCATAACATAATTAGAAGAAACATTTGATGTTTTAATTAAAGTAAAGTGATGATTAGTACAGAATGCTCTATTGCCGGCAATATGAATTAACGGCTTACTGGAGCTTACTGCACTAATTAATATTTAATTAATAAAACACATTTTCGTTGAAATAAAATCAGTTTCGTTGTTCAATAATTTAATTTAAACGAATCCATCATTGTGCAATTAAATATACTGTCAAAAATAAATATATATATAAATATACATTTATTTATATATATATATTTATTTTAACAGTATATTTAATTGCAAAATGATGGAATCGTTTAAATTTAATTATTGAACAATGAAAGGGACTTTATTACAACGAAAATGTGTTTTATTAATTCAATATATTAACTATGAGAGGCATCGGCATCGGCATACTGCAGAGGATCGCAAACCCCGGTAATAGCAATTCATGTAAACTGTTTCCCTGCTTTCCCAGATGCATCCAGAGGTGTTTGCATCACTTTCTTAAGATTTTATTTGTTATTTTTAGTTGAACCAGATTTCCAAGTAAATGACCGTATGTTTTCAGCCGCATGTCTATTTTTTCCCACGGCCGTAGTTTCATCCGCACATTTACAGCCGCATAAAAAATACAGCCGCACACATACATAGTGTGAACATAGCCTAAAATAATAAAGTATTAACTTACCTTACCATGTTCCCGGGTGTCCTCTGGGGCCTTCCAAGGTCTCTGCAGCTCTGCCTTCTGCTCCCTTCTGTTCCAGTCTCTGCACTGTTAGGCTGCGGCCAGTGATTAGCTAAGCGGCCAGCAGCCTGTCAGAGCAGAGACCGAAACAGAAGGCTGAGCTGCAGAGACCAGGGAAGGCCCGAGGACACAGGGAAAGGCCCGAGGACATTGGGAAAGGCCTGAGGACACTGGGGAATGTGGTAAGTTAAGTTAATACTCCATTATTTTATACTAAAGGCAAGGGCTGCACCAGGGGCGTAGCTAGGATTCATGGGGCCCCATGGCAAAACTTTTTAAGGACCCCCTCCCCTACGCACAACACAAAGCACTGTGCACACACACACACACACACACATACATATATATATATATATATATAATTTTATTTTATTTTTTTTAATTTGTAGATCTGCTTTACTGCTGGTGCACTGATAACCTCTGACCTCTGTTCTCCAGCTGGCAATCAAGTAGGAAAGGAAAATGCAGAGCTCTGTGTAGAGGTCAGGGGTTATCAGTGCAGTAAAGAAGAGATCTCTGTCTTCTGCTTGTTAACTCTTTTATGTGTTGCAGCATGTAAGTAAACATTGGGTCACTTACACACTGCAGTACAAGGGGTTAAGCAGAAGGACACATGCTCTTACCTTCTCCCCCGGGCCCCCCTCCTGCACGGCCCCATAGCAACTGTGTACCCTGCCTCTATGGTACTGTAGCTATGACACTGGGCTGCACGGACATTGCTAACGATTAGAGATGAGCGAATAGTGAAATATTTGATAATTCGATTTGAATAGCTCCCGATGTTCATATATTCGAACGAATATGAAATCTAATTATAGTCTATGGGAGAAAAATACTTGGGACCTGGAAAACAATATTTGACCACTAGGAGGTCACCAAGTGCACAATGAAACCTCAGGAAATGATGCCAACACCTCTGGAATACATATGGGACAGCAGGGGAAGCATGCCTGGCTGCATCTAACACTAGTGATGAGCGAACATCCTAATTTTCAGTTCGGATCCCGAACACAAACAAAAAAGAAATGTTTGTGATCGGTTCGTGTTCGTGTATGCCGAAGATTCACGAACAAATTACAAGTACAAGTGTACGTTTTGGTCTAGCGGTACGCACTTGCGTTTGTATCAGGTCAAATGCAGTGTAAAATACGTAATAACGAAAATTAACGATAACTACAAATCGGTAGTAGCAAGATAACAGCTATTATCCCACACTCACAGCATACATCCGTATACACCATCAGTAGATGTCTGAACTCACTGCCTGTCTCACAACAGCTTCTAAATCTCTGTTTTTTATACTTTTAGCCCTAACAAGGGCTTTTGGGGGTCCCTTCCTACCTAATTTTACCTAAAAGCTTTATTTCCCTGGTAAACAGTCTGTCCCTCTCTAGCTCCAACCAGCAAGTGACTCGAATCTGAAATCCACTATTGTTATATTCAGGTGGTGACATGGTTTAGCCAGCCAATCACATTATGTTTTTTTTTTTTTAAGTCCTTCCTATTACTAGTGCCTGTCTCCCCCCCCCCCCCCCCCCTTCATGTTTATTTGCTGGAAAAAAGCGTTATTCGATCGAATACTATTCGCTCATTACTACTAACGATGTCCGTGCAGCCTTTGGTGCCCAGTAGTTGGCCTGTGTAATTTCTCAGTAAAGAAGCGCCGATCTAGCAGATCGGTGCTCATTTACAGTTTATGATCAGCTGTGTAATAGGACCCGAAGATGAATGTTCATTATCTGGAGCCCATCCAAAATGGCATTTAGGCTGAGTAAGGGTCCATTTACACAGAAAGATTATCTGACAGATTATCTGACAAAGATTTGAAGCCAAAGCCAGGAACAGACTCTAAACAGAGATCAGGTCATAAAGGAAAGGAGCCTGAGATTTTTCCTCTTTTCAAATCCATTCCTAGCTTTGGCTTCAAATCTTTGGCAGATATTCGTCAGATAATCTTTCTGTGTAAATGGACCCTAACTAAATTACAGGGCCCGACCCGTGCTGTAGACGAACACTGATCTGCTAGATTGGCTTAATTATCCTACAGCAGGGGCTGCATGAGCATTGCTTGCGAAGTTCATACAGCCCTTTGCTTTAATCAGCCGTCAGCCATATATCTGTTATTACACAGAGAGATGTGGGGCTGACAATAGATTGTTTGTAAACTTGTTGAAAGACAGCGATCTGCTGATTGCTGGCTCTATTACACTGGGAGATATCTGCCTGTGAATTAAAAAAAAAAACAAGAATCAAGTTCATTAGATTCTTTCAGTAGTGCAGCCTTAGGCTGGTCATATAACTTAAACTTAATAAAGTTTTAGCATTTTTAACCCCGCAATCGCAAAGGAGCAGTCCCTGCATCCCGTCTGGCTGCATCCCTTCATGGCGCAGATCCCTGCTCGGCAATCTATTGCTCTCGGCTGCAGCAGCAGCCGAGAGGATTGGAACACCGATCTCATTGATCTATGCAGTATATCTATTAGTGATGAGCGAATAGTGAGATATTCGAATATTCGATATTCGTACGAATATCCCGCGAATATTCGAATATTCGATCGAATATTCGATCCCATTAAAGTCTATGGGAACAAGTATTCGATTAGTGAAAAACATCTATTTGACCATTTGGAGGGTGAAACCGGAAGCTGGGGGATTTGACCGCTTATCAAATATTTTTTTAATATTCGTGGGATATTCGTACGAATATCGAATATTAGAATATCTCACTATTCGATCGAATATCTATTCGATCGAATAGTATTCGCTCATCACTAATATCTATACTGCATAGATCTCAATGAGAGATTAGCATAGTGATACTAGAAGTATCACTACACTGATCTCCTTCCCTAATAAAAGTCTGAGTCACCCCCCTTTTCCCATTTTATAAATGAAGTAAATAAATAAAAAAAATTAAAATGTTTGGTATCGCCGCGTGCATATTCACCTGAACTATTAAATTATCATACCCCTGATCTTGCACGGTAAACAGCGTAAGCGCAAAAAAAATCCAAAGTGCAAAATTGTGCATTTCTGGTCACATCAAATCCAAAATTGTGATAAAAAGCGATCAAAAAAGGTACTGATAGAAAGTACATATCATGGCGCAAAAAATGACTCCTCACACAGCCCCATAGATCAAAGGATAAAAGCGCTATAGGCATGGAAATAGAGCAATTTTAAGGAACATATATTTCTTTATAAGGTTTTAATTTTTTAAAAGCCATCAAATAAAATAAAAGTTATGCAAGTTACATATCGTCGTAATTGTACTGACTTGTAGAACATGTATAACATGTCAGTTTTACCCTAGGGCGAACAGCGTAAAAAAAGAAAACCCCTCAATTAAAAAAAATGGTATTTTTTTTTTTCAATTTCACAACATATATAATTTTTTCTGGTTTCACAGCATATTTTAGGCAACAATTACAAAGTACAATTAGTGGCACAAAAAATAAGGGAATATCTGGGTCTCTAGGTGGAAAAATGCATGCACTATGGCCTTATATAAACAAGGAGGAAAAAACGAAAGCCCAAAAATTAAAAATTAGCCGGGTCTTCTAAGGGTTAATGTACACCTTTTGTACTTTTTTTTTTTAAATGGGGAGTTGTTTGTGAGCGTCAGCTTCTGATGTTTTCCATACCATTCACATTTGTCATTGACAGATATGTTCACAAGTTTGTGAAGGCCTGGGCTCTGTGAGCTGACTTGAGGGCTCTTTTCTCTGATTGATTTTGGGTGCTTATGGGGACAGATGGAACATTGTAGCCTAGACTTCCTTATCTGTATACAAAGTGTGATTAATGGGATGGCTTCTATTAGCTGTCAGAATTTGTGTCTGACATGAGCACAAATTTTCTCCAACACTTGGTGGTGGTGGTGGTGGTGGACTTAGAAGAGCAGACAGCTAAATGGAAAGATATGTTGCTTCTCATAAAGCTGCTCAGATTTGGCACCCATTTGGCTACTTTATGCATAAAGAAGACATATTTATATTGTTACAGTATCAATATGGGTCTTTCTGGGTGACGTACACAATACAGAACCTTTTTCTGAAACTTCAAAGTGTAACTGTCATTTATTTATTTATTATTGCAAACATGAATAGTACAAGCGAGAAGAAACCCTGTAACAGACTTTCCTTCTGTACTCAAAAAGCTGTTTTGTAGCCTCCCCCCTCACTTTTTATCTGCTCATTATCAGGCAAAGTCGTCTTCATTACAGAAAAGCAAAGTGACAATGAATTCTGTTCAGTCCATTATAACCTATGACCTATGAAGGGGGGAGGGGCCAAAGGGGGATGAGTCAGCAGGAAGAGGACAGAGCCGGCCCATGCAGTTTCTGGGCACATAAAATGCTGGATTCACAGATCAGACTGAACAGAATGATGTATCACATTGTTCTGTGCAGTTGATCTAGAGATATCCTTTTAACCCCTTCCCTCCTGGGCATATTTTCATTTTTGCGTTTTCGTTGTTTCCTCCTTGGGTTTAAAAGGCCACAGCACTTGCATTTTTTCACCTACAGACCCACATGAGCCCTTATTTTTCGTAATTGTACTTTGCAATTGCAGACTTAATTTTTGCATAAAATATATTGCAAAACCAGAAAAATATGCACAGTGAAATTGAAAATAAAATGCAATATTTTTTAATTGGGGTGGTTATGTGTTATACGTTATGCGCCATATGGTAAAACTGACTTGTTATGCATGTTCCTCAAGTTGTTACGATTACAACGATATGTAACATGTATAACTTTTATATTATTTGATGGCTTATAAAAAATCAAAACCTTTCAAAAAAACTAAATGTTCTTTAATGGTGCGTTCACACCTACAGGATCTGCAGCTGATTTTCTGCAGCAGATTTCATTTAAATAACTGAACACAGCATCAAATCTGCTGCAGATCTGCTGCAGATCCTGTAGGTGTGAACGCACCCTAAAATGGCTCTATTCCCAGGCTTATAGCGCTTTTATCCTTTGGTCTATGGGGCTGTGTGAGGTGTCATTTTTTGTGCCATGATGTGTTCTTTCTATAGCTATGTGTTATTTCTTACTTGCGTATATGCGACTTTTTGATCGCTTTTTATCACAATTTTTCTGGATTTGATGCGACCAAAGATGCGCAATTTTGCACTTTGGGATTTTTTTTGCGCTTACACCATTTACCGTGCGAGATCAGGAATGTGATAATTAAATATTTCGGGCGATGTCAAATATGTTTGTTTATTTATTTATTTATTTTTATTTATAAAATGGGAAAAGGGGGGTGATTTAAACTTTTATTAGGGGAGGGGATTTTTTATTATTAAAAACACTTTTTTTTTTCTTCACTAACAGTAATTAGAAGCCCCCTAGGGGACTTCTATATACACAGCACTGATCTCCCATTGAGATCAATGCTGTGTATATAATAGAGCACCGATCCATCAGATCTGTGCTCTATTATAATGGTCTGCTGCAGACCATCTAAATAGATTGCCGAGCCGGGATCAGCATCATTCCGACACTGAGCCCCGGCCAGCTCAGTACATTGGATCTCCGATGCGATCGCGGGGGGGAGATCCAGCCACTAGACACCAGGGAAAGGGGGACACAAGACAGTTAGAGGCAGCTGTCAGTAAGCAGCCGGGATCACAACGGTTCAGAGCGGAGCCACGGCGTGGCCCCTCTCTGAACCTCCCCCCCCCCTCCCCGCAGGACGTGCCGGTACATCCTGGGGAGGGAAGGGTTAAATAACATGGACAATAAGTAGTCCTCTCCAATCTAAGCATGAGCTAAGTAGTCCTGGATATTCATGAGAAGCAGAAAACCCCACCCACCAGCTGCTAATTGGCCAGTTATCTATCCATACTGTATATAGGCAGTCAACTGTCAATCAGCAGCTGGAGGGCAGGGGAGGGGTGCAGCAAGAATCCTATTCTCCTGCATATTAAGAACGACTGAAAAAAATTATATAAGTAATACCAAGTTGTACCAAAGAATGCAAAACTACTGTGCAAAGTTATAGCATCCTGCACAGTACAGATTACATGTAGGTTTAGCTTGAAATCTTCACCAGCTTATTGCAAAATACAAGTTGACAACACTGCTATTCATGCATATACACTCATTTATAGCAAATGATCCAACCTTACGTACTAGTAACATGATTACTTTACTAAACAGGATGTAACATATAAAAAAATGTTAAACCTTTGGCTTTTACCCATCCATGGGATCAAAGGCACAGGCTAAAGTGACCATCAAAATACATATCAGGTGTTAGAACACAGCTGCTCTATGACAGCCTCACACTATTCACACATCATGGCGTCTAAGTCAACTTCCTTTGCTAAACAGCTTTGCCAAATCCAATTTTCCTCTGTTTGATAGACTGCAAGATGTTTAGAAATATGAAATACATACGTATACATGTACGAAAACAAAAAACAATTCAGCGATTATTTATATGGGGTCAATGTATTCTGCACATAGGAGTTCAAAGCTACTTGCCCTTCTAACGGAGAATCATTTAGGCTGTTCAGTAGCATTTTTCACATATTTTTATTGCCATGTTTATAAGTCTTTCTAGTGTTTGGTTGTTTATTTTGTTTTTTAGATGTGTCTTTAAAGTTTATGGGTTTCTGATGCTGTTGGGGAAAGTGGTTTCTTTTTCAAAACGATGCTCTGGGTATGGAGTTTTTCTATACGACTGGAAAAAAACAAATACAAAATTATATTAAAAGGGTTATCAAGCCTGAAAAACTGTGAAAAAAATTATTGGCCCATCCTCAGGATAGGCCTTTACTATCAGATCGACAGGGGTCTGACTGCTGTCTCCTTGCAATTTAAAGGGGCTGCGGCCTTTGTATAAGTTTAGCAGCTTCCTCAGTGTTTGCATCCTTGCTCACACATTACTATTAGCAGCAGTGAACAGGAATATTCTGCAGTTCCTTGCACCATGGCTACTAATTGTATGCTGCAAGCAAGAACATGTGTTAGTAAACACTAAATACTCTGCGGTGTGCAAATTAGCACTGAAACCCCTATAAACAGCTGATTGGTGTGGATGCCAGGACCCAAATCATACCAATAGTGATGGCCTGTACAGAGGATACAGGCTGGCTAACCCCTTAAGGTTGGTGTCACACTTGGAAATAGACTGTGTGCGCCTTTTTGGTGAAATTTTTTATTCACACCCTTTCTGGGATATACATTAAAAATCTCTTGCCCAGCCAGCTCCTTTAAAACACATACTTACATACACACATATACACTTAAATATATCCAGTTAGACACGCATTACACACAACTAGATATTGTTATACACATACATTAAACAAACATATACAGTACACACATACAGACACATTACACACACTTAAAGGGGTACTCCGGGCCAGGGGGGTATTTTTGAGGATCACAGGGGAGGGGTTGGAAATTGAAGGCGGAGGTCACTTACCTCCCCCGTTCCAGTGCTGGTGCCCGGATCACGCCGCCCGGTACTCCCGTCCCGCGGCCGCTTCCTGGTCAGAGCTGCTGCATGAGACATGACGTCTCAAGGCAGCTCTTCCATTCAGCGGCTGTAGCGGGGTCCCGCCTCGGCCACTGATTGGGAGAGCTGCCTTGAGAAATCACATCTCATGCGGCAGCTATGACCAGGAAGCGGCCGCGGGATGGGAGTACCGGGCGGCGTGATCCGGGCACCGGCGCTGGAAAGGGGGAGGTAAGTGACCTCCGCCTTCAATTTCCACCCCCTCCCCGGCGATCCTCAAAAATACCCCCCGACCCGGGATACCCCTTTAACTATTTTGCAGAATTGTCACAATTCACAATCCTGCTTCCTGTCTTTAAAACCCAATGCACTTCCCCCTCCTAACGGTTTTCTCCCTGCTTCCTGGATAAAGTGAAGGCGTTTTTTTATACTGCATTAAAGTTCTTCCATCTGACATATTTATCCACAGGATTGGGGATAGCTAGCGGATCACAGTGGAGGTCTGACCACTGACCAATTTCATTCAGATATTCGTTAAAACGTTTGAAACAAAGCGATAATTGTTCGGTTGAATAGCAGTTAACGATTAAACGACAAACGAGAAATTGTTAAACGCTTAATGAGACCTGGACCTATTTTTATCGTTGCTTGTTCGCAAATCGTTTGCATGGAATAAGATGTCGTTCGCAGTAGCGACAAATGCAATAGTGACGACAAGACGAGCGCAAGAATGGTCAAAAGTAATGATCATCATTCCATGTAATTGGGTGAACGATTTCAGGTAGTTCGCAATAGCGGTCGTTTGAGATTGTTTATCATTAACGATTATCCGAACGATAATCATCCCGTGGAATAGGGCCCTTAGTCTCCCATTAGAATAGAGCATTGGGTTCTGCATGTGCCAATACCTTCATTATTTATGGAAGCAATGCAAACAGACAAGGACAGTGTTTGGCTATGTTCACACATAGTATTTCTGTAAGATTTTTTCAACCAAAACAAGGAGTGCAACTGACCGGGCAAAATTATAATGGAAAGAGCACAGCTTCTGTGTTTTCAACCTACTCCTGGTTTTGGTTGACCAAAGACTGACGGAAATACTATGTGTTTTCTATCATGGGACTGGTAAATGCTGGTGAGTGGTATACATCAGATGTATACATTGTGTACTCCCCCCTACGTGTCACTTTGTCAAATACTGCTATTGCATATGGCACTTTAATTTAAATATATTCAAAAACAGCTCCACACCTGTCAGGCTGTGTGTGGTATTACAATTTGGCTCCATTTATATCAGTGGAACTGAAATACAGGACCAAACACAAACTCAGGACAAGAATGGTGCTGTTTCTAGAAGAAAGAATGTTTTTTTATGCTAGATGTAGGTCGCTGTAAGCTGTGCTTCAGTGTTCTTTATGTTTTCTCATTTTAGGATTATTTCAACTGGAAATCCCGTCAAGATTTTCACATCAAACGATTTCTTAATGGTAGATATACTTCCAACTACTACTGGGCAGTGCCCACCCACAAGACGTATAGCACTAGGAAGGGAGCATTGGTTCTTTATTCTGAAGATTTGGCATTGCCAGCATGGAACGTATCGCAGGACAAGAGGGTAAAGAAAAGGCAACGCTACAAAAGAAAGAATAACCAGATTGAGCTCAGCACTCTGCAAGATCTGACTGGAGCTATTTTGTCTTATGGAAGAAAACAGGTGAATTTATTAAGGGAAACTGTAATATGTAACTTTATTAGCATTGATGCATGATGAGCGGTAGGCAAAATATTGTGCAAAGTCAGAACACAATGGGGGAGATTTATCAAAGGGTGTAAAATTTAGACTGGTGCAAACTGCCCACAGCAACCAATCACAGCTCAGCTTTCCTTTCAGCACTGCCTAAAGCTGAGCTGTGATTGGTTGCTGTGGGTAGTTTGCACCAGTCTAAATTTTACACCCTTTGATAAATCTCCCCCAATGGCTATAAGAAGTGAACACATGACTATGCACCTTATGTGACTGTGTGCAGTGTATTGTCTGATAAGTCACTGGTGCCCCAATCGCCTTCTCCCTTATATGTGAGCACAGTATTGCAGATATATGTGGGCATTGTACAGCAATTTTATATGGTGCATTCTGTGCAGCTTCTTCTGCCCACTTAGGTAGATAATATTTGAGCACTAAATAGAAATTTTATGTGAGTACCAAATGGCAATGTTATTGAGGCTAGTCATTATATAAAAATCTGTGTATGTCCAGTATTCACCCTACTTTTAGTTTTGTCTAGTATTTAAAGGGGTTATCCAGCGAAAATCTTTTCCTTTCAAATCAACTGGTGTCAGAAAGTTATATAGAATTTACTGCTATTAAAAAATCTCAAGTCTTCCCATACTTATAAGAGATGAGTGAACCCGCCGGATTTCTGGTTCGTATGAACCATAACTCTCGGCGTCTGATTCTCGCTGTCTGCTGGCTCCGTGCAGCGGGTGGATACAGCCTAAGAACCCCCTGGAAAACTGGGATACAGCAAATCCCATAAGCTGTATCCCAGTTTTCCAGGCAGTCCTCCGGCTGTATCCACCCGCTGCACGGAGCCTGCAGACAGCGGGAATCAGACGCCGAGAGTTCTGGTTCATACGAACCAGAAATTCGGTGGCTTCGCTCATCTCTGATACTTATCAGCTGCTGTATGTTCTGCAGGAAATGTTTTATTTTCAGTCTGACACAGTGCTCTCTGCTGACATCTGTGGCCGAGACAGGTACTGTCCAGAGTAGCAGCAAATCCCCATAGAAAACCTCTTGTGCTCTGGACAGTTCCTGTCTCAGCCAGAGATGTCAGCAGAGAGCACTGTGTCAGACTGAAAAGTAAACAACATTTCCTGCATGAAATGCAGCAGCTGATACGTATGGGAAGACTTGAGATTTTTAATAGAAGTAAATTACAAATATATATAACTTTCTGACAAAATAGTTGATAAAAAAAAAAAAAAAATGTTAATGTTTGACCCCTTTAATACAATGGTGGTGCAAGAGTAAGATGTGATTTTAAAGTGGAATTTCAGCATCTACATTTTTTGTATCATACTGGGGGCACTGTAAAAGAAAAAAAAGTCCTACTTACCTGCACTGGTCCCTGCACTGCTTTCCTTGGACCACTTATATAGTAGGAGTAACAATTGCACACCAAGAACACCTCCTCACCCGATTATCTAGCCATCCCAACTCAGCCCTTGTCATAGTTACTTAGATCCTTAGGTTTGTTCATTTTACCCATCTCCAGCACATCATCTTCAAGAACAGCTGTCCAGTTGTCTATAACATATAGAAACCAGATAGCTGGCCTTAAATGGAGATGGTCAATGATATTTATTCTCAAGGCATGTGATCCAAAAAAACATTAAAAGGGTTATCCAGTGCTACAAAAACGTGGCCACTTTTCCCCCCTCTCTTGTCTCTAGTTTGGGTGGGGTTTCAAACTCAGTTCCATTGAAGTAAATGGAGCATAATTGCAAACCACATCTGACCTGGAGACAAGAGAGGGGGAAAAGTGGCCATGTTTTTGAAGCGCTGGATAACCCCTTTAATTTCTGATTGTCTAGACACTGGATGTGACTGTAGCTTTAGTCACAGTAATGCACTATGGCAGACGGATCTTGTTCTGCCGTTTCCACTCACTGCATTGCTCACTGAGTTAGAAATATGCCAATCAAGGCCTGTTACAAAGTGTCCTGGAGAAAGCAGCGGATAGTTGGGACCTGTTGGTACATGCCTCCAGTCTGGCAGCCTCTTCAACTGTTTTCAGTAACTGGCTTCACTATCAACACAAAGGCGGCTTTGTGACTTATGGAAAGGACCGTAGTGAAAGATATTGTCATTGTGTCTTACCAGCTATGGAAAGTGAACATTCACATAGCACGGACATAGTTAGAATTTTCCAAGCAAAAATGTTAGCTATGTGAATTTACTAGAACTGATTTACGGGAAGGAATTTGTGTCCATTTCCAATGGGCTGGTATCTAATATAAGAGATATGCACATTACAGTTATAAGTTTTACCGCAAAACAGACTTTAAAGGGGTTGTCCAGTGTTTAAAATTGTCTTATATAATGCTGCCCTGTTGGTTAACATAATAAACAAGCTATGCTTACCTCTTTGCGCTCCTAGTGTGGCCTACTGACCACAGCTCCACGACTTCTGAGATGGACTTGTCTTGGGAGTGACACCCTGCTTAGCCAATCACTGGCTGAAATGTGACAAAGCTCGGTAACCTTTTTAATCTGACCCCTCCACACACACTACCCTACCTACCCCCCCCACACACACACTACCTCACCTGATCCCCCCACACATACACACTCTACCCCACCTGACCCCCCCACACACTACCCCAACTTACCCCCCAAAAACTACCCCACCTGACCCCTTTCACACACACACACACTACCCCACCTGATTCACACACACACATACACACTAACCATCCTGAAACCCACACACACTACCACACCTGACCCCACACACACTACCCCCACCTGACCCCTCCACACACACTACCCCACCTGAACCCCCACACACACTACCCTACCTGACCCTTCCACACACACTCTTCCCTACCAAACCCCCCCCCACACTACCCCACCTGATCCCCCACACATACACACTCTACCCCACCTGACCCCCACACACACACACACACTACCCTACCTGGTCCCCACACACTACCCCACCTGACCCACACACACTACCCTACCTGATCCCCACACATACACACTGCCCACCTGAACCCCAAACACACACACACACACTACCCCACCTGACCCCCTACACACTACCCCCACACACACACTACCTCACCTAACCCCCAAACCCACTACAACACCTGACCACCTCCCACACACTACCCCACCTGACCCCTCCACACACACTACCCTACCTAACCCCCCACACACACTAACCCACCTGGTCCGCCACATTCATACACACTCCACCCCACCTGACCCCCCCACACACTACCCCACCTTACCCCACACACACTACCCTACCTGACCCCACACACACACACTACCCCACCTGATCCCCGCTCACGCATACACGCTACCCCACCTGACCCCCACACACACATACACACTGCCCCACCTTACCCCCTAACACACACATACAAAATACCCCACATGACTACCCACACACATACACACTACCCCACCTAACCCCCCCCACACACACATACACACACACTACCCCACCTGACCTCCCCCCACACACACACACATATACACTACCCCACCTGACCCCCTCACACACATACACACTACCCCGCATGACTACCCACACACATACACACTACCCCACCTGACCCCCCACCCCACACACACACACACATACACACTACCCCACCTGATCCCCACACACACACATACTCACTACCCCATCTGACCCCCCCCCCCCCACACACACACACACACTACCAATCTTATGCCTCAAGAAACCTCAGCTGCCAGATTTTCAGAGGGATGCTTTACTCAGCAGGCCAAGGTGGTGTTTCCATTCACCTCCCCCCACACACTACCCCACCTGAGAGATGGGAGGATAGGGGAGTTCGGCTGCCAGGAAAGCTGGGTGACAATTTTGCCCCCTGCCGCCCGCTGGCACCACAACGATCGAAGCGGCAGCTTCACCTATTGACTGCCCACGTAGCGTCTGGATGTGCTCCTCCAATGCAATAAATGTGGAGCAGGAGAATGGGACTACCACTCCTGCTCCACACTGATTGGATTGGAGGAGCATGTCTGGGTGCTACATGGGGCGGGCAATAGGTGAGGCTGTTGCTAACATCATTGCGGTGCCAGCAAGCTGTGAGCGGGCAGTTGGTAGCAGGCAGCAGGCGGCGGGCTGCCAGCCAGATGCGGCCATTAAGAGAGCCACATCTGGCTTGCGAGTCATAGGTTCCCGACCTCTGCCATGGACCAGAAAATGAAAGCCTTATAGGGATCAGAATAGAATAATTTTATACACTTAGTTTTTTTTTTTTTTTTTAAAGGTTTTAATTTTTTAAAAGCAGTCAAATATAGGGCAAACTACATAAACAGGAACACCCCTCTCCCTCCCTAAATTAAAAAAAGAAAATAGTTTTTTTTTTCTTTATTTTCCCACAAAAATAATTTCCCCCTTGTTTCGCAGCACATTTTATAGAAACATTTGGTCTGTCATTGCAAAGTACAATTGGTGTCGCAAAAAAATAAAAGCTCATCATGTAGGTTAAAAAAAAATCCAAACACAATGGCCTATAAAACACAAGGAGATAAAAACTGGCTTGGTTCTTATAGGGTTAAAGAAAAAAGGACAAAATTCAGAAAAACAAAGTTCCCTATTAGAATGTAAATATACATTCACTAACACATATTGTTGTTTCCTTGCCGCCATTGTCTTGATCAGAACTGGGAGTACTGGTGGTATCTATATATTAGCATATGAATGTGAACACCTATACTAAATGTCTACCTACATGGAGATCTGAAGTTATAACCACTAGCTGGTACCAAGAGTGAAGGCATCCCTTATAAATAAGTACAAGCAATACCCCCAGTGTTTTTATGTAAACAATGGGGGAAATGTACTAAGACCAGGTCTTAAAGAGATTCTGTCAGTAGATTTATCCTGTCCTATGTAAGAGTAGCATAAACTAGTGACAGAGAAGCTGAACAGAATGATGTGTCACTTAAATTGTACTGTGTGGCTTATGCAGAGATCCCCTCCTGAATATCATGGACAATAAGTTGTCATCTCCATTATGAGCATGAGCCCAGTAGTTCTAGATGTTCATGAGAAGCAGAAAACTCCACCCACCAGCTGCTGATTGGCAGTTATCTATCCATGCTGTGTATAGGCAGTCAACTGTAAATCAGTAGTTGGAGGGTGGGGGAAGGGGCATGGCAAGAATCTTTTTCTCCTGCATATTAGGAGAACGGCTGAACAGAATTATGTAAGTAATACACTGATCGGTTCAGCATGTCTGTCACTAGTTTATGCTGCCCTCATTTAAGGCAGCATAAACCTAGTGACAGATTCCCTTTAAGTATCCCTCACCAGTGTATGATCATGCTGGATTTATTAAGACGTGTATACCTAATGATACATCCAGTTGCATCTGAAGCTGCTGTTCCAGCAGCATTAGAATTATACACCAGCACAGAATTGACTTGAACAACAATTTGGGTCATGGGGGTGGCCAAGCCCCTTCGTGTAAAAAGCATCTTTGCTAAGCAAAAGTGACAAAATTTGGGGCATTTGTGCAAAAATTTGTAAAACATTTTGCCAATCTGCACCAGGAGTAGACTTTGACGAATCCCCCCCCCCCCCAATATGTTTCTTTTTTTTCTTGTTTTAAATAGGTATGTGCTATGGTATGTACTTTGTTAGGGCGGGTTCACACTACGGAATTCTCGCCGACAATGTCTGTGGAATTCCGTCAGCTGTCCGCCCGCACATCTGGGCGCCTTTCCGCCGGCCCCATAGACACCATTCTATGGGCCGACGTATTCCGCTGTATGCTGAAAGAAGTGTCATGTTACTTCTTTCAGCGGATCGCGGAATACGCCGGCCCATAGAATGGTGTCTATGGAGCCGGCGGAAAAACGCGTGCCCGTGCGGGCGGACAGGTGACGGAATTCCGCGGACATTTTCTGCGAGAAATCCATAGTATGAACCCGCCCTTAGCTAGCATTGGATCCCCTAAATGCAAAGCAAGCTATGCTGGCTTGTTAAACGTTAAACCTACTGGTATCAAAGCTACCATGACTTTGGTTTGGCATGATGTAAAAATGTTTTTCTAAATAAGTCAAGTGATGTCTTCAAATTATTTTTTAAAGGATATATTGTTGAGTATTGTTGAACTGTATTGTTGAGAGCTTACCAGTAAGAGCTGTACTAATACACACCTCCACAAGCTTTACTTAATAGCAGTAATAAGAACAGCTTAGCAACAAAGAAATACAAACACTGCTAGCAGGGCTTAAGTAGTGCTAATATTACAGCCAAATGACTTTTCTACTTCCCATCACCTTAAACAACATTCTATAATAGATCCATAACATTAAAGGACACAAACTGTAAGAATTTCATATACAGAAATATTCCAGAATACTTGGTTAAATGAAAGAACCAGTTAGCTGATATATTTATTTTAGTAAATACCTGAATTCTTCATGAAATTACAGTTTAAAAACATGTTCATCTGAAGAACTCTGCATTATTCAGCCCAAGGCTATGTTCACACTACAGGATTTTCCAGCAATCAATGAAGGCCATCAAAAAGAAGTCCGATATGTGCTAATGAGAGCCGTCTATGATGATAATAGCACATATAGGACGTCTTTTTGATGGCTGTTGGCAATTGTGGACGAAAAATCTCATTGCGAACATTTATATAATGTGTTTGAGACCATCAGTTGTGTTGTGCAGTGGTTGGTACAGAGACCCACACAGTGTTTAGCCCTATTCAGCTACTGTTCTAATCCACATTATGGGAAGAATCACTCAGCTACGCAAAGAAAAACAATAGTCCATCATTAATTTAAGTGATGCAGGTCAGTCAATTCCGAAAAAATGAAAGGTATCCTTAAAGCGACTCTGTACCCACAGTCTGCCTCCCCCAAACCGCTTGTACCGGCTGTTTTTAATCCAAGATCTGTCCTGGGGTCCATTCAGCAGGTGATGCAGTTATTGTCCTAAAAACAACTAAAACTTGCAGCCCTGTGTCAAATTGGAGTGGCCTAGAGTACCTATGCCCTATGAAGGTACAAGTGGTTTGGGGGGTGTCAGATTGTGGGGAGTCGCTTTAAGAGATGCAGATGAGGTTAGCAGATTGTTTCTACACAAGTTGTCCCACAGTGAAGCATGGAAAGAGAGATGTTATGGCATGGGAGTACTTTGCTGGTGACACTGTTGGCGATTTATTCTAAATTCAAGGCATACCTAACCAGCATGGCTACTACAGCATTCTGCAACATGATATCCTATCTGGGGTTTAGTGGGGCCACTGGGAATTCTGAAATTCTGAAAACCTGTATGAATGTTGTTATACATGCATAGACTAAAGGTCCTATTACACAAAGCAATTATCGGCCGTATTTGGCTGATACCGAACGTTACGGACGATAATCACTTTGTGTAATAGAAGACAACGATCAACCAATGTCGGCTGATCATTGTCTTTCAACATGTTGTAAGAGCAATGATGCAGATAGCAACGATCTGCTGCCATCGCGCTGTGGAATATTGTATAGGCTGCTCGAACAATCTAGCGATCATGCAGGTAGCCCCCCCACACGCAGATCTTCACGCCCCCCCCCCCCCTCCGCTCGCTGCCGACAAGTGTAATAGCGCTGGCAGCGAGCGGGGGAACATGAAGCAAGCGAGTCGCTTGCTCCCTTTAGTCGCCCTGTGTAATAGGGGCTTTAGGCTGTATCCCAATCTAGATAATTTCGGCATGACTAGAGAACAGTTGTATATGTCTTGGTTGATCAGACACCAGTTCAGTCCACTGAAAATGGTGAAAAGTTTTGCTGAATTTTTTCAGCAGTTTTTTTTTTTTTCTTGCCTTTTCCAGTTGTCTAACCTAGTAATTTATATCAACCAAAGCCAATTAAGCCATTCTGCATGCCTAGCTCTTCCTTAGTGGTATGAACTAAATAAGTGTGACGGTATAACTAAGTTGTGTTGTCATTTAGAAATTAGGAGGTGCTAAGTGACAACTCCTATGGGAATGTCCGCCAGGTATAGTACCACTATAAATAAGAATCAACTAAAAAAGGATACTCAACTACCAATGTTTATATATATATATATATATATATATATATATATATATATATATATACAGTATATCTGGCTATTCCCGTGTTTTGAGACTCGTAACTGAGGCTCCATGGACCCCTTTTTTTGCAATTTTTGTATATGTATATATATATATATATATATATATATATATATATATATATAGTGTATTCAAGTTACTAGTAGCATTATATTTTTGTCTAGAGACATTTTGCTACTAGTTTGCTGAGGACATCTAATGAGCATGACTCTGGTTAATCTATGATTACTGAAACTTCCTGACTAGCATGGTGTCACCTTTCTCTAGAAGGATCACCCTGAGCCTCACTGGCAACCATACCTGCATTTTTTAAATGAAGAGGAGATTCAGAGTGGTAGACAGATCCGGCCTGGATATTCACCAAAGAGATATCTTACCCGTCTGTTCCGAACATGGGATCCAAACACAGTTTACAAGCTACAACAAGCAGGTCAGTGAGCAGTATCATGGACCTTTTAAAAACTTTTATATGTCATCAGACCAGCTCCCTTAATATTTCCTCATCCTCCTCACAGTGATTGACAGGCGGCTGTGTATACAGGTATTATATAGCAGCTACCCATCAATCACTACTGAGACGGGCTGAAACTAATACCCCAGGCTTATATAATATGTGTCCAGTGTATGTGCCAATCGCTATTTTATGAAAAGCAGCACCTTTATGGTTAATAGGATGTGGTTAACAGTCCTGTCCCCATGCTATGGCCTTACATAAAGCAGCATAGAGTCACAACAGATCCGGAAGTGCAGCCATATTGGTTTCCACTTGGGGTCGCAGAAACAATCCCTTTCTCTAGCATGGTTAATCAGTAACAAAATATACCATCAATTGCATATGTCTGCCATTGACTATATTACATAGTTACATAGTTACATAGTTAATACGGTTGAAAAAAGACACATGTCCATCAAGTTCAACCAAGGAGGGGATGGATACAGGGAAGGGGGAGGGGCGATAGGTTCTATACATATGCATTTATATTATTTTGCTCTAAGAACTTGTCTAGGCCGGTTTTGAAGCCCTCTACTGTTTTTGCTGTGACCAGATCCTGTGGTAGACTGTTCCACAGATTCACAGTTCTCATGGTAAAGAAGACTTGTCGCCTCCGGAGATTGAACCTTTTTTTCTCCAGGCGGAGGCAGTGCCCTCTTCTCCTTTGAGGGGGTTTTACCTGGAACATCTTTTCCCCATATCTCTTGTAGGGGCCATTTATATATTTAAATAAGTTAATCATATCTCCCCTTAAACGTCTCTTCTCCAGACTAAACAAATGTAATTCTTTTAATCTCTCCTCATAACTAAGATGCTCCATTCCCCTTATTAGTTTAGTTGCCCGTCTTTGTACCCTCTCCAGCTCTAGAACATCCTTTTTATGAATTGGGTTCCAAAACTGGACAGCATACTCCAGATGGGGCCGCACCAAAGCTTTATAAAGCGGTAATATTATATCCCTGTCCCGTGAGTCCATGCCTGTTTTAATGCATGACAATATCCTGCTGGCCTTAGAAGCAGCTGACTGACATTGTGTGCTGTTCTGTAGTCTATTATCTACAAGTACACCCAGATCCTTCTCCATCAGTGACTCTCCCAGAGTAACTCCCCCTAGGACATATGATGCATGTGGGTTATTAGTACCCAGGTGCATAACTTTACATTTATCCACATTGAACCTCATTTGCCAAGTGGACGCCCAAACACTCAGTGTGTCTAAGTCATCCTGTAACATCTGCACATCCTCCATAGACTGTACTGTACTACAAAGCTTGGTGTCATCTGCAAAGATAGAAACATTGCTGTTAATTCCATTCTCAATATCATTAATAAACAAGTTAAACAGAAGAGGGCCCAGTACTGACCCTTGGGGTACACCACTTATTACCGGGGACCATTCGGAGTAGGAATCATTGACCACCACTCTCTGGGTACGATTATTAAGCCAGTTTTCAATCCAGTTACACATTAAATTTTCCAAACCGATAGACTTTAACTTACCCATCAGACGTCCATGAGGAACTGTGTCAAACGCTTTTGCAAAATCCAGGTACACTATATCCACAGCCGCGCCGCCATCCAGGCTTCTACTTACCTCTTCGTAGAAACATATTAGGTTGGTTTGACAGCTTCTGTCCTTAGTAAAACCATGCTGGTTATCACTTATAATACTATTAGCCACTACATATTCCTGGATGTAGTCCCTTATAAGCCCCTCAAATAGTTTCCCCACAATGGACGTTAAGCTTACGGGTCTATAGTTACCTGGGGAAGTTCGAGAGCCCTTTTTGAAGATCGGTATTACATTAGCCTTACGCCAGTCCCTCGGCACAATACCAGTAAGCAAAGAATCACGGAATATTTCATACAAGGGTAGAAAAATTACAGAACTGAGTTCCCTAAGAACTCTGGGGTGCAATCCATCAGGCCCTGGAGCTTTGGTTATATTGAGTTTGTTTAATTTATCTTGGACCATATCTATAGTAAACCAGTTCAGTACATTACATGTGTTAGCAGCACTGGCCCCACCCACCTCAGTACTGGCCCCACCCACCACAGCTCCATCCTCTTTTGTATATACAGAACTGAAGAACCCATTAAGTAACTCAGCTTTCTCCTGATCCCCAGTTATTAATTCCCCGTCACCATTATTTAGGGGTTCTACATGCTCTGACCTTGGTTTTTTTGCATTAATATATTTGAAGAATTTTTTGGGGTTTCTTTTGCTTTCTATAGCTACCTGCCTTTCATTGTGAATTTTTGCTGCTTTTATTACATTTTTACAGGTTTTGTTGACTTCTTTGTAATGTTTAAATGCTACAGCTGACCCATCTGATTTATATTTTTTTGAATGCCCCTTTTTTCTCATTGTGTAGTTTTTCATAGGAACGCTTTGTAAAGCCTTGTCAACTACATATTACAGTTAATAAAAAGGTATTGGTATATCTTAGTTATAACCGTGTTTCCTCGAAAATAAGACAGTGCCTTATATAAATTTTTCCTCCGAAAGAGGCATTATGTCTTATTTTTGGGGGATGTCTTATTTCTGTCCACCCGGCCTCCCCCCTCGGCTCTTCCCCCGCCGCTCTCTCCCCCTGGCCTCCCCCCTCGGCTCTCTCCTTCTGGCCTCCCCTTGGCTCTCTCCTTCCGGAAACACCACCCCCGGCTTACTCACTAACAACCTGTAGGACCAGGAGACCAGGAGCGTGCAGTGGGATGTTGGGACTTGTGGTGGGACTTTAGGACGTGAGTATGTGCGGAGGGATGTGGGTAGGTGCTGCGGGACGTCAGGACGTGCAGGTCATGGCCTTACTTTACGAGGGTGCCTTACTTTCAGGGGGTGCCTTATTTTAGGCTAGTTGGTAGGATAGTGGGGGTGTCTTATTTTAGGAGGATGTCTTATTTTCAGGATAAAACGGTATTTACCTTAGTGCCAAACAAATATTGTTATTTTGCAGAACTCAATAGCACAGCAGGCTATGGAAATAGACTGGGCCCAATTACTAGCTGACTAGTCTTAGAGCCCCATTTATCCAGCAGACACCAAAGCATGTCACTTTAGCCTCCATTTGGGACAACAGACTGTTCCATCCAACTGGAAGTTGTAAAAAAAATGTATACCATGCAGCATACTTTTTAGGTCACTGTGTATGACAGTCCCTATGTGGCATACATTAGACATATACATTGTGGACTCCCCTAAAACGATGCATCTAACAGGTACTGCTAACTTAGTGTGAACCTAGCCTTTTTGTTTTGAGAAACATCATAATTATAGGTGAAATTTATGCAAAAATTAAACATTTTCCCATGGGTTCACAAACCTCTAGCAGTAGTCATTCCTGTTTTATTAGGGGTTGGTTGAATTTTATTTTACACTTTTCTTTATCTTGCCGTAAAAAAAGGTTTATGCAAAAATATTCGGATATGCCATTTTACATGGTCTGCATTTATTTATGTCTTTATATGCAAAGGTTTTATGTAATGGATACTATGTTATTGGTCTTTTAGGTTCTGGTAATGGATTTTTTACAAGTTAGAGCTATGTTAAAAAGATTAAATGGAAACTGTCAATGTTTAGTGTGACTGCGGCGCTCTTAAAACTGCTCCTAAAGTTAAACATATTGCATATAAAAGAGGAGTCTTTTTATACTCATATTTTTCCATTTGGTTTTGTCTACATTAATTTTTTTTATAGCAAAGGGAAGCTTTTTAAGTGTAAGGTCACAAAAATCTACAAAACTACAAGTTTTACTATATGAAAAGTCAAAGTCTAACCTGTCAAAAAAAGCAGACATTTGTAATTGTTTTGTTGTTTTCAGGAAGCTTTAGAGACTCAGTACAGCTTCAACAACTTACAGCCTCAGGAGACAGCAGTGGAAGACATCCAGACTTGTCATCTACTCCATTAAATTATCATCGACTGCCTGTCTTCACCTCCTTACCTTACTGGAGCAATGCAGATCTGTTCACCAGTCCAGGTATTCTTTCAATCTATTATCTTCGTGTTCAACATAGCTTTAAAAAAGAGAACAGATGATGTCAGCATAATGGAAGGTAAAGTTATATTTATGTCACGACAGACAGAGAATCTATTTCATGCTGAACTTTCAGCCATTTGAAAATATTAGTTGCAGCATGATATAAGTGCTGTGTATGTGGAGTATTAATGGGCTGTTAGCTTCCCCTACCCCAAGTAGCAGAAGCAATGTGCTTCCTGGTTATCTTACCCCCTAGGGACTAGACCACTGCTTTTAGGCCCCCCTCAGTGAAAAATGTACCATCCTATGTCTCCCATAATGCCATACCTGCATTGAAACAAGACCAGTATTGGAGCATCCGTTTGTGCAAATTTGTAACCAGAACCTGCCATTCAGTTGTACATCAGATCACTGAATTAATAATAAAAAGATGTCGTTTTAGTAATCTGGAGATTTTTATTAGCTCAATTTTCAAAGCTTGAATAAAAGCATAAACCATGAGAATTCACCCTACATTGTGGATGATGTACTCCACTGTATGCCGGTATAGTGAGAAATGTTGCAGCCCTCTATCAAGGGTATATTGGGAGATCCTGATAACTTTTACCTCCCACACCAGCAGACCCCTAAATGGCACAGGTGACCAACAGCTAAAACCGTTACATAAAGGATTTTGCTCATCAGTCGTCATTTACATATCTGACAATAGGAACAAAAGAATATTACATCAAATGAAAAATTGATACATTTTATTAATACGTTCTTAATTCTTTAATCTAGCCAAAAATAATTGTCCTTTCTTGAATGTTCATGATTTATGCCTACTGTTTGTTATGGTTGGAGGAAAGTGTGGAGTTGCTAAATTAGTGATAGAAAACACATTAGAACTGGCGGTTCATGACACAATTGTATCTTGAACACAATAAACCAATAAGCATTGCTCTCTGCTGCCACCTCTGTCCATGTCAGGAACTGTCCAGAGCAGTAGCAAATCCCCACAGAACACCTCTCCTGCTCTCCAGACTGGAAAAAATACACCAATTCCTGAAGGACATACAGCAGCTGACTGGAAGACTTGAGTATTTATTTTTTATAGAAGTAACCAGTCAATTTGAAATATTTTTTTTTTTGCTGAACTGCCCCTTAAATGTATACCCCTTTAATAAATAACCTTAATAACCTTGAGGATATGCCCCATTGATAATAAGCAGGAGTTGTCTCATGTATTAACCTTTGAGCAGGGCTGTCCCAAACACATTTTCATGACCATGTTCACTAATATGTCAGTAACTGGAAAGCTCAGCCTGTGCTGCTAGCTCTGCATATGGTGCCTCAGACCCTAAAGCTTTGGTGTTTTTTTGTTTTTTGTTTTTTAAAGGGTGAAACTCATGCATTTGACCATATATGTTTGCCTCATTGATATTTTTACTTTGAGAAATCATTTGAGAATTCGCAGATTTCAGCCAAGTTGCCGCCTTAGTACACAAGGTGCTTTGTTCTAGATA
The DNA here is from genome assembly GCF_027789765.1 of Dendropsophus ebraccatus. Classification (NCBI taxonomy): domain Eukaryota; kingdom Metazoa; phylum Chordata; class Amphibia; order Anura; family Hylidae; genus Dendropsophus; species Dendropsophus ebraccatus. The sequence goes on from NC_091462.1 coordinate 53,086,959, forward strand.
AGTCACATTTGAAAAGTACACATTTATGCAATCCTCCTATTTACTTCAGGGCATTGCACCCCAGTGGAGGAGGAGACTGGAAATGAAGTAGAACTGGCCTATGACAAGGAAATCCTTGAAATATATGGGAAAAGCTCAACTATACCCAGTACAGCAACCTTCAGGAAATCCAGTCCAGAGCGAAGAGAATCTCATGTTACACAGAGTTCATTGAAAGTCAAAGAGCAGCACAACTCACACACGGTAAATGAAATAACAAGAGAGATATATGTGGTATACCACTAGGAGAAGGTGAAGTAGGTAGTGGGTTGGGTGCTACTGAGAAGATTTGATGCTGTGTTCAGTTATTTAGATTAAATCTGCTGTGGATCCGCACCATGAAATCTGCTGCGATACTGTATAAGTGAAGATACCCTAAAAAACTAAATTCTGCCTAAATTTCCCATTTAATGCTGCGCTCTGCTGCAGGTTGCTGGTGGTAATGCTGCCAGTGTTGGTAACTGATGAGTTTTTCCCTCCACTGCATACAGTACATTGTGCTCAAATTCAGTTAGCGCGTGGTTGTTCCCAATTTTTTTCGTCTAACTCCAAATAGCTTTAGTTAGTGCCGTTGCTAATTTTCTCTTTAAGGCTAGGTTCACACTGCGTTTTCAGCATCCGTTTAACGGATCCGTTTTTTTTAACGTCCAGAAAAATAGGGTCAGCAACGGTTTTTGGTCCGTTTTGGTCCGCCAAAAAAAACGGATCCGTTTTTTTTATAATGGAAGTCAATGTAAAAACGGATGCACACATATGAATCCGTTTTTCATGCGTTTTTTTGCAAAAAACGGATGCGTTAAACGGATGCTGAAAACGCAGTGTGAACCTAGCCTAAGGGTGCGTTTACATATACAGGACATGCAGTAGATTTGATGGCGCAGATTTGAAGCTGCAGATTTGCTTTGAAGTTGTAACATAAAATCTGCGCCATCAAATCTGCTGCAGATCCTGTATGTTTGAACGCACCTTTAGGCTATGTTGACACTACGTAAGTTTTGTAACAATCATGGCCGTTGTTGCTGATTTGCGTGATTGCTACGGAACTTGCGTAGTGTTGCCGTCTATGGAATCCTGCCCGGAGTGTATACACATAGCATACACTCCACCCAGGCTCCCTACTGGCGCCGCAAAAAACTGACATGTCAGTTTTCTGCAGCTGCTATTCATTGAATAGGGGCCGCAGAAAACCTGTCAGTGTCCACAATAGAGCTAGCCGCTTCGGCCGCACGCTCCATTGTGTGCATCGGGGAATTTGGATGCAGGCGCACACTGATGCATCAGGGAAGATCATTCAAACGGAACGGCTGGTGTCTTACGCCATGTGAATATGGCCTTAAGGTGCATTCACATGTACAGGATTCCCAGCAGATCTGATGGCGCAAATTTAAATCCGCAGCAGATCAGCAGCAGATTTTATGGCCCAGATTTGATTTGCTTTGAATCTGCAACTTCAAATCTGTGCCATCAAATCTGCTGCAGATCTGCTGCGGATCCTGTATGTGTGAATGCACCCTTAGGGAGCTAGAGAGCACCAGAAGCAATGAGGGACATTGGGACATTGTAGCCACTGTGTGTTTATATTGTGCAACAGAAATTTTAACTGCTGTGTTAGTTAATCATCTTCATGTACAATGTCATCTACAATAGAAGCACTGTACACATAACACTCTCAAGAAATCTGTCTTTTCTTCTATTTACGCAACACATTTTTGCTTTTAACAGGCAGAAGCACAGCAGAATCCGAGCAATGGAGAGGATGCAATGAGCAGTATATCGGATCACTATGAAAAGCCTCCAGTGCCTGTAGATGTGTCTTTTAGTAAGGAAGATTCTGTACCACATCATGGAAAACCTCACACAACTTTCTATGGTGGTCCTTTTGCAGGGAGAAGGAAACACCCACACAGTAAGTAACAAACACCCACACAGTAAGTAACGGTGTTAACCACAAGGCAATCTACAGGCATATGGTATAAATCTTGACCAATAAACTAGAAGTGCTCTGAGAAAGTATCTGCCCCTTTAAAGTGCCTCGTTTTATTGTCATGTAATAATGTTAGACATAAACCTTCTTTTAAATATTGCTATAGCTTTTAAGTTGTCTAGCATCCATATTTTTCATGTTAAAAAAATTCTGCATGACATCACAAAGAAATAGTTGACTATGTCTAATTGATCATTCGATTCAGCAGACTAAAGACAGCCAGGACAGCTTATTTTAAATTACACCTGTGGACAAGGTTCACACCATGTAAAAATTATGTCTGTCTTTCATAATAACGTCCTTCATTGAACACATAACGTCCATTATTTTTTAAATAACGGACGTTATTTGCACAATGACAGCCATTGTTATGAAAAGCGGCGTCATTTTTACATAGTGTAAACCTCACCGTACTAAGAGTAAAGCAGGTACTGCAGACTTTCTTTCTTAATACTTTGTCCATGCATTAAGGAAATTGGTTGGAAGTACCCAGCCATTCTCTACCCTCTGGAGCACCATCAAACCACAGTAAGTGGCACTTATTTCCAATCGGAGACTATGTCTGGTTTGCAAACATATTCCAAGGAACAAATGCTTGTTCATACTTACCTACCAGCATCTACTGTTCTATCTTCTATCCATTGGAAATCTTGTCACCAGCTAATGTAAAGTTACATGTAATACTTTCTTGTCCAGCACAACATGACGTCCGTCATTCGGGATTCCAGCCCATGATTTTACTTCCAAGCGTAACCAAATACCTACAGGCCTTTCTAACCTTGGCTTTGGTTATTGATATTGACTCCTCATTAATAAGAACTTAATAGAAAGACGACTTCTGTCCAAAAGTAAAATCAAAGGTTGTTTCACTTTTGGAATTGTTTTCTCTGTGGATACCTTTGGATGTCTAACGCCCTGGATGTTATAGTCAAACATGGTGGTACGAATGTTGAAGGATAATTCGCTGCATTAGTACCAGGACAATTTTCAGAAACCCAAAGGACCAAGTTGTTTGTTTGCGTTTATTATAAATATTTCGGATATTTTATAATGATATATTTAGCATATGTTATTTATTAATCTTATTACAGAAACCTGCATAGTGCTACATCTGTAATGTTCGGTAACAATTTGCTATACAGGTAAACAACAAAAGGATTATTTTGAACATTTTCCAGATGGAGGATTCTTACCACCAATTTCTCAATCTGTCAACCTAGAAGCAGAAGTCATGAAAGATCCAAATAATAAGGTAGGTTTTATTATTCTGGATTCCAGAAATTATTTTAAACTCCCATTTAAAGGGGTATTCCCATCTCAACTAACATGATTATAGGGCTCGTTAAGTAAAATATTTATCCAAATACATTAAGGCTATGTTCACACTACGTATATTTCAGTCAGTATATCTATATTTCAGTCAGTATTGCAACCAAAATCAGGAGTGGATTAAAAACACAGAAAGGATCTGTTCACACAATGTTGAAATTGAGTGGATGGCCGCCATTTAATGGCAAATATTTGCTGTTATTTTAGAACAACGGCTGTTATATTGAAATAATGGCCGTTATTTACTGTTATATGGCGGCCATCCACTCAATTTCAACATTGTGTGAACAGATCCTTTCTGTGTTTTTAATCCACTCCTGGTTTTGGTTGCAATACTGACTGAAATATACTGACTGAAATATACGTAGTGTGATCCCAGCCTAATAAAGTAAATGTGCTTCCTTCTCCTGATGCTTTCCCTCCCATTGTTGACAGCTCATTGTCTAGGTTATCGACCACCACTCTGCTTTAAAAGTAGTGGTCTGGCTAGTATGTTGCTATAATGTAGATGAATAGAGATATAGTGTAGATATACTGCAAGAGAGAGAGAGAGAGAGAGAGAGAGGTAAGTATAATGTTTATTATTTTACTTTATCCTATCACCACCAGCCACACATCGCTTTTACACATAGCAATGCATGGCCTGGTGGACAATGATTTTTAAACATGTTGAAAGACAACAATCAGCTGATTATTGGTTCTTCGGCTGCTTGTTCTTTTTTAATTACACAGGGCAATATCAGCCTGCAATCACTCTGTGTAGTAATAATAATAATAATCTTTATTACATGGGGTAATATCTGCCTGAATCGGCCTGTAATCACTCTGTGTAATAGGGCCCTTAGAGAACGAATTGTCAACAATAGGAGGGATAGAGCGACATATCAGGAGAAGAAAGCAAGTTTGCGAAATGAATGTATTGACAAAAAAATATATAACTTGATGAGCCCTACACGTTAAGCAATATTATTATTCTAGGAATACAAATCAGTTTATGTAACTAACAATTAATGCAGTGAAAAGTAAATGTCTCTCCCCTGACAGTCTGACAAATAGATTTTAACAACAACACGTGATGGAGTTTTTCTTGCTGTAAAGATAGTTTCCAGGATGTACAGATAACTTTTTATACCATGAATATAATATAAAGAATATTTAAAAAAAATGGCATTTTCATTAATGATTTTGCACTGTACACTGTTTATCACCAGTCCTGGTCCCTTTGTTTATAGATGTAAGCTGTGGTAACATGTTCATGTAATGGCAGCTAGTCACATTACATAGACCAATAACGTACCTTTGCATATACCTCAATGTGCACTAAAAAATAAAAGAGAGCATACTTTCCTCCATTGACCTTGTCGGGTCTTCTGGTCACCGCTGTGGTCCCATCTTTTCTCCTTCCAATGAGTTGAGCTGCTTGCTGAGCACTGTGATAGGCTAAGTGGGAGCCAATTGTTATTGGAAAGAAAAAGAATAGGACCACAGTGAGGACTGGAGGACCTGGCAGCGGCAGCAGCAGCAGCATGGGAGGTAAGTATTCTGTTCTTTTTCAGTGCAAAGGGAGGCCAGGTCAGATTAGGCTGTCAGTCACTATGCTAGGCAGGGTGTTAACTATATACTTGCTGGAAGAAATCTTCCCAGAGAATGAATGGGAGTAACCTGAATCAATTAAACCAAGCAGAAAAAAACCATGTTCACACTAGTAAAATGCAGACATGAGAATAACTAATGAGTACCTAAATTTTGCAGCATCAGCCGTAGGCGGGGGCAAGAGCTCAACACCAAGTTTTTATCAGGTACAATCCTGATCCTGGTGCATATTACTTCAGCCTTCTTTCACATAAAACCTGTGTGTTAGATGACTAAATTGCTAAAACCGGAGGTAGGCTTGGGTTGCACATGCATGCGTGTCATTCATACTCATGCTTTGAAATCCATACATTTCTTTTTTCAATGTTTCCAATGTTGATTTTTTTTTTTCCAGTTGCAAGAACCCTTAAAGTTACCTCCAATTATTCAAGAGTCTTCCAAATTACCACAAAGAAAGAGAAGACGTCAGGCCGCTGACCCACCAAAGGAACTCCTGGTTATACCATTACTCGTCCGTTTTGAGAATCAAAAAGTAACTCAAGAGGAGCAATCAAACGTGGATGAAACCACTAAGAATGGAATTCCTACTTCCAATAGTATTGAAGGTACAGTACACACACACTGCACACATTATATGGTAGTGATGCATGAGGGTGGAATATATTAAGCTTTGTTCACATCTGCTGTAGCGATGCACATTTGTAGTCAGGCACACAGAGCTGTTTTTCCTTTCAGACACCGGGGTGGAACCCTACAGGCCCCACGGTGAGTCAGTGGATCCACTAGTAGTATCGGTTGTACATCAGATCTGGCAATGCACTGTGGTTTCCATTATAAATGTAAGTCACAATAAAAGTGTGAACAAAGCAGTAGGCTAGTTTTGCGCTATAAGTATTGCAGATATTTATTTCCTGTCATTCTGTAATACCACTTGCTAATGCCATGATAATTATCCTGACATAAAATAAGTAGATTGTTTGCTATCTTAAAAACCAAGATGATACCAAGACTCTCATTGGTACATTTTATAGCTGATCCATGAATTTTATCTCATGAAGAAGATTCCTGTTGGTTCTTTTTCCTGTCCTTCTACCACCTGATCCTTTGACCTCTTTCTTTTCTATCTTTACACTACTTCCGACATCCACTGCCCCTACACTAACCCTCATTCCTAATCTGTCCCTGTCAGTTGTTATCTTTACTGCTCCATGTATATCCTCCTCCGGCTTTTATCTAAACAAATATGAAAAAAAATATATTTAAACTCAAAATGACTGTGTCATACATGTAATAGGTGATTGCTAAAAGCCATGCACATGCTGCAGTAACAAGCCTATTCAGACGTGGAACGGATTTTTCCTTACTAAAACAAATCTGCCCTGTTCAAATTATGTTATATTGATGAATACTGGTTTATAATAAGCTCTATACATATTAGACCAAATGTATCAATCTGTCTTTGACAAATATCAACCAATCACAGCTCGGCTTTTAACCCCGTGCCTCTACAGCCATTTTTGGCCTGAATGAAAGGCTATTTTTCATTTTTGGGTTTTCTTTTTTCTGTTTTCTAAGAGCCATTGCACTTTTATTTGTCCACCTACATGAGTGATTGGGGCGTCATTTTTGCGCCACAATCTAAATCCCCTCACCTCATCCCATGTCAGCAGCTCTGGCTCCTCCATATCCCAAACTTTCAATGGCATTACAGTTCAGTGAGTTTTAGTGATCAGAAATGGAGTGTTGGTCTGTTAAGAGATGGCACTTTGGTTGGGAAAGATGTCCAGAACATATAGATGCAAATGGTTAGCCAATAGGTCTCTATTGAGTCCCACCAATCTGCCAGTAGCCAATGATACTTATAGGGAATGTGTGACTAGGTATATTCTGCCTTAAATGAGGGCAGCATAAACTAGTGATAGAAATGCTGTACAAATCAGTGTATTACTTCCATCATCCTTTTTATCAGTTCTTCTCATATGCAGGAGAATATGAGTCATGCCGCAACCCCTTCCCTTCCCTCTAACTCCTGAATGAAAGTTGACCAGCATTGATAGATAACTGCCAATCAGCAGCTGGTGGGCGGAGTTTTCTGCTTCTCATTAATATCCAGGACTACTGGGCTCATGCACATAATGAAGAGAACTACTTATTGTTTATATTATTCAGGATATCTCTGAATCAGCTGCACAGAACAATGTAAGTGATACATCATTCTGTTCAGCTTCTCTGTCCCTAGTTTATGCTACCCTTAGATAGAACCACATAACCCTACTGACACAGTCTCTTTAGTCTCCATATTTAATAAATACTGGTCACTAAATATCAGGAGCTAGCTGTTCCTAATACATTAATCGTTCAGTATATGATTCCATAGCGGGGTATAAAACTTTTTTTTTTTATTTCAAGATTTTAAAATCCTAAGAATTGTAGCAGTTTCCCCATATTATGGATGTGCTGTTTATCGTGATCAAAACCGAACAAGCCACATGCTCATATTGTTTGAATGACTTGCTCATCCAGCTGCAGAATGGAAACGCTGCTTAACCTCAAAGATTTTTTGTGGGCTGCAGAATTCCTGGTGATGAGACGCTCTGTCAGTCCTCAAAGCTTTGTGTTTTACTTCTTGCATTCCAGGACATTTATTTCTATTGATTATTAGCCAAGCAGATAACCATTAGAAGTTTGTGTGTTCTTAACCTTGTTTCTCACATAATATAAATGAGCCGAACTGTTCAGATTTTTGTACAGATGCCAATGGTCCACTAGTGTAATACTATTCATTTAAAGAACAAAACCCTTCTGAAGATGACACAGGAAGATGGGTTCCTGTTTCATTTGTATAGTATAGTAGCCCTAAATAAACATACATACAAAGATTTCTTGTTGGCTTTGATTCAAAGTAGGCAAACATGTTGTGTTGTCTCTATCTTTCGTGTGTTTTCCCTGAACAGTTTTATTCTATCTAGTAGCCTTATTTAGATCAGGTGTGCAATACTATTGTTCTCCATTGTTTTCTTTTGTATCCATTTTTGTGAAAATATTTAATAACATTATGTCCTTTTAGAGCCCACTGAGGACGTATCAAAGGTGGAGGAGGGATTCAATGAGGAGCAAGTGCCTACCAGTCAAGTACCTATAGCAGCAGCAGAGAGCAGAATCAAAACCCTTCAGATGGATATTGATTGGAACGTGGATCCTAACACAGGTACCCCATTCTTACAGCTCATAAATACACAATACTATTGTACAATGAATGTGTATAGAAAGCTGCAAGTGCACATGTTGGGGGACATTTATCATGACCTCCCCCATTCACTGCGCCGGATTTACTAAGAGGTGCACGCCTCTTAGGTAAATCCAGCAGAAACTGTGCCTGCCACTGGAGCTGGCCATGCCTTCTCCCTGCCATTTTACCACCCCGCCCGCCCAACGAAGCGAACGAGGCATACATGACGGGCGCCAGGAAACATCTTGATAAATGTGCCCCATCGTTTTGTCCATGGTCTCTAGGTGCAGAAAAAGAGTCAGTAAATTACTGCAGTAATATATAATTTTTTGTACACATTCAATAACTGATTATTCGACCGGTCAGTTAAGTCTCTCCCATCCTCTCCCTATTCTCCATACACTTGAATATTTAACAAGGATTATTATTAAACCAATGGTCGAACCTGATGCAAGCAGTGGATATGGCTGACAAAAGTATAAAGTGTAAAGGCACCTTTTTTTATATGCTTTTTTCACACTTGGATTCAGGAGAGCCATATTCTTTTCTGTAATTAGTCACTAGAAAGTACTGCTATTATCATTCAGAACTGATAAAAGGTTATCCTAACTGGCAACACTGAAGATTAAGTAGCAATTACATCATAGAAATGATTATATTTATAGATGGTAATTCACACAGGCACAGCATCTGCAAATGTTTCTTGAGTTTATCAGAACTGGAAAAAATAGGGTTAAAGTAGCGATCACATGTGAGCAGGGATTATACTCGGCTTCCTGTTAGTCTTCTCATTGAAGAAAACTACAGTTGTTCTCTCCTCAGTCTGAAATCACTATTTACAAGGAACAAATAATTGCCTTCAACTATATAACAAATCTACTATAGATAAGGAAGAATGTTGAACCGTTTACATAAGTGCCTATCAATGATCTCCTTACAAAGCTATCATCCATCTTTCCTGTTTATAATCCTCCAAGTGGTGGAGGAGGTCACTTTCTTAAAGGTGGTCATTTTGGCCCATTGCATGAACATGCCAATGTAAATGGACGCTTTTGGTACAAGTGCGGAATGTACACTACATGTCATACATAAAATGCTGCATACCACTATAGACAATTATTGGCTGTAGTATAAGTCAAAGTAAATAGTTAAGCAACGTCCACTTTCCGTCAGTTCATAAAATATTGACTGCCTGTAAGGGCTGTCATTGTGAAAGAGAACTGTCTATAAGAAACAATAACTCAGCTGTGAAGCAGTAGGCCCCACAAGCTTATAGAACAACAAGTACAGTACAGAAGCCTATAAAAATCATCTGTGCTCAGTTGCAACACTTACTACTGCTCTCCAAGTTCCTTATGGAAGCAAGATCACAAGAACTAAGTGTGGGAATCATTATGGATAGGGTTTCCATAACTGAGCAACAAACACAAGAATGACAGCATGTGCAAATGAAAGTATTAGTTGTCGTGGTGCAAAGCATTGGACATATCGGGGGTTTATGGATAAAACTGTCAGTAAAAAAAACACAAAAGAAGCCTATATGGTTTGTGCTTTGTGGGAAGGAATCTGCTAGATTGGCGCTCACTTACAGGGCCTATTAGTCCTATACAGAGCCTTTAGTCCTACACTAATCTCTAGATATAAGGCTAAGGGCCCTTTGACTTAGGCTGACAGAACACAAGAGTTGGTGTCAATGTTATAATCAGCACACATTTAATCTTTAGTCTTATCCCAGGTACTTAAGGCTGGGATCAATGATATTATTTTATTTAAGTATTGGTCCTTATTTTGGAGCTAATTTAGTTACTATTGTAGCTAAAAAGAAGATAGATCAACACAGAGAAAAATTATAATGTTTATGTAACATCCGCCCCCATTCAGACTTCTGCGTCATCCCCTTGCCGTAAAGTACGGCTGAGGAGGCATATTCAGCTATGATCTTGTTGTGCCAGGTCCATTGCTCTGCTGCAGCAATGAAATCTTTACCACACCCATCTCTACCTCTGCTGAGATTCCTTTGGCTATCAAACTATTAAATTGGGTCCAATCATGCTTGGGGCAGATTCCTTGCATCCCATAAACAGTTTTCCCACCCAGTCACTAGCGCTTGCTATTAGTCTCAGTTTGAGCATGCTAGCATTTCTTAATCTTCTTTATTCTGACCCTCTGCTATTAGTATTTTACTATTCTCCTGGTTCTGATTTTGTATTTCGCTGCTCGATTTTGACCCTTGGCTAGTTCACTACCTGTATTTGTTTGCCTTGTCTTGTTTGTATTCTGTGTCTTCACCTAGAAGGGGCCATTGTCCTTTCCTGCTTAGAGTAGTTGAGGCAAGTAGGTAGGAATAGCTGAGTAGGTTAAGCATTAGGGCCCACTGTCCTTGTCTCACACCTTCCTCCTGGCATTACTGCAGCAGATGTTGGCATAACAGCTAACTTCTAAAAGTTATAATGCTACATTATAACTGCTCACTCCTCTCCATCAGCTCTCATGACAGTTCTTCACCCAGTGTGGCTAAAGAACTTGGCTCTACACAGCAGACTATCTCTCTTTACAGTATGTCTGAAAAAAGCCGCTGTATTCTTTTCTCTGCTTTTGGCATTGTTCAGCCCAAGACAACATCTCATTCTTCCCTAAATGCTCCAAGAAATATATGTTTGTATATGTGTATATGACAGGGAGATGGTGATCTAGGTTTTAGGGGCTGGTCAGTGGTGGTGATATCACTTGGAGGTGATCCAGCCACCCCTCCGGAGATAGCAAAGAATGAAACATTGTCACAGGAGAGAGGGAGGAGGTCAGGGAGCTTCTGAGACAATGCCACATTATGTAGTCCTTTCATTTTTAACTTTCTGTCAAGTTATATGTCTTGGAGTTATCCAGGATTAGGAAAACATAGCTGCTTTCTTTCAAAAAAAGCACCATGCCTGTCCTTGGGGTACAGGTGGTATTACAACAGGGGTATATTCACTGCAGTTTTCAGTTTTCCTATTAAGCATAGATTTTCCTGCAGTCTCCTCCCTATAATCACAGACAGAATTGCAATAAAAAATGTCTTATCTAAATAGGACAGGAGATTAGCCTTCCACTCCCTGTGGAATAACCTCTGCACAGGTCATTGAGCATGCCAAGGAAACCATTTGTATCAATAAGGTCTGGGCTAAACTATGGTGCTTATGTCCATGAAGCTTGCAATACAGCATATCGCTAAATGCTCTTATAAAAAAAAACAACAAGGCAAGATGGTTGCTCATAATAATTCACTAAAATAAAATTAAATTAGGATCAAAAAAAGTAACTCATTGGGAAAAAAGGAAATGTTCCAGTATCTGGCTTTAATCAGTAAAAGAAAAAAAACTAAGCGATACATTCACCTTAAAAAGTCACAAAGCTATTGTTTTTGTTACAAATATAGGGCTGTTTTTAGTCCCCTACTTTTACCTAAAATAACTTTTTTTTACAGACCACAGTGCAGTAAAGTTATTGTTGGCTAGTAAAAGAAAGTAGTATTTTTAGGCATCTAAAATTTATAAGTGCTTGCAGGCCTCGCATTTTTGCCAAAATCTAATTAAGGTAGCATACAATGATCAGCTATAACATTAAAACCTAATATTCTGTAGGTTTTACTTATGCTGCCAAGACAGCTCTAACCCATCAAGACTCTACAAGACCTTTGGAAATGGTCTCTAGTATCTGGCCCCAAGAGGTTAGCAGCTGTGTCCTGTTTGTGGTCCTTGGGTTTGCTGTAAAGCATAATCTTTAAATGTTGTTAAAAAAAGCTAAGGCAAATCACCGCCTCCAACTCGGTCAGCCAATCAATGGCTGCATCTCTGGAGTGACAGCCCACTCAGCAAATCAATGGCTGCATCTCAGGAGTGACCGCCCACTCAGAAAATCAATGGCTGCATCTCAGGAGTGACCCGCTCAGCTAATCAATGGCTGCATCTCAGGAGTGACAGCCCACTCAGCCAATCAATGGCTGTGGCGCTGTCCTGTCTCAGTCAGTCAGTGATTGGCTGAGAGGGCTGCCACTCTCATATCGGGAGTGACAGCTTCTCATATCAGAATTGACATTGTAGAAAGGCAGCCGGCTTCAGAGTCGACAGCAGAGTGTAGTTAATGGAAGAAAAAGAGTGCTGCACCTCACACCTATGGCTGATACTAGTGCCCCTAGGCTAAATAAAAAACACATCAGAATTTTGTGTATGAATTGATCAAGCCATACTGCCCCATGTACCTCGTGCCGGTATCTGATACACATATCAGATACCGGCACGAGGTACATGGGGCAGTATGGCTTGATCAATTTATACACAAAATTCGGATGTGTTTTTTATTTAGCCTAGGGGCACTAGTATCAGCCATAGGTGTGAGGTGCAGCACTCTTTTTCTTCCCTGAACCGCATTTTGTTTCTCTCTTTTCTCCGTGTTTTTGCACTCCTCCTGGTGAGACCCACATGACCGCAACTAGCAGCAGACACCTGAGTGCACATGGTTTTAATCCCTCCTGTTTTTTCCCATTCTGTCTGTAGCAGCTATGGTGAGTGCAATACCTCATCCAGACTTGTGCTGTTTGGGGGCGACCTTCTCCGCCGGCAGTGCTGGCCGGGTTCTGGTGTGGTGTTTTTGGGTCTGGTCCTGTGGCATGGGGGTCGCAGGGCCGTCCCATGGCCCCCGTTCCCTGGCTGTGCATGCCTGCAGGGTTGGTGGCCACTGACTGGCACGGTGTGGACTTAGTGTAGGGACCCATGTGTATCAGATACCGGCACGAGGTACATGGGGCAGTATGGCTTGATCAAATTATACACAAAATTCTGATGTTTTTTATTTAGCCTAGCGGCACTAGTATCAGCCATAGGTGTGAGGTGCAGAGCTCTTTTTCTTCCCTGAACCGCAGAGTGTAGTTAATACTGTAGATACTCGCTAATATCTATCCAAGACCAATACATTAGCGAAAGAGGTATGGTTTATCTATTGTATGTATTGTTATCTCTATACATAAAACATTTGCACTGTATACAATTAAAGTAACTCTGTACCCACAATCTGTCCCCACCAAACTGTTTGTACCTTCGGATAGCTGCTTTTAATCCAAGATCTGTCCTGGGGTCCGTTTGGCAGGTGATGCAGTTATTGTCCTAAAAAACAACTTTTAAACTTGCAGTCCTGTGCCCTACGGGAGTATCTGTGCCCTAGCTTTGCACCACCCCTCCGTCCCTCCTCCCCACCCTCTTCATCATTAGGAATGCCACTGGAACATTTTCTCTATGCTGAACATTGCACAGGTGCCTTAATGATCCAGCCCATGTGCCGGGCTAAACAGGTGGGGAATAGGAGACAATCTGCATGGAGCATTCCTAATGATGAGGAGGGCGGGGAGGAGGGACAGAGAGGGTGTGCCAGCCTCATGCATACACAATCTAGGCCACGCCCATAGGGCACAAGGCTGCCAGTTTAAAAGTTGTTTTTTAGGACAATAACTACATCACCTGCAGATCTTGGATTAAAAGCAGCTATCCAAAGGTACAAGCGGTTTGGGGGGGTCAGATTGTGGGTACAGAGTCGCTTTTAAGCATTACTATCATTTGTACAATTTTAATTTTACATTTTTGACCCACTGCGATTGTTATAACTGGGTGATGCACATAGAAGCCAGCCAGGCTGGACAGATAGCCAGAGAGTGGAGCATCCTTCACGCCCTTCAACCAATTATGACTCAAGATTACAGCAGATCTCAGGACTCAGTACAATACAAATTTTCGACATGTCGGGACAACATATTAAAAGTTTGTATAAATAAAAGTGCTGATTTAAGCCAATTAGTAATATGAAACCCCTTACAATATGGCAGCTATTATATGAGGAAAGACAAAATGTGATTTTATTCATCCCTTTTAGATTTCTGTTAAAGAACTTTCTAAAACGTTTTTATGATTCTGTTATTTTAGGTTTAATTTTTCCTTTAATGAAATTGTAAATGATATGGGGAAAAAAATCTATGAACTGAAATAAAGCCCCATAACCCACAAATCTTACCAGGGTTGAAATGCAAGTGATCTCATTTATTTACCATAATACTTTATAAGTGATCATGGATGAAACTATACAAGCTCAAGAGGCAAATCAATCATCTCCTCTTTATTCTGAGATCATATGAACATTTCATGGGGCTCTATTTCAGCACTCTCTGAGAACACTCCAATACAAGGGTCCTAAAGGGACAAGTTATTGCTGCCAAATTCTTTCTAAAACAAAGGTTTTAAATTAGTTTAGTCACGTTTCGTATCCTGATCTTGTGCCAAGGATTGTACTGGAAGTACCAGAGAAGTATGTGTGTGTATATGACTCATACACTGCTTTAGATTCAATCCCTGTAATATATTTTAGAGGGAAAGTAAGATCAGGAGTGAAATGTACACTGACCAGCCATTACATCAAAACGTGGTAACGATGATCATCTAATCACAATGGCACCTGTCGGTGGGGTGGGGTGTGTTGGGCAGCAAGAGATTAGTCAGTCAGTAGGAAGCAGGAAAAATGAGCAAGCGAAAGGGTCCTTTTAGGGTCCATTTACACAGAAGGATTATCTGACAGATTATCTGTCAAAGATTTGAAGCCAAAGCCAGAAATGGATTTGAAAAGAGGAGAAATCTCAGGCTTTCCTGTATGACCTGATGTCTGTTCATAGTCTGTTTCTGGCTTTGGCTTCAAATCTTGGCAGATATTCTGTCAGATAATCTTTCTGTGTAAATGAACCCTTACATGTATCAATTTTTGGCCGTCCACAGCCGCAAACAGGTGCCGATCAGTGAGATTTTTGTTAGTTTGTGGTGCCTTTAGAAGGCATAATGAATGAAGTGGCCGGGCTGCATAAACAAACACTGTATCGTTTGTGCGGACATTTAAATATATTGCTATTGGCCCCACTGTCTGTTTATAAAGGCAGTCAATGCAAAGGGTGCAATCAGCCAAAAACCTGCATTTTTCTGCTCCGACTGATCGCTGTCAGGCTGAATACTCCTTAACGATTAAAGACCCCTATATAAGGCCCTCACAGCTGTAGGCCAAGGAATAGGGAACCTTTGGCCCTTGAGCTGTTGCAAAACTACAATTTCCATCATGTCTGGACAGCCAAAATGCATGATTTGAATTGTAGTTTTGCAACACCTGGAGGGCAGAAAGTTCCTTATCCCTGCTCTAAGCCACTTTAAGGGTCACATTGTGTTGTCTAGATGAGAACATCTCCAACATGGCAGGTCGCGTGAATTGCTCTCTTTATATACAGTATATAAAGTATGCAGTATATAAAGTGTATATACACATAAAGTAAAGTATAGATAAAGTATACAGTATATAAAGTAATAACCAGTAAACTGACAGCAGGGTCATTTATGTGTGTGGGGAGTGAAAAAGGTGGCCTAATGTGATAAATCTTGGTGGATGGCTGGATGCAAGTATGTTGCTTAGCCAGGTAAGAGATAGCATAAGACTGAGGTCAAGCAATGTTCTGCTGTAAAACATTGAGTTTCATGTGGGTGTTTCCTCTACCTATAAGGCCAAGTACATGCCTTTAGATTAACATCATCCTCTAATAGCAGTACTCTCTTTTAGCAGTATGTGCGCCGCCACACTGCAAAATTGTTCAGAAATGGTTTAAGAAACATGACAAAGATTGCATGGGTCCCTGCAGCACTGTATATAGTGCTGGTTCCCTGCAGCACAGTATAGAGCTACTGTACAGCTCGTGGAGCATACCAGCCGCAACACTAGCTTCATAAAGGTGAAAAAGACGTTTTTTATGCTGTGCGAGACCAGAAGAGGGGTCGCAACTAGTCATCTGGGTAAGGAGCCGCCTGTGACTAGTCCTGGCCACGCGTTAGTGGCTTCTCTGTCTGTCAATCATCCCTGCTCTGCACGCTGACAGGAAGAGAGCTGTGACTAGTCACTGGTAGCTCCATTGCTGCCCCTCTCACAGTCTTGTGCGGGATAAAATAACTTATTTTTCCCATTTTAAAAGCTAGGCTGCAGCCGCGGCTGGTATGCTCCACAAACTGCACAGTAGATCTGTACTGTGCGGGTGGGATCCCGCCTCCTTCACTGAGTGGCTGAGCGGATCCCCCCTCCTTCACTGAGTGGCTGAGAGGACCTGAGACGTCACGTCTTGGGCCCGCGTCAGACACCCGGAAGCGTCCGGAAACCGGGCACCGGAGCGCCGCGATGTGGGACCCGCCACTGGAACCGGGGAGGTGAGTGGACATCTTTTCCCTCGGTCACCTGGTCCCCGGTCCCTGCGCAAAAGGGCCCCCACGCTGGAGTACCCCTTTAAAGTCAAGTTTTCATATTTTGATTCGCTTTAAATGCCGTTATGGATTATTTCATATGTACAGATCTGTGATTTTTGGCAATTGACTTCTGTTCTCATGATCAGAGGTCAGACAGGTCAGACTACTACCAATCGCCTAGTTGTCACCTGTCTTGGAACAACTTGGGACCAATTGTCAAGTGATGATATACCTGCTGAATATGAGGTTCTTCCTGTGCAGCCATGGCTCCTAGCCACCAAGCTGTCCAGGGAACTCCAGCCAGCTCTATTAACTTGAAAGAAATAATTGTAAAATTAATTATAAGCCTGATAAACCATTAATGACCTTCAGTAACGTGATATAATGTATATTGCACTAAATATGAATTGTAATCTGATGAAAAATGGTTTAATTTAATTATAAACTGTTGGCATACATTACATAATATATTTATGCTATGCATGTGTGCTATACATTACATAATATATTTTTATCAAATTGAAATTTAGTCCTTAGCTTCTTAGTTTCTTTAAAGTCATTTCTCCACTTCTCTAATTGGTTTTCTATACTTAGGTGCAAGATCTTTGGGCAATGTACTGTACATTCTCTGCTCATTAAGACAAGCTGAAATATTAATAGAGATAGAAAAGCTTAAGCCCTCTCTACAGTTGGCAAAATTTTCATCCTCACCTATGAGCAACTTCTTTTCAACAGTTCTTTCAAGAAGGCTTTTTTAATTTATTAATTTATTGCATGGCTACAGTAGTCATTCTAACCTTTGGTATTTTACCAATCACAGCTAGTTAAAGGGGTATTCCAGTAAAAAAAAAAAATCAAGCTAACTAGTGCCAGAAAGAAATACAGATATAGGCAATTTTACACAGTCCTTTTAATGTTTTGACTATTAGAGCGACTCTGTACCCACAATCTGCCCCTTTAAAACCGCTTGTACCGTCGGATAGCTGCTTTTAATCCAAGGTCTGTCCTAAGGTCCGTTCGGCAGGTGATGCAATTATAGTCCTAAAAAAACAACTTTTAAACTTGCAGCCCTGTGTCATATTGGCATGGCCTTGAGTGTCTATGCCCTAGGCTTGCACCGCCTCTCCTTCCCTCCTCCCCACCCTCTTCACCATAAGGAACGCCCCAGGCAGGATTTCTCCTATTCACCTGTGTGAACACTGCACGTGTTAGATTGTTAAGGCACCTGTGCAGTGTTCAGACAGGTGAAGAAAAGGAAAAATGCCGCCCAGGGACATTCCTAATGGTAAAGAGGGTGGGGAGGAGGGACAGAGAGGCGGTGCAAGCCTAGGGCACAGACACTTTAGGCCATGCCAATTTCACACAGGGCTGCAAGTTTAAAAATATTTTTTTAGGACAATAACTGCATCAACTGCTGAACGGACCCCAGGACAGATCTTGGTTTAAAAGCAGCTATCCAAAGGTACAAGCGTTTGTGGGGGACAGATTGTGGGTACAGTGTGGCTTTAAATTCAATCGACTTTTCAATTAAAGACACCCAAAAGGCCAATCAGTCCACCTAAACTAGAATAATGTACCAACAGCCGTCATTGCGGGCAGGCAAACAGCAAAATGACAGACCTCATTTTTTCTTTTCAAAAACGGAGAGGAAAAAACATTGGGGGAGATTTATCAAACTGGTGTAAAGTAGAGTTGTCCTAGTTGCCCCTAGCAACCAATCAGATTCTACCTTTCATTTTTCAAAGGATCTGTGTAGAATAAAAAGTGGAATCTGATTGGTTTCTAGGGGCAACTAAGAAAATTCTACTTTATACCCATTTGATAAATCTCCCCCTTGTGTGAACATAGCCTCATAAATTACAGATAAATACAGATAGTTTATTAATCACATTTGTGAGATAA
The DNA here is from genome assembly GCF_027789765.1 of Dendropsophus ebraccatus. NCBI lineage: Eukaryota > Metazoa > Chordata > Amphibia > Anura > Hylidae > Dendropsophus > Dendropsophus ebraccatus. The sequence goes on from NC_091462.1 coordinate 53,105,317, forward strand.
AAAAATGTGTTCTATTAGAAGTTTTCATTTCACAGTGAGCAATGTAAAATTGCTAAATTTCTTGGTGTTTTTTCAAATTTACTTGTGTTTACTTTGTGTTTTCACACAAATTTTTTGTTTTTGTTTTTGAAGTAATTTTAGGGTACATTCACTTGTACCAGATCCACAGCGGATTTCACACTGTAAGTTTGCAGGGAAATCCGCTGCGGATCCTGTAGTGTGAAGCTGAAAGGGTCCCATACACACAGCGGATCCACTGCCTGTATGGGACCCTGCCCCTTTAACACCCCCCCCCCCCCCCACCGCCGCCTGCAGCCTCGGCCCTAAGCATACATTACCTGCTCGGCGCGGCAGCTGTGTGTGAAGCTCCCGACTCTCGTCGCCCCCATGAGCCAATCAGTGCTGCCGTGCACTGATTGGCTGATAAGGAGCTAGGGGAGCTGGGAGCTTCACACACAGCTGCAGCGGCGAGCAGGTAATGTATACTCGGGGCCGGGACTGCCGGCGGCGGGGAGTTAAAGGGGCAGGGTCCCATACAGGCAGTGGATCCGCTGCGTGTATGGGACCCTTTCAGCTTCACGCTACAGGATCCGCAGCAGATTTCCCTGCAAACTCACAGTGTGAAATCCGCTACGGATCCGGTACGTGTGAACGTACCCTTATAGTAAATTGTAGGGTGTCGTTACAAAGTACAGTGAAAAAAAACCTAAAAAGCCCTTGTAGAAACTTTGGTCTTATATGGAGTTATATGGTGGATCATAACAAATTCCATATTTGTGATTTAACTTTCAAAATGTTATTATGGATTGTTTCACATATTTAGGTAAGAAAATACACATTGGTCAGTATATTTTGTAAAGGATCTGATTAGCCTAAATTATTCGGCACAATGGTTATATTGGTTTAATCATTCTGAGTGCTCACAAGGTGATTTTAGTGCTCTCAATGCTGTTATTGAGCTGAGAGTCCCCTTTACATTTTAAGGGGCAGGACCAGGACTGAGTAGTTTGCCAGTAGTACACATGTAGTTTCTTCCTTTCCCTGACCTATCATATACTCCACTATATTATGCATGACATAGTGCTTGTGAGGGTGAACTGGACTGAACAAGTTTGCACCTGTGCTGGGCTTAGGAATCAGATAGGCCATAACATGGTGAAAAGTTGTTTAAAAGGACAATGACCATTTAAAGCAAATGTACCATCACCAAGACTGAACTTACCTGCTCAGTGACAGTGCGTAATTCCCAGTTGCGCGACCCTTTATTCAAAATGTCGCTCATTCCGGCTCTCTGCCTGCGTTCTGCTTGAGCATTGGGAGTACCCGGTGGGAGAGCCCACCTTGGAGCACTGGGAGTAGGCCCGGTTATCATCACACCGAAGGCACTGGGCCTTCCCCCAGTACTCGGGCCAGTGCTCTAGCAGAAAATAGGGCCTTGAAAAAAGGATCCTGTCGAAAGGACCTTGAAAAATCAGTCCTGTCGATGGTATACGCTTTGAATTTCAAATTTCTTCCTGGAAGAAATTATCTAACTCTTAGCAATGATAGCCTATCTTTTGATTTGGTTATCAATGTTGCATTGATGGGAGTCTGACAATTAGCTGTTTACTGCACTAGCTGTCTAATTACACTAAATTGTAAGCTCTGTATTTTAAATCCAATCTTTACATCTAGTGCCAAGACAGAACCTTCAAAAATTGGATTTTATCTTGTGATGTTCAAACCTGCACACTTTTAAAACATGTGTAGTGAGTTAGTGCATTGCTGAAACAACATGTCTTCCTTTGATGTCTTCCTCTCACATGTAAAGCGCATTAGTAATGCACCACCTTACTGTCAGACTGTGTGTTTTATATACTCTCGGAAATCAGTGTCTAGCTTAAAAATACATGTCAAAAGTTCAACAGAAGAGCATATTTAATGCAGCACGGGTATATAAAAAGTGCACCCAGAATACATAGTGGGGTAATTTCAAGGGGTTTTTCCCATTGTAGAAATTAATGGCATATCCTTTGGGATTCCCACTTGTTAACAGAATGGAGGGGGGGAGGGGGGTATCATGCCCTTAGAAGTGAACAGAGAAAGCATTTCTACTCATTTCTTGCTTTAACGTAGAGGCCAGCTCACTGGGTAAAATTAGGGTTAAGGGGATTTCCCTATAGGTGTCAGAGCACATTGTGTTTTTTTAGTATTTTACTTTGTCAAAATTAATTTTGGAATTTTAAAATTGAAAACGTGAATTTTAGGTAAGTATGAGCTGTAGCAGTATAGGACACACTAGTAGCATGTATGCTTCATGTGAAACTGATAAAAGAAATGTGTCAAGTCAGATATTGCAGCTATTTTTTTCTGTTACTTTCTTTTTTAAGATGGTGATATTCTAGCCCCAGAAGCCCCTTCACTAGGTTCACTACCTCCGATAAATGGCAAGAAGGGACCTGGGAACCAAAGCAGCATGGCAAATTTAAAGACACCCAATGCCAGCAATAACGCAAGTTCACTAAATTCAAAAGGAATGCCTACTGGTATCATCAGAGGATCTATACCTGAAGAACTGAAAGGTAAGGCAATATTGTAGTATCTTACAGAGTGTAATGCATTGTATGCTGAGTTTTTAAAGGGGTACTCAACTGATCTCAAAAAGTTATTTAGATTTGTAATTTAATTCTATTTAAAAATCTTAAGTCATTTAGTACCTATCAGCTGCTGTGTGTCCTGCAGGAAGTAGTATTTTCTGGAAAGTTCTTGTCAATGACAGAGGTGGCAGCAGAGAGCACTCTGTCAGACAGGAAAGAATACGCCACATACTGCAGGACATACAGCAGCTGATAAGTACTAAAAGATTTGTAAATAGAAGTAAATTTGAAATCATTATAACTTCCTGACACTAGTTGATTTGAAAGAAAAAAAACACCCAAGTACCGCTCCAACTGTCTTATACATGCGATCTATAGTACAAGATGTCCACCACTTTTATTACAGTAAAAAAAAGTGTCACTGCTGGAACTCTTAAAATCTACCAAGGAACCATGTGTTACTCCTTAAGTCTACCAAAAGTCAGACACTTACAGTTTTTAGACGAGAAAATCTACGTAAGAGAACTACCTCGATATATATTCATCATCTTTAAAGAAAGAAAAAAGTTGCAAGGCCTTCATCTTTCCTTTATACATTTGATACCTTTGCATCTGCTCCTAGCTTTGGCTCAAAAAAAAAAAAAAAAAAAAAGAACTGAACTAAAATCTGCCATAAATATTAGGAATTTTTTGAATGACTTGTCGTTCATGCTTGGTCTGTGAAAGTTGCCATCTTAAATAACAAAGCCTTAAAGAGATAATTCACCCCCCAAATTTTTTTCAAATCAACTGCTCCCAGCCAGTGCCAGAGATTTGTAATTACTTCTATTAAAAAATCTCAAGTCTTTCATTACTTATCAGCTGCTGCATGTCCTGTAGGAAGTGCTATTCTTTCCAGTCTGGAGAGCAGGAGAAGCTTTCTAGGGGGTTTGCTCCGGCTCTGGACAGTTCTTGTCACAGCCAGAGATGTCAACAGAGAGCACTTTGTCACACTGGAAAGAATACACCACTTTCTGCAAGACATACAGCAGCTGATAAGTACTAGAATACTTGACATTTTTTAATAGAAGTAAATTACAAATCTCTGGCACTTGCTGGGACCAGTCGAATTAAAAGAAACGTGAGTTAGCCCTTTAAATTACAATAACAAATTGCTGATCAGTCTTTTTTTTATCTGTGACCTGTGCTGGGCAACAATTCTGACAATAAAAATACAGATAAAGGCTATGTTCACACAATGTTTTTTCATCTCCGTTTAAAATTACATCCGTCATTTTGAGTCTAAAATAACAGACGTTATTTAGCAGCCTGACTTCCCCTTAGTGCACTGACGGGTTTTTGTACATTATATTAGTTTGGAATTACTAATTGACCTTTGGATGTGGCTTAATTAAAAAGTCTATTGAATTTAATAGTAAAAACGGAGACAGAACGGTGACAAAAGGAAAACTGTGTGTGAACTACAAATAAAAAAATGTCCGCTGTTTGCAAAAAATGTCAGAAAATGATGATCATGTTCATTATTTTGACACCCGCTGCAAAAACGTCCGTTATTCATTAGGCTGTGTGCATTGGAAGTCCGTCTTCCCATGGACTTCAATGCATGGCATTGCAGTCAGTAAAATCTCAGCAAAAACGGACGTTATTTTAAATATGAAAATCGGACGCCTTTTTAATATTTTTGACGTTGTGTGAACATAGCCAAAGAGTTATTACATAAGACCATTATAAGATACCATCAGCGAAAGCAAAAAACAAAAAATTATGCTTAGTTATATCATTATAAGTCATTATTATTATAAGTCAATTTCAGGCATTTATATATATTTTTAGATATTGCTAAGGGGGAGAAAACAAACAGCCTATCCTCGCCTACTATTTTCCCTCGGGGTTCATCCTGTGGCATCTTTTGGTACCCCGCTGAACACTTTGGCCACTACTCCCGAGATGGACATGTCTCAGCAGTGACCAATCACTGACTGAGGCAGGACAGTGCTGTGACCAATGATTGGCTGAGCAGGCTGTCACTGCCAAGATGAGTAGCAGGCAGAGAATTTAGCGGGGGACCAAAGACATAATAGGAGGCACCAGAGGAAGCATGGAAGGTGAGAATAGTCAGTTTAATATTTTCACTGCAACCCCAGCAATATCTGAAAGAGGTGCTCCAGGCACTCATATTTTTAAAGTGACAAAATGTGTTGTTTTTAGTAATACTATAATGTTATTTTCAGGTTAGGTATGGTGTACCTGTTTTTTTTCTTTGTTTTCCTTCTTTGAAAAAAAAAAAAAAAAAAAAATAATAATAATAATAATAATAATAATAATAATAATAAGTAGTTATCTGGGGTATTATCCCTCTTACTCCAGAAACTTATGAGAGATAAACTGGTTCCTTGTATGTCTGTTTTTTCTAGAGTGCTGTAAAGGCAGTTCTGTAGGTAGCCTCATAATGGGCCCTGATGGGGAAATTGTGTGCCTGTCTCTAATGGGAGCAACGCGGGATGCAGATATTGCCATTCGTTTTGATTTCATTCCTGAGGAGGAAGAAGAAGGTAACATTTATTATAGAATATGGGTGTATATGGACAGATACTTGTTTGTTTTTTAAATCCCCACAAAATATCACAGTACAGTGTGTGATATACCCCCCAAGCAGTGCCGTATACCACAATACAGCACAAAGTACACATCAGCAGCACCTACCATGCTATCTACTGCCAACTCAGGTTGTCCTCTCTCCCCCCTGCTCTTTGCCCTGGCTATTGAGCCACTTGCTAGAGCTTTGAATAAGAAGATTGAGGGCTTTGGAGACGGGGGGACAAAGAACAAGGTGGCATTGTATTCCAATGATTTGCTCCTGTTTCTGGGAAATACCAGGGTGGGTCTAGAGGAGGCAATGAGGGAGGTCAGCAGGTTTGGGGAATACTCTGGGTTGGGTATTAATTGGAACAAATCAGTGCTGCTGCTGTTGGATCCAGAGATTGAGGTTGAGCCAGGCCTTGAGTTACAGGTACTAAAACCGGAGGGCTCCTTTAAATATCTGGGAATTATGATTACTGCAGACATATACGGAGATTTGAAGAGCTGAATATTTCTCCTAGATTAAATAAAATGAAACAACAAGCCCAGATATGGAATAAATTACCCATATCGAGAGCGGACAGAATGGGGTTAATTAGAATGATATGGTTACCCCAGTTGCTGTATGTATTGGTAGGAGCACCAGTATGGCTGGGTAAACGGGTGTTTCGGAGGATAGAAGCTGTATTTAACATGCTTATCTGGAGAGGTAGAGGAACGCGTATTAGAATGAAATACTTAAAGGGAACCTGTCACCCCCCGTGCCGGGGTGACAGGCTCCCGACCCCCCGTTAGAGCCCCCTATACTTACCTAATCCCGCCGGGTCCCACTTCTGGATCCGGTCGGGTGACGGAGATCTCAGCCGCTGCAGCCCGGCGCGCGCGCTGAGAGATGAGTTCAACGCTCATAGAGAATGACGGAGCGCTGGACTCTCCTGTCATTCTCTATGGGTGTTGGACTCATCTCTCAGCGCGCGCGCCGGGCTGCAGCGGCTGAGATCTTCATCACCCGACCGGATCCAGAAGCGGGACCCGGCGGGATTAGGTAAGTATAGGGGGCTCTAACGGGGGTCGGGATCCTGTCACCCCGGCACGGGGGGGTGACAGGTTCCCTTTAACTCAACCTGAAGAGAAGGGAGGGCTAGCTATGCCTGATGTGTTTAGATATTATGTAGCAATGGTATTGACATGGCTGACTAAATGGAAAGAGGTGCAGGTACTGGCAAATTGGGTGGAAGAACAGAAGGGAGCAGCTGGTAACATATTTGAGGTGCTGGAAATGAAAAGTCAATCAGGGTACCCTAAATACTCCATACAGAGGATGCTGTTAAATGCATGGTGCCTTGTGAAAAAAGGGGATGGGGTGTTGGGGCTCTTGATTTTACACCTTCGAAACAATCACTATCCAGAATTGGAGGGGTTAGCAGACCCAGAATATTGGTTACAAAGTGGTTTGAGGTATGTGGAACAGTTTTTTACAGATGGAGTCTTGAATAAATATGAAGACCTATGCAAGTCCTCTGATAAGAAGCTGTGTAAATTAAGATACCTCCAGTTATATATGTCAGTAAGAACAGTAACAGATGTAAATAAATGGCGGGTGATGAGCTCCAAAGTGTTTACACAAGTCATCTAGATGGATGGTAAGGCTACAGGGAGAGTCACAAAAATGTATAAAATATTGGGCGCACTAGAAGATGGGAAACTTACAATGAAATTACAAGAAAAATGGGAAAAAACACTAGGGGTTAAAGAGCTGGAATTTTGGGAGGAAGTGTATAAATCTGCAAGGGATCATATCACAAATAGTTCAAATAAGGTGAAGTTTTTTGTAAATCATAGATTATATTATTCAATAAAAGATATGGTGAAGTGGAAAAGAAATAAAAGTCAAAAGTGTATAAGATGTGAAGACACGAACACAGATTTAGATCACCACTGGTGGTTTTGTCGAAAGGTGGTAACTTATTGGCACGATATTTTTTTAGTTATGACAAAGATTTTTGAGTTAAAGGTTGAAAAACAATATTGGGTGTGCAATATTGGGGGTGATGGAGGTGGACCTTACACCTAAAATTAGAAAAGGAATCATATATAAATTGTTCTTTGTTGCACGGTTAGTGATTTTAAGAAACTGGATTTTGCCAAAGGCCCCAACTGTAGCTGAGTGGAAGGAAGTAGCCAGCACTATGTTGGGACATGAGCTGTGGCATCAAAGGGGAAAGCGGGGGTACAATACTGTGAATAAATGTGTACAAGGATGGAAGCAATATTGGAGAAATGACGGTTAGTACCAGCGTTCTACGAATGTAGGAGAAGATATTAAGAAGTTTTTTTGTTTTTTTTTTCTCCCGCCATTGGTGTCCGAGGGGAGGGGGTGGGATTGGGGGTGGGGTATAATTAATATAGAATTGCGTACTCCATACTATACCTGATAATAAGTAAAAGATTTATGTCTAGGAAAGGAGTAAATGTTATTGAACTCAGACCATGGATGAATATATGTTATATTTGTAACCGGAGAAGGAAGAACCAGGGTGGCTTGTTAACCTTATGTTGATAATGGGTGAAAGGATGGGTTGTAGGTGGGACCGTGGGTCTGGACACAATCGGGAGAGAGGTAAAGGTAAACGACTGATTAAAAAATTTGAGGGATCGCCTCAGTTGTTTTTAAGGCCGGCTCTGCTTTTCTTTAAGTCTCAGTAGCAAAATTATAAATATTTATTTAATAAATTTTTATTTATTATATATATTTTTATTCATTTATTTTTATTTTTTTTTAACTTAGTAGTCTTTACTATTATTATTATTTAAGTTTTAATTATTATTTTATTTCACTTATTTATTTATTTATTTTTATAACACCTGAGGTGTGGTGGGAAGATTTGGAATGGAAGCTGACGGGGGGACCATAATTTATCATGATAAGTGGTGGATGAGACCCTTCTGGTAGCTTAGTTGAGTGTATGGAGCACGGGTGGTCTACCTGAGTGGGCTTTCCTGTGCTCCAGGAAGGAATGGTTGGTGGGAAGGGCTCTGCTGGGCAGAACGGCTCCAGAGATGGGGCGGTTCGGCCAAAGAGGGTACCCTGAATGGATGGAATTACCAGGTGGATAAAGAACAGAAGTATATCTCTGTAATCTTGTAATTTCGTTTTTTTTTTCTTCTTCTTCTTTCTCTCCTCTTTTTCTTTCCCCTTCTTTGGGGGGTGAAATGTATGTAAGGGGAGCGGAGCTCTGCTAAGGGACAACCGAGTCTGCCTAGTAGACTGTAGACCTAGTAGTATGCCTGCAGTCTTTTATGTAAGGAAAGAAAAAGAAGTTGACAATGTTGACTGTGCGCACAAAAGATCAAATCAACCAATGAGCGGGCTCCAGCCCTTTAAGATGCCCTGTTATCGGCTTAATGAGCATTCCTAGAAACGTAAATAGGTGAATATTGAGCCAAGTACAAGGGTCCTAAAGAGCAAATGTAGCAGCCAAACTGCTCTGTCACCAACTTATCATTCCCAGAATAAAAGGGTCAGGCAGAAAAATAGTAGCACGACCGACCCCTCCCTTCACTGACATCATCTGTTGGTGTAGACTCGAGAGGATGCCGTATACCTAAAGGCACTATTACACAAAAAGCAATTATCATCCGTATTCGGCCAATATCAGCCATTACGGACGATAATCGCTAAGCATAATAGAAGTCAACGATGTCGGCTGATCGTTGCCTTTCCACATGTTGAAATGGCAATGATAACGATAGCAGCGATATGCTGCCATCGCTCCTTGTAATAGGACCAGCGTCACCAGACCGCCGCTATCTTCTATGGGCTGCCCGGATGATCTAGCATAAAGCCTTGTAAAGACACTGCAAATGATTGCCCGAGAAATAGCAGCATTTAAAAGAACCCTTAGTTTTAGACCTAGTGTTAAAAATTTAAAACAGCAAGGTTTTAGGATTATTTTCTAATATTGACAGTTAGACAAAAAAGTAGAAAAAACAGCACCAAAAATTCTTAAAAACAGAAAAGCTTGATTTAAACAATACTTAATTTTCTTATCCCCTTTAGAATGCTCCAGATTTTTCACAGTGACTCAAGCTGTTTAAAACTCTAGCACATCTTAACATTCTAAAAGTCCCCATACATGTCATATTTTGTCAGTATAAGGTTTATGGGGCTCTCCCGAGCAATGATGGTGGTGGAGAAAATCACTGCCTGACCCGTTTGTTTTGGGAGAGATAAGCTGCAGCCAGACAGCTCTGGCTTTCCCCATAAAGAACACAGGATTGCTCTGAATGTTTCTGTGCATGGGGAGAATGGGAGCTGGGCAGGAGAAATGGTGCATGAAGGTGTATGGCCACCTTTAGTTTGCACTTTTTTATTTTTGGCGCATGACTTCTGCTGATGCTCCACCCACATTCTGGAAAGTCCCACTGCCTTTAGTGTGGAGCGAAAGTGTTTTAAAAGTGTATACACACATAAAAAATGTTGAGCAAGTCATACAGGCCATTTTTTGGCGCAAAGCGCACCTGATTTTTGTTGCAAGCAGTTTTGATCAAATATGTTCTTTTGTAATCTAAAAAACAATAGATTCAGCTTACTAATAATAAGCTTAGAAAATACAATTCAGTTTTGTCCTTTTTAAGATCTAATAGGAAATCTAACTGTCTCTATATCTAATTATCTATCCATTCACATAAGAAGCAGCAGGCATAAGAGACATACGAGAGCTATTAAATATTTGTATATGTGCGACCTGCTCTCTAAAACCTCGGTTCCTAATCTGTTGTTGTCCTTTATGAAGAAAGACGGGTTAATAGGAGAGAGGCTGTTTTGGGGGGCTGCTGACAAGTACAGATGTAAAAACATGTGTGTTCCATTTATAGAACTACTCTGGTGGGCTGTGATGGCCTATCCCGTCGCACTAGTACTCTTTAACCCTTTGTGGCATGCTAGGCATTGTATAGCTATAATTGCTTATCTTAGCTAGATGGATTTTTTGCAGTCTATAAAATCTTGAGTATGACAGCAACCATTTTGTGTATACTGAGAACGTTCTGCAGCACAGGGCATAAATAACCTTAATATATAGCATTATGCACTGCTGGGATAAAGGACTATACATGCAGCCAACTGGAAAGCGAAATATTATTACTCCAGACTTCATTACTGATTTATGGTCCGCGAAAAAAAAAAAAAAGGTTGGAAAGTGAAGTTCATTAGACATTGATGGGTCGCAGTGGGTTCTTATTAGTGATTACTGAGCCACAGGGGAGAGAACAGTGTTAAACACCCCTTATATTTTCAGTGGTGAAACAGATTGGGGAGATTCGGCTCTTCCTCCCCCTTCATGCTTTCACATTGCCGCCCACCCCCTGGTTTTGCCCCTTCTACTCATCGGCTCCAGACTAAATCAATAGTCCACACTTGCAGGCTTGACTCCATCACACTGTGATTGTCAGGAAGAAAAACAAACCTTGCTGACAAAGGTCCCAGCAGAGAGCAAAGAATACAAGACTGGGTGAATGTCAGACAGATGTCCAGAAAAAAATGTGAAAAGAAAAATATCCAAGGCGCTCTGTTAATATTAAAGGATTTTACTTTTTTTCAGACAATTTTTTTTTTCTTTTATGCATGTTTTTTTGTTGTTTTAGACTTTAGACTAGGATGTCATTTTCACCTACTTTATGATGTTATTAACAAAAGGACGGTAATTGTGGGATCTGCTGTAAACTCTTCTAGTTTGCAGACTCCCTACTTAACAATACTCTGCTAGTAAACACAGCCGCAATTACCAAGGATGTTAATAAAGAAGAGACCACAGCCACCAAGGTCCCAGATACGAAAATGTATTTTCTAAATGGATGTGATAAAGAATGAGATTATCCAAGGGATCTCTTACAATCATAATCTTATATAACAAATAACTTTAAGGGTGCCTTCACACACAACATATCCGCAGCGGATTTCTCGCTGCGAATTCGCAGCAAAATCTGCTGCGGATACTTGCCCATGCATGTCAATGGGCTGACATACTTGCAGCGGGATGGTCATTCTACTGCGAGTATGTTAAACTCAGCGCTGTTAACCCCCGTGGCCCCAGAGCATACATTACCTGCTCCACGCTTCTGCTTGCTTCAGGGCCTCCCGGCGGCCAGCCAATCCCGCTGCGAGTATGTCAGCCCATTGCAATGCAAGAGCAAGTATCCGCAGCGGATTTCACTGCAAATATGTTGTGTGTAAAGGCACCCTAAAAAGTTTTCTTTATGCAAAAAAAAAAGTAAAAAAAAATTATAGAATACAGGAAAATACACTACCCTTCATGACTACACATGATTATATAATAGAATATATATATATAAATAATTCGTATTATAACTTATACAGAGAGATACAACAAGACTGACTCATTCTGTCCAATCAGGAGACAGGTACTCAAAGCCCAAAGCTCAAAGTTAAAGGGGTTATCCAGCGCTACAAAAACATGGCCACTTTTACACCACTATTGTCTCCAGTTCCGATGTAGTTTGCAGTTAAGTTCCATTTACTTCAACAGAACTGAGTTTTAAAACCTGCTCCCAAACTGGAGACAAGAGTGGAGCAAAAGTGGCCATGTTTTTGTAGCGCTGGATAACCCCTTTAACCCCTTAACGACTGCGGGCGTAAGTGTACGCCCCCCAAACCCGTGCCTTAACGCAAATGGGCGTACATTTACGCCCGCGGTTTCCCCGATCGCTGCGTGTACACACGCAGCGATCGGGGAAGATGGCCTGCTATAATGTATAGCAGGCCATCCCTGCTTGTCGGCACAGGGGGGTGATTAACCCCTCCCGTGCTGACGATCGCCGCTATTGGCTGATCAATTCAGATCAGCATATGGCGGCGATCTGCAGCTTTCCGGGTCATCGGTGACCCGATGGCCCGGAAAGCAATGGCGGTCGGTGCTGTCCGAGGACGACACCGACCGCCATTACTGTTAAAAGTAACGGTGGCCACGGTGCCACGTCCCGATCGCCGGGAGTGGCCAGCCAGGAGCGGCCGGCCGATCACGGCGATATAAGTACCCCATGAAAGGGTTAAATACCTGCTGTGGACACCTCAGCTAGGTAGCTGAGGTGTCCAGAGCAGGTATTGACCCATACTCACCGGATCCAGCGTCCCGATCGCGTCTTCCAGGTTCCGAACGCGTCTTCCGGGTTCCGAACGCGTCCTCGTCTTCGTCGGCGACTTCTTCGTCTTTTTCCGTCGGTCCCCATCGGTAATCATCGGCTCCAGCGTTGTCAAACTTCGGCTTTTTCCGGAATTGGTGTTCTACTGCCCCCTAGTGGCTGATAAGTGTATATAATACACATATCAGTAGCTATAGGGTTGAAGAAATATTTTTATTTTTATTTTTTTCCCCAATTTTTTTTTTTTCTATTTTCCGCTCCCTATCGCCGCTGAGTGCTGATCAGCATCGCACGTAAGTGCGCCGCTGATCAGCAACTCCTCCTTTTTGGCGTAGAGTGTTTTTTTCCTATATCCTACAGCCACGGTCTGCTTATAAGTGCCGCACATAAGTGCGCCATTTATCAGCAACTCCTTTCTTGGCGTAGTTTTTTTTTTTTATTCTTAATGTTAAAAAAACATGTAAAAAACACCATTACACTACACGGAATAAAGTTTTACACTACACCACTTCATACCCCATATACCAATCCCTGTATAAAATGTACCTTCTAAATCCCCCTGACCATTAACCTCAGATAGTTGCTTGTTCAACCAACAGCAATTCTTCTCAACTCTTCCCATATGTTTGCATCCTCTTTGGGCTAACTATGCATTCTTCTTATTCAGGAGGCAAAGTATTGGATATACTAAAATCTAATATGTCTGATTACTCTTTCTGTCAACATCCCTGAGAGTTGGGACCTCCATACACAGTAGGTCAGCAGGGTCAGCCGGCTGTGGTTGCACAGATTGTGTCACTTTGTATACATTAGATTAATAATCTTCCTGATTAATAATCTCCTTACTGATAACCCTACACCTTACTTGTTTTTCATGGATCAGTCGGAGCCTAGACACACTCAAGGTTTAATTGGGAAAAAATTGTGTAATCAGTGTTAAGTGAATGATGTCACTTCAGTGTGCATTTCATCAAGACCCTGCTCCATTATAAACATGTCTTATCTGTGTGACTTCTAGATTGCCTTCCAGTGGAATCTGCAGGTCAGGAAGAACAATGGTCTGGCAGCCAGCAGGATTCTGAGAGAGGTAAGAAACCCTGCGGTGTCCACATAATTGGGTATCAGGAAAGAAGTTTCAGTAACTGATAACCAGTAAGGGTGACATAATGTAGGCGCTGTGAACACGGCGTCTGAGCCCAAGGTTTGCCATTTATATCTGGAATAGAATATATGCTAAATGTACCGGTAAGGCTCCATTAACCTGATAAAGGATAAAAAAAAGTGTTCTTTTAGCCTCCTTTAACTAGTGTACATGGTGTATATTTCATATATTCCTAAAGACGTGCTGCCGATTACAATCTACAAGCCAGTGGGTGGGGGATATATATATATATATATATATATATATATATATATATATATATATTTATTCTGCATAGTATACACTGTATGGCTGGGTTCACACACAGTATATTTCAGGCAGTATTTAATCCTCATGTCAGGTCATTATAGCAACCAAAACCAGGAGTGGATTGAAAGCACAAAAAGGCTCTGTTCACACAATGTTGTAATTGAGTAGATGGCCGTCATTTAAAGAGAACCTATCACCTAAAAATCACTCTCCCTATTATCAAAGTACATCTCTCCCTAAGTCTATCTATGAAGATACAGACTGCCTTTGCAGTCTGTATGTTATACTTTACCCAATTTCTGGTTTTCGGTGCAGCAAGGCCGGGCGCCGCCATCTTGATTACGTCACTTGCGTTCCACAGCGGTGGAACGCAAGTGACGTAATCAAGATGGCGGTGCCGGCCTTGCTGCACCGCAAAAGAGGATTGGGTAAAGTATAAGATACAGACTGCAAAGGCAGTCTGTATCTTCATTTTGTCCATTTATGAAGATACAGACTGCCTTTGCAGTCTGTATCTTATACTTTACCTGATCCTGTTGTTCGCGGCAGTAAGGCCGGCGCCGCCATCTTGATTACGTCACTTGCGTTCCAGCGGTGGAACGCAAGTAATGTAATCAAGATGGCGGTGCCGGCCTTACTGCAGCGAACAACAGGATCAGGTAAAGTATAAGATACAGACTGCAAAGGCAGTCTGTACCTTCATTTTGTGTATCTATGAAGATACAGACTGCCTTTGCAGTCTGTATCTTATACTTTACCTGATCAGTTGTTCGCGGCAGTAAGGCCGGCGCCGCCATCTTGATTACATTACTTGCGTTCCACCGCTGGAATCTCCCTGTCTGATGCCGGCCAGGGACTCGTCCAAGATGGCGCCGTCCCTGGCTTGGCACTCGTTTGCATTTGGCTGCAGCAGCCGAAAGCAAACGAGTGCCGATCTCATTGATCTTTGCTGTATATCTATGCTGCAGAGATCTCAATGAGAGATCAAAGTATATATACTAGAAGTCCCCTAGGGGGGCTTCTACTATATGTGTGTAAAAAAAAAAAAAAGTGTTGTTTATAGTAAAAAAAAAAAACCTCCCCTAATAAAAGTCTGAATCACCCCCCTTTTCCCAGGTTTTAAATAAAAGTAAACAAATAAATAAATAAATAAACATGTTTGGTATCGCCGCGTGCGTAATCGCCCGAACTATTAATTAATTACATTCCTAATCTCGCGCGGTAAACGGCTTCAGCGCAAAAAAATCCCAAAGTGCAAAGTTGCGCATTTTTGGTCGCATCAAATCCAGAAAAAAATTTAATAAAAAGCGATTAAAAAATCGTATATGCGCAATCAAGGTACCGATAGAAAGTAAACATGGCACAAAAAATGACACCTGACACAGCCCATAGACCCAAGAATAAAAGCGTTATAAGCCTGGGAATGGAGCGATTTTAAGGAACGTATATTTGTTAACAATGGTTTGAAATTTTTACAGGCCATCAGATACAATATATTTACTGTTATGTTAAAACAACGGCTGTTGTATTGAAATAATGGCAGTTATTTACCGTTATATGGCGGCCATCCACTCAATTTCACCAGTGTGTGTGAACAGAGCCTTTCTGTGTTTTTAATCCACTCCTGGTTTTGGTTGCAATGAGGACCAGACATGAGGACCAAATACTGCTTGAAATATACTGTGTGTGAACCCAGCCTATTACTGTATGCATATAATGGAGATTTCCTCCTTCAAACATTTTCTGTCTGGAAACTTCCTCATATACACCTCCAATGGACAACTCAAACACAGCATACTTTATAATGTACACCATCATATAATGCCTTTTAAAGGGGATATACAGGATTAGAAAAACAAGTGGCCATGTTTTTCTAAACTTGGAAAACCCCTTTATTGTTACAATACTATTCATTTATAGTTGCCGTTAAACTTTGTTTACTGTATAGAGCGTGAAACAGCTAATATAACAACTCTCTGTCATAAGGTTTAATTATATAAACTCCTTAAAGGGAATCTGTCACTAGGTTTATGCCACCTTAATGAGGAAATCATAAAGTAGTGACAGAAATGCTGAACAGATCTGTGTATTACTTACATCATTCTGTTCACATGTTCTCCTAATATGCAGGAGAATAGGATTCTTGCCACACCCCTACCCCCATCCTCCAGCTGCTGACTGACAGATGATTGCCTATACACAGCATGGATAGATAACTGCCAACCAGCCACTAGTAGGCGGGGTTTTCAGCTTCTCATGAATATATGAATATTGAGGACTACCTGGCTCCTGCACATAATGGCTAGGACTACTTATTGTCCATGTCATTCAGGAGGATATCTCTGGATCAATGTAAATGAAACATCATTCTGTTCAGCTTCTCTCTCACTAGTTTATGCTACCCTTATATAGAACAACATAACCCTACTGACAGAGTCTCTCAAAAGCCAGTATAACAAAGCACAACAGATGTGAAGGTGCCTATATGGAAAAAAAAAGTTGCAGATCACATTCACACAAATTTATTGTGATTTTAGTTACACAACATTGCAGTCTTATTTTGCAGGGCAAAAAGTTGTCATGTATCCCTAACCTAAAGAATATCTCAAAAACATTCCTGTCTAAGTGGCCTTACACATGGGACAACTGATCTTTACACAGCTTTCAAATCAACTGGTGTCAGAAAATTATATACATTTGTATTCTTCTATTCCAAAATCTCAAGCCTTCCAGTCCTTATCAGCTGCTGTATGCCCTGCAG
This sequence comes from Dendropsophus ebraccatus, assembly GCF_027789765.1. Lineage (NCBI taxonomy): Eukaryota > Metazoa > Chordata > Amphibia > Anura > Hylidae > Dendropsophus > Dendropsophus ebraccatus. The sequence goes on from NC_091462.1 coordinate 53,121,806, forward strand.
GAAGTATTTTCTCTCCAGTCTGACAAAGTGCTCTCTGCTGACACCTCTGTCCGTGAAAGGAAATAGGAAATGTTTTTTATTTCTACTGCTTTGGACAGTTCCTGTCATGGACAAAGTGGGCAGCAGGGAGCACTGTGTCAGACTGGAAAGAAATCACCACTTGCACCTGCAGGACATACAGCAGCCGATAAGTACTCTAAGGCCATGTTCACTCAACTTAAGTTCCGCAGTAATCATGGCTGTTGTTGCAACGTTTTGCTGAAGGCTGAGGGAATCCCAACCGGAGTGTATACTATTGGGAAGATTTATCAAAGTGTGTAAAATTTAGACAGGTATAAACTGCCCACAATAACCAATTACAGCTCTCTTTCCTTTCACCAGAACTAAAAGCTGACTTGTGATTGGCTGCTGTGGGCAGTTTACACCAGTCTAAATTTTACACCCTTTGATAAATTTACCCCATAGTATACACTCCGGTAGGGATCCCTAGCGGTGCCGCAAGAAACTGACAGTCGCTGCAGAAAATCCTGTCAGTTCACACAATGGAGTGTACGGCTCCAGCCGCACACTCCATTGTGTGCAGTGGGGAGTTCTAATGTGGGAGCACACTGATGTTGCTAAACTCAGAACTCAGCGCTAAAGATCATCCGGTCGGTACTGCAGTACCGGCTGTTCTGTGACCCGGCCGGGTCACAGAAAGGCCGCTCCCTTACAGCGTCTGAACATAGCCTAAGACTTGAGATTTTAACAAAGTAAATTACAAATTTTAAAAAATTTCTGAAACCAGTTGATTTAAAAGTAAACATTTTTTAAGATGTACCCCTTTAAAACTAAATAAATTAAAAAAAACTATCCAGATATATAGCAGATAGCTAGACATATACCCCCTTGAAGGGTTTTCTCTTTCCCCTGTGATGTTACAGCTATGTACAGTTCTACATTTACATGCTGAATTTCCTGCCTTATCTGCTACCAGGCCCAGCAAGCCTAGAGGCTAGGCCAGCGATGGCAAACCTTCAGCACTCTAGCTGTTAAAAAACTGCAATTCCCATCATGCTTTGAAAGTAAGGCTGCATTCACACCTCCCGGATCCACGACCACAGAAATTTTAGGGACCATTGAAGTGAATGAAACCATTCACATGATCCGTGCCACGGCCCACACTGTGAAAAATAGTACATGTCCTAGTGCGGATTGCGCATGGATTGCCCCTGCCCTGCCCCCGCTGCCCAGCAACAGAGATGACAGGAGCGAATGATGTCCAATCCTGTCATCTACTACTCACCTATTCCCCCGGCTTCATATTCACCAGAAGTGGCCTGGACCATGCTGCCTTCTTCTCCTGGCAGCGGGGGAAATAATTACTGAGTAGTAGATGCGATGATAGGAGAGCACATCAAGTGCTCCTGTCATTTCGGGCTGCCGGGGGGGGGGGGGGTTGATTTGTGCCGGGTGGGCTCCGCGTAGGGGGTCCATGCCACGATCCTCCTCCGGGCTGCGGCATGGATCGTCTGAATAAGGCCTAAAGGTATGGCTTTGGCTGCCCAGGTATGCTGGGATTGTAGTTTTTCAACAGCTGGAGTGCCAAAGTTTCGCAATCACTGGGCTAGGCTCTAGTCTCTAATCTGAGATCCTCTCAGTACTGCCTTGTACCTGCCCTAGATTCCTCCCAGTGCACCTCTATCTTTATACACCCTGTTCATTTAGCTCCCCTCTACATAGAGACCTATTCCTGACTACATATACCATGTGGACCATTAGTTGAACATATCTATATGAAAAAGGAAGTAAAGTGGGGTTTCCATTCCTGGTGTTGGTAACAACTTTTCATGATCCTAAGACAGTCCAAAATCTAGACTATTGTTATTGTGCCCCTGTGGTTGTAACAGTGCGTTACGAAAAAAAAAAAAAAAGCCAAATTCCTCTGGATGTCTGGAAACAATAAGGCAGATGGTAACCCTGACATCACAGATCAGTGTTTCAGCCCTGTTTTTCAGGAGAGATTTTTACGCATGTTGAAGTGATTAGAGATCTCTCTCTAGCAAGTAATTGCCCCTCCGGCATTTGTTTGAGTAATGCTGCCTTCCTACCATAGTTTGTTGCCCTTAGCCTAGTACTTCTGCTCGCCATTGCCAACCGCTCCTCACCCCCTGTGAAGCAAACTCATCTCCTGAGCTTACCTTATAGAGCCGCTAGGCTTTATGGCGTATCCATGATGTACCGGTATATCATGGGTCCTAAAAGAGTCATTATCATTTAAAAAAACTTTTGACATGTTAAAGTGTCAAAAGTTTTGATTGGTTCAGGTCTGAGTGCTCAGGCCCATAGTGATCGGGAGGACGAGTTGGGAGAAAACCCACTGCAGTGCGGTCCGCTCCCCGCTCTGTCAGTTAAAGAGTCAGGCTCCGTAGACTTATATTAGGAGCCTGACTCATCATGTGACACAGAGCAAGGAGAGGACCGCGGTTAGCACAGTCTTAAGTCTCACAGATGGTATTGGTTTTAACACTCAGAACTGGACCAATCAGAAACTTTTGACATGTCTCTATAACATCAATGTAAATTTTGATAGGAGTTCAGTGACACCAATATTCTGTGGTCAGCAGTAGTAGTGGTTGAATGCCCACTGGAAAGTCTACAATCCTAGGTAGTTGACTGGTGAATCAAATAGGCAGAAGGTCCAACAGCATCCACAAATGTTAATCTTCAATCTTTGGAAAACCAAGATTGTGCATTAGTGCATTAGATGGTATTTAGTCAGATCAGTGTTTGAGCCTGGAGTACCGCTTACTTGTCCTTTCACTTTCCTTCTCTCATCACTCTACTTACCTTTCTCCATATGGGGCCCAGACTGCCTATTGGCCAGTGGATTGGGTGCAGTTGGGAGCTCTCCAGCTCCCCGCAACACCATCCTGTCCTTGGCCCCTTTTCACTCTGCCTGTCATCTTTGCCACCACTCAGAGATTAGGCTGAGGATCTGATGCCAGTCACGGGGCTGCGATCGGGTGCTTTGCATCAGCGTTTACTAGGCAACACACCGCTCTGCCTCTTCTCTCTAATGGGACTGTACATGTACGCCATGTGCAGGGGCTCCTGCCTGACATCACTTCCACCTCAAGTGGTTCCACACACTCTTACTGACAGCCGGAGGGACATCACAAACTTAGGATTGGATTCCTGGATCCTTACACCTAAGTAGTGTTGGTGGTAACACACTAGTCTTGTATTCTTTGTTGTATGCCAGCCCACTTCAGCTTTTACCTACCTATGTGATGCCTCTAGAACACCCACTGTTTTGTGATTGGTGATTGATTTTACTGTGCACACATTTATACCAGCATTTCACGAGGGTTATATGTACTTGACAAAGACTCCAGCACAGGTTAAAATGTTGTATTTGCAAGCTTGGTTTTCCATTAAAGATTGAAGATTAATGTTTGTGGATGCTGTTTGTGGATGTTAGGACCTTCTGCCTATATTATCTATGACGTGTCAAACGTTTTTTGAAACAACAGTGACGGTTTAAGGGGTAATAGTGATGCGGCTACTGAAACCTTCCAGAAAAGGTGTGTATACACTAACGGAAAACAGGAAGACATCATTTTACTAAGCATGTGAATATTGGTTGCATCAGAACTTTTAGGGGCTTCATAGCAAAAGGGGTGAATACATATGCACATAACAATTTTCAAACGAATATTTTTTTAAATATATTTTTCTCTTTTTACTATTTTGTGTATCTCACACAATTTAGAATTTTTTTTAAGCAATAAAATGCAGGTTGTAATTGTAACAAAAAAGGTATGAAGCTAAGAGGGTGAATACTTTTGCAAGTCACTCTTGTTTTGGGCATAAAAGCATAGTAGCATAAAATTGATGTACATTCTATGTACAGACGAGAGAACTGCTCAGCACTGGCGACACTTTCCCCTGGCCATAAGGTTTAATTGCAGCCCCTGAAATGGTGTTGTAGGAAACCTCTATGGGTCTCTGCAACTCAGCAAACCCGAATCCCTACTCTTTTTCTGCTGTGTTTTCACTTCCTTTCCACCATTTTTATTAGACTTTCGTAAACCTCTTACTATAGTACAGTAATTTTCGTCCTCTTCTTTTTCTGCTCTTCTTTCCCTTTCGTGAATATCACAAATATGCACAGTTATGGCCTTTGATGTTTCCCACGCACCTTGTCCAAACCTATTAGTATCTAGGGGAACAAGAAACAGAGTTAATACAGGTCACATTCCTGGGTCTTAGGTAAAGAAACACAAGTTACTGAGCTTCCTTTAGTAGTCTGACTTCTACAAGTTGTCTGCTTCTTGTTGAGTCGTTGGGGTAACCCAATTCCACTACATATTTAGGCTCTCTTAGCTGCTCAAATCAATCCTTTGTGTTTTATCCTGGCCCTTGTAAATTGACAGAAAACTGATAAATTTTAACTGTTCTTTTATTGAACAGGCCAGCTTCTGATTGTAGGACGGGGGGGAGGGTAGAAGACATAATAATTTGACATTTTTTGTGGTTTCCTCTTGAAATGTCTCCATCTGCTTTCTATTATGACTGTTTGAAATATGCCCGGGAAGTAGACTCTTTCTCCCAGGTACAAGCGAAGTGAAACTGCATATAAAAAGGAGTATAAAAAGTATTTGTATTAAAATAAGAGAAGCCAAATGCCATTTATAATGCTGCTAAGATTACACAGCCATTGTGGTTTTCTCATGAATGCTGTCTGCAATCAAATCATAGAGTTTATGATATTATAAAATTAGATGCAGTTATGTAAAAAGAGTCCAAAGAGAAGGTTGATTGTGGAAAACTCTGCATGTATGGGACAATAATAAAAAAAAAAACATTTGTCATTATGTCAGTTGATTTCAGACATATTTTTTAGAATATATCTGAGATCCTTTTTGTCTTCCTTGGCAGTAAACACTACAGTAAGGGCCCTATTACACCAACAGATTATCTGACAGATTTTTTTTAAGCCAAAGCCAGGAATCGACTATATACAGAGAACAGGTAATAAAGGAAAGACTGAGATTTCTCCTCTTTTCAAATCCATTCCTGGCTTTTGCTTAAAAAAATCTGTCAGATAATCTCTTGGTGTAATAGGGCCCTAAGGCCTCTTTTAGATGAATCAATAGAGCAAATGGGCAGTACAAACAATCGTTGGATCGTTCGTGCAGCCATTTACATGTCACACTTTGCCTGCTATTCTTAAACACACAAGCCTCGTTCACACAATGTATTTTGGTGAGTATTTTTAACCTTATTACAGGAAATGCTTATAAAGTGCTTTTCTCCCTACACCTACTACTGCATCAAGGCTTCACTTCCTGGATAACATGGTGATGTCACGACCCGACTCCCAGAGCTGTGCGGGCTGTGGCTGCTGGAGAGGATAATGGCAGGGGGACACAGGGCACTGGAGGGACACTGAGCACCCCCCCTGCCATCATCCTCTCCAGCAGCCACAGCCCGCTACTTTGAAGGACTTGTCCCCTTTGCCCATTTGTGAAGCAACTCCATTGTACAGTGCATTGCCTTGTAGGATGCCCCGAAAGCTACGTGGTCTTCGAGTTCCTCCAGCTGTACTTCTACATTTTTGGATTATTCTCACATTTGAAGAGAGGGAATACAACGTACGTAGTAACAATCTTCTCATCTCAGAAAAAGTTTTAAGCATGTCCAATAAATTAGCCAACAAATGTATCAAATTTCAATCACTTGGAAACAGTTGTTGCATTGCCATAGAAGCACGCATTATTGGAACCAATGCTTGGTATTACACATATGTGTCGAATTATCCATCGAGCTATGGCAAGTTTTCATTTGGCTGACCTGAAGCAAAAAAAAAAGTCTAGTAAACTGAGAGAAGGGGAGGGCTTTCCTGTTTTGTTTACGTATAAGCTCTTGCAATATACTGTGTGTGTGTGTGTGTGTGTGTGTGTGTGTGTGTAACGCCCGGAGTAGTGGATCCACTGGACCGGCACCAGCGATGGCACAAACCTCACCAGGGAGCGGAGTCTAAGGGGCCGCTGGTTTTCACCAGAGCCCGCCGCAAGGCGGGATGGACTTGCTGCGGCAGGCGACCCCCAGGTCGCTACCCCTGGCTTGGTTGCTGGTGTCGGCAGGCGAGGCGTGGCAGGAGATGGCACAGGCAATGGTCTGCAGGTGAGAGCGCACGTGACAGGCTGGACACGGGAACAGGTGGAGTGACAGGGAAACAGGAACCAGGAACAGGGACTTGGGACCAGGTAACGGACAGGACTCAGGAACAGGGACTTGGGACCAGGTAACGGACAGGACTCAGGAACAGGGACTTGGGACCAGGTAACGGACAGGACACAGGAACAACAGGGAGCTGGGCCAAACGCTATGGGAAGCATGTAGAGGCTCCAACACAGGGGACAGGGCATGCTGGGATTTATAGGGGAGTGATTAGGTGCAACTACCAATTAGGAGCGCACTGCCCCTTTAAATCTGAGACAGCCGGCGCGCGCGCGCCCGAGGAGGCGGGGACGCGCGCGCCGGCCGGCACAGCAGGAGACAGGAGCGTGGAGAGGTGAGGCGCCCCCCGGGGCCGAGGTGATAGCAGCGCCGGGTCCCCGACTATGGACACCGGCTGCTGCATGGGGCAGGAAGCGGTCGCGGCGGCGGCCCGGAACGCGGGACGCCGCCGCGGCCGTGACAGTACCCCCCCCCTTTGGCCTCCCCCTCTTTCTTGCCTGCAGATGGCACAGGAAGCCACAAAGTCTTTGACATCTTGAAACAGACTAGGCCACCAGTAGTGGCGAGAGATCCGTTGGCCGGTCTTACGGACTCCAGGGTGCCCGGCCTCCAACGAGGAATGACCCCACTTCAAAATACCTCTTCGAAGCGCAGGGTGAACATGAGTCTTTCCGGGGGGTACTCTCTGAAGCGAGGAGGTGACGACTGGTGCTAGGCGATCAGGCGGTAAAACATGGCAAGGGACTGTGGGTCTGTGGACGAGGACCTTCTGTAAGTTCTCCCGGTGGTGAGAGGACACGACCTTAGTCTTGGGTACGGAGAGAGGGTACACCTCGGCAGAGAAGGCATCCGCCGAGTCTTGGTCTTCTGCCGGTAGGTCGGGTAGAGGCTTGGCTGGGACAGGAAACGACATAGTACACTTGGTCTGAGGTGACCTGAGACACTGGTTGGAACAGTCCTGACCCCAGCTGAGAATCTCCCCGGTTCTCCAGTCCAGTTGAGGGGCATGTTCTTGCAGCCACGGGAGTCCCAGGAGGACCGCGGGGGAAGAATGGGGCAGGACGTAGAAGGATATCTCTTCTTGATGTAAAGGACCCACCTGGAGGACTAAAGGTGCGGTCTGGTAGTACACACGGTCGGTAAGAATTTCGCCTGTGACCGAGGAGATAGACAGGGGCCTGGCTAGTCGGGTCACGGGTAGCCGCCATCTTTGGACCAATGTTGCCGCAATAAAACTGCCTGCTGACCCAGAATCGAGGAAGGCAGTAGTCTGATGATTTCGTCCTGAGAGAGTCCGGATGGAAACTGGCATAGACAGACTTGGAATGGTGGCATTCACACCTAGGGACACCTGTCCCACCGGACCTAGGTGCGAGCATTTTCCGGATGTTTGGGGACGTAGGGGACATCCCAGCCGGAAGTGATCGGAACCACCGCAATAGAGGCAGAGATTCTGCTCCAGGCGCCGGATTCTTTCATCAGGCGTCAGGTGAGCCCGTTCCACCTGCATAGGAATCTCAGGAGAGGGTTGGGACATCGAAAGGTCAGGATTCTGGAAAACCGGCGCCAGCTGGGGATGGCGACGGGAACGGGTTAGTAAATGTTCATGCCGAACCTCCTCCTCCCTCTCCGAAAAACGAGTATCAACTCGGGTGGCCAGTAGAATGAGTTCGTTCAGGGAGGTAGGCAGGTCTCGGGCAGCGAGCACGTCTCTCACACGACTAGACAGGCCCTTCTTGAAGGTGGCCAATAGGGCGGCCTCGTTCCAGTCCAATTCGGCTGCCAGGGTGCGGAACTGGATGGCGTAGTCACCAACAGAGGAGCTGCCTTGAGAGAGGTTGAGGAGAGCAGTCTCGGCTGAAGAAGCACGGGCAGGTTCCTCAAAGACGGAGCGAAACTCGAATAGGAAGGCCCGGAGATTGGCAGCAACTGGATCATCACGGTCCCACAGTGGCGTGGCCCAGGCCAGGGCTCTACCTTCTAATAGGCTGATGATGAAAGCCACTTTAGAGCGCTCGGTGGAAAACTGACTACTCAAAAGTTCAATGTGCATGGTGCACTGAGTCAAGAATCCTCTGCACAACTTAGAGTCCCCAGAGTACTTGCTTGGGAGGGCCAGTCGGAGTGAAGAAGAAGCGTCAGGAGGTGGTGTGCGCTGGGCAGTAGTCTGCTGCTGTAAGGCGGCAGTGAGTTGCTGGATCTGCTGTGACTGCTTCTGGATTTGTTGCGCCTGCTGAGTGCTGAGTGACCACTCTGGCGACATCACGGAGATCAGGCACCTCGCCGGGATCCATGGTTGGAGCCTACTGTAACGCCCGGAGTAGTGGATCCACTGGACCGGCACCAGCGATGGCACAAACCTCACCAGGGAGCGGAGTCTAAGGGGCCGCTGGTTTTCACCAGAGCCCGCCGCAAGGCGGGATGGACTTGCTGCGGCAGGCGACCCCCAGGTCGCTACCCCTGGCTTGGTTGCTGGTGTCGGCAGGCGAGGCGTGGCAGGAGATGGCACAGGCAATGGTCTGCAGGTGAGAGCGCACGTGACAGGCTGGACACGGGAACAGGTGGAGTGACAGGGAAACAGGAACCAGGAACAGGGACTTGGGACCAGGTAACGGACAGGACTCAGGAACAGGGACTTGGGACCAGGTAACGGACAGGACTCAGGAACAGGGACTTGGGACCAGGTAATGGACAGGACACAGGAACAACAGGGAGCTGGGCCAAACGCTATGGGAAGCATGTAGAGGCTCCAACACAGGGGACAGGGCATGCTGGGATTTATAGGGGAGTGATTAGGTGCAACTACCAATTAGGAGCGCACTGCCCCTTTAAATCTGAGACAGCCGGCGCGCGCGCGCCCTAGGAGGCGGGGACGCGCGCGCCGGCCGGCACAGCAGGAGACAGGAGCGTGGAGAGGTGAGGCGCCCCCCGGGGCCGAGGTGATAGCAGCGCCGGGTCCCCGACTATGGACACCGGCTGCTGCATGGGGCAGGAAGCGGTCGCGGCGGCGGCCCGGAACGCGGGACGCCGCCGCGGCCGTGACAGTGTGTAGAAAGAAATAGACACTGCAATAAGTAAGGGAACCATTGTAGGCACCGTAAATTGCTTTCCCACCCTCTGTATATGCAGGAAAAATATACAATATATGGAGAGAAAAGACGGATAAGGGGAAGGGGAGGGGAAAGGGAGGTGTGACTGAAGAATTTAGAGGGTAAGGGATTAAACAAATATATCAGCATTGCTATCCTAGAAAACCTCTGATAACTAGGATACGTAAGGGGAGCAAGCCAAAAAGATACAGGTGTGATGCAAGCAGTCGCTGATACCAAACTAGAATAATATTTAAAAAAGCATTAAAATGCCAGATGTGGAAGCACCCTCAGGAGCTAAACTCTTACTTCTCAAAGAGGTTATCCAGCAAAAATCTTTTCAAATCAACTGGTTTCAGAAACTGGTTTTATATAGATTTGTAATTGACTTCTATTTAAAAATCTCGAGTCTTCCAGTAATTATCATCTGCTGTATGTCCTGCAGGAAGTGGTGTATTCTTTCCAGTCTGACAGTGCTTTCTGCTGATATGTCAGAGACAGGAACTGTCCAAAGCAGGAAAGGTTTTCTATGGGGGAGTTACTGCTGTACAGTTCTCGTTTCGGACAGAGGTGTCAGTATAGAGCACAGTGTCAGACTGGAAGGAATACACCATTTCCTGCAGGACTTATGTAGTGCACGGCCCTGAGGGAGTTTGGTGTTGGTTATCTCCCTGCCGGGTCAACCGGTGTGGTGGTGTGATGGCTGAGTGGGTCTCCGGTCACTTAGCCTGGAGTGGTGTAGGACGCACCCCGGACAACTTGGCACCGCAGCAGCACAGCGAGAAAGGGCAACCCAAGTGTACAGTTGTGTTTGTGGGCTTGGGTGCACAAAGAGCAGGCCAGAGTCCAGTACTTCAGCAAAGTTAAACGGTTTACTCATGAGAAACGTAGTGCAATACAGGAATAGTGATTGTGGTATTAATACAGTCCGGTGCAATACAAAAGATACAATACAAGATGCAATGCACAATCTTGCAATAACTCAGGTGCTAGAAGTTGAGGTAAAGACCAGGTGCTTTAGGGAGGAAGGTGCTTTGCAGTAGAGAGAGAGTAGAGGAATTGCCAGAGGGACCTTGTCCAAGGTAGAAGTGTACTCTGCCAGAGGTGTAGAGGTGTATAGAAGAAGAAATAGAGGATACTCCTACTCAGGGATTACTTCTAGTCTGACTGCCTTAAGCCCCCTAGTTGTGAGATACCCATCCTAGGTGGGTAATGTGTCCATACTATGCTTGTCTGGAACAGCCCCACAAGATTTCTGGAAACATGTTTTCTGTGTCCAGAGTTGTCTCATGTTCCTTGTAAAATACTGAACAGCATAACCCTAGTTTGGTGTGAGAGGTTTCCATCATATTCCAATAAGGGCTTTGTGTAATTTGGGTATAGATTCTGTTAGCTATTCTTTTCTCTCTAGGCTGGTTTCACAGGAGTTTATTGCATTTCTTTGCCTAATTAGCAGAATTGACAGCCGCCAGTACAGGTCATCAGTGGTCTGGTCCGGACTTGCATCCATAATACAGACACAAAAGTGCACATGTAATACGTTTGTGTGAAGCTGGGTTAATGGTGCTCTTAGTCGCAAGGGCTAGCTCCTATGATTCTGAATTTCAGGCAGGACTTGTCACTTTAAACAACAGCAAGTCCAGGTGCAGCCCACAGTTATCAGTGACGTGGAAAGTCCAGGTCCTGCCTGCAATTCAGAAACGCATGCACTATTCACAGCCACTAAGGGTACTATTACACCAAGCAATTTTCCGCCGACTAACGATTAACGATAAACGATCTTAAACGACCGCTAAAGCAAACGACCCGAAATCGTTCATCCCAAGTACACGAAACGATGATCGTTATTTATGATCGTTCTTGCGGTCGTTTAGTCGTCGATATTGCGTACGTTTCAGCTGTGAATTCTTATTCCACCGAACGATATGCGGACGATGTGCGAACGATGAGCGAACGATCAAACGATAAAAATAGGTCCGGATCCTATTAAACGATCAATGATTTCTTGTTGGTCGTTTAATCGTTGCCTGCTATTACACGAAATGATTACCGTTCAAATCCGAACGATTTAACGATTTTTCGAACGATAATCGTTCCGTGTAATACCACCCTAACTCTGCATGTAATAGCACCCTAACTATCCAATTGCTATTATGTGCAGGCATCTGTTAACAGTACACTAATGTGTTACCTATTTAAATGAGAATACGTTATATACAGTAGGTATCACAGCTCACCCTGTGCAGTTTAACAAAACTTTCTAAAAGCAGGGAGTTCACCAATATGTAACCTTCATTTTTCTGCATTACTGATTTATGTCGATGACTTCATGTTATGCGCCGTGCTGCTACTTCCATATGCATGACCTCCACACTGTCAATTGCTAAAAATGTAAAAAAGTTCAGCTTTGAAGTGGAACAACCAGGTGCCTAATATCAGCTGTCTGTGCCATTGACCCACTTACTGCAACTCCCTCCAGTGTTTTTATGACAGAGAACTTTATTCTTTATATTCAACACGTTCTGCGCTTTTACCCTCACTACTTATCGGTGGGTCATTTGTGTTATCAGGCCTATTAAAGGTAAGCTGGCAACACCAGCCATCCCACTTCAAAGATAGTGATGGCATCCTGGGTCTGGCAAGCTATGCGACCCTTGTGTCAGTGCTGGATGGTTTTGTGGTTTTGGAGCCTGCCTGTCTGTGCTGTATCAGAGGCTCAAAGAGAGGTCGGACAGCTGCCTCTCATCACAACACAGCCCTCCTCATTACAAGTCCCTGTGCCATGGCTCTGTCTTCACTGCAGCCTGTACACACTGCAGGGAGGGCCTGGACCTTTCAGCCATCATTACAAGCCAGGCTTTGAAGTTTTAAAACCTTTCACTCCTACAGGAGCCAGAAGTTGAGGAATGTTTTTTAAGAAACCTATAATATCAAAGGAAAATAAACTAGAGACAAAATGAATGCAATAGACTCATGTTTACCATCTCATCTTATCAAGTCATACATCTTTTTTATATTAGTAATTCACTCTCTCATCTTTTCTGAGGTGTAATGAGTCAGGTGTTCCATTCGAGGTGCCAATGACTTACTAGTTTCAGTAAAATTCCTTTAATCTACTGTAGTCACAGTGTTTGGCTGTTTATACAAATCTATATTTATAGAATGATGATCTATGGTATCATCTATCTTGTCTATTAGATTGTATTATAGGAAAGCTGGCAACTTCCTGGGGCTTTTACCGATTTGATCTTGCAGAATCTAACAAAAAAAAAGTGCAGCAAGTATTTGTCACTGTGCAACACTCCCCCCAAGTGGAAATCAGTGGGTACTACAGAGCCATTATGGCTGCTTTGTATAATATAATATTTTATTCATATTTTATATCGACCTATTCAGTGTTGCTTGAAAGTTTGCGAACTGTTCAGAATTTTTTACATTTCTGCATAAATGTAAAAGTCCTAATAGTAGGTAAAAAGGACCAAATCACACAAATGAGTCAGATATATTAGATGCAGCCATTTATTTATTGAGAAAAATTATCCAATATCATCTTACTGTGAGTGGTAGGTATGAGACCCTTTGCTTTCGGTATTCAGTATGACCCTCTTGTGCACCAATAACTGCAATTAATCGTTTTGGATAATTCTTGATTTGTCCTACACATCGGCTTAGAGGAATTTTATCCCATTCTTCCATACAAAATAGCTTCATCTCTGTTACTTTGGTGGATTTCCTCCCATGAGCTGCTTGCTTCATGTATTGGATTAAAGTCAGGACTTTGACATGGCCATTCTAAAATTGTAACTTTTTTTCTTTAACCATTCTTTGGTAGAATGATAGAGTGCTTTGGTGGAATGGTAGAGTGCTTAGAGTCATTGTCTTGCTTCATGATCCAAGTTTTCTTTAGATATAGATCATGGACAGATGTCCTGACATTTTTCTTTAGAATTGGCTGGTATAATTCAGAATTCATTGTTCCATCAATAATGACACGTCATCCTGGCCCAGATGCCGCAAAACAGGCCCAAACAAAGATACTACCAGCATTGTATTTCACAGATGGTGTCAGGTTTTTATGCTGGAATGCTCTCTCAAAACATAATGCTTTTCATTAAAAACCAAAAAGCTCTATATTGGCCTCATCTATCCACAACACATTTCAACAGCTTTGTGGCTTATCCAGGTGATTGCTTGCATAAATACAGACAGGAAGTAGTGTTCCTTTTGGAAACATGTGGTTTTCTTCATGGAATCCTGCCATGCATACGGTTGTTGTTCAGTGTGCTCATAATGGTGGGTGGGCTCATAAATATTTGTACACAATCGGGGGGAATTTATCATCATGCACCAGAGAAAAGGCGTGACAAAAACCTACACCTGCTCCAGAGCAGGTATAGATTTCTACACCTGTCGTCCACCAGATTTGCTAAGAGGCAGGGTGCATGGGGTCCGGGGGTCGGGTTTTATTCAAGACAGGAATACAGGTGTGTCAGTCTTGATAAATTCTCCCAATATGTTTGTGCTTTAGTGAAATCCAAACTCTTAAAGTGTACCTGTCATTATACAAGGGGTGTGGAATAAAGCAAGTTTTCAATTTCCATGCATTATTTTATTTTTAGTTATCATTCTGTAAAACAAAGCTATACTTACTTGTATGCAGGCCCAGTCTCCTGAAGGCAGACTGAAAAAAAGAGACCAAACACAGGAAGTCCCGGCCATTACAGAGAGTCACAGCTCAATGTGTCCATCAATCACATGACTGTCTTCTCTCTGTGAGCGTGCAGATGACCTGGGAAAAACTACCGTCAAAAGATAAATAATGTAACTCTTCTTCTGAGGTTCTTCCCAATTGGGTTGTGAAGATCAGTTTTTGATAGATCCCTATTCTTTAAAGGGAATGTGTCATCAGAAAATGACTTATTGTTTAAATAATGTTTGTATGTTAAACATATTTTTTAAGAATTTAGTTTTTTATTATTTTCTAATTTTCCATTTTATAACCCCCATCTATATTACAAAATAATCCTGATATCTTACCGTTTTCATTCTCACCACTAGGGCTAAAACTAAGCTGAGACTTCCTGTTGTGTCTGTGGTGATAAGAGGAGGCTGCTAAAGTGATCTGTACAGCATTACATTCACAGGTGATACCAGTACATAGAGGACACAATATCAGCTCCCTGTGGAATGACTTCTTGAAAGGACACAGAGCATGCGCAGTAATGTTTCACATTAATCTCAAGGGGACATACTCTTGTCTATTGTGGTCTATGTCCATGAGTCTTGCTGTAATCCATGTCACTAAATGCTGTTAAGAACAGCCCAGGCAAGATGGCAGCCACCATAATAATGTACACAAAGTTAAATTACATTTAGAAAGTAGAAACAGATTACAGTAAAATAACTTTTAGTATCTGACTCTAATCAGTAAAAGAGAATTTAGGTGACACATTCCCTTTAAATAAAACAGGTTTCAACCATGTTCATAACGTGGAAATACAGCCTACAGGACTTGCATTTTCCACTAAGAGACTGGAACTTTTTCCTCAATAAATAAATAATGACATTGTCAGGACTGTGCGCTGGCGCTCCTCGGTTCAGGCTGTGCGGCCAAGAAGATGCTGAGTTGATGTTTCTGTGCAGTTCCAGAACCCTGTCTGAACACAGGTCTATTTTAGGTTTGTTCAGCCCCACCCATCTTGCCTGTTATGCCTTAGCAGCTTCAGGGTTAACCTGCTGCTGTGCAGGTGAGCTGTGTGGAGGATAAGGAGCTGGTCCAATCAGCTGCTGGACTGAGTCCCTGATTCTCCATAAATAGTGTGTAAGCCAAGCAGACAGATGCTGGCTATTAGTGCTCCTGCTAGGCCAAGCATGTTCTGTCTCTGTTTTGTGTCACGCCTTACCAGCATAGGGACCGTCCTTGTGGTTGTCCGCAGCTGCCTAGGGCTGTCCTGTGGCAGGTACGCAGGGACAGTGGGCAGGGTCAGCTTAGGGCTCACGGCCCATGTCTTGTTAGACTGCCTTTTGCCATACCGAACGCTAACAGACATCTAATATTTTTTTTCTACATTTGCTTCTCTTTTTCACCAAGTGAAAATCTAATATGATTTTATGTTAAATATATGCAAAAAAATTGGAAGCACCAGTGCTTTACAATCCTACTTTTAATAGTACTTGTAGACAATCAGTCATCAACATATAAAATGCACTAATATTATCTGTATAACCTACATTTTATGTAATGATACAAATAGTGAGCAAAATTATTTATATTGTGCTGTGCAGACTGGCATCACTTATAGGGATCGCAACCTAAATTCCCTACACACTATGGCTGATTTCTTAGGCATTAGGAATTAACCCTTGCAGTGTTTTTTTCCGTATGGGAGGAAATCCGTAGAAACTCAGGTAGCGCATACAGGCCCCTTGCAGATGTTACTAACCACTAAGCCACCAGACCTATAATTGAGTGTCATTACTGACTTCCTATTGCAGAACCTGAGTGAGCCATCTCCCATATAAATAGCTACAGAGCAGATGGCAGCAGATAATTTCTAGGTAAAATAATACCCATAATGCTTTATGCTGTCTACTTAATTTAGAAACAAATGACAGCTCATCGGTGGAAATCAGTGAGTAACATTTCCAGGCAGCCATTTAGAGCCCACTGTAGGCATCTTGTGCTGATATCGGGACTAATATAGTGGGATATTAGACGAGTTAGGCAGAAAAAAACTACGATTGTAGTGTACGATGTACGATTGTTTATATTGTGTATATATTGTGGTGGAGGTATGTAAATGCAATGTCCAAAGGTCTATATTTTCCATGGACAACCCTGGGTATTCTGATCCTGTCCTTTATTGGTTCCCTGGTTCTTACTAACCTACCAAAAATATGCTATTAAATATGCGCTTTAGAGAATGAGCCGGTAGAAGACTGTACTCAGCATGTTGTCTCTTGGCTCTGTGTCACATGATGAGACGGCCGCATAATACGATATGCAGTGTGATCCAGCAGCACTAGACGATCCCTCTGTAAGCACCTTGTAGGATGCACGCTGGAGCCCACTATCTAAGTTGGTGGGTGTACACACAGGAGCAAGACAAGTCCAACAGCATCCAATCTTCAGAAGAATCTTCAAATCTTTATTGAGCGCACAAGTAAAATACGACGTTTCCTCACACAGACACAGAGCAGGGAGAGGAACGCGCGGCAGCAGTATTCTGTCAGCAGTCATATGGGGGTCTCCTAAATGGGCACCGAGAGATGATATCGGTGGTGATAGAGGTTGTGTGAGATAAAAAAATTACTACCTCACCCCTTTGTTCTGGGAGAGATAAGTTGCAGTCAGAGCCCGGTGGCTACAGCTTACCCATCCCCATATAAAACACAGGCTCGCTCAGCTTTTTCGAACGTTCCTGTGTATGGGGAGGATGGGTGTCCAAAGAGAGAGATAACTGATTGTCTGCTTCACAGTTATTGAAGGCAACCTTGAAGGAAATCTGGAATAGAAAAACTTGTTTTCTATTTAAAGTACATTAAAAGTTAAATATATGTGTCTATAAAATGTATTATCATATCTGTACGGTTCTGCCACAAGTGAAGAAAAATGGCATCTGTGCAAATCCACAATGTCTCCTGCTCCCGCTGCTCTCCCACCTTAGGAAACAAATATTCCATGCTTCTGTCTCACATTGTGTGTGTCTGCTGAGATCAGGCTGATGATGCAGACAGGGGGCAGGGCGTGATGTCACAGGAGGCTTGGCTGGATCCCCCAATCCCCTGAGTGATTCACCATCTCTGACCGGATGTTGCACTGATTTCTCTAATTGTGCAGAAGTGTGCAGTGAAATTAGGGCTGTGTTCTCACATGTTGGAGTGTCATTGCAGTACTGCAGCGTATTCACAAAAATTATGCAGTAACACTAGGAAATGATGCTAAACGGCAGAGAGGATCAGAGCCTTATTGTAGGGCTCAACTTCAAAGATAACAGATGCTTGATCATAATATGTGCGTGGAAATGAAAAGAATTTTTTTTTAAAAAAAGTTCTTTACTTTATTCCAATATCAGCGTTACAGGTAAAGGATACAGCGTGCTGTGTGGTGTCACAGGTAGAGAATACAGCGTGCTGTGTGGTGTTACAGGTAGAGAATACAGCGTGCTGTGTGGTGTTACAGGTAGAAAATACAGCGTGCTGTGTGGTGTTACAGGTAGAGAATACAGCATGCTGTGTGGGTGGGACCACAATGAAATCATAAATTACTGCAAATAATTTTGTAACACAATGAAACTGCAATGTGTGAACACAGCCTAGATGTTCTGCAACAGCTTTGGGCGGGGAATAGGCAGGGTGGAGGACTGTCATAAACAGTGAGGGAAAGCAATGCATTCTGGAACCTGTAGTACTGTGTACAACTGATAAACCAGGAAGTGCAGAAACACAAAACAGAACAAAACCCCCCAAACAAATGGATTTTTGGTCGTTTCAAAACTGGAATAGATAGGTAAGTAATGCTTTATGCTTCTGCAGGAGTTTCATTTTTTTAACCTCTACCTGGAGTTCCCCTTTAAAGGAGAAGTCTAGCGAAAACTTGTTATTAAAGTATTGTATTGCCCCCCAAGTTATACAAATCACCAATATACACTTATTACGGGAAATGCTTATAAAGTGCTTTTTTTCCCTGCACTTACTCCTGCATCAAGGCTTCACTTCCTGGATAACATGGTGATGTCACAACCCGACTCCCAGAGCTGTGCGGCTTGTGGCTGCTGGAGAGGAAGATGGCAGGGGGACACTGAGGGACACAGGGCACTGGAGGGACACTGAGCATCCCTCTGCCATTATCCTCTCCAGCAGCCACAGCCGCACAGCTCTGGGAGTCGGGTCGTGACATCACCATTTTATTAAGTAGGTAAGGCTTTGATCCACACCTGCCTAAAACTTTTGCACTGTACTGTATATGAAGGGGGTTTTTTTAACTGTGGAAAAATTTTATCAAACATCAAAACCTAAAATGTGGAGGTCTAAAGTGTTCAGGGAGCACACTGCTGTGAAAGTTGGAAACACATTTTAAATGTCATTTAATACTGTCATTCCCTTTCATTGGAACTATTTGGCCCAGCCCAAAGCATTAAAGTGTCACTGTTGTTAAAATTTTTATTGCAGAAATCAATAGTCCAGGCAATTTTAAGAAACTTTGTAATTGGGTTTATTAGCCGAAAAATGAATTTTTATAATGAAAAAGCAGTTTGAAGCTCTCCCCCCCTGTCTTCATGGTTTTCCTATGGAGAGAGAAAGTAAAAGCAGCAAAACAGGACAACAAAGAGTTAATTTACATTCACATCTGGGCTCTCTCTTCTGACAGGCACCATGGAGCTATCTGACCACTAATTAGGGCTGTGAATAGCTCCCCCACTGAGCAATCCTTTGTTCTTGGCTCTCAGCTGCCTGCTAATCTCCCTCCTTCCCCTTCCCCCCTCCCCTCTTCATAGACCAGACAGGATCCGACTGATGAAAGAGATGAAAAAACAGTCGAGATTTCCTGATTCTGAGGAGTGGACAGCAGAAAGGAGAGGAGGGGGGGGGGCTGGGAAAAGGCTTTTTACATGCAGATAATGGCAGATTTGGCTAATAAACCCAATTACAAAGTTTCTTAAAATCGCCTGGACTATTGATTTCTTTAAAAAAAATTAACGACAGTGACACTTTAAGATCTAATCCAGACCATTATTCACCCTCCATTAAGCTTTACATTATTCAGCATATTTGGCCAGGAAGTTTTCTTCAAACATCAATTTATCCCAGATCCATCTGATAGGCTGCCACAAGTGAAGTGTGATTCCAGAGAATAAGTTTCTATTGTTCTAACCATTGCAGCAATGAATTTCGCTTTTCCTTAATGTTTTCTGTTCATCCCTGAAGACCGAAACATTAAGTTGCATAAGAAATATAATTAAATGTATTTTGTCTTCTTCAGAGCAAGACAATTATAACCAAACTTTCCTGAACCCTGGAAACTCCTCAGAAAGGGTGCCCACACCTCCTCACCCCAAAAGAAAGGTATTGGCAAACAAACAATTTTTTGATTGAGTTACAATCTGTCAAAATTGCTATATATGCAGGGGCGTAACTATTGCCATAGCATCTGATATGGGGCCTGCCCAGTAGCGGATTATAATAGGTCCATTTCGGGTGATAGCCCAGGGCCCTAAGCTCTTGGGGGGCCCATGGCCTCCCAAACAGACTTATACTTTCAGTGGTGTATTATTTCCAGGCTACAGATCTGACATGATTTGCATAAAAGTCGCTGCTTTTTACTGCAATTTTGCACAAATTACGGCAAAACTGCAGCCAGGAGACAAAGCATTAACATTAGAGAACATACTGAAGGACCTTATTATGTGACAATGATGTCACCACAGGTCCTTTACAGGCTGCATTATGGAGAAAAAAGACTAAAGCTAGTGCCGCCCTTGTTACAGTTGATTGGGGGGGGGGGGGCAAGCTTGGTGAAAAGCCCAAAGCCCATGGTAAAGTTAATCCGCCCCTGGCCCTGCCGCATGAGGTGGACCTGTTGCCCACTCCTAAAATACAAAGTTTGCTATGGGGCCCAGCCATTTCTAATTACGCCCCTGATTAAAGGGGTTATCAAGTGCTACAATTACATGCCCCTTTCTTCTAGAGACAGCACCACTCTTGTCTCCAGTTCAGGTGCGGTTTGCAATTAAGCTCCAGTCACTTCAATGAAACTGAGTTAAAACACCCATTTTAACTGGAGACAAGAGTAGTGCTGTCTCTGGAGGAATGCAGCCATGTTTTTGTAGCACTGGATAACCCCTTTAAAGGGGTTGTCTCACCCCACAAAAAAAGGTATACTTCCCTGCGTTGATCCCCTGCCACATCAGCACCAATTTTGTTTGGCCCTAGCTCATTTTTCATCTCAACTTGCAGAAAGCAGATCTTCACTATGCCTAGTGATCGGCTGATCAGCTGGGACCAGGCAACAATGGGATGGAGTTGGCAGTTGATCAGGGCAGGTGAATATAGCTTTTTTTGAAATTATTTTAATGCCAGCTAATGAACAAGAATTTCATGGGTCAAGACAACCTCTTGAAAGTACTTGAAATTAATCAGTTTCACAAATCTGACACACAATATGTGACAAACAAGTTCAACCCACCTAAAAATTTTCTGCAAAAGTCCCTTTCCAAAGATATGTTGTGTCATTGAATGTTGTTAACAGCCGTAACAAATAGTGAAGTGGTTTGATAATTAGGATTCCCTGTTTTGTTTTTACGCCATATATTACGATAATTTATGACATGATAAAATATTTTTTTTTATGCAGTTGAAATGTATTTTTTTTTTTTTTGTATTTTACAGAAATTAAGAAAAAAGAACTCTGTTGGTGAAAGAACTGCACAAAGTGAAATTGACAATGTAAGTGACAATGAATTATTAATATAAATGTAAACTATTAAAATATATAAAATATAAACGTAAGATAAATATAAATATTAAAATATATTCAAAGATAGAATTATTTATCCTGCATAGTTAATGGTGTAAGAAAAATTAAGACGACTGCATACAAAACACACAGCTCCAGTTTTTTTCAAAGTTGTTTAATGGTGCGTTCACATCTACAGGATCTGCAGCTGATTTTCTGCAGCAGATTTCATTTAAATAACTGAACACAGCATCAAATCTGCTGCAGATATGCTGCAGATCCTGTAGGTGTGAACGCACCCTTAAAAAGTATTTTTCTCCCAATTTCACTGCACAATTGTTTTTGGCTTTGCATTACATTATATGCTAAAATGAAGAATTCACTTGCCTTATTAAAAAAAAGCCTTCTTTCAGCTCTATTAAAGCAAAAAAAAAAATTCTGGACTGGGGAGAAGGAAAAATCACAAAGCAGATTGAAAATTGCTGCAACAAAAAATATATTATTGGTAAAAAATAAACAATATAAAAAATACATACAGGTGTTATCTTTCTATGGGTGCATTTACACAGAAAGATTTATCTGATAGATTTTGGAAGCCAAAGCCAGGAATGGATTTGAAAAGAGGATGGATCCCAGTCTTTCCTTTATGACCTGTTCCTTGTTTATAGTCTGTTCCTGGTTTTGGCTTCATAAAGCTGTCAGATAAATCTGTCTGTGTAAACGCACCATAAGTGACTTAAAAATATATAAATAATGACAAAATCCTGACTTTAAATAAAAGATAAGCTAAAAATGTGGCATCAATGAAAATATACCCCCCATAAAAAATGATTCTTCGGCAGCTTCACCATTGGAGCATTAAAAAGTTATCATGTCACTTAGACTTTACAATGAACTCTTTAAGAACAAAACCCAATAACAATAGCCAAATTATACTTGTTTAACAACCCCCCCCCCCCCCCCCAAAAAGAAAAACAAAAAAAAAAAAACATTAAACAAGTAAATTTTGAGGCCTCGTTATTTCATAATGATGGCCGTTATTTCTTTAATCACGGCCGTTATTATGAAATAACAGTCTTTATTTGGCATCAAAATTATGGCCATCCTGAAAGAAAGACTGTGTAAACATAGCCTAAAATTAAAAAGAGATTAAATTATTTAGAAATTTTGCTTAAATTAAAAGTTTTAAAGAGTTTTGTGACTTTTGACTTTTTTCTCCGTCACAGAACCATTGCTTTATCTACTCCTTCCATTCCCTAGCACTTTGGTCATTGCAGTAAAATAAGTAGTATGAAGCTGTGGATGAAAGAGCATACGGAAGAACCCAGGCAGACACCTCTGAGCTGTGAGATCCTCTCTCATCTCCTGTATGATCTAGCACCCTGCTGCGAGACTATGCACTATTTATGAATGCACTCTCTGAATATTTACTACCTAGCAAAGTATTCAAGCCTTGAAGTCCTTAGGTTTCATGTTGTCTGGTTTAGCAGATATAGGTGCGCTGTGTCTTTTCACTCCAGAAGCCTTTGTTTAAAATGGAGAATTAAACCATTTGGTACAATGCAGAATTTGGACCCGCTAAGAGTTCTCAAATATCATTTCTCTTGTTACCCAATATAAAGCATTACTCCTTAAAGTTTCTTGTCTATTTGGCAAATAAGTATTTAACATTGAATAAATTTTTCTGGTTAACAAAGTGCCTCAATCAATATAGAACGTACAACTTTTTTGTAGAAAATACCAGAAAAAATAATGTTAGCATTATACAATCTATTGTGTAGACGAACAGCAGAGACAGAAATAAAGAAAATAATAGTTATTGTTGTGAATACAATAAAACATTTCTATATCATGCTGGTGTTTTTACTAGTGCAGACACTTGAAAACCTTTTGCCTCTCCTGACATGTCTGTTTTAGGAATTCCTAATAAATAACACTGTTTAAAGGAGGATTCTGAGCAAAAGTAAAAAAAAACAGGGAGGGCAGGTGGTGGTCGCTGCCTGAGCAGGTAATTCTTGTTGGAATGTGATGACACAGGAACCTTGGAAATACAGGATACTAAAGGGTGACAGTGAGTAATACTTACCAATCCTGGTGTCCCTATAGGCACAGTTTCATCAGGATAGGTAAGTATCACTTTATTATTATGTTCTCTCGACCCCCTGCCCTCCCTGTTTTTTTAACATTTGCCTGGAGTTCTCCTATAAGTATCCTTTGTTACAGCTCTATTTTAGGTTATACCTTTGTTATTGCTCCAGGAAAACTGGGAGTTATAATTTTCCCTGTCCCTACAAAGTGCACGTACTGGAAACTATACCAGCACTATTATAGTAGCTAGTGCTGATTTTAGCTTTTCTGCTGCCTGATGTGAAAACTGAAATGGCACCTCTCCCCCACACACCCCTTCCATGCGGAAAATGTGTAGTCTGTAACAATATGACCAAAGGGTACTGTACACCTCTGTATAATTATAGTGTACTTTTTCCCCTTTCTGGTTTTGGTTTTCCCAGTTCCATACAATAATGTTATCATTGATATTTTTACACTGGGAGTTTACACAGGGAGACTATTGAATGTGAATTGTAACTACTTATGTAGACTTACCTTACATACTCTCCCAATTTCTTACAGCTATATAGAAATTCTTTTTGTATTGCTGTTATTCATGTTGCACAAATCAAATTATTTTCTTTTTAAGGAATCAGGACCAAACAGAACTGCTGAAAAAATTAATGAAGGACATGGAGAAAATGTCAGGCGTAGACAGAAGAAGGACAAACTGGAGAAAGTGACCGAGGAGAATAGTGATCAAAGGGAAGAGGACACAGAAGAAAGATATTCTAGCACAGAACAGGTGCCTCTATATAATATTTATAAACAACATCACCCCCCCCCCATATCTTCTATTTTCACTAACTTTTCACACTTAAATTAAGTTTATTCTCATTTTTATTAATTTTTCAAGAAAAAAGTAGTACAGAACAGGTGGACCAGCAGATACATGAGATCACATAAGCATCCGTACAATGCCATACTGTTAATGTCACAGCAATGACTCAGAAGGCGATCCCACAACACCTTATGATGCGAAAACAACAGAGTTGAGCACATTTAAACCATAATAACGCATTTTCCATAACATGTTAACGTCCTAAGATATTATGTCAAACCACTTTATATTCGTTAGTGTACGTATAAGGAAAAAAAAAAAGGGGAAATAGAGAAAAGATGAAAGAAGTGAAAAAGAAAGCAGACAAAGAATAGAGGGCTCAATTGAGGTACGCACCAAGCACATCGATAGCCCCGTCCCACTTTAGCGTAACGTGTCGGAAAAACTGGGCTCTTCGCTGTGCAGTATCCAAGCTGTCCATGTCACCTTGAAAGCGTCTGACCGGCCACCTGCCTCCGCAACCATCTCCTCAGCGCGACGAATCTCAGACAAAGCGGCGAACCACTCCATCAATGAGGGGGCAGTCACCGATTTCCAATGTCTGGGTATTACAGTCCTTGCAGCAGTTAGAAAATGTCTCAACATGCCCTTCTTGTGGGTGGCCAGTGTGCCAGGTAGGAGAGAAAGGAGTGTAATGCGAGGCGTATTGGCAACGTGTTTCCCCGAGAATGTCTCATAAATCCTCAGCACCCCATCCCAAAAAGGTCTAATACCCGGGCAACCCCACCACACATGCAGTAATGTACCCTCCTCCCGAGTGCACCTCCAACACCTATCAGAAGATTCTGGATACATCTTGTTTAGCAGAGACGGGCATCTATACCATCTCGAAACAATCTTGTAGTTTTTTTCCTTCGAGTGGGAGGCCATGGACATCCCATGAGTAAAAGTGCATATTTTCAGAACCTCCTCATCCGAGAAGGAAGTCCCCAGATCTCTCTCCCAGTGGTCGAGGTACGGGGCTCGACCAGCATTGCACAGAGACATCAAAAGAGAGTAAAGTCTCGATAGTGTCCTAGGCCCCCCACTCGATTCCAAGATCCACTTATCGAAATCCGTCAATGGAAGGCGTAGAGATGCACTCACAGGAGCGGATTGCAAAAAGGATTGTAATTGCAAATACTGAAACCACGAGAGAGTCATGTCGGGGTGAACGTCTTTCAGCGCCTGCATAGATGGAAAGCAACTGTTCACTAATGCATTGCGTAGGCGGGGAGAGGTTTCCTTCTGCCACACTAAAAAGGACTGTGAGTTTTGCCCCGGTCCGAAGGCCGGATTCTGAAAGAGAGGTGTCATCAATCCCGGGCAAGAGGAAATATGATGTTTCCTGACCCAGTTGTCCAAAGTGGCCAAATCTCTAGGGGCCAACGACGATTCCACTGACACCCATTGTTTAGATGAGCCTTTGTGGGTCCAGTCCACTATCCTGGCCAGCACAGCAGCCTCATGGTAAATTTTAAGGTCGGGAAGGCCAACTCCCCCCATCCCCTTCGGTTTGGTCAAGGTCTTGTTGTTGATTCTCGCCCTGCTACCTCCCCAAATGTATTTAGAAAACGCTCTCTGCAGTGATTTGAAAAAGGTGGCTGGTACAGATGGGCACCGTCTGAAAGACATAGAGAAATCTAGGGAGGATATCCATTTTCAAAACACACATCCTTCCGAACCAGGACAAGAACTTCCTGTGGTATGCCTGTAGGTTATTCATCGTCTTCCTATGCAATGGGAGGTAATTGAGAGAGAATAAGAGTTCAAGTTTGCTCTCTGATTGCCAGCGAAAGCTAAAGTTGCATTTGAGCCTGGATAGATCGTTCTCTGGAAGGGAAATGTTGAGACCTTCTGTCTTAGCTAAATTTGCTTTAAAATTACTCAATCTGCCAAAGGTTTCGTATTCCTTCAAAACCACTGGCGGGGAGGTGACATAAAGCAGGAGGTCATCCGCGTATAATGCCAGTTTGTGATGGTCCTGCCCAATCCGTATGCCCTGCACATTCGTGTTCTGGCGTAGCGCTATTGCTAAATGCTCCATGGTCAAAATGTACAAGAGGGGGGAGAGTGGACACCCCTGTCTCGTTCCATTCCGTATGTAGAAGGCCTCCGACAGGATCCCGTTGGCTCTGACTCTTGCAGAAGGTGCTGAATAGAGGGCCATAACCTTCTGAACAAATGCATTGCTCAGGCCCAGCTGTAACAAAGCTTCCTCTAAAAATCGCCAGTGGACCCTGTCGAAGGCCTTCTCCGCGTCCACCGACAACAAACAGGCCTGAATGTTCGCTGCATGGGTATGGGCAATCAGGGAAAGGGTAAGCAAGGTGTTATCCCGTGCCTCCCTGCTCGGGACAAAACCCACCTGATCTAGATGTATCACTTGTGGTATGATTGGGTTTAGCCTAGTCGCCAGAACTTTTGAATAGAACTTGACATCGCAATTGATCAGCGAAATGGGCCTATAACTGCAGCAATAAGCTGGGTCCTTCCCGGGCTTGGGCAGGACCACCACGTGGGCCTCTAGTGATTGTTTGGGAAACTGAACCGAGGGGGAAATTGCATTAAACACTGTTGTCAGAAAGGGGAGCAGGTGATCCTTGAAAGCTTTGTAGAAAGCAATTGTAAACCCGTCAGGGCCCGGGCTCTTTCCCGTTTTAGACGCTGCTATCGCGGCACCTATCTCCCCCTCCGAGAAGGGTTCGTCCAGGCTCACCCTCGTTTCCTCATCTATTGTGGGTAGCGCCGTTGCCCGCATATACGCGCTCAATTTGTCCTTATATGCTTGTGGTGGGGCGTCATCATAATGACCTTTAAGGGAATATAAAGAGCTATAGTAATTCTGAAAAGCTTTTACAATTAATTTAGGATTATGCTGCGCGGTTCCAGTAGAATCATTTACATGAGAGATGTAGGTAGGGGCAGTGCGGGGATGGATATATCTAACCAGTGCCCTCCCACACTTGTTGGCCTGAGCATAGAGATAGCTACGGAATTGTGTCTTACGGACCGCTTCGACCTTCTGAATTAATGTCTTGATCTGTTCCCTCACCATCGTCATTCTATCCAATGCGTCTGTCGACCGCGTGCGTTTGTGGGTGGAGGATAGCGTCCTTAGCTCTGCGAGCAACTTTTGCAATTTAGCACACTTTTCCTTTTTAAGTCTAGACCCTTGCTGGATAAGGATTCCTCTCACTACACATTTTAGGGCCTCCCACTGCATAGGAAGCGACGTGTTGTCCTCGCCATGCACCACGAGGAAATCGGAAATGGCAGTTTCAATAGCTTGTTTACACACTAAATCTTGGAGTAGCGACTCGTTAAGACGCCAAGTCCATTCCCTAGGTATTCCATCCGGAATGCCCATGGTAAGAAACACAGGATCATGATCTGACCATAAGCGCGTTCCAATCGTGGCACATGGGTTGAACATCAGTGCGTGCTGTGACACAAAAAGCATGTCTATTCTACTAAAGGATGCATGCGCAGGGGAAAAGTAGGTGAAGTCCCTGTCCGTAGGGTGTAACACCCTCCATACATCCACCAAGCCATGTGCATGCAGTACCGCCTTGGCCAGAGTCCGAGAGGACTTTGGGACTGTGGAGCGCCCAGAGGACGTATCCATCGTCGGTTCCATAGTCATGTTTAGGTCTCCCCCCAACACCAAGATGCCTTCTACAAAGCTATCTATTTCCAGTAGGATGTCTCTCAGGACCCTACGATGATCTGCATTCGGGAGATACACGTTGCCAATGGTAAATAAAGAGGAGGCAATTCTCACCTTAAGGAAGGCATACCTGCCATTTTTGTCCACTAGTGTATCAACGAGGGCATGTTGCAGAGATCTATGTAAGGCGATGGACACCCCTTTAGCCTTGGACTCTGGATTCGTGCTGTGCACCCAATGTGGGTAGTGGCGCGACTGAAGCCGAGGCAGGTGGTCGGTGCGGAAGTGCGTCTCCTGTAACAAAAGGACATGGACATGCTGTTTATGCATAGAGTAAAGAACTCTAGATTTCTTGGAGGGATCATTGAAACCCCTGACATTCAGAGACGCAGTTTTCAGAGTAAGCGAAGACATCAGAGCATCAACCTTAAACCACCTCAATCGAGCGGAAAGAAGAGGGAGAGACCCAAGAAGAAAAAGGAAGAGAAGAGAAAAGAAGAGGAAGACACAAACAAAGAAAAAACCAGGGAATCACAGGCGGAATCCCTGAACTGTAGAGACCTAGGCTCCACAGGTAAGTAAATAGCACACCCGCGCCAAAGGCGCTAACCCTAAGTAGGTACGAGCTGACCCTATCAGTGATAGAGTCCCCCGCCAGGAGAGCAAAATCTGTTGACAACTTAAATCAGCCCAAATAACCCCCCCCCCCCCCCCCCCCGTGAGCCACACACATATACCTCCGTCACTCCCCCCCATGATGGTTCCATTATCCACTCCATTCCCATCCCCAGTTAGAACCACCCCGTCTGCCTGCACTAGTCATATCAGAACGTCCCAAACAATGAGAATGTATAATCATGAAAACAGAGCACAATGAGATCTTAGGGAGGCAAACAAAAATTGAGAAGTGTTCCACAATGTGTTACATAGAAGCAGGGCAGTCAACGTATAGTGAAAACCTGGAACCGTCCACTGGATCGAAAAAAACTAGCAATATTGCAAAGAGTAATAGCCAACTTCAAACGTCCAGGAGAAGCGCCCCTCGGAAACAGTAGGGCACCTGATGAGAAACAATGGCATTCAGCCGTCTTCATCCACTTCAGGGGCATTAGGTGGAGGAGAGCCCCTTCTGTCAGGTAGATTAGGAATAAGAGACCACTCCGGCAGTCTAACTGAGGGGAGTTGCAGCGCGGACAAAAAAGCTGGCAACTCATCCGGGTCTTTCAACACATGTCGTCGGCCATTGTGACGCACCACTAGATGAAATGGAAATCCCCACATGTACGGCATATCTTTCTCCCGGAGCAGTTCCAGCAAAGGCCTCAAAGCCCGTCTTTGGAGTAAAGTATGTCTCGACAGATCTTGTAACAACGTTAAGGAGGCTCCATCAAAGTCCACTGTATCGCTCCCCCTGGCTTTAGGCATGATCTCCTCTTTTACGGCATAGTAGTGAAGCCTACAGATCACATCCCTCGGTCTGTTGGGGTCACTGCTCACAGGGCCCAGAGCTCTATGTGCCCCATCGATTTCGAAATCATCAGAGACAGGCCGTTGCAATATAGAGCTGAAAATCCCTTGAAGAGTGGGAATAAGATCAGGCGATTTGGTAGCTTCAGGTAGCCCCCTGACCCTAATGTTATTCCTGCGGCTCCTGTTTTCGTTGTCGTCATGTAAACGATATAGGTGGGCGATGTGTTGTTCATGTGCCTCAACTCTGTTAGTAACTCCAGACACTTTAGTAGCTAGCAATTTTTGATCAGCGGACAATTCCTCCACTCTGTCCTCAGTCATTTGGATAGATGCCTTTATGGAGCTTAGCTCCTGTTTATAGGATCTCTCCAGTCTTTGGACAAAGTCCTCCATTTCAGCTCTACAGGGGAGAAGCTTCATGTGAGCTTGCCAGTCCCAGGGAGGGGAAGACATGTCAGGAGAGGGAGCAGCACCTTGTGCCATGTCAGGGGAGGTGTGGGGAGGCAGAGCCGTGTGTGGGGAAGATGGCGCCGCACCAGCCGCGTCACGTGACCCCGCGGCGGTGCCGATCTGTGTGCGGCCCGAGTCGGCAGCAGGAGTTGTGGCCTGGGGAGACCGGGAGGTTACCGAGGAGTCCAGCTCAGCTGCGGCAGCTGCAGGTACTGACCTCGGGAGTCTCTGTCCCCTCTGCGGTTTATGTGGAGTCCTGGTGAGGTGTGCGGCCCGTCCGCGCTCCAACTCAGGCTCTGAGTCTGTGTGGGCCGCACTGCTGTTCCGTACTCCGGAGCTCACAAAGCCGTCCAGGCTGCTCTGCCGGGGTTGCGATCGGGTGCGGCGTGTACCGGGCAATGCCGTGGCTCTTTTCCCCCTCATAGGGTCGGGAGAAGGGATGAGGGAAACGGGCAATCTGCTTCTGTTCTCTCCTGGCGGCGGGAGCTCTGCTCACATGCGTCCTCACGCCGCCATAGCCAGACCACACCCCTCTTCACACTTAAATTAAAGGGGTTATCTAGCGCTACAAAAACATGGCCACTTTCCCCCTACTGTTGTCTCCAGTTTGGGTGGGGTTTTGAAACTCAGTTCCATTGAAGTAAATGGAGCTTAATTGCAAACCGCTCCTGAACTGGAGACAACAGTAGGGGGAAAGTGGCCATGTTTTTGTAGCGCTGGATAACCCCTTTAAATGCATCAGATCCTCCAACTGATTCTAATATGAGGAATAATATAAAAATAATCACCAAACAACTTTTAAATGATCATTCATTAATTCAAGGTAAAGATATATTCAATCTATAGGCTACATTTATACATAGCATTTCTGTCAGTCTTTTTGAATAAAAAGCAGGTTTTCAACCCACTACTGGTTTTGGTTAAAAAAAGACTGGTGGAAATACTATGTGTGATCGTAGCCTCTAAGTGAAAATTTAAAGAGATTGGCCATTTTGTTGCGGTCCTTGATGTAACAAAATCAAGCTGGATCCTTTCATGTCCCACATATTAGGGTACATTCTGACCTGTCATTTGATTGCAGTTTTATTCATTTTTTTGATATTGTGGATCATAAAAGAAGGGGAAGTATATGGCAAAGATTGTACTTCTGTTTTCTTTTTGAGTTGTTTGACTCAAAAGAAAATGTATACATGTGAATGTGCAGATGATATATTTAAGTGTTTACAATATTCAAGTAAAGGGCTATATTAAAAAAAAAATAATTGATTGATAAGAGAGTCTAGTACCTTTTGGGTGCCTCTAATCTGGATAGACAATGAGGTACAAATAGTCATAGAAGATACAGGTTCTGTAAAGCATCCTGCAATTTGCCCACAGTTGTAGCTGGACCTTTAGCTCCTGCACAAAAGGTTGCTGAATCTGGTGTCCTAGCTGGTCCTGTAAATGCTCAACTGATAGGGCAAGGAAGAGCTGCAATCTGACGCAGGCATTCCTAGGAAACCCGTGCTTTGTGGGCAAGCATTATCCTTTTAACAATATGGCTGCAAGATGTCCTGCACATATCGCTGAGCTGTTAATGCCCCTTGTATCACTACTAAGGGTGACTGACTGTCATATGTGATGGCTCTCCAGATCATAGCCAGTAGTTAGGGCTTTGTGTCTGGATGGTTCAGACCTGTGTCTGGATGGTTCAGGTCAGGTGACCTAAAAATGTTATATAGCAAAAAAGGGTATTTTTTTGTCTCGCAACAGGAAGCCAAGCATTATTCTGCAGAAACTGAGTCTGAAAATGGTGATGATGAAGCCTCCAGTACAAGATCTGATGATTTTCAGGATCAAAACACTGAAGATGAAGGTACATCTGGCCAAAGCATTCAGGTAGGTGTTGAAAAACAAAAGATGTGTGTAGTTATAGTAGATAGACAAATAGATTTCTTCTGAGTATTTTTTTTTTTGGGGGGGGGGATTTTTTTGTAAAGCATCCATATGTTAGAAACCTATACAGAATCTGGGCAGGGCTGAGGTGCAGTACCAGGCAGAGCCACACTAATTTGTATGTCACTGTGCCTAAATACACAATGAAAAGGTTGGACACATTTTATTCAAATTGATGGACTGTCTCCTTACTTAGCTTTAGAAATGGACAAAATCTTCAGACTATTTAAAGGGGTTATCCAGAGCTACAAAATGGCCACTTTCTTCCAGAGACAGCCCCACTCTTGTCTCCAGTTTGGGTTTAGGTTTTGCAACTTCGTTTTATTAAAGTGAATGGAGCTTAATTGTAAACCATACCTGAACTAGAGACAAGAGTCGGGCTGTCTCTAGAAAAAAGTGGCTATGTTTTTGTGGCACTGGATACCCCCATGCTTTACTGCAAGCCTCATGGAGAGACATAATGAACATCTCCAACTCCTATTCTTTGTATGAGAGACATTTGTGAGCATGCTCTATAGGTTCATTACACAGGGACAAGGGTGCTGAGTTGTGAGCAGCAGCTGTTGTGTGTACCTCTGTTATCTATACACTGGTCTCACCGGTCACTGTATTCCTGTCTATGATGACAAGGTGAGCATGCTGGGAAATGATTTGTACAGAATTAAAGCGAAAATACCACTAGGTACATCACTTTGGGCTTTTTACATGAACAGGATGGTGCGGGGATGCCAGTGGCGCTGTCCTATTTTTGAACCACCTTACGGTTCCCACTCACAGTGCTGGTCTAATCCCAAGCAGCAGCACGCCCTGAGCACTGGGGGCAGGCCCGCCGACCCCCAGTGTGATGAAACCCCTCCTCTCTGTGACACAGCTCCATCAGAGTCAAGGGGGCGGTGTCACAGAGGGGAGGAGAGATCGCCCGGGGCGTGCTGGTGCTTGGGAATAGACCATCACTGTGATCGGGAATCGGCAGGTG
Organism: Dendropsophus ebraccatus; assembly: GCF_027789765.1. Taxonomy (NCBI): domain Eukaryota; kingdom Metazoa; phylum Chordata; class Amphibia; order Anura; family Hylidae; genus Dendropsophus; species Dendropsophus ebraccatus. The sequence continues at coordinate 53,154,008 of NC_091462.1, forward strand.
GGACTGCACCACTGGCATCCACACACCGTCCTGTTCATGTAAAATAAAAAACAAAGCGCGAAGCCTAGTGGCCAAAATTAGAATGGCAAAATCTAAGGATTATTTTATAATATTGATAGTAAAATGGAAATTAAGGAAAAATCACCAAAATCCTTAAGACATATGTTTAAAATAAAAACTCGATTTAAACAGTAGGCTATTTTATGAGACACACTCCGTTGCCACATGTATTTTTAATTAACATCTTACTTTTCCTTACTGTTCTTGGACAGCCTTCCCAGAAATACAGTCTTCCACCACATAGAGCTCCTCAGAATGTACGACAGGATCTTCCATCTCATAATAAAGCCCCGGTATGTGCCATGTAACAATGTTATTACGGACATTATTGGCAAGATGTCTCATTCTTTGAGGAATTGTAAAGCAGCTAGTATGTCTGTCCTGTGGCATAAAATATTTATAGGAGTTGTTTAGGTTTAGAAAAACATAGTTGGTTCCTTCCAGAAACTGCACCGCTCTCAGTTTGGGTGTACTTTTTCAGCTCACTATTGAAGTAACTGGAGCTGAATTGTAATTCCACACCCAACCTAAAGACAGGGGTGGCGCTGTTCTTGAAAAAAAAAAATAACTGTGAATCTGAAAATGCCAGTATCTTCCAGTGGGGTGACACACAAACAAATACCACATCCAAACAACATGATTATTTGCTATCATACAAAATAAACCATATAAATGTTTCAGATGTAACAGGACACAGTGATTGATATAAAGCAAATATTGTGATCTCTCTCTTATAAGATCCACGCTGAGGCTTCTGGCAGGAGCACACCAGACAAGGAGCCGCTGGATTCTTCATTACAGCAGGGGTCGTCTTCATATGCATACACCGACAAGCTCAACAACAACAGACACAGTATCCTTACAGTATGTGGCTCCATTTATAGTCTGATCTTTGTTATCAACATCTCTACTGAAAACAACCTAAACAGCTTCATATTTTGCCTTTGATGTACTCCACCATGTACTTACAAATATGCACAGCATTATGCAACAGAACATGCCTTCACTGCTCCTGTCACTGACAGAATGCATCTACTGTACTATATTAGGCTGGGAAGAGAAGAATACATTTCCATATATATCTTTCCTGGAATGTCATTGTCAATGTGCAGAACATCTGGATATATCTCCTATTTTAATGTAATTCTATATGCCAAGTATATAGTGGTTCTTAGGTGTTCAGGAAGCTCCATTTATTTAGCAGGATCTGCACAGATGAAAAATATATGCAAAAAGTCATTTTTTTGTCCGCTCATGTCCTGAAAAATAAACAGACACCAGATGGAAACCTGACAGACCTCATTGACATCAATAGGATCTGTTGGGTATTTGTCTCCATCAATTAGTGTCCGTTCTTAAAAGGTCCATCTGGATCCATTCTCTGGCGCCTAATGGACTCTCCAATGGCGGCTCCAAACAGAGCTCCAGTAGTAGTGTTAACCTAGTGCTGCTCCACATACATTTGGCACTGTCAGGACAGGAGCGGAGGAAATCTGGGCTTAACTTTTTGTATCCCGGCCCAAGCCCATACTCCCCAATATAAGAGCAGCACAGTATAGCGATATAGATCTGCCTGGATACTCAGCAGATGTCAGTCACTGGAGAGAGGGACGATCACTTTTACCTTGAATATAAAGAAACTCCCAACAATGAGTCCACTATATTCTTTTTTAGTGGCTATTAACTAATATGAAATGTTGCCTGAGCAATTTTGTATAATTTTATCACTATAACCCGGTCCCTTTTTTACAGAACAGGGTATTGTGACATCTGCTGTAACATAGGTGTGGTAGGTTGTATGAATTACAGTACATCTCAGCAATATTCTTCATTTAATAGCAGAACCAAAATATGCAAAAAGCAGAAAAAGAGAAAAGAGATGAGCACAAAACAGATCTACGGGTAAAGAATAAGCATGAAACAAGCCAAGAGACAAAACAAGAGGACCACCAGCCCGCACCAGGTGACAGCTTATACTGATATTGTACTTTTCCATTTAATTATAATAATAGTAATTTTCTCATTAGGGATATGGACAGGGAAATAGCCCTAGAGTCGAAATTCTACATGCATTTACTAACCCACCAGGTGCCAGGCTAATGGGTCCCAAAGGTCACTTTGGAACCAGTCACTTGCCATGAGGGTATATTTCTAAGACAGTGATTTACATATAACATATTTAATCTTATTGATAATATGCAGGGTTACCAAACTGATTTTTATTCTTTTTTCTGGACTTTTGTTCGTTCTTAAAGGGGTACTGCACACAAAAAAGAAATGTTTTCAAATCAAATAGTGTCAGAAGATTATGTAGATTTGTAAACTTCTATTTAAAAAAAAAATATATGTATGTATATGTATGTCCTGCAGAATGTTGTGTATTTTTCTCATTCTGACACAGTGCTCTCTGCTGCCAGGACGAGAAATGTCCAGAGCAGTAACATATACCCATAGAAAACCTCTGCTGCTCTGGACAGTTCCTGACATGGACAGAGGTGGCAGCAGACTGGAAAGAATACAGCACTTCCTGCTGGGCACACAGCAGCTGATAAGTACTGGAAGATTTTTTAAATAGAAGTGAATTAAAAAGCTGTATAAAGTTCTGACACCATTTGATTTGAAAACATTTCTTTTTCTCTGGAGTACTCCTTTAAACTCTATGGGGAAGATTTATCAAACTGGTGTAAAAGTAGAATTGTCTTAGTTGCCCCTAGCAACCAATCAGATTCCACCTTTCATTTTGCAAAGGACCTGTGATAAATGAAAAAGTGGAATCTGATTGGTTGCTAGGGGCAACTAAGAAAATTCTATTTTACACTAGTTTGATAAATCTCCCCCTATGTGTATGGTTACCTTTAGTTTTACATGGAGTCATTTGATGACAATCTCTCAGCCAGAAACATAATAACCTGAGCCTCACTCATTTTAGTAACCTCTTTTTTTCCTTACTTATATTCAGATAAGGGATAGAGATGAACGAACCGGGTTCGGGTTCAAGTCGATCCGAACCCGAACGATCGGCATTTGATTAGCTGAGGCTGCTGAACTTGGATAAAGCTCTAAGGTTGTCTGGAAAACATGGATACAGCCAATGACTATATCCATGTTTTCCACATAGCCTTAGGGCTTTATCCAACTTCAGCAGCCAATCAAATGCCGAAAGTTCGGGTTTGGATCGGCTCGAGCATGCTCCAGGTTCGCTCATCTCTAATAGGGGAGGATGATGAATACAAAAAATGAAAATTCCTGGAAAACATATGATTATCTACTGGTATATTAGCATATGTTGATATCTGGACTATTTTGGTCTCTGCTCGTCTTCAGTCATACATGTAATGCAAAAAGTTTACACGTCAATATGAATACAGAAAATTCCAGATTAGAAGTAAATTGAAACATTTAATATTATAATGGCAATAAAAAAAAAAATATTTACAGTATTTCACATTTCTGTTATTAATAACCTTTTTGCTTACCCAGATGCCGCAAACATCAGACCAAAGCTAAAGGAGGGGAAATCACATAATGAAGGTGCGCGTAATGTACAGGATACAATTGGACCACAGGAAAGTAGACATAATGATGTTTTAGCTCCCTCTACTGGCCAGAATCAGGACCACAGCAAGAAACCTGTACAAGTCCTCAAAGGTACAGTTGGTGTGGATGTTGATGCGGATGGTTGAATACATTTAGCACAATAACGGGCTTCTGCTATGTCCATTAGAATAATAATATTATTGGTTTTTTTATTCCATTTCAAGTACATTTTAATATGAGGTCATCAAATTAAAATATGAAAATCTACATATAGTTTCTTAGTGGGTTCTTGGACTGTTATCCACAGCACGGCAGAGAGCATAAAGGGAAGGGCATGAAGTCTCCATTTGTCTTAACACTCTAAGGCTATGTTCACACACAGTCATGGCCAAACGTTTTGAGAATGATACAAATATTAATTTTTACAAAGTCTACTGCTTCAGTTTTAAAATGACAATTTGCATATACTCCAGAATGTTATAAAGAGTGATCAGCTTAACAGCAATTACTTGCAAAGTCAATATTTGCCTAGAAAATGAACTTTATCCCCCAAAACACATTTCAACATCATTGCAGCCCTGCCTTAAAAGGACCAGCTAACATCGTTTCAGTGATTCTTCTATTAACACAGGTGTGGGTGTTTTTTTTTGTTTTGTTTTGTTTTTTTTAAATATATTTTTATTATTTTTCAACATAAAATTTTTATATAACAACACATAGTTATAAAGTGCAGCTACAGACTGTCATGAAACAATACGGTATCACATGAGAATTGAGATACGTTAATAGTTCCCAACAATATTGATGTCCATAAGCATCTACATAGTTATACCCATTGGAACATCATACCATATGACTCTCCTTCTGTTGTCATATCTTGCGTCATATCCTCACGTGTTCTCAACATCAACAACATATACCCTCCCAACCAAACCCCCCAAACTATCACCCCCCCCCCCCTCCCCGTATCCTGCGAGAGAGACCCTTTCCTGCCAAGCGACCATACCATTTACAGACACGAAGATGTCCCCAGATATACCCCTCTGAATTATACCTGCAGCCTGCCCAGAGAGCCAGCCAACTCTCCCTTCAGATAACATTCTGTAAGCTTAAATGGACGGACCACTTGTTTGATTTCCTGTGATGTGAGAAATGTACAAATAAAAGTTGTCCATTTTTTGAAAAAGGATTTTGTAAGTTTCTCCTTTTGTAGTTCAGTTTCCAGTTGGTCCATTTGCAGATAATATTTAACCTGAGCTAGTACCTCGGCCATTGTGGGCATATCAGACTTCAGCCATTTCGCCAACAAGCACCTTTTTGCCACTAAAATAAAAACATGTGTTAAATGAGACATTGGCTGATCCTCCGGGGAGACATGCAAGAGCAAAGGTAAAGGGTCAAGAGCCAGAGTTATGTTTAGTTTACGTTGCAGGAGGTTGGCTAAGGTACTCCAGTACTGGGACACCCTGGGACAGTCCAATAGACCATGTTGTAGATCCGTACCTGGAGAGGAACAATTCGGGCAAGCCGTAATTCTGCTCGGGTGAGCGGGCGTTTTAGGCATGAAAAACCATATGTGGCATGATGTAGGATTTTAAATTGAGTTTCTCGCCATCTGTCATTTATCACTGACTTTCTCACCGCCTCCCACCCAGACAAAATCGGCTTCAACAAGCCCTGTTTCCTCTCCCAGTATTGGAATACTGGCCGAGAGACCCGAGCCAAGTCATTATCCCTCAAATCTTGATAAAGAAGAGACAATGAGTGGCCCACATTTTCACTTTTCACATAGCCATCCAAAACCCCCCTTTCACATTCTCCCGACCAGTCTCGCAATCTTGCAGATAAGAAGGACACTACTTGATTGTATGCCAAAAAATGACCTGATGGGAGCCCCTTAGTAGCAAGTAACTCAGAACAGGTAAGCAGTCTTGGTTTAGAATCATGCAACACATCTTTGACCCTCAGGATCCCTCTGGACTGCCATACTCTAAACAGTTTGTTTTCCCTGCCTGCTGGAAATTCCATATGATTCCATAAGGTCATAAATTTGCTCACTTTGTGGGGTAGTAACAATTTGGTTCTGATGGTTTTCCAAGCGGCCACTGTATCCCTAAACAAAACACTCTTTTTTATATGGCTGGGGAGAGCTGAGAAAGTAGTATGCAATAATGAATTCAGAGACCATGGGGAAGCTAATTTGCTCTCAATACCTACATTAGAGAACCCCTCCGACCCCCTAAGCCAATCAATCCCGTGGCGCATCAAGCACGCTAAGTTATACAGTCTTATATCCGGCATATTGAGCCCCCCTTGGTCCTTAGCTAAGACAAATTTTTTGTATGCTACGCGTGGCCTTTTACCCGCCCATATGAAGCCTGAGAACGCTTTTTGGAGTTTTGTGACATCTAAGTGCTTTAGTAATAATGGGATTGTTTGCAGGGGGTATAGCATTTTGCTAAAGGACATCATTTTAAGTAAGTGACAGCGTGCCAAGAGAGGTAGAGGCAGATAAGACCAGTGATGCAATTCGCCAATTGCTTTTTGGATTATTGGTGGGAAGTTTAGGGAGTATATAGTTTGGGGCGTCCTCCCTATATTAATCCCCAGTTATCTTATAGATGAGTGAGAGACCTGTACCGGTATCGATAGACCCGCCTTGGAGAGTGCCTTTTGGGGGGACAGATCCAAGAGAACACTTTTAGAGATGTTGACCTTATATCCGGAATGTTTCCCAAAGGTTTCCAAAACTCGGAACTCTTCTGGTAAATCCTGCTCCGGGTGTTCTACAGGTGTGGGTGTTGATGAGGACAGGGCTGGAGATCAATCTGTCATGATTAAGTAAGAATGACACCACTGGACACTTTAAAAGGAGGCTGGTGCTTGGCATCATTGTTTCTCTTCTGTTAACCATGGTTATCTCTAAAGAAACACGTGTAGTCATCATTGCACTGCACAAAATGGCCTAACAGGGAAGAGTATCGCAGTTAGAAAGATTGCACCTCAGTCAACAATGTATCACATCATTAAGAACTTCAAGGAGAGAGGTCCATTGTTGCCAAAAAGGCTCCAAGACGCCCAAGAAAGACCAGCAAGCGCCAGGACCGTCTCTTAAAAGTGTTTCAGTTTCGGGATCGGGCTACGAGCAGTGCAGAGCTTGCTCAGGAATGGCAGCAGGCAGGTGTGAGTGCATCTGCACGCACTGTGAGGCGGAGACTCTTGGAGCAAGGCCTGGTCTCAAGGATGGCAGCAAAGAAGCCACTTCTCTCCAGAAAAAACATCAGAGACAGACTGATATTCTGCAAAAGGTACAGGGAGTGGACTGCTGAGGACTGGGGTAAAGTCATTTTCTCTGATGAATCCCCTTTCTGATTGTTTGGGACATCTGGAAAACAGCTTATTCGGAGAAGACGAGGTGAGCGCTACCACCAGTCTTGTCTCATGCCAACTGTAAAGCATCCTGAAACCATTCATGTGTGGGGTTGCTTCTCAGCCAAGGGAATCGGCTCTCTCACAGTCTTGCCTAAAAACACAGCCATGAATAAAGACTGGTACCAGAATGTCCTCCAAGAGCAACTTCTCCCAACCGTCCAAGAGCAGTTTGGCGATCAACAATTCCTTTTCCAGCATGATGGAGCACCTTGCCATAAAGCAAAGGTGATAACTAAATGGCTCAGGGAACAAAACAAGAGATTTTGGGTCCATGGCCTGGAAACTCCCCAGATCTTAATCCCATTGAGAACTTGTGGTCAATCATCAAGAGACGGGTGGACAAACAAAAACCAACAAATTCTGACAAAATGCAAGCATTGATTGTGCAAGAATGGACTGCTATCAGTCAGGATTTGGTCCAGAAGTTGATTGAGAGCATGCCAGGGAGAATTGCAGAGGTCCTGAAGAAGGGTCAACACTGCAAATATTGACTTGCTGCATTAACTCATTCTAACTGTCAATATAAGGTTTTGTTACTCATAATATGATTGCAATTATATTTCTGTATGTGATAAAAACATCTGACAAACACACATAAAAAACAGAGGGCAGCAGATCATGTGAAAATATAATATTTGTGTCATTCTCAAAACTTTTGGCCATGACTGTAGTATAAAACTGTCTGTTGCATAGTAACGGACGGTTTTTTACTCCCAGACAACTGGGCGGCATTCAGCACGTTCCTGCAGCCGATACTTCTGTATCGGCAGCAGGAACATTATATTTTTACAATTGAATTGCGAGCACCGTTGGGTGTGCCTACAATTTAATTAACCATTGACTACAATGTAAAGTACAGCTGCCAGCCATACTTTACATTGTGTAAACAGGTAAACAGAGTCTGAAAATAATAGGCATGTTCATTATTTTAACATCTGTTCTAAAAATCGGATGTTAAAATAACGAAGTCGGAACCCAATTTCATTGCAATTAGCGTCTGTTCTTTTTTTTTATTTATATAAACAACATAGTGGAAAACATAGCCTAACACTGTCCTAAAGCATTATCCCTTGGCCTCTTAGCCAGCCACCACTCTGCTCTGTACTGATGACAGCCATCAACCACAAAACAGCTGTCTGCAGATTACGTTCTGTTTCTGGAGAGTTCATGCTTGGCTTACAGTCATGTCTCAAGGCTTCTTAAAAGTTACCTCCAAAGAGTGGCTTCAGAGAGCTACTTTGCATACATTTCTCCCTTTGGATATGTATTCACTATGATCAGTGGCCGATCTGGAGCACGAGGTCAGACCCCCTGCGACCTCTAACTTGTCCCCTATCCTGTGGATAGGTTTTAATCTGAAAACCCCTTTAAGCTTCTGCACAATTCACTATGCTTAGAGTGCTTATTTTTTTAAATGACAATGTAAAAAAAGGCCAATGCATGCAATTGAAGCATCTGCCCTGATTTTTTTTTCCTAGACTCGGGAAAACAAACAAACCTAAAACCCAAGGCCTCAGAAGCTATAAAGACACAAAACACAAAGCCCCCTGGTAGAAGTGGGAACAATCCTGAACCGTGAGTAACCTCCCATCTTTGATCTTAATTCTCTAACATTATTTATATACATTATGCACTATTCACAATTCCTATTTTAGGCTGGGTTCACACTACGTAAGATACCGGCCGTTCCATGACCCGGACATGTCACAGAACGGCCAGTGTCAGTTCAATGAATGAAGTTCAATGAATAGCAGCTGCACAAAACTGACATATCAGTTTTTTGTGCAGCCAATTGGAATCCCGGCCAGAGTGTATACACTCCGGCTGGGATTCCATAGACTTTAATGTGATCAGTAATTTCATTAAATAACAGCCGTGGTTGCAAAACTGCAACTACGGCCATTGCTTAATGAAATTATACGCTTATGAATTTAGCCTTACCGTGTAGACCAGGGGTGGGGAACATCCGGCCCTGAGGCCTCCAGATGCGGCCCGCAGCTCCCATGTGATGTGCGCTGCTCTAGTGGGGCAGGAGCCGACATATATAGCATCCTCCTGTGTCTGTGACAGCGGCCAGACACAGGAGAATGCTGTCTGTGCAGACTCTTTCCCCACCAGAGCGGTGCACATCTTCTGTCTCCTGCGGGCCGCGCGCGATAAAATGACGTCACCTCGCACGGCCCGCAGGAGGCAGAAGATGTGCGCCGCTCTGTTGGGGAAGGAGCATTCTCCTGTGTCTGGTCGCTTGCAGGAGAAGACCGGCACAGACTAGGAGGACCTGGGCAGTGTAGGAACAGAGAAAAGGTGAGTGGGATGTTTATTTTTTTATTTGGGACAGACACTGGGAGCAAAGAACACTACCAGGGACATGACTGGGGGGTTAACTATGACCAGCAGGGGCATCACTGGGGGGTTAACAATGACCAGCAGGGGCATCACTGGGGGGTTAACAATGACCAGCAGGGGCATCACTGGGGGTTTAACTATGACTAGCAGGGGTATCACTAGGGGGTTAAGTATGACCAGTAGGGACATCACTGAGGGGTTAACTATGACTAGCAGGGGCATCACTGGGGCTCTAACTATGACTATCAGGGGCATCACTGGGGGTTAACTATGACTATCAGGGGCATCACTGGGGGTTAACTATGACTACAAGGGGCATCACTGGTGGTTAACTATGACTACCAGGGCATCATTGGGGGTTAACTATGATTACCAGGGGCATCACTTGGGGGTTAACTAGACTACCAGGGACATCAATAAGGGGTTAACTACAGCTACCAGGGGCATCACTGGGGGTTAACTCTAGCTACCGGGCATCACTAAGGATTCACATCAGGTACAAGGGGCATCACAGAGGTTTACTGCAATAGCAGGGGCACTAGGGGAACAATACTTTGTTTTGCCCTGGGTGCTGTGCACCCACGCTACCCTGCTGCCGCGCACAGTATAACATTGAGTGTGGCCCGCTAATTATTTTATTAATGCTGAATGGCCCTTGACAGGGAAAAAGTTCCCCACCCCTGGTGTAGATCCTCACTCTCTGCATCTTTTGACAGTAAACTCCAGTGAGGAACACACTCTTTGTAGTTGCAAAACATAAACTTTGGGTGGAATTTATTTCCTGTGTCACTGCATAATGTAAAAATAGTGCAAAGTGATAATTTGTTGAATTTTTTACGCAAAACAGGAGCTTGCACTAAAAATTTGTGCAGTTTTTTGCTGGTGCAGGGAATGATAAAAAAGTTTGTGTTTTGCAAATACCAAAAATGTGTGCCATTGGAGTGTAAATCCCCCTTTACACAGCCTGATTATCGGCAATGAACATTGCTAGAAACACTAATTTATATGATAGTCGGTGATCAGTCAAAGAGTGGGAAAATGCCTGTTCATTGGCTGATTGCATGTTTTGTGCGGTGGCAAAATGTATAGCTATTTGCCACACATCTCCCTGTGTAAATGGATGCGTAATCAATCACCCCTTCTAAAGGCACTGCTAAGAGCGGTGATCTCGCTGATCAGCACTTGTTTACAGCTACGGACACCTGAAGTTCGGAAGGTGTAAAGAGACCCAGACACCTTACACAAAAAGCTGTTCATTGTTAACTGCATAACACACCCATTTCTGGAGCCGAAACAACTGCTATACACTACATATACACCCCCCCCCCCCCCAGGTTGGCCATACATATTCAGTCTCTCCCAAATAGTCGAACTGGTCAAACATTCATGTTTTCTTTATGAAAGGGGTCAGCTTGCAGCTAGACAACTCTGGTGTGGACTTATCTCTCCTAGAACAAAAGGGTAATGCATTAACAATACAACATGCCCAACCCTTTTCTCCACCAACATGATCTGTCAGGGAAGAGACTGGAGGTCGCTGTGCAACTTAGTAAGTTGTCTGACTTATGGTCCTTTTAAACGCAACGATTATCGTTCAAATAATTACGATAACTATCGCTACGATAACAGCGAACGATCAAGCGACAAACAATAAATTGTTCATTGTGATCTTTCACCAAGTTCTCAAATCATCGTTGGCCGTTCACTGAAAATACGCAGATCGCTTCGCGTAAACAGTCTTTCAACGGTTAACCCTATGTGTGAGATGGGCTTAAGCGATCTTAAAACGATTGCTATAACGATTTGTTCTAACGATATATCGTTTTGTCTAAACACTGATCGTCATAAAACAAACACATTGTTACTTCAAAATCGTAAATCGTTCGATTATCGCTCTGCATAAAAGGACCATTAGGGCCTTATTAATAACTCAAGGCCATCTGCAAATGAGCACTGATCTTGCTGATCTGCACTTTTTTACAGATCTCTCACAAGCCTCAATTAGCTCAGCTGGGCTGGATCATTTGTGCAGTCCTTACTGGGCAGAAAGATATACAGCTGAAAGCCGATGATTATTTAATATGTTGGAACAGCCCAATCAGGCGTTTGCCAGCTGATCTCTAGTCCTATTACACAGGGCGATATCGACATGCTCGGCTGATAATCACCCTGTTTAATAGGGCCCTTCTTGGTATCTGTTTGCTCAAACCTGACCTCTGACCTGACCTTTCCCCATACCCTGCAAAGAAAATAAAGAGCATACAACTTAGATACAAATATCCCAGGCACACTTTAAACATTACCTTAGTCCATTTACAGTATTCTAGTTATGCCCAAGTTCACTGCTTAACATTGGTAACATTATGGAAATGGTTAAAGAGTCACTGTCGTGAATTATTATTATTTTTTTTTTTGGCAGAAATCAATAGTCCAGGCGATTTTAAGAAACTTTGTAATTGGGTTTATTAGGCAAATATGCCATTATCTGCATTTAAAAAGCCTTTTCCCAGGTCCCCCCCCTCCTCTCCTTTCTGTCATCCACTGCTCACAATCAGGAAATCTCAATCAGACGCGTCCTGTCTGTTCTATGAAGGGAAAAGAGACGGAGCAGAAATGTTGGCAGCAGAAAACAGAGAACAAAGGTTTACTCAGCAGGGGAGCTAGCTATTCAGAGTGCTATTCAGAGGTTAGAGAGGTCAGTGGTGATGTCAGAGGAGAGAGGACAGAGGGTAATGTAGCTTTTAATTAACTCTTTGTTGTCCTGTTTTGGTGTCTCTTCCCTCTCTCCATAGGCAAACAATGAAGACAGGGGGGAAAGCTTCAAACTGCTTATTCATGATAAAAATTCATTTTTCGGCTTATAATCCTAATTACAACATTTCTTAAAATCGCCTGGACTATTGATTTCCGCAAAAAAAAATCACGACAGTGACTCTTTAATAGCCAAAAACTACAAATACCTTATTTTCTCAGTGATAATTCTGTGGCATGCTCGCTCCCAAAGTCTGGCTCTACAAAATTTATACCAATTTGTTCTTAGTTTTAAAGATGTGGAAAAAGTATCTGGTGAGAGGAAGGACAGCTCGACAACCACCCCAAAAGAGACAGAGGTCATGCAGGAAAACAGTCATATAAAGGAGCAGCAGTTAACAGAAGAAGAAGAGCTGGCACTTCTACAGGAGATCACCAACACTGTGGTCAGTATCCTGGCAGCTTTCCTTACTACTAGAGATGAGCGAATCTACAATGGGAACAAAGCATGCCAATGGGAACAAGGCGATTCGCTTTGTTCCTACTGTAGTTTCACTCATCTCTAATTACTACCCACTCTCATCTATCATTGAATAAGAACACATTGACAGCAGTAGAAATTCATGTCCTATAAATATCAACTGTGAATTCATAGACAGCGGTGTAAGAGCTCTTTACATGACGGCATGTAGGGAATGCCTGGGAATTTGTCACTGGTTTTATCTGGGAGGAAACATGAACCGGTGACAGACGCCATGTAGTACTACTACCCTTCATGCAGCTACTACTATAGCGTGTACTACTACCCTTTATGCAGCTGGTGTTATAAAATCACAGATGTTCTGTAAATCAAGTGTAGCTTAAAGGGAACCAATCACCCAGAAAATCAATGAAAAGACAAGGATATGTGCTGATAGATCACCCAGCACACTTCCCAAATATGCCCCTGTAACCTCTGTGCCCCCCTCAATTAGACAGTAATCTTACTTTGTTCAGGTCACGCGCTGTATGTAAATTTTTGCTAACTAGTCCTGGTGGGCGTATGTAGTCCTGGTGGGCGTATGTAGTCACGGTCTGGGGCTGTAATCACGCCCAGAGGGGCGTGATTCGGAGGCTTGCGGTCCAGTGACGTCATCCGGCGGCTTGCGTTCCGCGTCGCGGCCGCGCTGACGTGTTCGGGAACCCGCGCATGCGCAGTACGTCAGCGTCGTCTCCCGCCGTACTGCGCATGCACGGGTTCCCGAACACGTCAGCGCGGCCGCACCGCGGAACGCAAGCCGCCGGATGACGTCACTGGACCGCAAGCCTCCGAATCACGCCCCTCTGGGCGTGATTACAGCCCCAGACCGTGACTAGATACGCCCCCGGACCGTGACTACATACGCCCACCAGGACTACATACGCCCACCAGGACTACTTAGCAAAAATTTACATACAGCGCGTGACCTGAACAAAGTAAGATTACTGTCTAATTGAGGGGGGCACAGAGGTTACAGGGGCATATTTGGGAAGTGTGCTGGGTGATCTATCAGCACATATCCTTGTCTTTACATTGATTTTCTGGGTGATTGGTTCCCTTTAAGGCCCTATCCCACGGAACGATTATCGTCTGTATTCGGCCAATATTGGCCGCTACGGACGATAATCGTCTTGTGGAATAGAGTGCAACGATCAGCCGACATCGTTCATGTCGGCTGATCGTTGCAGTCGCTTGTTTTTCAAGCGACTGATACAGCAACGATCTGATGCCGTCGCTCCGTTGAATAGGAGCATCGGCAGCAGACGCTCCTGTATCCTATGGGCTGCCCGGACGATCAGTGATCCCCCGGGCAGCCCCCCCCCCGCAGCTCCCCGCCGCCCCTCCCGCATTCACCTGCTCGCTGCTGTCGCGTTGTATAGCGGCGGCAGCGAGCAGGGAACAAGGAGCAAACGAGTGCTGAGAGCGCTCGTTTGCTCCTCTATACGACCCGTGAAATAGGGCCTTTAGTTAGAAATAAGCATACTAGAGTCGGATTGTTTGGCATTTGAATACCTGTGGCTGGCAAGTTGAATGCAGCTCTAAGCAGTAGTGTTGAGCGGATCAGTCAAAATGTTCAGATTCGGCCATAGGCTGTATCTATGTTTTCCTGGCAGCATCCAACTTCTGCTGTGGGAAATCAAACACTGGTGGGGAATAAAATCGTTTAGGTTTGGATAACGTTGTCGAACCTGAACATTTTGACAGATCCTCTCAACACTACTAGGGCTTCCTAAGGCGGCATCCAACTTCTTCAGCCACTTGTATAAAAATGCAGAGAGATCTGATTTGAGCATGCTCGAGTCGCGGACAACTTTATTACTAGTCCTAATCACAGGGCCGGTTTTAGACTAAATGTGGCCCTGGGCAAAGTTGAGCAAAGTGGGGCCCCAAATGCTGAAATATTGTAGCAGCAATTTAAGGTTACCATACACTTGTTGGTGGTACCTGCTGCTCGTGGTGGGTTCGGCCATCAGTGTAAGGTGCATGGGGCACTTTGTACAGTCCTCTGACATGATATCAGTGGACATATGGGGTTGGGCTTGATGGAAAATCAACATCCAACCTCTTTGTTCTCAGAGAGACAAGCCGTCATCAGATCTGTCTGGCTATGGCTTACCCCTCCTATAGAGAACACAGAAACGCTCAGCTGTGCCGAACATTCCTGTGTATGGGGAGGACAGGGCCAGATGAGATTATATATATATATATATATATATATATATATATATATATCTCATTAGTGATGTGTGTGCAGCCCTTGCTGTATATAGTGAGCAATGAAGATATATACTAGCTGATCACGTTCCCCGGTGTCCTCAGGCCTTGTCTGTGGGATCCCCCAGTCCCAGCTCTCACTTCTGGTCCTCTCTCTGAGGTGACAGGCCGTTCAGCCAATCACTGGCCGTAACAAAGAGACAAGGCCTGAGGACACCGGGGAACATGATCAGGTAAGTAACAGCTTTATTATGTTATACGCACAATCATCAGACAATGATTTTTACACTTGCCAAAAGACAATAATCATTTGATTACTGTTGTCTCTATATACACAGAGCGATATCGGCCAGGTTAGGACAATTTTTGCTCTGTATATTAGGGCCCTTAGTCACATTGAGTCAATTCAGAAGGTTACATGCCGGGACTGCCACCACATGCGGGGACTGCCGCCACATGCCGGGACTGCCGCCACATGCCGGGACTGCCGCCACATGCCGGGACTGCCGCTACTTGCGGGGACTGCTGCTAGTGGTGTAAACACAAAAACTATTTATATGCATTGTTTTAAAAAATAAAATAAAAAATCACTCTATCAGGACCAAATATTACCTCCATACCGTTATTGAAGAAAACTTTTCTTATATATAGGCCAATATTACCACCATAAAGTGACTGCCCCATAATGACACTATATA
Organism: Dendropsophus ebraccatus; assembly: GCF_027789765.1. Taxonomy (NCBI): domain Eukaryota; kingdom Metazoa; phylum Chordata; class Amphibia; order Anura; family Hylidae; genus Dendropsophus; species Dendropsophus ebraccatus. The sequence continues at coordinate 53,169,566 of NC_091462.1, forward strand.
CACACCAATATTAGCACCACACCATGACCGCCACATGATTCTATATACACTATATACAGACCAATATTACTACTATAGGCTGACGACCGCATAATGACTCTGTATACACTATATACAGACCAATATTACCGCCATAGAGTGACCATCACATAATTACACTATATACAGACCAATATTACTGCCATAGAGTGACCACCACATAATGACTCTATATACACTATATACAGACCAATATTACCACCATAGACTGACCACCGCATAATGACTCTATATACAGACCAATATTACCGCCATAGACTGACCACCGCATAATGACTCTGTATACACTATATACAGATCAATATTACTGCCATAGAGTGACCACTGCATAATGACTCTGTATACACTATATACAGAGCAATATTACCGCTATAGACTGACCGCCACATAATGACACTATATACAGACCAGCACACACCATGACCACCACATAATGACTCCATATATACACCATATACAGACCAATATTACCACCATAGTGTGATCACCACATAATGACTCTATATACACACTATATACAGACCAATATCATGTGGCGGCCACTGTATGGCGGTAATATTGGTCTGTATATAGTGTATATAGAGTCGTTATGCAGCGGTCAGTCTATGGCGGTAATATTGGTCTGTATATAGTGTATATAGAGTCATTATGTGGTGGTCACTCTATGGCGGTAATATTGGTCTGTATATAGTGTATATATAGAGTCATTATGTGGCGGTCACTCTATGGCGGTAATATTGGTCTGTATATATAGAGTCATTATGTGGCGGTCACTCTATGGCGGAAATAACTCTATATACACTATATACAGACCAATTTTACCACCATAGACTGACCACTGCATAATGACACTATACACACTATATACAGACCAATATTACCGCCATAGACTGACCACTGCATAATGACACTATATATACACTATATACAGACCAATATTACTGCCATAGAGTGATCACCACATAATGACTGTATATACACTATATACAGACCAATATCATGTGGTGGTCACTCTATGGTGGTAATAATGGTTTGTATATAGTGTGTATATAGAGTCATTATGCATTATGTGGCGGTCAGTCTATGGCGGTAATATTGGTCTGTATATAGTGTATATAAAGTCATTATGTGGCGGTCACTCTATGGCAGTAATATTGGTCTGTATATAGTGTATATAGAGTCATTATGTGGCGGTCCCTCTATGGCGGTAATAACTCTCTATACACACTATATACAGACCAATATTACCACCATAGACTGACCACTGCATAATGACACTATATACGGACCAATATTACCACCATACAGTGACCACCACCTTATTTTTTTCTCAATAAAATACACCGTGTTGCCTTAGTGACATAATCATACACTATACATAGGAGCTGCATCCAATCACCGGCCTCAGTGGTCACCAGAGAATGGCTGCAGCTCCTATATACAGTCTATTCACCTCAACACTTGGAGTCAGCAGTGCTAATACACACACACCAATATATATATATATATATAGAAAAACAATCCGAGGACAGCATCTCCTTATAAAGTGCTTATTGCTTTATTGTGCCAGTTTGCAAAGAATCTTTGCAAACTGGCACAATAAAGCAATAAGCACTTTATAAGGAGATGCTGTCCACGGATTGTTTTTCTGGAATACGATTGGGGTGAAGGACCGAACCCCATGAGGACTGTGCATCCTGCACTGTGTAACCGCGGACCCAACCACTACTATATATATATATATATATATATATATATATATATATATATATATATATATATATATACACACACACACACACACTCTAACACATCCATGAAAACACATTATACAGATCCAAACCATCCAGTCCATACACTATACACATGACATGTAACACACACTACATTCATCCATTATACACCTGCATTCATACACACACTACATGGACAGTATACTTACCCCCTCTAACAGCATGCTGGGTGTAGTTGTCCTTGTCCATGGCAGCAGCAGCAGGAGGCTGTGCTCCTCACCCTGCAGACCTCTCCTTCATCGTCCCAACAGCTCCACACCAGCCTCACCAGGAAGAGAGAGGAAATCACATGGTACAGAAGGGAGGGGGAGGGGGAAGCTACACACTCCGGAGCAGAGCGTCCTGTAGCCTCTGTGTGACCCCTGATAGCAGCCATAAGCTGCAGCCAGAGATCACTGAGAGAGGCTGCAGGACGCTGTCTGTGCGGTCCTGCACCTAACACTCACTGTAACTGGGGCAGGGGGCCCCTGGGGGATGGGGGCCCTGGGCAACTGCCCTCTTTGCCCCCCCCCTAACGCCGGCCCTGCCTAATCATGTGCGTTCTTGTTATAACTAGATATTCATGAGCAGCCGTTCAGCTGGCGATAACTTTATGTTGTACTGTGTATAGGCAGACATACATGGAGGGAGCAGCAATGCACTTGGCTCCCTATAAAGTCATAAACAACAATTTTATTAGATATGTTGAATGATGTAAGTGATACATATTTGAAATCAGGGTTTGTATCACTAGATTTGCTTCCCGCAGATAGGACATCATAAACTATTTCCTAATATTGAGTGGAATAGGAGATTATGAATGCAATATCCTCACTGCTCTTTACTACATACATGCTTTGAACATAATTCTACAGACTAAAGAAACAAAGGGGAAGGCAAAAAAGAAAGGCAAAAGTGAAAAGGCTAAAAAACCGGAGAAAGCTCAAGCTTCACCAGCCAAGAAAGTAAATCAGAAAGCTGGAGGAGAACAAGGAAAAGCCGCTTTTCTTGCTGGTAAGTGACCTATAGGATTTAGTGTAATCTTTTAAAAAAGTAATTAAGAATTCCATCCTTAGGCTATGGTCCCACGATGTAAGAAAAAGGGCAAATAACGGCCATTTTAGCTGTTATTTGTTTTAGACATTTCTGAGGGGCGAGGGGAGGAGGAACCTATCTGCTCTCCTGTCCATGCTCCCCTAATCTGTGTCTCTGCTGTCTTTTGCCACCTCCAGCCTGCTTAGCCAATTACTGACTGAGACAGGACAGCGTAGCAGCCAGTTATTGGCTGAGCAAGCTGTCTCTCTTGTCTGAAGGGTCACAGCCCTTCTGGCCGCTGTGCTGTCCCGTCTAAAGGCCCTATTCCACGGAACGGTTATCATCTGTATTCGGCCGATATCGGCCGCTACGGACAATAATCGTCCCGTGGAATAGAGTACAACGATCAGCTGACATCGTTCATGTCGGCTGATCGTTGCAGTCGCTTGTTTTTCAACATGTTGAAAAACAAGCGACTGATATAGCAGCGATCTGCTGCCGGCGCTCCGTTGAATAGGAGCATCGGCAGCAGACGCTGCTATATCCTATGGGCTGCCCGGACGATCAGCGATCCTCCGAGGAGCCTCCCTGCAGCTCCCCACCGCCCCTCCCGCACTCACCCGCTTGCTGCCGCCACGCTGAATAGCGGCGGCAGCGAGCGGGGAACGAGGAGCAAACAAGCGCTGAGAGCGCTCGTTTGCTCCTCTAAACGACCCGTGTAATAGGCCCTTAAGGGTATGTGCACACTGAGGAATTGAAGAGGAACATTTTCTGTTTGAAATTCTTTGCCAATTCAGCTCTGGCAGACTGCCCATTGACTTCTATAGGATTTCTCCAGCTGAATCCTCCCAAAGAGTTGACATGTCAATACTTTGGGGTGGAAAATGAATCCGCGGTAGCAAATTCTGCTCGAAAATTCTACTGTGTGAACAACTGAAAGGAAATCCCATTAAACACAATGGGACATTCCTCTATTCATATTTTACAGAATTTCCAGCGGAAATAATGGGCGGATTCTGCTTCAAATTCCTTGCCTTTTCCTCAGTGTGCACATTCCCTTAGTCAGTAGTGCTGAGAGGGCTCAAGGCCTCTGAAGACACCAGAGACACAGAAGAGGACACCAGGGGAGCACGGACAGGTAAGTATTGCACCAAAACTACACCAAATGTTCGTAAATTTTTGGCCTGGCAAACCAAATTTTTGAAAACTTTTCTCACCTCTAATTATGAACATTAATTACGGCTGTTGTTTTGCAACAAAGGACGTTATTTGCCCCTTTTTTACATTGTCAGAACATAGCCTTAACATGCCGTTTACAGAGAAGCCACAAAAGAATGGCTCCAAATATAGCAAGAGGTCCAAGATGTCAGGGGTGTCAGGGTACTTCCTGGACACTTGTGCTCCTCAGGAAAAAGGGATTAAGGGATATAAGTCATTATAAGTCATAAGTCATTAAGTGATATATCATTTATATGTGTAGTGTGATCTGTGTGAGAGTATCTGCAGCTGGCAGACTCCCTTGGCTGGTTTTCCATACATAGTGCTAGAACAGTTATCTGACACCTTTCTATGTTTTGTCTTCTATTCTGATGTGATCGCACTGTACTTTACAGGGCAGCCCAAAAATAAAAAAGAAGAAAGCAAAATCTCTTATCCAAAGAAAGATTTAGAGCAAGTGAAGGTGGAAGAAACCATTAATGAAACTCAGGACACAGCTGAAGAGATACAAGAAGAGGACAATGATACAGAGAGAGAAAGTGAAGATTCTTATGCAGTCATTGAATATCGTGAGAGAACCCCAACTCCAACACAGCCCAAAGACATTCCTTCCAAATCAGGAGTAACGCCCCAGACATCCAACCAGATCTCAGGGCAGGTGACTGCCACCCTTGAAGGCACAGGCCAAGCCAATGAAGATGATAATGACAATAGTGAAACGTCAGAGGTAAAAAAAAAAATGCTTTTAGATGAAATACCATTGTATACATTAGTCTAATTTTTATTATGTGAGCTTAGCTAAGCTGCTATTACTTTAGTGTACCTGTCGTTTCATTTTTTTGCAGGAATCAATGGACAGATTTTAAGAAATTTTGTAATTGGGTTTATTAGCCGAAAAATGCATTTTTATCATGAGAAAGCAGTTTAAACCTCTCCCCCCTGTCTTCATTGTTCTCTATTGAGAGGGGAGGGGTGGAGGGAGATGAGGCAGCTAAACAGGACAACAAAGAGTTAATTTACAGCTACATCTACATTGGGCTATCTTCTTTTAAAGTGACACTGTCACCCCCTTTTGTGCATTCTGACATCTCTACACAGGTGTAAAGGGTAAATTTAGTAGTTTTCATACCTTATTTTCTATCATATGTCATGGTGCTTGTTTAAGTAAAAAGTCATGTTTTATCAACTGCAGATTATGTTAAGTGGGTGGGGCCTCATGGCATTAGCACCACTTAGCCCCGCCCACAATGCCAACATTGCCCCACAATGCCAACAATGCCCCACCCCCTTGGCGGCCATTGGTGGGTCGACCTAGAGGGGGTGGGGCCTAGACCTTTAGGCCAGCCTGTTCCGATGGTTGGTGAGGGGCGGGGCCAACGGTGGCATTGAGGGCGGGGCTAAGTTGCACTAATGCCTCAAGGCCCCGCCCACTTAACATAATCTGCAGTTGATAAAAGATGATTTTTTTACTGGAACAAGCACCATGACGTATGATAGGAAATAAGGTATGAAAGCCGCTAAATTTACCCTTTACACCTGTGTAGAGATGTCAGAATGCACAAAGGGGGTGACAGTGTCACTTTAAGTCAGCACTGACCTCTGAATAGAGGTTTTCTCAAAGCTCCCGCTGTGTAATCCTTTGTTCTCTGCTCTATGCTGCCGACTAATTTCCCTTCTCCCCCCTCCCCTCTCCATAGAACAGACAGGGGCATGTCTGATGCAACAAGACCCAATTTCCTGATAATGAGCAGTGAATGAGAGAGAGGAGGGAGGGGGGGCCTGGGGAAAAGCTTTTTGAATGCAGATAATGGCATATTTGCCTAATAAAGCCAATTACAAAGTTTCTTAAAATTGCCTGGACTATTGATTTCTGCAAAAAATAAAAATAAAAAAAATATGACAGTAACCACTTTAAGTTGTTTATGCATAGCCCATATGGTTCATATCAACTGAACTCTGACACAAATTTAAACCTAGCCATAGAGTTTGATATCAGAAGCTTCAAATGCAAAATTAATTTAAATAGCTGGACAAAAACATAGTCAACACTATTTTTTGTCTAGTTAATATCAAGTGAATTGATAGACACCAGTCAAAAACCAAAGTCAATCGGGCTCCATTGGTGCAGCAGACTGACCAGCTCTCCTTACCCCTGCTAAACAGAATTTACCACAGAGGCCCCAAAAAGAGCATCTGATACAGATGTGAAGTAGAGATGAGCTAAACTGCCAAGGTTCGGGTTCGTATGAACCTGAACTCTCGGCTTCTGACTGCCTCTGTCTGCCCGCTCCGTGGAAAAGGTGGATACAGCCGGAGGACCGCCTGGAAAACTGGGATACAGCCATAGCCATAGGCTATATCCCAGTTTTCCAGGCCGTCCTCCGGCTGTATCCACCCTCTCCACTGAGCGGGCAGACAGAGGCAGTCAGAAGCCGAGAGTTCAGGTTCGTACAAACCCGAACCTCGGCAGGTTTGCTCGTCTCTAATGTGAACCTCACCTTAGAAACCAAACACATTGGTGGCCATTGGGCTATTTATCTACTTGCCTTGTTGGCACTAATCAGAGTCTGGTTGGCATGAACAATAAATGAAATAGTGTGAAGAACATATAATATTGGTGGATGTCATAGGTGCTTGATGAAAATATGAAAACAATTGCATAGTTATAAAACTTGTAACTTTAGTATAGGTATCGTCTTTGGTCTTAAAGTTGTATTTCACTCAAACATAACTTGATATGTTGCTGTCCATGGTGGGACTAACAATTCCTTCCATACTTGTTATTATCTATTCAGTCTCTTTCTCCCAGTTCTGAGCTGCTGCTTTCTGCTGAAGACACAAAAATCTGTGTGTAATCTTTTCTCTCTGTCTCCCCCTCCCTTCTGAGACAGCTGATGTAAATAAGTCCCTGGCAGGCTCTATCTGCAACATTGTAGCTTCATTGTAATGCTGGGAGGATTAATCATGGGGATATCATCAGCAACTTGACCCTCAAAATAACCCTCCCAGCATTACAAAGAAGCTACAATGTTGCAGATACAGCCTGCCAGAGAATTGTTTACATCAGCCATCTCAGAAGGGAGGGGGGAGGAGGGGGAGACAGAGAGAGGCTGAAACACAGATTTTTGTATCTTTAGCAGAAAGCAGCAGCTCAGAACTGGGGGAAGGAGACTGAATAGATAATAACAAGTATGGAAGGAATTGTTAGTCTCACCATGGACAGCAGCATATCAAAAGTTATGTTTGAGTGGAATACACCTTTAAATTATCATCTATCCTGTTGGTTAGGTCACTAGCAGTTCTGTCCGTCAGAGGAGGTCATCAAGAGCCCATGAGATCTCAGAGAAAGCAGAGAGGAGAAGACTTGAGGTAGAAAGGAAAAGAAGAGAGCGAGAGGACCAGTTACGACTAGAGAAGGAACAGCAGGAAAGACTGGACAGAATGAAGGATGAGCTTGAACAAGAGCAAAGGAGAAGAGCAGAGGAAATACGGTTAGTATAGTTTTTGTAGATCTCCACTTAGCACACAACTGGGAACCTTCCTCACCTAAAGTACCTATTGTATGGCTTTACATTTCCTTGGTAAAGCAGCAGTTTATGGCTTGTGATCATGGCAAGCTTAGAACTGTACAGTTAAGGACTATATTAAGGTCCCCATAGACTACCTGCCATTGTGGCGGGTTCGGCCATAAACCTAGCGTGTATGGGGTCATCCTGAACGATCAATGACAGATGATGTAGGGTAGGATGTAGGATGATGTAGCCGTGATGGAAACTCACGGGTGACCACTTCCACAGGACTGTGTGGAACGTCCCAGTCTGTGGAGAAAGGGTGGTTCGATACAACTGACAGCCGAACAATTGTTCAGACATAAGTTATTGAAAGAGTACGGTGGTCCTTGCACTCTATATGAATTTTTCTAAACCATTTTATGTACTGAAAAGGGGGGAAGAAAAAATAGCTCTCACATCACTTTCTGTTCCTTGAAGTCAGTGTTTTACTCCATCAAGGAGTTTTAGAAAATTGACTAGGGATTAGAGATGAGCGAACCGGGTTCGGGGTTCAAGTCGATCCGAACCCAAACTTTCGGCATTTGATTAGCAGTGGCTGCTGAACTTGGATAAAGCTCTAAGGTTGTCTGGAAAACATGGATACAGCCAATGACTATATCCATGATTTCCACATTGCCTTAGGGCTTTATCCAACTTCAGCAGCCACCGCTAATCAAATGCTGAAAGTTCGGGTCGACTCGAGCATGCTCGAGGTTCACTCATCTCTACTAGGGATATAGAGAATTAGTATCCTTTTGATCCAATTACAATAGTCCTCTAACTAGCCAGCGAACAACCTGCTACGTACTGACAAGGGGTAATAACCCTGAACAAGCAGATGGGTAATTTTCCTTATCAAGAGATATTTGGTTTGGCAGGAATGGCCTTTGGGTCTCCACACGTCTTTATGACCCTCTCCTTAAAGAGAATTAGTATCCCTTTAATCCCACTACATTGGGAACTACAATTCTTACTTTTCTTCTACTTTTGTACTCTTTTCTACACATTGTATGGTTTAAGTGTCACTATTATTTAAAAAGAAATGTCAAAGTCTAAGCTCTTCTTCATACTCATTCTAGTTACTATTGAGGGTTCCAACACCTATAACCCTACCAATCAAAACTTTTAACATGTATGTTATGTCATGTCATAAAGACAAGCACTGCAATGTTAGAGGGGAACTCCAGGTAGAGTTTAAAAAAATGAAACTTCTGCAGAAGCATATAGCATTACTTACCTATCTATCCCAGTTTTGAAACTACTAAAAATCCATTTGTTTTTGGGGTTTTGTTCTGTATTGTGTTTCTGTACTTCCTGGTTGAGCAGTTCCCAGAATGCAGTACTGGTTCCAAAATGCAATGCTTTCCCTCAGCCGTTCATCACAGTCCACAGTCCTTGCTGCACCTGTTTCTGACTGGTCAGAGATGGTGAACCACTCAGGGGATTGGGGGATCCAGCCAAGCCTCCTGTGACATCACACCCTGCCCCCTGTCTGCATCATCAGCCTGTCCTCAGCAAACACACACAATTTGAGACAGAAGCATGGAATCGTTGTGTCCTATGGTGGGAGAGCAGTGGGAGACAATGTGAATTGGCACAGAGGCCATTTTTCTTCACTTTCTGGATTTATATCAGCTACTAGTGTGGCAGAACCGCACAGATATGGTAATACATTGTATAGACACACCAATATAACTTTTAATGTACTTTTAAGAGAAAACAAATTTTCCTTATGTGGAGTTCCCCTTTTAGGACTTGCATATTCATACTATACATATAAAGCAGTCAATTGATAGGCATCAGCATTGATAACCATTAATCACTACATTGTTGTCCCCACAGTCTACGGAAAAACCAAGAGGAAGAAGAAAAGCAGCGCCAGGAACAGGAGAGGGTTCGCAAAATGCAGTTACAACAGCAAGCACTAGAAAGAGAACGCCAGCAGCAAGAGGAATACCGCCGTAAGCTGCAAGAAATCCAGCGAAGGAAACAGCAGGAGGAGTTGGAAAGAATAGGTAAGAAGAGAATGTAGTGTAGACTGTAAGTGTGTAAAGATACACAGACAGAATGAATATAATATATATGTAATATGTTTAAGTGACCACCATTTAGCAAACACTGCATAATTCAATCGTACAAATGAATGTATGAAAATGTGTACTGTAGCTTATCAGAGAAAATGCTTCTTTTTCTTCTTATGAAGCTCCTTTGCATTACCCTCTTTTAATACAGTGAAATTTAATACAGTGTTTTCTTTGAGGGAGGGATCAGGTTATATACTGCCCATACAATTCCATGGAGAGGGGAGGGGTGAAAAGGTAGTTTAGAGGGGGAGTAAGTTCAAGGAGCAGAAGCAGACATAAAGACAGCAAAGAGGCTACATAAAAGCCAACTTTGTAAGCCCCCCAGGGCTTGCTTCACATCTGTTTACTCCTGCTCTGTAATACCCTCCATGCTTCTGCTTCTTGGGGTATTTATAGAGACAAAGAAGAATATCCTCTGTGTGCAGTGTAATGGAGCCATAAAGGTTGGGCTTCACCCACTACCTCATGGACAACTGAAAGTTAGAGATGGAGACTCTGCAGGAAGAAAAACTGCTGAAAAGTGGCATATGTGAGTTATATAATAGCCATAAATAGTGCTACTCCACATCTATAAACAGTGATGTGTATAGTGAGCAGCTGCCCCCCCCCCCCGGGGATGTGTATAGTGTGCAGCTGACCCCCCAGCTATTCCTAAAACTTTACCTGAAATGACAGGTATACTTTTAGCAGCAGAAGTGGGGAATATTTTCCAGTTTTTTTTTTTTTTTTTTTTTTTAATTTAAGGAGCGCTTGCCTTGGGTATTGTACTTGCTTGATAGGTCTGACAGTGGTAAAAGAGTAGCCGAGGAGTAATTAATAGAGATGAGCGAACCGGGTTCGGGTCCATCCGAACCCAAACGATCGGAATTTGATTAGTGGCGGATGCTGAACTTGGATAAAGCTCTAAGGTTGTCTGGAAAACATGGATACAGCCAATGACTATATCCATGTTTTCCACATAGCCTTAAGGCTTTATCAAAGTTCAGCAGCCACCGCTAATCAAACGCCAAAAGTTCGGGTTCGGATGGACTCGAGCATGCTCCAGGTTCGCGCATCTCTAGTAATTAAATCTCTCCAACCAAGGACCCTAACATTATATTCCAATTTTGGCAGAGCTGGAGCGTCAGAGACAGAAAGAAGCAGAGCGTTTAGAAGCAGAAGAACGTATGCGACTTCTAGAAATGGCAGCGGAGGAGAGAGAGGAATACCTCAGAAAGAAGCGTGAAAGAGAGGAACAGGAGAGACGGGAAGCAGAAGAAAGGAGACTGAAGACAGAGGAAGAAGCTAGGGCTATAATGGAAGAAGCACAGAGACAAGCTCAACTGTTAGCCAAGTAAGTCTGTAAACATGGTGGACAATGATCCTGCTGCTTCTCAGGCCTCATAACTACAAACATTTCTAGAAAATGCAGGTCTCTAGATGATACTAATTTATGTGATTGAATACTTTGGGGGCAGATATAATTTTCTAAACATGCTAAACTCAATTTACACCATTACTACCCCCCAGCAGATTTATTGTGTTTTGGTTTCTGGTTTGAAACTCCACAATGCGCCAAGATTTGGCCAAAACAAAAAAAAAGTTGCAAACCAATAGGTGATATAAAAAAAGATGTGCCTGTTTTATCATGCACCTTGGCTCAAGTTCAGACTGCCAAACCCAACTGCCTACAGTGTCTAAATAAAAGACAGTATTACTATATTAAGTCAGATGTGCATTTGCCAAGGTTTAAAAGGCCAAGCGTGGGAACCACAAAGGCAGACCATGCAGCAACATGGGGGCCCTTGGAAAGGGCCCATTGCAGAGTGGTTGCATATTGCATATGGTTGATGACAAGCTTCAGACCCCCTCCCTGTACATAGTTACAAGTGTGTGCCAGGGTGTCAGCACCTGCTAATCCTACATCTATACAGAGTAGTGGTTATATGTTATTGAGTTTCTACAACTAGTGTGATTCAATAAGAATTGTATACGGTTATGGAAAACTAAAACAGTATTTATCTACACAGGCAAACAGCAGCTCTGGAGCAACAGCTGCAGTTTAATCGAGGACTTCTGAAGGAATCTGTTGGCATGGACCAGACCCAAGGCATCTCCAGACCCTGGGTTTTCTCTTATTTTGAGTTTCTGGAGCTACTTGGAATGCCTCTTCCTGTAGAAGGGGAGTAAGACACTGTTCACACACTGCAGAAAACTCTCCACAGTATCTGCATTGTAAATACACAGAAAAATACTTCTACATTTATTCATAATCAATGAAAACTGAAAAAATTAACCACAACTAGAGCATGACATACTTTTTTTTGCAAAGAAAAAAATCTCTATCACAATATGTAAATGGAGTCTGAAACTTGAGAACTGAATGAAAAATCTAAAAAGTGTTGATTAACTACAACGACAATGAGCATGGTTAATAGAAGACATACCCTACTGAAAGGAATTCTTCAAGCAAAACCTGTAATGTGCAGGGCCGGAGAAGTTGGAGTTAGACTGAGAAATCCCCCCCAAAAACACCAAAGATAGATTACCTGTGCCATGCACACCTTAGGCCCTGCACTAAGTACATCAGTGGCCAGATTGCCACTGTAAAGGTACATTCACATAGGCTGTGTGTAGCACTCCACTATGGCTTTCTCTGATGTCAGCATGGGGTGGCTGTCCCTGAAACCTTTTTTCATTTCAGTGGGCGCTTCAGGGGTTAACCATTACAGCTTTTTCATAAGGTTTCCCGCCTCCTCTTGAGGTCAATGGGGGCAAAGTTTTCTAAAGTGATGTTTTAGACACCAAAATTGAAGCACTTTTCGCATCAGACACCATGCAGGATTTTCCTGTGTGAATATACCCCAAGATGTCACTCTAAATGTCTTACCAAATGCACCCACATTCTTGTATTAGTAGTAAGTGGATTGTCAGGTCACCCAGCTAGCAAATCTAAGATGGTGTGCGGCAAGCCCCGGGGCAAGGATCCAATATGCAAAAGAGAAGAATGTCCAGCACCCAATTCTCGGATTAAAGAGCAGCTTCTTTATTAGAAAAATCTTTACATAACAATACAAAACAGTCTACGCGTTTCAGCGTCTTCCACACCTTGTTCACAACTGAGTACTCAAGTTGAGAACAAGGCGTGGAAGATGCTGAAATGTGTAGACTGTTTTGTATTCCTGTATGACCCTTATTTAGATAATATGGATGTCTCAGCTGTTGCATTTCCAATACAACTTTGCATTATCATTATAGATCCCTTCAAGTTTCTTTTAGGACTTGGTCTAGAATGAGAATGTACTTGCACTGTCTTACCCCAAATATGTACTTCCTTGTTGCCCTGCCACTGCAGTACCTAAAAGGGAATGTCAGCTGTGTTTGCCATTAAAGTCTTATTCCCACGTCCCACAATTACGGTCATTTTTTGCACTGATTTTGCATTGCATGGACATACCCGTACCGGTGAACTTAATGTGACCGTCTCTAAATTTGTAACATTACAATTTCATTGTATCTGGCTCGTTATGATAGACAGAGGGACCTTTTTTTTTATTTTTTAATTAAAAAAAGTTACCTGGGGTACCCCCTATTTAGTATAACCAAGATTCTTCATAGGATGAGAAAACCCATGTTCTTTACCCTACTAATACCAACCTGATGCTGCCCCAATGCCCATTAGTTCGGCAATTGACCGTATCTGTCTTTTCATGGCACCCCTGGTGGTTATGAGAGTTCATTTTAGCCTCTTTTTCAGGTAACAAGAAGCCTGCCATATTAATGGAAACGGTCAGACAGCAGCCATGCTGATGGAATCACAACCTCCACACGACCCATGTTGGCCCTTTTATTTTCAAATAGCAAAAAGGTGAAGTCATCCCAGGGAAGCACTTCATTATCTTATGGTGCGTTTACATAGAGATTTATCTGACAGATTCGTTAAGACAAAGCCAGGAACAGACTATAAACAGGAACAGGTCATAACGGAAAGATTGAGCTTTCTCCTCTTTTCAAATCCATTCCCGGGTTTGGCATCCAAAATCTGACAGATAAATCTGTCTGTGTAAACGCACCATTAGCAGTCGTCTCATCAGCCGGCTGCCTTTAAATTTAGAGCTTCTCCTTCCTAGGTGTTGGGAAAATCTGCATCCAGTGCTAGAGAACGTCTCCCAGTTTCTCCCAACAGAGCAAAGTAATGCCTGGGCCTCACCAGACAGGCCAAGAGGATGCCGGGGTTTCACCATCTGTAAGGGACATCCATGCAAAAATTAAAAATATTACTCAGTCTACCCTTCATTTGTCTCCTAATCTCTGGATAACATTACAATTGCTCCGACATGACTTACTGTATAAAAAAAAAAAGCTACATGTCACCTTTTTGTATGCATTATTGCCTTCAAGTTCAAACAAATTGTGCAGTCTCAAAAATATCCAAAAATCACACTATTTTACTGGAATTGCACTAACTGCTGTAAAATAGCGCCATTTTGACATGTATTAGCTGGTAAACAATTGCTCTATTGATTAGAGCACAGCCATATAATGCATTTCCTACAAAATAGTGCACTGTGGTAAAAAAAACAACTCCAGAACATATACAATACACTTAGATGCGCCATCCTCTGCTCTTCTGCACAATAAATCCTACAAAATAAAAGTATATGTTCTGGAGATGGTCCCAACAATCAATAGTAGACTACACTTAGTTCATTGACCTCAATGTGTCTGTTGCCAGAATGCCGTGGTATATGTCAGTATAACTTTTGGACAAGATCTTCCCATTAAATGAGAATGCAACTGCACACACACACACTATAATATATATATATATATATATATATATATATATATATATATATATATATATATATACACACATATACACATCCATATAATAAACTCAATTTACTATGTGGATGCATAAGACGCTAGGATGGCAGACAGTAGTATCTTAGTGTGTATGCTTGTAGCTTGCAGAAGACAGCTTCTTTGCCCGCCCAAGCTCTGTCAGGTTCATTTTTGTGTGTTACAGGCTTTTACCAATGCACTCCTATCCATGATCTATAGATGCCCTAAATTGCCCAGTTTGCAAAACAACCACCACCCCCAATGTCAGCCCCAGGACGGTGTGCAGTGCAATGGAATGGAATATCCGGCATCATGTATCACTGATACCAGGAGCTCCAAAACAATCTAAATCTTTACATGACTGTACTGACCCAGCTACGCAACTGTGTCAGTACAGCACTGCAAACATTTAAACTGTCTAGGAGCCCCCGGCACAGGGCTGGCTCTAGGTTTGCAGCAGGTCCTTGGGCAAAACAGAGCCTAAGCGGGTCCCTCATACATCTACTATCACTTGACTGACACACACACGCACACATTACTGACTCACACACGCAGCACTTACAGCTCAGTCTTCTCCCTCTTCCTCGCTGTTGGGCCGATCCCCACACTGTAGTATTGAGGGCCTGCGGGTCATGTGATCAGAACCTTCATCCCCCTTTCTCTGCAGGACGCTAACAGGTCCTGCTCTCTCTCTTTTCTGATGTTCAGCTGCTCACCCTGCCCTACAGTGATCAGGCTGAACATCAGAACACTTGACCCCTTCCCACTTTGGGCCTGTAGAGGCCCTGTGGGCCCCGGCAATTGCCCAAGTCAGCCCTGTGCTGACGCCGGCCCTTCCCCGGCATCAAAATGATACATGATGTCAGGAGTTCAGGTAATCTGTTGTGTTGCACACCATCCATATATACGGACTGTGCACAGAGTGTGGGAATAAGGCCTAAAGGGGTTGTCCAGCGAAAATCTTTTGCTATCAGAAAGTTATATAGATTTCTAATTTGTTTCTCTTAAAAAAAAAATCTCAGGTCTTCCCATACTTATTAGCTACTATATGTCATGCAGGCATTGCTCTTTGCTGACATCTCTGGCCGAGGCAGGAACTGTGCAGAGCAGGGAGGTTTTCTATGGGGATTCATAGAAAATGGAGACAGAGATCCTGTCTCAGCCAGAGATGTCAGCAGAGAGCACTGTGTCAGACTGAAAATAAAACAACATTTCCTGCAGGACATATAGTAGCTAATTAGTATAAGAAGACTTGAGATTGTTTAATAGGAGTAAAATACAAATCTATATAACTTTCTGATATCTGCTGATTTGAAAGAAAGATTTTCGCTGGATAACCCCTTTAAGGGCTGCACACAGCTGGATGGGCTGATGATGGTTGCCACACATATTTTCTCTTCTCTTGAGTGAAGGGTCAAGGAGATGGGGCCATGCTACTCAAGTGCCACAGCCTGGCAATCCTCCTCCCAGCCCTACTATGACTTACGAACTGATACCAGTAAGTCAGTGGCATATTAAACAAGTCAGATGATCAACCACATAAAAAGACGTATTAGTCTTACCGGTAAGACGGTTTCTCCGAAACCTTCACGACGGCACCACAGGAGTTAACTCTTGCCCTAGGGACAGGAAAAGCACACAGCGAGAGGTTAAAAGCCCCTCCCCTTCCCCTAGACACCAGTGCATTATAACCCAATTTTAGCACCACGTGAGTATCGTACATTAATACAACATACAATACAGGGGGGGGATGTTGGTGCCGTCGTGAAGGTTTCGGAGAAACAGTCTTACCGGTAAGACTAATACGTCTTTCTCTCCTCACCTTCACAACGGCACCACAAGAGTAATACCAACAAATTACCTTAGGGAGGGACCACAGCTTGTAGAACTTTCCTACCAAACGCAAGGTCTTCGTTGCGTTGTAGCTGTAGCCGGTAGTGTCTTGTGAAGGTATGTGGAGTAGACCAGGTGGCTGCTCTGCAGATCTGTTCAATAGATGCACATGCCTTCTCTGCCCATGTTGTTGCTATAGCCCTGGTGGAATGGGCTTTGACCAGCAATGGGGATGGTAAATTCTGAAGACTATAGGCTTCAATTATAGCGTTTTTTATCCAGCGGCCTAACACGCCCTTTGACACCTTTTTGCCCTTGTTTTTTCCTTGGAACTGAATAAAAAGTGATTGATCATTCCTCCAAGGTTCACATACTTTGAGGTAATGTAAGACTGCTCTTCTTACATCAAGGGAATGGAACTTTTGTTCCAGGTCAGTTTTTGGAGAAGAACAAAAGGAGGGAAGAACAACGTCTTGAGATCTGTGAAAAGACGTTACTACCTTTGGTAAGAAATTTGGATCTGTTTTTAAAATGATTCTGTCTTCCTGGATCAGGCAGTAGGGTTCTCTAATAGTAAATGCCTGCATCTCTCCTACTCGTCTTGCTGACACAATTGCTACAAGAAAAGCGACCTTGTATGATAGAAAGTTTAGGTCACACTCTGATAATGGCTCGAAGGGACGTTGAGTCAGACCTTCAAGTACAATGTTTAAGTCCCAGGGGGGGGAAGTAAATTTTTTATGGGAGGATTCTGTCTGACTGCACTCCTCATAAACCTTTTCACCCATCTGTTGTCAGCAATGTTGGAATCATAGATTGCCGATAGAGCAGAAATCTGCACCTTGAGGGTGGCTGGTTTTAAGTCTTTGTTTAGGCCTGCCTGAAGAAAATCCAGAATAAGTGGGATGTTGGGATCAGCAGAAAAGGGCGGTTTAGTCGGGCACCAGGAATTAAAGACTTTCCAAATCTTCAAATAGATTTTTGAGGTCACTGGTTTCCTGCTATTCTGGATGGTAGAAATTACTGTATCTGAAAGCCCCTTGCTTCTAAGCATCTCCCGTTCAGGATCCAAGCTGAAAGTTTTAGATTCGCAAGTCCTGGGTGGAGAAGTGGACCCTGATGTAGAAGGTCCGGATCTGACGGCAGAAGCAGAGGAGGTTCCAGGGCCATCTTCTTCAGTATCCCAAACCAGGCTCTTTTGGGCCAGAATGGGACTATTAATATTACTGTCACCTCTTCCTTTAGGATCTTTTGTAGTACCTTGGGTATTAGGGGAACAGGTGGAAACCCATAGGCCAGGTTGAATTTCCAGGGGTGAGCTAATGCGTCTATTCCTAATGGTTTCCCAATTGGTTGAAGGGAGAAGAAATTCTTTGTCTTCTTGTTCCTGTGGTTCGCAAAGAGGTCCACCTGTGGTGAGCCCACTCCTCCGTAATCATTTTGAAGACTGAATCCTTCAGGCTCCATTCCCCCGGCAATAGGACATGCCTGCTCAAATAATCTGCCTGGGAATTTTCTATTCCCCGGAGATGAGTAGCTGTAAGTGAGAGGAGGTTCTCTTCCGCCCACCTGAATATTTTGTCCGAGATATATCGGAGGGAGTTTTGTTTCGCGCTCCCTTGGTGTCTTAGGTGCGCAACCACTGTTATATTGTCCGAGAGGAAATGAAGATGAGATCTCTGCAAGGTATCTTTTGCCTGTTGCAAGGACATCCATACCGCAAGGAGTTCCCTGTAGTTGGATGATCTTCCGGCTGTTTCCTGAGACCAAGTGCCCTGGTGTAGAAAAGAGTCCACCTTCGCACCCCAACCTGACATGCTTGCGTCTGTAGTAAGAATCTTCTTTGGAACTGGGTTCCAATGAACACCCTTCCTCAGATTGACTGGGTCTAACCACCAGTTCAGAGACTGACGGACTGATAACGGAATCTTCATTATCTTGTCTAGTCCCCACTTCTGTTTGTTCCAAGATGAGAGAATTTGGAACTGCAGAGGTCTGGAGTGTGCCTGGCACCATGGTACTGCTGGAATGCATGCGGTCATTGACCCCAGAATTGACATGGCTTCCCTGATACGACATGCTCCCTTCCTGCGGAACAATTTTATCTTCTCCATGATGGCGACCTCTTTCTCTGATGGGAGAAAAGACATCTGTTTCTCTGAGTTTAGAAGAATTCCCAGGAAGATTTTTTCTGTACCTGGGTTGAGGTCTGATTTTTTGTCGTTCAGGAACCATCCCAGCGAGAGAAGGAGATTCCTAGTAAGAGATAGGTCCTCTAGAAGCTTTTGTGAAGAGTTTGCCACTAGAAGAAGATCGTCTAGGTAGGCAATCACGTTGATACCCTGCAGATGTAGATAGGAAATTATCTCGCTCATGATGCAGGTGAATATTCGTGGAGCTGACGAGATCCCGAAAGGAACGACACAGAACTGAAAGTGTTGTACCCTCCCGTCCATCTTGATGGCAAACCTTAGGTATTTTTGGGAGGATGGATGTATCGGGACATGGTAATACGCGTCTCTTAAGTCGATTGACGCCATCATGGCGCCTGTTGGGATTAGTGGAGTTGTACTCTTTATTGACTCCATCTTGAACCTCCTGTATCTCACATATTTGTTTACAGGTTTTAGGTTGATGATGAGTCTGTAGGTCCCATTGGCCTTGGAATCTAAAAATAGATTCGAGTAGTGTCCCCTCCCTAGTTGCTTCACTGGGACCGGGATCACTACATTGGAGCTTATCAAGTTCTTCACACTTTGAATAAGTTCCAACTGAAGGGATGGAGAGGATTGTTGGGAGATTCTGAACTTTTCGGGAGGAGATTGGATAAATTCTATCCTGTATCCCTCTCGGATTACATCTATAATCCATTGATTTTTTGTGATCTGTGTCCAAGACTCCCAAAACTTGGACAATCTCCCCCCGACTGGAGCTATGTCATTGTTTGTCCTTTCCATCAAAGGGCTTGAAAAAAATATTAGAATTCTTGCCCCCTTTGAAATAGCTCCAACGGCCTCTTTTTGATTTCACTTTATATTTGTCCTGATATTTAGGACGTTGAGTCTGCTCCTGTTTCTTTTGGGTTTTCTCCTCTGGGAGAGCCTTTTTCTTGTCGGATGATTTTTCTAGAAGCTTATCCAAGGCTGACCCAAAAACATATTTACCCTCAAAGGGTAATCCACAAAGTTTGGATTTAGAGATATTATCTCCCTTCCAATCTTTCAGCCATAAGGCCCTTCGGGACGAGTTAATTAGGGCTCCATCTTTTGCCGCGACCCGTATAGCCTCAGCTGAGGCATCTGCTAAGAAACCAATGGCATCTTTTAGGAGAGGAAGGGAGTCAATAATTTTGTCTCTTGAGGTATTGCTCCTCAGATGTTCTTCTAATTGATTGACCCAGACATGCGATGCTCTGGCCACACAGGTAGCGGCTATATTGTTTTTGATTGAAAAAGTCACTGTCTCCCATGACTTTTCTCAATAAGCTCTCTGCCTTTCGATCCGAAGGATCGCAAAGTTGTGTGGAGTCCTCAAATGAAATAATAGTCTTTTTTGAGACTTTCGCCACCTGGGCGTCCACCAGAGGGACCTCCCATTCCTCAGAATCAAAGGGAAGACATCGCCTGATATCTGAGGGAACTGACATCCTCTTCTCAGGTTTTTTCCATTCATCTGAAATTAGTTCTTTTATGGTTTTATGAATGGGAAAACCTAATTTCTTCTTTGCTTTAAGACCCGCAAATAATTGATCTGCGGCAGAGATCTCCTCCTCCTTATCCTCGATACTTAACACAGTTCTGACTGCTTTTAGTAAAGGGGAAATCCGTTCAGAAGGAAAGAAATACTTCTTCCTTGATTCCTGGGTGTCCGAAGCCTCGGATCTAACCCCAGAATCAGAAACCTGTCCTGATTCCACTTCAGATATTGAGGAGGAAGAGGGAGACCTGTGTCTTTTAGATGTAATAGAAGACACTGAGGATCCCGAACATCCTGGAACCACCAATGCAGGAGAGATTTCAACCGGGGGAGCAGGAGGATCAACCCGCGGAGGAGGGAGAGGATTTATTATTGGTTCTGGAGCAGGAGCTATAGCCATCGGCTGAGCGACTGGATTAGAACCTTTGATCTCATCTTTTATCATTTGCCTTATATCAGACAGAAAAGATGATCTATCCTCTTTTATAAATTCATTTATGCAAGATGTGCAGATGTTCCGTTTAAATGATGATGGTAATCTAGTGTTGCAATTAAGACATCTCCTTGCAGGTGGGGGAGGAGGTCTGGATTTCTCCTTCTCTTTCTGAGTGGCTTCTTTCTCCTAGACATGAACAGAGTACTTTAGAATCATGGCAGGAGAATGAGGAAGCCCCACACCTAGTGAACCAGCAGGTGGGCACCCAGAGAGAGAGGGTTGATATAGGTGGAAAATACAATTGCACCACAACCCCCCAGTGTAGCATGAAATGGCACACTTACCGCCGCTGGCGGGTGCGAAGGCATGTCTGCAGATGATGCCGCTGAATCCATCTTGAAAGCAGACCTCAGGACGGGCGACCCGCAGAGAGAAGCCTGTCTTTTAAATGCACCGCCCGGCGTTTCTGTCGGCGGCCGGAGCATCCGCTTCCGGCATGTGACGTCAGCGCGCCACGTTACGTCACGTAGGGACGCACGTCGGACTCCGTGCCCCACTTCCGGCGGAACTAGCCGTAACCGGAAGTAGGCCGCGGCGAACGCTGAGAAGGCCGCACGCTTACCGGAGCCCGACCTGGACGAGTCGCAGCCGGGGAGAGCTGAAGACCGTGGCCCCGCAATCCCCGCTCGTCCTGTCACCGGAGGATGGCACGCGAGCGGGCCTCCCCCTACCCCCACCAGCTGCCTCCAGGGAAGGAAGGGGATAAACCCGATCGATCCCTCTGGTAAGGGGAAATTTTTTCTTCAAGGGGATCTCCTCACCTTCCGACGGATCCCCCACACCTCTCGTGCCTGCCCTTCAGGGACAGGAAAAGCACTGGTGTCTAGGGGAAGGGGAGGGGCTTTTAACCTCTCGCTGTGTGCTTTTCCAGTCCCTAGGGCAAGAGTTAACTCCTGTGGTGCCGTCGTGAAGGTGAGGAGAGAAAATATTTTTCTAATGTTAATCAATCTGGCATAGGTTACATGTGCAGGCAGGACACTATAACCCAGTTATGTTAACAAGAAATAATAACACAGAAGTGTGCAACATGACTGTGGAAATTCTTAGCACAGATGAGTGGTCCTAATCACAATTGACTGCTCTTTCATACTACAAGATGAATAATATCTTAATAGAGCACAATGGTTTTATGATTTTAGCCTTTACTGGATCCCCAACAGATCTATCAAAATTAATTATGCATATAATAGACCTGATTTTTTTTTCTCTGTTGACTTATAATGAGTCGGCCAGGTTTTCATCTGGTATCTGTTTTTGTGCTGGATACAGTTCTGCAGCAAGAAACCAAACTCTGTACAAGAACAAGAGACTACAATCTTCACAAAGACAAGTGTGATCTCAGAGTTTACAAATGTTTCTTCTTTTTTAATATTACTTCAATTAAGCCAATACAGATAATGCATTTTTTTTCTTTTTCTCTTTTTTTAAAACCCATGCCCCACAAAAATAAAAGATACAACAAACATTTTCTCTATACATAGGGTTTTTGTAGCATGACCACTTCTAAAAACACAACTCCTAACTCTTCTAGGCAGGCGTTGGAAAAATGAACTTATGGTGCCAAGGTTATTCAACTTTAATATGAAGCAAGAGTCCCCAGTAAGTTCTCTCCTCTTGTCACAAAGTTACCATGTAGACTCCAAGCTGGACCCTCGTAGCCCAGAGGCAGAGATAACAAAAAGGCTTGAACTGGTGAAGTGTGCAGATGCTGCTCATCTTGGTACATAGTGTGGCTGCTGAAATGATGTGATGTTAAGGTGAAGCCAGCAAGTGGATTACAACAAGAAAGGAACCCTTACGGTGGGGGAGGTAAACAACTTATTACAAAATAAAAAAAAATAAAATAAATCCAGAATGTCAAAAAAATTTCCAAATGAAAAATAAAACAAAAAAGTTAAATCAACGAGTGGCCCCCAGTCTGTTCCTGATAAACCTCAATAACGTCTTCTTCCTCCATGCCCAGCTGTAAGGTAAGAGGTTACATGTAAGAACTTGTGATACATTGCTTCCAATATCTAATAATGATCATCTAATTTGGACTTAAAGTGACACTGTCGCCCCCTTTGTGCATTCTGACATCTCTACACAGGTGTAAAGGATACATTTAGCGGTTTTCATACCTTATTTCATATCATACATCATGGTGTTTGTTCAAGTAAAAAGTGTCATTTTATCAACTGCAGATTGTATTAGGTGGGCGTGGCTTCACAGCATTAGCACCACTTAGCCCCCCCCCCACAACGCCACCGTTGGTCCCGCCCACTTGAACAAACACCATGATGTATGATATGAAATAAGGTATGAAAAACGCTAAATTTATCCTTTACATCTGTGTAGAGATGTCAGAATCCACAAAGGGGGTGACAGTGTCACTTAAAGCTAATTTAACATGTCCTTTCCATTTGCAAAAACTTTTGCCATATCATAGAAACATGTTAAAAGTTTTGATCAGTCAGGGTCTTCAGACACCCAAAAATCTCCAGAACAAGCTGGGAGAAGCACACGGCTGAGCTTCACTCCATGGATTGACTTATAATGGAGCATATCTCCTGCAGCAAGACATACCAGGCAGTGATCTGGGGAGTGACAAGCTAAAGGCCCTATTCCAGGGGCCAACTGAGAGGAGCAAACGAGCGCTATTAGCAGTAGCAAGCGGGTGAGTGCAGGAGGGGTAGCCCATAGCATACAGCAGCGGTCTGCTGCCGCTGCTCCTATTCCACGGAGCGACAGCAGCAGATCAGTGCTGTATGAGTCGTTTGTTTTTCAACATGTTTGAAAGACAAACGACGCAATGATCAGCCGACATGAACAATGTCAGCTGATCATTGTCTTCTATTGCACGGGACAATTATAGGCCGTAACGGCCAGTATTGGCCGAATACGGCCGATAATTGTTCCGTGGAATAGGGCCTTAAGTCGTGAGCTTCTCTCTGCTATATATAATGATCGGTGGGGATTTGAACATCCAGACTTCAACTGAGCAAAATTGTTTGCAAATGACAGGGACACTTTAAGCAACAAATATGAAACAAGATCCAAAATACAAATACTGGCTGAGCTTACAACACATTAGACACACAATTGGTCTCTTGTCAAAGATGCTCGGATCCTTACACATAAACGTGAAAAAAAAAACTCACAAATAAATCCAGCCCCTTAACAGACTACAAACACAAGATAATGAATGTTAAAGCGACTCTGTACCCACAATCTGACCCCCCCAAACCACTTGTACCTTCTGATAGCTGCTTTTAATCCAAGATCTGTCCTGCAGTCCGTTCAGCAGGTGATGCAGTTATTGTCCTAAAAAATACTTTTAAACTTGAAGCCCGTGCCAAACGGGAGTATCTGTGCCCTAACTTTGCACAACCTCTCTGTCCCTCCTCCCCACCCTCTTCATCATTAGGAATGCTCCAGGCAGATTGCCTCCTATTCCCTACCTGTGGCAGCCCGGCACATGGGCTGGATCGTTAAGGACCTGTGCAATGTTCAGCATGGAGAAAATGTTTTAGGGCACAGATACTCTCCCGTTTAGCACGGGCTTCAAATTTAAACATTTTTTTTAGGACAATAACGGCATCACCTGCCGAATAGACCACAGGACAGATCTTGAATTAAAAGCAGCTATCTGACGATACAAGTGGTTTGGGGGGTCAGATTGTGGGTACAGAGTCGCTTTAAGCATGATTTTGCCCTCATGCGTTCAACACAATGTGGAAACGCAGCCTTTTGGGTTTTGTGATGAAGTTTTGAAGTTAAAACCAGGTGTGGCTCACCCAATGTGGCATGTATCCACAGCTACAAGATCTTCAAGTGTCAGCACAGACTGGATGCCAGGTATATAACTAACCTCTTTAGGAGTCTGGTGATCTGCAATCCTCTGCCCTTCAAAGAGAAACCTTAGTGAATTCATGGGAACACCCTAAAAATGTAAAAAAATTCAATTAATGTTATTGCCTAAAAAATAGTAAGAGCATTTTTTAACTATTGTAAATTAAATTAAAAACATTACTAAATAGATTTTAAAAATCAAAATTTTAAGACTGGAACTTTAGACTAGAAACCAATAAGGCCACATTTATATACGTAACACTTAAATGGGAACTATCATTGTAACTTTCAAAACCTAAATCATCAGGGGATGTGTAATAAAACACATTGGCAATTTAAATTATTTTTTTTGTTATCATGCTTTAAAACAAAGCTATACCTACTTTTATCCAGGTCCAGTCTCCTCAAGGCAGCATTTTTGGTTTAAGAAGAGAGACCAAATGCAGGAAGGCTGATTAATGAACACATTGAGCTGTGACTCTCTGGACTGGCCATGACTTCATGTAGGAGATTTATGAAAGGGTGTAAATAAACGCCTGGTGTAAACTGCCCACAGCAACCAATCACAGCTCAGCTTTCAGCTCTGGTAAAACATAAGACGAGCTGTGATTGGTTGCTGTGGGCAGATTACACAAGATGTATATTTACACCCTTTCATAAATCTCCCCTCATGTGTTTAGTCTCTTTTTTTAACCAGCACAAGACTAAAAAGCTGCCTTCAGGAGTCTGGACTTGGATACAAGTAAGTATGGCTTTAAAGGGGTTATCCAGCACAACAAAAGTGAATGGAGCTTATTTGCAAACCGCAACTGAACTGGAGAAAAGAGTGATGCTGTCTCTGGAAGTAAGTGGCCATGTTTTTGTAGCGCTGGATAAGCCCTTAATTTACAGCATGATAACTAAAATGTAAACTGCAAACAGGTTATTTCACATCTACTGTTGATTTAGATTTTGAAAGTCATAATGACATGTACCCTTTAGGGTGGCCATACATTTTCAATAAATGATGACTGAATGATCGTCCAGCCATGAGTTACCTCTCACGTACGGCGCCTGTCCTCCCCATACACAGGGGTGTTCGGCACGGCCCAGTGTTCTTGCGTTCCCTATGGGGAAGGGTAAGTTGCATCCATTTCTCATCATGCCGACCTAGTCCCCACCAAGATCATCTGTCTGTGGTTGTTTGTGAGTGGAGGGTTCGGCTGACTAAAGTATAAGGTGTATGAGGACCTTAAGTGTGTGGTCATCAGAGGATTCTAACCCTGCAGCATCAGAGTATATTATGGTGCTGGACTTGATACTGGTAAAACCTGACATTTCTCCTACATCTAAAACCAGCATTTCTTACCTGTCTCTGACAGTAGGACTCTTTCAGCTTTTTCAGATGCGTCGTCATCTTTACTTTAAAATGAATTTCACTGCTGTCCTGAAATAGAAAGAAGAGTGCAAGATGAACAACTGAGTGCAGTGCAAGCATGTAAGACCATAAAGATGCTGCAGTCACTGGGCTCAGCAGCCTCTTCCTACATGTAAAGCACATGACTACAAAGGCCAGTGATTGGCTGCAGCATCACAATGTACACCATGTCACTGCAGCAATTCCTGTGGGGAACCCCAAAGTTGCAATGCAACTGAAACAGCTGCAAATTTAGGTGCAATTAAAGGTTTTTATTTTTCCCTGGTCCCAGCCTGTAGGACCCAACACAAAGAACCTCCTTACCAGTTTACAAAACTTAAAGGTAACACCCAGATGTCAATTTAGTCATTAACCCTTTGAGGACCAGGCCCAAAATGACCTAGTGGACCGCGCAAATTTTGATCTTAGTGTTTCCGTTTTTCCCTCCTGCCCTTCTAAGAGCTCCAGCACTTTCAGTTTTTTATCTACAGGCCATGTAAGGGCTTATTTGTTACAGGAATAGTTGTACTTTGTAATGGCGTCATTCATTTTACCATAACATGTACGATGGATTCCAAATATATTATTTATGAAGATATAAATTGGTGAAATCGCAAAAAAGAATGCAATATGGTAACGTTTGGGGGGTTCCTGTGTCTACGTAATGCACTATATGGTAACAGCGACATGACACTATTATTCTATAGGTCAGTCCGAACACAACCATATGCCGGTTACACAGATTCTCTAATGTTAATAATTATACCACACAAAGCTAATTTTAAAATATATTAATTTTTATTAAACATGATTAAAAAATCAATAAAACCATTAATCTGTTTCTAGTGCAAAAGGGAATCCAGCAGTAATAGGTCACCAGACCACCATATCTCTAATGATAACTCTAACATATATCACTATATCATATAAACGTCACAATCAATATTCATATAGCCCTGCAGTGTATCTACACAGCCTCGGATCGCTGATAACAATGTCAGCCTATATCCGCAATATAAATGATAGTGTAATGAGACGCTTACCCATCGTGGTGTCTGGTAACCGCAACCCCGACGCACGTTTCGCCTTTAAATCGCTTTATCAAGGGGCGTCCCTTGATAAAGCGATTTAAAGGCGAAACGTGCGTCGGGGTTGCGGTTACCAGACACCACGATGGGTAAGCGTCTCATTACACTATCATTTATATTGCGGATATAGGCTGACATTGTTATCAGCGATCCGAGGCTGTGTAGATACACTGCAGGGCTATATGAATATTGATTGTGACGTTTATATGATATAGTGATATATGTTAGAGTTATCATTAGAGATATGGTGGTCTGGTGACCTATTACTGCTGGATTCCCTTTTGCACTAGAAACAGATTAATGGTTTTATTGATTTTTTAATCATGTTTAATAAAAATTAATATATTTTAAAATTAGCTTTGTGTGGTATAATTGTTATTTATTAAAAGCTAATCAACTATGTTGGACTAGTTATGTTATGGTCAATTGATTCCGTGGTGGTGAGACCAATACTGTTTGAGTGTCCATTGGAGCTATTGTATATAAAGATTCTCTAATGTTATATATTTTTTTAAATGAAATCCTTTTTTTTGGCAATTAATTATAAATAAAATGGGACTATTGTGACGCTTATAACGTTTTTATTTTTTCACCTACGGGGCTGTATGTGGTGTCATTTTTTCCGCCATGATCTCTAGTTTTTATTAATACCATATGTGTGAAGATCGGACGTTTTGATCACTTTTTATTAATTTTTTTATATATATAATGTAACATAAAATCGGTAATCCGTGCACTTTTTTCCCTCTTTTCGTGTACGCCGTTTACCATTCGCAATGACGCTTGTTATATTTTAATAGATCGGACAATTACGCACGCTACGGTATATTATATGTTTATCTATTTATTTATTTTTATATGTTTTATTTATATAATGGGAAAGGGGGGTGATTTCAACTTTTATTGGGGGAGGGGTTTTGGGGTTGTGTGTTAGTGTTTTTAACTTTTTTTTTTTTACACATTTGAAGTCCCTTTGGGGGACTTGTACATACATTAGTCTGATTTCTACACTGATGAATGCTATGCCATAGGCATAGCATTGATCAGTGTTATCAGCGCTCTGCTCATTGAGCCTGCCTGTGCAGGCTTAGAGTAGCAGATCGCCGATCGGACCGCATGGAGGCAGGTGAGAGACCTCCTGCAGTCCGTTTTACCGATCGGGACCCCCGCAGTCACACTGCGGGGGTCCCGATCGGTAAGTGACAGGGGACTCCCCCTGTCACTTACACTTAAACGCCGCGGTCGCCGCGGCGTTTAAGGGGTTAATGACACGCGGCAGCGCGATCGCTGCAGCGTGTCATTACCGGTGAGGTCCCGGCTGCTGTTTGCAGCCGGCCCCCACCTGCTATGAAGCGCGCTCCGCTCCGGAGCACGCTTCATAGCGGGAGAAACACCCAGGGCGTACAGTTACGCCCTAGGTCGTCTGGGGACAGACTTCCATGGCGTAACTATACGCCCTGGGTCGTCTAGGGGTTAAAGGACAACTCCCACGAATTTTTTTTTAGCTTATTTAACACACATTACAAAGTTATATAACTTTGTAATGTGGTTAAATACCTGGTCTGGCCCCCTTCCCCCACTTTCGGACCCCCAACCCCCCCGCCCGGAAGTTAAAGAATGTATACATTACCTATTACGATCGTCACGGTCCTCTTCTCCCGGGCGGCATCTGGTGACGACGACGTCAGCCGGGGGGCGGTCCGGGTCTTCTTCCTCCTCGGCGTCTTCATAGAGAGTGAATGGGACGGAAAAGGCTGCTGGTGCACATGCGCACCAGCAGCCTTTTCATTGGCTGGAGCGCATCACATGGCTTCCAGCTTGCTTAGCCCTGATTGGCTGAGGCTGCTGGAAGCCATGTGATGCGCTCCAGCCAATGAAAAGGCTGCCGGTGCGCAAGCGCACTGGCAGCCTTTTCCATCCCCAGGACCCGGAAGTCAGAGACATCGCTGGACGGCGGTGACGTTGAGGCGGACGGCGGGCGAATGGAGTGGCGATCGTCACCGGAGGGATGGTGAGTATGGTGTCTGTGTGTGTCTGTGTTTTTTTTTGGGGGGGGGGGGGTCCCGCAGGAGTTGTCCTTTAAAATGCAGGCGGAGAACAGAGGAATGGCACAACTAAGAGCATCAAGAGCTCTAAATTGTTGATTTACAGGAAATGCAAGTGTTTCCTACAACAGATGGCTCCAAGGAGCTGACTGGACCCCCTCTCACAAGGACACTTCTTACTGCAAAACCCTAACAGATGTGTAAACCAGGACTTATTGTCATTTACAACCTGCACTATTCTGTGCTGTAACTTTACACACCAACATTTACCTGTCCAATTACTTTCAGTTTAATATAGTCGCCTCCTTCCTTCTTATCTCCCAAGTCCTCACTGGATGGTTTGGCTTCCTGCAAAGTAAGAAAATGAAAAACATGAAACATTTGGATTACAAAGACATGGATTTATATACAGAAAAACCTCATTAGGCTGGTAGCAAATACCGTATTTTTCGTTTTATAAGACGCACTTTTTTTCCTCCCAAAGTGGGAGGAAAAACTAAGTGCGTCCTATAAAGCGAAGATGGCTCCCAAGCAGTGCCGAGCACCGCATGGAAGCCGTCCCGCCCGCCCCCTGTATTGCCGCTCACTATACATATGCATAGTGAGCAGCCCTGAGCCATCCCCTCCCCTCCGCCCGCCCAGCCCGCCCCCTCTATCCCCGCTCAGCTGAGCCGATCAGAAGCCCGGAAAAGTGCAATGAGCAGCACTTTCCTGGGCTCCTGATCGGCTAAGCGGCGATGGAGGGGGCCGGCTGGGCGAGCGGAGGGGATCGCTGTCCTACTCACCTGTCCGCCGGCCCCAGCAGCTCCTCTCCCGTCATTCTCCGGGTACAGGCAGCGGGGTACAGAGAAGCTGCCTGTGTCCCGGAAGTGTTCTGCAGCGGCAGTCTCTCTGTCCCCTGCTGCCTGTGCCGGAGGATGACGGGAGACCGGAGTGTCGGGAGAGGAGCTGCTGGGGCCGGCGGACAGGTGAGTAGCCTGTTTGTTGTTTTTCTGGTCGCAGGGGGGATTGGCTACTATATGGGGGCATTGGCTTCCATGGGGGGCATTGTATAGGGGCACTGGCTACTATATGGGGGCACTGTATGGGGGCATTGGCTACCATGGGGGGCATTGTATGGGGGCATTGGCTACCATGGGGGGCATTGTATGGGGGCATTGGCTACTATATGGTGGCACTGTATGGGGGCATTGGCTACTATATAGGGGCACTGTATGGGGGCATTGGCTACCATGGGGGGCATTGTATGTGGGCACTGGCTACTATATGGGGGCATTGGCTACCATGGGGGGCATGGTATGGGGGCATTGGCTACTATATGGGGGCACTGGCTACTATATAGGGGCACTGTATGGGGGCATTGGCAACCATGGAGGGCATGGTATGGGGGCATTGGCTACTATATGGGGGCACTGTATGGGGGCATTGGCTACTATATGGGGGCACGGTATGGGGGCATTGGCTACTATAAGGGGGCACGGTATGGGGGCATTGGCTACTATATGGGGGCACTGGCTACTATATGGGGGCACTATATGGGGGGATTGGCACCAAATCACACTGCTGCTATCTCCAAACTGTGACAATGAGCAATATATATTTTTTTCTATTTTTCCCCCCTAAAATCAGGGGTGCGTCTTATCAAAAGGCGTGTCCTATAAAGCGAAAAATACGGTAAGTTATATGGCTTATACAGGTGTGGCCAAAAACATTAGGTCAGGGTTGGACAAATAACAAGCACCTGGACTGTTCTAACTGGTATAATGCACATAATACATATTCATCCAGTTATATGTAAAAGCAGCTATAAGGATGTCGTCAGTGCAGACAACCTTTCTTGAAGGCATAGCACCAAAGACCAACTTTCTGCAAAGTTTACATGTACTTATCCTGGCATCCCCCATAGGACTACAAAATAGTACTAGAAAGCACAGACAAGGGCACCACAGGCCATCTGAAGACCTAGATAGCTATGTTCTAATGACTTTGCATTATCACTGCCCAAGATTGAGAGTTTAAAGACATACAACTGTCAGCATCACTAAGACTTTATTCATAGCAAATGTAAAGCTGAAAAACATATCCTGGTCACTGGCTATGAGCTACAGGACACCTTGTGCCATCATTTCTGTTAGCGCTTTACACTATTTTCCTACAGCCTTAACATGCTTTATGGATCTTGGCTTTCCCCTTTATATAGTGTTCATTATTGCCTCCTCAAGGTATGAAATCACTGAGGAAACAGATTAATAATGGAGAAAAAGACCTGATGTGATGCTCAACTGCACAGTCTCAACTTCATCAGACACACATGGAAATAGGTTGATCCTGCAGTCATCTCCTCACCAGCACTGAGATTCCTTACACCCCCCTTTAAACTGTTCACGCTTCTTAATGTCCTTTCATAACCAATGCTGCTGATTCAGCCCTGCACAGAGCGAGCTGCTTCCAGAATGTGGAATCAGCAGCTTCATTATGCAGAAAAGATGAGGAATAACATTCAGCAAAGGAACAACGGTGCAAAGTAGAACATACCAGATGGTGCATGCAATCTGCACTGCTGTAAGCTCTCTCCTTCACAAGTCCTGGAGCATTACATGCAGGCACAATAGGACAGTATGCACACATAAATGGAATCCACAAAGGTGACAAACACCACATTGCTGTCATTTACGTGTCTGCAGGATGTGATGGAGGGATCACTAGACACCCACAGCTGTCCTATTGATTCAAATCCATTGTTGACAATAAACGCAGGGAAGGCATCTTAGAGAATTATTGTATTTATTTATGAATTAAAGAATTTCCTATTCCTAAGCCATTTTCTGAGCTAAGGTAGAAAGTACAGTGTAGATGGCACCAAAGGGGATATAGAGAGGATGCAGAAAGGATAGCAGAGAGGGAGATGAGGTTAGGAAATGTTATAAGTGCAGCTGAAGAGATGAGTCTTCAGGGCACACTTGAAACTGGGGGTGTTGGAGATTAGTCGGAGGTCTTTGGGTAGGGCATTCCAGAGAACAGGTGCAGCACGAGAGAAGTCTTGGAGGCAGGAGTGAGAGATTCTGATTATGGAAGAGGTTAGTGTAAGGTAATTAGCAGAACGCAGAGCACGGGAAGGATGATAGGTGGAGATGTATGGAGGGGCAGAGTTGTGGAGAGCTTTATGGGTGAGGGTGAGGAGTTTGAACTGTGTTCTGTATTTAATCGGTAACCAGTGCAGTGACTGGCACAGGGGGAAGACATCAGTATAACGGCTGGAGAGGAAGAGGAGCCTGGCTGCTGCGTTCAGGATAGACTGGAGAGGGGAGAGCTTAGAGAAAGGAAGACCAATTAGTAGGGAGTTACAGTCAAGACGGGAATAGATCAGGGCGACAGTCAGAGTCTGAGCGGTGTCAGTGGTGAGAAATGGGCGGATTCTGGAGATGTTTTTGAGATGTAAGTGACAGGAGCGTGCAAGAGCTTGGATGTAGGGAATGAAGGATAGATCAGAGTCTAGCATAACCCTCAGACATCGAGTCTGATGCACAGGAGTGATGATGCTAGTACCACAGACAGAGTGAGATGTTGGGTTTAGGTTTGTTAGAGGGAGGGAATACAAGTTGTTCAGTTTTAGAGAGATTAAGTTTGAGAAACAGAGAGGTCATAGTGTTAGAGAGAGTAGATAGGCAGTCACTAGTATTTTGCAGGAATGCAGGGGAAATGTCACGAGACGAAGTGTATAACTGGGTGTCATCGGCATAGAGGTGGTATTGTAGGCCAAACCTGCTGATAAGTGTGTCCGATGGGGGCTGTATAGAGGGAGAAGAGGAGGGGACCCAGAACTGATCCCTGGGGAACGCCAACAGAGAGAGGTAAGGGAGAATAAGTAGAGGGGTCACAGAAGTAAAACCAGGAGAGTACAGAGTCCTTAAGACTAAGAGAGCTGAGCATGGAGAGGAGGAGATGGTGGTCCACACTGTCAAACACTGCTAAGAGATCCAGGAGGATCAGCAAGGAGTAGTTTCCTTGTGACTTTGCCTTCAGGAGGTCGTTTGACACCTTGGTGAGAGCAGTTTCAATATTTTACATCAGCCATATCAAGCCTTCACTAACAACAAGGTTCCACAGCGCAAGTCAGTCTACGTGCTATTTCAGCTGTTCACTTCTATGGAGCAGCATTGACAGCAAAGTAAAAAGGACATCAGCTGAGAAAGTCACTAAAGATAAAAGAATCTCAATTGCATAAAAAAATTTAGGTGTTATTTTTTAGAAGGATACACTTTAAATTTCTTGTCCCTTCTTAGGACAGCAGCAAACACACATTCTTGGTTGATATTAGTATGTAAGTGTATAGGCTTTGCTGGCTTCCAAGGCCCTTTAGAGGCCCCTGAACATTTCTCAACCAACAGTTTCAGATTTAGTAATGAGGTAAATATAAAGTTAGTTTTGCCTGTATTCCACAGAATGGCAGTCTGGAAAACGGATTACAACAGTTTATACTTTGCCTATGAAGCCCCAGATTGTAGCCAAATTGTGTCTTCTGATCTTTTGTTTTATACCTGATGGATTAAGGGCCTAAACTAATAGGGAATAACATACAGTACATTAGGCTTCCTCCATGTGTGCACTTCATTTACAGGCGCCGTTCTATGCTCCACAGATGTTCTTTCAAGTTATCAGCAGTGTCAAACATTGGTCTGGTTGGTACATATAATGATAGGGGAAAGTAGATGTACTCCAATGGCATAACATGTGCGACGGCTGTCAATGGACTCTTAGGTTCCACATAAGGAGAATTGTCATTCAGCACAGTCAGTTCTTTATCATTTACATTTCAATCCGTAACCGTCTTAAGAATGATAGTCAATGATGTGTCAACTACAGTATAATCACCAAAGCAGGCCAGCAGCCATACAGAGGTTGGAAGGGACCACCAACTAAAATACTTCTATCACTAACATCCTCCTTCATCCTTGCGCAGTGGTCATCCACTTAGTAATTCCTGTTTCGGATCTAACCTCTCTACCACACCTCACCACATCTCTGACCATTAATGGTTTATCCAAGACTCATGATGCCTATATTGTTTCAAATACCTCAGCACCTCTCAAACATAAAAGAACTGGACAAAGATAAGCTTCCTGGGTTGCAGAGCGGAGCTGGAAGAAAACTTCAATACATACAAGCAAGCACTAACCTCTGCCAAACAGGACTGTGGTCATATCATCACTGTCTCACAACCCCAGGCCACTATTACAGAAATACCTTCCTTCTCTGACCCTTGCTGCCACCCTCACATCTCTTACCTAGACTAAGAACTACAACACACACCATTGACCACATCAGAGGTTTCATTATTGTCTCCACAAGCCATATAACACCTGCTCAGCGTTTTTCCCCAATAACTTTCTTCTCCCCAATTACCAAAGAAAAGTTTTTTAAACTACTGTCCGCATCACGCCTCACCACCTGTGCACTGAACCCAATCCTATCCTACCTTATTTCCAACCTTACTACAGGGTTTATCCCAGCCTTAACCCATAACTTTAAAAGGGTATTCCAACCAAAGCCTATTGTCAGTGCAGCTCTGCTGCCAGAAGTCTAGTACTTGTAGTAAGAATGTTTTCGTCAGTAGGCTTCTCATGATCCTGGATGTGACTTCCTACTCTTCAGACGCATTGCTTGCGTGCCATACTCCCGCGATAAGCGAGTTCAGCCCGAAAGAGCAGAGCCATTGGCTCCGCTTAATAAAAGGTGCACCCGCCATACTTTGGGAAAAAGGTTCAGACTTTAATTCTGATGGACAGGCAGCCGGCTTGGCCTCCTCCCGCGCCTGATTCACGCCTGTGCTGGTATACATTTCTGTGAGTGTCATACGCTAGCCTCAGATCCGCCAGTCATACTTTACCCTTAGTAAATCTGACACGGGGACAGGTACTCCAGTCTTGATAATTTTCCACATGGTTTAGTCTCCTCCGCCTTTGACACAGTCAACCATTCCCTCCACCTACAAACTCTCACATCTCTAGAGAGATATGGTCACAGATTTGGTGCTCTTCATACATTACTAAACATATATTTAGTGCGACTCACACACACCACTTCCTACGCTATCCTATCCTCAGGTCTATCTTCTTCAGCTATATGTTTGGGCTGGGATAGATCTAGAATCCCAAGGCTTTAAATACCACTGCTATGCTTATCTCTAGAGATGAGCGAACCGGGTTCGGGTTCGAGTCGATCCGAACGATCGGCATTTGATTAGCTGGGGCTGCTGAACTTAGATAAAGCTCTAAGGTTGTCTGGAAAACATGGATACAGCCAATGACTATATCCATGATTTCCACAGTATATAGATAGGCCAGGCCTCTGTACATTGGGTATGACAGGGTTACACAGTATATAGATAGGCCAGGCCTCTGTACACTGGGTATGACAGGGTTACACAGTATATAGATAGGCCAGGCCTCTGTACACTGGGTATGACAGGGTTACACAGTATATAGATAGGCCAGGCCTCTGTACACTGGGTATGACACGGTTATACACAGTATATAGATAGGCTAGGCCTCTGTACACTGGGTATGACACGGTTATACACAATATATAGATAGGCCAGGCCTCTGTACACTGGGTATGACACGGTTATACACAGTATATAGACAGGCCAGGCCTCTGTACACTGGGTATGACACAGTTATACACAGTATATAGATAGGCCAGGCCTCTGTACACTGGGTATGACACGGTTATACAAAGTATATAGATAGGCCAGGCCTCTGTACACTGGGTATGACACGGTTACACAGTATAAAGAAAGGCCAGGCCTATGTACACTGGGTATGACACGGTTATACAGTATATAGACAGGCCAGGCCTCTGTACACTGGGTATGACACGGTTATAAACAGTATATAGACAGGCCAGGCCTCTTTACACTGGATATGACACAGTATATAGATAGGCCAGGCCTCTGTACACTGGGTAGGATACGGTTACACAGTATACATGCAGCCCAGGCCTCTGTACACTGGGTATGACACAGTATATAGACAGGCCAGGCCTCTGTACACTGGGTATGGCACGGTTACGCAGTATATAGATAGGCCAGGCCTTGTTACACTGGGTATGACATGGTTATACACAGTATACATGCAGCCCAGGCCTCTGTACACTGGGTATGACACAGAATATAGACAGGCCAGGCCTCTGTACACTGGGTACGACATGGTTACACACAGTATATAGACAGGCCAGGCCTCTGTACACTGGGTATGACACGGTTACACAGTATATAGACAGGCCAGGCCTCTGTACACAGGGACACAGCCATCCGGCGATTACACAAGAGCCGTTAGGCCGCCGTACACACAATACATAAGGACATAAACAAGGGTAGATGCTAGAATGTATCCTCTCCTTTGAGGTGTGATGTCACCAGGAGGGGCGGGGCCTCGACCGGAAGTAGGAAGTAGTGAGCTGCTGCACCATTCACTGTGCAGAAACAGAGTGAAGGAAGCTGCAATATCCATAGTAGCATGGAGGGTATACAGGGGGAGAGGACTGGTGTGTGTGGAGTCTGTATACAGGGGGAGAGGACTGGTGTGTGTGGAGTCTGTATACAGGGGGAGAGGACTGGTGTGTGTGGAGTCTGTATACAGGGGGAGAGGACTGGTGTGTGTGGAGTCTGTATACAGGGGGAGAGGACTGGTGTGTGTGGAGTCTGTATACAGGGGGAGAGGACTGGTGTGTGTGGAGTCTGTATACAGGGGGAGAGGACTGGTGTTTGTGGAGTCTGTATACAGGGGGAGAGGACTGGTGTGTGTGGAGTCTGTATACAGGGGGAGAGGACTGGTGTGTGTGGAGTCTGTATACAGGGGGAGAGGACTGGTGTGTGTGGAGTCTGTATACAGGGGGAGAGGACTGGTGTGTGTGGAGTCTGTATACAGGGGGAGAGGACTGGTGTGTGTGGAGTCTGTATACAGGGGGAGAGGACTGGTGTGTGTGGAGTCTGTATACAGGGGGAGAGGACTGGTGTGTGTGGAGTCTGTATACAGGGGGAGAGGACTGGTGTGTGTGGAGTCTGTATACAGGGGGAGAGGACTGGTGTGTGTGGAGTCTGTATACAGGGGGAGAGGACTGGTGTGTGTGGAGTCTGTATACAGGGGGAGAGGACTGGTGTGTGTGGAGTCTGTATACAGGGGGAGAGGACTGGTGTGTGTGGAGTCTGTATACAGGGGGAGAGGACTGGTGTGTGGGGGGTCTGTATACAGGGGGAGAGGACTGGTGTGGGGGGGTCTGTATACAGGGGGAGAGGACTGGTGTATGGTCTGTATACAGGGGGAGAGGACTGGTGTATGGTCTGTATACAGGGGGAGAGGACTGGTGTATGGTCTGTATACAGGGGGAGAGGACTGGTGTATGGTCTGTATACAGGGGGAGAGGACTGGTGTGTGGGGGCTCTGTATACAGGGGGAGAGGACTGGTGTGTGGGGGCTCTGTATACAGGGGGAGAGGACTGGTGTGTGGGGGCTCTGTATACAGGGGGAGAGGACTGGTGTGTGGGGGCTCTGTATACAGGGGGAGAGGACTGGTGTGTGGGGTCTTTACACAGGGGGAGAGGACTGGTGTGTGTGGGGTCTGTATGCAGGGAGAGAGGACTGGTGTGAGGGGTCTGTATACAGGGGGAGAGGACTGGTGTGTGTGGGGGGGTCTGTATACAGGGGGAGAAGACTAGTGTGGGGGGACTGTATACAGCGGAGAGGACTGGTGTGTGTGGGTCTGTATACAAGGGGAGAGGACTGGTGTGTGTGTGTGTGTGGGGGGGGGGGGGTCTCTATAAAGGGGAGAGGACAGGCGTGTGTGTGGGGTCTGTATACACACCAGTCCTCTCCCCTGTATACAGACCCCACACACCAGTCCTCTCCCCCTGTTTACAGACCCCATGTACCAGTCCTCTCCCCTGTATACAGACCCCACACACCAATCCTCTCCCCCTGTATACAGACCCCACACACCAGTCCTCTCCCCCTGTATACAGACCCCACACACCAGTCCTCTCCCCCTGTATAAAGACCACACACACCAGTCTTCTCCCCCTGTATACAGGCCACACACACCAGTCCTTTCCCCCTGTATACAGACCCCACACACACCAGTCCTCTCCTCCTGTATACAGACCCTACACACCAGTCCCTTTCCCCCTGTATACAGACCCCACACACCAGTCCCTTTCCCCCTGTATACAGACCCCACACACATCAGTCCTCTCCCCTGTATACAGACCCCACACACCAGTCTTGTTCCTTGTACAGACAATGGTGTATTACACCAAAGGTTTCCTGGCAGTTACGTCTGATAATCATTTGGTGTAATAATCCATGTTATCAGCTGATTGTGGTCTTCAAACTGGTCGAGTAATCCAGATCACGATAGTGCTGCTGTCTACAATGGGCAGCTTGAACAATCTAAGGATTTTTTGGGCTGCCCCTCCCGCAGCTGCCCGCAGTTCCCCCAGTCACTGTCTGTGTGTGTAATAACACAGAAAATGTGCAGGGAACAAAGGGGAAGCGAGCAATGACCTAAAACATCGCCGCTCGTTTTTTACCTCTTAATCATGCTGTATAATATGACCCGCTCAGGGAGAAGCTCAGAAGAGAGGATACGCTCAGAGGAGAGGATACATACTAGACTGTATACCCTGCAGTTAGAAAAGAGAACATTCTAGACCAGAGATGTCAGACTCAGGCCCTCCAGCAGTTGCAGAACTACAATTCCCACCATGTCTGGACAAGTAAGGCATGAAGGAAAATGTAGTTTGTAACAGCCGAGGGATGAAGTCTGACACCTGTGGTCTAGACCTTTCAAAACTGCACTTGCTAGAATGTATGCCCTCTCAGAGGAGAGGATACACCTGGTGGAGATGCCCTCTCAGAGGAGAGGGTACACTCCAGACATTTCAGTACTAAACATTCTAGAATGTATGCCCTCTCAGAGGAGAGGATACTCGATGGACTTAACATTACTAGGCTATGTTCACACATAAAACACAGCACTCGGTTTTGGTTGAAGAAAGAATGACCGAAATACTATGTGTGAACATAGCCCTAAACATGCTAGGATGTATACCCTGCAGTGAGAAACTCAGAGGAGAGGATACATTCTAGACACTTCAGTACTGAACATGCTAGAATGTATCCTCTCCTCTGAGTGTATCCTCTTTTCTGAGTTTCTCACTGCAGGGGATACATTCTAGCATGTTCAGTAGTGAAATGGCTAGAATGTATCCTCTCCTCTGAGCCATCCTCTCCTTTGAGTTTCTCACTGCAGGGGATACATTCTAGCATCTTCAGTACTGAAATGGCTAGAATGTATCTCCTCCTCTGAGTCTCTCACTGTAGGGGATACATTTAGCATGCTCAGTAGTGAAATGGCTAAAATGTATCCTCTCCTATGAGTCTCTCACTGCAGGGGATACATTCTAGCATGTTTAGTACTGAAATGGCTAGAATGTATCCTCTCCTCTGAGTATATCCTCTCCTTTGAGTTTCTCACTGCAGGGGATACATTCTAGCATGTTTAGTACTGAAATGGCTAGAATGTATCCTCTCCTCTGAGTATATCCTCTCCTTTGAGTTTCTCACTGCAGGGGATACATTCTAGCATGTTCAGTACTGAAATGGCTAGAATGTATCCTCTCCTCTGAGTCACTATAGGGGATTTATTCTAGCATGTTGAGTACTAAGAGGGTATATATTCTAGACATTTCAATACTACACATGCTAGAATGTATACCCTCAGAGAAGAGTATACATTCTAAATATTTCAATACTGAATATGCTATAATGTATACCCTATAGTGAGAGACTCGGAGGAGAGGATACATTCTAGCCATTTCAGTACTGAACATGCTAGAATGTATCCCCTGCAGTGAGAAACTCAAAGGAGAGGATACATTCTAGGCTCTACCCATAAACAAGCGGCCATAGCGACACCTGCGCATGTCCTGTCACTGGCGCACCGCTCGGCCGCAGCACAATAACGCCGTGCAGCTCAGCGCACACACAGCGGTCACAGCCGGTACCCAGGCCCGGTGCCCCAGTCACCTGGTCAGACATGCTGCCTACTGTCCCCCGGTCACCGTCCGCTGCTGGAAGCCGCTCTTTCCTCTGGGCACAATAACAGCACTGAAGACTCAAACACGGCTAGAGTTCCTGTCCGAGCGGTAACGTCACTTCCGTTAAAGACAGGCTCCGCCCAACGTAGTACTGGGGGCCAGAACCGGAAATCCTAGGGCGGAAGTAGGGTGTGCGCATGCGTGCTGGCGCCCAGATTTACACGTGTCTGGGCTGCTAGGACGTGAGGTTAGGTCTCCGGCCCCAGCGATCCCGGTTCAGCCATGTTGGTGCTGTTTGAGACCGCGGCGGGTTACGCCATATTTAAGGTAAACTGGGTGCGATCTGGTCGCCCGATGAACTTGTAATGTGATCGCTGTGACCGGCTGTCTGCGGGGCCGGCGCACATGTGCTCCCGTCTCCGGTACACTCTTCCCCCGGTCACAGCTGCGGCTCCCTAGTGTGTATAATAGTTATGTGTGCCGGATGAGAGATGGTTAATGACCCTGTGCAGGCTGCCGTGTTCTGATCATCCGCCGGGCATACCAGCACGTGGTCTCAGATCCCCATAGGGAAGTCCTCAGCATGTCGGTGCACGGTACAGATGGAACCGGACTACGGGAACTGCAACTCAGGCCAGGCTTCTGTCAGGGCATGATGGGAGTTGTAGCTTTACAGGGTGGACAAGTCTGCATTCACTGGTATCACAGTCTGCCTGCAGTGTGTGTAGATCCATATGACCCCCATGGGGTATTATGGGGAGGAGGGGGTTACAGATCGGATATTGGGGTGTGATGGGGAGGAGGGGGTTACAGATTGGATATTGGGGTGTGATGGGGAGGAGGGGGCTACAGATTGGATATTGGGGTGTGATGGGGAGGAGGGGGCTACAGATCGGATATTGGGGTGTGGATATTGGGGTGTGATGGGGGAGGAGGGGGCTACAGATCGGATATTGGGGTGTGATGGGGGAGGAGGGGGCTACAGATCGGATATTGGGGTGTGATGGGGAGGAGGGGGCTACAGATTGGATATTGGGGTGTGATGGGGGAGGGGGGGGCTACAGATCGGATATTGGGGTGTGATGGGGGAGGAGGGGGCTACAGATGGGATATTGGGGTGTGATGGGGGAGGAGGGGGCATCAGATTGGATATTGGGGTGTGATGGGGGAGGAGGGGGCATCAGATTGGATATTGGGGTGTGATGGGGAGGAGGGGGCTACAGATTGGATATTGGGGTGTGATGGGGAGGAGGGGGCTACAGATTGGATATTGGGGTGTGATGGGGAGGAGGGGGCTACAGATTGGATATTGGGGTGTGATGGGGAGGAGGGGGCTACAGATTGGATATTGGGGTGTGATGGGGGAGGAGGG
Organism: Dendropsophus ebraccatus; assembly: GCF_027789765.1. Lineage (NCBI taxonomy): Eukaryota > Metazoa > Chordata > Amphibia > Anura > Hylidae > Dendropsophus > Dendropsophus ebraccatus. The sequence continues at coordinate 53,210,944 of NC_091462.1, forward strand.
GGCTACAGATTGGATATTGGGGTGTGATGGGGAGGAGGGGGCTACAGATCGGATATTGGGGTGTGATGGGGAGGAGGGGGCTACAGATTGGATATTGGGGTGTGATGGGGGAGGAGGGGGCTACAGATTGGATATTGGGGTGTGATGGGGGAGGAGGGGGCTACAGATCGGATATTGGGGTGTGATGGGGAGGAGGGGGCTACAGATTGGATATTGGGGTATGATAGGGAGGAGGGGGTTACAGATCGGATATTGGGGTATGATAGGGAGGTGGGGGTTACAAACCGCACCTGAACTGGAGACAACAGTAGGGGAAAAGTGGCCATGTTTTTGTAGCGCTGGATAACCCCTTTAATTTGCATAATATATTTTATATTGGAACTAAACACTGCGGGTAGCTCCGGCCCTATTCTGACACGTGTCTGTGTATTAGAGTGCGTAAAGGGAAAACTGGTAAACGTATAGGACCGCCTGCGTGACTGCTTAAAGGGTTCTCCTGTTTACAGGTGCCAAAGGTAGTTAGGAGCCAGAAACAACCAGGTCAGCCGTCTAATACGCTTTGTGTAACTCTCATTAGTAATAAAGGAGTAGTCCGTCCAGACCCATTTTTTTTATACAAGTGGTGGGGAGGATAAAAGAAATAACATTCTCTTACCTCCTCCGCTCCAGCGCCGGTGGCGGCATACCGCTGCTCCGGTCCCCAGCCGCTTCCTAGTCTGACAGGGGAAATGGGTTGTGACACGTGAGGTCTCCTCAGGTAGTCAGCTGCTGTAGTAGGGTTCTGCCTAAGCCACTGACTGGCTAAGCGGACCTCACACGTCACAACCTGGGTCCCCACTCAGACCAATTCACCTTTAGGGTACAAACACACACACCGTATATGCAGCTTACTTACTGCTGCGATACGCAGCAGATTAGATCTAAATAGCTGAACACAGCATCAAATCTGAACCACCAAGTCTGCTGCAGATCTGCTGCGTATACGGTGTGTGTGTGTTTGTTCCCTTAAGGAGGTACTCTGGCCCTTTACATTTTTTTACTTTTGCACTTATACAAAACATAATAGAGAGTCTATTCTTACCATGCTTCCCCAGGGGTTGTCCTGTGGCATCTTTGCATCTCCCAATGAACAGCTTCATCAGCTAGTCCCTGTCCTGGGGGGGCTATCCCACTTCAGTAAGGGGGCATTCACAAGTTCTGTTATTTCAGTCCATGCACAGAAGATGTGACTGGAGCTTCAAAACAGTTTCACACTACTGTACTTACACAGATACAGAATACACCTAAGTGATTGTTTAAGCAAGCTGTCACTGCAGAGATGAGTCTCTCTGTAGTGGTGGTGGGAGCGTTCAGCAGGATGACCCCAGGGGAACGTGGTCAGGTAAGAACAGGCTTCTATTATAAGGACATCAGTATCTCAAAATTTTATAAAGGGCTGGCGTACTCCTTGCATGGGAGTAAAAAGTATACACTGCTGGTGTAGCATGAATGTAGTGCATTTACAATCAAAATGATTTTCAACAGTGAGTGTGTATTCATTCTGCTTGTTAACCACTTGTTGTTTTATTAGGTTCTAGATGAGAGCAAGTTGCAGGAAGTGGACAGTATATGGAAGGAGTTTGAAACGCCAGAGAAAGCAAATAAAGTGTAAGTTCTTGAATATCCATTAGGTCAGACTACATTCAGTAAAATGCCCTAGTCAGCACATTAAAGGGGGTTATCCAGGATTGGAAAAAAGGGCTACTTTATTGCAGAAACAGCACCACCTCTGTCCTCAGTTTGTGTGTGGTATTGCGATTTAACTCCATTTATATCAATGGAACTGTGCTGAAAAACCCAAACAGAGAACAAGAAGGATGCTGTTTCTGGAAGAAAGCAGCACTGTTGTTTTTTAAAGTCTGGATTTTTGCATTTAGACACATGAATCTAGGTTCTGTGATTTTCTGGTTTAATCTCTTTTCCATTCTGCAACGTCTTAGGTTCACCTATGAAGTGTCACTCTCCAGGATTTGCCCTTGATTGTTGCCAATGATGGATCTATTGTTGAATTGAACCACCATGATTATATTCAACTCTTTCGTCACTACCACTGAGGCAACAAGTGGCCAGATCTACTTCTAAGCTTCCTCCTCGTTCCCCACTTGCTGTCTGTGTTATTACAGGCACAGATAGCGAGGAGCGACTCCCCATTGAAGTCAGCGTCAGTCTGCTGCCTCCACCCCTCTTACAGACCGTCACCGTCGTGATCATGTAATATCAACATGTTGAAAGACAACAATCAGCTGACTTCGTTAATGTCAGCTGATCTATGCCTTTTAACATGTCTTATTACACCAAACTATTATAGGCAAAGTACGGCTGATAATCGTTTGGTGTAATAGGACCTTAAAGGGGTACTCTGGGCTGGGGGGCTTTTTTGTCTATGGCCGGGGAGGAAGTGGATGAGGGCAATGACGTCCCTTTACCTCCCCAGTTCCAGCGCCGTGTCCTGGATCGCGCTGCTCTGGTCCGCGCTGCCCGGCGGCTTCCTGGTCTCTGATGCGGGTTTGAAACGTGACGTTTCAAGTCCACTCAGCCACTGACTGGCTGAGCGGACTTAAAACGTCACGTCTCAAGCCCCTGCAGAGACCAGGAAGCTGCCAGAAAGGGGACGTCATTGCCCTCATCCACTTCCCCCCCAGCCCTGAGTACCCCTTTAATAGCTAGTCTGCAATTCTTTTGTGTTTCCCCTAAGATGTTTAGTCTGTAATGGTAATCTCATAAACCAGGTATGACGCTATTTAACGTTTTTTGTGTCTATTTTTAGAGTAAAGTTAAAACACTTTGAGAAGTTTCAAGACACAACGGAAGCGTTGGCAGGTGAGCCGCCCATGTACTGCATCACTGCCATGTTTCGCTATTGTCTGTTGCCGATGCTGGATTTTTTTTGTTAAGCTGAAACAGAATGATTTTACCTTAACGTTGCGTCACTACCACTGAGGCAACTCTTTTCATTTCCTTACATTGGAAAGAGAATGTGTAGATTGACAGGGATCATGTCTCCATGGCAGGCCCTGGTAAATCTATAAAACGTTGGGGGGGGGGGGGGTTGCTTTTCCACCCACTTAGTGGTCACTTGAAGAGGCCTAAATGACCTGTATGACTTTGCTGCCTATAAGAAACAATCTGTTTAATGTTAAACATTGATAGGAGAGATGCATTCTGCAAAACTTAGTTTTTCGTGGCTGTTTTTGTTTTCTGTTCCATATTCTCACACAGTTGTGTGTGTGTGTGTGTGTGTGTGTGTATATATATATATATATATATATATATATATATATATATTACAAAATAGAGCAAATCTTATGGAAACACTTTTGGCGATGGGACAGAATAGTAGCTTGTTTCCTATTAATGAGCTGGGTTATGTTCTGATGTCAGATTCTATAGCAATGTAGTAAGTTCTATGGAAGTTTTACCTTTTGTCATCAAACTTAAAGCCTGTTTCTAATTGAAGTCTTTACTTTTACATTCTTTAGCGGCTACTGCTTTGGTAGAAGGAAAGCTCGGAAAGAACCTTAAGAAGGTCCTAAAGAAAATTGCAGCTAAAGAAGCACATGAACAGCTGGCAATTGCAGATGCCAAGCTTGGAGGGGTTATCAAGGTAAAAATGTGACATTTCATTCTTAAAGGCTAGAGACACTTTTTGAAAATCATTTTATTCTTGCTTTGTGTTTATTGTGGAAAATACCTTTTTCTCTCTATACACAGCTGGAATGATTCTCCCCTGCAGACTGTCTTGTATCTGCTTTCCTCTCTTTCTGTAGCCTGTGCGAGCTGTCCTTCAAGGTTTTTCCTCTTCCTGTCTACTATCAGAACTAGTGTTTACCCTGACCCAGCTTTTTACATTGCGTTTGAAGGATCTGCTTACCAGTTTTGCTTTCCATGGTTCTAATTTCAGGATAAAGTGAACATTAGCTGTGTGCACAGTGCCATGGTTACAGAGCTCATGAGGGGTATTCGCAATCAGGTTGATGGCCTTATTACAGGACTCTCAACTCGCGAGATGGCTGCTATGTCCCTTGGCTTGGCACACAGGTAACTTATGTTTTGTTTTCTTATTATTTTATGTCTGAATCAGATTTTTCTCTTTATTAACTAGCATGGTTAATGGAATAGATAAATAGGTTACACACAGAAACAGCCTGCATTATAAGTGAATAAAGTGACACTACAATACCCTAGGGTTTAGTGTCGACATTCCTGAAAGGGGTTATCCAGCGCTATAAAAACATGGCCACTTTTCCCCCTACTGTTGTCTCCAGTTCAGGTGTGGTTTGCAATTAAGCTCCATTTACCTCAATGGAACTGAGTTTCAAAACCCCACCCAATCTGGAGACAACAGTAGGGGGAAAGTGGCCATGTTTTTGTAGCGCTGTATGAGATAAGTAATTCCATACTTTTACAAGATTGCGCAGTTTATGCGGACGGTACATATAATCTGCACAATACACTGTGCACTAGAAGCTTGGCTGAGGAGTACTATAGTGTCCTATGCCTGAACAGTCTTTATTTTGTTGCCAATGATGGAGTTTAGTTGAGCTGAATATCTATGATTTCATTCAACGTTTCGTCACTACCACTGAGGCAACATTTGAGGTTGATAAATTAGAGGCCAGAGCGTGTTTTAGGCTGGAGCGATACATTATGCGTGCCACATGTTGTTGTTAGCTTCTAAAGGGGGCAATCAACTACCTCTAAAAGTTGGCTCTAGAGAGCTACTTTGCATATCCTTTTTTTCTCAGTTAAGCAATGGCTTGTAAGTCATTTTGAGACACTCCTCAAGAAGAAACCTTATCCCTTTTGTTGGCTGTCCGGGCATGATAGGAGTTGTAGTTTTGCAACAACTGGAGAGCGATGGTTCCCTACACCTGCTCTCTATATTATGGAACATATTGAACATCCAGCACTATCCTGCTGCAAATTGTTTGCTACTTACACTCCATTCTCTTTTAACCGTGAGGTTCTGTTTTGTATGTCCACAGTTTGTCTCGCTATAAGTTAAAGTTCAGCCCTGACAAAGTGGATACAATGATTGTACAAGCAATCTGTAAGTATTGTCCTAAAAAAATGATGTTCTATTTCTAAAGCATAATACTGCCATGGTGTTAATGTATTACGCTTGTTCTTACTTGCCCTTTTCCTTCAGCCCTTCTAGATGATCTGGATAAGGAGCTGAATAATTACATCATGCGCTGTAGAGAGTGGTATGGCTGGCACTTCCCTGAGCTTGGCAAGATTATCACAGATAACCTGGCATACTGCAAGTGTGTGCGAGCTGTCGGTAAGTCCAGATTTGTGCTTTATACCCCAGAGAGAATTTATTGTGTCAACTGTTTTGAGAGAGAAGAGTGAAAGTTGCAATGAACTGACAATAATCACAACAGCCAATCTACCCGCTTCATTGAAAGCATACAGGAATTAAGGGAGGGTTATCACCATTTTATTGTGCCTTAAAGTGCCCCTATCACTCACAAAACAAACAAAAAATCTCTTGATGTCATAGTTGTAAAAAGTTTTTATCGTTTAGGGTCTCTGTGTTCAGATCTTCATTGTTTGTTAGGATGAGCCGGAAGAAGTGTGTGGCTGAGTGTTTCTCTCCCTGGCTCACTCCTGTCTTATGGCAGTAATCGGATTTTATAGTAAGTCTACGGAGCCTGAGAGCAACAAGGGGAAAGCACTTATCCATGTATTTCTCTTGGCTCTATACAGCAGTTGAGGTGGTCTGAACACACAGACCCCAACAAATCAAACCATTTGTGTCTGCAACGTCAAGTGTTTTTAGTTTTTTGACAGGGACACTTTACCTACGTTGCTCTTGCTTGTCGGAGGAACTTTAGAGGTTACTTGGGAATGTATAAGAATAATAATGTCTTTGCAGTTGAAGTAAACTAATTACTCTTACATAACATCTCTCACAGCTCCGTTTTGGCCATTGATGATGATTTAATATTGGATTGCCTGATTTTTCCATGAGGGCAATTTCAGTCACTACCTCATCTGAGGCCACCAAGCTCATGTCACAGACTCCCCCTATTCATGAAATAAACACACTGCATTCCAACAGCTTTCTTTTTCATTGTATATAGTTCCACTAATCTGTTCATATTATATCATTGAACAGGTGACAGAGTTAATTTTGCCTCCTTTGACCTTTCTGAGCTCCTGCCTGAAGAGGTGGAAGCAGAGGTAAAAGCTGCTGCAGAGATTTCTATGGGTACAGAGGTGTCAGAAGAAGATATAAATAATATCTCTCACCTGTGTGATCAGGTAAGTCCCATGCAATAGAGCCGTCTTTCTACTTAAAAACTCCAGTTATGTTTTGAATAGACACAAGTGTTTTAATGTGAAGGATCATTTACATTGATACTTAGATTGATTTTTTAGTTTAGATATATAGTATGCTAAATTTAATGTTGTTGTTAAGCCATATGTAAGGTAAGCATTAAAGGTGTATTCTGGCAATAAAAACATTGTAAGGGTTCTAACTTCTAGGACACAACTCTCCCTGTTTATTGGAGTGGGGGTAGGCACTCTATACATTCTCTATGAAACCACTGGTAATAGCTAAATGCTGCAACTCCATAGAATAAATGGAACAACTGGGTGAGTGTGCCAACCCACCACTCCAACAAGGAGAGTTGCAAAAATCAGAGTGGTCCCAGAGGTCAGACACTTATTACTGGGATACCCCTTAAAATCAGAATGGAAACGCATTTTATTACATCATTTTCCATGTCGCCTATGACAGTAAATAATATGCATGCATGGTTTTATTTAGGTAATAGAAATTTCTGAGTACAGGACACAGCTGTATGATTACCTCAAGAACAGAATGATGGCCATAGCTCCAAACCTCACAGTCTTAGTAGGGGAGTTGGTTGGTGCCAGACTTATTGCGCATGCAGGTAGGTCTTCAGTACCACCCTCTTTACTTCTGTAGTGGTCAGACAAGCTCTGGATTCTTGCTGTGGTCTGTGATGATGATTACATTATGTTGCCTGATTTTGCATGATGGCAATTCTAGTCACTACCTCATCTGAGATCATGTATTTTTGTATCTTCATTCATTGTTTTATCTTTGATATTGAGGCCTCTCCATTTATTTTACGACTTACTTTTATAGGCTCCCTTCTGAATCTGGCAAAACACCCAGCATCCACTGTGCAGATCTTAGGGGCTGAGAAGGCGCTATTCAGAGCACTGAAGACTAAGAGGGACACTCCGAAATACGGTCTTATTTATCACGCATCCCTTGTTGGGCAGACTACACCCAAAAATAAGGGCAAGGTAAGTCATATTATATGGCTTGTGAAGCCTCTGCAATGGAGCAAAGATCTCACTGGTTCTTTTCTGCTGTCTCTGGTTGTGCTACTATACATGTATAACAGGGAAATCTAATCCAAGTGATCTGATATTTCCAATCACATCCAATTAACGAACTCTGATATCGGCCCACCACAGATTTCTAGATTCATTTAAGGGAAATATCAAGATTTTAACTTACCATAAGCCTTATGTTATCAGAAAAACAAGAACATAGTCATTTGTGTTTTTCATAGTCTGAAATGTTTGCATTGACTTGCTGACCTATTCTTCTTTATTCAGATCTCGCGTATGCTGGCAGCCAAGGCAGCACTCGCTATCAGATATGATGCTCTTGGGGAGGACACAAATGCAGAACTTGGGGCAGAGACCAGAGCAAAGCTGGAAGCACGTCTACGGCACTTGGAGGAGAAGGGGGTAGGTACCAGGTGCAGCTTTGATTTCAGTCTTGCAGTCTGTGATGATGACATAATTTTATTGCCTGATGTTTCTATGAGGGCAATATCAGTCACTACCTCATCTGAGACTCGCGGTTTGTATGTGACTGTACATCGGTAGCTACATGATCTGGTTTTGATTTCTCCCCTCCTTCTCCCCAGCTAAAGAGAATAAGTGGCACTGGGAAAGCACTTGCCAGAGCTGACAAATATCAACATAAAAGGTAAGAACTGGTATATGAACACTGTGTCTATGTATATTGTATGTGCATGCATGTGTTTATAAAAATAGCAACCACTTGCATTGATAAAGCTTAATATGTGTTACTAACCTTTCTGCTGCATTGCTGTTGTTATGAAATCATACTAAACAATTGAGTACAATTGCTTTTGTAGTTTATTGTGTGTTTTCTTTTACTTATAGTGAGGTCAGAACGTATGACCCATCCGGAGACTCCACCCTGCCCCCAGTTCCCAGAAAGAGGAAAATTGAAGAGGTAGAGGAGGAGGAGCAGCCTGCTGAGGTCAAAGTAAAGAAAGCTAAAAAGCCAAAAGTTGACGTGCCTGAAGAAGAAGGTATTTGCTTGGATACTGGGGATGTTTGAGAAAATGTTAACTACTGTGCTCAGCAGAGTTTTGATACCAAATTGTATATTTACAGAAGAACCAGAAGTGGAGGAGACACCAAAGAAGAAGAAGAAAAAGAAGAAGGTGTTAAAGACTGAGGAGGAGGAAGAACTGGAAGAGGAGCCTAGTACTAGCATTGCTGAGGAGGTGAGAGTCCATATTAAGCATTTATATTTGTTACCCATTTTGTTACAGGAGGGATATCGTATACCATTACTTTATCTACTTTGTGTGTTGTTTCCAATACAGCCTTCCAAAAAGAAGAAGAAGAAGAAAAAGAAGTCTAAACAGGAAGAAGAGGAGGAGGATTAAAGACCGTGGACTCTTCCCAAAGCATTGACTATATTCATTACAAATTAAGACTTCACAATGTCGGTTTCACCAGGAGTTTGTCCGGATACCCTACCATAGTTTATACCATTCTGTCTATGTGAATGGAGCCTAACACCTTGTTTTTTAATTTTTTTTTTTTTTTCCTTTTTAATACAGTGATGAATGATACATCTACATCACAAGCGAGAACTTCTTCTATATAGCTGTCTGTGACAAGCTTTGTAGACTTTATTTCTTTTTATATTGTGTGTATGAATGGTTCACATGATCAGACAGTAAACTTTCCTGTCTTGATCAAGTATACGTTTGAGAGTCTCCACTAATCATTTTAATTTTGGAAATGTCTAGGAAACAGGTAAAAAATTTGTTACAACTGTAAAAATTACACAAATTTAGCTTAATCTTTAAAAAAAATCCAGTCTTACTTTTTCCTGCTTTCCTTTTATTAGGCCACTTTCCAAAGTATTTATGAAGCTGTAGCACCATGTTAGAATAGTCTGAAGATGCATCCTGTCAGCCAGAACATTGGCCTCTCAAGATTGTTTAGGTCCCCTTCATGCTACTACAACAGCTCTTTGTTAGCAGATTCTTTAGTCATTTATTTTCATTTAAAATTTTTGACATGTCAAAAGAGTAAATTGATCAGGGTTCCCTCTCTTTGCTAGATGAATTGGAAGAAGCACATGGCAGTACACTTAACTCCCTGGCTTGCCGCTTAGTTTGACTGATAGCAGGAAACTGGCTCCATAGACTTGAGCCTGTCTCTTGTAGTCAAATGAAGCACGCTGCCATTCTCTTCAACCGTTCCTATCTAAGGATGGGTTCACATTGAGGAATTCTCACGAATAAACTTTGCGGAATTCCGATGGCTGTATGCGCTCACGGACGCACGCCTTTTCGCCGGCTCCATAGACACCGTTCTATGGGCCGGCTGATTCTGCATTCTGCCGAAAGAACTGACATGTCATTTCTTTCGGCGGAATGCTGAATTAGCCGGTCCGTAGAATGGTGTCTATGGAGCTGGTGAAAGGTGCGCCTACAGCCGGCGGAATTCCGCTGAGTTTATCCGCGAGAATTCCTCAATGTGAACCCACCCTAAAGGAGTAAATATTTTTTTTGTTTGTTTTGTTTACCTACTTCTGTTAAGTGGCAGCAGTAAGGGGTGACCTGACCCAACTCTGATCAACCACTGCCGCACAGCATTATACAGAGGTATGCTTTAAGAGCCCATGTCAATCAATAATAGACAAGAAGGTGAGCAAGGGTTGCCACACTCAGAGGTTCCAGACAGATCAGACAGCTCCTCCATGCGACACAAATGTACATTTCATTGAGGTTGGGGCATGTGAAAAATGCCAGTGAATGACCTATCTGGCTGCTGTCAGGCAGAACCGTAGAATATTCCTTTTTTGTGCTCCTATAGATCCTGGCAGTATTGAAAGAGCACTTTTAGGGCTTTATTCACTTACTCACACAGTATTTCAGTATTTTTTCAACCAAAATCAGGAGTGGAACTGACTGACAGAAATACTATGTGTGAACATAGCCTCTGAGCACCTTCACCAGACATGTAACATAGTACTCCTGTCAGTTGCACGGTGCCAACAATTATCAGAGGGGAATAGACAGTGTGAGTCTGGTACCTATACCACAGAGTAAAAATGTAAAAAAAAAGTTCTGGGCGGAACAAGTGAGGGACGTTTTGTGGGTGAACCAAAAACACTTGGTGGAAGAGATCTTGTTGCGCAGTTACTGTTGTGATGCTCTCATGTTGCTAAGGCCAGCTTCAATGTTATAGTCCACAGAGTATATCACACTGGTGCTACCAGTCTTAACCACCATGGGAAACTGGTGCACTGACTGCAATTAAGCACAGAAATCTCAGGTGGTGCTCCGCTCCCAACAGTCCATAGATACATATAAAGAGCCTGTGAAAGTAAATGGTAAATTTCTCTACAATGACAACCCAGAAAGGTGTCCCTGTGTAGGCCCGGCAAAAGAGAGATTGAAAGAGAGTGGTATTGTTGGACTGAGTGTGCGGGACAGGATTCTCCTTTGTATTATAGAATCTTATAATTGTAGGACTTTTTCTTTTTTATTTTTTTTGAAGGGTGTATACAGTGAGATTGTGAATGAATTGTGGGCAGAGCCAGGGAAGAGCCTACCAATGAAGAGCAGGTCTGTTATAGTGCTACCCAGTGTTTTAGAATTTTGTACTATTATTGAAAAACTATTATGAAATGACACTCCACCAGTCTTGAGAGCATCAAAGTGTAGTTTGAAGTCAGGGAGGCCTGCACCGCCTCTCCACCTAGAAGCGATCAATGTTCACAATCCTAGATGGGGACGGAATCCACCCCTTACAAATTTAATTACTGCTGGGCTTGGCAGAGAAGCTCACTGCAGGTATTATGGGGACATATTTGAAGATGATTTCTTGATAATTAAAAAGTTTGGTTCATTTTACAGAGGCTAGGATAAAAAAAATCTTGAAAAATTTCAAGATTTTCAATTCAAAGGGAAAAAAAAAGAAGGTTTTAGAGCAGTTCCCCTTTAAAGGGGTAGTCCAGCAGGGGGCACTTTTGTACTAGAATCAGGGAGGAGGTGGCCGAGGGAAAAGATGTCCACTCACCTCCCCGGTTCCAGCGGCGGGTCCCGCATCGCGGTGCCCGGTTCCCGGCCGCCTCCGTGTGTCTGACACGGGCCCAAGACGTTGAAACGGATCCCACCTCCTTCGCTGAGTGGACCTTAGACGTCATGTCTCGGGCCTGTGTCAGACACCCGGAAGCGGCCGGGAACCAGGCACCGGAGCACCGCGATGCGGGACCCGCAGCTGGAACCAGGGAGGTATGTGGACGTCTTTTCCCTCGGCCACCTCCTCCCCGTTCCTAGTACAAAAGTGCACCCCCCCCCGCTGGAGTACCCCTTTAACAATAGGGAATACCATGTCTGTTCTTAGGGAGGAAGCCGTATAAAAAAAAAAGGAACAGTCTGGACAGGTTTGGATTACAAAGTAACAATATTTAGACAACACTTATCTGATGGACAACTTTTAGTTGCAAAGTTGTCATCTAGTTCAGCAGGAATGAAGTCTCCTAAAATAGATATTTTGCATACATTTCCAAGACAAGCAGTCTTTTTTTGGATTGTTCATCAGAGTGTGATACATACTCTCAAGGCTAGGAGTTCTTTCTGCCATAACGTTAATGATTGATGGCCTATCCTGAGGATACGCCATCAATCATTCTTGCCTTAAAAAAAGCCTTTAAGGAATATATGTATTATAAAAAGAGACATACAGGAAGATCCACAGCAGTGTAAAAATATAAAGGTGGAAAGATAGGGGGGTTGCTCTGTCACTAGTGCAGAGCTACAAAATGTAACTCCCATGCACTCTTCTTTGCCAAAACCACACTGGTGTTGGAGACTTGGCTGCATGAAGATGATGCCTGACTAGTATTAGTCCCATAATGAAAGAAAAGAAAAACATTCAGTAAAGACACTAATGCCATTGTTTGCCACTGTGCAGGCTCATAAAGTCCATACCTACCTAGGTACTCTGCTCAGAACAACCGAGCCAGTGTTGATCAAAGATCTTTATTATAAAGGCGTTGACTTGATTTTAAGTAAAAAAAGAGACTATGTAAGCATTCTTTCTTAATGGAGGTTTAAAATTAGAGGTTGCAGTTTTCTGAGGTTTCTGAGACCCCAGACCAGGCTTATTTACCTACCCTTTTGTTCAGGTCAAGCTTGTGCTCCATTGGCTTTTGGCTTGAGCTGGCCATTAGCTCGAGAAAGAGGAAGGTAAGCAGTATCAGTTGTTAGACTAGGGGCCCTATTACACGAAAGGATTATCGACTGATAATCGTCTTGTGTAATAGAAGACAACAATCAGCCGACACGAACTATATTGGCTGATTGTTGCAGTCGTTTGTCTTTCAACATGTTGAAATACAAACGACTTAAAGGGGTTGTACAGTGGAAATCTTTTTCTTTCAAATCAACTGGTCTCAGAAAGCTATATAGATTTGTAATTTACTTCTATTTAAAAATCTCAAGTCTTTCCGTAATTATTAGTTACTAAATGTCCTTCAGGAATTGGTGTTTTATTTTCAGTCTGACACGCTGCTCTCTCCTGACGTCTCTGTCCGAGACAGGAACTTTGTCTCGGTTTTCTATGAATCCCCATAGAAAACCTCTCCTGCTCTGGACAGTTCCTGTCTCGGCCAGCGATGTCAGCAGAGAGCACTGTCTGAATGAAAAAACATTTCCTGCAGGACATACAGCAGCTGATAAGTACGGGAAGACTTGAGGTTTTTAAATAGAAGTAAATTACAAACCTATATACCTTTCTGACACCAGTTGATTTGAAAGAAAAACATATTCGCTGGACAACCCTTTTAAATAGCAGCGATATGCTGCTGTCGCTCCGTGGAACAGGAGCTGTGGCAGCAGACTGCTGTTATCCACTTTGGGCTGCCCGAATGATCTAGCGACCACCCAGGCAGCCCCCTCCTCCCCCCCCCCCCTGTACTCACCTGTTTGCTACCGATGCATGTGATAGCGCCAGCAGTGAGCAGGGAACGAGGAGCAAACGAGCGCTGCTTAAAGAGAACCAATCATGGACGAAAGTAAAAAAAAAAAAGTATTCCCTAAGTAGATGTAAATCATCATTTTATTGACATTTGTAAATATTCATTTTTATTGCCACGTTTTTTAATTATTCACTTTTTACTTTCCTGTCTCGAGCCGGCTCTTTTCAAAAGAGCCGGCGCGAGACAGGAAACTCCCGTCATGCAGAGCGGCAGGAAAGGTTCCCATGATCCTTTGCCCGCCGCTCCGTTAATACAGTGATCTCGCGCTATGTATCTTCATGAAGTCTATCTTTATACTTTACCCGATCCTCTGTTCCCTGGCTGTTCCGGCGGCGCCATCTTGATGACGTCACGCTGGAACGCAAGTGACGTCATCAGGATGGCGGCTCCCACCGGAACAGCCAGGGAACAGGATCAGGTAAAGTATAAAGATACAGACTCCAAATGCAGTCTGTATCTTCATGAATAGACTTAGGGAGAGATGTACTTTCATAATAGGGACAGTTACATTTAGGTGATTGGTTCTCTTTAAGGCAGAGAAGTTATTGTTTATGTCTATAGTAGTAAAACCTTGAAAGTCTATGACAAAGAAGGGTAGTGGCATAGCGACCGCTGCTGCGATCTGGCCCGCCACGGAGAGGGGCCCGCGGCCCCTCTCCCTGTATCCTCTGCGCCCGCCGCCCTGCTCTCCCGAACCCCCGGCCCGGGCCCGAGGCTGACGCTGGCTCCCTCCTTTCATCCCCTGTGCCCGCCGCTCCGCACTCCCGAACCCCCGGCCGATGCTCCACTACCTGGCGGTGTCCCCGGGATTCCCCTGCAGCACACGCACCAGGGAGCTGTGTACGCCGGGGCTGTTACTTCCGGGTCAAAGAGCGCTCCCTGACCCGGAAGTAAAAGCCCCCGCGCACACTGACCTTCCTGGTGCGTGTGCTGCAGGGGAATCCCGGGGACACCGCCAGGTAGTGGAGCATCGGCCAGGGGTTCCGGAGTGCGGAGCGGCGAGCACAGGGGATGAAAGGAGGGAGCCAGCATCAGCCAGGGGCCGTCCAACACCGCAGATGAGAAGGGAGCTGCGACGGGGGAACGAGGTTAAAGGTGAGTTATTTTTTTTTTTTTCCCCCCTTTTGTTTTTATCTACTTGACAAGGGGGACAAGATAAGAGGACAACACGGGGGCCATTTACAAGGGTGGGCTATGTATACGAAGACAACACAGTGGGGGCATATACGTGGGGGCATCTACATGGGGGGTAACATGGGGGGATGTATACGAAGACAACACAGTGGGGGCATCTACATGGGGGGTAACATGGGGGGATGTATACAAAGACAACACAGTAGGGGCATATACATGGGGGGTAACATAGGGCGGGTATGTATAAGAAGACAACACAGTGGGGGCATATACATGGGGGGTAACATAGGGGGGGAATGTATAAGAAGACAACACAGTGGGGGCATATACATGGGGGGGAATGTATAAGAAGACAACACAGTGGGGGCATATACATGGGGGGTAACATAGGGGGGGAATGTATAAGAATACAACACAGTGGGGGCATATACATGGGGGGTATGTATAAGAAGACAACACAGTGGGGGCATATACATGGGGGGGGAATGTATAAGAAGACAACACAGTGGGGGCATATACATGGGGGGGTATGTATAAGAATACAACACAGTGGGGGCATATACATGGGGGGATGTATAAGAATACAACACAGTGGGGGCATATACATGGGGGGATGTATAAGAAGACAACACAGTGGGGGCATATACATGGGGGTAACATAGGGAGGTATGTATAAGAATACAACACAGTGGGGGCATATACATGGGGGGTAACATAGGGGGGAATGTATAAGAAGACAACACAGTGGGGGCATATACATGGGGGTAACAGGGAGGTATGTATAAGAATACAACACAGTGGGGGCATATACATGGGGGGGGTAACATAGGGGGGAATGTATAAGAAGACAACACAGTGGGGGCATATACATGGGGGGTAACATAGGGGGGAATGTATAAGAAGACAACACAGTGGGGGCATATACATGGGGGTAACAGGTAGGTATGTATAAGAAGACAACACAGTGGGGGCATATACATGGGGGGGGAATGTATAGGAAGACAACACAGTAAGGGCATATACATGGGGGGGAATGTATAGGAAGACAACACAGTGGGGGCATCTACAAGGGGGGGGGAACAAGGGAGGCATCTATATGGGGGAAAAGATAAGGGGGACAACACAGAGGGGACCATCTAAAAGGGGGGACTACACTGAGAAGGGCTGTCAAGGAGATGCACATGGGGCCATATATATATGGAAGACTGAACAAGGGGCCATCTCTACACAGAGGGGGGCATATACTATAAGGGCGTTATATAGAGTTAGCCTACCCACTAACTGAGGGTGTAAAGGGGCCAATACAGATGTGCAGTTTGTTAAGAGATGAGGATGGTGCCAGAGTGAGGAGCCTAATAAGTCTGTCTGGCAGATTCTGTGGATTTGTGGCTCGGAGAAGTTCTCATAATGGCCCAGATGGAAAAGATGATGAAAAGGGAAGATCTCTGATCAGAGAAGACATCTCCTGGGAGTCACCTGATGTAACAGCACTGTAATGTATATGGTGTATACAACCTGTGTAGAGCTGGGTCTGCCTCTTCTGGATGAGGTGATAGTGATCTGTGTACAGTGAATGTTATTCAGTACCAGCGGTGGTATTAGTCAGTATGTGGTGGTGTTAGTCAGTAGCAGCGGTGGCGGTAGCATGTGGTGGTATTAGTCAGTATTGGATTTAGTATACTGGATTTGATCAGTAACAATATGGTGGTGATGGTAGTGGTTGTGGTGTGGCGGTAATGTTTGCGCCTTGGTAATATTGGTCTCAGTATACAGGATTTGGTCACTAACAGTATGGCGGTAATATGTATGGTGATTATATTTCCTTCCTATATACTGGTATTATTGGTAATATCAGTCTTGATCTATCTATCTATCGCATAGCTTGGTCAAGGAAGGGGGGGGGGGGCCAAGTTGAACTCTTGCACCAGGGCCCAAGGGACATTAGCTACGCCCCTGAAGAAGGGTTAATGTCAATGTCACATGGTGGGCCAGGGAATAGCAGGGGTGAGGGTGGGTTCACACTACAGAATTCTCGCCGATAAACTGCGGAATTCCGCTGTCTGTCCCAAGTTGAACTCTTGCACCAGGGCCCAAGGGACATTAGCTACGCCCCTGAAGAAGGGTTAATGTCAATGTCACATGGTGGGCCAGGGAATAGCAGGGATGAGGGTGGGTTCACACTACAGAATTCTCGCCGATAAACTGCGGAATTCCGCTGTCTGTCCTCTTGCACCGAAAGACAAGTCACTTCTTTCGGCAGATAGCGGAATACGCCGGCCCATAGAATGGTGTCTATGGAGCCGGCGGAAAGGCGTGCGGACAGACAGTGGAATTCCGCTGAGTTTATCCGCGAGAATTCTGTAGTGTGAACCCACCCTTACAGTCAGTATTCCTTATAGTCTAGGATGGAAAAGGATTAGTGTTCAATTCTCTGGTGACCTAGGGCAGGAGGATGGGTAATTTTTCATACATGGCGATTTGCTTCTCCATACTCAAGCATTGCTCTGGCTGAATAGAGCTATTTCCACCCTGTATTGATCTTAGTGATGAAAAATGATTGCACCTGTAACTGTAGCATTTTCTATTACCAGATTGAGCTATGGTGCGTTTACACGTAACAATAATTGGCCGATCGTACGATTAAGGATGTCGGAGTAACAATTTTTTTTTCATAACGAGCAGCGTTTAGACGGTACGATATATCGTACTGAAAATTCGTTGTGCGATCGTTTTGCGAACGCTTAAGCCTATCTCACACATTGGTTAAATCAGCGAACGACTGTTCACACGGAACGTTTTGCGAATTTTTTGCGAACGACGATTTGATAACATGTTGAAAGATCAAAATGCGCAATGTATTGTTTGTCGTATGATCGTTTGCTGCGTTTACATGTATGATTATCGTTCAAATTCGATCGTTATCGCGCAAATTCATACAATAATCGTTACGTGTAAACGCACCATTATTCATTAATGCTGTGCCTGATCTTTAAGGCTGAGGTTTTTTTTTTTTTTTTTTTTTATTAAGACTGGTATCTTGTAGCGGTCTTAAATAATCCCCCAACAATCCATTGGCATGCTGAATATTTGTAGAGGCACATACCTCTACATGAATCTGGACCCATCAATGCTGGCTGTGGGAGGAGCCAGGGAAACATTCTGAACATGCGGTGAGACGCACAATTGTCTTGAACCCAATCAAACGCTGCAGTGGGAGACAGGCGTCGGGGACCGGAGTGACAGGAAGAGAGGTGGGCAAGTAAGGAGGCGTCCACCCTACTGCAGGCATGCACTGTTATAGGAGGACTAGCCAACCAAACTCATTTTAATTAAAATAACAAGGCTGACCCCCTCAGGGTCCCTAGAATCTGCCACCTCATAGCAAAAGCGGCACTGTTACTCTTCTAATGCACAAGGTAAAAAGTGCAATGGGAGAAGTAGCCCAGAGACTGGCAATCTAGCCATCCCACTAAGCATTTGCCTGGTCCACCACATTGTCTGCCTGGGCCTGTTGCTGACTGGCATATTTGCTCCAAAGAGATGGAGCTTCTTGCAGCCCATGAAGTGGCAACTGCCCAAGTAGAACGGACTTTAGTAAATTCAAGAGGTTGAATTCCAAGTGTAGAGTAAGACTCCCATACAGTCACAAATCCATCTGGCATTGGAAGGCTTTGAAGCCTTCTTACCCTTGTTTTTTCCCTGGAAAAGTATGAATAGATTTTCTGACATCTGAGGAGGTACAATTCCCTGTATCTAAATGTGTCCACGCGTAAGTAGTCAAACTGGTCCAGTTCAGGGCCTTCTTGGGATGGGGGGGGGGGGGAATAACAAGAACTGTTCACTGATTTAATGTTGGAAAAAGAGCCATAGGGCCCTATTCCACCGGACGATTATCGTTTGCATAATCGTTAACGATTAACGATCTCAAACGACCGCTATTGCGAAAGACCTGAAAACGTTCACTCATTTCCATGGAACGATAATCGTTACTTATGATCGTAATTGCGATAGTTTTTCTTCGCTATTGCGTTCGTATCTACTGCGAACGACTGAACAACGTCTTATTCAATGCGAACGTTTTGCGAACGATCAACGATTTCTCGTTCAGTCGTTAATCATTAAATGCATTTCAACCGAACCATTATTGTTTAGATTCGAACAATTTAACGATATTCTGAACGATAATCGTCCAGTGGAATAGGGCCCATAGTTTGGAATACAAATAGGAAGGAACCTGAGAATGGCTTCGGAATCCACTGCTGCAAAAGCCCTAAATTCACTGACAGTAGTGATTGCTAGAAGAAAAAACATCTGTAAGCTGTTTCAGGTCTACCCTTCAAATAGTTGCAAATATAGCTGCTTTAATACCAGGGAGAGATCCTTTGTAGATATGGGTCTGACAACCCCGGGTCTTAACCAAGTAATAGTTTTAACAAAGTCTTTTACCTCTGGTAGATGTAGCAGCTGAATGCGCAGAAAAGCTGAGATCACAGCCGACTGTACCTTCCAACAATTGAGAGACTGATGGGGATTGCGCATCAACTTCCTTTGAGGTACACCATCCCTTTCATATCCTCAGATAACATTTATTGGACTCACTCTTGAGCCAGAAAGGCATGACGACTATTATTGAGATCTGGTCTTGCCTGATCTTCATCAATACCCTCAGTATCATGGAAGTTGAAGGGAAGATATATGCCAGCTGAAACATTCAAGGTATTGCCATTGGACTGTTTGAACTGTACAGGGCACAGAAAATCATTAGTGTCAACCCAGAAGATTTAGGTATGCTTCTTGACCACAAGTCTAGTTTCAGTTGTCAGAACCTAAGAGAGTTTATTTATTAAAATGAATTCCCAGCGGGGCCAGCTGGGGGGAGAGAAAAACACACATGCAGATTGGTGTATTATAGAGTGTCTCTCTGAGTAGTTCCGGAAAGCTCAGTTTATTTAAAAGAAAATTTTCCTAGGGCTGGATGAACAACCCAGGGGCCAACTTTAGACTAGCATCCAATCATACTTCCTTAGTATAATCAACTTATTTTAAGAAAAACATTACACTGCTAATTATTTTACCCATAACATGGTGTCTATCTATGGAAAGCTAAAAGAGATGTGCAGGCGCCATAGGGTGAAATCCGGGAGAAGGGTAGTGAAAAAAAAGGGAATTGGATTTGCTCACCTTATGATGTTGTACTCAGAGCACAACATCTAAAAACGCTCTCAGTGAAGAGAATGATGGAGGTTGGAGCAGCCACATGGTTTCTAGGTTGCTGGGATCCTAAGCCACTGGGTCCCAACAGGAGATGCAGATTGGTGGGGAGTCGAGTCTCCGCAGTTGGCAGCGGTGGATGTAGATGAAACCTTGACAGGCGCTGGCCGACAGTAGATATGGGACAAAGTCCAAAGCAGGTACTACTAAAAACACATTTATTTGTCTCAAGAGACAATGCGCTTCGGGGTACAGGGGACCTGTTTCTCAAGTCACGGAGACATGCAGTAAACAGTAGGAGGCAGGCTGTTTAAATGCCAGATGCTGGCAGGAAATTGGGACTTAGCTCCGCCCCCAGCCCATGATACACATAACAGGGTAATAACACATATTAACCCCTTAAGGATCGGGCCAATTTCGATTTTTGTGTTTGTTTTTTCCTCCTTGTGCTTAAAAGGCTATAGCACTTGCATTTTTCCACCTAGAAACCCACATGAGCCCTTATTTTTTGAGCCACTAATTGTACTTTGCAATGACAGGCTGAATTTTTTCATAAAGTACACTGGAAAACCAGAAAAAAAAAATAAACGTATGGTGAAATTGAAAAAAAAAACATTTTGTTTATTTGGGGGGGATTTGTTTTTACGCCATTCACCCTGGGGTAAAACTGACTTGTTATATATGTTCCTCAAGTCGTTACGATTACAGCGATATGTAACATGTATAACTTTTCTTTTATCTGATGGCCTGTAAAAAATTCAAACCATTGTTAACAAATGTATGTTCCTTAAAATTGCCTCATTCCCAGGCTTATAGCGCTTTTATCCTTTGGTCTATGGGGCTGTGTGAGGTGTCATTTTTTGCGCCATGATGTGTTCTTTCTATCGGTACCTTGATTGCGCATATACGACTTTTTGATCGCTTTTTATTACAATTTTTCTGGATTTGATGCAACCAAAAATACGCAATTCTGCACCTTGGGATTTTTTGCTCTTGCGCCGTTTACCGTGTGAGATCAGGAATGTGATTAATAGTTTGGGCAATTACGCACGCGGCGATAGCAAACATGTTTATTTATTTATTTGTTTACTTTTATTTATAGCATGGGAAAAGAGGGGTGATTCAGACTTTTATTAGGGGAGGGGGCTTTTTATTGACAACATTTTTTTTTTAGGGTATAAACCCACACACCGTATATGCAGCAGATATGCAACAAATATGCAGCAGATTTGTTGGTACAGATTTGATGCTGTGTTCAGTTATTTAGATCTAATCTGCTGCGAGTTTGCTGCGAGTTTGCTGCGTATCGCAGCAGTAAATACGCTGCATATACGGTGTGTGGGTTTATACCCTAACTTTTACACTTATACTAGAAGCCTCCCTGGGGGACTTCTAGTATAAGCACTCTGATCTCTCATTGAGATCTATGCTGTAAAGCTACAAAGCATAGATCAATGAGATCGGCACTCGTTCACTTTCGGCTGCTGCATCCGAAGGCATCCGAGTGCCGAGCCGGAATCAGCGCCATTTTGGCTGAGACCCCGGCAGGTAACAGACACGGAGATCGCTCCTCCGGGACAACATCCCGGGGGGGTGATCTCCGCCACTAGACACCAGGGATCGGCTGCAGCAAGTAATCGGATGCAGCTGTCAACTTTGACAGCTGCATCCAATTACTTGATTATCGGGCACAGCGATCGGACGTGCCCGCTAATAGCCGCGGCCCCGGGCTACATGCGGCACCCAGGACTGCGGCGGTTATTGTTATTATTATTTATTTATAGAGCGCACTTAATTCCTGAGTGCTATACAGGCGACAGGGGTAACAAACAAGAACATTACAAGATCAAAACACATTACATGAAGGCAGATGGCAGACTAGTACATGGGGAAGAGGACCCTGCCCGCGAGGGCTTACAATCTGTACGCAATTCCAATAAACCCACAGGCCAAAGGCCGGGGTACAAAAACCCCTTCTATTAAAGATACCCCTCAGTAAAATGTAAATTTTATTGTATATAAGTAAACTGGTAATAAACAAATTAAAATCACGTCACCCAGCTCTATTATCCGTGTAAATAACTACTATGAAGATACAACTATCTCTCTATCTAGGACCCAGTATACACTGGAGATATACAACTAACTTAACTATCTAAAGCACAGCATATGCTGCAGACCTATGCTGGCTAATTCACAGAGAGCTGGGTAAATGCTAATAAAATCAATACAGTGCTATCTCTCAATCTGTACGCCGTGCGGCCCCGCTCTGAACTCCCTTACCGACCGCAGGGCGTAAATATACGCCCACGGTCGTTAAGTGGTTAAAGGGACATACATACAATTGTACAATAGTAAAAATGTAAACATAAAAATAGCAAAAACACTAGGTGATGTCAGGTGACCTGTTTAAGCCATGGGATACCAGGATTGAGAGAATAGAATTAGCTAGAGTTAGACTTGTTTTTATAAAGAGTGGGATGTTACTAGGATCGGACATAGTGGATGACTTGATGTCAGGATGTATTGGGTAGATGAATGATAAGGAACATCATATATATATATATATATATATATATATATATATATATATATATGAGATGTGACGTTGTATGGAGATTTGGGAAGTATCAACTTAGATCTATATAGTGGAAGTTTAATTCTCTTTAGATTATTGTATATATTTGAATAAGAAGTTGTAGGAAAAAGAGATCTTCATGGAACAATTCATAGATTAATTTCAGATGCTTCATTTAGTCCTCCAGGATATAGTGTATTTAATTTGTATATCCAGAACATCAAAGTGCCTTTGTGCACTCGATGGTATACAGTCGATCGGACATACTGTGAATCTGGAGAAATTGTTGTTATGACACATAGTAGCATGACGAGAAACACTATGTGCACCCTAAAGCACTCAGAAATATTCAATTCAGCTTTTTATAGGTATCAGTAGATACCCCTACTGCTGTGCAGCTTGTAATTACACCTAACAACTCATTTAGCAGATACAGTTCTTAGGGGATGGATGCCAATGTACAAACCTCTCTCTGCGCCCGGGTTTCTCTATTGTAAGTGAAGTCCTAACTGCATTGACCTGCACTGAGGGTCTATAATAATACACACAATTAAATACAATTAGTTCACATAACCAGATATATGTATATATATATATTTATTATACACATATATTTTTCTTATCCTAGTGCATGTTCGCTATTCTATAGACCAAACAGTGTGCCACAGAGTACCATCAAGCAGAGTTTCTTGTGGCCATAAGTCTATTTCCGGTACACCCCATCTGACAATTTACTGATTGAATATATCCCTGTTCAGGGACCATTCCCCCAGAATTGTCAGCCCTTGGCTGAGACGATCCGCCAGTACATTGCAGACACCTTTGACATGCATTGCGGATAATCTGATTATCCTTTTCTTTGCCCATAAGAAGATCTTCTCTACCTCCTTGAGGAGAGCTAGAGATCTGGTACATCCTTGCTTGTTGATGTATGCAACACAGGCAACATGCGTTTTCACCTTTACTGCTTTGTGCAGCAGCAACGAGGAGAAATGAGTGAGGGTATAATGTCAAATTGCTCTCAACTCATTTACATTTGAGGGAAGGTCTCTTTCTTCTGACTTCTATTCTTCTGCTACTGTCCTGCTGAGAAGGTGAGCACCCCAACTTGTTCCAGAGCCATCCGTAGTCAGGGGCGGATTAACTTTACCATAGGGCCCGGGCTGTTCACCGAGGCTGGAACCCCCACCCCAGTGTAACTATGGCAAAACTAGCGTGCTGTTCATAGTACAGGACAGATAATGTCATGATGCCTTGATTTATGCAAAATTGATGTAGAAAAGCAGCATTTTTTTGGAAATCATGGCAGAACTGTAGCCAGGAGATAATAAACCACCGAAAGTACGAGTTTGTTGAGGTGGTTACCGCCCGAAACTGACCTATTATAATCCGCTGCTGTCCGGAGTGACTATCAACCATTCTGGCTTTTCTATATCTGAGCCATTCACTACCAGGTTAGGCCCAGGCTTGCAGATCCTCGTTTTGTAACTGTCTCATGTGCCAAAGTGTCCAGGGCACTGCCTCTGCGGCTGACGATAGAAGACCTATAAACCTCATTAAGGTTCTGAAGGTAACCTGACAAGAAATCATCACAAACTGACACCCCCGTTGAATTCTGAGAACCCTTTGGGGAGTCAGATATAGTTTCATCTGCCGCAAAACACAAAAAAACCACCATAGCAGAAAAATGACCTATGGGTGTTGTGTTTCGCTTTTCCCCACTGACCAACATCTGGTCTCTGCATTTTTGAACCCCAAAAATGCTATATGACATATTTCTAAAAAACGCCTAGTCTGAGTCCAGCCATATAGTACATGAGAACATACCCCTCTCCTAGTTATTCACAGGATAAGGGATAACAAGACCTATAGAGAATTAATGGAGCACCATCCCCACTGTTTATTTGAGGGGGATATGTTTCCCACATTCTCATAACCACTGGGACCCCAACCAATCAGCTTAATATCCCCTATCCTGTGGATTTTTCATGGGGGGGGGGCCGCTACCTAGCCCACACTTGCATGTATGGGTGTGGGGGCACAATACTTTGCCTTGCCCCTGATCCTGCCCACACACACAAGAGCCGCTGGGTTATGTATATATGATGTATATTTATGGGGGTGTCCATGTTGCTATGATTGTTGTGACCCTGGCACCCTTTTGCCAAGCCTTGCAGATGTAGTTTGAACCTTGCGATGCATGTTTTTTCTTCAAGATTCGAGTGTTCCTTTAATCCAGGGATATGCACATACAAGCAGGAGTTCCACCAGCCACCGCTCCAAACTACTTTTGTGCATTGTGCAGGTGATAGATCTGTGTAGCAGGCAGATGTCCAGCTTTATGACTGTGATGGACCCCCAACTCCAAGTTAAACCAAAGAACGCAAAATAAAGACACAACACATTGTAATCAGGTGTCAAAGGGTCCCAATTTTATTTAAAATTACATGACACTGAAAATGGCAGACCCCTGACTCACGAAGAGTCACCCTCCAGCACTCAGGCGAGGAAAAACCCCCTGTGGGGGAAACCTCGAGGGAGCCATGGCTGGAGAGCTGCCCCTCCCCTGGGCTTAGAGGGTAATACCATACTATAAATATTATACACTGGATGTGAGAGAGATGAGGCTGCAATATCTGTCACCTTATTGATGGCTAGGCGGCTGTATCTCTTCTCCTTCACAGATCCAGGTCCTCTGCTAGAACCTCCAAATTTCATCAAGGGTAGGGGGCAGTAAATTAGTCAAGCTCAAGGTCCTCTGGCGCATCCAAGATGGCACTGATCAGGGCGCGGTGCATTGCTTTATGGAACCTTCTGTATGACATAAGCGCTTGTCATCACAGTGCACGGTTGCCATGGTTACTGCAGGTAAACACATGTGAAGCATTAACCCATTAATGACTGGCGATGTGCTTTACTGCAGAGGTCTCTAAACACACTTGTGACCAAGCAAACAGCTTATGGTTAGGCCACACTAAGAACACTAAATAATATGGTTTGATGTGACCCATTGCAACCAATCACAGCTCAGCTTTTGTTTCTCAAATTACTCTGGTAAAATAAAAACTGAACTGTGATTGGTTGCCATGTACAATTTAGACAGTCTAATCTGCCCATAGCAACCAATCAAAGCTCAGCTTTAATTTTATAAGAGCTTGTTAATATATGAAAGGTGAGCTGTGATTGGTTGCTATAGGCGAATCAGATTGGTTTTGTCTCTGGCAGATTGATAAAGCTGCTCCAGTGCTGTAAAATCCTATGATGATGATGACTAAAAACCCATGACATCAAGCTTCCCCATAATGCAGTCAGCCATTCCTCCATACCTCCCAACTTTTTGGAGGGACACTTGTGGTTACAGACATTTCTATACACAGTTTAGAAAACCACTGGTATACAGTTATATATGGCGGATTTGTTAACATGAATGAGACAGCTGACAATCTGATGTAATTGTATGTGGAAAGGGCAGCCAAAGAGTATTACTACATTTCCCAGGCTATCATAGGAAATCGGTGATCACCCGATTAGTTGATCAATGGAGAAACTGCACAAAAGGGGCTGTCAAGTTGTTTGAGGGTACGTTCACACCTACAGGACCCGCAGCAGATTTGATGGTGCAGATTTGATGCTGTGTTCAGTTATTTAAATGAAATCTGCTGCGGATCCGGTATGTGTGAACGTACCCTAAAAGTAAAATAGTCCACTGTATTAAAGGGGTACTCCGGAAAAAAATATTTCAAATAAACTGGTGCCAGAAATTTGTACTTTACTTCTATAAAAAAAAATCTCCAGTCTTCCAGTACTTATTAGCTGCTGTATGTTCAGCAGGAATTGGTATTCTTTCCAGTCTGACACATTAATATCTGCTGCCAAAGTAACTGTCCAAAGTAAGTTCCTGGCATGGACAAAGGTGGAAGCAGAGA
Organism: Dendropsophus ebraccatus; assembly: GCF_027789765.1. Lineage (NCBI taxonomy): Eukaryota > Metazoa > Chordata > Amphibia > Anura > Hylidae > Dendropsophus > Dendropsophus ebraccatus. The sequence goes on from NC_091462.1 coordinate 53,237,150, forward strand.
GCAATGTGTCAGACTGGAAAGAATACACCACTTCCTGCAGGACATACAGCTGATAAGTACTGGAAGGCTTGAGGGTTTTTAGTAGAAATAAATTAAAAATCTATATAACTTTGTGACACCAGTTGATTTGAAAGATTTTTTTCTTAGCTTGACATCCCCTATCCTATGGATTTTAGGGGGAGCACCACCTTGGGCCCACCATACCTTACACCAGATATAATAAGCACCAAACCTTTCACATTACTATAGTGACAGAGCTGTGTATGTAACCAGCGATGCTGGCTCACCACTAGTAAATCTTCAGTCACTCTATGCGAACAGCATAACTTGCCACTTAAGTTTCTTGAACGGAGAAGTTCCATGAAACTAACAAATCTCAGGTAGGCAGGGGGGTGCAGGAACATAATAAAGAAAGTATATTTACCCATCCCTGTGCCCGCCAAGCTCTTCCTTAGTGTGCCCGCACAGCCAATCACTGACTGGGGATGGACACCGCTGGAGTTATTGACTGGCTGAGCAGGCAATCCATCAGGCAAGTATGTGACATTGAGCTGGGACCCTGACATACTCAGAATCTGTTCGAAAATGACTGAAAAACTTCCAGCCGCTGTGGGAGAGAGAGGACGGTCCAGGGGCACAGGGACTGGTGAGTATAGTTTTTTATTATCTTCCCACACTCCACTGCCTGACTATCATTTGTTACGAGACTTCTGTCAGCTGTAATTAGTGTTCCAAACTGCTGACACTGTTAGATGCTGTTAGGTCAAGAAGACACATGGTACCTTACATATATTTGTCTGTGCTTCTATAGCATAGAAATTGTTTTTATTCTCTGATAAAAAGAGTCAGACAGGGAGGCCCACCTCCTGCCAGGGGCCCACCGAGGGGTAGGGCCCTCCGGGGGATTCCCCTGTTCCCCTGTAGGCCAGTCCGAGCCTGGTTACAGGTAGAGAACACAGCATGCTGTGTGGTGTTACAGGTAGAGAATACAGCGTGCTGTGTGGTGTTACAGGTAGAGAATACAGCGTGCTGTGTGGTGTTACAGGTAGAGAATACAGCGTGCTGTGTGGTGTTACAGGTAGAGAATACAGCGTGCTGTGTGGTGTTACAGGTAGAGAATACAGTGTGCTGTGTGGTGTTACAGGTAGAGAATACAACGTGCTGTGTGGAGTTACAGGTAGAGAATACAGCGTGCTGTGTGGTGTTACAGGTAGAGAATACAGTGTGCTGTGTGGTGTTACAGGTAGAGAATACAGTGTGCTGTGTGGTGTTACAGGTAGAGAATACAGCGTGCTGTGTGGTGTTACAGGTAGAGAATACAGCATGCTGTGTGGGTGGGACCACAATGAAATCATAAATTACTCCAAATAATTCAGTAACACAATGAAACTGCAATTTGTGAACACAGCCTAGATGTTCCGCAACAGCTTCGGGCGGGGAATAGGCAGGGTGGAGGACTGTGATGTACAGCTGAGGGAAAGCATTGCATTCTGGAACCTGTAGTACAACTGTACAACTGCTCAACCAGGAAGTACAGCCACACAATACAGAGCAACCCCCCCCCCCCCCCCCCCCCCCCCCAAAAACAAATGGATTTTTGGTAGTTTCAAAAATGGAATAGATAGGTAAGTAATGCTTTATGCTTCTGCAGAAGTTTCATTTTTTTTTAACCTCTACCTGGAGTTCCCCTTTAATGCGCTTTTCAGCCAGGAAGATTGTCAGATGTCTGAAACCATATCATGTGCAACAGCATTGCCAGGGTTAACGGGAATGAAGACAGAACATTGTATTTGGGATACAGTAATGCCATATATATACACAAGCCTGGATAATTGATACTGCACCACTCATAAAGCTGAGCCAAGACATTCTAAATGTGTCTTCCAGGACTACAAAGGGGGCTACTCTCTTCTGTGCAAAGCTTGCACTGAGGATACTTAAAGTGTCAGTGTTGTAACAAAAAACTTTTGACATGTCATAGAGAAATGTCAAAAGTTTTGATCGGTACCCATCAGGAGAACAAGCCGGGAGAGGATATCGCTGCAGAAAACAGAGTCGGGCTCCATCCAATATAAGCCTGACTCTTGTTTTCTAACTTAGAGTGGAGAGTGGACCTGCTGCAGCACGTCTTCTCCACGCTCATTCTCCCGATCGTTACGGGTCGGAACACTCAGACCCGGACCATTCAAAACTTTTGACATGTCTCTATGACATGTCAAAAGTTTTTTGTAACGACCGAGACACTTTAAACTCTGTCTGTTTCTTTTGTCCTACTTGGTAAAAGACAAACAAAACAACAATTTACTACGCTGGTAAGAATGATAAGGAAAGTCATAGACCTCAGTAAGATTGATATAAGATTTTTATTCCTGAGTCATTGTACTGTAGACAGTGCCTTGAGCAGTGTAATGATGCAGCCGGCCAGTAGATGGCGATATTAATTAACACACTGCAGCTGAAAATCTACTTATTGAGAAAAAAAATGCATGTTCTTGGAATTACTTGAAACTTTATATATGACTTTACTGATGATATACATAAGTAACATTAGAGTTAAGTTTGTCGGGGGAAACTGTACTATTGAAAGGAAGCTCTAGCATCCTTTTGGGAGTGACTTTATCCTGGATACAAGATGAGATATTGTTTAGCATGGGGGATACAGGTTTTGTGTGGCATCCTGCTGCACATTTGCCTACAGGCAAGTGGGCTTACAGATCCTGCACATTTCTAGGATATTGAAGCTGGCTCATTATTTGGGGATAAGTCAGCTGACTGGATAGGTATATAAAGTTATGCAATTCCTGGGAAACCCTTTAGGGTGAGCATTATTATCCTGCTTTACTATGCCAGTTGGAAGCCATAAGAGGCAACACACATGGCCACACGATGTCCTGGACATATCACTGATCTGTTTGTGTACCTAACATCACAACTTGACTGTTGTATGCAATGGTTCTCCAGATCATCACACCAGCAGGGGGCAGTGTGTTTCTCCACAACAAAGGCAGGATTAAAGTGTAAGTGTCATGGCAGCCGCTGCCGGATCAGCAGAGATTTCCTCTATTAGTCCAGAAGTTCGGGTCTCCATGGATACAAACACGCAATGGGATTGTAATGTGCACAACCCCATTTGATAGGCAACATAGGCAAAATGATTTGCTAACCCAGCATTCAGGCAATTAAGTGTTGTGTTCCCCCCCTTTCACAGTTGGTATACATCTGCATCAGTTAGTGTCCGTTCTCTAAACAGACCAAAAAAAGACCATCCATCTCAGTTTGGCAGCGCAGTCTCTCATATAGAAGTTTCAAACTGAGACCTAGGGAAATGTGAAAAGACATGGAAACTTACAGGCAATTTATGCTCCACTCCAGAACACAGCATGCATAGCAGCTGCTGCAGAAACTTTTTGGTTGTAGAACTGTCAATCTCCTGATAAATAGTACTGCAGTGCAAAATGGGGCAATATATAGGGAAAACGTCTTTCATGTGTAATAGGGTGTGGGGTTCTTACAACTAAAATTCAGAGCTCAGCATACACAGCAGCTGCTGCAGAACCTCTATGGAAAAAAAACTGTCAATTACTTGAGATACTGACATATACTAGAAAAAAGCAAAAAATTGTCAGCACCTTTATGCCTCTGTTCACACTGCAGGTTGCACGCTGCATGTGGCTTTAAGTACAGACAAAAAAAAGAAAGTGCAACAGCAACCTACAGATGCAAGTGCTTACCGTACAAACTCCCCCTAGTGCTTACACACGATAAAAACTTGCTCTATGGATATTAAAAAATGAGGATCTTAGCAAACTATTTGATCAAACCGAGTGTACCATGTCACCATGTTAAGGTGTCCTCAAAGACATGGTGCATTTTCACACTAGCAATGGCCTCTCCTCGGCTAACCTTAAGCCTACAACTGGGCCATTTGGATCCTATCTGCCCATTTGTAGGCTTAATATTAGCCCAGAAGAGGCCATTGCTAGTGTGAGAATGCTAGAGTAAGACCATGTCTCTAAGGACACCATAGGCCCTCTATACATTGGAAAAGGGGGGGGGGCATGTGATAAACTGGTTGGACAATATTAGTCGAAATGGTCAGGCATGAAATAGTATTGTTATAGTTATGTTTGCGTCTCTAAATGTCATGAAAGTTGGGACTTTAGTTTTACAACTAGAGAGTTACAGGTTATAAACCATTGGGGTGCAGTAATAGACACGAAAAAGACTATTAACAAAGTTTACTATTACAACCTATTTATTTATTGTTTTTCCCCAGTACTGTCACTGCATACTAGCCATGTGGAACACGACCGCTGGCATAGGTGCATTGCGTAAAAACTTCTTGTCAGTTGTAGGTAAATAAAGGGAATGTTCCCACACTGACAGCAAAAACCTAGTTTTATGTAAGCTTAATTGAAAAAGGACAGTTCCATACATTTCTGCCACATATCTGCCACACGTGGTAAAACACTATTACTGTTTTTAAGGCAGTTTTTTCAATCCAAACCAGTATTTAGGCAGGAAGATTTATATGTCCCAGTTTTGATTATTGAACACTGCAATCTCTTTTATCTATTTAAACATCATGGGGGACATTTATGAAGACTGCGTCACTAGCGTACACCGAGGAGAAGGCGTAGATTCACCCCTTTCCCTTGTGCATCCTCCTCTCACCTAATGGGGGGGGAAGCATCAAGGTGGGGAGGATGCGTGGCCTCCTCCTGCACCTAATTTACCATGGTTTACCTCTGCTGCAGATGTAAATCCTGATACAAATCTACACATGCGCAGAGCACAGGGCAGGACGGGTTTACTATGAGGCGTGTACCTCTTAGTAAATCCAGCAAGGACAAAGGGGGAAGGCTTTATTTAAGACCATAAATGTCCCCTCATGTGTGAAACCACCCTAGAGTGGTTTTCCCAAGACTTAGCTATTAATGGTCTATTGGGATATGGGGCTAAGCTACATTACCAGTCCCAGCCTTCCATATGGGCAAGCTGCTATGCCCAGATAAACTCATTAGCTCTGATAGTATAGGCCATTAGGGTTTTAGTCCTGGAAAACATTTCTTTGCATAAAACTTACAACACAAGTCTAAATGCAGAGAAGGATTAGTCAGAAAGTGGCATCTCTAAAATGTTCCTATCAGTTCCTCATCCCAAGTGAATAATCAGAGATCAGATTGGCCATCATCCCAGCTATAGAGACTTCTTATTGAAGGTCAGGGACAGGCTCATTGATGCAGATTCCTGGGGGGTTTCTGTGATAATTTACTTTGGGTAATAATAGTGATTTTTTCATTGTAGGTAACTCGTTTACCCATACAATTATGCCCTTCAGTGTGGATAGAAAACTGGTTTTAGCCTTGTAGATGCTATGCTATGAGGACAGGCAAAACAGTCAACAAATCAACTCCAGAATTTACGGTTACAAAATGCTTTACCAAATGCTATACAAAGTTGCAAGATAGAAATTGGAACCATTTTTCTTTCAGTGGTGTTCTGCAAAGCAGTAGTACCTTTTTTGGTGTCCACTGCACAGTAATAGTGCCCCTTGATGTCCCACACACTTTTATATCACCCTCTTTGTGTGGTACACAGTAATAGTGTCCACATTCAATGATATTACCCCTTAGAGCCTCCTTACAGTATAGATGCCAGCTTAGTGCTCCTTCAGAGTAATGTTCCCTCACAAGAGCTCTCCAAACACTAGTAATGCTCCGTAGTGCCCTTCACATAGTAGTGATCCCTCATTGCACTAATGAGGGATCACTACTATGTGAAGGGCACTACGGAGCATTACTAGTGTGAAGAGAGCACTAGTGAGGGACCATTACTGCCTCCACACACTAGTAATGCCCTTCACATAGTAGTGATCCCACATTAGCGCCCTCCACACACTAGTAATGGTCCGTAGTGCCCTTTTTCATAGTAGTGATCCTTCATTAGTGCCCTACACACACTAGTAATGCCCCGTAGTGCCCTTCACATAGTAGTGATCCCTCATTAGTGCCCTCCACACACTAGTAATGCTCCGTAGTGCCCTTTACATAGTAGTGATCCCTCATTAGTGCCCTCCATACACTAGTAATGCCCCGTAGTGCCCTTCACATAGTAGTGAACCCTCATTAGTGCCCTCCACAAACTAGTAATGCTCCGTAGTGCCCTTTACATAGTAGTGATCCCTCATTAGTGCCCTTCACACACTAGTAATGCTTCGTAGTCCCCTTTACATAGTAGTGATCCCTCATTAGTGCCCTTCACACACTAGTAATGGTCCGTAGTGCCCTTTACATAGTAGTGATCCCTCATTAGTGCCCTTCACACACTAGTAATGCTTCGTTGTGCCCTTTACATAGTAGTGATTACTCATTAGCACCCTCCACACACTAGTAATGCCCTTTACATAGTAGTGATCCTTCATTAGTGCCCTCCACACACTAGTAATGCCCTTAAGTGTCCTCCACAGTGTAGTAATTCCTCCTTAATGACCCTCCTCATAGTAGTGATGTCCCTTTGTACTTCCCTCACAGAAATACTGCTCCATAAAACAATAAGATTTTTGTGAATGATAGAGGGGGAGCTGACAGCCCCCTGCTTCGTCATTGTATACTGTATACTATATCTGGGCCCAGGATAGGTAGACTTTCAGGGACAGTGCCCAAATTCTGGGTCTGTCCTGTGGATCCAGAACAGTAGGAAGCTATGGAATAGGAGAAAGGTTCCTTCATGTAAGGTTTTACAATCTAACGGTACATCTGCAGAATTTTACAGCACAAAAGTTAAATGCAACATAAAAAAAACCTATGCAGTGAGACATCACTCAATCTGGTAGAGAAGTTGTATGGTTTTAAGTTGTTTGAGTAGCGATTATATACTGTATATATGTTTGTACAGTTTTTTTGTCTCTTTAAAATAAAGTTGATTCAAATAAGGCAATAAAAAAAGCAGTGGAGGCCTAGGACTGTGCCCTCCCCTCCTCCTCCTCCTCCTCTCCCTTAGTCTGGGCGGTGTGAGAGGCCTCTTTGTGTCTGGCTGTGACACAGGAGCAGCAGCAGCAGCAGGAGGAGGAGGTCTGTGTATGTGTGCGAGAGAAAGAGAGGGGAGGCGAGTCGGTGCCTTCCTCATCAACACTTCAGTCTCCAGCCCTCCCTCCTCCTCCTCCTCCTTCTCCTCCTCAAGCCTCTCACATTAGCAGAACACCCCTTTAGGTGGCTTCCCCAAGGGAGGAGTGGGGAGCTGCTACCTCCTTGTCTCAGGGTCCTGAGATGGCTTATTCCTTGTAGGATCCTGCGCTGTGACACTCGCATACAGCTGGAAAACTGCAAGACACATCCTACCGCAGCCTGAGCAGGGCCTCATCTTGGGAGGATAACTCTGAGCAAGCTGGGAATATCTTGGATTTGGGACACGCAGCTGCCTATGCCCATGAGCTTGGGGTTTCTTTTGGCCGGAAAATTATATTTAATATCTGATTACTGCAATACCCTCCCAGGACAAGGTCTGCGGATCACACCGATGGCATCTATGGCTACAGAAGACAATCTTTTTACAGGCTGGAAGGGAGAAAATTGAGTAACGTGGAGAGAAGAAGATACTCTTCTATAGAGGGGGCTGACGTTTCATAGAGGAATAATATAAAGCACAACCAAAAAACCTTTAAGAGATGACCTACGTCAGAATGCCAAGATATTGAAAAGACTAGATATATATTTTAAGCTGATCATAAGTTAGGTTAGATTTTATCCAACAGAGGGCAATCCATATAAAGTATCACTATAGAGGCAAAATGGTATTTATTTTTACCCCTACGAGGGGGGAGACTTGGATGTAGACCCCCAGTGGTGATTTTTTTCTAGGATATGTCATTACTAGGAAATTCATTATGATGCTGTAAAGGAGTTGGGATAATATTGGTTTTCTCAGGGATAAGCCTCCACCAGGAAGAACATCTTCCCAGGAATGAGCATTCTCCAGTGGGAGAAGAAGATCTAGTCCACCGAGGATCCTGCGTTTCCAGGCCCTCTACCCTTATGGATTAGCATTTAGGAGCACGTTTATTGGGAATTCGGATTACACCCAGAAGACTTGGATAGCCTCTCATTTTTACTGTGTCTCCATCATATCTCCCCTATCTGTGGGATCATCCAGGTTATGGCTCCAAACCAGAGTCTGGTCCTTCTCCTCCTTGGCTTACACTCGACTCTGCTGCTGGCCACAGCTGCCGGTAAGTGACATGCACATCTGGTATATATCTTGGCACAGGTGTAGATCTTCATTGCTATTTTCAGCTCTGAATATATTGACCTGAAGACCGGCCAAAAGGTAAAAGGTGTCTGGGTATTGCTCATGTCTGGCTTCAGCAGTATGCTGGCATATATTGCATCATTTCTACAAATGACACATTGTTCCCTACTATGGACAAGAAAAACAAAATATTTGTTATCGACTCCGATCAATGTGAAAAGAGGAGGAGGATTTGGGGAGGTGGCTGAGAAGCGCATTGTAAAATGTGTCAGGCCATGGTATGGTGTATAATGTAGGTAGCGTGTTGCAAGAGCTTGGGTGGGAGTGGCACCCAGTGGGCATCTCAATAGCCGCACAGAGTGCAGTCAATGCAGACATGTCAGATGTATGTTCATGGGGAAAAAATTAGTTTATATGTTGCCATTCTTTACTGCAGTATTGATTATGGATCATATATTTTTTCTTGGGGAAACATACCCATATACCTCTGTTCTGATGCTGCTAGCTACAGTATGGCCTCTTTGTAGCATGAGGTGTATGCTGTTCTGCAGTTCTAGGCCCCTCACATGTTTTATTGTGTATCGTCATCTTTAACCAATTGGGTAACTATGGACACAGCTAAGCTTAGGATGACTTGTATGCGGTGACATCATTTTTATTTCATAAACTTTAAAGAAATTAGCACCTAATAATAGTTTTTCTTTCTTTTTTTTTTAATCTCATCATGTCACATCATATGAAATTCAAGATTCTTCCTTTCTTTTGTTCATCAAACTAGCATTCTACACTATCTATCTATAACTTTAATCACCTATTTATTTATTTATTTATTTATCTATCATATCAGTATATTATCTATCTATCATATCAGTATATTATCTATCTATCATATATTTATAGTATCTATCTATCTATTCATTTATTTATCGTTCTATCTGTATATCATCTCTATCTATTATCTCTCTTTGTCTGTCTACCTATCTTTCTATCATATATGTATAGTATCTATCTGTCTATTTATGTATTTATCTATCTGTATATTATCTTTCTATTATCTATCATCTATCTGTCTACAGTACTAAATTGGAAATGACAAGTACAATGTGCATATAAGCTGATAGGGCCCAAGTAAAGTTTGGCTGGATCAACATATTAATAGGTTAATGGTAGTGGTGCCAGTAAATGGCAGTGTTAGTGTGAGGACTGGCTGAATTACATGAAGTGGTCATGATTACCATATGAGAGGATTTCCTTATTCCTGAATACTTTGTTAATGAAACTCTCGGGTGAATGACTATAAAATATAAGAAGATTTTCTCTTTGTACTTTGTTAAGGAAACTCATAGATGATTCATTATGTCAAATATTCCCACAGGAACCCATGATTTTACCAATTAGAAATTGCCTTAAAAACACAAGCCATGTGAAACCAGACTGATAACATAGAATTAATTTCTGTTACCCAACAATGCAAGGGCAAAGCTGGTGGGCTGACAGGGGCATATCGAGAAGCACATCATGTGCCCTAAAGAATATATGGGCGTAAAAAAAAAGACACTTTCATTTTCTTCAGAAATAATATTTGCCATAAAATTCTGTCAATATTGAACATCTTCTGAGCAAAGCTATTCATCTATACAAAGTACAATATGACAAGGTAGTCCTTATGGTAGACCATAGGAACTACAGACGTAGCAAAACATTGGAGCCAGGGAGTCTAGATAGATCAGAAGACGCAAGGAACTGAGATTAAAGAAGAATTCTTCTTTAAGCAATCTCCTTACAAGTCATTGAGACATTTCACAAGATAACAAGGTTAGGCGCTGTGTTATACATTTCAAGTCAGCAAAACTAAGATCCCTGCGCCAAAGAAGAAAGCTGTGCCCTATTATTTCCGGCATCATTGGGACTGCCGGGCTACAGACCTCCCGTGTCACTGAGACATTCAACCCTTGTTTAAAAGGGAAAAAACTATTTAGAAGCTACATTTCTTTTACCAAAAGAACTCTTGGTTTCTGGAGTTCACATGCTATCTATTGTAATGCACTGTTGTTGTTGGAACTCATACGTTATTTTTTTGTGAAATTTGGTTATTGGCTGAAGAGATCCTTTTGGAGACTAAATCTGCACAAAAATCTTAATTGCTTTTCTGACACTGATTGTAAACATTTGATGGCACCCCAAAGTTTATGTTCAGAATTGTCAGAAGTGTAGCATCCAAACTGGGTAGCTTGAGGCATTGGCAAATGGAGTGGGCTACACACCTAAAATGCTGCAGTGTTCAGAGTAAATAAACTTGTTCATGATGACAGAGCCTATTGTGGTTTGATGCTGCCCGTGGTTCAGGCAGCTGGTCCCCTGAAGCTCCCACTCACATCCTTCTGCTTCCTGCTTCTGACACATGTTCTTGGAAAAGGACCTACCCACTCAGCCAATCACTGGCCACAGCAGTGTTCTGTCTCAGCCAACAATTGGCTGGGTGGGCAGGTCCTACTCCAAGCACATGTCTGAGATGCTGGAAGAAGACTGCAGATCAGGGGACTGGAAGGACCTGAAAAGAAGCTACACGAGACCAGGGGTAGGTAAGTTTAGGTTCTTCATCTATTTTATAAAGGCCCCTGCAGTATAGAAAGTATTGTAAATCACAGAATATTCCCTTTAAATTGCTTGTAGACAGATGCGGCATGATGCTGTAATTGGAGGAAAACAGCCATATTTTTTAATACTTCAATATGACCCTTAAATATTTGTTCACATTTAGCTTAAAGTCTTTGTTTGATTCAAAGTTACATGAGGGTGGCTGTACATAGAGATTATGTTGTTTTTACTGTATATACACAGTATGTATATATATTTATAAAGCAATGTAACAGCAAAATAGCCGCATGTGATATGTAGTATATATTTTAGCAGATATTGTGGGTGACAAATATTGCATGGCCTGTGTTTCAGCACATTTTAGAGCATTTGCTCCTGTTAAAAAAAAAATCTCTGTCACAAATAGCTGATAAAAGGTAAGGTCAGGACAAATACGGGGTTTGGAGGTACTCTCATTTTTTAAAATGTGTAATTGTCGTGTTTAATTATAACTAGAGATGAGCAAATTTACATTAGGAAGTGTTTTTTTACGATGGGCTGGCAGCTGGTCAGCTTTGACGTCTGTGCCACTCCACTCCAGGTGCCGGCAAAAGCTGGATCCAGTCCTGAGAAACTTCTCCCAGTTTTCCAGGACTGGATCCAGCTTTTCCCGGCACCCGGGGAGGTGCGAATAGACTTCAAAGCCAGCAGCCTGACAAGCTGCCAGCTGATCCTTCATTCCTAATTTAAATTTGCTTATCCTTAAAATTAAACTTTTCTACTTTAAAAAGATTTTTGGTTTCTCCATTTCCGATGATTTTATTGATTTATTTTATAATACATACATGTAGACATAGGTGTATACATGCAGATGACTGTGTATACAAAAGTTCTAAAAGGAGTATTGACAATAAGCCAGATGTCTACATTTAGGAAATATATGGAGGTGGGAGGTAAGTATAGTTTGTTAAACTGTATTATTTAGGTTTTATTTGTAAAAAGTAGGAACCTTGTCTTGGCTACCAGATGTCCAATGTGCCTTCACAAGTACCGGATTGCTGCGAATTTCATGCTGCAAGTTTGTAGAGCCCCGTTCCCCTTAACCCACCGCTGCCCATTTTTTTTCTACTTCTGACTGCTTCTCCGGCTCTCTGATGTCCCGCTCAGCCAGTGGCTGCAGCGGGTCAGCACACTGATTGGCTGAGCGGGACATCAGGAAGCCAGAGAAGTAGCCAGAAGCGCAGACGGGTAAAGTATTAAATGGGCAGCGGTGGGTTAAGGGGGACAGGGCTTTACATACTCATAGCAGAATGAAAAATCTGATGCGACTATGTAAGCCCATACAAAATGACAGTACCGCTGCGATCCGGTATGTGTGAAGGCACCCTTATAGTGAAAGCGTTAATAGCTTTAAGTCTTTATAGAATACAGTTTATCTAAAACAAATGGAAGTAATTAATTTTAATGATAGCATATGTTTGGAACCATGAACAAAAATCTCAGATTACTGTATTCCAAAAAATGACTTCATTACCACCAAACCTGTTTATAATGTTTATTTATATAGCGCCAACAAGTACCATACATACATTGACAAAATCAGACAGTACAGAGATACACATGTAACCATTAATAGAATGGGAAAAGTGTCTGTGCATTTAGGAAATGACTGCCAATACCCCTGGTCAGTTGTGATATGAGATATTTTCTTCAGGCATTGTTTTAATGTTACATTAAAATGGCATTAAAGAAAATTTCATTTGTCTTTTCAATGTTGAAATCCCATTTGATTTAGCAAATTTCTTACAGTTCTGTCAGGTACAAGTTTCTGCCCCTTTGTTTTCTACTTTTAAGTTATGTTGTTTTGTGATTTCTGAAATTGACAGAAGTGCTGATCTGATGGCTGAAAGTTATAATACCACATTGATCCATATATGTAAAAAACAAACAAAAAAACAACTAATAAAAATTCAAATAATGTCTTCTCCGTTTAAATTAAAAAAAAAGCAAATCAAATGTATATCAAAATATAGACATGTTTGGTATTACTAAGAATTGTCCAAATTTTAAAATATAATGTTATTGATGGTTAATGACGTATACATACAAAAAATATCAAATGCCAGAAAAAAAGCAATCAAAAGCCCCAGTGGTACTAATAAAAATGACAGGTCACAGCAGAAAAAATGAAAAAGTTATAGATGTGAGAACAGGTCAATTTTAAGCACAATAAATAAAGTTTAAAGCATGTTAAATAAAAAATAAGAATAGTAAAACATTTTTAAAACAGGAATATCATAAACAACTACACAAACTGGGTACTTTTGGAATTATACTGACCTAATGAATGACGTAAACAAGAAAGAACCCACCTTCCAAATTTGCTAAATTGCTTTTTTTTTCTTCAAATTCCCCTCCAATATATATATATTTTTTTTCAGGATCAAAATATATTTTGTACAATTGGTCCAGTAAAAGATCATTGGCACAGTATAAATCATGAATTGTGTCTGATACATGTATAAAGCTATCTGTGTATGCCATGTTTGTGCTACTAGGATTTGGCAACACACACAAAATATCACAGACCCCTCTGGCAGAATTGCTGGTTGATTTTGCTTTTGACAATGGAACCTCCCAGTCTTGCACATCAAAGGGATGTCTTTTACCACCTCTAATAAGTGCATAGCCGTAGGGACAAGCTCTGACTTCTTAAAGGAGGCCAGAGAGTCTTCCTGCTTCTGCTACTAGTGTGCTAGTAACTTGTTCATCCTGCTACAAATCCAGTCTGGTCTGATGAGCGTGACAGACCATCGCACACCTGGTGCGGTCCTCATACCAATATTCAATGCAATCAATGTACGTATATTCACAGCTGATTATATGTGAAGGGAGCAGCAAGGATAAGGCAGAGCCAGATTAGTATATTTCTAATCCTTTGTCTGAAGCTACCTCTAGACATATAGATCTGATGCAGCAGGATCCGGAGGCCAGCTAATACCTTAGGGGGTTGCTGTCTTGATATCTGCTATTTAGGAAGCAAGGATTTGCAAGGTTGGATTCTAATCCATCCAATCCCCTTTTTTCCCCTAGAATATAAGTGGCTTTATAGGTGTTTGGTAGACTTATCCCCCTGCCCTCCTCTGAGCTGAATAAACAAGGGAAAAAGATTATTAATGGTCTTGCTTTAGGTTGGCGTGAGAGGATCCTTATATTTCCAGCTTGATTTCTGTGTTTTCCTCTCGAGATAAGTTGTGCTGTTGAGATGTGATGGCTGCTTATTTGCAACAAGCCTGGGAATGAAGCATTTAGCTGAGTGCTTCCTCCGGTTCTATCTAACAGTCAGTGGTGAACTAAACACCCAGACCCTGACCCATCAAAACTTACAGATGTCTCTAGGAAATGTCATAAATTTTTAAAGTGAAGTGACAGAAACACTTTAAGGACTCAAAAATAAGTGATACTCAGCTATCTGATTCTCTTTCATTCTGACAGTGTCCGGTACCACATAAGGCCCATAAATCCTTCAAAGACCTGATTGCTGAGGGTATCAGGATTTGGACCCCAACCAATCTAATATTCATAGTCTATCCTGAGCAAAGGCCATCAATGTTGTTAGGCTAAATAACCCCATTAAGTTGTCTTGAGAGGATTTTCTGAGATGCATTTAGCAGATAATTCTAAAAATATTTTCCAAAAATGCAAAGAGTCCACAAGACAAATCTAAAGACCCCACAGTGACTTGTAGCAATGGCCGATCAAGGGGAAATTGACCATTCTTACCATTAACTTCAGATTATGAATGACTACCATTGAAAGCCGAGGCAGGATTGTCACAATGGATATGCTTCAATCCCATTTCCCTTATTTGTATAGAAAAAAAGCTGCTTGTCAGTGAGAAGTATTCGCCTTTGAAAATCCATGCTGGTGTTAGTGTAATGCTCCCTTTATTACTTATAGGACAGCTTTGGCTCCATCACCTGAAGTGTTTATAAGTGTGATTTCTTCTTGGAAATGGATTCAGCAAATAATGAAGAACAGCTTTATTCTGCAATGTATAATCACCTTGATAAGTAAGAGCTGTAAATCTCCATGAGAACAGACTGTGTCGTATTGAAGGACATTCACCTCCAGCGAGCGCACTTCAGATGTTGATGTTTTTCACAAGCGTGAAACACAAAACCATCCTGTGAGCTGGACTCCTTGCATTTGGATTAACAATTTTTTATATCAAGGGCACTCGTAGCGCTTCAGGCTTTTAGTATTAACACCCACTTGTTACTCTAATTCCACCAGTGGTTTACAAAGTGGATCCTTTTACTGTAATGTGGATGATAACAATGTTGTGATTAAAGGTCTTGCTATTTCTATATTTCATGGTTTAGTTAGAGAAATCCTATAGAGTGATGACTCCTGTGCTCCTGTGCTGGGGAATGATTTACACAGTACACTACTATAGATAAGATGTGGAAAGAGAAGGGGTTTTTGATGCACTGGGTTTGCAAGGTGTTATATGAGCAGAATAGTAAGAAACAGCCAGGGACATCAGGACAGGTTGACAAATAGTGCCCCACCCCCAATCAATTCAAAATCAATCACACAATGGAACAGGCATGCACTCGCTTTTTCAGTCAGTAATAAGTATAAGCTACCACAATACATGCACCAATATTACCGCCAGTGATTATACAGTTCTCAGATACTAGGTCTATACAGCAGTCTTTTGACTGTATTATAACACTGCAGACTATACAGGAATATACAACACTGATCAGATGCAGTGACACAATACATCACTATTACATCTGGGAAATCACAGCTGACGTCTGAATTAATCACAGGCCAGACCCCTTACATTGAATAGATTTCCCAGTCTGAAACAGTTCTCACCTAACAACCCCCCCCCCCCCTCCCAATCTTAAGAATAAAGGGGTTAAAAGATATATGTTACTTAGTATATTCACACCAATACACAATAAGTGCCCTGGGCTTCAACTAGGTGACAACACGAGCTCTCTGAGACCGTTTTATGCATAAAGTCTATAGTAGCAATGTATGATAAAAATCAATGTTCAAATAATTCTGCCCCATGAATCTAATAATTCTTACCCATGAATCTAATAATTCCTACCCATGATTCTAGGAATGAATGATAGTTTTTAAATGACACGCTGGCCACTTAGTGGTTTACCCATTTGGTGATATGACTATTTCTTGGCTTTTGTAGTATTCGTCTTTACATCCTCCAACAACTTTCTTTTTCCTGAATCCAGCAAGTTCAAACAAAGTTGCTGATGCTTTCAATAAAACTTTGTTCACACAATGTCTTTATTTTGCTTCGCCTGAACTGGTTCTACAAGAACATTTCTAGTAAAATACTATTACATAATAAAATAGTATTTATAGAGCATTGTTCATTCTAATAATCCTAATCCACTTTTAATAAGATCATATATGGGGCATCTCAGTTGTGCCTGTGTCATTTATATTTAAAGTGTCACTGTCGTTTCAAATTTTTTTGCAGAAATCAATAATATTCAGGCGATTTTAAGAAACTTTGTAATTGGGTTTATTAGCCAAAAATTTATTTTTATCATGCAAAAGCAGTTTGAAGCTGTCCCCCTTGTCTTCATGGTTTTCTATGGCGAGGGGAGGGGTGGAGGGAGATGAGACACCAAAACAGGAAAAAAAAAGAGTTAATTTTCAGCTACATCACCGGGCTATCTCCTCTGAAGCCAGCTCTGACCTCTGAATACTGGCTTTCACACAGCTCCCACTGTGTAATCCATTGTTCTCTGCTGGCGACTAATCTCCCTCCTCCCCTCTCCATAGATTACACAGGGCTTGACTGATGTAAACTAGTCAAGATTTCCTGATAATGAGCAGTGAATGACAGAGGAGGGGGGGGGGGGGGACGACCTGGGGAAAGTCTTTTTGAATGCAGATAATGGCATTTTTGCCTAATAAACCCAATTACAAAGTGTCTTAAAATTGCTCGTACTACAACAGTGACACTTTAAGCCCCTAAACTAGAGATCGGCTTTACACTGCATTTAGCATGAAGAACACAGTAACACATGCATCAGTACAGTCTCTGTAGACCGTAAACCAGCACAGCACATACTATGCGACTCTCTCTCTCGGCATTCGCACATTTGTGACCCCCCACTACCACTAGACTACAACATATATCGACTTCATACAGCACGTCATGAGCCCCAGCAGCCAGGGAAGTTACAGGAATGTAAGTGGTGGTGCCCAGGTATAGCTGTAAGAGTGCCTCATGCATAGACATGTTCATGGGACTAATGGGAGTGTATGAACAATTCCTGCAGAAATTAAAACTATTTCCACTCACTCAAGTGATATCAAGTTCTTATGCAACCCGTCTGATTAGCTATTTTAGTGCACCATAAATTCTCTGAGGAAAAATGCAAGTCATAAGTGGTTTGCAGATGGTGATCTCCTACCCAGACTAGTAAAAGGTGATAAAAGGTAAATGCAAGAGTAAACAGTAAAATGACTGAAACGTGTTGGCAACTCTACCTATATGGAGGAATGTGATAGGCACAGTCTATGTTCGGGCAGAGTAACTGGATCTTTGCCACTTCAGAGTGTTCAGTACACAGACAGGTGTGGCTAAATGTGTCACTGAGGATAGGTTCACACCAGGTTTTTGCATTCTGTTGAAAGGTACTGTTTTCAGGAGCAGAAATAAATACCTCTTAAACAAGATGCAACAGGATGCCTTTCCCTTGCATCCTGTTTCTACTACTTCTAATAGTCTGTCTCCCCTTTGTGCCCTCTTGCGTCCTGTTTTAAAGGTAAATTTTATTAAAAATTGCAAAAATTGTGATAGAAAAGTGTGTTTGATTAATGTCTAAAGTGTATGGGGACCTGATGATCATTTATTTTGGATGTAAAGGATTCTCCAACTCTACAATATTGATAAGCTATTGGGATATTGTCAGTGCCTAAATCACAGCCGAACCATTTTTTCATAGAGAGACAAGCCGCAGCTACAGCACTCTCACTGTGGCCTACCCTTCCCCATAGAGTTCCTGTGTGTGGGGAGGACGGTGGGGCCACACGATCATTAGGCCTTCAGCTATTGAAGGTGTATGGGGACTTTTAAATAGGCCAAGAGTATCAGATCATTGATGGTCCGGCCACTAATCTGCAGGTCAGCTAATCTTTTTTTAAGTCTAAGGGTACTATTACACAAAGCGATTTTTTGACTATCAACAAACTCGAACGACCACTATGGCAAATGACCTGAAATTGGTCAACCAATTACACGGAACAATGATTGTTAATTATGATCGTTATTGCGTTTGTCCGCTACTGCGAACGACCGAACAACGTCTTATTACATGCGAGTGATCAACGATAAAAATAGGTCCAAATTCTATTAAACGACCAAGGATTTCTCGTTGGTCGTTTAATCATTGTCTGCTATTACACTAAATGATTATCGTTCAAATCCCAATGATTTTTCAAACGATAATCGTTTCGTGTAATACCTTCCCAATGAGACAGATTGAGCAGTGACCCTGGGAGTGAATTAAGCTGTCTTATGAAATCTAGAGATCGGTCTCATCACTGAGATTCCAACCAACTCAATCTTTTCCTCTCTATGTGACATGTCAAAAATACCAGTAATGTGTTATGGCTACAGCTGTGAATGTTTAGAAACAGCTGATTGTCTGCATTTCCATTAGAGCGGTATCATTGTAAGGTGCATGTTTTAATGCTGGTTCTGCATACATAGGAAACAACCAATCAGCTCCAATACAAGGAAAATTCATCACAGAGTTAGTCTGGGTATGGCATTGCCATAGATTTGTTTTCTTTTTGCTTAGTCGCTGTTTCTATTTTGTGGAATTGCCCTTTAAAGTTCAGCAGACCAGATTAATATTGGGATCAATAAAACTGCAATTGGATTAATCTGCTCTGAGGGATGAGAGGCTTCAGGCACATTGATGCATGCATCCTTGGTATAAAGTCTCATATTTTACTTACAATTACAGTCAGTTCTGTCACTATCACGCCAATTCCTCCCAGTCTTTCTTGCATATCATACATGTATTGTTGTTGTCTCAGTAGTGTGCTACATGTGTGTAATACTAGGGAAAAATATAGTATCCTATGAAAATAATATAAAAATTGGCAGTATAACTGAATATAAATCTGCATAAAAATCTGTCCACTACTGGAATGGATTATGTTACTGTTCATGAAAATCTGATCTGAGGTCTCATGCACATAAACACATGTTCTTACCATCAGTGATCAAATGGGCACAGTGACAATGACATCACAATAGCTGTCAGTTACGGTGATCTTACTGTCCCTAGAAATCACTAAGGCGCATGTGGTACTGTTATATCAAGGTGTTATAAGGGGTTAATCTCTTAAAGTTGCGGCTTCAGCTTTTTCCCCCTCTTTTATTGTTGTCGACAGAACTATATGGTGGCTTGTTTTTTGCGGGACAAGTTCTACTTTTGAATGGCATCTTTCATTTCACCATATAATGCATTGTAGTAAAACTAGGTGATGAAGACACCTGCAGCAATAAACTGAAGCCTCATAGGGTAATGGGAATGCATCTGATGTCACAATGAATTCAGAAGTGGGGCCCAAGGAGGACGCAGGGCACATGGATCCAGGATGCAATAGCATGATGACAGAAGAGGGGGCCTCCAAACTGTGGGCCAGTCTAAGTGCTATTTTTTAAATCATGTATAGAAACTTGTTTAGTTGCTGCAGCCGCCAGTTACATTGCAGTTCTTATTTTAGAATAGGTGCCTGACTTGCCGCCACCATTGACAGCAGTGCTGCTGTTTTGTTGGCCTGGGGTTTTCTATCTCAGTAGGCTGCTTTTTCACTTAATCATGTTAGTTTCATTGCTGCGTATGGTATAATTATTCTCCGCCAGAGTAAAATGCGCCTGATCTGCTCTTGTACTCGGTGCAATTAAGCAAATTAATACACAGAAAAAAATAACCCGTCTCCGCCTGACTTTCCTATTTTGCCTTTTTAATGAAGTGCACCATGAGTAGAATGACATGATAAAATGTCACCGGAGAGCAAAGCAGGTCGCCATGACAACGCCAAACGCCTTTTCTGCAGATTCACAGGAGTCTGCTTCTATCTTTGTGCAGTGAAGACTGCAATGCTGATCAGCCCTGTCACGCTGGAGAGGCCGGGATACTGATGTGTGGTTGATAACTGGAAGGTTCTATTTAGATGCCAATATATAACATAAATGTAACAAAATATAGCATCAGGTTTTATTCTGTTTAGCAGGTGAAAATGTATTTTCTGTGGTAGAAGCAAAGATTGGGAAACAGTGATGCTGGGTCACTTATTGAGGTTCTCAACCAGATTTACACTGACTGACTGGCTTACATAGTTGTGCATTCAAATAGAATTACACCCTAATATACTATAGAATTGTATGGCATTTAAAGGGATGTGAGCAGCATAAACTAGTGTCAGAAATGCTGAACAGATTGATGTATTACGTACATAATTTTGTTCAGCCGTTCTCCTAATATGCAGGAGAATAGGATTCTTGCCACACCCTTCCCACTTATTGTCCATGTTATTCAGGAGGATATCTCTGAATCAGCTTCACAGAACAATGTTAGTGATACATCATTCTGTTCACCTTCTCTGTCACTAGTTTATGCTACCCTTAAGCCTCTATTACACGGGGCGATTCAGAGGAGCAAACGAGCGCCGACCTGTCAGGCGGGTAAGAGCGGGCGGGGGGGGGGGGCTGCCCAGGTGATCGCTAGACAGTCCAGATAGCCCATAGAAGATAGCAATAAGAAAAGACCTCCACTTCGCCTAGGGATGTCCACGGGCGCAGGTCCAATGGAGAAACAGATGAATGTAGCTAAAAATGTATTATGTTAAAACAATGTATAAAAGGATGAACTAGCGACACAACACGTTTCTAAACCGATCTGGTTTCTTTTTCAAGTGTCATCTCAGATGGACATGGATGCCGTCAGGGGGTCATCAATGCTATCAACAAGACTTGAGCAGTCTTCCTGATGAGAACTGAGTAGCGGTGACAGCCCAATTGATAGCTTCACATGGATTAGATGTGATTTTTTTTTTTAGAAAGATCCATACAGATATATTATCACACATGTAATCTAATACATTTACAGTATCTTGTAATCAATGTCTCATCAATAATTTGCATGCAGGATAGTGTAAGGATGCAGAATGCAATGAAGGTCAAATGGAAGCCACAGTACTACAATTAGAAGTGATGACGGAACAGCCAATCAATAGGTTTGTTCCTGACTGGAGGCGATCATATACGTAATTCCCTGGTTTAACATTACAGAATTGTTTTTAAGTGTTTGCAGCACTGGTGGATGCATATAAATATTGAATATTGCTGCATAAGGGAGAACTTTTATGAAGGTCTACAAATAGTTATTGCGTCAATGACATTTCATTTTGCTGGCCAAAACAATATCTGATAACCCAGAGCTGTGTCTCAGTCACCATCTTAGGGTCCTTTTAGACACACAGATTTCTCGGCTGCATATGAATGCAGATTAGAAAAATTGGTCCTCGTTTGGAGTGCCTTTACACAGCACAAGAAATCTATTGGCCCAGCTGCACAAATGATCCATGTATTGTTTGTGCAGCCATGAAAACTGACAGCACGGGTATACATATATCCTTGCTGTCAGCTTCCATATTACACAGCAGTACATACCTACCCCTGCTGCTCCTCTTCTCCGGCTCTCCAGCTGCTGTGTCTTTAGGTCTTAAGGTTTACACAGGAAGATGTGTGACTGATGACAATAAACTTTAAAGCCTGCTCTAAAAAGATGATCAGCAGAGGCTTGGACTTTCTGCCCGTCCTCAACAATTGTCGGCCGAACTAGTGTTTCTTGCAACACTTCTGGCCGATAATTATCTCAAGTAAAAAGGCCTTTTACTTCTGGCAACCAGGAGCAGATAAGATAAGCCCATTAGAAATACCAACAGAGAGGGGGAGTGAGTACAAACTTAAATTGTTGACAAGGGGAAGGGAATCCTTGAAGGACAGCTCACACAGGCTGGAGAGGAGAGCAAAGAAAAGGTAGTTTGCAGTGTAAGGCCATGTTCACATGGCGTAAGACACCAGCAGTTTTTAGAGAAGATCCGGCTGGTGTCAGAAAAGATCATCCCGACCGGTACTGCAGTACCAGCCGGGTGATCTTCGTTTCTTCGGAATTCGGATGCGCCCACATCCGAATTCCCCGTTGCACACAATGGAGCGTGAGGGGGGAGTCGCACGCACCATTGTGTGAACTGACAGGTTCTCTGCGCCCGCTATTCAATGAGTATCGCCGCAAGGGTTCCTGGCTGGAGTGCATACTATGTGTATACACTCCGGACTGTATGTAGGTAAAGTATTAATAACGGCTGTGGTGCAAATCAGCAAAAACGTCCGTAATTAATACATTACTTACGTTGTGTGAACATAGCCTAAATTAATAAAAGCTGAAAAACAAATATATATATATATATATATTCTGTTATTAGGGTATAAACCCACACACCGTATAAGCAGCGTATTTACAGCTGCGATACGCAGCAAATACGCAGCAAACACGCAGCAAAAACGCAGCAAAAACGCAGCAGATTATATCTAAATAACTGAACACAGCATCAAATCTGTACCAACAAATCTGCTGCGTATTTGCTGCGTATTTGTTGCGTATCTGCTGTGTATACGGTGTGTGGGTTTGTACCCTTAAGCAAAAAATCTATACACACATGATCAAAAAACTCAATACATATATAGGTTTACCACAGAGATAACATAATTTCTGAATTCTGCCTTAAACCCCCATCTTACTGATCGGAACCTGTCCCCCCCCCCCCCCCCCCCCCCCCCCCCAAATAATTTGTAGATTCAATACTATATATCTAATAAATATCTCAAATGCTGACAAATGCCTATACTAGAAATACAGTCTTGTGACCAGTATACCATTAGCAAAAATTCAAAATAAAAAAAAAAAATTATATACTATATATATATATATATATATATATATATATATATATACAGTATATACACACATATATATGCATAAAAGTCAAAACGACATGTAAATATTGGTAACCTACTGAATGCTGGGAGAAGATGCCTCACCCTGGGTAGCCCCAGCTCTCTCAGGGGTAAATAAGCTCTCATGTGGGGTTGAATCATTGCTGTGAGGTGGCAATTTTAATAGTAATTCATGCAGCAGAAACTGATATAACTTTCATTGTATAATATTTATTGCATGGATAACGTATCATTCTGTGTTATCACCTCTCAGTTACATTGTCCTTCGGTGGAAGGATGCCTCTGTGTTTGTAGAAAAATGTGTTCCTCATAAAAAAATCATAATTTTCTTTAGTATATGAGCACTATTCTACTTTAAGTTATTACTCAGTTAAACGCATGCTGCTCTGCATGTGATTATTCATATTATCCTGTGATAAACTCAGTGATAAAATAATCACATAGCTCAGTATTAGAATGTCAAGCTGACAATAGGCATTGGGAGAAACCCTTTGTCCTGCTCCCTAAAATTAGAGTTGAATCCTTATTTATAGGGACATAAGATGTTCTCCATATCTCTCTATACACAGTACATGGGCTTAGGGTTATTTTAACATGACAGCTACCTTTTATAGCAGCCTGTTAATAAGCAGCCATCCGCAGATTATCTCAACTGACAGCGGCTGCTACTGGGGTAATGACGTATAACAAAGTATCCATGGAAATAAATGGTTAAATGTTATTACAGTTAACTAACATGTCAAAATCAGGTCCGTATTGGGGGACTATACAAACCGCAATACACTAACATACTTATGTTACCGGAATTACCTCTAAATTCATTGAAGCTTTTTTTTTTATTGAGCCTTTTGTCAAACACAAGGTACTGTATGACAGCCGTTCTGCGGGCAGACTATAAGCTAACTTGAATGGAAGACTGTATTCTGCTGATGGCTTTTCTAGGCAACAGAAAAGAATGTGAATTCCTGGCTGCTGTCATTTCTAATATAGGAGCAATATCCTATATTAGAAAATTGCCCACAGACATGTAAATGTATTACTAGGAATCATTAGGAATATTCACCATATGAAGTTTTGTATAGTAAGCAACTGTAATAATAGTAAAAAAACAAACAAAAAAAATTCTGGGTTATGTATGTATCCCTGTGCATAAGGGTTGCTGGGATAACCTGTTCCTAGACAGTAGGAAAGTCTGTTTTTCTTGATCCAGTTTGCTGCATAAGATACCACACAAAGCTATAAAGCAGAAATGATAACTGTTTTCGTGAAGAATAAGCGTCCCCGCATTGTGTTGATCATAGGCTGTACAAAGAGAGATGTAAATAACAGACAGCGACTGCAGTGGCTAGCAATTAGGCCTACATGAGAAATGGTTAGAAGCCTGGTGGGTGTAGCGTACTGCTTGTTCTGTTTTTCAAGACAGCTAAATAATGCCAGGCTAAGTGCCATTTGGTACACAGCAGCAAGCTTCAGGTGGACAGCTTGGCAGCTTGGGTTGCTTAGGAAACATTATAATGTGATCTAATCCCTTTCCAGAGTGTTACAGAGCATCACAAAGCAGTGTGCTGTAGTCAATTTACACAGCAAAAATTAAAGGGGTACTCCAGTGGGGAAAAAATTCTTTCTAATCAATTGGTGCCAGAAAGTGTCAGAGTTTTGTAATTTACTTCTATTTAAAAATCTCCAGTCTTCCAGTACTTATCAGATGCTGTATGTCCTGCAGGAGGTGGTGTATTCTTTCCAGTCTAGAGAGCAGGAGAGGTTTTCTATGGGGATTTGCTACTGCTCTGGACTGTTCCTGTCATTGGCAGGGGTGGCAGCAGAGAGCACTGTGGCAGACTGGAAAGAATACACTCCTTCCTGCTGATAAGTACCAGAAGACTTGAGATTTTGAAATGGAAGTAAATTACAAATATTTGGCATTTTCTGACACCAGTTGATTTGAAAGATCGAAATCCCACCTGCCTCAGTGTGAGACTGCTTCTCAGCTGCTTGTCACTTCTCTGAGCAGAGAGCGGCGGCAGCGGAGGAGTGTGTGCTCACCTATAGACAGGTTATGGCACACTGAGACAGGCGGGATGTTTTGCTGAGGAATTCTGCTTGATTTACTCAGTGTAAATATACCCTTACAGTGTCTCTTCACTTTCAATAACTGTCGGCCAACAGTTATCTCTCGCAACCTCCCCATACACATGAACGTTCAGCCCCCATACAACTTATACCCACTGTCAGTACTGTATACAAGCAGCATTCAGACAGGAGTACGGCTGGTTACTGAAGAGTCTTTGTATAGGTGGCATGATTTGGTGTGCCAGGTTCCTGATGGGTGAACAAAGCATTTAATCAATGGTTAAAAACTATTAGGTTTAATGTGAATATATCCTACAATTATGGAATCATGTAAATCACAGGATTGATGGACATGTTAATTACAGGCAAATGATAAAAAACATGGAAACAATATATTAAAAATGTCTTGATTTTGCAGTATTAGAGGGGTTATCTGGCACTGGCACATTTTTAATAACATGTTTATTATCTTTTCTTATTTGGCAGCAACATGTTAAAAATGTGCAAAAATTATGCAGAAATACACAAGCTTACACACCTTGGCATGCTATCAGTGTGGTTACTAATGGTTGAGCAATGTTGTGCTGCACTGAATGCACTTGGCTACGCAGATGATCTAGATCCTTTACAATTGCTGTGCCAGATGTGCTCGATGGAAGATGCTGCAGGCCATGGTAGCAGGTTTAGGCCACACAGTCACCAGCAATGTGCGGCCTGGTGTTGTCATGTTGGAAAACAGCTTCTGGGACACTTTAAAAAAATGTGCGTTCATTGGTTCCATGACCAAATCAATGCAATGCTTTGTGTCAGATGCCAGTGTATAAGGGTATACACACAAGAATCAACTAAAAAAGTATATTGGAAAAAATACTTATGTTCTGGGCCCTGAAATGGACATGCCCTTTAAAAAAGTTGTCTAAACAGACAGTAATCGGTGAGGCAGAAATCCCATATATGCAGAATAAAAAATGCAGTTAGTTCACAGATACCTAAATCCCTGATGTGACTGTGCATGCAGTTATCCTCCAACCATCTGCCTTCCATTAAACCTGCAGTGAAATGGCTTTGAACGACCCAATCTTCCCCTATCAATCATCAAAATAATGCCACACTAGTCATATGACCTCCGGGTTGCCTTGCCCTGTATGGATTGGTTCTCATATGACTATTACAATTGGTGAAAAGTTGAGTCTTCTGACTATTCTACTATTTTATGTGCTCCGAGCACATTCCCGCATGTTGTGAGTCTTCCATTTTTCAGGGACCCTGCTGGGGGTTCAGTATAGTAGAACTCCGCTTCTGTAGTCTGTGAAGAAGCTTGATACATAATTTAAAAGCAGAGCTAGTCTGGCAAGGGCTTTCCCTGTCAAAGAAGGAAAGCAGCCTGAGGCTGAGGAACAATTGAAGGTGGTTTAGGAAGGGAATGTAAATGAGAGAGATTGTTGGCTGGCTTCCAGCAGACAGACTAGGCTCTGTCTGCTCAACCTGAGGCAAATTTACTACACATCCTTAACCCTTTCTGAAGCAATGTTTTGGGATGTATACCTTGTATATTATTGTGCTGATGGTCTGCAATATGCTGTTAGGATGAGCAATGCTCCTTGTGTTTATACAGTTTCTCTTTATGCCCTGACTCCTCCATAGGTCAAACAACATACTGCTAGGTTAACTGGTATCCAGTAAAAGTGTTCTGCAATGTGCACAACCCAGTTGTGCTCCTACAGTACACAGACAAGACTCCCTGCAAACCATCCGATATGTGTATCTGAACCTACATAGGAAACTAGGCTGCTTTCCCACAACACTGGAAGGCCCATGATACTAAGTTACTACTGTGGGCACCTTGAGGCCAGGTTCACACAGGGACGTTTGATAACAGTTTAACATGTCTGTTTTTAGCCAATATACAAAAGAGTATCTTAAAGGAAGAACAGTTTTAAAATAATAGCTTCACACATTCCCCCCTGGTTTTTGCTAATATAAAAACACAATAAATCTGCACTGTGTAGACCTGGACTTAAAGCGAATGGACCATCAGATTCCCATGCATGGCTCCAGTCTTTTCGGAAACACCGGCCTGCCTTGGAGCACTGGGGGCAGGCATGCCGGCTTTCAGTGTGACGCAGCCCCCTCACCTCTGTGACGCGGCTCCACTGATTCTAATAGAGTCGAATCACAGAGAGGAGGGGAGACCGTCACACTGGGGGCCAGCGGGCCGGCCCCCAGTGCTCCTAGGTGGGGCTGTTCTCCCAAAAAAAACAGCGCCTTAAGCGGGAATCAAGCAAAGGTTCATAAAGAGCAGAAGTGATGAACCTGATGGTACATTCGCTTTAATCAAGCACTTCAGGTCTTTTTTTTTTTTGTTGCTTTTTTGCTACTTTGTCATCTGTTTCATTCAAGCTCTGCTGCATCCATGAATTTCAGTACTGTAGATGGGTCATGTGACAGTGGTCAGTCCTGGGTCAGCTGGCTCATCACCTACTAGATTCCTTCCGGCAGCTCCCAGACCTTTTTCCTTCTCTGGTCTATCTGTATGCAGCATATATAGTCTCTTTGGGATCAAGATATACAGTAGTTATACAACTTCCCTGAGGCTTTGTTCACACATTGCTTTTGTACCACATTTCCCATCCTTTTTTCCAGTGATTTTCCTAAAATTGTGAAAAAAATTGCCATAAAAAGGCTATGTTCACACAGCAAACGGAAAATGGCTGTTGTTTGGCACTCAGAAACAACGGCCGTTGTTGCACTGACAATTGCACTGAAATCAATGCAGAATGGACAGAAATAATTGACAATAATTTTTTTATGACAAGAACTGCCGTTATAATTGAAAACAATGGCCGTTCTTGTAATAAAAAATATGTTGCGTGAACTTAGCCAGAATCTGTCATTTTAAAAATAGAAATCAAGATGGTTGAAGATGCATATGTGTCACATCTACTAAAACAAGGCATATACAAGATTCTTTACAGAATTCTCTACTAACAGCTTATTCTTATATAAACAAAATTATATAAAAAGAAATGAATGCACTTACTACTGCATCAAGGCTTCACTTCCTGGATAAAATGGTGATGTCCCGACTCCCAGAGCTGTGCGGGCTGTGGCTGCTGGAGAGGATGATACTATACTTAAATAAAAATTTTCACCGGACTTCTCCTTTAATTTATACCCTCTCAATGTGACAGGGGAAATTTTGGCCCCTTCAGATGTTGTGTTCACATAGAGCGATTATTGTCCTGATCTTTCAACATGTTCTAAAATCGTTGGTCATTTGCAGAAAATTAGCAGACCGCTTTGTCTAAACAGTCTTTCAACAATTCACCCTATGTGTGAGATGGGCTTAAGCGATCTTAAAACGATCGTAATAACAATTTTTTCAAACGATTTATCGTTCCACCTAAACACTGATCGTTATAAAAAACACATTGTTACTTCGAAATCGTTAATCGATCGATTGCGCATATTATCACTCTGTGTAAAGGGACCATTAGGGCCCAGAAACATCTGCAATCCTTTCACCCCTCCAGCTTTACTACTGCTATTTATTACGTAATCTTACGAAGCTCCACAAGAGCACAACACTATCCCATTGGATTATTGAGATGCAAGATTATGGGACACTAAGCTGCTATCAAGTCTGATGACCTTATTATGTCTTCAATTCCTTTGTGGCAGTATCAACTGTGATGTAGTTTCCATCCTTCATTCCAGCATTTTTCTTATATACATACATATTTAAAGGGTTAAAAGACCAAAAGGGCCGAATGTTAATTTGTTCCATATGGAGAAGGGTAAGCCGCAGCCAGATTGCTCTGGAGCCTTATATCTCTAAAAACAAAGGTGTTGGTCAGTTAAATTCCATCACACCTAACCCCTTTCACCACCAACACCATGTTCTGAAGAAGGGTTTTTCCCTTCCATTACATTGACTTATAGGGCAACTTAATATGGTGGTTTTGGTTGTTTCCCTACAGGAGCCACCCCTTGGCTGGGTCCTTCCCGGACGGATAGCTGGCTAGTTCTGTGTTTCGAGACTCTTAAATGAGGCTTCACTGGCTCTTCTTTTGCATATTCACGTTTCCCAGGGAGCAATGCATTGAGTGCTGTGTTATCACTTCGGCAGTGTTATCGTTTGGCTGGTCTCTCTTATCTTCTGAAGAAGACTCAGGAGGCCTATGGGTGAACCCATCACTAGTGGCAGGTTTGGCCTACTTTGGTATAATGATAATTGTAGTTTTGCAACAGCTGGACGGCCTCAGCTCAGAGCTCGCAACTGGTATAAAGTGTATGGTGTCTGGTGAAAACTTAAACTTTACATTCTGCCTTCTAATGACATAACAATATTGTCCCACTTCCCACTCCCAATCACAGACCTGAACAGAGGCAGCAGGATGTATCTTAAAAAACAAGAACACAGCCAGGGACATAAGATCACGTAGTGGGAACAGATGAAGGGTCATGGCGGGGTATGTATGTATGTATCATTTGTTGTTTTATGTCATGGGGAGGCAGTTTGCATGGTATAAGATTTTCCCAATTGACCTCTTTAACGGTGAAATCACATGCAGCAGATACGCAACAGAAATTTCTGTTACTGGCCCAATTATTTTAATGGGGTTTGCATAAATCCTTGTGCTTTCTGTCAAAACCACCTCAGGCACATGAACTTTCTGAAACAAATCTATGATTTTTTCACAAAAAATTCCAGGAGACCCTCTTTACCTTAAATCGATCTTCCCAAAATCCTGGTCTCTGTTATGATGGATTACTACAATTCACTATGCATAACTGGAAGTCTTTTTTATTATTCAGAATGCTGTCATGTTGAAGCACCCAGTCCTGACAACATTTATCTCCTCATAAGTTACGATGTGTTTTTCCCTCGGCCATCTCATGAATAATTTCCGAGGCTATCAGTGCAGATCCTTTAACAGAAGTATGATTAAATAATAAATATGAAAAAGACAATGATTTTCTCTGCGTTAAGACCACAGTCGAGTGTTGACTGATACTCTGGTTAATATTACCCATTCAGCTAATGCATATCTCAGAGTCCAGGAAATAAAAGCATACGACAAATGTAAAGAAGCCATTATCTCTTCCGGCGCACTTCCCAAACCATATATTCATGCATATGTATAAAAAGGCTTTTTTGGGCTTAAGCAATGTCACCCATCTGCTAACAAGAAGAAAAGCTTTGTCTACTCTGATGCAAACCCTTACCATAGGAATTCTAAAGACTACACGGTAGACTATGGCATGTGAGATTGCCACACGGCAGATTTCATTGGACATTTGTGTTCAGGGCAGTCCAGAACAATGGCAGGTTGTTTTAACTCTGGCTTCATCTCAACTCTTCATCATTGTTGGAGCACAGCCTTAGCTAGAAGCATGTTTTTATTGCCGGCACATGCTTGCTTCAGCAGCCTCCTACATTTCAGATTGATTTCAGACAGATGAGGCAAGAACTGGGTGGTATACTGAATTCCATGATTTTAATGGAATCCGCCAGAGAAACATCTCCTGAAAGGGGTTGTCCGAACCTTGGGGCATAGTAAAGTAATGGCAAGAACCTGCATGAAATGAAGAAATAAAAAAACATTACCATCACCATGGGTTAAAGGGTTGAAAAACACAGACAAACACAGAATATATACTTACCATCCCTCCCGCTGGCTGTGTCCCTGCCATCTTCAGCCACCGTCCTCACTTCTGGGTCCGGGTGTAGTGAATGGAAGAGAAAAGGCAGTCTTTTCATTGGCTTGAGCGCATCACATGGCTTCCAGCAACCTCAGCCAATCAGAGCTAAGCAAGCTGGAAGCTATGTGATGCGCCAATGTAAAGGTTGCTGGTGCGCATGTGCACCAGCAGCCTTTTCCTCTCCCATTCACTGCTGTGGAAGACAGCGAAGAGGAAGGAGACGACATCGACCCAAGATGGCTGGGGTATGTCTGGGGTGGGAAAGGGGGGGATAGGGGCCGGACAGCTGATTAACACACAATTAAGCAGAAAAAATAAAAACACTACCTCTTTAATGTACCCAATGCCCTGCACTAAATATAACCAAAATACAAACAATATGGCCACTGCAATGTATCATCCATAGTTGGATAAGCAGAAGAAACCAAAAAACAGGATAAGGCTAGGTTCTTTTGTTGGCCGTTTGACAACCGTCTTTGTGGATGTCTGCAACCCAGAAGTGGCAGCATCTACAACCTAGCAGTCACAAAAAAAACTTTCAAAATTAATTATTTTGCGATTTTCTGGTGATAGTCACGGCTTCTTTTGAGCCACAACTCAAACTGCATTCACAGAACTTGGATGCAACACAGCACAATCCACACAATGTGGCGCAGTGATCTTCGGTCACACGACCCCCTGACATTGCCAAAATTGCTATGTAGCCCTGGCCTTAAAAATCACTGCTATAAAATGATTACCAGCAAATATTTGCCTGCTGTGCTTTTCATAACAACATTAAAAATACAACTTAGAGGGTTGTTTCCATCTAAACTTGTTAAAGGATAACAAGCTGTGCAGAATAAGTTTGCAATGTTAGTTTGCTACATCACACCTAATGATGAATGTGGCTGCATTACGGCTCGTAAGTTCCCTAGACTGCAACACGATAGGAAGAAACCCAAACCTGCTGGATTTCTGTGCAGCCATCATTGCTAAAATTAGTCTCACCTCTAGCAGCGTAACATGGCAGGCTTATATTGCATGGCCTAGCCTACCCTACTCTAAAACCCATCTCTGAATACACATTAGTATTTGTTACTAAGCAATAACCAATAGTGGAACATGCAGAGAGAAAAAATATAAAGAAGAGCTAGGCACCTCCTTCCTATTCTGAACCTGGTTCTGGGTTATAAATAATGATGCAAAATGCTGTCCTGTGAAAGTGGCCTCAACAAAAGACTGTGCAGAATGTTATTTAGCTGTATTAAGTGCTACTAAAGTAAGACAACCACCATGAAGAATGATCTTAATAATTCACCCTATTACACAAGACGATGATCATTACTTACGGTCGTTCTTGCGCTTGTTTTTTCCTAGCTGATAGACCAGGGAATGACTGAATGACACGTTATTACACCGAACGATTCGTGAACGATCAACAATGAAAATAGGTCCAGATTCTATCGAACAATTTCTCATTGGTCGTTTAATTACGAAACGATTACTGTTCAAATCTGAACGATCTAACGATTTTTCGAATGACAATCGTCCCGTGAAATATCACTCTCAATCAGCAAATCTCAGTGTTAGCTACTATAAAGTATGAATCAGTCAAGACCTTCCACCCCCTATGTCTGTTGAAAGCAGCCACTATGTAGGCTTGTAATCATTTCATTCATCAGGCAAGTCTCTCACACTAAAATCCTCCAGGCTCCTTCCCACATGGTAAGATTAAAAGCTGAGCTGTGCTGGGGCACGTCCAGGAGAGTTGTCAACACCACAGAGTCACAACAAGAATTGTTCTTGATTCCTGAAGTCTTTACCTCTGTACACTGTGAGCACAGTTCGGCTTCGAGGTTTGGCTTTTTTTGCCAATACAGCTGGCCGAAAACCCAAGCTATCTAACAATGTTCGTTTGTACATTTCTTAAGAAAACACCAAGAAGTTTTCCTCCAAGAATTAAGCAAATCTCCAGTTATTTAAAGGCGTCCTCTTCCCTTGGGTTTTCACATTTTTCTTATAACTATTTGTGATGGTATTTCTTCTAAACTCCATAGACCTCATGAGCACGCTGTGTGTATGGAGGTTGTATGGAGGCCGAGTTACTGCCGTAGGCACTCAGTTAGCTGCCATATGCTGTTGAATATGGCATGATAGTACAAAGACGAATGGAAGTACACACAATTGTTATCATTAGATTCATTTAAATCTAACTGTAAAACATATTTGTCCCTATGGCAGATCTAATAGTTGCCAGTTACTATTACTTTTATTAAACTGAGAAAAGAAACAAAAACGTGATGTAAGGTGCTAAAATATAGACACAGGGCCAGAATGGCTTTGACATAAAGTGTTAATTAGTGTTAAGTAAAGTTGCTGAAACGGAACCCCTTACATTTGACTCCCTTTGCCTGGAGAAGATGGATGCAGCCATAGAGCTGCTAGAAAAACATAGGCTATATCCATGATTTCCATGACTTTCTAGGACTGCATCCAACTTGTTCAGCCACCAAAAGCCAAATACTGAGCAAGTTAGGCAGAATTACTCAACACTAGTATTTATATATTGAGTGCCAATTGGGGCAGAGACTTAAGTGAGTAAAGCTAAATTCTGTGTGAACTGACAGTTCTGTGCAGCCACTATTCAGTGAATAGCTGCCACAGAAAACTGACGTGTCAGTTTTCCGTGCGGCCCTTTGCAATCCCGGTTGGAGCGTATACTATGTGTATACACTCCGGTTGGGATTCCAATCATTTTCAATGCAAAGTATCTTTTGAATTAATCACAGCTTTTGTTGTAAATTGCAACTACGGCCGTGATTACTTAAAAAATATGTTGTGTGAACATAGCCTTATTATGAAATGAGACTCATACCGACAGTGTACAAATGTAAAGGTTCCTGGGTATAACATAGACATGGGTGCCTGTTGTTGATCTCAGCGGTGCATTTCTCTAAATGTTATGTACCAGTTATTGAATCCAGAGCCTGGAGCACAGACAGTCAATGGGCACAATCATTGTTAACCCATGCTCCAGCCATAAAGAAAGACGATAATAATTCACATGCCCATCATTTCTGGAATAACAGAATCAGCTACATATTCCTTATAGTGGACTCTAGAGATTTCTGTTCCCATAGCTCAATCAAATTAAAGTGATGCAGAAGATATTTCTTTTGCCTTTCTATGTTTGCCGAAGCGATATGACAGCACTGTGGTGTTCCTGGGAATTGAAGGTAGACAGTAAATACTCTGCCCCTCTTCTATAGCACGCCATGTAGGTCCAACCCCCTGCCAGAGGCTTCTGTTTGACTGTTGAATACATCAAATCGAATTTGTCATGGCACATTGCTTTATCGTTGGTTGAACAAAGACTTGGTTTAGAAAAAAAAGCATAAGACACATGGACTTAACCTCAATATTTGTAATTTGCATTGAACTTGAAGGCTCATCCAACAATTTGGGGCACTGGGTTACATGTTTTTGCTCTTTTTTTTAAAAGATAAAAGCTGTACATTGCTTTATCCTGCAAGGATAGGTGTACTAGTGTACTACATAAGAACTTCTATTACATTTAGAAATTGACTTTGTAGGCGCTTTGTGAATAATTACTGATAAAAGTAATGTCTAGAGTCCTAGACATCGGATGGAGGTTTCTTCAATTCAGTGACAGCTTATTCTGTAAATAAAGAATAGGAGAAACAAATAAACCATTTTATAGTGGATGCCTGCTTGCAAAATTGACCAGCTTAACACTGTCATTTGTATTACAGCCGAGTCTTCAACCTTTTGGAGCAATTCACTTTAAGGGCACTATTCCACCGGACGATTATTGTTCAGATTATCGTTAAATTGTTCGAATCTAAACGATAATCGTTCGGTTGAAATGCAGTTAACGATTAACGACCGAACGAGAAATCGTTGATAAGACCTGGACCTATTTTTATCGTTGCTCGTTCGCAAAACGTTCGCAAATCGTTCGCATTGAATAAGATGTTGTTCACAATAGATACGAACGCAATAGCGAAGAAATAGCGAAGAAAAAACGATCGCAATTACGATCATAAGTAACGATTATCGTTCCATGGAAATGAGTGAACGTTTTCAGGTCTATCACAATATCGGTCATTTGAGATCGTTGCTCGTTAACGATTATGCAAACGATAATCGTCCGGTGGAATAGGACCCTAATGGGCCTATTACACGGGTCGTTAGAGGAGCAAACGAGCGCTCTCAGTGCTCCTTTGCTCCTCGTTCCCCGCTCGCTGCCGCTGCTATTCAGCGCGGCAGCAGCGAGCGGGTGAGTGCGGGAGGGGGCGGCGGGGAGCTGTGGGGGGGGCTGCCCGGGTGATCGCAGATCGTCCGGGCAGCCCATATGATATAGCAGCGCCTGCTGCCGACGCTCCTATTCAATGGAGCGACAGCAGCAGATCGCTGCTATATCAGTCGCTTGTTTTTCAACATGTTGAAAAACAAGCGACTGCAACGATCAGCCGACATGAACGATGTCGGCTGATCGTTGCACTCTATTCCACGGGACGATTATCGTCCGTAGCGGCCGATATCGGCCGAATACGAACGATAATCGTTCCGTGGAATAGGGCCTTAAGGCTATGTTCACACAACGTATATTTTAAATCAATCACAGTAGTTGTTGCAAATTGCTTTGTTGCAGAGTGTATAAACATAGTATACACGTTTGCAGGAAAACTGACATGTCAGTTTTTTTGCGGCCGCACTTTCCATTGTGTGCTATGTTGAATTCAACAGAAATTAAGTTCATCCGGCTGCTACTGCAGTACCCGCCAGGATGAACCTCACTGACACCAGTCATTCTGTGACACGGCCGGGTCATGGAACGGCTGTTTTTTACGCTGTGTGAACCCGGGCTAAAAATAGATGATGTGGACTAAGTTACGCGGTTTGTACCATAATGTAAACTGACAGAGATATGGGGGAATGTGTCATTCCCTGCACCAGCACAGAGTGGGGAAATGTTTGAACAAGAGTAGAGATGAGCGAACCAGGTTAGGGTACGAGTCGATCCGAACACGAACGTTCGGCATTTGATTAGCGGGGGCTGCTGAACTTGGATAAAGCTCTAAGGTTGTCTGGAAAACATGGATACAGCCAATGACTATATCCATGATTTCCACATAGCCTTAGGGCTTTCTCCAAGTTCAGCAGCCACCGCTAATCAAATGCCGAACGCTCGGGTTCGGATCGACTCGAGCACGCTCCAGGTTTGCTAATCTCTAAACAAGAGCCATTTTTGTTAAAAAAAATTTTAAAAAAATGCCCAAAGTGGGATTTTGTAGTAGATGAGTGGGGGTGGGGGGTGTAGTCCTGGTGCCAAGTTGAATTATTTTTTAATGTAATATTTTACTATCTATTAAACAGTATTCCAGACTGTAATACATTTTTTGACTGTAGAGATTGAATATCATTCAGAAATTCCTATGATGACATCATCCATGACTGGACAATGTATATTGGGTCATGAAGTAACTGGGTTGGAGCAAGGTCATCCAGTATTTTTTATGCTAGCACCCACTGGTTTTGGTGTGGCACACTTTTATTTTAACATGTCATCTGTAACGCCAACAAGAAGTGGGTTATAAGATTGATAAATGCACTCTAAGGCTATGTTCACACTACGTGAACAACTGGCCGTTCCGTGACCCTGGTGATCTTTCCGGCAGTGGACCTCTGATGCGCCGGCATCAGAGCTTCCCATAGCCCACAGTGAACTGACAGGGCTTTCTGCGGCCGGAATTCACTGAAGTCCGGCCGCAGAAAACTGACCTGTCAGTTTTTTTCCGGTGCGCATGGGATCCCGGCCGGAGCGTATACGATGTGTGTATGCTCCGGCCGGGATCCCAATGCAAATAAAGCTATATCCCACCCCGCAAAACTATGGCCGTAGTTCTGCGGCGAGAACTACGGCCGTAGTTTTACGTAGTGTGAACATAGCCTAACAGTGTTTGTGGCTATTCACAACCTATGCATCTAATGAGATGTTGGTCCTTTGTTTTTTTATTTTTACATTTGCCATCTATGGCTGACAGCAGATGTATATATCTTCTTATGTGATTATAGCGTACATCTGTGATATAATAATTGTGAAGTTCCTTGCATGCTTATTTTTTTTGTATTTTTTAGCCATTGTTAAGTCTATGTAATAGATATTATTTTACATATATACATGCACTGTATATGTATTATGCATACTCTGTATCTGTGTTATGTAACTAACAATCCTTCGGCAACGTAATAGTTAAACATGAAGCTTTGCATCTGAGAAACAAGAGAACAGACTGGAAGGGGGTAAAGTGACTATATTTTGGCTCCAGCACCCATTAGGAATCCCGTCATAGTCAAAACACTGGCTTTAGACAGAAGTCTACTCTCTACAGAGAGCGGGTAGCAGGCAGATAGTGCTCTCCTTGTTGAAATGTGAATGGTCCAAGAGGCTGGCAGTATTACAAGCACATCTGGGAATGATTATGTCATGTGTTCAGCGAAAGAGGCCGCAGCAGATTTTACTTCTTTCTGTATGTGACTAAAAAAAAGCAAATAATAAGATACATGCATCACTCTGCACGATACAAAATGACTCAACACAAGCTCTCTACTAGCATATGTGCCATCCCAAACCTCAGAACACTGACATCTCTGACTATTTTTTTTTGTGTTTTATATTATTTTATATAGTTTGTTCTGTAAATAATTTTTGAAAGAAAAAGTGCATCATGTAAGACTGTGTAGATTCGTCATATAGGGGTATAGTTATTAAAGGGTGTAGACTGGTGTAAACTGCCCATAGCAGCCAATCACAGCTCAGCTTTCAGCTCTGGTAAAATAAAAGAGGAGCTGTGATTGGCTGCTATGGGCAGTTTACACCAGTCGATATTTTACACCTTTTGACAAATCTGGGCCATAGGGTTTTTAGACAGTTCGAGACAAACCTAAGAAAACCTTCACAAACATAGGAAAAACATACAAGCTCTATGCAAGTGTTACCCTTGGTCGAATTTGAACCCAGTGTTCAGGACCCCAGTAGGACAGCCAGCACAAAACTATAGCAAGATTGTAAAGATATGTAAATTTGGGATTAGAACGTTTCATATTTTGCCCATCTGTACACTTGTTTGTCTGCCAAAGACAAGAGTTAAATTGGTAGTATAACTGGTATTACTAAGGTAGGTCCCTTATATATATGATATATATACTTTGATGAACAATGTTTGTATTGTAAGGTACCTATGCACTTTAGCCATAAGTCAACGTCCGTGGCTTCAGCAAACTTTTCCCGGACAGATGATATTGGGGGAGTGAAGGGTTGGCAGTGTTTAATTTGAGATAAAGGCCGGGGTCTTAATATTTCTATATAATCACCAATCCCACAGATGAACGCCTGGGAAATAAGGCCCCTTTTAAATGGGACCCGACTAAAAATCAACTTTTATTCAGCTGTCTTAAAATATCTCATGGTAGAAAAATTTAAATCCACAATCATAACTGCTCCTGTATTGTTACCATATGTAGTGAGACCAAACAAGTCCTAAGTATAGTGACTATAGGTGGCTGGTTGGCCTGTGGGATTGGTGATTAT
Organism: Dendropsophus ebraccatus; assembly: GCF_027789765.1. Classification (NCBI taxonomy): domain Eukaryota; kingdom Metazoa; phylum Chordata; class Amphibia; order Anura; family Hylidae; genus Dendropsophus; species Dendropsophus ebraccatus. The sequence continues at coordinate 53,275,441 of NC_091462.1, forward strand.
ATAATTTAATATAAGCCGCTGCCAGAGCTCTCTTATCCATCCACGCTCCATTCACACCACATGAACATTTGCCTGTGTATAAGGAGATTGGGAGAGAGAACTATCAGCCGAAGGAACGTTCAGCCGACAGCTATTACTAAAGTGTACGACCACCTTGGCAATGGAAGAGTTAACGTTTCTTTCACTGTTGCGGCTGCTCTATAGAATGGAGCCAGGTTACCTCCTGGCTGGAATGTCTGTGTTTTGTCTAATAGTAGTGAGAAATATGCAGCCTTTCCTCCAGCCGTGCTGACTGTCACTTGATCCCAGTCTCATAGCTTCATTTAGTAACTGGCAAGTCACACATCTTTTTTTCCCCAGGCATTTTTTAGTGATGTCATAATAAAAGAAAGAACCAAGTTCATGTTTTTTTACGATGTGCAGCATATTAAAGAACACGTAATGTGAATGGCAGCCAAAAGGAACAATTTGTGGTCTTTCTTACCCTCTGGATCATCAGCTTTGGGGTCTCAACATTAGTATATATGATAGGGTCGAATGAAGAATTGCTGGTGAAGTGCATCGAAAATGACAATGATACATGTACTAAACGGAAGAGCAACATATTCTTAAAGGGGTGATGTACAGATACCCAATGGCATAAGCTTAAAGAGGTTGCCCAGGAAAAAATAATCCATAGCCTATCGAAAGGATAGGCTATCAAAAGTTCATCAGCAGGGTACAGACACCTAGCACCCCCACTGATCAGCTGTTCAGTACCCACACTACAGGGAGAACAGGGCCAGAAGCCGCTGGCTCCATACTTTAGTGGTGGCGCCATGTTACTGCAACTTCGGCTCAATTGAAGAGAACAGGAGGTAAAGCCTATTGGGCCATTACATGGAGAACAGAGTCAAGTGCTTCCTACCTCATTCTCCCTGTAGTAAGGGGTATGAATAGCTAACCCCAACCCTACTGTTACTGGACAACCTCTTTAATTAGTTAAAACAATTGCAAACCTGACGATTCAACCTTCCACTCATAAAGGAAAAGAACACTGATGTGATTTACAAAATGCACCCTGATGGATAGATACATAAAACAGTTGTGAAACTAGGTAAACCTAGTCACCATAGACTGTGGGGCTCGTGTATTAAACTCATTGTTTCTTTTTTTTCTTCTTTATGACTTTTCCTTTGGCTGACAGTTTTGACCTTTTTTTTATTCCTGTTTTGTGCCTAGTTTATCTATTTTTGTGGGTGTTTCTGAAGTGGGTGTGATATATGTAACATGTTTATTTCTTCCTGATTTATTATTTGTGCAAAAGTTTTGTGCAGGGAGCTGCAAATCTAGTAATACATTTGAAATTATACTCTTCAGTTTTCTGACAGGGTGTGCTGTATAGATTGGGACTAGAGATGAGCGAAACGGCTTCGGGTTCGAGTCAATCCGAACCTGAACATTCGGTATTTGATTAGCTGGGGCTGCTGAAGTTGGATAAAGCTCTAAGGTTGTCTGGAAAACATGGATACAGCCAATGACTATATCCATGTTTTCCACATAGCCTTAGGGCTTTATCCAACTTCAGCAGCCACCGCTAATCAAATGCCGAAAGTTCGGGTTCGGATGGACTCAAGCATGGTCCAGGTTCGCTCATCTCTAATTGTGACCAAATTTACCAGCCCACATGCAACATTTTAATTGATTTTTGCAAGATATGAAAAAAAGCTGTGACAAGCAGAAAATATTTATAAAGCCTTTTGCCACATTGTGGGTATGCCAGGATATGGTTCTCTTTATCATCTTTTTTAAGCAACCCTGACATATACCAGTCATATAACATATGATATATAGCCTTTAAAAATCAAGTTTGTCAAGAACCGCAACTTTTGGCATGTCTCTACAAAAGTGATGGATAGAATTTAGGTCACAGGTTTCCTCAACTGACTTCCATGGAATCCGAAGTCAGGTTACATCTCATATCTATATTCCTATTGTTCTGGCTGAGATAAGCTGCGTCAGAGGTATCTGGAAGCCTCTTACCATATTAAAATAGCTTGGACTTTTGTCTACCACCAGTTGAGTGCTTCTTATACTGTTGCATGAAAGGCATTGCAGCCAGCTAGTTCTGGGTGCCAGACAAACCTCTCACCCTGTCTTCATGTATTTGTACAATGCTGGAGCTATTTCATGTTGTTGCCCTATTTCCAGACCAGTGGTTAAAGCCAAGTCTGTGTCCTCACGCTTTCTGAGAAATGAGCGTGCTTTTGACTCACAAACATTTATAGAATCCAGCACCTCTTTAGTTGAACAATGAAATATTTAACAAGGCACTAATACAAATTTACTAAAGGTCCTGCAAAACAAGCAAAATTGCCTTAGATCAACTCACTTTTGTCTTATTGGTATGAGAAAAGATCCGAGATGAGAGAAAACAAGCTCGGAGTCTGTGAGATCATAGACCGATTGTCGCTGCCTGATGGTCTCATTAACGGCTGCATCACTACATATGCCAACACATTGCGCTAATTACCTTGAAAGGGAAATACAAACGATTACCTACACAACACACAATAGGATCTCTAGTTACAGGCTTATGCAATGTCAACGTCAAGCTGGATGACATTTCTGTATCTACATATGTAATAAGAATGCTGAACAACCATACGGCGTTCTCTATAAAACACAATAGTGCAATCATCCTTTCATACGGTTTGGAAACATAGTTCTGGGCAAATCGCCCTAAGACTCATGTCTCATGTCCATATAGAAATGGTGGTATGTACAGTGTCTGGCACATGTTTCAGCACACCCTATAGAGGAAGGTCAATGTAGTTATAATGGGCAACAATCTTTTATTAAGCTGTGGCCACCCGAATACCTGTGTGGCTGCATTATCTAATAGCCATAGAGGTAATTGTATGTTACTCAAGGTTCAAAGGGTTTTCCAGAAGCATTTCTTCAGGATAGGCCATGGGTCTCCAAACTGCGGACCTCCAGCTGTTGCAAAACCACAACTCCCATCATGCCCTGACAGCTAAAGCTTTGGATTTGGCTGTCCAGTACTGCAACAACTGAAGGGCTGCAGTTTGGAGACCCATGGGATAGGCCATCAATATCTGAATGGTGGCAGTCCTGGCACCCTGGCCAGGAAGTGGCGTGTTCTCCATGATAACAAAAAAATAATAATAATAATGAATGTTAATTGCAAACTTGCTTTATATCACATCTATTGTTGACTTAGATTTTGAAAGTTTTAACAACAGTGACTCTTTAAGGAGAGAGAAACCTTGGGGCACAGGTCACACAGGCTGGAGAAAGAAAGAAGAGCAGATACAGGGCAGTGTGCAGAGGAGAATCATATAGGCTGTGTATAAGTGTAGAGGGGGAAAAAAACGGTTACACAGCAAACTGTAAAGGCTGTAGAAGCTAAAGTAAGCACATTTTTAGTCCCAATCTATGCAGATGACTATTCATAAGGAGGGATGGGCAGGTGGGCAGATCAATGCACTATAGGCTGGAGTACCAGCACCAGTGCACTAAACCACAAAATTTGCATATTATTAAAATACAGAAAAATGGCCCTGAGGATGAAGGTAAGAAAACTAACTTAATTCTCAGCATCTCCTGCTTCATGGGAACACAACAGCTGGTTAGCTTCTAACCTGTTGTTAGTTTCTTTTTAAAGGGGTAGTGCGGCGCTAAACAATTATTCACTAAATAACACACATTACAAAGTTATACAACTTTGTAATATATGTTATGTTAGTGAATGGCCCCCTTCCCCGTGTTCCCCCCCTCCCCCCCCCCACGCTAGAACCGGAAGTGTAGTGCTCTATACTCACCCGATTCGTGTCGACCTCGACCGCCATCCTGGGGACCGCTCCATCCATCCCTCATGCCACCCCCCTCTGCAGCGTCATCAGCTGCTCATCCGCGATTGGCTGAGCATAGTTATGCTCAGCCAATCGCGGCTGAGCAGCTGATGACACGGCAGAGGGCGGCCGCCACAAGGGGCGGTCAGAGTGGTTCGGCCGGCCTCCTGAAGATGACATCATTGTCACAAGATGGTGGACGGGGGTCGACACGAATCAGGTGAGTATAGAGCACTACACTTCCGGGTCTAGCGTGGGTGGGTGGGGAACATGGGGAAGGGGGCCATTCACATACATAACATACATTACAAAGTTGTATAACTTTATAATGTGTGTTATTTAGTGAATAATTGTTTAGTACCGCACTACCCCTTTAAGGTATTATGTACATAGAAAAAATGCAGTAAGCAGGGGTAATCTATAATCATAAGCGAGCATTACTGCCACATTACTACCTTCCTCATACCCTTCCCTGGCTACTAAAAAAAAAAACTTTCATAGGTTTTTTTTATCCATACAGAATTCAGTATGAGAAATTTCCCCATGTGGAAAAAGAGAGTTATGTATTGGGTTTCTTTGAACTTTGCCCACATGGCTCCACAGCAGGGATCTCATCTCGCATCTGCTGTATAGAACATTATAAGGGCTCATATATTATCTTTCATCACATATCTATTAGCAGAAATCTGTTACTGTAGAAAAGCGGGGGAGTCTCAATGTCCCTCATGGTCTCATATAGCAACTACCATCATAATAATAATCATAATAATGTTTTTTTATATATAGCGCTAACAAATTCTGCAGCTTTTTACAATTTTTGGAATACTTAAACAGACAAACAGATAAATCTTATACATTACAAAATTTTTGATCTATCTTACACGTTACATGAACATACAGGGTTACTTTGTGTTAGGGTGATATTACACAGCCCAATATGCCAGATAAGCGAGCGCTGATTTAGAAGATTGGTGCTCGCTTATCCGGCATATTGGGCTGTTTAATACATACGGAGATGGGACAGCGCAGCAGACAGTGATTGGCTGAGCAGTCTGTCACTTCAGAAATGGGTTAGGAAGTGTTAGCAGCGGGTCTGGTCAGCAGTGAAAAGGTAGGACACTGGGGGAAGCATGGACAGGTGAGTAAGCTCTATTACACGGAGCGATGCACGGCCGACAGACAATGATTTAAAAACATTTTTAAAGGCAATGATCAGTCGCTGATCGGCTCCTTGGCTGACCATTGTCTTTATTACACGGGGCAATATCTTTCCAAATTCAGCAGATATAGGCCCCATATAATAGGGTCCTTAGTCTGGAAAAAAAAAATACTAGGGATAACAACATAGGTAGTTTCATTCTCAACATGGCACTAAACCTATTGCAACTTGGAGACCATCCCCTTAAAAAGGCTAAAAAGTTGTAGTTTGTGTTGCTATATTGCTAAATTATACTAAATCTCCATCTAATGTTCCTCCACACCACAGTAATAGTAATAGCAGAAGTGTGAGGAAACATCTAAATAACTCCCCATTATTTTTAGCTTTCAAGATCCTACTGTGCAGGGAAAAAAACACTTTACAAGCATTTCCTGTAATAAGTGTATATTGGTAATTTGTATAACTTTGGGGGGGGCAATACAATACTTTAATAAAAATTTTCACGCACTTCTCCTTTAAGGTTAAAAGAAATGTATCAGTCAAGTACATATTCATTATTTTTACTTTTAGTGACAATTATCAATAACGGTGGAGCGTTTAATGACAGCTTTATTCTACTGCTGAAGGTCTAGATAAAGGTGGCCATAAAATTGTAATTACTGGCAGCCAAAACACTTGTTTGGCCAATAGTTATCTCTCTGAACCTCCCCATACACTTGAATGTTCTGCATGGACAAACAGCTATGGTGCCGGCTTATCTCCCCAAGGACAATAGGGTTCGGCCATAAAAATCCTACATTCTTGACCCTTTTCTCCATTGACAAATGTGGTCGGGAGGCTGCCATACACTATAGGCTTACTTTAGTCACCTTATAGCAGAATGGTAGACCTGTACACTATACACATAAATAGGCACTGTACTGTCTGTGCAAAATATGAACAATGGGCATGTGTCTCTGTAAGATGCCTACCCAAAGGGCAGGTTTTAAGAAAAATAATAGCTACTAACATATTATTCTCATATGTCCATTAATGGAACAACATTTTTCTGATGATTTTGTATTGTATAGTCAAAAATTGTTTTTTTTCCAGAATGAGGAATTTACAATGTCCTTTATGTCCTCAGTTTACTTTATGGAACTCCAGTTTTACAGATGTTTAGAGACAAGAATGTGTTTATTTAGGAGCACAATCTCCGCCAGTTCTCCACAAGTGTTAGCATGCCTGCTTGTCAGGTGATACAATTAGACCATTGAAATGTACCTTTTTGTTTTAATAGCAATGCTAGGGAGTGTCTTTTAGAGATGGCAAGCCACCTAGTGTAGCTCTCCTTTACATACGCTGTTTACAGATTTATTTTAAGCATGCTCGGAAAATCCCTTCTTTTTGTGTTCCAAATCTCTACTAAGGTGCCTTTTCAATGGGCAGACAGCTGCTCGATATGAGCGCCGATCATGTTAAAAATGAGATTTCACACACCTGCATTACTGATTACAAAGGGCCATTTACTTACATTATTGTCAGCAGCTCACCCCCTGTTTAAACCGGTGTGCTGTCGATTAACAACGATTTTTAGGACCACACGATCCCAGTGATCACCCAGTGTAAAAGGACCTTAGCGTATGTTGAAAAATGCAGGTTTTTAATTGCAATTATTAAAAATAAAGCCAGTAATGGATTTGAAATGGGGGAGTCTCTGTCTTTCCTTTATAGGTCCCTTCCATGGGTTTATATTTAATAATTGCAATTAAAAACCTGAATGTGTGAACACACTGTTACGCATTCTCTGACCCTTTGAAAAGTTATATTCTCATATCATTGTTAAATGGGCATAAAGTAATTGGTAGGATCTGAATGTGTGAACACAAGGGACTCATTTGACTCATTACCAGTAATTCATACACAATAGCAAAATAACCTCTTTGTTGCTCTCTATCTATTGCATTTAGAAAGTGTTTAGAAGACCCTTATGCTAAAGGAAAATAAAATCTAGTTCCCCCTCATGATTCTGAACTCAATACCTCATAACTGTAAAGTGAAAACAGAGCGTTAAAATCTTTGGCAATTTATAGAAAAGGAAAAACTAATATATAAAAATATTGCATTGACATAAGTATTCAGAGCTTTTCCTCAGTACTTAAGGCTCTGTTACACGAAACGATTATGGTCCATATTTGGCCGATATTGGACGTTACGGACGATAATCGTCTTGTATAATAGAAGACAACCATTAGATGAAATGAACGATGTCGGCTAATCGTTGTATGTCATTGTCTTTCAACAAATTACTGAGATAGCAACGATCTGCTGCCGACGCACAGTGGAATAGGAGCGGCAGCAGCAGACCGCTGTTATCTCCTATGGGCTGCTTGGACGATCTAGCGATCACCCAGGCAGCTCCCAGCGCGCCCCTCGGCTCTTACTCGTTCGCTGCCAAGCGTGTAATAGCGCCGGCAGGGAGCAGGGAAAGAGGAGCAAGTGCTGACAGCTCCTCTGCATCGCCCCGTGTTTTAGGGGCTTAAGCTGAAGAATCTTGGATAGCAATTACAGCCTCCAGATTTCTTAGGTTGAGGGAGTTGGGCCACTCAAAGACAGAGAGTTCACAAAGAGTTGTCCATCGTCCATCCAGGCCGCATGAACGTAGCCATTATGTTATATTGTTAAGGGTGAAGGCTATTGCTTCAGAGGAAGCTATGTATGATAAATACAGCAGACATCTACAGAGGTCATGAACTCTCCTAATGCAGCTGTTATAGATGTTATCAGCACACAGTCAGTTGTATGTTTGTTATTTATATACCATCTCGGTGGTCAAGCTTCTTTTAGTATGGACCAGACTGCTGGATGCAAAACATCAGTAGCTTCTCACTAGAGCTACTCACATAGCAGCCGGGCGGTCCACTCTGAAGACTGTGAATGTGTCCGTAACCACCAAGGCCCTGCCCTGTTCCTTCGCTGCTGCTAGACAGATAGTTATTTATCTGGCAGCAGCACTTTCTGTAGGTACGCTCCCTGACACCTATAGGAATGCAGTGAAAATATAAACAGTTATTGTATTATGATAAAGGAGGTCTTGTTGGCTGCCCTAGCATAGGTTCCCGGTCACAACTGCAAACTTTGTGATTCTTATTGCTAAATCACTGTCACTTTGTAAAGCCCCTATAACAGAGAGGAGAGGAGCAAACGAGTGCTCGTTAGCGCTCACTTGCTCCTCGTTCCCCATTCGCTCCCGGCGCTATTACATACGTCGGCAGCGAGCGGGTAAAAGCCGGGGGGCCGCGGGGAGCTGTGGGGGTTAGGAGGGTGGTGGGGTGGGGCTCTGCCCAGGTGATCGCTAGTTCGCCCGGACAGCCCATAGAATATAACAGTGGTCCACTGCCGCCGCTCCTATTCCACGGTTGAAAGACAATGACAGACAACGATCAGCCGGCATTGGCCGAATACGGACGATAATTGTTTTGTGTAATAGGGCCCTAAAACTCCTTTTGCCTAATTATTTACTTTGTGGTGGTGACTAGCTCTAGGAGTCCTGTTGTTTCAAACTTCTTCCATCCTGACTGAGCTCTACATGCAGTTCTTCCCTCCTCATGGTTTGGTTTTTGTTCTGATGCATTGTCCGCTGTGAGACTTTATACAGGGCAGTGTCTATCCAAATCCTGTCCATTGCACCAAATGTACCACATGTCAACTCCAGTCAGGTTCCTAATACAGTCAGGGTGTATATATATATATATATATATACAGTGTGTGTCAATATTATTTGGACCTTCGCACAACCATTTATTTCTATTCTAGAAAGTGGATGGAGTTATAAAAACAAACTGCTGTGGGACCCAGTAAATGTGAAAATGTGTCTCCTGTCACTTCTTCACTATTTACCATTGAACATACTGTATGAACGTGTTATCTCGCTTTGTCCTAATGATCATTCCATTCTCCAGAATACAGACTTCCTGTGTTTTAGAGCAGACATGTTAATTCCACCATTTAGATATGGGAATGCCCAGGAGACGGTCAGTGTAGCAAAGTCCATGGACTCCAGCATCCTAAGAAGATAAGAATAGTCCCCCTCCACCCGCCACTAATGAACCTAATTTGCTACTGGAAAAACAGGCTGCAGCCTGAGGGCCAGAGATGACTGCAGTTACATTGTGCCTGCACATGGAGGCTGTCACACTAATGAGAGACTGATTGCGCCTGCTTTTCCTGCCTGCCCCCAAACTACTACAGGCCTAAAATAGTCTGCAAAGGCTTTGAATCTTAAGGAAATCAGAATATGTAAGAACCCCAATTGGGAAAAGTGGATCGTGTTTGCAGATGTACAGCCGAGTTTATCACTTAACCCTTCCACTACCAAGGATGTATATAATACGTCATGACTGTAAACGCTGCTGCGGCTAGAATATAAAGGCTACAGTTGTTGCCATCCCCTCTGTTCTGTTGCCTGGATATTTTGCTTGCCTTTAATGTACGTGATCACTGTTGCGTAGCACATACATTAGTACCTTCGATCAGCCATGTTAGACATATCTATAATTTTTATATTATCAGTCTGGTTGAATGAATAGCCTAGAACTCTTCTGGGAAGGAAAGCGTATACAGCACATTGTGGCTACACAGGTGATGTCAGATATACAGTGTGTTCACATCAAGGTGAACAGACAGCAAGTTCATTAAGATCTTGTCATGTTTCTATATATTGTAGTTTGTCATTCTGGTGTTTGCTTGAAGCAAGCCGAGAAGCTGGGCAAAGCAATGCATTTTTTATGAGCATTTCATTCAGGCTTCAAGCTTAACTATTTCACAGCCGTAAAACTATAACATATACTGCAAGAAGAAGTTCAGCAATATTCATTAGTCAAGAGGTTTCTAGTACGTAAAGACTATAAGGCAAATGATCTATGTGTGTATGTAGCATGGTGCAGATCATAGACTGGAAAATCTGTAGGTTTATAGGTGCATAGGTTGTAGCTTACCCTCCATGTTCCATAGAAAGTTTCTTACCTGGAGGTTGGATCACCTCTGGACACAGAGAACTATACATGGCTTCCCATTTGGGACTGGACCCCACCTATTTATACTTATATAGTGCCAACATATTGTACATGGCTTTTCAGAAATTGTCAACTCACAATCTAAAGGTGCCCATTCTCCTTATACTAAAGTCAGACAATCTTATAGCTGTTGGCTGGCTTAGCCGACTCTCTATGGTATATGGCAGCCTTTTGACACTTCTGTCTGTGAAGAGACGGATCCGGCATGCTGGATTTTTGCCGCCCGACTCTTTTGTTCTTGGAGGGATAGGCTGGCACCAGAGCAGTCTGGCTGAGGCTTATCACTTACTATAGAGAACACATGAAGGTTCAGCTGGGACAAACATTTATGAGTATGGGAAATTTAGCAGACAGCTATTGAAAGTGTATCGCCCGCTTTGCTTTCCTATAAAGATCACAAATACACTAGGATTAAGGTCAGAGAAACCTAATAGTATGGTATGGTCGTGTAGTAGAAACCCACAAAAATCTACATAAAACCATATAAACATTAGGAAGATGTTAAGGCCCCTATACACCTTCAATAACTGATTGTTTGGCCATCAGTTATGTCTTTCTGCCCACTGCCCATCCTCCCCATACACAGGAGCGTTGGCATGGGTGGGTGCTCCTGTGTTGTCAATAAAGGAGTCAGGGTTATTTTCCATCATGGCCAACCCCTATCACCACTGACATCATCTGTTGGTGGTTGATTGCAGGGGCCCCATACACCATAGACTGACGACCGAACAAGCAGTGAGCGGTGGGTTCGGCCGGCACATCGCATCCCAAGACCACAGTTTTTTTAAGGCAGCCGTAGTAACCAGTGAGCCGCTATGAATTGATAAATACAGCCAAATAGAATTTCTCAATTCATTATTACTCTATAAATTTGTTTGTAACAGATGAGTGTTCACACCTTCAGGTTTTTAATTGCAATTAATGAATACAAAGCCAGGATTGGATTTGAAAAGAGGAGTCTCAGGGCCCTTTTACACAGAAAGATTATCTGACAGATTATCTGCCAAAGATTTGAAGCCAAAACCAGGAATGGATTTGAAAAGGAGAAATCTCAGGCTTTCCTTTATTACCTGCTCTCTGTTTATAGTCCATTCCTGGCTTTGGCTTCAAATCTTTGGCAGATAATCTGTCAGATAATCTTTCCGTGTAAAAGGGCCCTCAGTCTTTCCTTTATATGTTTCCCCCATGTATATTGTTCTTAGCTATTAATTGCAATTAAAATCCTTGAGGTGTGAACACACGCTCACGCGTACTCTGACCCTGTGAAAAGTTGCATCTTTGTAGGATGTGCATAAAGTAACGTAAGTGGCCGGTCAGAATTATACAGACAGTCTGCCTCTCCTGCACAACAAGATGAATGTCTGGTGACATGTGTTGAGCAAACAGAGTATTATCTCTCCAGGAATAGTTGTACTCTTTATCTAGGTCACAGGTAAGGTGAAGGTGAAAGGTTTACAGGTCACTACACAGTAGTCTAGAGTGTAAACATTAGTGAAACCTGGAGTGCAGCAGCCTGTCAATACATAGGAGCCACAGTTCTGCACTAGAGAGCCTGTTCCCGGGGCACATCTATGGCAGATCCCAGAGTGCTTGCCGATCCTCTTATAAATATGACACAAGTTAGCAAAACCTTATAATGAATGATGGCACTTGGAAATCTTTTCGGCAAAATGCTCTCTCCCTCTTCACGTCGCATACAAATTTTAAGTATAATTTGGGGCTTTTTCTTTATGGCTTTGGGTTCTAAACCTAAATATATCTATATTCCACTATTCTAATAATCATATTTTACTTTTAAATTGCATCTGTTTTGGTTAAAGGGGTATCTTTCATTTATTTATGGGATCAGGCAGGTCAAAATAAAAATGGCACTACTCACCTGCCCGGTGCCCATCAGCTGTCATCCCAGTGCTCATCAGTTTCCTGCTGATCTCCACTCTTTGATCTCATCTAGGCGCACAAGAAATGCTGGCTCAGCCAGTCACCATTGTCATTTTTTAAATAACATTGTAAAAATTAAAACCACCAAGAAATGATATTTAAAAACCCTTCCAAGCGGAGAAATATTTTGGATGAAGATCTTCACTTTACATATTTCGATGTAGTTCACGACTCCATTGTGACAGTACATCTGTTTATCTTAACAATATTAAAAGGTCTACATATGTTCTAGTAATGGGTCTGCAGATAAGAGAGACATACAGCCTGGGTCTCTTGGGAAAACCAGCCCATACTTTCTGCTGTTTTATTCCTGTAAAAGACTAGGAGGGAGGATATTTTTATTGGTATTGAATATTCCGTGAAATGCTTATCAATAAAAGGTACTATTTCTCAATGACATCCGTTTTCACCTTTTCAAATATTCATTTGCTATAAATTGGATTCCAAACCCTCCCTGGTCTAATAAAAAACACATATGGGGGAAGTCATCAAAGCTGTGCCTGGTAAAGCCTTGTAAAACATTGCAATTTTTCATGTCTGCACAGGGGTCTGGAAGGTGTGTGTCTGAAGGGGGGGGGCACATCTGCACACACGTGCCACATTTATCACAGTTTACACCTACAAGAAGACCTGGAACAAACCTTGTTAAAAACACCAACATCAATATCTGTACTTGTCAAAGGGGCAAATGGAGGGGGTGTGGTATCATTTGTAGCTGAAATCTATGTCAGCTTTATACCAGTGCACTGGACTGAACAGGTTGGCACTGCGCTGGGCTAGTGATTTACACAGTAAGGTATTAGGGTCCTATTACACGGAGCGATTTTTAACGATTAACAACTAACGATAAACGATGGCAAACGAGATTGTTTATCGTTAACCTGAAATCGTTCACCATATTACACTGAACGATAATTGTTAGACACGATTGTTATTGCGATCGTTATTGTGATCGTTTATTCCTTCTGATCTCTGGAAAACAATGAACAATGTGCAATTACACTGAACGATTAGTGAAAAAATGCGGAACTTGAGCAAACGAACGTGGAATTAAAGCGAACGATTAGCGAGCGATTAACAATAATTTTAGGTTACACAGAACGATTATCGTTTAAATTTGAACGATATAACGATTTTTCACACAATAATCGTCCCGTGTAATAGACCCTTATATGGCACGTGAATTGGGAAATGGTTACAGATGCATTAGACTTGCAAGGTGTTATGTAGACAGAAAGGAAAGAAATGGCAGCATCAAAGCAAGGAAAAAGTTAAGGCCCTATTCCACGGAACGATTATCGGCCGATATCGGCTGCTACGGACGATAATCGTCTCGTGGAATAGAGTGCAACAATCGTTCATGTCGGCTGATCGTTGCAGTCGCTTGTTTTTCAACATGTCGAAAAACAAGCGGCTGATACAGCAACGATCTTCTGCCTTCGCTCCATTGAATAGTAGCATCTGCAGCAGATGCTGCTGTATCCTATGGGCTGCCCGGACGATCAGCAATCCCCCTGGCAGCCCCGGCGCAGCTCCCCACCGCCCCTCCCGCACTCACCCGCTCGCTGCAGCCACATTGAATAGCGGGAGCGAGCGGGAACCAGGAGCCAACGAGCGCTGAGAGCGCTCGTTTGCTCCTCTAGACGGCCCATGGAATAGGGGCTTTACACTAAGCACTGAACCGCTACTGTTGATGTTGCTACTGCTAAGAGGCTAAAGGGAAGGACAGATTACACTGCAACACTGTGGACATACAGCAGTAAGTGCAGTGGTATCTGCACAAGGGACAGCTGCCCTGAGTTTTGGTTTACCTTTGAAGAACAGTGCAAATCCTCTGCAACTGGCAACTTGTATTTTTAGGGTAAGGAGTCATTTTTTGTAAAAGAAAAATGTTAAATATATGTGAGGAATCACATCAAATAGAGAAAAGTTGTTTAAAGTTACAGTGACCAATATGGAAGTAACCCATAGTCAAACATGGGACAATCTCAGCTTTTCTAATAAGATTTGTATCTATACTGGTACTATTAGAACGGTATTTTCTTAAAATCTTTAGTGTTGTGCCTTTTGTTAACTTGAACTTTTGCCTGATTGTGTTTGCACAGTACATGTTGTCTATTTATCCACTGCAGAAATGTAGCCCCACTGCTTGAACTTGCTTGGAAAAGTTGCTACACTTGGTATTTTTGTTACTTTGGTCTGCATCCTTCCAGTTTAGCTGATGGTTAGTGATTTGGTTTGTGTGGGTTGCTGAAAGATGTGCTCTAGCAAATGTCTTATCTATTAGGACACCAATTTTCACATTGAAGAAAAAAAAAAAAAGGCGTAGAAGGCCTAAATATAGTTTTTTTTTCTCGCTCTACATGTTTGCTATGTAATTTATTAACTTTAAAATTTATTTTAAAATTATAATTACAAATGAAATGATGTTGATAGGGTTCAGCTCTTTCTTGCTAGATATGTGACCTGTCATGGTAGTAAGAACAGCTGAGTATTCCAGCTGATACATCTGTCACTGAGAGTGAAATGTCATCATGTGACCTACTGCGCACAGCCCCGTGTCTGACTGTGGCTTACTTTCATTTAAAGGATCAAGTATAAAGTATTTTTATGATAACCATGTGTATTTTTGTACTTAATATGCTATAAGTTATAGTTAGTAGACAACAAAGAAAAACAATCGTCCTTGGCACTGTCCACTGCGGTATGCTCTGGGCGGTAATAGGATTGTGGTAACTGGACACTCACAAATACTGGTGGTGCTCAGCATTCACACAGATGAAGTATAGAAGCACAATCCTCTCGACGAGAATGAATGAAGACGTAGCACTTACCATATAAATCCCAAAAAACTGCTTTCCAAATGGTCCGAAAAACAACTTAGACGATGGCTGTTTCGCGCTAACACGCACTTCCTCTTGATTCAATGGCCAGGAAGTGTGTGTTGGTTCAAAACAGCCATCACTCAAGTGTTTGCTTCTTGGACCATGTGGTCCAAGAATAAAGTTTTTATTCGAAAGTTTTTTGGATTTATATGGTGACAGGAATAAAGTGATAATGTGATAATGTCACCCACGCCATCCCCTTACACTCGCTTCATTTCATTGTTGGACAGTAGTAACCTATAGGCAGGGCTTCATGGTGTAAATAAAAAAAGGAATGTTGGGTTGCTGGAACATCTTCCTGATGCTTGTCAGTAAAGAATTAGCATGCATGTTAAAGAGGACTTGTGGCCTTTATATTTTATTAACAATTTAAATGATTGGTGTATTAACCTCTTCTGTGACTCTTCTCTTCCAGCTGCTCAGAATGAAGAGCGTTTGTGTGCCTACAAAGATCCTAACCACATGGACCATGGAGTCAGTGAAAGCCAGATATCCCCAGAGAATGGCACAGTGGAATGTTCCAAGGGCAGTACTTGCTTTGGATTATGGGAAAAAACAAGAGATGGCGAAATCAATCTGGTCAAACAAGGCAAGTAAAATGGATCGTATTAGTTGACAAATAAATACATATAGTATAAGCCTAACTCAGATCTACATTTATGGGCTGAATATTTTATACAGTATTTCAGATTTCTATATTTCAGTACCAATTAAATTAGATAAATTTAATAGCAAATTTCTTACTTTTTGATTTAGATTAAATTAACAAGGTTGAAATGGGCACTGTCACTGGACGTGTCAAAAGTTCAGAGTGTTCAGAACTTGACCGATGTCTAAAACATGTGCCACTTGATCTGAATCTCAGGCACAGAGTGAAGAGAGAAGTGCTCAGCCACGTACTTCTCTTCCCGCACATTCTACCAATCAGTCAGGGTCTGAACCCCCCGCCAATCAAAACTTTTAAAAAGGGATAAAAAAAACCTTTAACTAAAGTGTACCTGTTGTACACTTTAGTTAAAGGGGTTTGCCTCCATTTTTAAAGAGAGGGATCTAGCAGGGAAGGGGTTGACTAAAAAAAAAAGAAAACATGCCCATCTGTTCCATCCTGTGCTGCACAATGTACAGTGACGTTACTGTGGTACTTCTGTTGGGCAGTCCAGTGTGACAGTGGCTGGTTACAAGGAGTGTCGGAGGGGTTAATATGGTTATTTTTTGTCCTGGCCTTCTGTGGTAGCTTGCCCCTTTTTGAAAGGGTCTGGAAAACTCCATTAATGAAAACAAAAATATAATTATGCATAACATTAGATCTTCTGAGGTTGTCTCAGATGTAGCTCCTATGCTGTTTTAAAAATAATAAAGCTTTTGGTTCTTCTTTGCACACATGTTAAAGCGTACCTGTCACAATGAGCTGCTTCCAGATCAGTGGAAAATCCACCGTTAATCCAGAAGTTCAGGTCTCCATGGATACTGATACGGAAACAATAACATGCACAACCCCCAATGGATCTAATCAGGGTCACACACATTACAGTCTCATTGTGTCTCTGTATCCATGGAGACCATGGATTAGCAGTGGATCTCGCCTGATCTGGAAGCGGCCCATCGTGACAGGTAGACTTTAACACCCAGACATCCCACAGTCCATCAAATCCATAGTTAGGCCATTTCCACATGGCTGTATTTTGGTCAGTATTTTGCATCATTATTTGTAAGCCAAAACTAAGCATAGAACCTTCACAGAGAAAAAAAAAGAAAGAAAGATTTGACTAGATAGAAAAATTTCTTTTTTGCACTTTGGACCTGCTTCTGTGAAATACTGCGGCGTGAATGTGGCATCCTGGAAGCATTTGCTACACAAACTCTATGTTTGATAATAATGTGTTGCAACCATAATACGGGTTCAAAGAGCTTCTGTATTATGGCCAAATGTAGTAGTAGTCAATCTAGATGGGCTTTCAGAATTAATAATTTCTGGGGGGATATAAAGAGATGTTTTTGCCAGACATCTTACCTCACTGTCAAATTATTTCAGGTTGCTGGTCATATATAGGTGACCCACACGACTGTCACCACGAAGAATGTGTGGTCACTACCAACCCGCCACTCATCCAAAATGGGACTTATCGCTTCTGCTGCTGTAGTGCAGACATGTGCAATGTCAACTTCACCGAGAATTTCACACCGCCAGATCCTCCAGACACAACACCCATTAGTAAGTAAAAGGATGTTTTTTTTTATCACTTTTCTGACATATCAATTACTAATATTAGATGAATGTGCAGCCAACTCTACACCCAGAGCTATTGCTGCAAGCGGGTCCACTCATTAATTGAAGTCTAGTTACAGAAACTAGGAGTGGGAGTAGGTCCAATAACTTCCATTGATGTAGACAGGTTGTGAACTCAAGAATTATCCTACATTGTGGTTGCTGGATGGATTAACTGGAACTTGTATAGATTAAAGGGATATACCCACCTGGGACAATTATGGCAATGTTCTAGATGGGTACATGCTTTTAAGGTGGCCATATACTTTCAATAACTGTAGGCCAAAAACTCTGGTGTTGGCTTATCTCCCCTAGAACAATAGGATTGGATGTTAAAAATCCAACATGCCAGACCCTTCTGTCCACGGACATCATGACTTTAGACTCCCAAACTCACCTTAGTCTAAGGTGTATAGGCACCTTTAGTACAGCTATACGGAGACCTATCTACAGCTCTATGTGGTAGAGCTTTGTGTCTGTATATGATGTTGTTTAGTTATTATTGAGTGTCTTCCCTAAATATGAAAACAAGCTAGCATACAAACCACTCTATACTTAGCTTTGTACTCTTGACTTATACTGTGGATATCAGTGTCGAGTTTCCTTTTCCAGATTTTCATTATGCACATGCTGTGACATTATTTTCCACCTTCTGGAAGATGGCGACAATAAGAGCAAAGCAAAATACTACTGTTGCCTTCTTAACACTGTACTAAAAGCTAGGCAACCACCTATGTGGCAACATAATATAATTTACAAGGGAGTCTGAAAACCACCCCAGCAACTATAATGGGAAACTGCTGTTCATTTCTTGAAGTGGTAAAATCTTAAATGTAAATGATGCTTCATATAACAATGCTATCCAGCCTGAAAAAGATGACTTAAGACATTGAAAATTAATTTCCCACCCTGATTCCACGTACTTTACACTGCAGTCCTGTAGTACCCAGAAATAACCATGATTTATGAGTAGGCTCTGTCTACTTTCTGGGAATTCCAAGCATGACCTGTATACTTTTCCACTCTTTACAAAATGACATGCTCTGTTGCATGATGTCATCATTGGTCACTGCATTTTTTCAGTATTCACCCACAAGTACACAGATGTAAGGTAAAGGAAGCGGTGGCGTTGCTGTATCCTTAAATATCGGTTCAGTACAGGCTTATTAATAGAAGCATTAATGGTTATGTTCTGCATTTTTGTGGTTTGCATTATTGAACCTTTAATGAAATAGGAAAAAGGAGAAGCTGTACTATTTTATCATCCTTAGGCCATGTTCCCACCTAGTGAGAGACCGGCCGTTCAGTGACCCGGACGGTGTCAGAAAAGATCATCTTGACTGCCTCTGGATTTGGATGTGGGCGCATCTGTGCACGTCCACATCCAAATCCCCGTTGCTCAAAATGGAGTGTGCAGCCGGAGTCGCATGCTCCATTGTGTGAACTGACAGGGTTTTCTGTGGCTGCTATTCATTAAATAGCGGCCGCAGAAAATGGACATGTCAGTTTCTTGCTGCGCCGCTAGGGATCCTGGCCAGAGTGTATACCATGTGTATACACTCCAGCCGTGATTCCCTCAGCGGCAGCACTACGTAAGTTCCTTAGTAATCACAGCCGTGATCACTACAGTACTTATGTAGTGTGAGCATAACCTTAAAGTGTGACGTTTGTTTAAAAAAAAAAAAAATTGACGTGTCAAAGAATTTAATTATCTAGGCTCTGGGTGCTAAAGCCCTGCACTTTACTAGATATACCTGGAAGAAGCCTCTATGGAAAGTCAATGGAGCTTTTCTTATGGAGAGAGGAGATGGAAACGTGCTAAGTGCTTTTCCTAGCTTGTTCTAGTGATCAATACAATCAATTCCCGGAGATGAAAGACATTTGAGTATTGATGCCGGCATATTATTGAGAATTTGTGTGCACTCCTAAATCCTAAAAATAATTTTTCTACCATAGTAAATGACTAGTAAATATCAGTCATCATCTTGTTCTGATAATCCTCTACTTTCTGGAATAGCAGAAAGACAACAATATTTTCACTGTTATAAGGACAACCAATTGTCACTGCGTTTTCTATGCACCTAAATGGTAACACAATGATACATTCTTCAGGCACTATTGCTGCATTAGCAGTTACATTCGTTTTCATGACTCCTAATGACATATTGTCATATGTCATATTGCTTGTCATCTAGCTTCTCCAAAATATATATAACCGAGAAAGAGCTAAGAGCATTTTTTTTTTTCACAAAAAAGAATTTGCAGACTGTGTCTTAGAGAGACCATTAGGGTGGCATAAATTATTGCAGAGCTGCAAAAACAGATAGAAGGTGAATAAAAGGCCACAGAGTGGAGTCAGTGAATGCTTCAGTGAAAAACAGATGGTACATGGATGGTTCACCCGGGTGTCGTCCAAGGACTAGCTTCAAAATGCTTCTGCAAAATTGGACCGAAAGTTATCTGAAATATATGGCCAGCTTACAAAGCTGTGTTTCCACATTTGCTTTTAGTATGCGCTCCAAACATGGCAGAAAACCTAAAAACCATCTAGTTTTGCCCATACTTACCAATCGCAGCTCAGCCTCCATGTCTTAACAAGCTCTTGTAAAATGAAAGCTGATCTGTGATTGGTTGCTATGGGCAAACCAGAGAGCTTCAGCTTTAGGCCCGTTCACACGTAGCAAAACTAGCAGAATTCCGCGGCGGACAATGGCGTTAGCCTCCCTCTCATAATGGGAGTCTATGTGAGGCGCGCTGCTGTTCTTACAGCGTCTCTCCGCACTGAAGAATGAACATGTTCATTCTTTAGCGCGGGGAGAGCAGCAGCGCGCGCCTCCCATAGACTCCCATTATGAAAGGGAGACTAACGGCATTCGCTAGTTTTGCTACGTGTAAACGTATCTTTAGTCAGACTGATCCGGGCCTGTCATTATTATGAAAACTTCATTTATACGGAAAGTAAACCCTCTCTCTGTTTCTATATAATGTGTGTTAAAGTGGTTCTCTAGGTTTACTAGTTTACTTTAATCTATGTGTTTGAAGTTCCCTCCTGTAGCCACAGTCCCCGAGATCTCCAACACAGGGACAGATCTTCACTGTACAAATGTTTCTGTACTTTTAATGCTGAATTCAAGTAATGATTTCCCCGTTCTTAATGTTTTGTATCTTGCTATAGTAATGTAATCTCTAGTGTTTTTTTATTCTGTCGCAAGAGAAATGTTTTTGCCTGTTTAGTTAGTTTTTTTCTCTGGTACCACTGATTGTCTTTTTATGTACCCTCCTCCCCATGGAGAGCTAATTTGCGCAGTCTCTAGACTGTCTGTATAAATCACTCCCTCATGTTCCCATTTGGGCCCATGCCTAGATAATGAAAAACACATGCCTTATGATCTCTCCATCCACCATGAATATGGTTACATTCCCATCATCCTGTACTGTTCTCACTGCGAAGAATAGAGGGCAGGAAAAGCAAACAGAGAGTTATCCGGTATGCCTATGGCTTGTGAGAGATGTTGAGTTTTTTTTCGGAGGAAAGTTATTCACTTTGTTTTTGAAGGTTTAAGGGTTTTGGAGGGTGGATAGCAAGAAGAAGGGAAATCTAGAGAGAAGGAGAACATGAGGAGATGATTAGGTAGAAGATAGACAGGAGGAAATGCAGGAAAAAGTCAAGACGGACAAACCTGTGGAGGTAGTGCCGGTGACTGAATAGGTAATTATGGTGCTCCTATCATGGTGTAAAGGTTCTTTTACACGACCCAATGGGCAGGAGCAAGTTTGCAGATCCTTTACAAGATTCTATTCATCATGTAGCCAATTAACAATGATTTTCAATCCTGCAAAAATGATGCTATCAGCCAACGAACAAGTGTTTATTGGGTGAACACTGGGCCTATAACTATTCAGCTGGTAATCGCCCTGTGTGATAGAGCCCTTATTTTTATGTCCTTTATCTCCTTCATGTTGGAGTTAATAATAACAACAACACAAAAGTTCCTGGACATGCTTCATCTCGGCTGATCCTTTTCTTTTAACATGTTGAAATTTTTTTTAACGATAACGATGGTCTGCTGGCCCTTGCTCCATGTAACAGGCAATAATCGTGCAGGGAGCCCCTCCCACATCTCCCGCTCTTACCTGCTCACTGTTGGCACGTGTAATAGCGCTGGCAGTGAGCGGGGAACAAGGAGCAAGCAAGCGCTGATCTGACAGGTTGGTGTTCGCTTGCTCCTTCTAATCGGCCCATGTAATAGGGGCTTTAGTGTGCCAACCTGGCGATGATAGATTACACTTCAAGGCGTGCTTGCATCTTTTATGAGCACTTTATGTGGGGTTTATGCAAGCTGCCCTCTTACATGTAGCCAAGTATTATCGATGATCATAATTTCTGGCTCCATGTGTATGCAATAAAAATTATACCACGTTGATTTTACAATAATTTTACATCTTTTTTCCATCACTTAAAAGTGATATTCCAAGAATGAAGAATACTTGTTACCCTTTAGGCTGATACTAGGCTCTGATAACCCAGAAAGCAACCTAGATACCCACGAGCACTGCCACTTACTGCCCTGACTTACAGTGCTGGAATAATATGGGCACCGTCTGTTATATAATTATACTTGCACAGCTGGGATAAGTTAAGGGTATCTTTAAATATAATAATGTTGGCAATACTTCATATGTATTTTGTGATCCGTCTGGAAGCACAGGGAGGTTAGGAAAGGCTCTGCTGGCTTACGAGGTTTTAATGAAGTTTTAAAGTGATATGATGAATTTGGTTGCATTGCTTTGCCATGTGCCTGCATAGACACAGTGTGCCCTGTCTTGGACTGATGAACATTCTTTCAAATAACTCTGCAGTGAATGTGGCCCATATTCATGGCTGTGTGCGTTCTCAATGTCATGGCCCTGCCTTTAGAAGTGTGGTTAACTATGCAGTTTTAATGCTCGCTGAACCAGTAAGGTCAAGTTCTTGAACACACAATGAAATGCAAAGCACAGTCATTAAATGCATTTATAATCAGTGCATTCAATATATATGTTAAATGTGCCTTGACCGGAGCAATATTAAGGGGTCTGGGACAAAGATCACATTAATATGAACCCCATGCTAACGTTCCTTGTAATTTTTGGAATGGCTGAGCAGAATATCTAAGCAACAAGTAAAAGCTTTAGAAGGCATTAATCGGCTTGTAAGCATGCAAAATAGTAAGTGTGACTTTTCTGGGACAGCCTGTTTTCCAAAACAGCCTTTTATATAGCAAATTGAATGGCTTCTTCTAGACAACGCGGCTTACACAGCCTGCAGAGTACATGACTGGAAACATTATTACAGACGCTATTTTCTTCAGATTGTCCTTTGAGGCTATGTCCACACTATGTATATGTCCGGCCGCGGCCGGACATATACGTGTTAAACTCCGGTCGGGAATTTACGCAAGTTGCGGCCGGCTACGTACGGACCGCGAACTTACGCCTGTAGTCTACTTACGCTTCCCGAGCGCCCTACGTAGCGATCTGACAGCGGTCTTTTACTTGGAAATCTTCGCCTAGCCCCGGACACCCCACAGAACCTTTTGGATCGGCAAAGAAAAGTGGAAAAATGAAGAAATCGCCACTACGTACGGGATCGCATGTTACGCTACGGGCGAAAGTTACCGCATTTTCGACCTCAGACAATGGCCTGGTTCATTTTTTACGGCGCCGCGTACGATCTGGGCGTAAGTTCGTACGTAGTGTGAACTGTGCAGCCGTACATTGTATACTTTCCAATGTACGCAAACTACGTAAATCTCCGGGCGCTTATTCACGGAACGCGCTACGTCCGGAGACTTACGTAGTGTGAACATAGCCTTATAGTGTAAAAGTACTAAACAAGATAAATGCCCCATAGTTTGCCTAATAATACCTTAATGTCTGGTGAAAATATTTATTAAAGTATTGTATTACCCCCCAAAAGTTATACAAATCACCAATATACACTTATTACGTGAAATGCACATAAAGTGCTTTTTCCCTGCACTTACTACTGCATCAAGGCTTCACTTCCTGGATAACATGGTGATGTCACAACCCGACTGTGTGCATTTCTCGTAATAAGTGTATGTTGGTGATTTGTATAACTTTTGGGGACAATACAATACTTTAATAAAAAAAGATGTCACCCATTGTGGTTGAGAAAGCTAAATAGGTAATTTTGGTAGACAGCTATATTCAGGCTATGTTCACACACTGTGAAAATGACAGTTGGATTTTTATTGCCGTTAAATGTCAGCCACCCAATAAAAATGGTCGTCATTTTGCCGGTGTGTGAGTATAGCCTAAAAATATATGATTAGCCTATCAGTAAGACGTACATTGGGCAACAGGTTGAACCTGCTGATTTCAGTGAGACTGACAAACCTGTGTGTACCCAGGAAGAGAAGTATTATGTATGATGGCTTTAGATTGCCTGATCAGAACAGTCTGGCAGCGGATAACCCCCACCTCTCCCTTATAAATACATGCATGCTCAACTGGACTGAGTGTTCATGTGTGTATGCCGCTCAGGAGAGATTTTTGTTGGACAATCAAATGTTGGGCTCACAGTTATCTATCTAAGTGTATAGCCAATGAAGAAATGTTGTAGAATCCCAATTTTACTTTACACATCTGGGAAAAGAAAAGGGTGATGTACTGTAATCAGATGTCTGAAATTAATTTACACAGTTATATATAGGATTTGTAACTCTTCAATAGCCACTAGGAGCCTCTCTGTGCCTGAGTTCTGGGACCAACTTATTAGAAGTTTGGTGTAAAGCTGCTACAGAGCAAGCATTTCCTGAGTGCAGAAGGAGGAGGGGTGATGATGATGGGGGAATAGTAGCGTGTGGGGGTGTATGACTTCTTAGCTTATTGGAGCCTGGGATGTTTATGAACACTGGAGCCTGGATATGGCCCAGCCTGGAGGCAGGCTGTCTGCTTCCTGAGTGGCTCTATCTGCTATACGTCAGAGGAGAGAATAAAATTAATTAACCCTTGTGCGAAGGGGCTGGGTGGTGCTGGGATCTCCGCAGGGAAAGGTAGTTAAGTTACCTTACATACATTCATACTTATACCAAGGGGCATTTCTGAGACTTTTTTTTATCCTTACATACAATTGATAACAATCTCTGACTTTTAGACAAGGTTATATATGCTTCTTTAAAGGGGGTTTCTTCTAAAATTAGAATCTGAGATTACCAGAGACTCCCATTCCTATCCCAGCATGTCTGTGGTAAGGCAGAGTTGTATTATTTGATGATCACTTATGCTGCCCCATACAAATCCTTAGGGAGCCATATACGCTAGATAAAAGTTACATGGGTGAACAACAGCAATATACATTATAGTCTATAAATAGTCTACATAGTCTTTAAACTTTTAAGTCTTTCAAACACAGATATTTTCTATTAAGGCAGTACTGGTCTACCATTGGTCGGCTAAAATGATTGTTGTCATATTTAACCCAATTGTTTTGGTTAAAATCACTCATTTCTTATCAACTTTAATCCGATTTGTATGGACGCCGTATGGAAGATATGAAAAAGCCAAGAATGTATGAGTTAGGATACTCTTAGACAAGCTGCTCCATAATGTTTCATTGCATGATTAGCTACTGGTCTGTAAGGCTATGCTCACACTGTCTTTTTTTCTGTTGTTTCTTTGTAGCTGTACAAAATTGTCTATTTTTGTAAAGAGCAATATTATACAAATTGGTTTTTAAAAAAAGTCTGGCCAAACACCTGATAAGTATGAAGGGTCTCCCCTCTCAGCTGTCCCTTAAAGGAGAAGTCCAGGGAATTTGAAAATGCGGCAGTCGGCAAGGGCAGGGGGGGGATTTGAAAACACCTGATACCTTACCTCTCCCCACCCCTGGTTTTCTCTCCTGTATCAACTCCTCCCAGTGCCCACGATGAGCGGCGGGACCTGCCTCAGGACTGGCCATTCAGCTGATGGACAGACCGCTCAGCCAATCAGTGACTGAAGCAGCGTCCATCAGTCGATTTGTGATGTTTGCACCCTGGAGATCCTGGAGCCCGGCAGAGGTCCCATGGCTGGTGCCACTGCTCCCTCCGGGTACGGGGAGATGTAAGTTGGTACTTGTTATGAAATCCCCCCATGCCCCTGCCGCATTTTAAAAATCCCTGGACTTCTCCTTTAACAGCAGGGGTCAGGAAAATAAAGTATCTGGCTTGTTGGATTTTTACTGGTTATTTCCTTTGTTCTAAGGGAGATTTGCGGCTTCCAGAGTAGCCTGCCCCTTTCTCCTTCCTCTCTATTGAGAACACATGCATAGTCAGCCTAGACAAGTAAACATGTTTATAGGGGGGAAGGGGATGACAAGAGATGCCATATATTGGCATACAAAAGCTATTGCCCGCAAAGCACACTGTAAACTTTTTGCAGTGACCCACTGTATAGAAAAGAGCATACTGTTGCCCTTTCCAATGCAGAAAAAAAGGTGTGCCAAAGCATACTACTCCATGGATGCCAGAGAACACTGAAAACAATAGTTTGACCTATAACTGCATTTGACATATGTGCTGGGCGCTCTACCAGATCGTTTGATGAACAGATGCACGGAGCACAGTGTTTACATGGCCTGTGTTACATTACAGATTTTTTGTGCAAACTGTTTTTGGGATTATTACTAGCCATTTTCTTTTTGAACCAAAACTGCAATCAGCGGGCAGCACAGAAAACCATTGTAGGGATTTACAAAGCTATAAATAGTCTATGCTGGTTATTTTTGTGTGATGATGAATGTAGTCTGTATAGCGGGATAAAAACCCTTAACCTTTTCACTATAGGATGAGATTATTGTAAAGGTGTAATTATACATGTGAACTGCTAGATCCTCCCTGGATCTGTAATCTAGTCCAGATGAATGCAGACTAGTAAAGTTATTATCAAGTCTATTTGTATTTATATGTTCACAATCTATCGGAGATACGTTACTTAGGATACATAATGTATTGCAGATGTCGGTGGGGCAACAAGTGGCAGGTTTCCTGTCGATTTTCTGCAGAAATGAAATCATAGCTTTTTTAAAGAAAAATCCACAGTTGAATAACCACTGTGGATGTTAGTAATTTGTTGCTGTAGATTTGGGAGCAGTAAATCCCACTTGCCTCAAAACAGGCATAAACCATGCCCATAATGCTGGCTTTACTATGAGGTTAGCACCTCTTAGTAAATCCGTCGGGATAAAGGGCCCTATTACACGGAGCAATAATCGGACAAATTGGGCGATTTGACCGATTATTGCTCTGTGTAATAAAGACAATGTCAGCCGATGAAACAATCATCGGCTGATCGTTGGTTTAGGTTTGGGCCTAAAATCGTAATAGCGATGCTGTCAATCGCCCAAACACCTGATACCTTACCTCTCCCCGCTCCCGGTCTTGTCTGCTGTGCTCCACGGCTTCCTGGTCCCAGCGGCTGCAGCGTCTGAGCAGCTCAGGCCGCTCAGACGCTGCTATCGCCAGGATGGGGAAGCTGTGGAGCACAGGAGAGAAAGACAGGGGTGGGGAGGGGTAAGTTATCAGGTGTTTGGTCAAGGACTGCATAATCATTGCTAATGATGTCCATGTAGCCCTTACTGCCCGATTATCGGGCCATCTAATAGGTCCAGTAAACAAGCGCCGATCTAGCAGAACGGCGCTCTTATACTAAAACGATCAGGCCATAGTCGGCCCAAATAATAGGACCCTAACTGGGGACAGGGCTTTATTTAATACTGGTGTACGAGTACAGACACAGCAGGTACAACCTAAAGCACTGTAAAATAATGTTTAGACTAAAGGAATGGAAATATACATACACATATGTAACGTTTATTTAGCAACATACGCACTATAAACAGAAGGAAAATGATGCGTAGTATCTATGTGAGGTTGTAGATGTAGCACATGGTTCAGGTAATCCATCTAAAACATTGAACTATGCTTTCTCAGTAAGGTGACCTCATACAGCTACAACCAAAAGACTCCAGACTTCCTTAGTCAACGTATATGCGTCTCATGTTATTCTTTACGTCTGGGAGGCCCTGATTCAGACTTGGCTTGGGGCCCGATACCTCCGTCTGATGACATACTCATTTTCTACCTTCTTTATGCTACAGAATAAATATAGAATAAGGCCATGTTCACACAACGTAAGTTTCCTTACATTTCCTTCCTTACGGCCAATTTGCAACAACAGCCGTGATTAATAGAAAACTTACATTGTGCTGCTGTCTTTGGAATCACAGCTGTAGTGTATACACATAGGGGAGATTTATTAAAGGGTGTAAATATACACCTGGTGTAAACTCAGCTCTGTTAAAATATAAGAGGAGCTGCGATTGGTTGCTTTGGGCAGTTTACACCAGGTGTATATTTACACCCTTACATAAATCTCCCCCATAGTATACACTACGGCCAGGACCGCTAGCGGCTGCGCAAAAACTAACATGTCAGTTTTGTGCGGCCGTTATTCATTGAATAGAGGCCGCACAAGCCTGACAGGTCACACAATGGAGAGTGCTGCGCACACAATGGAGAGGCACAAATGGATGCGCCCGCATCCCAATTCAGCACAAATAAAGATTATCACTAAAACCGTCAGTTCTGTGATACACTCTGGTCACAGAACGGCCGGTGTTTCATGTGGTGTGAACATGGCCAAAAGGTGCATGAGGTGGACACAATAGAAGTGAGAGATGGGTAGTAAAATAGGCCTCACTCCAACCTGGTGGATTTGTTGCACATTTTAGGTGCAGGTTTTACATTGAAAATCAATTACAGTTCAATGCATGAGGATTTTCAAAACCTACAGGTGGCTGAAAAAATTCTGTGCAAGTTTCGAGGCAAGTTACAGATAGTCACCCACAGAAAATGTATTTTCTGCCACTCGTCCCCGCTTGGTCCCCCTTCACTCTCTGCCTGTGCCATAGACTCCATTCTATGGTCAGGCACATTCCGCCGTCCGCTCGAAGAACAAACGGGTTTATAGAATGGAGTCTATGACACAGGCGGAGAGTGAAGTGGGAGTGCGCAGAGACAAACAGCGGAATTTTTATCATCGTGTTTTTAGTTTAGTTCTTCTGTGTAGTTGATTTGCTTATTATATCTTTATAACTGTTGAGGGTTGCCTAAAAAATGAAGCAGGAGACAGCAGATCCAAAAGAAGTGGGTGGTTTAATATCACACCAGTGCGCAACGTTTCGGCATATGTCAGCCTTTTTCAAGCAGTGTTGGGGTTTGCCTGACACAGAGCTCAAAACTTTCTGCACAGGCACAGATTAAAATAAAATTTACTGACTGCCTGCAGCCACCACAAGGGGGAGCTTACAGTTGATGATCTTCACCCATGTGCGCCTGCATTAGAATTCACCGCTGCACACAATGGATGCTCACTGTGCCCATTGTGTGAACTGACAGGTTCTCTGCGGCTGCAGAAAACTGACATTTAAGTCTCTTGTGCGGCCGCGTATGGACACAGAATATGCTCCAGCTGGGATTCCATTGATTCACATACAACGTATGTGTTGTATAAATCACAACATGAAATTCAGCAATGAGTAACCTGATGAAGTTTTGTAGACACAATAAACAGATGTAGTGTAATCTGCACCAGAAATGAAGTGAGCACCAGATGTAGTGAACATTTTTTTTTTCTTTTTTTTTTTTTAATTATTATCTTAATAATGGCAGCAATAAATTAAGAAAGAATAAAAACCAAACAATAGTAGTTGTCCCAGATGTTCTGGGGGACCAGAAGTCATTGAAATGGAAGCTGTAGGGGACCTTAGTAGGTGCTTTATTTTTAACCCCCCCCCCCCATAAACATCTGAAAATCTTTAGAATACAGGAATACCATTTTAATAGGGTTGTTAAAGTTTTAAAAACTGATGTTCTATGCTTATGCTGCGTTTACACGGAACGATTTTCGTGCGAATTTGTCAGATAACGATCGAATTCAAACGATAATCGTACGTGAAAACGCAGCGAACGATCAAGCGATGAGTGAGAAATCGTTCATTTTGATCATTGAACATGTTCTCAAATCGTCATTGGTCGTTCGCAAAAAATTATCATATTGTTCCGTGTAAACAGTCGTTCACCGATTTAACCTATGTGCGAGATAGGCTTGCAAAACGATATTTCCGTACGATATATCATTCTGTCTAAACGCTGATCGTTCTAAAAAGAAATTGTTACTTGGAAACCATAAATCGTACGATTGAGCGAATTATCGCTCTGTGTAAATGCAGCATTAGTATAGGCAATCAATATTAGATTAGTGGAGGTCAAATTCCTGCTAATCAACTGTTTGAAGAGGCTGTACTGCACCTCTTCAATGATTACCGAGGCTGCAAGTCTAATTGTGCTTGTGAACATATGTGCTGTAGTACCTTGCACTACTACTAAAACTACTAAAGCAGTTGCAATTGCTTTCAGAAGAATCTGAATGATCTAAAGATCTGTCTTGATGTGAAACGGCTTTGCCCAGCTGAGAGGAAGTGTAATGGAATAAAATTATCAAAGTGGTGCATCTGTAGTTTTAAAGGGGTATCCCTGAGGAAAAAAAACTGTTGTTTTTTTTAAATCAACAAGTGACATAAAGTTACATAGATTTTGTAAATGACTTCTATTTTTTAAAAATAACAAACCTCAAGTCTTCACCTGCTGAATGCCTAGAGGAAGTCATGTAATTCTTTCCAGTCAGACAGGGTGCTTACTGCTGCCACCTCTTTTCATGTTAGGAACTGTCCGGAGCAGTAGCAAATCCTCATAGTTGCATCTCTTGCTCTGGGCAGTTACTGACATGGAGAGAGGTGGTGGCAGGGAGCCCCTTGTCTCCCTGGAAACACTACATGACTTCCTCCTGGGCATACAGCAGCTGATAAGTACTGGAAGGCTTTAGGGTATGTTCACAACATGGAATCAGCGAGGAATTTCAAGCGGAATTCCTGTCCCATTTATTCAATGGAATTTCTCAAGTGCAATTTGCCCAATGAATTGAAATTCCTCACCTATTCCATAGTGTGAACATACCGTAAAAAGGGGTTATCCAGGATTAGAAAGTTGTGTATGGTATTGCAGTTCAGCTCCATTTACTTTATTGAAACTGAGCTACAAAACCCCACCCAGACTAAGGGCAAGAGTGTTGCTGTTTCTGGAAGAAGGTGGCTATGTTTTTCTATGCCTGGACAACCCCTTTAAGTTTTTTAATAGAAGAAATTGACAAATCTGTATTCCTGCCACTTACTGTTTGGAAAACATTTAGTTTTGTCTGGAATACCCCTTTAAATGCAGTCAAACAATGTGCTTGATCCGCCTCCTGTAGACCAGCGGAAACCAAGTTTTATTATTTATATAGTTCCTTGAAGAAACTGTTTCCTTTATTTGCAGCAAGTATTTGCTTTTTAAAAATCTGGTTTCTGTGCGTTGCAAAAAACTAAATCCATCCTTCCCTCGCCACGGTCTGCTGCAACACATTTATATTTCTCATCTGCATGAAGTCTCCCCTCCGATAGGAGCGATGACAGATGAAAGAGGGTTTTCTTTTAAACACAAAGCTCAGGAATTTATTTGAAAACCACAGTCTATGGAAACAGACAGACGACACTGGAAATCATCCAGAACAAGGCAAACACTGTTTTTTTTTTCCTATGCTACTTTTTTTTTTTAACTCAAAAGATGCCAATTTTATTCTCAACAAATTA
This sequence comes from Dendropsophus ebraccatus, assembly GCF_027789765.1. Classification (NCBI taxonomy): domain Eukaryota; kingdom Metazoa; phylum Chordata; class Amphibia; order Anura; family Hylidae; genus Dendropsophus; species Dendropsophus ebraccatus. The sequence goes on from NC_091462.1 coordinate 53,306,332, forward strand.
TGTAGCAGAGCTTAACTTGTTACTTATAACTCATTGTGAATTGATGACGGTTTGTGCCAAATGACCAGACTGGCTCTGCTATGCCTGTCTCCACATAGTAGTGTGAATGTTGGTTTACTATGAATCAGCTTGTGAGCGTAAAACGATATTTAGAGTCACTGCAGAAATTGGACACCACTATTCATTTCAAAGTCAATGTGCTGAGCACTGAGGAATAATCCGGTTTGCTGTGTTCACAGACTTGTCAAGCCACAAGGTCAGGAAAACCACAAATATGAGACACGTCAGGAAAGGGCGTCTGTTATCATGTCTGGGTAGAAAAGATCAGCCTGAGGTATTTTTATAGGACTAAGAAGGTTCATTCTGACTTAAAGGGGACTTGCCATCATATTTTTACCTCATAACATGGTAACAGGTTTGTAAGGGTGTCACTGTCTGAAATGTCCCTAATGTCTTAGCTTCATCTGTGCACATGATGCATGAGCCAGAGGCGGCCACAACTGACAGGGTCTGGTTACCTTTATGTTGTAAGGGACATTTTGGATATTGGCATGTTTAAAATCCTAAAACCACCATGTAGTTTAGGGGCTGAAAATGTGATGACAAGTCCCCTTTAAATGAACAGACATGGGAGGTGAGTACTGTCTACAGCATCATTTTCTGGAAGTGTCCAGGAAACAAACGTGAGATCATCAATATGACCAGGACAGTAAACGTCAGGACGGAATGAATAATGTATTGATATCTTGCTTTGTGGGACTTCTGTACTGCTGCCACTCCTGGAATCTAAATAATAATGGAGATAGATAGACTGAATCATTTTTACTCCCCTGAAAACTCAATTGTGCAATCTCATAGCGAGAATAGGGGAAGGGAAGCAGAACGTGCTCTTCTGTATGGTACAGAGTCTTCTGCATATTATTAACACTCAGATTCACTGGGACACCACATATCGTGACTGCGACACAACAGTCACAAAACCCCATCTTATGGAGTGTTGGTTGCAGTATGTATGCCTCTTTCCCACCGGTGACCTCAGTGTAGATCACACGTGACTTCTCTGTAATCTGTTTTAAGGGTGCGTTCACACGTACAGGATCAGTAGCAGATTTGATGCTGTAGATTGTAGCTCAACGACTGAACACAGCCTCAAATATGCGCCATCAAATCTGCTGCAGATCCTATACGTGAGAACGCACCCTAACAGACATATCACAAAGTCACACGACAGCAAGTCACACAGATATTTTAGTTGCAAGACTTGGATGCGTTTTGTTGGTGTTCGACACATGTTGCCCTAGGAAGCAGGAAACATAATCTTTGTAAAACTACTAGTGTCTTCTGGTGATGGTTGTAGCATCGGAATCGGAATCACATACAAATATATGGAGAATTTAGCACAAGTTGTAAGGGTAATCTCATTTGGGGAGTTTTATCAAACATGGTGTAAAGTGGAACTGGCTCAGTTGCCCCTAGCAACCAATCAGATTCCACATTTCATTCCTCACAGACTCTTTTGAAAATGAAAAGTGAAATCTGATTGGTTGCTAGGGGCAACTGAGCCAGTTCTACTTTACACCATGTTTGATTTATCTCCCCCATTGTCTCATTGTCTTTCTTTAAGGGGAACTATCAGCAGGTTAGACGAATCCAACCTGCTGATATGTCCCTACTGCACAAGAAGACGCTGAGGAGGAAGGTATGTCTCTTATCTTCCTCCTCGGTGCTGTTCAGGTGCAGTTAGTAGTGTTCCCCGCGGTCGGGTGAGACTGTTAGGAGAACTGGGGCACCGGTTAGTAGCAATGACTGCGCCGATAGTGTCAATTGACCAATGGCTGGCCGTCCGTGTCTAATGATAACGAATATATATATATATATATATATATATATATATATATATATATATATACATAATCTTTACAAACCCACTTGAGGTTTTGACTGGATAATTAATACACACCTTCTGGGAGCTATATGGGTGCGAAGTACAGAGCAGGTGTCTACGGCACTTGGGGAATAGTTGAGGAGTACGGAATATAGTTATGGTTGGTAAACAGAAAGTCTGAAGACAGTGGGTGGAGCTGGGAAGGGATACATCGCACGGATAATTTTTATATATGTATATACTGATGCATTATTTGCTATAACTTGTGTTTTATGCTATATTGTGGTTTGCCTATGAGTTTTTAATGAATTATGTAAGAAAAAAAGAAAAAAAAGATAACAAATGGAGCAGGCTGAATCAGTGCTATGGGGGCAGGCAGTACTTATAACAGTGCCTCAGTGCTCCTAACGGTCTCACCGGACCATAGGGAACAAGACTGCACCAGAATGGTGCCAAGGAGGACGGTAAGAGACATGCCTTCCTCCTCAGTGTCTCCTGTGCAGTAGGGACATATCAGCAGATTAGTTTCATCTAACCTGCTGATAGTTCCCCTGCTGAGACAGTTTTCTCATTGAAGAGGAAATTATTTTCCCTTATATAATGTACACCGGTGATAGAGATTCACATAATCTACTGTTCCTTCCCTGTGCCAGAAATGTCACTCTGGATGTAAACATTTCCTCTATTGTTTGACATCATTTTGAAGCATAATGGATCCTTTCATGGTGGAAGCACAGCAACAGAAATGCAGCTTACCCAGTTATAATGTCTGGCCTCCCACTTAAGCTTCCAAGCTATGAATTCTTGTCATTTACATGCAGCCTAAAAGAAAGTGCCTCATGCCAATCTTTCATAGAAGTCCATCCTGTGCTGGCTGTAGGAATCAGACAATTGCAGCCCTCCCTTCATTCCAAAGAAGGGCTGTGGTGTTGGGACCCGTCCAGACAAAGTGGACTCCATGTCTGCATCCGGAATAAAATCCGCTCTCAGTTCTATTTAAAGGGCAGTCCCACGTAGCGTGCCAAAAATAACTTAAAGGGACAGTGACATGTTTTTAAATCCGTGTAGTATGTCCTAGCAGTTGGAAATCCTGGTTGGAAATATTCTTGCTTAGAGCTATTCCAGATCAGTATACAATTAGATAGCCATGTATTCACTGACCTGCACATATTTTTACTGTTATCACTGTACATATGACATTAAAAGCCATACCAGAACTTTTTGTACTGGAGATTCGTTCCTTTTTGTTTTCCCAAAATGTCTATAACTGACTATATTTTAAGAGAGATGGGGAATGTACTGAGGCAGGGAGAGAAGCGCTCAGCCAAGCACTTCTCCCAGCTCATTCTAGCAGTGGATCAAATGTTTTTTGAAGTGACAGTGGCACATTAAGTATAATTTTTCTGGTATCATGTTGCACTGTAAAGCGTGGTAACTATATTGACCATAGTCAGGGGCATAGCTAGGATTCATGGGGCCCCATAGCAAAAAACTGTATGGGGCCCCATGAATCCTGTACGCTCCCCCCCCCCCCCTGCCAAACACAGACAATGTTGCACATATACACACACAGATACGCCACTGACATACACACATATATACGCTGTAATGTGATTACACTAGTGCTGATGTATACACCATGAGTAGACTGTACACAGGGAAATCATCTCAGTGTAATAATAAATACTCAACCAGAAATAAAAGAAAATGCAGCAGATATTAATGGTGGGTTCTTTTATTAGAGCCCAGCATTAATAGAAGCTGCTGCAGAACATCTTTGGGAGCAAACCTGTCAATCACTTGAGACACTACTGACATACACAAACACACACATATACACCAGTGCTACAGACTATATATATAATATATAGCCACAGATACATACACACACACATATACACCAGTGTTACAGACATTGCTTACATACACACACACATATAGCCACAGATACATACACATACTGACATATAAATATACACACAGATACATATATACACACACTGACATATACATATATACCCACAGATACATATATACACTCACTGACACACATACACAGCACTTACAGCTCCCAGGCTTCCCCCTCCTCCTCCTGCAGTCCGGGCTGATCTTCACATAGGTATTGAGGACCTTTGGATCATGTGACCCAAAGGTCCTTCATCCCTCTCCTGTCCTGTCTGTCAGGTCCTGGTCCTCTGTTCAGCCCGCACACCCGCACTACAGTGAGGGGGCTGAACAGTGCAGTGGGGGTCCCTCTTCCTCTCTGGACCCCTGGGGGAGCGGGGTACCTACCATGAAGGCAGGGCAGGCTTCCTCGGGCCCCCTTCATGCAGGGGCCCCATAGCAGTCGCCTTCCCTGCCTTCATAATAGCTACGCCACTGACCGTAGTTGGTAATTACTATATAGTTATTATAGCATATATAGTTTTTAACTATAGTATATTCTACAAAAGGCATCTTAAAAGGTACACTTAGGTGTTACATCTTATTCATACAAGTGCATTGGTATACACGTTATACAAATCTGGAACATGGATGTATTGGTAAAATGGTATTAGTATGTCACCTGTATTTTTATACGGCAGGAATAGGGAACCTTTGGCCCTTCAGCTGTTGTAAAACTACAATTCCCATCATGCCTAGACAGCTAAAGCTTTCGCTTTAGTTGTCCACGCATGATGGAAATTGTAGTTTTGCAGCAGCAGGAGGGCCGCAAGTTCCCTATCTCTGCTTTAAAGGGGTAATCAGGCGAAGATCTTTTTCTCTCAAATCAACTAGTTTAGAAAGTTATATAGATTTGTAATTTGCTTCTATTTAAAAATCTCTAGTCTTCCAGTACTTATCAGCTGCTGTATGTCATACAGGAAGTGGTGTTTACTTTTCAGTCTGACACAGTGCTCTCTGCTGCCACCTCTGTCCAAAGCAGGGGAGGTTTTCTATGGGGATTTTCTGCTGCTCTGGACAGTTCCTGTCTCCGACAAAGATGTCAGCAGGGAGCACTGTGTCAGACTACAAAGATTACACCATTTCCTGCAGGACATACCGCAGCTAAGTACTGGAAGAGTCAAGATTTTAAAATATATGTAATTTACAAATCTATATAACTTTCTGAAACCTGTTGATTTGAAAAGAAAAAAAAAATCACAGGAGTACCCTTTAAAGTAAATGCAGATGGTTGTCTTCCATTCAAAAAAAATTTAGCAACATTTTGCAATACAGAAAAAAAGAAGATAAAATATGATTCAAATACAAATACAGATCAAGTATGGAACACAAAGAGATGCAAATATTTTTAATCCCTTTCTATATACTGTCAAAAACTTTACCACGAGTTAATGAAATGAATACAGGTCATGTGGGAGGTAGACTGGTGGAGATGTTAATAATGCAGAATATAGACCATTGCCTTAATATGTGTGGGGATTGTCCTGATCCCAAACCGGTTATTGTCTGTTTGATATGCCCGCAGGAGGACTCATTATGTATTCTGAATGGCTGAATTTGCTTATACAAGAGAGGAGTGAGTCACAGTATAAAACACCTTAATATACCAATTTCATGAAATTCATTCTTTCCCTTGTATTGTGTGTTTGCAGCAGCTGAAGGACAATGTTTCCAAGCATTAGCTAGCTGCAATGGTTCAAGGCTAGATGTGGTATTGTGGGCGATGCCTTTATTTTAGGGCGCAATGTCACTGCAAGTTACAGGGAAGTGTAAGGATAAGTGACTGAAGGATACCTAGCTTTTTTTTTTTTTTTTACAAATTGTGTCAGAAGAATTAGTGGGGGTCTGGGTGCCAAGACTCCCACAGATTCTTTAAAATGAAGCAGAAGAAGCTGAGTGCTGTACTGCTTCCTTTGTCATCATGTCTTATGAATCCATACACACATGCTCGGCTTTTTGAGCTGAGGAGATAAATGAAGGGGCACATTGTTTAATACAACACTTCTGTCCTTTTTTTAGCATTTACGGGCAGGGTCCTCTATCCGCATGTGCCAGTCCCCCATTTATCTCATTCATGTAATGTGTTTTTGACCTTGGAATGTTCCTGCTTCTTAACCCCTATCGCTTGTATAGCACTCTGGAATGAAGGACGCTTTATAAATAAGTAATAATAGCACTTGGTGGGAGTCTCAGCACCCAGACCCCCACCTATCACATCTCTTTGCACTAGATGCAGCCATAATGACTCATCAGCTCTATTAAAGTTTAGTGATTCATCAGTAGCCAGTGGCATACACACCATAGAAGTGAGATGAGACACATGCCTAAACCTCCATATGGGCAAGCATCACTGTGTAAACATCGTCCCCAAGATGTAAATCTGTTCAGTCATACAAGATTCCCTCCAGCAGAGGGCAGTTTTACTGAAAGATTTAATTCATACTAGATTATTTACTAATTCCATAAAGGGAGATTTATTAGATGTAGTAGGGTAATGGCTCATTCACAGGAGCTTCCCTACTATAATCCGCTCTTATTCTAGGCATAAAATATATAGTTTTCAATCTATAGTTTTCTCTAAGAAGAGACAATTGGTAATGAGAAAATATGTTTTACTTTAAAGTTTCTTTGAGCTGGAAAGAATAATCTGAACTGGAAAAAATACTATATTAAAAAAAATACATTTATACACTAAAGAATATGCATTTCAGAACAAATGCAGTATTTATGAAGAATATGAATCAGCTTGTAATAAATATTATGTCTCACCCCAGTGTGTGATTCACAATTTACACTGCTTAGTACTGCTGTATAATGCACTCCATGCTGCTGCCACTTCTGAGGGTGTGCTATAGAACTAGAGAGGAGAGCATATAAACCCATGGACAAATAAAAGCTTGTAGCGGGGTGACTGATAAAAATTCCATATACAAGTTATGTAATAGATAGAAATAGTGCAACTCCTCATGTACACACACAACAGCCTATCTAAAAATGTTGTAAACGTGTGACCATATAAACCCACATACAAGAAGCAGAAATAGCTGCACGTAGTTGATACATTAGTAACTTGAGTCAAGGACCTATCATTTTTGGTGATTTACATTAGAGTTCTCACTCTTGTACCAGCAGATATTCAGATGCTAACGTCATAGTGTTATTTTTCAATGCCAGATCATTAGATAATTGCGCACAAAGATCCTCATTAACAGATTTCCTTCCTGGCTGTTTCCTTTGTGTTATTATTTGGGATTCCTGGTATGAGGAAAAGCCGAACAGTCTGGAGCCAGAAACACTTTGTCTTTGAACATTTTGCTGCTGTAATATGCACCTCTCATAACAGAAATAGTCACTCCCTGGTCAGGTCACTCTGGCTTACAGTCTTCATTCTAATACCTGCATTCCTTAAAGGAATAATGGTGATATAACACTTATATCCCTCCTAGTGCTGTTTCCTGAATAAGTTTGCTTATGGTCTATAACAGTAGTTTGCGGCTTTATCACGTGTTATATGGCATGTTTTCATTAGTTTTTGACCTGCCTTCACAGTCGCCATTTTTTTACCATCCAAAAAAAATACCTTCAGAAATAATTGTAGAGCCTGAAGGCAATACTGCAGTCTTCTGCTTAATGGGTGAATATTTCTGACTTATGTCTACAGTCATAACATCCCTAAATGCAGTGCGGCATTTAGCTGTACATTATAGGAGTTTAGCTCTTGGGAATAGGTCTTTTCAGATGATCATGTCTAATAGCAAGCAACAGAACTGTAAATGCAACTCAGGTTAAAGCACCAGGTTAAAGCAAATAGACCATCAGGTACATCACTGCTTTTTTTACCCCAATCGATTGCTGCCGGCATGGGGATGCCAGTGGCACAATCCTTTTTTTGAAACAATGCCTGGTTCCCATGCTCGGCACCGGTCTTTTCCCAAGCACTGGCCCTCCCCCCAGTGTGATGAACCCCCTGCTTCTCAATTAGAATTAATGGAGCCATGTCACAGAGAGGAGGGAATATCGCTACACTGGGAAACGACATGCCTGCCCCCAGGGCTCCAGGAGCTGGCTGGTGCTTGGGAAAAGAGTGGCACCGAGCACAGGAACCTGGCAGCGTTTCAAAGAAAGGACCACAGAAAAAAAAAAAAGGTACCTGATTGCTACAAGATAGTGAAAAAAAACATATTACAAAGTAACCAGATAGATAGTATCTATATACTGTATAACCCAATGCTAGCAGTTATTACTTTATACATGCTTCCTTTTTTACTTCTATCATTCTGTGATATTTAGAATATCTGCAGAGCATTTTCTAAATGTATAGAAAACAGTGACTGCATCCAAAAGAAATGGATACATTTATGATATTTCTACACCATCGAAATGCAACACACTATACAAGCAATGAGCTTGAGGTTTCATTGTAATAACTGTAATGCTTTTCTCTTTTTAGCTCGCCCAGGTTGGGAGCATCGTGAGATGACAGTGATCATTGCTCTGGCTTCTGTATCAGTCCTGGCCGTCCTCATTGCCGTCTTCTTCTTTACATACAGAATCTTTGGAGGTATGTAAGACCTAATATTTTCCTCTAATTGACCAAGGGTATGGTTCACTGTTTGTGTGTGTGCGGATATAATAAGTAAATTAATAATAGTAATTGTCTTAAATTTTCTCTGCTCTATTACCATCTCCTAACATTATATGGTGTGTAGATGTATGCATGTTTAAAACCTGTTGGCTAAATGTTCATTCGGTTAAAAGCTCTCCCATTTGTCCAATACACATACACACAGGGGTGTGGGAGCTAGGGTGGTTGAGATGCTGCCAGACTCCTCTAGCCACTAATCTCCCTAATAAAAAGAAAAGGATCAGGCAGTTGAAATTCAACATGCCTGGTCCTTGTCTGCCCTGACATCCTGTGTCGATGAATAGCCAAGGGCTCCCATAAACATTAGACAGATGTACAGTCCTGTCAAAATTGGCAGCTTTGGACAACTTCTCTTTAGTGTGTTTGGGGATCTTACTCTGGGTTCACACTACGTTTTTCCAATCTGGTTTTTGTCATCTGTTTTTGTAAAAAACGGATGCAATTGTGTGCATCCGTTTTTCCATTGACTTCCATTATAAAAAAAAAAACGGATCAGTTTTTTTAATGGACACAAAAACATAGTGTCCATGTCCATTTTGATCCATTTTTTTTTTTAGAAGTCAATGAAAAAAGGATCAAAACGGATGCACACAATCCGCTTTTCCATCTGATTTTTTTTTAAAAAATAGATGAAAAAAAACAAATTGTAAAACCGTAGTGTGAACCCAGCCTTAGTGGAGATATCTACATGTGTCCAGAGAAAAACCTTGTCTTGTTCATTCAACAAATAAAATAATATGTGGGTAGTGAAATGTCCTCCAAAATAAAGGGATTTTTAAAGCAAAAAATCCGTTCATGCAGATGGATAAAGAGATCCCAGAAAAAAAATCATTTTCTATCACTACCTAAATACCAAACTCTGGGATGAAATGTTTAGTACTGGTCTGCTCTGAAAATTCAATAATTTGAGAAAAAAAATACTAATTGAACTTTAATTATGTAAAAATAAAAAAAGGGAAATTAAAATGAAGAAGGACAAATTTAGCTTCTTAAAAGGAAAACTAAGCAAAGACTTCAGCTAAAGAGCTACATCCAACACTTGTGTTTATATTACATTATTTACACAGATCTTTTCTTTGTCAAGGTCACATGTTTATCTACAAATAAATATTTTATATTGTTATGTCTAAAACAGTGTTGTATTGGAATGGTCTTGAATGTACGTAACAAGTATGTTCCCAAAACATCTTCTGACAGCACAAGCAGATTCCTCTTCCAAAACATGTAGCATATATATATATATATATATATATATATATATATATATATATATATATATGTGTGTGTGTTATGATATGGCTTAGAGGGCAGAGGGCCCAAGTGAGAATAAATATATTCACAAATGTTTGCATCTCAGCCCTCTGCCCCAGAGAGGGAGGGACAGGGTCAGGGGCGTAGCTAGGATTCATGGGGCCCCATAGCAAAAAAACTATACAGGCCCACCCCCCGCACAACAAAAAGCACACTATATATACTCGGTGATGTGGCCAAACAATAAAGTCTTCTATTCGGGCCCATTAGAAGCCTTATGGTTAAATACATAGGGGCAGGAGCAGACTACCTTCTGCTTAACCCCTTATGTACAGAAGTGTGTAAGTGACATAAACCTCACCTACATGCTGCAGCACAAAAAGGGTTAAAAGCAAAAGAGAAGGAGATGGCTGGTGCATTGATAACCCCTGATGTCTGCAGGGCTTTAAGAGAAAAGAGGGTTATTAGACCAGTAAAGCAGAGATCGCCTGGTCTTCTGCTTATTAACCCATTTTAATGTTGCAGCATGTAAATGAACTTTGGGTCACTTACACACAGCAGTATATGAGGGGTTAAGCAGAAGTTGGCTCTTATCTTCCCTGTGCATCCCCGGGCCCCCCTCCTGCAGGGGCCCCATAGCAGCTGCCTACCCTGCCTCTATGGTAACTACGCTTATGGACAGGGTGGATCAGTGGGCGCTGCCACATACAGTGGGGACGTGACCTCTGAGTGCGCCCCATTTAACATTTTTTTGAGAAAAAATGCCATTGAAACCTATGCCTACTCCGGACTGGCGTAGATTTCACTGCGAATAAGTGAGGCACATGGTGAGTCTCCAGTGCACATAAGGGTTTATGTAAAGGCAATGTGCCTCTACATAAATCCTGTAAGACTGTAAACCAGTAGATTTTGCAGAACAAAAAATGCTAGTCCCCCAAGGATCAGACCTCATTGATCGTTACAGCATGGAGACTTGTGCAGAGGAAACATCTCTATGCAAGAGCCATTTTCTAACTTTTATGTCTCGTGCATTTGTCTAGCATTTGTCTAGCATTTGTCATATGTCTAGGACATTTCTTCTGACTCTTTCAAAGTTTTCAGAACTGGGCGACCCATTTAAGCTGCCCAAACACTGAAAATTTCAGAATGCGGTTTTCTGGACATCATTCATGTTTGGTCAATTTACATTGTTGCTTGCTATGATAGTTAAAATGGAATGTTGGTGATAAATGTATGCATTGATCTGTAGCCAGGGTTGAGCTCCGGCTGATCAGCTACATATCAATGGCTTGGCTAAGACACATTGCTAATAACTGCACCTGAGAAAGATCAAAAATGTCATATGGAACTTTTCACAAACATCTGTTTATTAAATCATTTCCCTAGAAAATCGTAAACAAGGTCTCCACAGTATGAATATGATGGAAGCTGCGACCTCAGAGCCATCCCTGGACCTAGACAACCTGAAGTTATTAGAGGTAAAAAAAAAATATATACTGTATATATATAAATATATATATATATATATATATATATATATATATATATATTGCCCTTTCTACAACTTTTATTGGATCAGTAAATTTATGGTCATTGTAGAAGTCATGACGCCGACATAGCTTCCATAGCCCTAACACCATAGACCATTGGAGGTTTGGACCAAGAGTATCTAGATTATTTTCTGTAGCCCTTTCAGCTTCTCCATTGATAAAAACTCAGGACACCCAAATGATCATTTTCTTCGCAAGTATGTTTTCTTTTTTATGGAAAAACATATTGTTGACATTACTCCTATTTCTGGGATGCAAATTAAAATTTCTCAAAGGAAAAAGTGGGAAGTTGAATCCAAATGGTATTCCCCACAGGAGCAGCACTTCACATAGACAGGTGTGGGCCATGTTTAAGGTCATCTTACACCAATCTTCAGGTGAATGAGCATACCTAGGAATGCCCATTCCCAATAACATAAAAGGACCAGCAGTCAGCTGACAAATGAGCAAACTAATGCAGCCATTTGGTGGCCATTCTACTGGCACCATGGTCAAGGACAAGGATTGGCTGCATTGTTCATAAGTCAGTCAGAGACCATGGTGTCCGCCACAGCCTCTGCGCTGGATCTCTGCAGGATCAGAGGGGTGAATGCATTTTTTAATGTTATTTTTTAACATTTGGGTTGCTTACTTTAATCAAAATAACAGTCTACAGTGTAGAAACTATACGTGTGCATCATGGAGACAAAATAACTATATAAATATGCATATATTTTTAATGGATTACTAGACAATGACATCACCAGACAATTAGCAATAAAAGCCATAACATTTATTTCTCTTTAATCTCCTTCTAGCTCATTGGCCGTGGCCGATATGGCTCGGTGTACAAAGGATCATTAGATGAGCGTCCTGTGGCAGTGAAAGTCTTCTCCTTTAACAACCGTCAGAACTTCATCAATGAAAGGAGTATTTACCGCACTCCTTTGCTGGAACATGATAACATAGCCCATTTCATTGTGGCTGATGAGAGAGTGACTTCAGATGGGCGTCTGGAATACCTTCTTGTAATGGAGTACTACGCAAATGTAAGTCTTGTTTAGTCTTCATCACTTGCTCTATTTTTATATAGCTGTGTAATATGAGCAGTGCAGTAGATTTTAAAATGAGCAATGCTTAATACTGTTATATAGGATGGCTGATAACTTAATCTTTTATGATACAGAATGTTTTATAATGTATTCTTGGTATAAAAAAAAACAACATACTGCCATTCTATCGGTGACTGGTCCCTGCTTCCTCTGACGTGTCAACCCTACAGCAAATGCCCGATTAGCCAAACATAAGCTGAGGCAAGTCACCACTGCAGGCACTTCCTGTTGTGTTCACATAAGCACAAAAGGGGAGCAACACTGAGGAGCAATGACTGGATGCACTCTAAATGTCAGCTATAGGGGATCCAGGTAGGTGAGGAGGGTAAAAAACTCTTTTAGCTTATATCGTACCTCTGATTTGGTGTGAACAGTATGATGGTCTCAGGTGCATGCAGTGTACATTCTTCTGCTTAGTGATTAAGGATGCTGCACAGGAATGTACATTGCACGCTGCAACTCTGCAGACTGCACCGGAACTACTGTCTCATTCACACTACACCAGAGCCTAAGCCAGCTCCTGCATTCCAATGCACCATGAGCCCCCTTAGTTCACAGGTCCCAAAGCAGTTGCATGATTAGCCTTAATGGTAGCTACGCCACTGGTGTCAGATTTATCATTTGGCCTGAGATACTGTGATAAATCAGGGGCATTTCAATACTGCGGCCCAGATTTATCACTCTGCCTTATGGTGTGTTTACACAGGCAGATTTATCTGACAGATTTTGGAAGCCAAAACCAGGAATGGATTTGAAAAAAGGAGAAATCTCAGTCTTTCCTTTATGATCCGTTCCCTGTTTATGGTCTGTTCCTGGCTTTGGCTTCAAAAATCTGTCAGATAAATCTGCCTGTGTAAACGCACCATTAGATGTGTCTGTTTTTTTTTGTCTCAGACGGGTGGCAGACAAGACAAGACAAGACCAAGACCAGACTGATAAATTTTGGCCTTTTTTAATTTGGCCTTTTTTAATTAGTTAACATTAGTAAATCTGGACCAGTTATTTTATTGTCTCCTATTCATTTAATTGGAAAGTGATCATACATACAGAAGCACCTCTTTCTGACAAGAATGTTTGGGCCCTTGTATTTTTAGCATCAAGGCATGCCCACTTAAAAAGCACCACATATGATATGCATACGCTATGTATTTTCCAGATGTTGGCATTTTATTGGTGACCTGCTTTAAGGATTGCCAGCCCCTTACTGCAGGTTTATGTTTTTGACACAGAAAAAAATACAAATTTGGTCAGCTCTCCTAGAACACTATTCACACTAGGCAGAAGCACGTTGCTATGGCTGAAATTGCAAACACACAAAAACACTAAGAAATGCAACAGCTTACCAACAATAAGGTGGCCTCATGCCGGGATGGACCTACACTGTACTAGCCTCTCCATGGCATGTAATAAGCCTATGCTCTGGGCATGCAGGATCCATCTAATACTGGCAAAAGGTGGGATGGGTGAAGTGTGCGACCAAGTAGAGGCAGCCACTCCCCCATCTGGAACACAGAAAAAAGACAAATTTGGTCAGCTCTCCTTGAACACCATTCAAACTAGGCAGGAGCACGTAGCTATGGCTGAAATTGCAAACACACAAAAACACAGAGAAATTAAACATTTCACCGCAATGACAAGATACAGACCCAATACAGATATGAAAATCACTAAAAGCAGCCCCCCCCCCCCCAACTGCCAAAATAAATCTCCATAAAAATAATGAGGCTCTTGTTTACCATTTACAAATAGTGTAAACCACCCCACCAACAATAAGGTGGTTCTATGTTTTTGACAGCCAAAGAAATCTTGCCTGTTCCTGAGTACACAATACTACTTAGTACATAGACTTTTAAAAGGCATTGAATAGATAAGAGGGAAAGCACGGAGAACAAGTCCATTTGGCATGAGCTCTGTTTATATACTGGTGCCAGTCTGCTGCTGAGTTTAGCTCATTTCACAAAAATTTGCAAAAAAATGTCTGTTCCATTTTGTTTTGGAACATATTAAGACAGATAATTTTTTTTCCCTTTTGGTTAGTTACCTTTTAACCTTCAGAGCTGGTTGTTAAAGGGGTTGTCCAGGATTAGAAAACATAGCGGTTTTCTTCAACACTACAGATTTATCCATGGCAGAAATACAAGGCAGACATGCATTGTGACCTGCCACGAATTCGGACATGGATTGCATAGTTACATGGTTAATAAGGTTGAATAAAGGACAAGAGTCCACTAAGTCAAATCTATAACTTTACTGTGTTGAGCCACTGGAAGGCAGAAGCACTCATAAAGCAGATGCCAATTGCCCCATCGCAGCGAGAAAAAAAACTTCCCGACTCCAATATGGCAATCAGAATTAATCCCTGGATCGACGTCCTATCACATGTTATTTAGTCCCCATACCTTGTAATATTATAGTTTTTAAGTAAAGCTTCCAGGGCTTCCTTAGGCTGGGTTCACACTATGTATATTTCAGTCAGTATTGTGGCCCTCATATTGCAACCAAAACCAGGAGTGGATTAAAAACACAGAAAGGCTCTGTCCACACAACGTTGAAATTGAGTGGATGGCCACCATATAACAGTAAATAACGGCCATTATTTCAATATAACAGCCGTTGTTTTAAAATAATAGCAAATATTTGCCATTAAATGGCGGCCATCCACTCAATATCAACATTGTGTGAACAGATCCTTTCTGTGTTCTCAATCCACTCCTGGTTTTGGTTGCAATATGAGGACCACAATACTGACTGAAATATACCTAGTGTGAACCCAGCCTTAAACTTAATGAATCAGCCATGACAACATCATGTGGCAGAGTTCCATATTCTGACTGCTCTTACAGTTAAGTCTGTGATGATTGTGAAACCTTCTTTCCTCTATATGTAGAGGATGCCACTTTGTTATGGCTACATGCCTAGTTGCTGGTCGCCCTCCTCTGCCTCCACTCTAATTCAACTGTGTCCTTCTTATATACAGGTGCCCTAAACTGTACACAGTATTCCATATGTGGTCTGACCAGTGATTTATAAAGAGGCAAAACCATGTTCTCATCTTAAAGGAGAAGTCCGGGCAAAATTATTTTTTGATATGTTATTACTTATGGAAAGTTATACAATTTTCTAATGTACATTAATTATGGGAAATGCTCATATACTGCTATTTCCCTTAATTTAGTGTATCAGGAAGTGTTAGAATTCTCTCAGAACCAGTGACGTCACGACGAAGGGTGTAATTCCTATGGAGTGTCCAGCAGGGGGCGCTCTCTATATAGAAGTCAATGAGTACCATTGACTTCTATATATAGTGCGCCCCTGCTGGACACTCCATAGGAATTACAGTGTATGTAATGTAATGTTATGCACTGTACTTTTGGGGACTTCATGAATACATTTATGGAATACTTTGGGGAGCAAGTGTCCTTGCTCCCCAAAGCATCCCATAAATGTATTCAATGAATACATTTGCTGGGCACCGAGCAGGGAGGGAGAGAGGTGCCATCTACCTCCCCCCTCCCTGCTCGGTGCTGGGAACATATACAAAGTACTACTCCCCCATTATCTGCAGATAATGGGGGAGTAGTACCTGTGCTATCCCTATCACCGCCCGCTCCGCCGCCGCCGCTCACACAGGGGCTGCTTTTCATGCCCCCCGCCGCTTCAAACTTACTATCGCACCGCTGACTCCCCGCTGCCCGCGCCGCTTCTCACTATCCGGCCGGCCGCTGACTCCCGCACGCCCGCTCGCACGCCCCGTTCCTCACACTATCTGGCCTCCGCTCTCTGCTCTTGCATGCCGGCCGCGTCAGCCCGCCCCCACCCCGGCCGGGGACACCAGGAAGCGCCATGCTCCCGGCCGGGGTGGGGGCGGGCTGACACGGCCGGCATGCAAGAGCAGAGAGCGGAGGCCAGATAGTGTGAGGAACAGGGCGTGCGAACGGGCGGGCGTGCGGGAGTCAGCGGCCGGCCGGATAGTGAGGAGCGGTGCGGGCGGCGGGGAGTCAGCGGCGCGATAGTAAGTTTGAAGCCGGGAGGAGGAGGGGGAGCAGCGGGGGGCATGAAAAGCAGCCCGTGTGAGCGGCGGCGGAGCGGGCGGTAATAGGGATAGCACAGGTACTACTCCTCCATTATCTGCAGATAATGGGGGAGTAGTACTTTGTATATGTTCCCAGCACCGAGCAGGGAGGTAGAGGGCACCTCTGTCCCTCCCTGCTCGGTGCCCTGAAAAAGTATTCATTGAATACATTTATGGGATACTTTGGGGAGCAAGGACACTTGCTCCCCAAAGTATTCCATAAATGTATTCATGAAGTCCCCAAAAGTACAGTGCATAACATTACATTCACATACACTGTAATTCCTATGGAGTGTCCAGCAGGGGCGCACTATATATAGAAGTCAATGGTACTCATTGACTTCTATATAGAGAGCGCCCCTTGCTGGACACTCCATAGGAATTACACCCTTCGTCGTAACGTCACTGGTTCTGAGAGAATTCTAACACTTCCTGATACACTAAATTAAGGGAAATAGCAGTATATGAGCATTTCCCATAATTAATGTACATTAGAAAATTGTATAACTTTCTATAAGTAATAACATATAAAAAAAAATATTTTGGCCGGACTTCTCCTTTAAGCATCTATACCTCTTTTGATGCATCCCATTATTTTATTAGCCTTGGCAGCTGCTGCCTGGCACTGATCACTAAAGTTGAGTTTACTGTCCACCAATACCCCCAGGTCCTTTTTGGAAGTAGTTTCAGTATTCAGTGTTTCATTATTTAGCACATAACTGTATAATATGCTTTCCTGCCATAATATAAGCTACAGATACAATGTTTACTTTCCTTTGTCCGCAGGGATCTCTGTGCAAGTATTTAAGTGTTCACACTAATGACTGGCTCAGCTCTTGTCGGCTGGCACATTCGGTAACCAGGGGGTTGGCATATCTGCATACAGAGCTATTACGAGGAGGTAAGTACTGATTTTTGCTTGCAACAGAGAAACAAAACAAAAAAGTCAGACTCGGATAAGTAATAATCATATTAGTCTGTATATTTCATGTGAATACTTGAATGCCAGCCTTGTATACTAGCATGGTAGGAAGAAGAAATATCTCACATTTATTGGAAATAAGGGATTGATAAATAGTGGATCAATAAGAATCTGTTTTGATGGCATAAAGTTCTAGGTCACACATTTTTCTTTGTCACTATATAAGGAACATTATTATACAATGAATAAATATTGCTTTGTTCATATGATCGTGGGAAGCCTTCCCTAAAGCCATAGATGGCACATGGAAGCACAAATCAGCCCTGTCATGACGTGTTTGTATTCTCTTTCTAAACAGATCACTACAAACCTGCTATTTCTCACCGTGACCTCAACAGCCGTAATGTTCTGGTGAAAAGTGATGGCTCCTGTGTTATCAGTGACTTTGGCTTGTCCATGCGTCTGACAGGAAACAGGCTGGTGAGGCCAGGAGATGAAGATAATGCAGCCATCAGTGAGGTGAGGTTTCTGAAGAAAGAGATACTAGAAGAAGGCCTTTTTGTGTCAAGTTCTAAGGCTCCCCACATAGGAGCATATTCCATGTGTATTTTTGCATCAGTATTATGGACATAATTCCTGGCCTGACAGTGGGTCTCATGACCCAAACTGACAGCTCTAAGCTATATCTAACACCATGCTGTATGTAATACTAAATGTAATGTCCATTAGATAGAATGAGTGGACAATTGCAGGTATAGGATACATGTACCGCAATGCGTTATAAATTAAAAAGCTGATCTTGAGGAAATATACTTGCAGAGAATGCTTACTACCTGCACACACTGCAGCATCTTCTGGATGTTTCTCTGCAAGAAAAAGTCTCTGCATGTGTCTCACCAGACTGGATGAGCATACCCATAGCGGGTGGTATAGAAGCTCTCTCTGCAAGTAGCCTCCTCTAATACAGCACAAAGTGGTCGGAACATATTTGTTTCTCTAATTATTATGCTACCTAAACAGGGCCGATTCTAGCTTTTGTGCTGCCTGAGGCAAAAATTTAAATGGCGCCCCCCCCCCCCCCCCAAATCCTAGAATCAATTGTTTATCAACTATTCCCATGTGAATACCGCAGCTATCAGTAAACTTACTATTTTTTCAATGTGTATTATGATGTTAGGCTGGACCTCATAACACACCTCAGCTGCTGCAGAACCTCATAAGACTCTTACTTTATACCAGGTACAATATTTAAGCTGAAATTGTTGTACTACAAGTTCCAGCACAGAGAGGCTGAGGGCTGAATCCAGACAAGCTGTGCGCTTCACTACTAACTAGTCTGCACAGCATGGCAGCTTGCCACTCCACACTATTTAACAGTATAGTGTGGTATAGGGCAGTGTAGTGTACAGAGTATATATTGCAGCACATGTGGATGCATATTGTAGTATATTAGTGGAGGGGGTGGTAAATAGTAACATGTGTGGATATATATGTACACTGGGGGCGATAGATAGATAGATAGATAGATAGATAGATAGATAGATAGATAGATAGATAGATAGATAGGAGATAGATAGATAGATAGATAGATAGATAGATAGATAGATAGATAGATGATAGATAGATAGATGATAGATAGGAGATAGATAGATAGATAGATAGATAGATAGATAGGAGATAGATAGATAGATAGATAGATAGATAGATAGATAGATAGATAGATAGATAGATAGATAGATAGGAGATAGATAGATAGGAGATAGATAGATAGGAGATAGATAGATAGGAGATAGATAGATAGATAGATAGATAGATAGATAGATAGATAGATAGATAGGAGATAGATAGATAGGAGATAGATAGATAGATAGATAGATAGATAGGAGATAGATAGATAGATAGATAGATAGATAGATAGATAGATAGGAGATAGATAGATAGATAGATAGATAGATAGATAGATAGATAGGAGATAGATAGATAGATAGATAGATAGATAGATAGATAAAATAAAAGAGGTGATAGAGATATTAATACAGACAGACAGTGAGCACAAGTTTTCTTACTCAAAAGCCAGGGGTAGACATGGAGGGAGACAGAAGGTCCTGGAGGCTGCCCAGGGAGGTTGAAGAGGTAGGAGGAGGCACACAGGCCATGCACAGGTCATAGGTCCTCCACCACAGGGAAGCACCTCTTGTGAAGATTAACCCTAAAGCTGCCTCACACATACAGACTTCCCAGCACAAAGTTTAGCAGCAGCAGGGTAACCTCATCTCCTTCTCCTCCACCTACACTGGGACACAGGCCTGACAGTGACAGGAGGAGAAAGCACCCCCCTCCCCCTACTCACACAACGGGACTCCTCTATCCACTGCTCTCTTCCCCTATACTGTAAGCCGGCACAGGGCTAAGGCCCCTCTCCCAGGCCAAGTGACAACAGAGCCATACAGCAGACAGGTAAAGATCAGACTGGGGTTTTTATCTTGGCTGGGGGAGGGGTCTCGAGCCTGTGAGTGCCTGCTTACAGTACAGGACAAGTCCGACACTGTATGGGGCCGGACAGGGACTGAGCAATGTTAGGGGGCCGGGGCTGCTGTCATTTCAGTGAAGTAAAACTTTACTAAAATGACAGTGGCAGAGAAGATTCTGCCGCCCCCTGCAGGATGACAGGAGCTGCCGCCTGAGGCAGAAGCCTCAGTCTGCCTCATGGCAGAAGCGGGCCTGTACCTAAAATCCCTCATATAAGTGAGGCCTTCATGTCCTCTCTTTTCTTGCAAGCACGACACTTCCGCTAAATAGGTTCTATTAAATATGTTATCCAGACTTTTAACAGTAACAAAAACCACAGCATTACCAACACTCTGACTGAAATGCTTACTTTTACTACCTTGAGGCTGCTTTCCATAAAAGCAGTTTTAGGCTATGTTCCCACAGTGTTAAAATGACTGCCATCATTTTAGCGCTAGAAGGCAGCCATCTATTGGTAATGACAGCTAAAAATTATGTGTGTGATCACATTTCCTATTACTGCTTATTTAAGTAAGAAATTATTATTTATTTGTCTTTACTCTTATTATTATAACAGGTTATTTGGTGGGGTCTTACTTCTGGGACCCCCATCAGTCGCAAGAGTAAAGGAGTATTGCCCCCCCCCATGAATGAAGTGGCCCCTCACCCATCCACTATGGACCCATCATCCACACACTATGCACAATCACTTGAGACACCATTAGCATACACAAACACACATTATTCACACAGACACTGACTGACGCTGACTGACTAAATGACACAGACACTGACTGACTGACAGACACTGACTGACTGACACTTAGGGCCCTATTCCACCGGACAATTATCGTTCAGATTATTGTTAAATTGTTCGAATCTAAATGATAATCGTTCGGTTGAAATGCAGTTAACGATTAACGACCGAACAAGAAATCGTTGATCGCTTTATAAGACCTGGACCTATTTTTATTGTTGCTCGTTCGCAAAACGTTTGCAAATCGTTCGCATTAAATAAAGCCCGTATTCCACGGGTCGTTAAGAGGAGCAAACGAGCACTGTCAGCGCTCGTTTGCTCCTCGTTCCCCGCTCGCTGCCGCCGCTATTCATCGCGTCGGCAGCGAGTGGGTGAGTGCGGGGGGGGCTGCTCGGAGGATCGCTGATCGTCCGGGCAGCCCATAGGATATAGCAGCGTCTGCTGCCGACGCTCCTATTCAACGGAGCGACGGCACCAGATCGTTGCTATATCAGTCGCTTGTTTTTCAACATGTTGAAAAACAAGCGACTGCAACGATCAGCCGACATGAACGATGTCGGCTGATCGTTGCACTCTATTCCACGGAACGATTATCGTCCGTAGCGGTCGATATCGTCCGAAAACGAACGATAATCGTTCCGTGGAATAGGGCCATAAGACATCATTTGGTCGTTCGCAATAGATACGAACGCTATAGCGAATAAATAGCGAAGAAGAAACGATCGCAATTACGATCATAAGTAACGATTATCGTTTTATGGAAATGAGTGAACGTTTTCAGGTCTTTGGCAATAGCGGTTGTTTAAGATCGTTAATCGTTAACGATTATGCAAACGATAATCGTCCGGTGGAATAGGGCCCTTACTGATACACACTGACTGATACTGACTGACTGACTAACACAAACAGCACTTACAGCTCAGTCTTTTCCCCTCTTCCTCTTTGTGGGGCTGCTCTCCACACTGTAAGGTTGAGGATCTTTAGGTCATGTGATCAGGTCCTTCACCCTTTTCTCTCTCTGTGGCGGGATCTAAGCGGACTTGAAACGGATCCCGCCTCGTTCACTGAGTGGCTGAGCGGACCTGAGACGTCACGTCTCGGGCCCGCGTCGGACACCCGGAAACGTCCGGGAACCGGGCACCGCGATGCGGGACCTGCCGCTGGAACCGGGGAGGAACCGCTGGTTCCAGCAAAAAAGTGCCCCCCCGCTGGAGAACCCCTTTAGCATAAGTGATAGCTTTGTGACTTGGGAGCGCCCCTTTACTTGTATCTCCAATTAATTAGCTATAGGAATGATATTAAAAATAAAAATAATTATATCTCGGTTTAGTGGGTGTAAGTACTATAGATAAAATCCTAAGCAGTAGTGCTTAGTCCAGACATTCCTACAATGAGATTAGAGTATCAGTTGAGAACATGTTGTCCTTGGAAGGGTTGCACTGCCCCATCTTTACATCTCAGTGTACACTTTACAAAAAAAACTAAAACTGTCTTCACTTTTACGGCAACATATTCCCAAAATACAAGATAAATGGCTGTGAAGGACACGGGCTGGCTTGGTGCTCTTTTTTTCTCAGCCACAGCCATTAGAATAAAGCCTTGTTCACACATATTCTTTTTTTTTATTTATTGTACCTGTCAAGCATCAACAATCTCTACTATTGTTACCTAAACCTAAACTTGATAAATCTCCCCAATGCTAAACATCTGCCACCACTGAACCCTGATTAAATTAAATTAAAACACTAGTTAAATTTAAGGCTGGGTTCACACGCTGTATGACACCGGCTGTTCTTTGACTTGGCCGTGTCACAGAACGGCCGGTGTCAGTGAAGTTCAACCCGGCCAGTACTGCAGTATCGGCCCAAATGAACTTAATTTCAGTTGAATTGGGATGTGGGCGCATCTGTGTGCGCCCACACATTCCAAATCACCATAGCAGTGAATAGGGGCCACACAAAACTGACAAGTCAGTTTTCCCTGCGGCCAGTTGGAATCCCGGACTGAGTGTATACTATGTGTATGCACTCCGGCCGGGATTCCCTCTGACTTCTATGCAATGTATCTTTTGCATTAGTACAAAAGATATGTTGTGTGAGCACAGCCTAAGGCTAGGTTCACACTACGTATATGTCCGGCCGCATATTTTTCGCGGCCGGACATATACGTATGAAACTCCGGCCGGGACTTTACGCAAGTTGCGGCCGGATACGTACGGACCGCGAACTTACGCCCTTAGCGTACTTATGCTTCCCGAGCGCTCTTCGTAGCGATCTAACAGCGGTCTTTTACTTGGAAATCTTCGCCTAGCCCCGGACACCCCACAGAACCTTTTGGATCGGAACAAAAAGCTGGCAAAATGAAGAAATCACCACTACGTACGGGACCGCATGTTACGCTACGGGCGTAAGTTACGGCATTTCCGTCCCGAAACAATGGTCTGGTTCATTTTTTACGGCGCCGCATACGATCCGGCCGTAAGTTCATACGTAGTGTGAACTGTGCGCCCGTAGATCGTATAGTTTCCATTGTACGCAAACTACGTAAGTTTCCGTCCGCTTATTCACGGAACGCGCTACGGCCGGAAACTTACGTAGTGTGAACGTAGCCTGAGGGTGCATTCACACATCTAGGATCCGCAGCAGATTTGATGGCACAGATGTCAATGTAACTAAATAACTGAACGCAGCATCAAATCTGCTGCAGATTCTGTACATGTGACCACACCCTAAAAGAACAATGTCAGTTTTTTTGTTAATACAGTTTAAAATGGCAGAAAAAAAAAAACTACTATTACATCTTTACCAGAATTCTGGCTCATTTTGTGCCAAAACTGTGGTGTAGGTGTTGCATCACATTCATTACCTAAAAAAGAATGTCTTCCCTAAAAAAGGGAGCATGGCATGAACTGTGGGGTAATTTGCCAAATTTTTGACACCTAAAATGTGCTTTAAACTATACCAAATTAAGAGGTGCCAAACATATTAAACAGCATGAGCTGCTGTGATAAATCTGGCACATTCTTAGACTAGCTAATCTAAATTTACACCATCTAAGTATCGGACAATATTAGAAATAGGCCACTGTGTGAAGAAGCCCTTGAATGAATAAAAGGGGTTATCTAGTTCTACGCTGAGTGACATTGCCGTACTTTATAAGGATTAAAACAATGTATATATTGTTTATCTGCAGGTTGGCACTATCCGTTACATGGCACCTGAGGTCTTGGAAGGGGCAGTGAACCTGAGAGACTGTGAGTCTGCCCTGAAGCAAGTGGACATGTATGCTCTGGGTCTGATCTATTGGGAGATCTTCATGAGATGCACGGACCTCTTCCCAGGTGAGATATTCCCTAGAGATATATGAAATCGATATGGTGGCTGTTATTTCTGGTATCAATTACTGCAATGCTGTGATGATAAAAAGGTGTAAATGTGATCACACGGTGCTGATAGAGGTGTATAGGCAACTACTGGAATACCAAGAAAAGCCTTTATCTACAGAAAATCAATGTCAGCAACGTCCTTGTGATCTTTGGAATAGCTGTCCACTTTGTTGCATGCAGTTACACGGTAAGTTTGTCTTTGGACTTACATATAGAGCAATTCTCTAATATATACCTGTAACTAAAATGCTCCTGTGATAGTAAGGAATCACTAATGAAGAAAGGAACATCGTAAGTGAGTGAACGTGAGAGAATCCCAGAACTCTATTAGCATATAACACCATGTATCTTCCCATAGAGATCATGGGGTCCCAGAACCCAGACTTAACGAGATCAAAACTTCTGACATGTCTCAATGACATATCAAATGTTTTTCTTTAAATGACAGTGACATGTTTGATACATTGTAGAGATACACATTTTTTTGGTGAGGGACCCCGACCAACACCCAAACGGAGCTGGGAGAAGTTTGTTCTAAGCATCTTCTCCCCCCGTGTTCTACGGTCTCATAATGTAAGACTATGGTACCATCTCTGTCTCGTAGCATTTTTCCCTGGTCTGAACACCATTTAGGACAGAGATCGGGAACCTTCGGCCCTCTAGCTGTTGCAAAACTACAATTTCCATCATGCCTGGACAAAGCTAAAGCTTTGGCTGTCCAGGCATGATGGGAATTGTAGTTTTGCAACAGCTGAAGGGGCAAAGGTTCCCATGCCTGAATAAGGACATGTCAAAGTTAATAGTTAGAGTTAAAGGTACACTTTAGGTGAAACTATTGCTGATAAATTTATTAGGCCATGTTCACACAACGTATATTTTCGTAAAAGTACGACCTTTGTTGGAATCGGCAACAACAGACATAGTTTTACGAAAATATACGTTGCCTTGCTGTCTATGGAATCCCGGCTGGAGTTTATACACATAGTATACAGTCTGGCCGGGATCCCTAGCAGCGCCGTAGAAAACTGAGATGTCATTGAATAGCCGCCGCAGAAAACCCTGTCAGTGCACACTATAAAGCGAGCAGCTCCGGCCGTACACTCCATAGTGTGCAGTGGGGAGTTCTGATGCGGGCGCGCACGAATGCGCCCGCATCAGAACTCTGCGGCGCTACAGATCATCCGGGATGATCTTTTCTGAGACCGGTCGGGTCAGGGAATGGCTGGTCTCTTACAAAATGTGAACATAGCCTTATATTGTAAATGTGACCAGATTGGGTGACCACTTTATTCAGATGGTGTTCTGCATAAAGATTATACCTGTTCAACAAGAAACTTCCCATATCTGCACCTATATAATGTACACAGGGTAGGAATTAAACCTCTACCCCCCCTGACGTACATGTGAGCACTGCCTAATAAAGTGAAAAGTATGGGCAGGTGCCAATCTGCTGTGGCAGCAATACATAAGCAATGAGAGGCCTGTAATATCTATATATACACTGAAAATATATGTAATTTCAAATTATGTTACTGTAACGTTAATTTAGTAGGTAAAAGTCTGGTAAACATATAGGTAGTATAGTCCTTTTAGCAGTGAAGTAATTTCAGCTGAAGTCAATGTTTGCTTCTCCCTTCAGGGCTCCGTTATATTATTGCAGTAGTTTCCTGCTGCATTGAGTTACAGCAGATTTTCTCCGCTGACTAACTGTATTTTGCTGCACCTCAGGCAGAATAAAGGACAGGCCGTATTCCCCTGGCAATATTAGTGGACAAGGAGAAAGGAGTTTGATTGTGCGGCCTATAATAAAGATCACCCCACTTTTAAAATGAGCACTTTCAGTAATAGAAATAAAGTTGGAAATTGCTATATATGTTCTCTTTGACCCTTCACCGCAGTATCTGCGGTGTTTGCATAAGTCTGTACGTCTATCTTCCCGGTGAAGATCTGTAAAGCAATCTTATCGAGGTCCTTACATTTCACGTAAACAGTAGATAGCAAGATGTAGATGTAATCTACCTCGTTTCAGTTGCACTAAAGTTTCAGAAACACCTCTGTCATAGGGATCAGGTAACTGTATATTGCTTGTAGTAAAGGAGAATAGCAGGTCATGACCAGCAGATGTCATATTCCCCATCCTGTGTACATTTATGCTTGTTTGATCTGCAGTTGTCACACTCCATAGAGGCAAGTATAAAGCACCTTCAGTAAGCTGAAATGTCCAAGTAGGTCAATCTCATGTTATCTAGTGTGTGAATGCAGCATGCAAGGTATATACTTAAGGGCCTTTAACACGGGCTGATTATCTCACAAAAAAACGTTAAAACATTCAAATCTAAGCGATAATCTTCTGGTGTAAATGCTGCAATGATCAAGTGACAAATGAAAATTTGTTCGTATGTTCGTTTGTATTGATCACATCTTTTAAGTTGACCTCAAGATCATTGTTAACCGTTCTCAAGTCTTTCAGCGTAAACGCTCATCGTTCACAGTATACAGATATGAACGCAATTAAGATTATTCACAGTATATATGTTGCAGTGAAATGATAGAATCAGGGATTTGATCAAATCACCAGTGATTTGATCAAATGCCGAAAAATGATGGATTGGCTGAGTCCTTCCATCATTTCCCTGAAGAAAGTCAGTGATTTGATCAAATCACTGACCCCTTTCAGGGAAATGATGGAATGAACCAGTCAGGAGTCGCCCTGTCTCTAAATATTTATTAAGTAACACGACAATAGTCATTTGAAACGAAAAATGTATTTATTCGAAACTAATTAACAAAGGAAACCGGTAGCTGACACAGGTAGCTAAGCTGATCATTTTTACTAAATCAAAAAGGGAAGCGGGACAGTAAAGCATGTTGCGTTGTTTGTGGAATGGAATCTACCGGAGCCCATTCATGTCACATTTGTAAAAAATCCAGTCCTGAAACAGCTCCCCGGACAGACCTAAGTCTGCCTGACTGAAACAACTCCCCAGAGCGACCTAAGTCTGCCTGACCGAAACAGCTCCCCAGACCGACCTAAGTCTGCCTGACCGAAACAGCTCCCCAGACCGACCTAAGTCTGCCTGACCGAAACAGATTCCCAGACCGACCTAAGTCTGCCTGACCGAAACAGCTCCCCAGACCGACCTAAGTCTGCCTGACCGAAACAGCTCCCCAGACTGACCTAAGTCTGCCTGACTGAAACAGCTCCCCAGACCGAGCTAAGTCTGCCTGACCGAAACAGCTCCTCAGACCGACCTAAGTCTGCCTGACCGAAACAGCTCCCCAGACCGACCTAAGTCTGCCTGACCGAAACAGCTCCCCAGACCGACCTAAGTCTGCCTGACCGAAACAGCTCCCCAGACCGACCTAAGTCTGCCTGACCGAAACAGCTCCCCAGACTGACCTAAGTCTGCCTGACCGAAACAGCTCCCCAGACCGGCCTAAGTCTGCCTGACCAAAAAAGCTCCCCAGACCGACCTAAGTCTGCCTGACCGAAAAAGCTCCCCAGACCGACCTAATTCTGCCTGACTGAAAAATCTCCCCAGACTGACCTAAGTCTGCCTGACCGAAACAGCTCCCCAGACTGACCTAAGTCTGCCTGACCGAAACAGCTCACCAGACTAACCTAAGTCTGCCTGACCGAAACAGCTTCCCAGACCGACCTAAGTCTGCCTGACCGAAACAGCTCCCCAGACCGACCTAAGTCTGCCTGACCGAAACAGCTCCCCAGACTGACCTAAGTCTGCCTGACTGAAACAGCTCCCCAGACCGAGCTAAGTCTGCCTGACCGAAACAGCTCCTCAGACCGACCTAAGTCTGCCTGACCGAAACAGCTCCCCAGACCGACCTAAGTCTGCCTGACCGAAACAGCTCCCCAGACCGACCTAAGTCTGCCTGACCGAAACAGCTCCCCAGACCGACCTAAGTCTGCCTGACCGAAACAGCTCCCCAGACTGACCTAAGTCTGCCTGACCGAAACAGCTCCCCAGACCGGCCTAAGTCTGCCTGACCGAAAAAGCTCCCCAGACCGACCTAATTCTGCCTGACCGAAAAATCTCCCCAGACTGACCTAAGTCTGCCTGACCGAAACAGCTCCCCAGACTGACCTAAGTCTGCCTGACCGAAACAGCTCCCCAGACCGACCTAAGTCTGCCTGACCGAAACAGCTCACCAGACTAACCTAAGTCTGCCTGACCGAAACAGCTCCCCAGAGCGACCTAAGTCTGCCTGACCGAAACAGTTCCCCAGACCGACCTAAGTCTGCCTGACCGAAACAGTTCCCCAGACCGACCTAAGTCTGCCTGACCGAAACAGTTCCCCAGACCGACCTAAGTCTGCCTGACCGAAAAAGTCTGCGTGAAATTGCTGAAAATTTTTCCTTATTTGGAGGGCAAGGATTTCAGAAGTGTTCCTACCAACAGTTCAAGTGCAATGTAAAACAAAAAAATGTGCCTGTAAAAAAAAAAGTAAGGTACTCTGCAACTCGAGATATCACTAATCAACAATGTGTTTTAATAAAATGATTAAAATGAATAAAAAGATAAATGAACTGTATGACATTTGTTATAAATGATCAGCTTAGTGTAACGCCCGGAGTAGTGGATCCACTGGACCGGCACCAGCGATGGCACAAACCTCACCAGGGAGCGGAGTCTAAGGGGCCGCTGGTTTTCACCAGAGCCCGCCGCAAGGCGGGATGGACTTGCTGCGGCAGGCGACCCCCAGGTCGCTACCCCTGGCTTGGTTGCTGGTGTCGGCAGGCGAGGCGTGGCAGGAGATGGCACAGGCAATAGTCTGCAGATGAGAGAGCACGTGACTGGCTGGACACAGGAACAGGTGGAGTGACAGGGGAACAGGAACCAGGAACAGGGACAAGGGACCAGGTAACGGACAGGACTCAGGAACAGGGACTAGGGACCAGGTAACGGACAGGACACAGGAACAACAGGGAGCTGGGCCAAACGCTATGGGAAGCATGTAGAGGCTCCAACACAGGGGACAGGGCATGCTGGGATTTATAGGGGAGTGATTGGTGCAACCACCAATTAGGAGCGCACGGCCCCTTTAAATCTGAGACAGCCGGCGCGCGCGCGCCCTAGGCGGCGGGGACGCGCGCGCCGGCCGGCACAGCGAGAGACAGGAGCGTGGAGAGGTGAGGCGCCCCCCGGGGCCGAACGTGTAGCAGCGCCGGGTCCCTGCACCGGGACCCCGGCCGCTGCATAAGATGGGCGGAGGTCGCGGCGGCGGCCCGGAGCATGGGACGCCGCCGCGGCCGTGACAGTACCCCCCCCCCTTTGGCCTCCCCCTCTTTCTAACCTGCAGGAACCTTTTGATGAGATCTTGGTCCAGGATGTTAGCCTCGGGTTCCCAGGACCTCTCCTCAGGACCAAATCCTTTCCAGTCCACCAGGAAGAACCTTCTACCTCTGACAGTCTTCATAGCCAGAATGTCCTTAACAGCGTAGACGTCGTCAGAGACGGCTTGAGGAGCAGAGAACGAAGACCTATCGGAGAACCGGTTCAGGACCACTGGTTTTAAGAGGGAAACATGGAAGGAGTTCGGAATCCGCATAGTGGGGGGTAGGCGGAGTTTGTAGGTGACAGGGTTGATGCGTCTTAGCACCGAGAAAGGACCGAGGAATCGAGGGCCCAACTTGTAGCTGGGGATCTTGAGTCGGACATATTTGGCCGAGAGCCAGACTTTGTCACCTGGGAGAAAATTCGTGGCAGGTCTCCTCTTCTTATCAGCCTGGTCCTTCATGCGTTCCGAGGCTTTGAGTAAGGACTGTCGAGTTTGTTCCCAGATCGATTGCAGGTCAGATAACAACTCCTCCACGGCTGGGACTTCAGAGGATGGAGAGAGAGGCAGAGGAGGACGAGGATGATGCCCGTAGACCACATAGAAAGGGGACTTGCCTGTGGAAGTCGAGTCCAAGTGGTTATAAGAGAATTCTGCCCATGGGAGTAGATCGGACCAGTTGTCTTGGCGGCTTGAAACAAAATGGCGTAGGTAGTTGCCCAGAATCTGATTGACTCTCTCCACTTGCCCGTTGGTTTGAGGATGATAGGCCGATGAGAAGTCCAGCTTCACTTGGAGTTGCGAGCATAGGGCACGCCAAAATTTAGAGACAAATTGAGAGCCTCGGTCGGACACAATGTGAAGAGGAAGTCCATGCAGGCGAAAGATGTGTCGGAAGAACAACTGAGCCAGACGAGGAGCAGAGGGCAGACCAGGAAGGGCCACGAAGTGAGCCATTTTAGAAAAGCGGTCCGTCACCACCCAAATAACTGTATTGCCCGCAGATGGAGGTAGGTCAGTGATGAAATCCATCCCAATGTGGTGCCAGGGATGATCCGGGACTGGCAAGGGCAATAGTAGGCCGGCAGGTCTTAGACGGGGAGATTTATTCCTGGTACAGACTGCACAGGAAGCCACAAAATCCTTGACATCCTGGAGGAGATTGGGCCACCAGTAATGACGGGAGATCAATTGCCCGGTCTTTTGGGCTCCTGGATGCCCGGCTACCAAAGAGGAATGCCCCCACTTCAAGATGCGTTTACGGAGTGCGGGACGCACATAAGTCTTCCCGGGAGGCAGTCTCTGCAGAGCAGAAGTGGCAACTGGTACTAGGCGGTCGGGAGGTATTATGTGACGAGGAGATTCCTCTTGCCCCATGACATCGGATGCTCGGGATAATGCATCGGCCTTTAGATTCTTCTCGGCTGGACGGAAGTGGATGGTATAGTTGAACCGAGAGAAGAAGAGGGACCACCGAGCCTGCCTGGGATTAAGGCGTTGAGCCGATTGGAGGTAGAGGAGGTTCTTGTGGTCCGTGTAGATGTTAACCGGGTGTTTAGCCCCCTCTAATAGATGACGCCACTCCTCCAGTGCCAAATTAATGGCCAGGAGTTCACGGTCCCCAATGGTATAGTTCCTCTCGGCAGGGGAGAAAGTCTTAGAGAAGAACCCACAGGTTCTGGTCTTGCCTGATGTGTCCCTTTGCGAGAGAACGGCTCCTGCGCCCACAGAAGAAGCATCGACCTCGAGAGAAAACGGCCTGGAGACATCCGGGCGGACTAGGGCAGGAGCGGAGGCAAAGGCAGACTTGAGGCTATTGAAGGCTTGTTCGGCCTCTGGAGGCCAACGTCTGGGGTCCGCCTTCTTTTTAGTGAGAGCCACAATGGGTGCGACCAGGGTAGAGAAGTGAGGGATGAATTGCCGGTAATAGTTGGCGAAGCCCAGGAAACGTTGGATAGCTCTAAGTCCCACAGGGCGTGGCCATTGAAGGACAGCTGCGAGCTTGGCTGGATCCATTTGTAGGCCCTGATCGGAGACGATATAGCCAAGAAATGGAAGACTGCGCTGATGGAAAACGCACTTCTCAAGCTTGGCGTATAGATGATTGGCCCGTAGTCTTCGTAGAACCTGACGCACTTGTGCCACATGAGTCTGCTGGTCCGGGGAGAAGACCAAAATGTCGTCCAAATAAACAATGACGCAGACATAGAGGAGGTCTCGGAAGATATCGTTCACGAATTCCTGGAAGACCGCTGGGGCATTGCATAGGCCGAATGGCATGACCAGATATTCGTAGTGCCCATCCCTGGTGTTGAAAGCGGTCTTCCATTCGTCTCCCTTACGAATTCGGACCAAGTTATACGCTCCCCTGAGATCCAGCTTGGAGAAGATCTTTGCTCCACGAAGACGGTCGAATAGTTCCGGAATAAGCGGAAGAGGATAGCGGTTCTTAACGGTCACCTTATTTAAACCCCGATAGTCTATGCATGGGCGGAGGGAACCGTCCTTCTTCTGAACAAAGAAAAATCCGGCGCCAGCTGGAGACGTGGATTTGCGGATGAAGCCCTTTTGTAAGTTCTCCTGGATGTAGGAGGACATGGCTTCAGTCTCGGGCACAGAGAGAGGGTATACTCGACCACGTGGAGGAGAAGACCCAGGAAGGAGGTCTATAGGGCAATCATAGGCCCGATGGGGTGGTAGTGAGTCCGCCTCCTTGGCCGAGAAAACATCGACAAAGTCTTGGTAGTCCTCCGGTAGCCCGGATAGAGGCTTGACACAAGCAGGTGACCTTGTAGAGCACTTGGGTTGAGGAGATCTCAGACACCGGTTATGACAGTCCTGACCCCAGCTGAGAACCTCCCCAGTTCTCCAGTCCAGCTTAGGGGTATGGATTTGCAGCCAAGGAAGCCCCAGCAGGAGGTTGGAAGAGGAATGGCGCAAGACATAGAAGGAGATCTTCTCCTGATGTAAGGCTCCCACCTGGAGGACTAGGGGTGCCGTCTGGCTGTACACCGCTTCGGTAAGAACCTCCCCCGTAACCGAAGAGATAGACCGGGGTTGGGCTAGCTGGATCACGGGTAGCCGCCATCTTTGGACCAACGAAGCAGAGATGAAACTGCCAGCAGAGCCAGAGTCGATGAGGGCAGTAGTCTGGAAAACTTGCCCAGAGGGTGTCTGGATGGAGACGGGCATAGTCAACCTTGGAGAGGTGGCATTCACACCTAGGGAGGCCTCTCCCACCGGACCTAGGTGCGGGCGTTTCCCGGACGCTGAGGGCGTTGGGGACATCTCTGTCGATAGTGATCCGCGCCACCGCAATAGAGGCAGAGATTCTGGTCCAGTCGACGGTTCCTCTCATCAGTCGTCAGGCGAACACGTTCCACCTGCATAGGAACCTCTGGAAGCGACTGGGACATAGGAGCAACAGGATTCTGGAACACCGGTGCCAGCCGAGGATGGCGACGGGGCAGACTCAGACGCCGTCCTTGCCGAACCTCCTCCTCTCTCTCGGAAAACCTGGTGTAGACTCTGGTAGCCAGTAGAATAAGATCGTTCAAGGAGGTAGGCAGATCCCGGGCAGCGAGCACATCCTTCACTTGGCTGGACAGGCCCTTTTTAAAGGTGGCAATCAGAGCGGCCTCATTCCAGTCTAGTTCCGCAGCCAGGGTGCGGAACTGGATGGCGTAATCACCAACGGAGGAAGTCCCTTGGGATAAATTGAGGAGAGCAGTCTCAGCCGAAGACGCACGGGCAGGTTCCTCAAAGACCGAGCGGAACTCGTCCAGGAAGATTCGAAAATTGGCAGCAACCGGATCATTACGGTCCCATAGTGGCGTGGCCCAGGCCAGAGCTCTTCCCTCCAATAGGCTGATAATGAAAGCCACTTTAGAGCGCTCGGTGGCAAACTGACTGCTTAAAAGTTCGATGTACATGGTGCATTGGGTCAGGAACCCTCTGCACAACTTGGGGTCACCTCCATATTTACTTGGGAGAGCCAGTCGTAGTTTTGAAGAGGCTGCCGGAGGTGATGACTGCTGAGCTGTGGTATGCTGTTGAACGGCTGCAGTCAGTTGTTGAATCAGCTGTGACTGTTGCTGAATCTGTTGAGCCTGTAGGGCGACCACTCGGGCTACCTCGCGGATATCAGGCACCTCGCCGGGATCCATGGTTGGAGCCTACTGTAACGCCCGGAGTAGTGGATCCACTGGACCGGCACCAGCGATGGCACAAACCTCACCAGGGAGCGGAGTCTAAGGGGCCGCTGGTTTTCACCAGAGCCCGCCGCAAGGCGGGATGGACTTGCTGCGGCAGGCGACCCCCAGGTCGCTACCCCTGGCTTGGTTGCTGGTGTCGGCAGGCGAGGCGTGGCAGGAGATGGCACAGGCAATAGTCTGCAGATGAGAGAGCACGTGACTGGCTGGACACAGGAACAGGTGGAGTGACAGGGGAACAGGAACCAGGAACAGGGACAAGGGACCAGGTAACGGACAGGACTCAGGAACAGGGACTAGGGACCAGGTAACGGACAGGACACAGGAACAACAGGGAGCTGGGCCAAACGCTATGGGAAGCATGTAGAGGCTCCAACACAGGGGACAGGGCATGCTGGGATTTATAGGGGAGTGATTGGTGCAACCACCAATTAGGAGCGCACTGCCCCTTTAAATCTGGGACAGCCGGCGCGCGCGCGCCCTAGGAGGCGGGGACGCGCGCGCCGGCCGGCACAGCGAGAGACAGGAGCGTGGAGAGGTGAGGCGCCCCCCGGGGCCGAACGTGTAGCAGCGCCGGGTCCCTGCACCGGGACCCCGGCCGCTGCATAAGATGGGCGGAGGTCGCGGCGGCGGCCCGGAGCATGGGACGCCGCCGCGGCCGTGACAGTACCCCCCCCCCTTTGGCCTCCCCCTCTTTCTAACCTGCAGGAACCTTTTGATGAGATCTTGGTCCAGGATGTTAGCCTCGGGTTCCCAGGACCTCTCCTCAGGACCAAATCCTTTCCAGTCCACCAGGAAGAACCTTCTACCTCTGACAGTCTTCATAGCCAGAATGTCCTTAACAGCGTAGACGTCGTCAGAGACGGCTTGAGGAGCAGAGAACGAAGACCTATCGGAGAACCGGTTCAGGACCACTGGTTTTAAGAGGGAAACATGGAAGGAGTTCGGAATCCGCATAGTGGGGGGTAGGCGGAGTTTGTAGGTGACAGGGTTGATGCGTCTTAGCACCGAGAAAGGACCGAGGAATCGAGGGCCCAACTTGTAGCTGGGGATCTTGAGTCGGACATATTTGGCCGAGAGCCAGACTTTGTCACCTGGGAGAAAATTCGTGGCAGGTCTCCTCTTCTTATCAGCCTGGTCCTTCATGCGTTCCGAGGCTTTGAGTAAGGACTGTCGAGTTTGTTCCCAGATCGATTGCAGGTCAGATAACAACTCCTCCACGGCTGGGACTTCAGAGGATGGAGAGAGAGGCAGAGGAGGACGAGGATGATGCCCGTAGACCACATAGAAAGGGGACTTGCCTGTGGAAGTCGAGTCCAAGTGGTTATAAGAGAATTCTGCCCATGGGAGTAGATCGGACCAGTTGTCTTGGCGGCTTGAAACAAAATGGCGTAGGTAGTTGCCCAGAATCTGATTGACTCTCTCCACTTGCCCGTTGGTTTGAGGATGATAGGCCGATGAGAAGTCCAGCTTCACTTGGAGTTGCGAGCATAGGGCACGCCAAAATTTAGAGACAAATTGAGAGCCTCGGTCGGACACAATGTGAAGAGGAAGTCCATGCAGGCGAAAGATGTGTCGGAAGAACAACTGAGCCAGACGAGGAGCAGAGGGCAGACCAGGAAGGGCCACGAAGTGAGCCATTTTAGAAAAGCGGTCCGTCACCACCCAAATAACTGTATTGCCCGCAGATGGAGGTAGGTCAGTGATGAAATCCATCCCAATGTGGTGCCAGGGATGATCCGGGACTGGCAAGGGCAATAGTAGGCCGGCAGGTCTTAGACGGGGAGATTTATTCCTGGCACAGACTGCACAGGAAGCCACAAAATCCTTGACATCCTGGAGGAGATTGGGCCAACAGTAATGACGGGAGATCAATTGCCCGGTCTTTTGGGCTCCTGGATGCCCGGCTACCAAAGAGGAATGCCCCCACTTCAAGATGCGTTTACGGAGTGCGGGACGCACATAAGTCTTCCCGGGAGGCAGTCTCTGCAGAGCAGAAGTGGCAACTGGTACTAGGCGGTCGGGAGGTATTATGTGACGAGGAGATTCCTCTTGCCCCATGACATCGGATGCTCGGGATAATGCATCGGCCTTTAGATTCTTCTCGGCTGGACGGAAGTGGATGGTATAGTTGAACCGAGAGAAGAAGAGGGACCACCGAGCCTGCCTGGGATTAAGGCGTTGAGCCGATTGGAGGTAGAGGAGGTTCTTGTGGTCCGTGTAGATGTTAACCGGGTGTTTAGCCCCCTCTAATAGATGACGCCACTCCTCCAGTGCCAAATTAATGGCCAGGAGTTCACGGTCCCCAATGGTATAGTTCCTCTCGGCAGGGGAGAAAGTCTTAGAGAAGAACCCACAGGTTCTGGTCTTGCCTGATGTGTCCCTTTGCGAGAGAACGGCTCCTGCGCCCACAGAAGAAGCATCGACCTCGAGAGAAAACGGCCTGGAGACATCCGGGCGGACTAGGGCAGGAGCGGAGGCAAAGGCAGACTTGAGGCTATTGAAGGCTTGTTCGGCCTCTGGAGGCCAACGTCTGGGGTCCGCCTTCTTTTTAGTGAGAGCCACAATGGGTGCGACCAGGGTAGAGAAGTGAGGGATGAATTGCCGGTAATAGTTGGCGAAGCCCAGGAAACGTTGGATAGCTCTAAGTCCCACAGGGCGTGGCCATTGAAGGACAGCTGCGAGCTTGGCTGGATCCATTTGTAGGCCCTGATCGGAGACGATATAGCCAAGAAATGGAAGACTGCGCTGATGGAAAACGCACTTCTCAAGCTTGGCGTATAGATGATTGGCCCGTAGTCTTCATAGAACCTGACGCACTTGTGCCACATGAGTCTGCTGGTCCGGGGAGAAGACCAAAATGTCGTCCAAATAAACAATGACGCAGACATAGAGGAGGTCTCGGAAGATATCGTTCACGAATTCCTGGAAGACCGCTGGGGCATTGCATAGGCCGAATGGCATGACCAGATATTCGTAGTGCCCATCCCTGGTGTTGAAAGCGGTCTTCCATTCGTCTCCCTTACGAATTCGGACCAAGTTATACGCTCCCCTGAGATCCAGCTTGGAGAAGATCTTTGCTCCACGAAGACGGTCGAATAGTTCCGGAATAAGCGGAAGAGGATAGCGGTTCTTAACGGTCACCTTATTTAAACCCCGATAGTCTATGCATGGGCGGAGGGAACCGTCCTTCTTCTGAACAAAGAAAAATCCGGCGCCAGCTGGAGACGTGGATTTGCGGATGAAGCCCTTTTGTAAGTTCTCCTGGATGTAGGAGGACATGGCTTCAGTCTCGGGCACAGAGAGAGGGTATACTCGACCACGTGGAGGAGAAGACCCAGGAAGGAGGTCTATAGGGCAATCATAGGCCCGATGGGGTGGTAGTGAGTCCGCCTCCTTGGCCGAGAAAACATCGACAAAGTCTTGGTAGTCCTCCGGTAGCCCGGATAGAGGCTTGACACAAGCAGGTGACCTTGTAGAGCACTTGGGTTGAGGAGATCTCAGACACCGGTTATGACAGTCCTGACCCCAGCTGAGAACCTCCCCAGTTCTCCAGTCCAGCTTAGGGGTATGGATTTGCAGCCAAGGAAGCCCCAGCAGGAGGTTGGAAGAGGAATGGCGCAAGACATAGAAGGAGATCTTCTCCTGATGTAAGGCTCCCACCTGGAGGACTAGGGGTGCCGTCTGGCTGTACACCGCTTCGGTAAGAACCTCCCCCGTAACCGAAGAGATAGACCGGGGTTGGGCTAGCTGGATCACGGGTAGCCGCCATCTTTGGACCAACGAAGCAGAGATGAAACTGCCAGCAGAGCCAGAGTCGATGAGGGCAGTAGTCTGGAAAACTTGCCCAGAGGGTGTCTGGATGGAGACGGGCATAGTCAACCTTGGAGAGGTGGCATTCACACCTAGGGAGGCCTCTCCCACCGGACCTAGGTGCGGGCGTTTCCCGGACGCTGAGGGCGTTGGGGACATCTCTGTCGATAGTGATCCGCGCCACCGCAATAGAGGCAGAGATTCTGGTCCAGTCGACGGTTCCTCTCATCAGTCGTCAGGCGAACACGTTCCACCTGCATAGGAACCTCTGGAAGCGACTGGGACATAGGAGCAACAGGATTCTGGAACACCGGTGCCAGCCGAGGATGGCGACGGGGCAGACTCAGACGCCGTCCTTGCCGAACCTCCTCCTCTCTCTCGGAAAACCTGGTGTAGACTCTGGTAGCCAGTAGAATAAGATCGTTCAAGGAGGTAGGCAGATCCCGGGCAGCGAGCACATCCTTCACTTGGCTGGACAGGCCCTTTTTAAAGGTGGCAATCAGAGCGGCCTCATTCCAGTCTAGTTCCGCAGCCAGGGTGCGGAACTGGATGGCGTAATCACCAACGGAGGAAGTCCCTTGGGATAAATTGAGGAGAGCAGTCTCAGCCGAAGACGCACGGGCAGGTTCCTCAAAGACCGAGCGGAACTCGTCCAGGAAGATTCGAAAATTGGCAGCAACCGGATCATTACGGTCCCATAGTGGCGTGGCCCAGGCCAGAGCTCTTCCCTCCAATAGGCTGATAATGAAAGCCACTTTAGAGCGCTCGGTGGCAAACTGACTGCTTAAAAGTTCGATGTACATGGTGCATTGGGTCAGGAACCCTCTGCACAACTTGGGGTCACCTCCATATTTACTTGGGAGAGCCAGTCGTAGTTTTGAAGAGGCTGCCGGAGGTGATGACTGCTGAGCTGTGGTATGCTGTTGAACGGCTGCAGTCAGTTGTTGA
Organism: Dendropsophus ebraccatus; assembly: GCF_027789765.1. Taxonomy (NCBI): domain Eukaryota; kingdom Metazoa; phylum Chordata; class Amphibia; order Anura; family Hylidae; genus Dendropsophus; species Dendropsophus ebraccatus. The sequence goes on from NC_091462.1 coordinate 53,344,609, forward strand.
ATCAGCTGTGACTGTTGCTGAATCTGTTGAGCCTGTAGGGCGACCACTCGGGCTACCTCGCGGATATCAGGCACCTCGCCGGGATCCATGGTTGGAGCCTACTGTAACGCCCGGAGTAGTGGATCCACTGGACCGGCACCAGCGATGGCACAAACCTCACCAGGGAGCGGAGTCTAAGGGGCCGCTGGTTTTCACCAGAGCCCGCCGCAAGGCGGGATGGACTTGCTGCGGCAGGCGACCCCCAGGTCGCTACCCCTGGCTTGGTTGCTGGTGTCGGCAGGCGAGGCGTGGCAGGAGATGGCACAGGCAATAGTCTGCAGATGAGAGAGCACGTGACTGGCTGGACACAGGAACAGGTGGAGTGACAGGGGAACAGGAACCAGGAACAGGGACAAGGGACCAGGTAACGGACAGGACTCAGGAACAGGGACTAGGGACCAGGTAACGGACAGGACACAGGAACAACAGGGAGCTGGGCCAAACGCTATGGGAAGCATGTAGAGGCTCCAACACAGGGGACAGGGCATGCTGGGATTTATAGGGGAGTGATTGGTGCAACCACCAATTAGGAGCGCACTGCCCCTTTAAATCTGGGACAGCCGGCGCGCGCGCGCCCTAGGAGGCGGGGACGCGCGCGCCGGCCGGCACAGCGAGAGACAGGAGCGTGGAGAGGTGAGGCGCCCCCCGGGGCCGAACGTGTAGCAGCGCCGGGTCCCTGCACCGGGACCCCGGCAGCTGCATAAGATGGGAGGAGGTCGCGGCGGCGGCCCGGAGCATGGGACGCCGCCGCGGCCGTGACACTTAGCTACCTGTGTCAGCTTTCTGTTTCCTTTGTTAATTAGTTTTGAATAAATACATTTTTCGTTTCAAATGACTACTGTTGTGTTACTTAATAAATATATAGAGCCGGGGCGACTCCTGACTGGTTCATTCCATCATTTCCCTGAAAGGGGTCAGTGATTTGATCATATCACTGACTTTCTTCAGGGAAATGATGGAAGGGCTCGGCCATTCCATCATTTCTCTGGATTTGATCAAATCCCTGGATTTTATCATCTCACTGCGACATATAGATACAAAAGTACTTGCGATAATTCACAGTATATATACGAACACAATTATAATCGTATTTACTACTTTTCATCTTCTCATCTAAATGCTTGTTGTCATCTAAATGCTCACTAAAAGGGGTACTCACAGTTTTCCCAGTAATTGAAACACATTACAAAGTTATATAACTTTGTAATATGCTTCAATTACGTACTGCCCCCCTTCCCTATCTTTTCCCCCCTCAATCCCCCACCAGGAAGTGAAGTTAACTCATTCTTACCTAATGACTGTTGACCCCAGGCTGTTTTGTGACAATGACATCATCAAAAGGGTAAATTGGTCTAAGCCCTGTTAAGCCAGCCTCCCTTTGTCAGATGACTGTGGTTGATCAACTCCGAGTCAGTTAGACATCACAGGAGACAAAGTGCATCATGGGAAAGCCAAAACCAGGAAGTGAAGAAAAAAAGAAGCCACCAACTTGAGGTTCAGGGACCTGCAAACAGCGGGAAATTCAAACGGAGACAGACTTTTTCTGATGGAAATTCCGCAGTGTGCACGAATGAGCTGAAAGCCCATTATCCACAATAAAAAATTAATATGTTCATATTTAACATGAACCGCCACATTTTGGCGGCAGAATCTGCTTGAAATTCCACGAGAATTGCTTACAAAGATCATACTCGAGAGGTGCTGGACAGCAAGGGGTGGCTGTAAGTATGCAAACTATAAAGTAGAGAAGTAGTAGAAAAGATGACTTGTGAAGATTTCAATGTTGGCTGGACATTAACAAGCTTACATGGCTATCCTTTAAGAATTGCCATAGATTTCTATGCCCCTCCAAGGCTAGGTGTACACAATGTTTGGGGTATTCTTCCCTTTTTTTCTCCTATATGGTCCCAAACTGTAGTAATTCTGCTGTTTGGTGTCATTTGCATTAAAATGAGTAGTAAAGTGATTTGTACCCTTTATGTGGGATTCCCTACTGTGCCCCCATATAGTATTAATAACCCCTGCTGTGCCCCCCTATAGTAGTAAAGCCCCCTGCTGTGCCACCATATAGTAATAGTGCCCCTGCAGTGCTCCCCATAGAAATAATGACCTCTTCCCGCTGTGCCACCATATAGCTTTAATGCCCCCTAATAATCACTACCCACATGGTAAAATTCCCCTTTGTGTACCCTCACATATAGTAATCTTGCCCCGTTTTGCACCCCCATATAGAAATAATGCCCCAGCTGTGTCCTCCATATAGTAATAATCTCCCCCCGCTGTGCCCTTACATATAGTAATAATGCTCCCTCCTGTACCCCTCCATACAGTAATAATGCCTTCTGCTGTGCCCTTCATATAGTAAGTTATCTAAAAAAACATCCTTCTGTTTCATGTATAGAGTCCCTATACAGACATGCAGAGTGAAATGCAATTTTGGGATAGTCATCAACACCCAATGTTATACCTCCATCTAGTGGTCAAAATCAGTAGTACAGTTCTGTTGATGTGCTTTATTTGTTACAGTATATAGATAGGTCACACTGGCATGTCTCTATAGATTTACACACTGTCTATCTATTCTACTGAAATACATTGGTCAGCTATAACATTAAAATCACCTGCCAAAGGCTAGGCTAACACACAGTACAATAGAAAAGCAATAGAACGGTAATTTTGAGTGAAAATAAAACAATGTGTGAACAGATGAAAAAAACAATGGCCATATTTTGCAAAAGTAGGTTGCAAATAATGAGAATGTTTATTATCTGGATGGTCACAATCAATTATAGGTGCATCAGATTGTTTATAAAAAAAAGAAAGACTGGTGCTAAGTTTTTTGCCATTTTTTTCAACTTGAGCACTGGAAACTTAATGCAAATCCATCACTTAGACTGCCAACCAAGCATGCGTGACTGGGAGGATGGCAGAGACAGTGTGATCACATGCCGCTGCAGCTCTGCCCCCATACCTAGTTACTGGATGCCGGGATGGGGAATTAACCCTTAGAGGACCGGGCCAATTTCAATTTTTGTGTTTTCGTTTTTCCCTCCTTGTGCTTAAAAGGCCATAGCACTTGCATTTTTTCACCTAGAAACCCACATGAGCCCTTATTTTTTGCGCCACTAATTGTACTTTGCAGTGACAGGCTGAATTTTTTCATAAAGTACACTGCCAAACCAGAAAAAAATTCAAAGTGTGGTAAAATTGAAAAAAAAAAACGCATTTCTTTTATTTGGGGTTTTTTGTTTTTTACGCCGTACGCCCTGGGGTAAAACTGACTTGTTATATATGTTCCTCAAGTCGTTAGATTACAACGATATATAAAATGTATAACTTTCATTGTATCTGATGGCCTGTAAAAAATTCAAATCATTGTTAACAAATATATGTTCCATAAAATCGCTCCATTCCCAGGCTTATAGCGCTTTTATCCTTTGGTGTATGGGGCTGTGTCAGGTGTCATTTTTTGCGCCATGATGTGTTCTTTCTATCTGTACCTTGATTGCGCATATGTGACTTTTTGATCACTTTTCATTACAATTTTTCGGGATTTGATGCGACCAAAAATGTGCAATTTTGCACTTTGGTATTTTTTTGCGCTTACATAATTTACCGTGCGAGATCAGGAATGTGATTAATTAATAGTTTGGGCGATTACGCATGCGGCGATACCAAACATGTTTATTTATTTATTTATTTATAACATTGGAAAAGGGGGGGTGATTTAAACTTTTATTAGGGGAGGGGGCTTTTTATTAATAACAACACTTTTATTTTTTCTTTTACACTTATACTAGAAGCCTCCCTGGGGGACTTCTAGTATAAGTACTCTGATCTCTCATACAGATCTATGCTGCATAGATATGCAGCATAGATCGATTAGGCTGCAGCCGGAAGCAATCGAGTGCCAAGCCGGGATCAGGGCCACTACATCGCTAAACCCGGACGGGGTAAGATGTGTGGACAGCGTCCCGGAGGAGCGATCCACCCCACTAGACACCAGGGAACGGCTGCATCAAGTAATCGTATACAGCTGTCAACTTTGACAGCTGCATCCGATTACTTTATTAGCGGGCATGTCGATCGGACCGTGCCCGCTAATAGCCGCGGTCCCGGGCGACAAGCGACACCCAGGACCGCAGTGGTTCAGTGCACGGCCGCCGCCCGTCCCCGCTCTGAACACATGGTCGCGGCCCTGGACGTATGGGTACATCCAGGGTCGCCTAGGGGTTAAAGATCAATATTTTTAAATTGCTGCCCCTCCGGAGACTGCTGGGCACTGTGTTTTAGAGCTATGCCCAGCAGCTGTAAAATACTGGGGTCAAGTCACACTCATGAGATAATCAATGTCATTCATGCCACCTGTCGGTGGTTTAAGGCTGTGTTCACACATTCACAGTTTTGTTGCATTTCTTGGAACAGCATTACCAGGCTTCATCACAGGTGTTTTTCTATTCATATACAATCTACTTAAGTCTGGTAATGCTGATCATGTGGAAAAACCACGACAGTCAGGTCAGACATAATTGCAGAGTCCATATAATGAATTAGGCTGTAATTATGTAAAAAAAAAAACGCCACAAAACTGTGTTTGTATGATAACCTCAATGTTATAACTGATTCTTTCAAACCAGTCAGTCTATGGTGCAATTTTTCAATACAGAAGATGAGACATTTGCGATACCTAAGGTTAAATAGTCTAATATTTCTACCTCCTTTAATTTTCTATGGTCTTATTTTAACATACTGCATTCTTGTGTGTTGCTTAGACAGAGTGGGGCTGATATCAAGGCCCATCATTATCAGTGCATCACTAGTATCAATCTCAGTTTTCATGTCTGTCAGTAACAGCCTGTGACTATCCTATCACATCTGCCAAGTCTGGCTGGTGCACCTAGGGGCTGGTATGTCAGGATTACGCATTTTGCTAATTTTTAAACAGAAAAAAGAAATCTGTGTGTATCATTCATTTATAAGTAATTACATAAGGAAACAACTAAACTGAAAATGTCAGCGTAGTGCAAAGTCCAGATCTACAGTGCTAGCTATAATGCCAAGTTCCTGTTATATGATCTCGACCAAGGAGCCAAGTGACAGTGATATGGTTTGTAGCCTGCTGTCAGCTGCCAGTCATATGGTTCTGATCCTGGTGCCAGGTTTTATCAATTCTATGACATCTCCAGCTGCCAATAGCTAAGAGACCATGTACAGCTTCCAAGTCACTGATGGGGAAATCCAGTGTCAGAATACAGAGTGCTATGTATCACTGAAAACATAGGACACCTCCTTGCTTCCTTGTCCAGAAACCAATCTGGCACAAATTATACTGCTGCAGTATGTTAAAACAAATCTATAGCCACCATGGTCTTCTTTGCTGATTTCTCCAACCCTGGGTGACGCACATGTTCTGGCTTTGGCTCTGCCTGAGCCTATGAGCTGGCCACTTCAATAACGAGGGGACAGAGAGAATACAGAATATTGTATTCACGATTATCCTTAATTCACAAGTGAATTGCTGCTAAAAAAAAAGTAAAGATTAATGGCCAATATGTTTAAATGGTTCCTAAGTGACATATACAGTAGTTTTATAAAGTCAGTCCTGTAATAATATATGCTATTATTCAAAAAAACATTACTCCCTTCTGCTCTTTATAACTGATACAATGCTCTTTTTACAGGAGAATCTGTGCCTGAATATCAGATGGCATTTCAGGCAGAAGCGGGTAACCACCCTACATTTGAAGACATGCAAGTATTGGTGTCCAGAGAAAAACAAAGGCCAAAATTTCCAGAGGCATGGAAGGAGAACAGCCTGGTAAGCTGAAATCTGCAGACATGATATTCTTATGTATCAATGTATTTATAGCTGCACGTGGCTTTGAGGTGACTTTATACTGTAGCTTCCTAATAGCTTCTGACCTAGTCAAAGAAGAAGGAAGGAAAGAAATCACTCAGAATTGCATTATTAACTGCACCCTTAGTAGAGCTATGTTCACACAATGGCTTATATTTACCTAAATTGTGTAATTTATAGACAATGCAAACTTAGATTGACAATCTTCAAATGTGCCAACTCTATCAAGGTTGACCGATAAATTGTTTAGTTGACTTAAAGGGGTAGTCCGGGATAAACTATATATCTATGTTGCTACCAGGCCTGTGGGGGACACAGTACTGTAGTATACTTCCCTGTCCTGCTCCACTGCCTGCTCTCTGTTGCTGTCCCCTGCTGCGTGTCTGTCTCCTTGCTGCACGTTGTCCCAGCTTCCTGCTCTGCCGCCCAGCCAATCAGTGTGTTGCCCAGCCACAGCCACTGATTTTATGGGCGGGAGAGCAGGAAGCCGGGACCCCATGCAGCAAGGAGACAGATAATGTATACACACAGAGTGGGAGCCGATGAAGGGGTTAAGGGGGCGACTGAATTACATACTCGCATCGGTCTTTCAGACGGCTGTGAGTATGTATGCACAGGACCTGCCAGGACCTTAGCTCGTATCGTATCTCACTGCAAAACTCGCAGCGAAATTTCCGCTGCAAGTTGGTCAGTGTGAACGTACCCTTAATGCTTGTTTTCCCACCAAGATCTTGCATGGTCAGCTGAGTTCAATTAAGTTCTGGGCTGCCTGTGTGTATCATTGTAAGACCATTGTGAGGTGAAAATACCTGACCACTATGTAACTTAAAGAACCACAGTATAATAAAAAAAAATGTAAATCTATTAGCAACATTTTTTTCAATAGAAAAAATAAAATAATCTCTAATAGGAAAGTGTAAATGGGACAGTTCAGACACGTGCCATGCCTAGAGCAAAATTTGGCTATATCCACAAATGGCAGATTTGACTACATTCATTTGATAAGAATATGCACAATTGCATGTACTTACTACAGAAACCACCCAATTCTGTTTTTAAAGAACGACAATTTTTTTCTGCCACGTCTGCACAACCTGTGATCTGAAGATCTCAGCAGGCCCTGAGAATACATCATGTAAAATCCCCAAATGAACAGTGTAAAACATCATAATTCTTCTTGAAACTAGGCAGAATACTTACAGTTGTGAATTTTTAAGCCTCCTTAAGAATCCAGCCTCACCCAAAACTCAATGACTGTCATCTGCACAATAACCTGCAGAGAGGAGGATGCCAGTCATTCTATGGTGGGCAGGAGAGAAAAGTGTAAACTTCAGGTGTGTACATTAAAATGAGTTACACTGTATTTTACAATGTATACATTGTGTATACTCTGAGGTAACACTGCAATTTAAAGAGGTTGTCCAGGAAAAATGCTTAATTAGCCCTGCTGCTGTGCTTTGACAGTAATGTATACTTACCCATCCCACTCTGCATCACTGTCAGTGTTTCAGCAACATCCGATTACATACTGTTTCCAAAGGAAATGGCTGCTCAGCATGAACTCTATATTGAGAAATGATCCCGGAAAACCTCCACTTAAAACTAACTTGTCCACAGGATAGGGCACAAGTAAGAGATCCCGGAAAGATCTTTCACTGCATGCAATGAGCTCCATTGTAAATCTATGGAGCTTGTTTTGTGTAGCAAGCAGAGGAGTGAAGAGCAGAGAAGCCCTTTTTTGAGAGCATGGTGGGCTGAATATTCTCACCTCGACCAATAAAAACTTTCGTCTGGTCTTTGTGATAAGTCCAAAGTTATTTCTAATGACAAGAACACTTTAAAGTGACACTGTCGCCCCCTTTTTGCATTCTGACATCTCTCAAAGGGTAAATTTAGCGGTTTTCATACCTTATTTTATATCAAACGTCATGGTGCTTGTTCAAGTAAAAAGTCATCTTTTATCAACTGCAGATTGTGTTAAGTGGGCGGGGCCTCGCGGCATTAGTGCCACTTAGCCCCGTCCACATTGCCACAGTTGGCCCCGTCCCCTCGCCGGCCATTGGAACAGGCTGGCCGAAAGGTCTAGACCTCACCCCCTTACTTCGGCCAACCAATGGGCGTCAAGGGGGCGGACCGTTATGGGCAGGGCTAAGTGGCGCTAATGCTGCGAGGTCACGCCCACTTAATACAATCTGCAGTTGATAAAAGGACACTTTTTACTTGAAAAAACACCATGACATATGATATGAAATAAGGTATGAAAAATGCTAAATTTACCCTTTACACCTGTGTAGAGATGTCAGAATGCACAAAGGGGGTGTCACTTTAAGCAGTGGCTCTTTTTCAGCATAGCTTACATGTCAGTTCTATCAGGTCCACTGTACTATTTTATAATGCTTTTATGGCTAGCAATAGAGCAGACCTGTCATGCAACCTTAGGGTATGTGCACTCTATGGAATCCCGACGGAACACCTGTCGCAGATTCCACAGCTCGCACCTGCTCACGGTTTGCCAGATTCCACCGCCTGCCCAAAGAATGACCCCGCTCATTCTTCGGGCGGACAGTAGAATCTGGCAAACCATAGAATGAAGTCTATGGGACCAGCGGAGATGCACGTGGCCGGCAGCGTCCGAGAGCGGGTGCGAGCTGAGGAATCAGCGGCGGGTGTTCCGTCGGAATTCCGTAGTGGGCACATACCCTTACATAGAGAGGCATAGTCTGATGACACATCTGCTTTATCAAGTATCCCGAGTGATGGAACAAAAAACAAGACTTGCTAATGAATGGTGAGATGTAGTATAACCAGATCATTTTTTATTACATACAATAAAATCTGAGAAACCTGTACATGTATTATGACTTGAGAGATTGCTTAGAAAACCATTACAAATGCATTGTTTGGATCCAATCCACATATGGCAGAACAAACACTAATATTGCAACAAGGTTGAATAATCATAGGGACAAATCATGTTGCTACTATGAGGCCCTTAGAGTGAGACAGTTGCCTCTATTTCTCGTTGTTACTATTGGTGAGAACCTAGGCACTACCCCCTGCCCCTCCGTTAAAAAGCCTATGTTGTTGATATTATATTCGCTGCTGGTGATACGTTGTTTTTCTGCTAATGTTGTACTAAGAAGCTTAAACATGAGATTACCGTTCGGCCTGCTAGATCATCTTTTGTTCCAATCATCCAGATATTCTACTCAGCACAATAATAACAGTTGGGCTGAACTGATCAGAGCCCTAACAATAACCCTTAGGAATGTAGTAATGAAATCAAAACCTTTAAAATAATCGTATAAATATCCTCAACCATGACAGAATTATGGTTCTAGTACATTTCTTATGTTTATTAAGCCTTTAATGCAATGATCATAGCATTACATCTCGGCTGTAGTCAGGGAGGGTTCAAGGTTACAGTGGAATCCACATATTGACCCCTTAATGAAAAATAAAATTATTAGATTTTCATTTTTTGTTCATATTCTTTTTATCTACAGAGCCATTAGAGGGCTTGTTTTTTTGTTGTTGTTTTTTTGCATAGCTAGTTGTACTAGTAGCAACATTCTTCACATGACAATAAAATATAGTAAAAAAACAGGAAAACAATTATTAATTTTAAAGGGAATTTTTCAACTTTGAGGAGGTTTTTGTTTTTAAGCCATTCATTGGGTGGTGAAATTGACCTGTTATATATATTCCTCAGGTTGGGCCAATTACAGCAATACCCAATGAGTCGTGTTTTATTATATATAGGGGGAGATTTATCAAACATAATGTAAAGTGAAACTAGCTCAGTTGTCCCTAGCAACCAATCAGATTCCACCTTTCATTTTCCAAAGAGTCTGTGAGGAATGAAAGGTGGAATCTGATTGGCTGCTAGGGGCAACTGAGCCATTTTAACTTCACACCATGCTTGATAAATCTCCCCCATAATGTCTATGTTCCCACTTCGGGAACTTATCAGGCAAAGGCGGCCATCTCGTTACATAGATGTCCACTGGTAATGGTCATAATTTTTATTAACAAGATGGCCGTCTTCCCCTGCTATGTTCCAAAAGTGTGAACATAGCCAATAAATAAAAAACTTTATTAAAATATAAAGAGAATTTTGATCCAAATTTTCTAGCCCCTATAACTTTTTTACTTTTTTGTCTATGAAGCTGTATGGTGGTATTTATTTTTACTCCATAATCGGTACGATTTTGGCAATGACTTTTTATATTGCATTTATTGTATTTGTACAGCCTGTGTATATTTTGACTTAATGCTTATAAAACACCATGACACCACTGAAGTGCAAACACAGAAAGCAGCTTACCAGTTACATTGTAAATCTATGTAGTCTTTCTGGTTCTAGCCCCACCCTACATATTGTCAGTACTAGAGTTCTGTAGGTTGGGTCACACCACTTTATGCTACATGGAGAACAGAGCTAGGTTACTGTATGTAGCAGTGGCAAGAGCCGAAAGTGAATCCAAATAAAAATATGTTTTACTGCCTTCTCAAGCTCAATACTATAGTAAATGGAATTATCAAATAGTTTTTTTGTATTGTCTGATTGGCCTGGTGGATTGGAAGGACTTAGGCTGCATTCACACGTTCAGTGATTTTCTAGGTCCGTGGATGAAGTCCACTATCTACCTCCATAATCTGTGAAAAACGATCCGTGACTGCATCCGTTTTACATCCGTGTCCATGTTTTTCATGGATCTGTTTAAAGCTTTTTAAATCACACTGATTACATCACATCCGTGTTTTTTACAGATTGCACAGATGTCAGATCTGTGCATTTCGTGAAAAACACGGATCTCATGACTTCTATGAAGGAATCCATGCAGTCATCTCGTCCGAGTTATGACATGTCTTATTTTTTCACTGAACGGATTGTGGATCCGTGAAAAAAAACGTGTGAATATCTTAATAGAAAGCAATGGGCTGTAATATTGTCCGGGATCACGGACAACTTCACGGAACATGTGAGTAAAGCCTTAGGCTGACAAAGGGGTTCTCCAGGCTTAGAAAAATATGGCTGCTTTTTTTCTAGGACCAATATCTCTCTTGTCCTCAGTTTGGGTGCGGGTTTAGCAGATCAGTTCCACTGAAGAGAATAGAGCTGAATTGCAATACCGCACACAACCTGAGGACAGGGGTGGTGCTGTTTTTGCAAGAAAGTAGCTATGCTTTTTGTAATCCTGGATAACCCCTTTAAGCACAGACCAGAGGAGGCACTTTTACTGTTGTTGTTTTTTTTTTAATTCCATAAATTTTTATTGAAGAAACTTTTTAGTTTTAGGCTATGTTCCCACTACAGGATCATGGCGGGAAAAGGCGTACGTCTATTAATCTTGACGGCAGCAAATAATGATCATGATCACCCATCAATATTAAGATCATCCCGTATCATCCCGTAGTGGAAGCATAGTCTAAAACTAAGGAGTTTCTTCAGTAAAATTAATTCAATTAAAAAAAAAAAGAACAGTAAAAGTGCCTCCTCTGGTCTGTGCTTAATATAACACACATATATATTACATAACAAATAATATAAAACATTAACATAATATAAGTGTGCTACGTGAACAGAGAAAAAGCCTAGTACAGCGGAGCTACCGAGAAAAACTGCAACACTTTTATCACTGAACTTCAGCATAGTGAAGGAATCAAGGAATGAGAAGTTGTACAACGTATGACACCAGATTAAGAATACATTGCTACTTAAGCAAACATTAGTAGCAAATGAGAAAAAAGGATGTAGTAAACGCAGAAAACCATAAACTGGTGGCACATTTACTATTCTTGCTAGAGCTCTACCATGAGAAATCTCCCAGTGTTCCCCAGAACTTGATTTTTTTCAGTTCTATTTTATTTGACTTTTTGTTTCCCACAGGCTGTGAGGTCGCTAAAGGAAACCATTGATGATTGCTGGGATCAGGATGCAGAGGCCCGTTTGACAGCACAGTGTGCAGAAGAGAGGATGGCTGAGCTGATGATGATCTGGGAGCGGAACAAGTCAGTGAGCCCAACCATCAACCCAACATCTACAGCAGTGCAGAACGAACGGTATGTGCACTGGAGCCAAGGAAAGAGCTGTACCATTTGTTGTATTTAATGGATTGATATGGTTTCTTGGCAGTAAACTATTAAACACATTGTAGATTTTGTCACAATGTGTCGCCACTATCTCTGGCATTAGGAATCAGACATATGTTTTAACTGGAAACAAGTCTGTTCTCATGTATATGTGTAATGATACAAAGCTGTAAACAACATATAGCATACATGACCTAATTTACTAAATATTATAGCTAAATACTGAGTCATTGTAAGGATTACTGAATAGTTTTATCTCTGTCTATCTAACCAGCTATCTGTTTATTTGTTTGTCTACCTGTAAAACATAAGGACCGCAACACTAATGTTCAGAAAAGTGGATTATTTATCCGTCAGATAAGATGTAATACAGATAATATCCCATTATTTACATGAAAAAATACTTTTCTAAACACTATTTTAAAGTGCTGAGGTCCTTATCGTCTTATGTGATTAGTGGACCTTGGATCAAAGCCCTATTGCCACTGGCATCCAGCTATTTTGTTGTTTTCCAAGGTCTGTCTGTCTATCTATCTATCTATTTCTGTATTATTGCAATAAAGCAGCACTACCTTTGGTCTAGTGCCAGCAAATTCAGGGCTCCAGAGTCCACAGTAAATATCCCAATGAAAAGATTTCAGACATGCTGCAGTCTTTTTTGTGATATCTATCTGTCTAGTCTCCTATATCTCAGAGCAGCACAACTTATCAAAGTCTGTTGGTGCCAGCAGGTGGCACCTCCAAACGTAGTCAACAGAATCTCCCACTGCACTCCAGATGGTGTCCATAAAACCATAATATTTATTGCAACATAGTGCAGCACAGCAAAAAAATCAAGCACTTTGCTGTGCTGCACTATGTTGCAAAAAATTATATTTGCTTTGCTTGGTTTAAGACTAACAGTCTTTTTTCCTCTTTATTTTTTTATCCCAGAAATCTTTCACAAAGCCGTCGAATCCCAAAGATTGGACCATATCCTGATTATTCATCATCCTCTTTTATTGAAGACTCTGTGCATAATTCTGACAGTATATTGAAGAACATCTCATCTGAGACCTCCATGTCCAGCACTCCTCTTACCTCTGGTGAGAAGAACCGGAACTCCATTAATTATGAGCGACAGCAGGCACAGGCTCGCCTTCCCAGTCCAGAGACTAGCGTTACCAGCTTGTCAACCAACACTACCACTACCAACACCACAGGACTTACACCAAGCACTGGTATGACCACAATTTCTGAGGTTCAGCACTCAGATGAAGCTATGCATGGCATGCCGCCCACTGGGCCTACTCCTGTGTGTCTGCAGCTGACAGAGGAAGATTTAGAGACCAACAAGTTGGACCCAAAAGAGGTAGATAAGAATCTAAAGGAAAGTTCAGATGAGAATCTTATGGAACATTCCCTTAAGCAGTTCAGTGGATCTGATCCTCTGAGTAGCACAAGTTCCAATTTGTTTTACCCACTAATAAAGCTGGCAGTGGAGTCCACAGGACAACAGGACTTTACACAAGCAGGAAATGGCCAAGCTTGCTTAGTTCAAGATGTTCACCCTGCACAACTTTATCCTCTTCCGAAACAGCAAAACCTTCCCAAGAGACCTACTACCCTCCCACTTAACACTAAATCCTCTGGTAAAGAGTCCAGGCTCAAGTTCGGCAGCAAACACAAATCTAACTTAAAGCATGTCGAGACTGGGGTAGCCAAAATGAACACAGTGAGTGCCGCAGAACCTCATGTGGTGACTGTCACCACATCAACCATCGGGGGCAGGACAGGCTATGTGAACTCTCAAGGTCCTTTGGCCCCAAATTCTAATACGGCTTTAGGACCCAGTACAAACTCAATGGCTCAAAGGGCCCAGGAGATGTTACAGAGCCAGTTTAGAGGTGAGGACAGTCGCTTGAATATCAATTCCAGCCCGGATGAGAATGAGCCGCTATTGAGACGAGAGCAGCAGGCTGGACAGGACGAGTCTGTGCTGGACCGACTAGTGGAAAGAAGGGACCGCCCTTCAGAGAGCAGGGTGAACTCAAATAACAATAATAACAGCAGCAGCAGCCAATGTGTTCTACCTGACCCAGGGACGCAGGCTGTAGCTGTAGAATCCAGGCAGCGCCACACAAGAAGAGCACAGAGACCAAACTCTCTAGACTTGTCCACCACCAGTATTATGGATAACTGCAGCACGCAGAGTAAGTGTCTTATATTGTATATTGGGGGATGAATAAATGTTAAGAGGCTGTCCAGCTTAAACTAACTTCTTCTATCCATGGGATAAAGTACAAGTAACTAATCGCGGGGGGGACCGACCTCCAACCCCCCCTGCCGATCACAGATTGGCCCCCTGGCTTCTTTATTATGAATACAGCTGGGGGTACTGCACATGACCGAGGGCTCTATTAATTTTCTATGGAGCTGCCAGAGAGTTGAGTACAGCACTCAGATCTTTCCGGTGGCTCCTTAGTAATGCATAGAACCACGGTTCATGTGCCGTACCCCCGGCTGTATTCATAACAAAGAATCCCCGGGGTGGGGGATCTGGAGATTGGCTGTGGGGTGCAGAGTTCGGACTTTCATACAGTATGCTAGACAGTTTTCATAGTCATTTCTACTTGTAAAGACAGTGGTTTAAATTATAATAATGATACACTATAAATTGCTTAATATGGTTAAAATGGTTTTAAATCTGAGCTTCACAAATACAGTTTCTCATATTTGCAGAAATTGGGCATGTCCGGCAGCAGAAACACTAGTTTCCTGAGATCCCATCGACAAGCTATAATCTGAAGTTTATTATAGTCTATAATCTTAAAGTGAGACATAGTGTAGGATATCTATTTAAAATACATGTCTGACCTTATTTTGCAGGTATATGTTGTTAGTAGTGATTACTTTTTTATAGCTGAAGCCTCCACAACACTCACTAATGCTTCTTCCTGCTTCTGAGATGAGCTGACCCTGCAGGACCAGTCTTTCCTTAGTCGTCATTGATTTAGACGACACATCTTAGAAGCAGAAAATAAGTGACGAGCAGAGACCAGAAGACATCATAAAGGGAGCTGTGGGAGATTAGGGGAGCCATATATAAGTGATTTTATGTCCTCTGACATTTTTAAAGTGAATGTACTATCAGGTACATCACTTTTTTTTTTTAACATGAGCTAATCGGTGCCGGCGTGGGGATGCCTTTTTTTGAAGCAGCCCCAGTTCCCATTCTCAGCACCGTTCTTT
The DNA here is from genome assembly GCF_027789765.1 of Dendropsophus ebraccatus. Taxonomy (NCBI): domain Eukaryota; kingdom Metazoa; phylum Chordata; class Amphibia; order Anura; family Hylidae; genus Dendropsophus; species Dendropsophus ebraccatus. Next base: position 53,359,832 of record NC_091462.1, read on the forward strand.
TGCTGTCCACTGGCCCGACTCTATGCTCTGGGGTGGACCCGACGGCCACAGTGTGACAATATCCCCTCTGTGAGGTGGCTCTATTAGAATCAATGGAGCCACGTCACAGTGGGGAGGGGATATGGTCACATTGGGGGCTGCAGCCCGCCTCTAGTCCATAGCACAGGGCTGGTGCATGGCAAAAGAACGCAGCCGACCTGGGGAACAAGGTGACGTTTCAAAAAAAGGACCGTGCCACGACACCGATCGGCTCATGTAAAAAAAAATACAAAGAGATGTGCCTGATGGTACATTCGCTTTAAGGACCCAGCTAATTTTCACCTTTGCACTTTTGTCTTGTCTTCCTCTCCTTCTAAAAGCTATAACCCCTTTATTTTTCCACCTGGAGAGCCATATGAAGGTTTGTTTTATAGTGAGACTAATTGTACTTTGTGTTGACACCCTTCTTTTTACATAAATCATACAACAAAACAAAGAAAGTTATTTGTGGGGTGGACCTAAACAGAAAGGCCATTCTGTAACTTTGTACACTGTTTCCATGCTTTCTTACATGTCATGGGTCATTAAAAGGTCAAAGCTACACAAATGCACAATACATGTACTAGCATCTATGGTTCTGTCTATGCTTTTTTATGTTTATACAATCAATGTGTCTCCATTAGCACTGGGATGGTATCAAGCAGAATATCTTTAATTTTACACATATGCAAGACAGCACTGTAAAAGAAAAAGTATGCGAAGGGGCGGTAAATTAAATGTTTTCATGGACTTTTTGCTGGGTTTTGCACCTATTTTGTGGTGCATGGCCAAATTTCTGAGGTGAAAAATCTGAAACTCAACAACTGCCTTGAAAAACCCAAATACCCAACAAAATTGTATCACTTGGAGATTTTTAAAACAAGAGCAGGGCATTTTTAAGCACTCTGAAACTGAGATTATCGTACAGGGAAAAGGTTTATAATGTGCAGCATCCAAAAATCAAGGTATTGGGAGCAGAAAAATGCACAAGCAGACTATATCAGATTTTTTATTCCCCTCCCCCCATGTGAGAAATATATACATAGAACTATATGATGCCATGTGCTGGAGGCTTCCACTGGAGTTACTGTATATGTCAAGAAATATCCTGAGACCCCAATTGATCCTGTGAATGAAGGGATCCCATATTACTGTTCTCCCTCTGAACAGTAATACCCCAGCCAACCTCTGGGCCAAAACATGCAACCCTATTTGAATTAATGTAGTTACCTGCATTTCTGGGTGGCCACAAGCCCTACTGTTTGCTCTAATTCAGCAGCGTAGCCCCTTCTTTCTTAGGATCACTGGGGATCCCAGTGATATGCCATCACTATTAGATGTAAAAACTGAACCATCAGGGAAGACAAACACATGGATGGATGCATTGCTGACCCAGAACAGTTGGGAATAATTGGCTTTTAAACAAAGCTGGAGTTTCCTATAAACTAACAGTATATGTGGTCTTAAATTGGAGAAAACCTAGTCAAAATATTTTCCTGATATGTTATAGGTACAAAGGAGAAGATCACATTGGACAAATTGTGATTTCAGACCACCACCGGGCTCTATAGGAAGCTAAAAACACTGTAGACTTGTTAGTGTAAATCTGACACAATATTATAAGCTTACTGCCATTGATTTAATTTAACTAGACTGAATTCTGTTTTTTTTTAAGGTGAGACATTATCTGACAGTCGGGCTGGTTCAGGGGAGAAGATTAAGAAGAGAGTGAAGACGCCTTACTCCCTTAAAAGGTGGCGCCCTTCTACATGGGTCATTCCCACCGAACGTCAGGACTGTGAGGTCAACAACAATGGGGGCAGTGAATCTTTTAGCCACTCAAAATCGAGCACAGCTGTTTACCTTATAGATGGTGGCACTGCCACCGCTGCCCTTTCTAAGGATGCCAGAATGAGCTGCTTGTAAATAATTAATCATCTCTTTTTTCCTTGTTCTTTTTTATGTTTAATTCTGAATGCCTCCAAATCCAGTTCTTTTTTGTATCATCAAATGAGAAGAAGAAACAGAAAACCTATTTCTACCATCAAAGCTATAAAGGACTTTACATAACTCTCATGGATTTGGAGAAAACTGCATGCAATTGCGGTTCAAGTCCCTTCAAAGCCACAAGGGTCAGCTATGCAGATAAAACACACACAGAAACATTTTATGCTTCCATGGTTTTATTTTGGCCATTCTTGTTCTGTTCATTTTTGGAACACTTCTGCACGCATTGTTTGCCCAGAACATCATGTTATATGTATGAACGTTAAGTGAAAAAAAAGTGAGAAAGAAGGAAACGTGAAAACAGCACCTGATATCTCACAAAGAAGAAGATATCCTTGACCACTGCGGTCTCTAAAATGAAAGCTGTACGACAGGATAAACTGCAGCTGTCTTGTGCACGCAATTTTAATTTCTAAGCTGTGTCTAGTCTGTATGTTGTGTTGAGGGTGAGTTCGTTCAAGGAGAAGTATACAAAGAAATGCTTATTTTCTGCCTTTTCTTTTAGTAGCAAAGACTTTGCACTTTTAGGTAAAAGCACTACAAGTCATAAATATAATGGCTGCCTCCCCCAAAATTTTCCAGTTGCAAATCCCCTATGTTCCAGTTCTACTCCATACCTACGCCAGATTTTAGCCATTCGTTATACAGAGCTAAAATCTCCACAGGAATTGGAGACACAGAGACACAACATAGTTCATGAACTTTGGGCTCTTCAGTAACATGTTTCCTTTCATCAGGCTTATTTGCGTATCGGACAACCATTCTTAGATGATGACACATAGAGGGAGAGGGAGGATGCGTCTATCAAGGCTTTAAGGCGTATGTTTAAAAAAAAAAATAGATTAAAAGATTATATAAATATATATATAAGTGATTATAACAAGAAAAGAGCTTATAAAAGTGATATTTTAGCCTATCTGTGCAAGAGTGAAACACTTGTTTAACTGAGTGGATTACCCGGCTCTGGCTTTTGATGTACTTGGTTGAAATGTGCAATGGTTTATATTTTATTTTTTTTGCCACGCTTTACTGGAAAATACACTTCACTAACACTAAATCACTTTCTGTCATGTTTGTGATTTTCTTTTTGTGGATATTTTTATTTCTGGAATCATTTCCCACGAGCTGCTCTTTGTATCTGGAAGCCGCCCGTTGCTGGTTTTGTCCTGTGAATATGCTTTACTTTGTACTTTTAATATATACAGAATAAATGTATGCAACATGCAGATTCTAAAACCCAGGTCTGTCCTCATACCTTTAAAGCAGTGATGCCACCTATAGCTCTTGCCTGTTCTTGAGCTTCTTCTTTTTACACAAGGATAATATATAATCAAAATGGTTACCATGTGCATAGGGCAAGCCGTATGTACAGGCATATTCCATCTGTGGCCAAATAGTAAATGGTGATAGAGTTGAGAATAGGGACCAGTACATTTTTGTCTAAATCCTACAGATAATCTAGAGCAGGGGTACTCAACAACATATAGTGAAGGTCACTTACCGGGGTCTATTGTCAGGTGAAGGTCCGAGCTGAACATCAGTAAGAAATGTGTTTTGTAAACTTTTCACAAACAATGTTGAACTATTTACATACACTTGCTTATTAGCAGGAAAACTGGGATTTTTTTCTCTTTCACCAGCCCTTTGAAATTAGGTACAAAGGGGGTGACTGCCCCAGTAGGGAATAGCCCCACTGTGCGCCCTCCCCCTGTAGTATATAGACCCCTGTGTGCTCTCCCCCAGTAGTATATAGCCCCACTGTGCGATCTCCCCCAGTAGTGTATAGCCCTGCTGTGTGCTCTCCCCAGTAGTATATAACCCTCCTTTGCGCTCTTGCCCAGTAGTAAATAGCCCCCTGTGCGCTCTCCCCCAGTAGTATATAGCCCCCTGTGCGCTCCCCCAGTAGTATATAGTCCCCTGTGCGCTACCCCAGTAGTATATAGCCCCCATGTGCGCTCTCCCCCTGTAGTATATAGCCCCCTGTGCGCTCTCCCCCTGTAGTATATAGCCCCCTGTGTGCTCTTCCCCTCCCATATAGCCCCCTGTGCGCTCTCCCCTTGCAGCATATAGCCCCCCTGTGTGCTCTCCCCCAGTAGTATATAGCCCCCGTGTGCTCTCCCCCAGTAGTATATAGCCCCCTGTGTGCTCCCCCTGTAGTATATAGCCCCCATGTGCGCTCTCCCCCTGTAGTATATAGCCCCCTGTGTGCTCTCTCCCTGTAGTATATAGCCCCCCTGTGTGCTCTCCCCCTCCAATATAGCCCCTCTGTGCGCTCTCCCCTTGCAGCATATAGCCCCCCTGTGTGCTCTCCCCCTGTAGTATATAGCCCCCCTGTGTGCTCTCCCCTTGTAGTATATAGCCCCCATGTGCGCTCTCCCCCTGTAGTATATAGCCCCCTGTGTGCTCTCTCCCTGTAGTATATAGCCCCCCTGTGTGCTCTCCCCCTCCAATATAGCCCCTCTGTGCGCTCTCCCCTTGCAGCATATAGCCCCCCTGTGTGCTCTCTCCCTGTAGTATATAGCCCCCCTGTGTGCTCTCCCCTTGTAGTAAATAGTCCCCCGTGTGCTCTCCCCCTCCCATATAGCCCCCCAAGTGCTCTCCCCAGTAGTATTTAGCCCCCTGTGCTCTCTTCCCCTCTCATATAGCCCCCCGTGTGCTCTCCCTTTGTAGTATATAGCCCCCTCTCCACTCTCCTCCTCCCATATAGCCCCCCCTGTGCACTCTCCCCCTCTCGTACAGCTCCCCTGTGCGCTCTCCCCCTCCCATATAGCCCCCCTGTGCGCTCTCCCCCTCCCATAGCCCCCCTGTGCGCTCTCCCCCTCCCATACAGCATGTAACATCGAAAAAACAAACACTTATACTCACCTGGGTACGGCATCTCCTTTTCTCTTTCTTCTTGTGGTCGCACTGCAGCGGTCACAAGAGGCCGTGGTCCCCTTGTCCAGGCGCCGGCGCAGTAACTTCACTTGAGTGCCGACACCAGAAGGGGAGAGCAGCCTCTTGTGACTGCTGCAGCCACAAGAGTGACTGACAGGGAGAGAGTCAATGGCTCTCTCTCTGTCAGTGCTGCCGCCGCACGGTAAGTATGAGCACTCGTTACGAGCGCTCATAATTACTGTGCAGGGAGCAGTGCCGCAGCAGGGGTCCGTACAGCTGGCCTCCGCGGTCCGAACCCGGACCGGCCAGTTGAGGACCCCTGATCTAAATCTCAAATTCACCCCGAAACAACAACTTTCTGGCAGAAAGGACAGATAAGGGAAAATTTTCAAAACTGGTGCAAAAGTAAAGCAGTTGTCTATAAAAACCATCCACATTGCAGATCTTATTTTTTACTTCAACATTTAAGAAGCCATCTGATCATCTGAGAACTGCACTTTTTTGCACCAGTTTTAATAAATTCACTCCAGTGTTTCATTACAGGCATAGTATCATATACTATCAATTTGCAAGGTTTTCAGGGGAGCCATTAAGACACGGGGGGGGGGGGGGGGGGGCAACAGATACAGATGTCCTATATCATATTGGAAGGGCTTACCTGAGATTATTCTTCTCCCAGACATCCTTCTTTTGGCGGCTTTTAAAGAGAATCTGAGAATCTGTCAGCACCCAGGCCCTACCCAAGGTGCTGACATTGTGGTGTAGCTGGCAGTCCCCTATTAAGCATGGTACCTTTTGGTAATTTGTCCGTGCAGTGGATTGTGCACAATCTCGGGTCTCCTGCTGTAATCAAATGTCAAAGAAGAGTTGTGGCTTTGCATTTGTGCCGCACTCTAGCACGACTCACCACTGCTTCCCTCTCCTTCATGAATAATCAATGCTGCCCGGCCTCCTGCTCTCTCACCTGTCAGCCAGTGTCTCAGATTGGAGATCGATCCCCTGTAGACAGTTTATGTCTGACAGAACCACTCAGATATAGTTGAATGAATCTCTGAGCCCAAATGTGTTGGAGCTGGGGTCTAGAGGTAAATTACTTTTCTAGAGACCACCAGCAGGTCTTTCTTTGGTTCAAATCCCCTAATGGAAATGAAATAGTTATTTACTTTTTTATTTTTCTCATCATTGTATTTGAATAACTAAACTAATTTGGAAATGATTGGGAATTCTTTGCACTGTTAAAAATTATACAATAATGAGAAAAAAAAGAAAAAAAACAAAGACCTATATTTCATTTTAATCAGGGGATTTGAACCAAAGGAAGACCTTCTAGTGTTCTCTAGAGATGTGATTTACGACTAGACCACAGCTCCAACACAGGCTAGAAGATATAACTATATCTGATTGCAGATCACTCCTCTGTTGGCAAAAACTGACATCTGAGTGAGCAGGAGGCCGGGCAGCATTGATTATTCCTGAAGAAGAGGAAGGAGGAATGAGGCATGTCAGAGTGCGGCACAAACACTGAGTGCCACAACTACTCTTTGACACTTGATTACAGTAGGAGACGTGAGATTGTGAATAATCCACTCCACCGACACATTACTAAAAGGTTCCATGCTCACTAGGCGACTGCCAGCTACAGCACACTGTGGGCACCAGTGGTAGGGCCCTGGTGCTGACAGATTCCCTTTGAACACTGCTTTACAAGGCCTAGCTGTCATCAGTAACCTGGGGATTACTGTAGTCTTTTGGAGAATGTCTCATGGTTTACTATGTCAGAGCCATTTCCATCCACCTTCTGTCATTTTGCTTTATATTTCAGCACTGCCAGTCAAGATTTGTAACTGTAGATACACGTAAAGAACAAATAAGAAAATAAGATCATCAAGCCATATATAAACTGGGGTAACTGCACAGTCATAAGGGAAAAACTTAGTGCTGTATAACACTCCCTGCCCAATATGAGTACCAATCTACTACATTGGAATTGGTTCAACAAGCCTAATATACAGCTTGGTTATCAGGCGGGCCAGGCCACAAAACACTTTGCTAGATCATTTGCGTGGTCAGGGCGTAGCTAATGTCTCTTGGGCCCTGGTGCAAGAGGTCAACTTCGGGCCCCCCCTTCCTCGACCAAGCAATGCTATGGTATATCTCAAGACCGATATTACCAATAATACCAGTATATTGTAAATATAATTACCATACATATTACCGCCATACTGTTACTAACCAAATCCTGTATACTGAGACCAATATTGCCAATAATACCAGTACACAAGGGGCAAATATTACCATCACCACCATATTGTTATCCACTATACTAAATCCAATAAAACACTGTACCAGATTACAAGTAACAAATATTACCACCGCATACTGACTAATGCCACCGCATACTGACTAATGCCACCGCATACTGACTAACGCTACCGCTGCTACTAAATAATCCACTGTACACAGCTCACTATCACCGCATCCAGTCATATAGAGGTAGCCCCAGCTCTACACAGGCTCTGTACACCATATACATTACAGTGCAGTTATATCCAGTGACTCACAGGGGACGTCTTCTCTGATCGGAGTTCTTCCCTTTTCATCATTTTCTTCTGTCCTGGGCCGTTATGAGAACTTCTCCGAGCCACGAATCCACAGAATCTGCCAGAGAAACATATTAGGCTTCTCACTCTGTCACCATCCTTATCTCTCTACACACTGCACATCTGTAATGGCCCCTTTACACCCTCATTTAGTGGGTAGCCCTGACACTATGTGATTCCACTATAGTACATGCATTCCTCTGTGTGGTCCACTATAGTACATGCCTTATTGTATACGCCCCCCCCTCCGTGTAGTCCCCCTTATAGATGGCCCCCAATGTTTCCCACTTATAGATGTCCCCGTGTTGTCCTCCTTATAGATGACCCCCCCGTGTTGTCCCCCTTATAGATGACCCCCGTTATCCCCCTTATAGATGCCCCCATGTTATCCCCCTTATGTTGCCCCCCATGTTATTCCCCTTATGTTGCACCCCATGTTATCCCCCTTATGTTTCCCCTCATGTATCCCCCTTATGTTGTCCCCCATGTTAGCCCCCTTATGTTGGCCCCCTTTTGCTGCCCCTCCCCCATGTTAGCCCCCTTTTGCTGCCCCTCCCCCATGTTAGCCCCCTTATGTTGTCCCCCATGTTAGCCCGCTTTTGCTGCCCCCCATGTTAGCCCCCTTTTGCTGCCCCCCCATGTTAGCCCCCTTTTGCTGTCCCCCCCATGTTAGCCCCCTTTTGCTGTCCCCCATGTTAGCCCCTTTTTGTTGTCCCCCATGTTAGCCCCCTTTTGCTGCCCCCCATGTTAGCCCCCTTTGCTGCCCCCCCCATGTTAGCCCCCTTTGCTGCCCCCCCATGTTAGACCCCTTTTGCTACCCCCCCATGTTGGCCCCCTTTTGCTGCCTCCCCCATTTTAGCCCCCTTATTTTGCAAAGCAGATAAGAAAAGAAAAAACAGCACACAACTCACCTGACAACTTGCTCCCCTGCCGTGGATTTTCTCTTCTGCAGTCCGGTCCCCGGCTAACGTGCGACTCCCCGGCTCTGTCCCGTCCCTGGCAGCACACACTGAGCTCTGTGTGCGCCGGGGATGTTACTTCCGGCACAGCGGGCGCTTGTTATAGACGCTCTCTGTGCCGGAAGTACCATCAGGACGGGGACAGAGTCGGGAAGCCGCACGGCAGCCGGGACCAGCCACTTGTGACTGCAAAAAAGAGGGAGTCAAAGGGAGGCAGTTCGGTGGCAAGGGGGGGCCTCGTGGGCCCCCCTTGCTAGCGGCCCAGTCGCGGCGGCGGCCGCTGCGACTGTGGTCGCTACGCCACTGTGTGTGGTTCTTTACATCTACCATTTATTGACTGCGCATCAAATAGGGTGACATGTGGCCAATGGACAAGGATTTTATTGCATGTTAAGACCAATGCAATAAGCTGATGAACAAGCATTTGCTTTTTTTTAGCTCTTAACGGGCCAATTACACAGGGAATTTATCAGTCTATTCGGCGTAAGACTGATTTAAAGTAATAAAAATGTCAACCAAAAGGCTTAATCATGTGACAATGTTGCTTTAAAATGGTTTCTCAGAACTAGAAATATGATGGCCCATGCTTGCAATAGGCCATCAATGTCATATTGATAAGGGAATGACTCCTAACATCCTTAATCATTGGATTACTGAAAAAGGCAGCCTCACTTTCTTTCTTTACCAGGCACAGCTCCATACTCCAATACTGCCCAGTGTTACTCACCACAGCTCAGTCCTCTTCCAGTGAATGGGACTGAGCTGCAAAACTAACTAACTACTGAAAGAATGGAGCTGTGCCTAGTAAACAATGAAGAAGATGTGGTGCTCACTTGAGTGTTGTGGCCCTTTGAATCGCTGATCAACCAATTATTGACAGGGGTGCAGATAGAAGCTTACAGATCCAACATTGATGGACAAACCTAAGAATAGGCCATGCATTTATACTCCAGGAAAAGCCCCTATTCTAACTTAAAGTGACACTGTCACCCCCTATTTGCATTCTGACTGCTCTCCACAGGTGTAAAGGGTAAATGTTACAGCTTTCATTACTTATTTTATATCACACCTCATGGTGCTTGTTCTGGTAAAAAGTCGTTTTTATCACCTGTGGATTGGTATATGTAGGCGGGGCCTCACAGCCTTTGTGCCACATCACTCCGCCCCTAGTGCCACTTAGCTCCATCTGTGACGTCATCACCACATAGGCCCCGCCCCCTCAGCAGCCATTGGAAGGGCCAGTCTAAAGCTCTAGGCCCCACCCCCTAGATTGTCCCACACCAATGGCCACTGAGGGGGCGTGGTCTATACGACGGGGCTAAGTGGCGCTAGGGACGGAGCGATGTGGCACAAAGGCTGCAAGGCCTCACCCACATATACCAATCCACAGGTGATAAAAACGACTTTTTACCAGAACAAGCACCATGAGGTATAATATAAATTAGGTAATGAAAGCTGTAACATTTACCCTTTACACCTGTGGAGAGAGCAGTAAAATTGCAAATAGGGGGTGACAGTGTCACTTTAAGGGCGCCTTCACACGTACCAGATCCGCTGCGGATTTAACGCTGCGGATCCATGTATTTTGAAGGTCTATGGGTTACATATCCGCAGCGGAATTTTCATATGTAACCTGTCCCCTTTAACTCCCGCAGCCCCAGCTCGAAACATACATCACCTGCTCCAGGCTCCTGCTTGCTTCAGGGCCTCCCAGCATCTCCCGGCAGTCAGCCAATCAGTGCACTGCCCTGCACAACCGCTGCGCCGAGCAGGTAATGTATGCTTCGGGCCGGGGCTGCGGGCTGTTAAAGGGGCCGGGTCACATACCTGCAGCGGATTTCGCTGCAAATGCTGCAGCGTGAAATCCGCTGCGGATCCAGTAGGTGTGAAGCTAGGGGTATTAGGGGATAGGGGATAATATGCCCAGATGAGAATACACTTTATTGGGCTTGTGCACATACCTGCATCCAGAGGTTTCAAAGGCTCTATTGCAATAGGCATGCATTCATACACAGCAGACCTTATACGGTAACAGTAAGTGTCAAAGGATAGCTCAAACCACAACCAAAATTGTTTAGTTTACTAATCCCCAAGTTATTAAGGCTTGCCTGACACAGGGTTTCTTTGTGGACTTTTAAATGGACGCATGTTTGAAGCACTGTACATTCCTCATTCTACCAGGAATGTTTGAGGTTATCTTGAAAAGCAGGCTGTGTTTTGATAAAAGCCCCACCAACCCCACAAAATGTCATTAAATGCAGTAAAACCAGATTTGTGTATATGAATGCTGCAAATCCTGCCACATGCTGTATGTGAAACCAGTTTCATGCCATGTTCATATGACAGATTTTTCCATAAAAAAAAAAAAATCTATTGCAGATTCGGCATCAGTTTGTGGCATACCCTTAGATTTCTGCCTGTGGATTTCAGTATGCTATACTGCACACTAGAGTCCCTTGTAAATATAAAATAATCTTAGAGAAAAAGTGTCAACACTGGCTGATGGAAACAGTAAGAAAAAACAAGACTAGTATATAGAGGCTTTAATTTATTGCTGCTAAAAATCAGTTGATTCAGTATCAACAAATACAATTTCAGAATAAAATTGCATTACCCACCTTTGTCACATGCGAGCATTTGCAAGCATGAGGATGTTTACGGATAAAACATCCCTAGTCTGGATTACCAGATGCAATATGGTTGGAAATAAAGGAATACATATTGTAACTAGTATCCAGTAGTGGATTATAATAGGGGTGTTTTGGGCGGCAGCCCGGGGCCCTGAGCTCCTGGGGGGCCCATGACCACCCAAAAAGACTTATACTTTCAGTGGTGTACTGTCTCCTGGCTACATTTCTGCCATGATTTGCAAAAAAATCACTGTTTTTTTATGGCAATTTTGCACAAATCAGGACATCATGACATTATCTATCCTGTACCATGAACGCCAGGCTAGTGCTTCCATAGTTACAGTGGGGTGGGGGGCCCAGGCTTGGTGAACAGCCCGGGGCCTATGGTAAAGTTAATCCGCCCCTGCTAGTAGCCTGTAGCATCTATGGCAGGTGAGCCTGTAGATCCTGAACACTTATAGGGCAGGCAATGGAGAGGAAACCCTTGTGCAAGGGCAAGCTTTTCTTGCTGAAAAATGCCAGTTGGAAACCCTGCCATTAGAGGAAACCCATGTGGCTGCATGATATCCTGCACATATTACTGAGCTGTTAGTGTCCCTCATATCACTATTAGGGGTGACTGACTGTCATAAGTTATGGCTCCCCAGGTCCTCATACCAGCAGGGGGCAGTGTGTTGCTTCCTCGCAAAGGCAGGATTTAAGCGCCCACCAAGAGGCCTGCACACTCAAACCTTACCATTGACAGATCCTAAACAGAATTTGGATTTGTCACTAAGGACATGTCATTGCAACACATAAAAAACAGAGCTAGGAGAAATTCGCACTTACCACATTTTCTCCCGATATGACACAACAGAGTTCACACTTAGACCCTTACCGATCAAAACTTTTGACCCTAATACATGTTCAATGGGTAGGCCTAATTACCATGGTAGAAATTCTAAACCACAGCAGAAATGTACACCTGCTCCGGAGCAGGTGCAGATTTCTGTGCAAGCCCTGCAACAGATGCCTCTTAGTAATTGGGAGTGGGGCTTTATTAAAGACCAGTGTAAGTGTACACCGGTGTAAATAAATGTACCCCACAATTCTCTTCCACCCATGTCTTCAGGTTGATTGGTCATGCCTTTGCAGTGTTACAAACTCTTCACCATGTGAACAGAACATAGGATTCGTTTTCAGTCTCTGAATGAAGACAGTAACATTACCATTTATTGATAGAAAGTACAGATTCCATTGAAGAACTCTCTAGCTGGGCAACTTGGTCTCATGATTCTTTCTTGATGCGATCACAGTGCTACACGTCATGGTTGTCTGACACCCCTGTAACTCCCCCTCAGAGCCCTTCTACCCTCCCTGCTGATACACACCACTCTTCAGCCATCCCTTAGATGCTCTCCTATGATAGCATCTGCAATTAGACTACTCTGTCTCACACCATCAGTTGTCCACCCCTCCCTTTCCCCATCTTCTTTGCTCCCCCCCTCCCCATTTTTTCTTACCCTCTTTCCCCCTCTCTCCCCCCCCCCCCCCCCTCCCTTTCCCCTCCGCAGCGCATAGTTCCGGACATCCTCTACTGCCCCACTCATCTAGCTACTTATTATCTGTGTGATTTTCTCTGGATCGGCATCGTCTGTGAAATGCAACAGTGACGCCTGTCCCACTGGGACATCACTTCTAAAATGCACAGAATGTCTCTCTGTTGTCTCTCTCATTGTTATATTGCCTAATGTATACCGTTTTTTTATGGCAAGTATCATTATTTATACACCTACTGCCTCCTGCTCTTTTGGCCTGCCTATACTTGTCTTCTCTGTTCTATTTTGAAAATCTATAAAAAATAAAAAAAAAGAAAGTTGATTAAAAAAAAAAATACAGATTGCAGAAAATTAATCAAGATTTATTTTTGGCATAAATTATACTAAATGTGTTGGGCTAAAAGAGAACACAACCATCTTGCTAAGCTCTGCTTTTTTCTTTTTAGGGATCAGTTCAGTTCTGAAGTGGATTTGTGGGGCCTCTATGTTACTTTCTCCCATAAATCCCTCCATTGTAAAAACTGCACCCCTCAAAGTATTGAAAGTAACATATTATAAGTTTATTAATCCTTTAGATGTTTCACTGAAATTTAAGCAAGTTGGAGGGGAAATTCTAAAATTTTATTCTTTTGGCAGATATTCCATATTAATCCATTTTTAGGCTATGTTCACACTACGTAAAAGTACATCGGCATCGGCCGTACTTTTGGTGCAGTGGAACAATGCCTTACTTTCAATGGGATCCCGGCCGGAGCTAATACACATCGTATACGCTCCGGCCGGGATCCCATACGGGGCCGCAAAGAACTGACATGTCAGTTTTCTGCGGCTGGAATTCAGTGAATTCTAAAACTACTACTGTACTGTATATGCACTACAGCAATCTTATACAGTACTGTACAGGATGGGAGATGGTGGTGCACTGGCTATACTACTACTGTACTGTATATGCACTACAGCAATCCTATACAGTAAAGTACTGGATGGGAGATGGTGGGGCACTGACTGTACTACTACTGTACTGTACATGCACCCCAGTAGTCTTATCCAGTACAGGATAGGAGATGGTGGTGCACTGACTGTACTCCTACTGTGCTGTATATGCACTACAGCAATCTTATACAGTACTGTACTGTAAGTGAAGCCTCTCCAGTGCTGAACTCACCAGGTGCAACTTACGATCCACACAAAAACGTTCAGACACCAAGCAAAATTTAAATTCTGAACGTTACTTCCAGGTAAATTTTCATTCGGTATTACTGTACTTCAAGACTGGGTGCCCGAAAAAAAGTGTTTGAGAACCAAAGCAAACTTTCCTTGAAAATATGGTTTGAGTTCCGAGCAGTTTGAAAACCAAGGTACCATTGTATTTTGCATCCATTTTTCATTATTATTATTTTTTTTTTACGTGGCTTACTATACATTACATATGACATGTTATCTTTATTCATCAGGTCGGTACAATTACAGTGATATCCGTTTTATGCAGGATTTTTAGAGCTGTAATATTTTTACTTTTCGTGGATGGAGTTATATGAGGGCTTTTTTTTCCGGCCTAAGCTGACGTATTTGGCGGTACACGTTTTGGGTACATGTGACGTTTTGATAAATTAATTAAATGTGTATTTGTGTTTTTTTTAATAAGGGGACAAATCCCCCGTTCTTGATGGTGACCAGCATGGGATGTGGGCACCGTGGTAGATGTCAGCTTGCTATTGCATATGAATATTATTTAGCAGTGTAAGTTCACACACAAAAATTGCTTTATAGCCATGTTATCTTGGGAGACTTGTGTTTTCAGGGTGGGGCAACCATTTGTGTTATCAGGCACCAGGATACCCTGCCCCAGCCCTGCTATAATGCAGGGGATGAGGTAAGATGGAGCCCTGGGGGTGACTGGCTGACATGGAGGTTACAACTCGGAGCACCCAGGTGTCCTCAATGACCTGTCCTCTATAGGTGAGAGCAGGGGACATATTGCAGCCCATTCCTTTGCCTCCTTTTAGCTTTGTTTGTCTTCTGTAAGGACATAGAAACCCTAGGTTATAAGGCGCCATTCATAGCCAGATGTTGTACTAGACAGCCTCCTCCCCTTCACAAGCTGATGCCAGAGGCATTCTCCTGTTACTACAGCCATGACGACAGAGGAGCTGCCGCGCCGGGTCCGGCCTCCCTGCGCCGCGACTAACAGCCCCGGCAGGTGACTGGCTGCCGCTGTGCTGCCCATGACAGAGTAGCGGGCGCCTTCTCCCGCCTCCTCCCCACTTCTGCCTCCTCCTCATCCCCTGAAGGCCTGGGAACTGCGCGCTCATTGGTCGGGCTGCGCTAGGAGACGCTCGGCAGCCAATCAGCTACTGTTGCTCCGCAGAACGTGGCGAGCCTATTGGTGGAAGGGTAGCGGCCAGTCAGGAGCGGCGCAGAGTGTCGGTGGGCGGGGCGCAGGCGCACAGGGTGTTGTGTTGTCTCCAGACACGGCAGCCGCGGGCTCCACAGGTGCAGCATCCGAGGCACGGAGACCGGGGCCCTCCCGATTACCGCACCGCCTGACGGCCCGCCATTGCCGGCCGCCCCCCGTACTGTGTTCTCGCTGTGGCCTTAGCACTGCCGCCATTTCTCTCCAGAGACTCCCTAGAAAGAGTGGGAGATGTCCCAGCAGCGGGTGAGGAGAAATGGCTCCCCCACCCCGCCGGTGAACCCCCCTAATGGCGGCACGGGCGGAGCACCGGGGAGCCGGCTACAGCCCATGAGAGCCACGGTGCCCTTCCAGCTGAAGCAGCACGGCAGCCCGACACGGGTCAATAATAACAACAATGGATCCAGCCACCGCAACTCCCCCCGCAGCAGCAGCCCCGGCCGGGGGAGCGGGGGCAACGGCAACGGCGTGGAATCCCCCCCGGCTGTCACCAGCTCCCGGAGCAGCCCCACCGTGTCCACCCAGACCGGGGCGTCTCCCACCAGGGGCCACCACCATCATCATCACCACCACCACCATCATCACCACCATCACTCCCATCATCACCACCATCATCACCACCAGCAGCCACAGCTGGGCTCCCCGACCTCCACCTCCCCGGTCATCTCCAGCCCGGCGGCGGAGCCCAGCACGCCCGGGGCGCCCTCCTCGTCCTCCTCCCCGTCTCCGGTCTCTTTGTCTAACGTCAGCCGGTCGGGCTGGCAGCAGAGGAGCTCCCCGGAGAGCGTGTCCCCGAAAGGTAACCCCCGCCTCGTCTCCCATGCACGGATAGTATGGCGGGGAAGGGGGGGTGCCAGGCCGGGGGGATGGGGAGTGACAGACCGGAGGATGGGGGGGGGGTGCCAGGCCGGGGGGATGGGGAGGGGGGTGCCAGGCCGGGGGGGTGGGGGGGGTGCCGGGATGCGGGGAGTGCCAGGCCAGGGGGATGGGGGGGTGCCAGGCCAGGGGGATGAGGGGTGCCAGGCCGGGGGGGGGGGAAGGGGGTGCCAGGCCGGGGGGGGGGGGGGAAGGATGGGTTTGCCAGGCCGGGGGATGGGTAATGCTGGGAAGGGGGGGGGGGGGGTGCCAGGCCGTCGGGATGGGTAATGCCAGATGGGGAGGGGGGGGGGGCTGCAGGAAGGGCTCACCTTTCAGGGGAATGGGTAATGGCCAGATGGAAGGTCTGCAGGGAGGGCTCACCTGTCAGGGGAATGGGTAATGCCAGGCCGGTGGGGTCTGCAGGGAGGGCTCCGGGGGATGGGTAATGCCAGGCCGGGGGGGGGGGGTCTGCAGGGAGGGCTCAGGGGGATGGGTAATGCCAGGTTGGGTGTCTGCAGAGAGGGCTGACCTTTCAAGGGGATAAGTAATGCCAGTCTGGGGGTCTGAAGGGAGGGCTCAGGAGTCAGGGGGATGGGTAATGGCAGGCTGTCGGTATGGGTAATGCCAGATGGGGGGGGGGGGGGGGTCTGCAGGGAGGGCTCACCTGTCAGGGGAATGGGTAATGCCAGGTGGAAGGTCTGCAGGGAGGGCTCACCTGTCAGGGGGATGGGTAATGCCAGGTGGGGGGTCTGCAGGGAGGGCTTACCTGTCAGGGGAATGGGTAATGCCAGGTGGAAGGTCTGCAGGGAGGGCTCACCTGTCAGGGGGATGGGTAATGCCAGGTGGGGGGTCTGCAGGGAGGGCTTACCTGTCAGGGGATGGGTAATGCCAGGTGGGTGGTCTGCAGGGAGGGCTTACCTGTCAGGGGATAGGTAATGCCAGGGGTCTGCAGGGAGGGCTCACCTGTCAGGGGATGGGTAATGCCAGTCTGGGGGTCTGCAGGGAGAGTTCAGGTGTCGGGATGGGTACTGCCAGGCGGGTGGTTTGCAGGGAGAGCTCGCCTATTGGCTTCTTATGTACGTGTTTTATTCTTATTGTATTAGGGAACTGCTTGGATTATGAGAAAACTACAGAAAATAGCATGTTGGGCTGGACGGCAGACAGCAGTCTCTATGCAATCCTATGGAGGATACACAACCACTGTGTTCTATAGGATTGTATTGTGTTACACAGCGTAGATTGTAGTGACCTGCAATGATAAATATTGTGGTCAGACCAACATTCCCTATTAGAGACAAGTGAATTTACAGTATTAGGCTGGGTTCACACTACGTATATTTCAGTCAGTATTGTGGTCCTCATATTGCAACCAAAACCAGGAGTGGATTGAAAACACAGAAAGGCTCTGTTCACACAATGTTGAAATTGAGTGGATGGCCGTCATTTAATGGCAAATATTTGCTGTTATTTTAAAACAACGGCTGTTATATTGAAATAATGGCAGTTATTTACTGTTATATGGCGGCCATCCACTCAATTTCAACATTGTGTGAACAGATCCTTTCTGTGCTTTTAATCCACTCCTGGTTTTGGTTGCAATATGAGGACCACAATACTGACTGAAATATATGTAGTGTGAACCCAGCCTTAAAGTGAATGTACCATCATGCCTGGGCTCAAGCACTGGAGGCGGGCCGACTCACCCCCAGTGGGAGGAACCCACCACCCCTCTATGATACAGCTCCATTGATTCTAATGGAGCCGTCATAGAGGGGCAGGGGTTTCCTCCCACTGGGGGTGGGTCGGCCCGCCTCCAGTGCTTGAGCCCAGGCATGATGGTACATTCACTTTAACAAAGTGAAGCACTCCATTAGCTCTGCAACCTTTGAACACTATGATGCTCTGCTCCAGGTGCCTGGAAAAGCTGGATCCAGTCCTGGGAAACTGGGAGAAGTTTTCTAGGACTGGAACATGCTTTTCCAGGCATGCAGAGCGCCACAGCTTTCAAAGTTAGTCGGCTGATAAACCAACTGCGATTTAATGAAGCGCTTTGGTCTGTTAGGGTATGTGCACACTACGGATTCCGAGTGGAGAACTTCAAGCGACGTCCGCCCCGTGAGGTTCTCGTACCCATAATACTGTAAATTTTGCTTTTCTCTATTCCATATGACAGTGACATGTCAGATTTCCTCAGGTATCACAGAGCTGATATCAGGCAGGTTGTATTTGCAGACAAAACCAGGATTGAGTATAAGTAAAAGTTTCTTCTGTTTTGGTTATGATCCTTATTTAAAGGGGAACTCTAGATAGAGGTTAAAAAATGAAACTTCTGCAGAAGCATAAAGCATTACTTACCTGTCTTTTGAAACTACAAAAAATCCATTTGTTTTTGTTTTTTTTGTTCTGTATTGTATTTCTGTACTTCCTGGTTGAGCAGCTCCCAGAATGCAGTACTGGTTCCAGCATGCAATGCTTTCCCTCAGCTGTTTATCACAGTCCACAGTCCTTGCTGCACCTGCTTCTGGCTGGTCACAGATAGTGAATCACACAGGGGATTGGGGGAACTAGCCAAGCCTCCTGGGACATCACACCCTGCCCCCTGTCTGTTTTGTAGCGCTGGATAACCCCTTTAAGTCTATTGGACTTTGCTATCTGATGGATCCCTTTCATTCTCACTGTTGGTGAGGGTGGCAGAGTTTTTACCCCACTGGTCATAGGGTGATACACTATCCCTTTATAAGATGGTTATACCTCTTCAATTCCCTGGCTGCAATCATCAAATCACTTTTGTAAGAGGGATTGTTTAAGATTTTTTTAGGCTGTTTTTGAAAATGTATGTTTTAGTTCTGGTGTGAAGGTTTTTTTTTTTTTTATAGTTTCCATTCTAATGAATAGGATCTTACTGTGTGGTATGTTCCATAGGATGCTGTATCACTGCTTCTATGGAAAACATTCTGCTTACAGCTGTGTACAGCTCAAAATGAGGTCTAAAAATTGGTGTGTGAACATAGCCGCAGTTTGGAATCACATATGATTTTGGACCTCATTTTGGGCCTCACTTTGGTCAGTATTTTTTACAAAATGCCAGAGTGGGTCCAAAACACAGTTCTTCTATGTTGGTACCACTTTTGGCTTTGATAAAAGTACTGACCAAGATAATGCTCAGAAAACTCCATGGTATGTTCACGTGGATGGTAAGGCTCCCCACAGACATGCAGACGTGTATATTGACATGATATTGCTGATAGAATATACAGTATAAGATGTACCTAAGGCGTACCATTGTTTAGCATATATGTACAGTATTTTGGGAAAGTCTACTTGGTGACATCATTGCTGCCCTTCTACATGGGGATCCTGGCTCTGTAGCAGATTTAGGGCTAAGTAATGGTCTTTCTCATTTTTACCCCTGTTTTTGCCTGCTGGGGAATTTTTTAGAACTGGAAAACCACTAAAATATCCTGTGATGTCTGTAACAAGCTCTATTCTAACTAGTCAGTATAGTCACTGTCACAGCACCTCCATGTTTCACTACGGGGATGAAGTTATATCCCAAAAAGACATCACTTGTGGTATCTGGTAAATGAGTTACTTTGGAACTTTGGTGTAA